>NC_089142.1:27278329-28597876 GCF_009819655.1 Sylvia atricapilla | reverse complement strand
GCTACAATATTCACCAGGATAGCTTGAGATATGGTGGAAAGGCTTCTAACCTAGTTTTCCTTTTAGTGTCATGCTGTCTACTATATTCAGTTTTTCTGAAGAAAATGATGATTTTCTTGACATTGCCACTGCATTAAATGTTTCATTCCAGTAATTGTTAGGAAATTAATTTTACTGACTTACCCCATCCAAGGCACAGGAAACGCTTCCTTATGAGCCGTGTCCTAATTTTTCCAGTAACAGCCATATATGACTGCCACGCTTCTGTCAAAACCCAACAGAATGAAGCTAAGAAGAAGAAGTGTAAAAATGCGGTGGTTGTGGTGCAGATGCCCTGCAGGGAGCAAAGAGAAGCTCAGGCTGAATACTTAGGGACACTCATTTCTGTTTTCAATTCAAAGAGTTGTCATATTCTATCATCTTGACCTTTATCCTTAGCATCAACTCTTCCTTTTTTCCCTTTATGATGTGGTGGCCACAAAGAGCAAGAGAAAGAAAGAGAAATGTTTATGGAGATTAGGCAGAAGAGGTTTTGACTTGTTTTCCCAAACACTGAATGTTCTGAGCAGGGACAAAGACACGAAATAAACCATGCCAGCAGATTTTTCTCTCTACATTTACTTTGACCAGGGACCATCATAAAGTCACTCTAGTAAGCGAGTTACAAAATTACTGATTATAAAATCACACTGAGCTGAACAGAGAAAATGTGGGGATATAAATGCTCCTAATTGCCAGTTATAGTTTATTTCCTTCCATGAAGAAAGACCCTGATTATAAAATTAAATTTGATTTTTTTATTTTTTATTTAAATTTTAGAGAACATTAACCTCTTGGAATATACTGCCTTTGATATTTTTAGCCAGGTTTAAGTATCATAACCTTAACAATTGCCCTGGATATTGTTTTTATGGGTATCAGTCATTTGTCATCTGAAAAGTATTTTGAGCACATGCAATTGGCTTTCTTTTGTCACTGTAGTCCTTAATTAAACTTGACATTGTAGCTTACGTAAATGAGGTTCTTGGCATAAATTATGATCTGCACTCCACCGTGTTGCTTAAAATGCCAGTAGCAGATTACAAAATGCAGTCTGCGTTGTACCCCAGAACCAAGCAATACCAGCAATGTTGAGAATACCATTAGCACAATTTAAAGTGTAAAAATTATGTTAAGATAAAAAGAAAAAACAGTTCACACCCCTAACACAAATAAGGTAAATTCATGAAAAAATGAAAGATGTAGATATTAGTTTATGATTATTTCTTTATGCATCATATACATCTAATAGGTACCCTATGCTTAGCCTTGTATTAATGATAGTCAAGAGTTTTCACTAAAATCTCAGTTGAGCATATTTAAAAATTATTTAGGGAGAGAATATGCACATTCCTACTTGTATATAGGTGCTTGCATATATTGCTGATTCAAGGCTGGTAGATGACAGCCATGTATTGCACCATCCATGTTTTTTAGTTAATTTTAGATTCTTAATTACTTCCCAATATGTTTTAGGTTGAATTTTCCATGGTGTTAATTTTTCCAGATTCTTATCTGAAATCAGTTGTGCTGGTTAACTCCAATCTTAAATAAATAGCTGATAGCTGGTACCAGCTGACATTAGCACTAGCTGGCATCAACCTATGAACTTTCAATAATTTATGCATTTGAACAGTCAAAATGTAATCCTTTCCTGCTCTGAATTTACTTATGTGACAAATACCTTGTTTTCAAACCCTTAGTTGAATTGTCTATTTAAATCTAGAGGAAAGGCCTTCTGTATAATTACATACAAGAGAACTGTTGTTAATTAAAAAAAGAACCAAAAAAAAACCAAACCAAAAATCAACATGAAATATAAACTGGAAAAAAACCAAAACCCAACAGATACTGAAAAGGCACTAGGTATTCCATCCTAGGCTTTGCCATTAATTCTTATGTTTAAATGTCCCTAAGGTATATGGATTCATAAAATCTATTCAGCTAAAGCCTGACTACAAGCAGTATTTCCGGTACATGAACCCCTCCCCCAAACTCCACCTATTTAAAATGAAAGTTCTGCAGTGAAACACACAATAAATACAATAAATTCATAAATGTCCTTTCTTTAACTAGCTGGTTCAGATGTTATGAATTTTTTACTATGCAATTTTAATTTGTTTTCCTATCAATGTTTTTGCAAAAGCTGGAGAGTTCTGTCAGAGCAAGAATTTGACAACAAAATTACTTCTGAGGAATAGTAAAGAATCTTTTAAGGAGGAACTGCATAGGTTAAAATAGACCCTAAAAAAAAAAAAAAGTGAATATACTATTTCTCTTATAAATAATGCAAATACAAGCAAAGACTGATCTTTTTGGTGAAAACACTGCTAATTCTTATGGCTGACTTGAGTGCACACTGCAGGATTTAATTCATAATTTATCCTCTGTATTGAAAAAAGAGATGATGATAATCTGAGACAAATGTGGACGTGGCTACTGTGGAAGAAAAGAACTGTGATGAAAATGTTAATGATCACGTTGAGCAGAAAATGGGAAGACAGAGGCAAGTTTTATGAGATCTGTGCTCTAGCTGGAATCAGGGACTGCTGATTATATCAAACTCTTCTGAGCAGCAGACAGGGGTCTTTAATGAACAACAATGGTAAGCCTGTGTCACTGATATAACAGTGCATTTGCATCACATGCCATCAGAAAGATGCAAATCAGCCTCAAAATATCACCAAACAACCACTGTGGGATTGTAATGACAGGTTCATGTGCAGGCAGTGCTTGCTGTGAACTCAGCCTCCCTCCCTGCAAGAGAAGCAGTCCTGGCAAACACAAGTGCCCCCTCCCAGCACAGCCACGGGCTCAGCACAGTTGTCCAATTCCCCACTGGAAATCTGGCTTTTATGGACTTCCTTATTCTTCCCCTTTGATAAATAAATAGGGAAACAATGCTGTTCTGTCTGGGAAAGCACTGTATCTGGGAAGCCAATTTCCAAATAGGAACAAAAAAATTCAGTTTCACCAAAGGCTGTTATTAAATGAACCATTGAAATATGTCTAATTCTAGAAAGTATATATTAGCACTTTTTCTTGCTCTCCAGGTTACGGACTACAGCCATTGCTCCTTCCTCTCCTCCTCTTCCTTGGCCACGGACCACCACCTCCCCTCACTTTCCTGCACATGCAGCAGCATCACTCAAACCTTGTGGCCCATCTCACAGGAAGCTGCAGAGTGTCAGCCTGCCTGCACCAAGAGATAGTGGTACACATCTTCCCCATTTCTTTAGGAGGAGATGTTTCTCATTTGCTTCTAATTCTAGTTTATTAAAACTCACTGAATTAATTACCTGTGCTGAGGACCTGTCAACCTGCAACAAAATTAATTTTAACAGCCTAATTTATTCACTATTTTTTCCTGCTTCTGGAATTAAGTAAACTTTTACACTAACCTCCTCTTCCTCCCATTGCTCTTGTTCTTGGCTCTCTGTATTTATTTGTAAGTGAGGGGAAGGAGTTTTTATGTCCCCAGAATGCATAGTCTCATGGACTTTAATTGAGTCTCAGGTGTTAAGCTACCTGGAATATCTAATTAAGACCATTCATTCCTTTTTAATAAATAATATACTATTGAAAGCAAGAACACACATCAGACATCAAATTATTTCCTTCTCTCATACTTGTAAGACATCTACTTCAAATAAGTGTACTGAAGCACAGCTGAGAAATCTAAAAAACAATGGAAATTCAATGATCTAGTGATTAATATTTTTATATAATAATGACCAGTGAAATAGAGAATACATCAATTTTCATGACCTGCAAAAGTAGATCATAAATATAACCTCAAAATAAAAAATTATCAACATTCTTTGAGCTTCTGACTGTTGTGTTTGGGGGCTTTTTAAAAGAGCAATGGTGTTTTTTTAACTGAAGAATGTATGTTTTTTTGTTTTTTTTTTAATATCAGTATCCTCTGCTATAGATCTTCCACACAAAGGCAATGAGGGTTAAGTAAGAACACCTGATTTGTGTTCTTTCCCTGAAACCGGTTCTTTTTCCTTCAGCAAATTTGCTGACTGTCTCTGGATTCTGATAAACAGTATAAAAATCAAAGCTATTCAAAGAGGAACACGAAAAATGAAATCTGTGTTTGCGGTAGCAAAATGAACAGGCCTAAAACCCACTCAGATTATTTAATGAAGCAGAAATGAGATGTAGTAGAAAACCATTTAAATAATAAAATTTCTTAGAGATTGGAATCTTGCCTTTGACTTATCTTTGCAGAGATAAGCCTAAGGAGATAAATTAAATGGGTGCTATTCTTATGATGTCCTGATCATGCACTGAGTTCACAAAGAGCACCTAAAGACCAGAATAATGAATAAATGAAAGAACAAACAAATCAAAGATAATACAAAGGACAAAGTTAAAATCAGAAAACTAATTCTATGACAAAATTTGTATATTTTATTTTATTTTAGTGACTCTTAAGCCATCAATTCTCAGTGTATCTCCCTTTTTTAAATCAAAAATGTAAATTCATAAAAGAAGATACTGCTTATTATTCTGAATTTAATTTTTTATTATCACCTATTTTTAAGCTAATATGGGCAATACAGTGTCTTTGCCTCAGGAATTTCAGACTGACAGAATACAGGAATATGGTATATTGGTCAGACAATGTTGAATGCTAGATTAAATACTGATTTATAGAGTAAAGCGACATGTTAATGTGTCATTTTACTCTATAAATGACATTCAGAGACTGTGGGACAAAGAAATAAGAACTTCCTTTTCAGGAGTGGTTTTCTGGAAGAGAGACATATTTTCAATGAGAGGAAGTATGGCAAGGGCGCAGTCTCTTCAGTTGCAAATATATTTGAAATTCTTAAGATCTTAAATGTCTGAGAAATCATACCCTTTCAGGTTTCTCTTTCAGGATCATTAATGTTGCTGACACCATAAAGCTTTGAAGATACCATTTAAAAAATCCCATGCTCCTTTCTTTTGACAGACTCCAGTGCTGCTAACACCAATTGTTCAAGCAAAGAATTCAGGAAATCAGATACTGATATTGAAAATAGCGATATAGTAGAAATAATTATTCTAAATTAATGTTATTAGTATTTTCAACCAACGGCTATGAAGCTACTTATTTTAATTAACACAAAGAAAAATTTAGGGATCATCTAAAAGGTTTTTTCTGGTGTCCTTAGCAGTTGAAGACTCAACTAGTTTAACTTCACCACGTTCTTTTCTGATATCTGACATGATAGCCCAGAATAATTATCACTTGACTTGCATTTTTGTGATGAGATACGCACAGTTTATTATTATACTGAAGGATTCTATATACAGTACAAGACAATATGAATGGGAGCCTTTACTTGGATTTTTAAGGCAAGCTGGTTTTGCAGTGCAACAACAATAATCTTTGAGAAGGTGATCTGCCTTACAAAGATAATGAGTGATAACTAAGGACACTCATTTTTTTCTCCTTCTCAATCATTTTGTTTACCCACAACAAGCAAGATGCCTTTCTAGGTTCTGATAAATAGCATATAAGCTGGCTGTAAATGACCCAGCTCTTCCTGCAGTTCCATTGATTAAGTTTACAATTACACTCCCATCTTTATAAACAGCACGGCAGTCTCACAGCAAATGTTTTTCAGCATCAAATTTTATTTTTCTTTGTTATCATATGCAAATTATCACAATAGTTGCTAAAATTTGGGACCACTTCATGTGCCCAGTCTCAGAGTGCAATATAATTTGTTCAGCTACTTTGCTTTAAGGTTTTTCTTCTCTTCTGGAATATGTCCTTTTATCTGACGATACAACCACAGTGATCCTACTGCAACAGTGTAAGTGTATCTGGAAGCAAACTTACACTTTAAATTGTAATTTTTTTGTGCATTCCTCCCTTCCACATACACTTCAAATATCCTTCTTACTATTTTCTCCTAAACTGTCTTCAGATTTTGCCATCAAATTCAGCTCCTGCTCCTCTTTTACCAAGATTTACCTTGCAGCTATCTCTAAAAACCTCCCCTCTGTGAGTAAAGCATTTACAATCTCTTTTCACACTTATGAAGACCAGTCAGAATGTCTCTCATTTTTCCCAGGTGCAGAGTTCAGCAATAGAAGTGCTGTTTATATGTGATCCACTAGAAGTATATGGAGCCTTCTTTTTAACTTCTGCCCTTTGCAGTTACTTTTCTTCAAAATTCTCCCTCGATAGCTGTCACCTCTATCAACATACCAACAATCTCTGCATTTAAATCTCGTACAGTACAGCTGTACTGCAGCATCAGTTATGTCTGTGGAGAACTTCAGGGTTTTATTCAAAATAATTCCTCTGCCAGCCACTATTCTTCTCCTGATTTTATAATACACATAGTACAAATTATTCTATCAACTAGATATGAAGGGATAGTCTCCTGTCTTTTGGGGTGGGAAAGAATTAATTAAGTTTCTAGCTGCATGTGCAACCCTTCCTCACTCTGTCATGTGGCAGAATGTCTACACTAGTAACAGCAAAAGTATCCTTTATCACTGGCATGTGCTTAAATTGTTAGTTTTGACCTGGGCCACACAGAGATGAAGAAGAGCCTGGGAACCCTTCCTGATGGTTGTCTTGCAGTCACCATCCTCCTGCCCTGGAGGGCTCGAGTGTAAGGGATGGAAACTGTGTTTTGCTAATTTGCCTTGGGGCTACAGAAATATTTGTGGCTCATTTCGGTAGGATAGAGACAAGGAGTGCAGCTGGATAATTCATATTATGCTGAGCTATGACTAATATATGAGACACTGGAATTCATTCCATGTTTGCAGCATTCTCTGGAGATTGTCAGTACAAAGCTCAGGTTTGTATTGTTTAACTCAGAATTGCTTTCTTGGTGACATGCCCAGAGTAAATTGAAAGTCAGGTCGAAGACAATTCTCATACAATTTTCTTATACTCTTACTCATTTTAGTTCTCGCCTGGTTTGGATTGTTATTGCCAGGTTATATTTAAGCAAATGAGTTCTGCACAAGCACTATCACAGAGCAGGTTACTCAGAGGCAATTTAATTTCTCCGATTACCAAACTTGGCAACACAATTTCTTCCCATTCTGCTTTTGTGCTGTGAGGATGTGTATTTTCCTGGGCAGGCAGGAAATGAAGGAATAGGATCTTCTACTTGTTTACAGGATTAATTCAGAAGTCACTGGAAAGACTCTCATTAATTTAAGTGAGCTTTGTACTGTATGTTACACCTATAGAATAAGGGATGAAATATGCATGAGCAGAGGCCTGTGATCTTGCTTCTTATCTTAAGTGCTTTAAATGTTTACAAAGTATTGGATGAGCACTTTTTCTGGTAAGTGAATATGGCCTACTTCACATAATGAATATATTGTGCTGACTTTGATGTTAAACACATTAAAAAAGGTAAACGTCAGCTCTGTCAGGACAAAGTAACTTAATATTTTAACTCTGACCTCAAATAAGTGTGTTTAGAAGTTTGTGAAGCTCAGGACAGGAGGTTTACAGGCAGATATAAAAGAAAATAAGAAGCCCTTTAAAACTCTAAAGCATAAAATAAATCTATATGAAATTTTTTCAATTCCTTCCTGACTAGTCTCAAATTGCTATCACAGTGCTAAAATAGTGATGCTTCTCTGTGTCAGAGAAGATCTTTTTCTAATTGTCTTCCTTTCCTTGGTGATGGTTTTGTTGTTGTTGTTTTGTCCTTTTTTTATTTTTTTTTTAACAACACTTGAACTCAGTTTAGGTAAAAAAGTGGAAATTACTTGTATGCTTTCTTAAACCAACTTCCTTACTGAGCTATTGAGGAATAAGAATTAAAAAATTAAATTGAAATTGATGCTGTCTTGAAAAATTGCTCAATAAAAATAGTTTTGTGAGGTTTTGCATCACCAAGTCTGAAAGATTATTTAAAGAAGGATAAAAATGTAGATTTGTCGATAAAATATAGACTTGTTTTTTGAACTAATGGACAAGCAAAATCAACCTGGTCTCCGAAAACCATTGGAAAATGAGTTCCTGTACTTAATTGTGGGTAACAGCAATACAGAAGCAGAACTGAAGGTGCAGTGTGAACAGAAGGGACTGGATTCATATGAATGCATGCACAATTTGGCCTGAAAAGTCCCTGCAACTGGGTGTGACTCAGAGGAGAAAAGAGAATGCATGCTGGCTGTCAGAATGCTTCTACTGGGCTGTCAGAAAGACTTCTATTTACTTGGGAACTATGCAAATTAACATATAGATTATGGATCAGTAATTAAAAAGCTTCACTGATGTTATTACACTTTGGTTTTCAGGACAGTTGTTTCTCAAGAACTGTTTTTAGGCTCTGAAAATTCCATATTGCTTTAATTTTAAAATATGGAATGTGTAGTGTGCTCTCTTAAATGCGGACAAATGTCCTTGGCAGATTTGAAGAGATATAATAATGAGACAACTACATCAACACTGAAGAAAAAGCTGTTTGGCTGTAACATATGATGTGCTGTATAATCATTTTAGCTTACTAGATAAAGATATTCAGCTTTTTAAATCTCTCTTTGGGTTGTTGCAAGTAATATTAAGTAATAAGAAAAATCTGTTTGCATTAGCTCAGTGGCTATACCTATTTGGAGTAGAATGAAGAACACAAGAGCCAGCAGTCAATTAGCATGATGAGCAACCCATGTTCCAAAGGTCCTGAGTCTTCCTAACCTTAATTTATTTAGAAGTTCATGATGGGGGCTGTGTGAGTAGCTAGGGGCAATGAGCCACGATTGGTAATGAAGAGGTGGCTGAGCTAAGCACAAAGGTTACACATGAGTCAGCAATGTCAGCAAAGAAAAGATTGGTTCAGAGCACAGTTGAGAGGGTTCTCCCTACGGAGCTCTGAGAAAAAGAGGAGGAGGTGTCCAGGCACAGACGAAGGCAAGGAATTGAAGGAGCAGTCTTGAAAAGATGGCATAATGTAAGAGGGTAGTAGAATATATGAGACTTCAAATTCCTACATGAGGATCCAAATGCAGCCAGTGCAAACTGATGTTCTGGTGAAACAAATTACCAAGAAGAGCCACCACTAGGTAGACAGAAAATATTGCCTTGTGTTGCCCCCCCTCGGTGCAAACCATTCTTGTTAAAGAATTTTTCTTCTAAGAAAATGTGGTTATCATGTATCTCTATTCTTAAATCAGATCACCTGTTTGCTCTATTTTAGATTTAGAGTTTATTTGCTAAAGATAAAATTGCTGTAATTTTAGGGAGTTTCCTCAGTAATCAAAATGATGCCTAGAATGAGAAGTTCAACAACAAAGCCTGCAGTTGTCTTTCACTTAGTCTGACTCTGATGATTATAATGCTGCCATATGAAAACAGGCCATCTTCTTGTCTAGGATACAGGTGTCAGCAAAGATTCCTTCTCTGCATATCTGTAAGAGCTGAATCCCTTTACAATGACTGACTGAAACCATTGAAGTGATAGCATTGCAATGCTATTACAACAGTGCCATATGTCACCTACCTCCATTCTTTTTCTGTTGCTTTGGGGTTTTTTTCCCCAGTGCATATATATGTCCTAAAAGTCTTTATGTAAGAATAATAACATTAAAAAGATGAGTTCTCCCCTAAAAGCATCCTCAATTTCAAGCATGCTCAGTTTTCCTCCAAGAATAATGTCTTTTAGAATTAGTAGTATGGAAACAGTAAGAAATTGTATTTGTGAAGGAGGTAGTTTAAAGATATAAAAATAGAAAGAGTATAATTTCAAAATTACATTTTTGAGTATTATAAGGATTATTCTTTCAAAATAGAAAGAATCCAGGAAAGGGAGATAGTATCTACATTATTGTGGCAATCCAAAGTTTTCTCACACTGTTTATAACTTCTGTTTATTTTTTAAAAATAACAGAAAAGGCAAAATTTTTAGAGATATTCTATGGTTACATCTATTTGTACTTGCTGACAAAATGGTTAAGATAGCATTCACTTATCGTGCAGCCAGCTGGAATGGTACAGAAAATGTCTATGTTAGTAAATTTCTTTCTACACCAATTCAAGGCAGCCACATCCAAACTGGTCCCTTGCTAGTTCCAACTATCCCAAGCTTGGGGAATTGACTGGGATAACGCTAGCTAGTGTGGGACAAAATAATGCCAGGAGGCATGCTGATTATTCTAGAGTACTTTATGCCAGGGCGAGGGATCATGCTCACCTACAGAGGCATGTAGAACACTTTGACTTTGTTCTCTTACCCAGCAAAACATGAAGTGGGCTTGAGCAAATGTGGTGGGCTGACCTGGGCCAGCAGCTAAGCACCCACCCAGTCACTTCATCATTCCCCCAGCAACATGGGGAAGAGAATCAGAACAGCAAAAGTGAGAAAAACCTGTGGGTCGAGATAAAGATGGCTTAATAAGTGAAGGAAAAAAACCCTGCACCAAGTGATGCAAAAGCAGTCACTCACCACCTCCTACTAGCAGACTGTTGCCCAGCCAGTCTCCAAGCAACAGCCACCTTTAAAAGACCAATGCTGGTTGTATTGCTGAGCATGTTATACTGTATGGGATAACTCTTGGTCATTTGGGGTCGACTGTCTGTTGCCTCCCAACTTCTTGTCCACCTCAGCCAACACACTGCCAGGGCAGCTGAGAAACAGTGAAGGTCTTGATGCTGTGTAATCACTGCTCAGCAATAGCTAAAACATCAGTGTGTTAGCAACACTCTTTTTATTCAGAAATCCAAACCCCAATTCCATGCAGGATTCTGTGAGGAAAATTAGTTCCATCTCAGCCAAACCCAGTACAGAAACCTAAAAATTAATCCAAATGCACAGTGTGTGCATGTGTCCCCACACATGCTTATGAAGAAAGGGGAACAGACACTTTTGAACATGTTCATAGACTGTGTAGACAAACACGCTAAAACAGCACTTTTAAAAAAAATAAAAGGAAATGCTTCTGAAAGTTTTTTATGGGATACATATATGTATATATGTAGTTCAACAACTTTTACGGTTACTTTTAGTTCAAAACATAATTTTAATTTTTTTCAGAAATATATATTCTTTCACTGTAGCCTTAAAATCAGAGCACATTATCACACTTGAAAAGCAAGTGGAGGTAGAGTGACCTTTGGATGGATAATGCATGGCGAAACAATATTTTCAGCAGACAGAAGACAGGAGACTGCTTTGCAGCTCTGTATCAGATCTTGTTAACCTGTGCACGTGAGAGTGAATGCAGAATGAGGGGAAAGAACAGAATCTCCACTTTGGGCAGCTGGCAGTGTCGATGCAAACTTATTGTACAATAGCATAATGAATCACATTAATTCCTCTTATGGTAATGATATTAATTTCTAATGCCTTTAATGCATTAGCCATGGGCTGTTTCAGAGGCCATCCATTTCTTTTTGTTCATGCAGAGATACACATAATGGCAATGAAGCTGCCTCATCCTCTGGATTAAATTGCATCTGGAAAAAAGAAATTCCTAACAGAGGGCTTTATTTAATACAAAACACAGCTATAAATAAATAGGTTATAAATTTAGAGTCCCTATAAATACAGAAGAGGGCAAATACCGAGTAGTTACGTGTTTCTAATGATATCGAAATTGCACCAATTTTCACATAGATGGAAGATTGTAGAGCTATGGATACCTATGTACACTGAGGAAATCAAAGGAGGCAGTTTCTTGTAATTTTATACCATGGCTACTGAGATCACAGAAAATTAGATAATTCATGGAAGTTGAAAGAGACAAGCAATAGTATCCACAACCAGAGAGAAGAGACTGTGACCATACATGTACATGGAAGTTTGATTGAGAATAGGTTAAAAAGCCAGCTAATGGTTTCTATTCATCGCTTGCGCAAGAAAGAAAAATATCAAGAATTTTTTTCTTATAAAGGCTGAAACCATTTATGCTGTTAATACCTTTGCATTGTCTTCCAGAAAGGAGGAACTTCTACGTGGTATCACATTCATTCAATTCTCATTTTCTGCTATGTTAAACCAGTAGGATAAAAGATTTAATATTTATGACAAAGCGGTGTAGAAACTTCCACAATGATTCCTTTAGCATGATTTTAAAAGTTTGTAAAGTTCTGATTATTAAAGAAGAACACTATGACAACTTGGTTGTTTTAAAGAAACAAAAAGAATGAAATGGTCTTGTAGAACACTCATATGCAGCAGAAGGAGTTCTAACTAATAAAAGCTCCTGTCACATTACTTCAAGCCAGGTTTCCTGAACAAGTGAAATAGCAGTCTTTTTACTGGCTCTGGCTTTCATGCCCATATTCCACTTCCCTCTGGTTCTTCTCAAAAAGCCACAGAAAAGATTTAGCTATGTTAGTCCGTACTTATGATGTAAGGTAATATGTCAGCACAATCTGGAGGAGGAATCTGGGACATCAATACTTTTAGGATAGCACTGGTTCGTCACAGATACCAGTAGGAAGAAGGTTCCTCCTCCTAAATGTTCTAAATACATTTTCCCCATGGAAGTCACAGTAAGGAGCCTTGTGAGGACCCACAGCTCTCTGCAAGGCCTCATATCTACTGGTTTCACTTCTGTTTAACTCCCAGGGAGTCTAAGAACATGAGCTTCCTGCTGGGAACAAAAGAGGTCTCCAAATGAGGAGGGAAAATTTTGTGGAGAGAGTGCACAGAGATTTCAGCAAGAGGATCTATAGAGAGCTAGTGCCTAGCAACATGATAGCTTTCTTCAGGAGGGCATTATATATGCTCTTAGATAATGCTTTCCAAGGAATTTGAAGAGATTGGCATTAAAGATGCCTACCACAATAAAAGAGTTACAGCATCTGGATATTTCAGGAAGCAGCAGGAAACCAGAAAGCCTACATGATCAATTTAATATAAATTAAATCCTATAATAATTTCTGAGCAGTGGACATCTAAGTAGTGACAAGAGGAAGCAGGCAGTGCACAAATTCCCCATTATGAACATTTGTTTCAAAGGTATTTTATTCCTGCATCACATGAAAGAAGATGGCTTGAGATTCCCATGGTTATTTGGGCTATTTAATCTGCTGCTCCACTTAAAGCAGAATAGTGGCCACTTAAACACACAGAGAGAAGATATTAATGTTTTATAAGAAGGTGATTTGTAGTCTCTAATAATGTGTATGAGATCACTGTGTGAATGAACATATATTTTTCAGAGAGGATGGACTTACACAAGCCTACATCTTTATTGCTTTTACTTCAGTGTTGTGGACTGTATATGTCCTGTGCCTTTGTCAGGCTGCAGTCTCCTTTAGAGCCTGGTGCTCTCCCTCGGTGTTGCTGCAGAGCCCAGCACCCCAGGAAGCCTGATAAACATGATTTCCAACAACATAATCACTCAGGGCAATGCCTTGACGGAAGTATAATTCTAGTAGTGTCTTTACCCCAGGGGATTTAATATAGCTTTTGGCATAAATATATCAGTGAAAGTCAGGTAGGAAAAGAGCAAGTGCATTTCTTGAGGTCCTGTTCTACATATTAGTCAAAGGGCAAACAGAATTGCTCAGTTTACAAAACTACCAATTTATCTTCACCTCACAATCTGAAGAAGGACTGATTTTGCAGTGTTATTTACCCAAATCTATCACTGCTTAATAAATTACTCATGTGTGTCTGGCTGCCTCTTGTCATTGATTTTGGTTCTAGTCAGCTTTAAGTGTGCTGCTATTTCCTCATTCTTTCCTTCATTAATATTACCTTCTCAATCCATGCTAAGAATGTAGTTCCTAAAGATAAATTGTTTTCAGCCCTTGAAGGTGACAATGCTATGATGGCTTTATGGTAAGTGCTTGCTACTAATTACTTTAGAACTACTGTTGAATAAACTTCATTCAGATGAAGTGGCTATTTAGTGGCTTTCTTTTCCACTCTCCTGTAAATAACTTTGCTAATTTTAGTAATTAATTTTTTAAAACTAATTTTTTTACTCTTTTATGCTACATTTAGTTGGCCAGTTGTAAGACAGCTTGCTGTCTATATGTGGTATGAAAGGACTGGTTGATATTATTGACATTGTTTTTTAAAAAAACTTTTCTGGTGAGAACACCCATTTTAATTACTCAATTGATCTCAGTAAACTACTGCAAATACATTTCAAAACTTCCTCTTAGAGTTTCTTATTCTAAATCAAAAACTATCTAATATTGAATTTTCAATTAAATAAATTGCAGAGTTTATAGTATTTGTATGAAAATTGCTGGTGCTTAAAAATATAAGCACATTCTGATGAAGCTGAAATGATGACACTTTGGCTTGTATCACAGCACTCTGGGTTTTGCATGAAACATAACAGCCAACAGGATGCAGCCGATCATCTGCAATTTTGTCTGAGTGTTGGATACACATGAATCAGTCTCATCTGTGGTGCTTTTTAAAATTTACTTCCAGTTATTGTGAGTGACTGTAAAGACAAACAACTCTGCTCAGGATACAAATAATGTAATTTGCATTCAAATAAAATTTTAAGTGTTAGAACTAGGATGCTCAACCTATTATTTTATTTTTATGTCATTGATACACAACAAAAATTGAAATGCGGAATCGCTGCTTTAGGATTTGAAGGTAGCCAAAGCAATAAATGAGTTTAAAGTGGATTAGAGAATAGCCTGACTGATGGATGCTTTGGATGGAGTCCTGGCTCAGAAAATCTTTAAATTGCTGACTGCAAAAAGTCATGAAGTGATATCACAGATAGGACCATTCATTCCTGTTTCTGTAGTCTTTCCTGTATGTCTGGTCAATGGAGACAGCACAGTGAATAAGGCAGATCACTGAGCTGAACTGATACTGCTGTTCTTACGTTCTAAAGCTGGCAGGTAGCAAAATTATACCAGATAATTTTAAAAATCAGGTCACTTCATGAGGGATATGAATTCTTCCAGTGTGAAGAAAATCCTATTCATCTACACAGTGAAAACAAGCACAGCTCTGCTGCCTGTTTCACCAAGGTCCAGATCCTCAGTGAAACTCTTCTGCAGGTAGCCCAGGCGAGCACCAGCCCCTTTCACTCCAGTTGCACAGGACTGTCATCCCCACTTCATTACAGCCATCACTCTTCAGTTACAGCTTTTTTCCCTTCAGTAGAGAACATACATTTCAGACCTATTATTCTTATACGGAACTTTGATTTATTATAGCTAAATAGGATTTTCAAGAACAAATTTCCTCCACTTTCATGAAGATTTCTTTTTCTCTGTGAATTTACTGGCCTTTTGAGGCAGTCATTTTGGCAGTTCTTGGGATATAGTCCTATTTCCTGCTTGTTTGTGGGCATTTTTCATACTACAGCAGAAGGGAGAGGCAAGAATATAGTGAGTCAGATATGTAAACCTGCCAAATAAAGAGACCTTAGGTATAAAGTGTAATATCAGAAACCACTTGTTAATGTACTGAGAATGTGTAAATCTGCTACTATAGTAAGTGAAACTGCTAGCTGGCTGGATGACCTTGGAAAACTATTTTATTTTCCTGCCTGTGTTTGTCTCCTTCAACTGAAAAACAGTGATGATGACACACACCACCCTCTTCAAACACAAACTCAAAAAATTTTACATCTATTCATGTCTGGAGTAATCAGATTGCAAGTTGAATGTATCTTTCTTTATTCCTATTAATTTTTTCTCAAATAAGAGGAAAGAAGTTTAGTGGGATATCTTTGAAATATCTGTTTAAGCAAAAGGTCAAATATAAAGCAAACAAGCACCTATTCTTCCAAACTCAACAGGTATGTAGACATTCTGTTTATCTTTCTATCAATATTTATCACTCGACAAAATAATGCAAGAAGAGGAAGAGAGAGACAGACATTAAAAAAAAAAAAGCTAAATAGGTTAAAAAATGTTGCCATAGAGACCGATTCAAGACACTATAAAAATAGCTTCATGTATTGTTGATATTGTCCTTTTGCCTTCTGCTATTCTATCTGACTGAAATAGACAGCCTCAGGAAGATGCCTGGAGTCATCAAAGGCAAAGTAACAAGTCCATGAAGGATGTCCCAGGTTATTTGGAATCTGCATTGCAATCTGAAAATTTTGGTTTAATTATTTGATTCAAAGCTTAGTAACATACCTTCTGGAAGACAGGCCAAGAAATTTGGCTTTTTATAGCTTTTTTGTTTTATAGGAGCTTCCTGAAGTATCTATAAATTCTCTTATTTTAGAATGAAAAACTGTATGTGATTATATTTTGGGGTTTGGTTTACATTTGTGAGTTGAAAATAGAAGTAACATTTTTTTTCTGCTAACAGATATACTGGGTTTCACACTCAGTTTTGATACAAGAATCATTGCCTGGTCTTTCTTGTATGTGACAGATACACTTCTTGACACGTTTTTCTACTTAAAAAAGATATATTTCTTTTTATTTAATTTGTAAAGTAAGTTTTAAGGAAAGGAATGCTTCGGGCACTGAAATAGATGTCTTCAGAAAGAAATTCTTATGCAAATAAAAAAAGAATTGTATATGTTTCTAATAAAAATGCACAATTGAGAATAGTAGCTGCACTTCTTTCCACTCCTCTTGTGACTTAACCCCATTAAACAGGACCAAGGGTGTCTTGCACTTGTTTAGTCTATCCCAGCCATTGGACTGCTTCACCTTGTTGTAACCCTATTTATCAATCCCTGTTTTGAAACTGATATGACAGGCATACTTATACATCACTTCTTCCAGAGATGAGGGATCTGAGAAATGTGTTATGATGTGTTAAAAAAGCCACTAGAATTAATGGAACTATGTCTGCCAAAACATACTGATAAATTTTGAAGAAGTAATCTTCCTAGGGCAACTGAAATTGAAGGGGCCAGACCTTTGCTCTCTATGTGCCTTTTTGTACTGGCAAAGGGATTGTCCACCATAGGAAATCCCAAAGCCATAATATTGGCAGATATTTCATCCCCTTTGCCTGTGGAGTTGAAGGGAGGTTTACAAGGTTCATCTGGCCCTCACAGCTGGGCCTGGGCTAGAACTCCTGCCAGGTACAGATGGGTTTGAGTGCAAAGCTCACTCTGATCCACAGCTGTTGCCCATACTGTCTGCTCAAGAGATTTATTTTGACAGTTATTTCTGGTGTTGGGAAATTTCAGTTTGACCACCAGAAAGGAGTTGTGTCTTTATATCAGCAGATGAAACAATGGGCTGGGCAGTGGTCTGTGAAATTTTTTAGAGAAGACTCCAACCTGCAGAAGGATGAAGATAGTATGCAGAAAGAATGTCCACATTGAGAATTTTTTCAGCTGAAGCTCAAGTATTAGGAATGTTTGTTATACGTGGCCACCCACAGTGACACAAGCAGTGGAAACAAGCGTGCTGTCCAAAGGAGGAATAAAGAAAAAGAAACCTTGCAGCACTGGTGCAAGGGTGAATTAACAGGAAAAGAGGACACTTCTAAAAGAAACCCAACTCCATCTCCCTGCAATAATGAAGCCAGGATTACAAATGTCTGTATGATAAAGGCTACTGTGAGGGCCTTGCTCTGTCTAGAGACTTTAGCAGCATCAGGGGTTTGTAACATAATTGGCAATATCAGGCAAACGTTCTGTGTCACCATGACACAGGTGACATTGCTGAAGACCCTGTATGTCCCTTCTCAGACAGTCAATGGAAGAAAAAGATACAACAAAATATAAGGGACTTTTCATATTAATAGGCTAGGGAAAAAAGAAAAAAAAAAAAAAAAAAAAAAAAAAAAAAAAAAAAAAAAAAGGAAAAAAAAAAAAGGGAAAAAAAAAAGGCGAATCTATTGGAGGGTTCCAGGAGTAAGAGAGGGAAAAAAAAGAAACAGGTTTTAGCTGCTGCAGTTCAGTGTTGCTGAACCCTGCAAAACAGAATGTTAAAAGCAGATACTAATAAAAGATAGCATCAGAGATGCTAGTTTGCCAGCACAGCTTTATTTAGACCCAGATCTCACACCAGGAAAAGTGAGGTCTCACGAAGCCTTAAAAAATAGCAACACAGTTAACATGTTAGCAGCAGAAGAGGGATTTTATCAGGCAATATTGAGGAAAAGAAAAAGTCACAACTGTGAAGAATTAACTGAAGCCCATCAGGGAAGTTGTGCATTTATAAGGACATGCAGACAAAACCATTTGCTGTCTGTAGCTCACTGGGCATTAAATTGAATGTCAGTGACCAAAGTGTTCCCACAGTCAGATGTTAGTGTAGGTTCCTGGCAAATCCATCCAGCCAAAGAATTGCTGTACACCTGCAGGAAAGCCCTTATCAAGAAGCGGTGTATCTAATGGGTGTTGGTAATGGACCTTCTCCACCTGAGCACCTCTAGAATGATCATTCAGACTAATTGCTACTGCTTGTCCACTCTCTGGAAGCAGAACCACTTGTGGCTCAGACACAGCTTCATCTATAGTTCTAAATTTACAAATATATAACCAGAATATGTGCATTTACAGCATGATGTAAAAATTTTAAAATGAGGTGTTAAAAAATATGGTACATTAGTAAATACAGATTTGAGGTCCAAAATTGGGTATCTTTCTGACTGGAAATATGAGTCAGGAAAATCATAAGTGTGACATAAATAAATAGGAAATGCAGAAAATTTTTAAAAACCTTTACTATCAAGGGTGTTTCTAATGTAAGATGACACCTGGCTGTGTTTAATAAAGGGAGAAACTTTTAAAAACTATTTTCAATTCTTACATTTATAGAGTCACACACATGACTTTAAAAAGTTACAGAAAAATATAAAATAAAAAAAACATTTTAAGACTGTACTTTTTAACAGAGTTTTTCTATAACAACAGCAATGGTGGGAACAGCATCTTGTAATCAGCATGCCACAGACAAAGTAGTTGGAAGACAACCAGTTAAGAGTTATGGCTGTGTGAAAAGTCTTTACAGAAAATGACTGATAATCGGAAGTGGAAAAGGAGATACTAGCAGTCTTTTTTGGGTGGTTTTTGTTTTTTTTCCTATCACATTGTAACAAAAAAACCCCCAAAAAACGAACACTCAGTGGAATTCTCTGGTTCAAATTTTTTGCATGACATTCTACATCAGACTTCAAGATTTTGACTAATTTTTTTTTTAGCACTGTGCAAAGGCAAAAATATTTATGACAGTGGCTACTATCCACTGCTTAAATTAAGCAGCTATCAACACAAGAAGAAAAGGCTTTAAAGAAAGATTTTCAGCTCTACATTGACCTTGCCTTGGAAACAATCCCAGTATCTGAGAGTTAATTTCAGCAAATTAAGAGATGAATAACTAATGGACTAGACTTGCCAGAAACCTGCCAAATTCTGCCAAAGAGGAAAGTATTAGTGAAGTCAGCATTTAACAAACTTGCTATTGTCTTGGAAAGACTGAATTGATTGCACACAACTGATGACCAAATATTGAAGAGACAGCACTATCTAATCTATACTGTATTTCAGAAAGAGATTTCTTCCAAAATTTGAGTGACACCAGGATAACAAGCAGAGTCAGCACACTAGGAACAATAACCTGTATGGTGGCTTGTTCTAATTGAGTTCAGACCCTAGGAGAACAAGGTGATGGAAATAAGAAAATTAAAAAAAAAAATTCCTTGTCACATTCTAAAGAACTCTTTGGCAAGGGGTGTAGAGAGTTTTTAGTTATTTTAGACCCTGCTTTTGGACTTCCTTTTTTTCCTTTTTGTTTGTTTGTTTGTTTGTGTTTGTTTTTGTTTTTGTTTTTTTGGGGGGGGGGGGATCTGTTTGTTTTGGTTTGTTTTTCCTAAGAAGAACATAGGAAAATTCCTGTAGCAGTGAGTTTGCTAGATGTACCAAATTGATCACAGTTTCAAGACTTCATCACATGCACACAAATCAAGTCAGTATTTCCAAAATGCAGACCATGTCTAGACTAACAAGCTAAGGAGGGATAGGCTTTGGGTTCCAGTACCTGGCAGGTGACTATCCATACTGCTGGAATGCTGGCATGATCTTTGCTATGGTCTCTGCCAAGAAATACCACTCATCACACTGCAATGGGCAGCACAGGCCAAAAGGCTGCATGGATTCATCTTGCTTCTTCTGAGAGGCAAGAGCTTTTATGGAGTACCCTCAGAGCCAGAGAAGAGTTTCTGGCTCATTTAATTAATTGCAGATGCATAGACAAAGCCAAAGTCTCTGAAACTCTTGTAACAAAACATGGATCTTATTTTCTCTTTCTGGAAACATTTGATTAATGCTTCTCCTACTGCCTCAAGGCTTAATTTAGAAACCAAAATTTTCAGAAAGTTTTCTATCCCTTCTTTTTGCTCAAACATGCCTGAGTACATACTGTATGAAATATTACTGATAGCCACTCTCTGCCCCTGCATTTGTGAAGTGAGAAAAAAAAAATTCCCTCCAAAAGTACTGTAAAGAAAAATACAGTGATGAATGTGCCAATCCTAGATAATTAATTATGAGATCTACATACTATTCTTTAAGTCAGGGGATTTTTAGGGAATTTTAAGACAAAGACCAAACTAATCCTTTTATTAATTATCACTAATATCTTCATGGAAAATGTTATAGAAACAGACAGCTGGTTTGTACTCTTCCAGACACATGTTATCAAGAAATAATTTATATTTCACTTATATACTTAATAGATAGTTTTTATAGCAAAAGACTAATATTCTTTTCAGTTTTTCCAGATTCAGCAATAGTAACATTTGTACTTCTTCCCTTACCTTGACTTTCTGTTACCTGTGTGTGCTTCAACTACAGGTGTAATCACTTCAAAGTTTCTACTACTTGAACTTCTCTGGCCATTGCATGTTTTTGCACTTATCCTTTCTCTTCATGAATAAATGTATCTGTATTTCTTATATATATTTGAAATATATATAAGAAATATATATATTTCTTAACTCTTGCTTAATATGAGTTAGAACTGGGAATACTGTTCTCATTTTGTGTCACTTAGACCCACTTTGAACAGCAATAAATAGTTATGTGGAGTATTTATTGGTAAACAGCCAAGCCTTTTATTTAATTCTTCTAAATAACTCCAATTTTTCACATTGTAGCACTTTCAACTAAAATGTTTTGGATGCCCACAACGTATGTGGCAGATCCCCATTTTTTAAACAAAACCTTTCTTTCATCCCTGCACTGCTGTGTGAGATTACTACAGAATTAAATAGGGATTTGGAATATAGCAAACCTCACTGTCCAGATTCTTTCAGTTTATTTCTCTTAACTGCTAATATTATGTAAGATGTATTAGTGCAGAGCAATTAAACTGGAATATTACGCAAAAGCACTTTCACTTTTTCTGTTAAAATATTAGCGATAAATTATTCTTTTTAGTCATTGTAGATGAAACAAAATATATATATATGAAAACAGGAAAAATGTAGTTCATCTAACAGGAAAAAACTTTTAGTCATGTATTTGCATTTACATTCCACAAGCAATAACAGAAGCGTCAATATTCAAAAATAAACATTGTTTGTATAGGTGATGCTTCAATACTAGTAAAGTCATTCTAGCTGCAAAATGATGGATAATATGGAATCAAACAAAAAATTGAAGAACTGCTTTAAAGCCTTATGTAAAGTGTGTAAAATGGTCTTAAATTCTGCAGTATTCTCCTTGTTTGAAAACTGTTGTCTGTATTTGAAATGGATGGATAGTATCAGTATCAGCTCACAAAAAAGCAGGAGAATAAGCAAGTCAAAGTAGAGATGACAAGACCAATTCTGCATCTGTAGGCTGAACTTCTCACTGATGCACCTCTAGTTGCCTAAGCACCAGTAATAATTTGGTCTTCCCTTCGGAAAACCCCTCCTGTATTACACATATAAACCCCCTTCTTTCTGTAGGGTTGTGTGTGTGAGTGTGGGTGCTACTTTGTGTTTGCTACAAACTCATTTCTCATTCTGGTGGATGGATGGTGGTTGTGCAGATGGCTGTTACAGAAAAAAAACAGGAGCATTGTTTCTTCTCTTCTACATTAGTTGCTTTTGTTGGTCTAGTGACTTCACATTTCAAATTGTATTGTTCTCTTTTGATACAAACGTTTACTGTATAGTAATGGAGAGCATCCTATTCATTACAAACAAGGGGAAAGATGGCTTACTCAACACTGAAAAGTACACTGGTCAAAGTCACTTGGCTATTATTGTCACTGGCTATTTTATGCAAACACAGTTTCACTGCCGCTCCACTTGATATTTGTATCTCTTGTCTAGAATTTTATATTCTCTATTCTCCACTGCATAAAGAAAACTACAGGCTTGCCTTGAAGACAATAAAAAATTGATATCTGGCTTTGGACAATTTTCATACTTGTATATTTCCAGAGGTATAAGAATAATTTAAAGCACTACTATGTGCCTTTTACATTAACATTAACTTTTTAATTGAACTTATGGTGCTTTTTTTGCTGTATTTTAAATTATTTTTCCTTCAATCTTTCTAGGTTTTATTTAGCCATTGTTGTTGTATTCTTTCCTTTATTTCTCTTACAGCTATCAATCTCCTCTGAACAGAGTCTTTAGTACCGGCATTCTCCTTCTCTCCTCTATAGTTCTTTTAGCCTTATTTGCCACTGAAATACTTCTCTCTCATTAAAAAAAACCCATCAAAGCCATTAGTATTTCCTTATGGAAGTCTCAGATTCTTTCTTAATCAGTGAGGGACACAGCAAAAAAAAAAAAAAAAAACCAACAAAAAACCCCACAAAAACCAAAAAACTAACAAAAACCCAAAAAACCCCACAACAAAATAAAAACAAAAAAACAACACCAACAAAAAACAAAACAAACAAAAAATCCCCCCCAAAAAACCCAAAACGAACAAACAAAAAACCCAAAACCCCCCAAACAAAACGGTATTTATCTAAAGCTTCATTTTGGAAAGATGAATTTGCAATTGATGTCCTATACAAAAAAACCCCTTATATTTTACCATGTAGATGTGACCATAAACAATTAAATTCTTGTAATCATTAAAGAAGGACAATACCCTATCATTCCAGAATTCTGACAAAAAAAGTTTAAGGTTTGCAAATTCTGCTGCTAGTTCCTACTCATTTCTATGTGTGTTATTGCATTTTCTCCAGAAACCAGATTTCATGAATGATGGATAACACATCATTGCACTGGGTGCCATGACAGCTCTTTCTGTATTAATGGTCCACCCACTTTATTTTACATCATCTTCTCCACTTTCACTTGAAATGCTTGACTGTCTTTTCTGCAGTCTCACTGAACAGGAGCTGTCAACTCCCTTGACAAATCAGAGGACTGGACAGTCACCAGCCATATGAAGTTCAACAAGGAATGTGCCAGATTCCACACCTGGGCCAGACCAACTCTGGATGCATGGGCAGACTGGGGAATGGCATGCTGGAAAGCAATGCCACAGAAAGGGACCTGGGGGTCCTGGTTGATGGCAAGTTGAACATGAATCAGCAGTGCCCTGGCAGCCAGGAGGGCCAACCCTGTCCTGGGGTACATCGGACCCAGCATCACCAGCCAGCCAAGGGAGGGGATTGTCCCACTCTGCTCTGCACTGGGGCAGCCTCACCTCCAGTGCTGGGGACAGGTTTGGGTGCCACAGTATAAGAAAGACATTAAGCTGTCAAAGAGTCTCCAATGGAGTTCAATGAAGATGGGGAAGGGCCTTGAGGAGGCCATATGAGGAACAACTGAAGGCATTCACTGGGTCTGTTCAGCCTGGAGGACACAGAGGGGAAATACTGCTGTAGTTACAACTTCCTCGGGAGGGGAAGAGGACGGGCAGGCACTGATCTTTCTGGTGACCAGTGACAAGACCCAAGGGAATGGCCTGAGTTTTTATCAGGGGTAGTTTAGGTTGGATTTTAGAGAGAGGTTCTTCACCCAGAGGGTGGCTGGGCACTGAACAGGCTCCCCAGGGCAGTGGTCACAGCACCAGACTGACAGAGTTCAAGAAGCATTGGGACAATGGTCTTGGGCACATGGTGTGAATCCTGGGGATTGTCCTGTGCAAGGCCAGAAGCCGGAGTCAATGATCCTTGTGGGTCCCTTCCAACTCAGTGTATTCTGTGACTCTGTTATTCTGGGATTGTGCCTTATTAAACTTCTTTCAATAATGATAACCTTGTTGCTTAGGTAGGAATTTAGGCCACTTCTATCCATCTGGTTTTGGTTGTCTGGCTTGCCTTGTGGCTTAAATGCTAATATATGTGATGTGCTTACATTGATCAAAGAAAGGAAGAAAGTACAATGGAGACCTGACCCTTCTCACAGTCAGAGAACTTGCATAAGACATTAGAAAACTTCACAGGACTTTTGTCTAATCAATAAATTATACATTTCTGAGGTTAGTTGTTCCTTACTCTAATTGTGCAGGTTAGTAGATAAATCTATATAAATGCAAGAATCAGATTTTAATGTTTTTTTCCAAAAGCTGTCCTTGTCAAACTCTTTAGTTATAGGGGATTATAATGAAATACTCAAAGTCCTTCTTGGTCTTTAAAATGTAACACAAGTATAGTTTATTTCTTTAAAATGTTTCCTTATTGATTTGAGTCAGTTTGTATTTTTAACACAACAGTCTATACAACAGTCTATACAGGAAATTATGTAAGTCATATTCTATAAGATAAATGGGTAAATGAGAAGTGAAAAAAATTCATGCATTATATCATGATCTCTGCACAGCAACTGAGCCAAACCAATGTGAACAGGTAGAAACCTCTCATTTTACTTTCTATAAAGAAGGTGGGGGAATAGTGCTCAGGCTTGTACAATAAGGATAAATAATATTTCACATGTTAAAATTTGGGTTTTGTGCAGTAAGGTCCTTCAGTTAGTCCTACCACTCAGTTGACTGGCTCTAAGAAGTACTTAACATTACAGAACTTCAGGGGCAGCTACAATCAAATTATTAAAATATTAACTGATTATGTCTTTTGCAAGTGTAAGGAACAAAAATTTTGCCACCTCCCTCCCTCTGAAAAAAAATCACATTCACTCTTTAGTATTTATAAATGGCAAGCTATGAGGCTTACTTTTCCCTCACCAGATGAAACCTGAACTAGTAAGACAAGCCCAGAAGATTTTTTTATGTTCTAATTTTCAAAAGAGTTTATGTGTTTTTTACTTATATGTTACTGATGTAAGTGACGTGAATTTTTGTAATGACAGAGATACAAGGCATATTACTTGCACAGCACCAGTGGGCAAGCACAAAGAAAACTGCAAGTCTGATTCTTGAAATGAAAAAGCTTGTACAATATTATCGAGATAAGGACAAAGACTGTTATAAGCAGGGATTTGTAGGTATGAGAGAGAACACAATATTCCCAGTATTGGCAGGTGTTTCTCTCTGAGTGGCTGTCATTAGTCTGTAAGTATGTGAAAATAAACTGTCATCCTCTACTTAAGAAAGAATCACTTTGGTATTATGAAAAAAAGAAAACATAGCCAAGCTGATAGTGGGATCTCATCATTAAGCTATATAATGTATAATAAGTTAATTTTGAAGAAAAAATAACCTTAAGGCTTCAAGAAATTGTCAGTGCCTGGTGTTTGTTCAGAGAGATTTGCTACGCAGTTTATTCTGCAAGACTCAATATGCTTCTGTTGCAATAAGTCTTCTTTGCCACTCGATCAAAGAGAAAATTGAGAGAGAGAGTGGCTGTAAAAAAATTTGCCAGCAGTTGATGGAGTGCAATGGAGTGTAGCTGATAGACTACCAGTAGCTTGCTATGCATTCTTCCCTTAAAACAAGACACTGCTAACAGTGCAGGCATAACAGGGAGGAGTTTCAAAACTTCATTTACCAGGCTTAGCCAGTAGCTTTAAAAAATTAGTTTTCCTAGGTACTCTAGCACTAGAATAGGGAATGTAATTGCTTTTGGGTTTGAGGAGGCTCCCTCTTCCCCGGAGGCTCTATGGGGCAGATTCTTTCAGACAAACTGCCAGGACCATGGCCTTATCCACAGACTGCAGCTATGTGTCTCCAGGGTATATTTCACACCTGGGTCTTTTCTCAGTGGGGAAGACTGAAAACAGGTATTTTTAGAATGAAATTTGAAAAGTTACTTTATTGCAGTAGAGTACTGGTATATATACTAACAATAAATCTGTAAATCACTAAACAGGCATTTCCACAAGATTTTGTATGGTGTCTCTCTACTCATCAGGGCAGGTCACTAACTGCGTTTCCCCTGTTTGACTTGACCAAGGATGAAGGCAGCAAAAAAGCTGAGTGAGAGAAACTAGTGAAGTACTAAAGTCATGCTTGTTGAATCATGCTCTAATTGTGTTTGATAGGATGGAAAGGTAAAGTATCTCCTGTCACTGTAATGCTGAATTAGGCAAACTGAGAAACAGAGGTGGATAATGACAACCGTCATTGCACGAGTCCATTCTGAAATATTATAGTATCTGGCTGTCACTTTGCTATGCTCAAGTCTTACATTTTTCTCAGTTAGTCAGGTAAAAATTAATAACTTCTCTCCATTATTGTGTAAGCCTATATGCTAGAAGGGATGAATGCAAATAAATGCAGAAATGTAAGCTTAATCAATTGCTGGAGACTCAGTAAAGCTTTAAAGATATGTAAAAGATACTGAAGACTGTCCTGAAAGGAACACATTGCCATTGATCTGATTTAGTCATAAATAGCTGTGAAGATTTGCAGTAAAGCAATATTCTTCTTACAATTTCAGTAGTTTATGCTCAGACTTGTCTTCAAGATATTTTAGAATAAACTTGACATTTATGGAAAATATTCTGGCAGTAACTGAATAATTTTGATTTTGAGAAACAGATCCTTTCCGAGTTTCCCCCTTTAAATGTCAGAATGTTTTAATCTTCATTATTTTTATACTTGGATAGGATATTGGAAACATCAAAGAACAGCATGATTGATATTTTTACTGATCAGCTTAGAGCGCAGGAAAAACCTGAAATCAAGGTAGAAATATAAAACAGGAGATATAATACTGTGCTACCTACAAGATGGTTTTCTAGTTTTACTTTTCTCCCACGAACTTTAATGACTGAAAACAAATTTTTAGTGCAACTTTTCTTGTTAGTTGCTCTCGCAAGAGGGTGACTGTTTCATTCTGCTGTCACTCCTGGGAGGCTGTCTCAGATACTAACTGAGCCTTGCTGGCTCACCTTGGCAGGGAACTTGTTAGCTCTCTCCAAAGGAGGTAGGAAAAACAATTTTTCTCAGATATCTGAGAATGCAGCCAAAGAAAGAGAGATGGAATGAGCTTGAGTTCATTGTTCATTTCTGATTAATTTTGTGCTAATACTTATTTCCAGTAATGGATGAATTCTGATCCAGAAAAGCCCGTGTTGAGACCTTAAGGACCTTCTGTTCAGAATGTGAAATTAGCTGTACCTTTAATATTTTTTTTTGCTTTTTAAAGACTTTAAATTATATTTTCCGAATAGGTAATTGTCTCCTCTAAGCTTTAACTCTGAAGTTTCCATCAATAATAACAGACATCGAAAAGTCAATAATTACCATAAAATGCACTATCTTTTGTTCAAAACTCGAACTCAAAATAAGATGACAAGAATGGTCCTACACACTAATGAGCTGCATGCTGTTCATACCTGCACACTTCTGTTGCTCTGCTTGTCACTATAGTTTCAAAATATGACCAGTGGTTTAACCTTATGGCCAAAACTATACCCTGACAATGCATGCCCTCTGCATCCTTTTGTAATTACACACTTTGTAAATATTTCCCCACATTCTTTCACAAAAGTTGGAAAACCAGTGTGTTTTCTCTTTTTCAGGACTGTGTCTTGCTTTAAGAACCACAGAACAGTCTAGCCTCAGCCCATCTATCTGTTTTGAAGTCACTGGAGTGAGCTTATTCCACGTAAGTGGAAACTCTAGCACTGTGTTTTAATTCCACTGGTCACTAGACTTCTGTGAATATTAAACAGCCTTTACTTTATTAGGCATGTACTTAGTCTTCATGTGTGTTGACAGTGTATAGAGCACAATTCATAGAGCACAATTCAGGGACAGATTCAACAGGTACACATACACACATGCATACACACAAGTCTTTCCACTGTAATAAGTTTGGTGCTGGTTTACACATTACTGCTGTTGGAACATCCTGTGAATTGGTGTATCAGAAACAGGGCTGCTGCAGGTCCCACCTGGAGCCCTGGTCACTACAAGACAGGGCCAAGGGAGGAATTCAGAGCAGTGTCCCCTTTTTCTTATTCCTATAGTCTCAAACAGCCAGGCTGTTGGCTTTGAGACTGGTCTTATGCTGCTGAAATAATACCATACCACACTGGGCTGCAAAGATCATATTGAAATGATCCTACAAGGCATGCTAGACATAGCCTTCTCATCATTTTACTTCTGCAGCTTGAAGATAGAGGAGTGTACCATTAAAAAAACCAAACCAAAACAAAAACAAACCACCCAAAAAACCCAGCATGAGCAGCCACAGTTAGTTACTTACCTAAAATTGCTGAATCAAAAGCCAAGTGTGTAGACTGATGGGATGTTCTTCATCAGATGCAAAGGATAAACCAAATTTGACACTACCAAAAATTGGCCTGATGCTGGCAAAGTCACTAGAAGTTAGCCTGCTTATTTCAGTAATCTACTTGGCTCAGTGCCTTATGGTCTTGCCTTATGAGGCAGTCACAGCACTAAAAATGCACCATTTTAAAGAACAGTGACCATGCATACAAAAGTAGAGATGTGTATTGCTAAAAATACATTGTCACCAAAAGGTGCAAAAAACAGAAAAAAAAAATTTACATTGGTTGGTAGTTGGTGAACTCAAACACAATGAGTCAAAGCAATTAAAAGATTTTAGTGGATTAAAAGGTTGTCACAGGACACCAGTCTCCCAGTGATAGATTCTGAGGATATTTACCTTCAAAATAAGAAATATTATATAGTAGCAAAATGCTTAAACCATCAATTATTTTCTACTGTACTGAGGAATGAATCAATTAAAAAAGAAAGATAATAAATTATTGGTGATGGGCTGGTGGAGTTATCAATTAAATTAAAGATGAATGGTTAGGTTAAAAAATCATGTCTTGTCTAATGAGAACTCAAGACTTGCACACAGTCGTGACAAGGCAAGATGCGAGCCAGAGGCAGAAATAAACGTGTGTCTCACTCCCCCCACAGTGGGAGGACTGACCTGAACCTGGAAAGGGCTCTTTGTGATTTTAGAGCAAGTAGAAGTGCTAAGCTTGCAGTGGTGACCTATAAACCTCTCCTCAATGCTTTCCCATTTTCCAGTTTAGACATTGCTGACTCAGCACACTGATATCTCTGCACACATTTTCTCAGGACTCCCAACAATTTATACACTTTGAGCAGTGGAGTCTAGCCATCTTATGTAAGGGCACAGATGGCATTAACTTCTATGGCTTTTCTGACTAAAAACTTCCATATTAGTGAATTAACACCTACATTCTTGCTGCAGATGTGGGCCTGAGATAACATAGCTGTCTCAAACACTGCTTTATAGATACAAAAGATACAGGACTTTAGACAATCAATGAATTAGCTGAGTACAAATTAATGTCCATAACATGAGAAAACATTACGCACGTGACATTTTATTTGTGTATGTCTGTTGCTCTAAAACAACTAGTAATTTTTAGGTTGGTCATAATTTTAAATTCTTATGCAAGACAGAAGTATTAAGAAGTCATATTTTTAAAGTGTATAGTAATTAGAGTTCACTTACATATGAATATATTTCTAATAATAAAGGGGGTGTTAATACATGGCAAATAATCTGGCAGAAATTCAAATAAAAATAATTTTTTTTGTTTTTGATAACTCAAATAACTTGTTCTAATGTAATGTGTCGCAAAATCAGCTTAAAATACACTTTAAAAAAATCTCTATAGAGGTCTTGCTTCACTGTGTCTTCACACATTCAAGAATATAACTATGAGTAAGGGTCATAATAAAGTTCAGAGTCAGCAAAACCTTAAACTCTCTAAAGTCTATTCTCTGTGCTGCTACTGCATTAACAATGGTATGCTCATTTAGCATTTAACACACGATTGTACTTGACATTATGTACAAAAAGCTCTAATCCTGAAAGCTTGAGTAATCTAAAACCCATCTCTGACAAGATTTCACTGCTGGAAGCCTAATTTCAAAATGTCAGCCAAGGCTGAGGAACCATATATTGCATGCTCATTAAATGTAATAAATCCATTACAAACTTCTCAAAATCTGCTGTCATCTTGCCTGCAACCCTGGAATGGGTGTGAGACCATACAAAAATGAAAAAAATGTTGCCTTTCATGCTATGAGATATATGAAAATAAGGCTAAATCAGGCTAACAGCTTTCATTTGCTTAATTGTATAGTCTGTAGCCAAGATTTATCATTCTGCAAATTAAATGATACTTCTCAACTATTTATGTGATTGAAAATCTATAAAAGCTTTGGCATATAACAGAAGTGAAAGTTCACATTTTAAAAGTGTATTTCTTTGTCTCAGGGTAAATCATAAGTACATCACTAGATAAAGATAGTAATGACAAAAATTTAGAAAGAATCTGAATGTCAATAGCTTTATCAGCTCGATTTGTTTTTCATTTAAATGAAACTTGACACTGTGGTCAAGAATCTTAACAAATCCAACATATATGTTAAATGTACCATTTCAACTGTCATTTTGTTACAAAATGTGTATAGAAACTAGTGTTAGAAAATAACACTGATAAACACTGACCAGCAGGAGTGAAAAATGGAGTATGTACAGTTAGTTCCTCCATGTGCCAGGGAGCAGTGCTGTGCACCAATCCCAAGACATCCCTGGATGCAGCATTCCATCACTGAGAGCACTGGGGCTGTGTGCAAATCCTTGGCCAAGGACCAGCCTAACTGCTGCTGAAAGAGTGTAGCTGATGTGTATTTAGGTGAGACTGAAAACTCTCTAAATATATGATTACATCCTATTACAATCAACCAACAGCACATTCCTGTTACGGAAAGATAATTAATATCAACACTTTCATGCATAAATGCTTGGAATGTTATAATCCTTGTTTAAGAAGGTGTTACTGACAGGCAGTTTGGTTTCACACAGGAGCATAAGGGAAAAACAGTTTTAAAAATTTAAATTATCTCAAGTTAGCATTTGAATTCCACAGATGCTGTTTTGTATAAATTAGCCCTGAGCTTTACCTTCCACTGGTTTTAGAAAAGCAGTAGATTCCTAACCATATTTTAACAAGAATACCAATAGTAAAAAGCTTGACAAGTGGGAACGTATGAATTTATCCCTTTACCAAGAGCATAACTTCGAGAGAAAAAAAATGCAGTGTTTGGTTTTTTTTGGTTGGGAGGTTTGCTCCATCACTGCAGTTTCGGTGTGCTCTCAGAACACAGAACAGGTTGAGCCCTTCTGAGCTCGTGCTTGGGGGAATATCTGGTTTCTGTATCATGCATGGGTTTGGAGGCTAGCAAAACCCTGAGCAGTTCAATTCCACAGAGGGGGTACACTTTGAAGCAAGTCTGAATTTGTAACCTGGAAGTCTTGAGATATAACAAAATATATTCTTTAAAATTTTTAATTAAAAGTGTCTGGATTGAATTTCCAAATATAGTGCAGTAACTTCAAGTGTTTCAGTCCTTCCAGAAAGGGCAAAGTAATGAAGTAACTAGAGCTAGAACAGAATTTTCACTAAGTTAATTTAGTCTAGACTATGGAAGTTCAAATGGTATTTCACACCGATCATTGGGGATATACCCTGTGGAAAGAGATTAACACTTAAAATATGAACAATTTAAAGCCCATCATCTATGCATCTGTGGTATCTTTTGCTACTATAAATTAAGCCGCCACAACATAAGTGGATTTCATTACTTGTGTGCTTGCATATTAGTATTTTCAAGAAAAGAGTAAGTTATGAATACTATCTTCTTAAGAAAACCCAAGTTAAATGCTAAATACCATCCTAAACTCTCTAGTTAGATAAATAAATAAATAAATTCTTTCTACCCTAAAGGCAGAAATGGTACTGAAAACCAGGCTAAAGTCCTCTATGTGACATGAACTAGTGCTTACACATAGCAAGAACAGTAACAGAAAAGCTGCAAACTTAAATCAGTTCCATATTAGATTGCCAATCTATACTAATGTTTCTCCTGTTGAGATGGAGGAATCTGGAGGCATAAAGAAGGTGGCACAGTCACTTAAGAGAGCCCAACTTGTCACTTCTTTTTGTGAAAGGATTGGAACACCCACTGTCCCCTGGGAGCCTTTAGGCAAATCAGCTCCACTAGCTGCTTAAAAATGTGAATATGGCAGCCTTGTCAGTATTGGGATTGCTCACAGAAAAACTTAATAGAAAGAGTAATAAATTCATCTGGATATAATGTCATGACTATTTAACATAAGACATGACTCGATTCTCAGATCACTGAAAAGCAACTGCATCACTGCACAAAATAAAATCAAGCTGCTTGCCCATGGATCTGTAACATGTTCACAGTTTCTTATTGCCATAAAAATTGCTGACACTTCTAACATTCTAAATTTCATGAATGTGAGACAGATGATACAGGAAAACACATGATGTACAGAACCAGGTGTCAAATATGCAGGAAGATATCCAATGTGCTGTTCAATTCACCTGCCACTGTCACCCTCATTAAAAGCCTAAACATTATTTTGAACTCTGAAATATTTCTGAACTAAGGAAGGCTTATTATTAACTGAATTCTTCTATTCAGTTGAAACTAACCTCATGTGAGACTGATGGAATATATAAATGACATTATGCATTCATATGCATTAGAATATTGCAAGATTGAATTTTTTTTTGCTTTGATTTCACAAGAAAATAGCCATTTTAATAATTTTCAAATATATCTTTAGACAAAGGAAAAAAGCAAAACAAAGCACATTACCTTTTTATTCAACAGCATATAATGTAGGTTCCAAATATCCCTGTCTTCCGGGAATATTTTTGTGAATTGGTTATTTGTATCTGGCACATTGTTTTTGTTTTCGTTATTTGCTCATATTGGAAATGCATCAATGTCACATTTTGACTTCAGGATTCTGTGCCTGTTTGATCTAGTCACTAATGACTTGTATTCTACTCTCATACAGACTCGTAGATCCCATCATAATCAAAGGAAGTTGTGTATTTAAAAAAAATATTATAATGGATTCCTATCTGGAAAATTCTACAGATATCAGCATACACAGGCACAAATGTACACACATACACATGCACAAAGAAATGTTCCATAGGATTTAATGGAGCTTTTGTTTTTGAGAACTTATTCAAAATTATTCTGGAATTGTGCATTTTCAAGAGATGCACTGAGTATTCTCTAAAAATCTGTAAGAAAGATACAATAATTTATTAAAAAGAATGGAAATAAGAAATATTTGAAAGAAACATACAGGACTTTTCATAAGGGTGTTAAGTATGTGGACGGTGAATTACTGCTCAGGAACAATGACTTAAAAACTAATTGTTTCACATACATGGGTGATAATAGTTCCTTTAGTTTTTTTTACCCAGCCACAATCATTGCAAAAAAAGACTTATCTTAAATGGAATTTTTGCACCGGTCCCAGAGCTTTGGTGGGGTAAAAATTCACTTCAGAATTATGGTCTGATTCAGGTGTAGGTGCTATTGACTATCACAATCTGTTGATTCAATGTCCTGCTTACTATAGCTTTGTTATATATATAACAAATGGTTAGAGCTTTTAATTTCAAATCCACTGTAATTCAGTATACAGAAATCTTTCCCATTAGAGAAGATGGCTTTAAAAAAATCAAAAAACCAAAAGTGATTGTGATGTGCATTGCAAAGAAGAGCATCCCACAGGAAAACAAGTTAATACAATGCAAATATAAATTTTGCTTCTGTGTTGGATCTGCCACGATTAGGTTTTTATGACATTTTGTAGAAGTATAGCAAATATATGGTATGCTGTTGTTTTGGCAGGCATAGTCAATACAAAAAGGGGTTCCTTGGATGGGTCCTATCTGGAACACCTTAATCCTGTCCCAGCAATATTTGTCAAACTCCTGGGCCTTTCTCCACTCCTGCTCCAGCATATTGCTGAATAAATAGCCATCATTTCCAAAGCACTGCAGGGTTTTAAGCTAAATTTCAAAGCTCTGCAGGATTTCATGCTACACAACCCCCATTATAATCTGGGGGGTATTGTGCAGCTTGGAAAGCACTATATGGAAAATCTGCCCCTAAATGAGAGTTGGGAGGGAATTAATCCCATATTTGGAATTAGAGGAACTAAGAGAACAGCACTATTCTATTACTCTTTGACAAGCAGCTAAAAGAAATGAAGAAGGATATATTTGCTAGTGTATTCAAGCTACTTTGTGCTGAGCTCCTGAAATAAAGCAATCGAAAACTAACTGCTTAAGTAGGCAGCAGAGGCTTCATGGTCTGTTTGCATTTTGAAAGGAATGCAAAGGAGTTGAATAAGACTTCGGGATTGATTTTCACTGTTTTTCACTCTACCTAGTGATTCATACTGATCTGGGCTGATTGTGATGGTTTTCAAGTAGTTCTGTGGTTACACTTTCCTGCCATTTTGCAAGGCTTTACTGGCTCAAGGTATAAGTCTACATCCAGTCCTGTTTCATATTCTTCAACCAGTCCATAGTTTTACGTTGATTTTAAAAGGTAGATTTAACTAAACAGAAAAACATGGAAGTGACATCATGTTCTGAGCATCAATCTAATGTTCTCAATCTCTGATAACACAGAGATAAAAAAAGGTCTAAGATCAGCCAGGAAAGTGGATATTTAATAAACAATATTTTTCTTTATTCATTGAGTTTTGTCTCTTTAAAAAGCTTCATTTTGTTAACAAATTAAAAAAAACACCACAGTTTTGTAAAAGTGGATTTGATTTTTAAAAGGTAGTATTAGCCATAAATTAGGTGATGAATGACTGGCCTACTTTAGAACATAAAAGAACTTGAAGATATGAGTACAGCAAGGGAGATAGTGATGGTCAGCTTACTAAAGAAAAAAATGTTATATAGTGCAATTTCCCATAATAGCATAGAGCCACACAGGAACAGGACAGTCACATGCCAGAATGGATGGTTTCCTGAAGGGACTTCAGAACAGGCTATTTTATCATTAGGTTTCTTTGTACCTGTGCATGAGGCAGTTTCTCAGTCCTACTCTGTGCCATGGGGCTGAGTATCAGTGTCAGTGATGCATCAGATTGCTGTTTGACTTAAGACATAACCCCCACCTAGGGCTACTTAATTTTGAGTGGAAGTCTCCTGAACTGATTCCACAATACACAAAATACATTATATATGATATCATTGCATAGTATAATTCAATATTAAGTATAAATAATAATATAATCTCTGCATCCCACAGCCTTTTAAACTATAGCTCAATAACAGAAAGAAGAACAAAACATTTCTTATGAGAAGCACTGCAGTGGAGAACTCCTTGCACACAATATATGTCCCACTGGCACATCGGAAGAATCTTACTGAGCTATCACATCTCATAACTACTCTTTATTTCTCTTCATTTTTCTATCTACAAGGCAGAGCTACTACATTCAGTTTGTATAATTGAGCTTTTTATAACTTTTTCAACTTATCCTCGCTGAGAAAGGGAATTGGATAATTTGAAGGCAACAACAGAAGAGGACAGCCATTACTCTAAAGAGATTATCTGTTGAGAAGATTGACAGTTGAGTGAAAAAGCGGACAAGAAATGTAGCGGGACAAAGCTAATAGGAATATTTCTGCCTCTTAATTTAGAAAAATGGGGTGGTAATAGAACAGAAGGAACTTTCCTTCTTTTAACATTTAAATCCTCACAGAAGTTGCTTCTGTCAGGGTCCAGGTTGGAGCCTCGAACAGTCCAGGAATGTGATGAACTCCTCTGTAAGAAATGATCTGGCAACAAAACATGCCCAACTGACCAGAGCCAGTAAAGACTTGAATACTGTAGTTGGATAATGCTTCTCTTTTTAATGAGTTTCAGTTCCTTACTACCATCAGAAAAATTTTCTACAGTGAAATACAAATCCTGAAGAAAATCTATATGATCAGAAGGTAAAGCTGCTACCCTATAAGCTTTTTCTATTTGAAAATGAAGAAGCCCTGTGTAGAAGTCCATGAATTCCCAAATATTGGCTTTGATCATAATGTTGGATGACAAAGAACTGTCATGAAACAATGGAGTGGATGAGAAAAGCCAGACCAGATGCACAAGATTACAAACCATAATAGCAAAGCAAATAATTAATGAAGAAAGAAGATAAAAGAACTGAAGGGAAGAAAAGAAAAAGAAAGGATGACTCATGAAATCAGAGACCATGCAATGATAATTTTTCTTTCTTAGTCTTTAATTTCAAAACAGATTATTTTTTTACATGCACACCTGAAAGAGAAATCTCCAGTCACTATGAACACTTCTTGCAAGGAGTCGATAAGAATGGAAAATGCAGCCTTTAAAACTAGGACCATGCTCCAGAGGAGGGGCAGTGTAAAGCAGTGTGTGGCTCCTACCAAGACAGTCTGGTTGAAAAATTCTCTCTCCTCCTTTCTGACAGCCAATGAAAGACATTATACACTTACTCTTGCCCAATAATTATAAAATCATAACATTTTTACAGTTAGACCTCTGAGATTATCAAGTCCAATTGTCAGGGTAGCACCAACACCATGCTCACCAGTTACCAGCATTTTTCACACTAGGAAGCTAACTAACTAGGAAATAAAATAATTTTACTGTGACTCTGTTCTCCGCAGAGTCAGGAGTACCACAGCTCTGTTTTCACAAGAAGGATTTTTTTCTCGGTGTTCAAGAGGAGGGGAATGGGTGGCTGTCTTGTTTACTGAGCATGCTGGTTGGCTCTTCTGCACCCAAACTCTCAACGCCCTGGAAGGCGCTGCATACAATTAAAGATGCAGTAACTGTATTGCTAGTAACACATTATCTTAGTTTCTAGTATTTTTCTTTCTAATTAGAAGTCATTAGCATATACAAACATTCTTTTTCAGAAATGCTTTGAGCTCTGTTCCAATTTAGATTTTGTTATTTTGAAAGGTAAATAACCATAAAAATATTAAGTAAATTCAACATGTCCCATAAAGCTCAAAGAAACACAGACGTTTACCATACAGCTTCAGATGGAAAGCAAATGCCTCTGTATTGTTTTGAGTGTGCGTGACTTGTTCCTAAGTAGCAAAATGATCATTTACTGAGCCCAGGTATTTTATTACATACAAATTATGACTTATTAAAGAATGCATTAGTAGCCTTTTAAGGGAAATAAAATCCATTCTGTTATTTTAAGTCATTAACCGCATGGCTAACCACATGATTAACCCCTGGCTCTATGTCTCACTGAGTCTTGTATTAAAAATTTAATGTATATGGGATGCAAACAATTCTCATCCAAAACAATATGTACTAACAGACTATCTGCAGAAAAAAAATAGTGCTTCAGTGGGAGGAGATGAATTTTTATCTGGCACAGAGCTATCCATGTGGAATGCACTAAAATCAGAGAACATCTAAGAGCAGAGAGTATCTTAGGGAAAGTTAAGAAATGTAGTCAACTCATTGTGACCACACATGTGGCCTTCTAACTTGTCATTCTGAACTTTTAACTTGTAAATCCTCAAACAGGTTTCTTCTGTTGGATTACAGGTTGGAGCAACAGACAAACCCTACGGTAGTCCATGAACATAGTGGGCTCCTTGATAAGAAATGCCCAGCTGGCCAGAGCCACTAGAGATTTGAGCACTGTAGCTGGATGTTGCCTCTCTCTGTGCTTTACCGTCATCTCAAAATTGTTAAATAGTGAAACTGAAATGCTGAAAAATCCTACATGATCAGAAGGCAAAGATAGTATACTGTAAGCTGTCTCTTTATTTGAAAGTGGAAAAGGCCTGTGTAGAAGCCCCTGAATTCCGAAATGTCGGCTTTTATCACAATGCTGTTATTTGCATGCTAAATTTATAAAGTAGAAGTTGTGACCTTTCTTATCTGCTATGTGTTTCACTGGCATATCAGCTTTTGAGGCCTAAATATTTAACCACTCTAATCTGCTCCACATGTGGAGTGCTCAGTGGGTGACACTTCCAGACCAGTCGGAAGCCTCTGTTAACTCAAAAAAATAAATTAATTCTTTGGTTCCACTCATGTGCGACTGTAATCAATAGGAACAAAGTTTGTCCCCTTCACAGCACTACTGCTTCCTAGTACAGCTTTTCCCTGTAGGCAACCCTACCCTCACTGCTGGGTGGAAACTAAACATCTTTTTTTCTCCATTTTATCTGTCAGAGTTTCATATCCAGCCTTCTTCATAACATCCACCATTTCTGGGTACCAATCAACATTTCTATGGTCAAAACACTCATTAATGGAGAGAAAAGTCTTAGTGCAGCTGAATGAGTCCTCACTCTGTTTCTACAGGAGAGCTGGCAGATCTCAATGTGCTGACATTCAGAAAAGAGTGCAAGACTGATACATTTACTCAAGCTTTTTTCTCTGGGAGGGGCAAGTATGAAATAAGTTGAGGTTCTGACTGGAGGGAAAAAGAAAAGAAAAATATTTATATCCATTAATAAATCAAATGGAAAATTTGTTGATGTTGGAAATACTCCCAGAGCCTTAATGATAGGTTTATTTTTATCAACAACAACAATAATTAATAATTAATGCTATATGTCTCTCAGATCCATCTTGGCAACTAAAATTAGCAAGTATAAAATGTTACATTTTAAATTATGTTCTTAGCAGGGATGTCTCCTACAAAATCTTGCAGGCTATATTCATTTCCATCACACTCTGGATGACACAATATAGCCAAATTACCTCTGGAAAGTTTATTTGCACTCTTTCTGCTCCTCTGCAAGGAATTACCTTATTGATGCTCTGTGACCTGCACAGATCAGATAACTGCTTGCAGAGCCGACAACTAAAATCAGTGCCATCCTCTGACCATGAAGCAGCATCTCTAAACCAACTGGTACGTACAGGTTTAAAGCAGTGTGGGTAATGTTTTATTATAGATCTAGACTCACATTTTAGAAGCTACAGAAAACAAAAGCCTCTAGCACACCATGGTGAGAGAACCAGACTGCCACAGGGGAGTATCATATATATGAGCCTAACAAGAAGTTTGGAGAAGAATGAAGCTAGGGACTGCACTGGAGGGCTACTTGTTTTGTGCATTCATAATCATCCTTTCCTTATTCCCTAGTTTTCAACACCATTCCCTCCAGAAGTTTAAACTTTTGTAACACGCTAGTGGATTTCTACCCATCAGTTTCTAAGGGAAACAACTGAATCCAAGTTACCTAAACCAGTTCTTCTAGATGACACATGATGACAGGTTTAAATATAGAGAACAGAAGGACCATGAGCTGAGATTAGAAAAGCCCATCTGAGTTATTATTATTTAACACTAGGAGAGTGTCACTGACAGATACCATGGTCCAGTTGCGCTGAGTGCAATATTTTGAATGGTAATTCTGTAAAGTGCTCCTTTGAAAAAAAAAAACAACCAAAAAACCAAAACCCAGCCTGATTTGTTTCTTTGGCTCTGCCTTGCTCAACATACCTACCCACTGAAACACTGAAACTTCAATGAACTGAGATCCCCAGAGGCTCCAACACATAATGAAGTTATCATGGCATAACGAGTGTCATATGAGCTATATCAATAACTTGTGTGCATGCTCCTAGCCATGGCAACTGCAAGGCAGCATAATTTGGCTTAGTTCTGATTCATTTCAGGCTTTGCATTTGCTACTAGAAAAATGTGTGCACTGGGATTAATGCCACAACTCAAAGTTTTGAACACTTCCTATTTGCAATCAGCAGAAAATTTCTTAACAGTTAAAAAAATACATTTGATTGTTTCATGACTAATGTTTAACAAGGTCAGATACATTCATGGCCTATAATTGAGTCTTCTCATTAATGTTTAAAAATCTCTCTAGAATACATTTTTACTAGTTTTAGCTATTATTGCTGAATCCTCTTTCCAGAAGGAAGAAGCCTTTAGAAGTGAATGGAAGCAGACACTTGATCAAGTTTAAGTCTTACATACTTGTTTCTGCAGTGATTTTATCAGCTGTGGTTTCTGAATAACTACAAGAGACAAACTGAGTCTAACAACAGTTCTTGTCCATCATTAATGCTGTCTTGATATCAAGGTCTAACTATTGGTCCTAGCAAAACCATTTTCCTCCCACTGTAGTACAACTGCAATGCCTTGTTGGATCACTCAGTTCAGCAAAATGTTATTACTATTCTGCATTTACTTTAAAAGATAAGCAGTGTCAAAATTAAGGTTTTACAGCAATAATTAAATTGCTAACACTCAAGCATGAATTCTGATTGACTTGACATAAGAGGATATGCAGTAAAAGACAGAGACTTAAAAGCCCTCTTAAATATAAGAAGTGTAAAATCTAAATGCAAATAACAACAGCTTTACAATTAATCCCATCCTTTGAAAACCCGTATTTCAATAGCTGTATGTTCTGACACATGAGGTTTCGTTGTCCTGTATGGCTCAGCTAAGCTTGTTAAGGAAGCCATTCTCTTTCTAATCTTTCACCTAACTTTAAGTGGTATTTAAAGAATAATATGCCCATTTAGATTTCCAGCTCGAAGAAATTATTTAGCAAATATGCAATAGGTTGCAAATGCAGTTTTCATGAAATGGAAAGCATAGAACACAAATTATATGCCAGCCACACTGCTAATTAGAGACAGATATGTAATCACTTACTAATGGAACAACATTTTGTGCCAACCTTATTCATACTTCCTTCCAACTGCTGGACTCCTTGTGCCAGATATATTTCAATTTTCTTCAGGAGAGAGAGATACTAACATGTTTTCCATCCTGTTTTTAAACCCGGAAGTCTAGTGTATACTGAACTTTCTTGACATTACAGGAATTCTATCAATTTTAACAGCTTGAGGCCTTTTTATTACAAACATGTACACTTCCCTGCAGGGTTCTGGAAATCTCACAATTACATTCATTAAAAATGTCCATGATTATAGCCAAGTGCACGCTTTGTAGATCTACCTTTACAGTTTTCTTTCAACAATTATTCTGAGCATAATTTTCTATTAAATTCCACAAAATATCTACTTATTCATCCACAATGTCAGTTTGATATAAATTTTGACAAAACCATTAGAAGAGAAAAATACCAGAGCACATTTACTGTCAAATTTGTCAGTACCAGGCTTAATGTCTATAGTATGACTCACTGAGATTCAACAAAATAGGCATGTATGTCCATGAAAACAAGTATAAAAAGGTCACGTTTCAGCAGCAGTCTAAAATTAGAATTATTACATGCCTTTTACATTAGCACCAAGAGGATTTCTAGGTACATAATTTTAGGTCCCTGGTCATACCTAGGAGTCTCTTTATTTGATAAGCTGAGCATCCCTCTCATGACAAAACCCTGCTGTGATCCAGAGAGTCTACCAGCACTGGTCTTTCTCATGTCATAAATATGCTCACATCACACTTGCTGGATGCTGATTTCATTGACTTGGGCACACAGTGACCACCATTTCTTTCTCAGAAACAGAAAGCAGGAAAGGACAGAATTCACATGATCATCCTTGTCTTTCCATCTTATTGTTAGCCTCAGTCTAGAACAGAGATTTGCATACTGCTTGTCCCACTTCCCTTAAAATTTCACTTAACATCACCTTGAAGAAAAGATAGAAAGTGGAAATGAGAATGAAACTCAATCAGACCAGTCAGAGATCAACAGTCATTTTCTGAATAAATGCTCTCGTTGGTGTGATTGCAAGATATAGGGTCTAAAAACTGTGACCTAGAAGAACAAAAGGAAAAAAATGCAACACTGTACAAATGAACTTCATAGTGCATGTCAAGGTTAAAGCACACCATATGTTCCTAAAAATATGCAGACCCAACAGGGAGTTGTAGCGATGTGTAAATAAAGATCAGTGCAATAGGTAGACAATCTTTTGCAAATATACACTATTATTTGTTTAATGATACTCTTTTAAAATTGAATTTGTTTTCTATTGTTTCATTCTGTTATACAGAAAGAGTAATGATGTAATAATTATTTTTGTAGGGCAGGAGATTTACATTGCATTTATCTCAGGGCAGTGATTTTTGATGTATTATTTTATCAGATATCTATTTAAAAAAATCTTACTGTGCTTCTGTATCTGTTTAGGTTTATGTGAGAAAGGGGTTTTATACCTAGATTCTTAAAAAGAGTAATTCACATATGGAAATCCATTGGAAATTCAGCTTTTGTATCAGAATGAAAAAACCCAAGTAACTTGGTTTTGATGTCACTGCTGTTATCATTCTTACTTAAACTCTTTAGTCTTATGGTGCTAATTGCCATGGTAACTCCATTTTAAAATGATTTTTACTATTGCTTGGAATTGTTTATTGTTTCCAATCTCTTATAAGTAAGATCATGTAAGTGAAAGACATGAACATTTAACTGTTTGTAGATTGTTCTATTTCCCATTGACTACCTTTCTATTTCTACTGAAATTCAAAAAATAGGCAAAAGGGAAGTGTGAAAAAGGTGTGAAGCCCAAAAATAGCTGTTTGAGTCATCAACAGATTGTCTGAAATAGTTCAGAAAGGTGTTAGAGAATGAGCTATTTTCCTTAGAGCTGTGTGTGGGGGAGGGGTGAATTCTAGAAGAGAAAAAACTACTCTAAACATGTTGTGAAGATAAAGGAAGGAAAATCACACAATTTTGGGAAGAGTAGGACAGCAGAGAGTTACCTCAGGAAAGTCGGAGCTAACAGCATCTCAGAGTAACCTTTCAGTGCCTATAGAAAGGTCACTGACAAGACAAAGCCAGGTTCTTCACAGTGATGTGTAGTGGGATGGCAATGGGCATAAAAAAACAAGAGGAGATCCATACCAGGTCTATGGAAATACATTTCGACCATGAGGACAGTCAAGCTGTGGATGTTTCCCAAGGAAGATGGGCCATTTCCATGCCTGGAGGTTTTCAAGACTTTACTATTTATAAAGTTCTGAGCAACCCATTTGGACCTAACAGCTGACCCTGCCTTGAGAATGAGGTTGGATACATTTTCCAAACTGAACAATTCTGGGATTCTAAAGTAGTTCAAAAGCTTTTTAAAAGGTTCTGTGGATAGGAGACAGAGAACACATGCTCCTAAAATCTAACCAATTTCTTCCCTGTAACCTGCTTACAATCAAAATGTCTGTTTTGTTTAGATATAGCAAACTGAATGATAAAGTTGATGTATTTTGAAAAACAGTCTGACAGGCACTTTTGAGAAGAATGTTACCTTTTCCTCTGAGGCAGGTAACAGTAACATGAATGACAATGTTTAGTGATCTTGGGTAAGAAAGATCCGCTCCCAGAGGTTCTCTTGAGAATCTAAAAGCAGGTAGTTAATTCAGCTGATGTTAACAGGTTTTGTCAGAATTTGGCATGGTAAAACAGCATTGCTTAAACAGACCTATTCCTGTAATAGTTATTCAGCTAAATTGGCTTCTCTCCCTTTGGTTGTTTCTGAGTTTCAAAACACACAGCAGACAGATGTGTGTGGTGCAGTGCACTCTGACTCCTGACCTATTTACTGATGTGTTTCTGGGATGGATGTCCCATACCAGAGAATCTCTGGGTAATCTGTTTAAAAAGTTGTTACACAAAAAAAAAAAAAAAAAAAAAAAAAAAAAAGACAATCAGTAGAATAGCTGTTAATTTGGAAGTCGGATACTGACAAAAATGGAAGGATATATTTTCCCAGGCTTCAGCTTCTTAAATGGAGGGTATTCCCTTGAAGTTCTACAGAAAGACTTGAAATATGGCGTGCAAGTGCTTGACATACTGAATTCCCTATTTCCTCATTGATTTTCTAACACAACCTTAATGCTGTGTTAGCATCATTTCTCTGTTCATTCCATCTGCTCTGAGGTCTCCCCCGCTGTTTCCTAGGAGATATATTGCCACAATGCCTGCATCTGTAAGTCAGTGGCAGATATGGGGCAAGAGCCACGTGGTTAGAGGCAGCATTAGTATCACCTGAACATTTGCAGGTTTCTCAGGGGATCCCACCACCCACTGTCTCTCAAAACCTGAGGGAGCTCTAGTTTTGCAGTCAGCTACTTTAGAGTGCTATGGGAATGGGGTGCTTGGCTTCTCAGTGTCTTTCCTTCTCTACTTCTTTCTTTCAACCTAACACCTCTACTGAAAAAAAAAAAAAAAAAGGCTATTTTTGTCCTGTCAGTCTATTTAGTGAACATTCTAATCTTATTATCTACACATTTTTATGTGGGTTTTTGCTTGTTTACAATGTTGGGCTACTGATAGTTTATGTTATGGTGATCAGGACAGACCTTTTTTGTACCCTCTAATGTATGGTCTAAGAGATGAATTTAAAAATAAAACAGTAAGCATAATAAACTAGATATTGCAATTAAACATGAATGACACAGGATATCAGGGTTATTAAATCTTGCATTAATATCTCCCTGTTCTTTCCATTGTAGGCACACAGAAACCTGACTACGGCTAACAAAATGCACTGAGTCTTACAGCATTTTAAAAAACATGTTTTAAAAATATTTTAAAAAATGACACTTTCTCACAAGTGACCCAAACATCAGCAATTAACCCTTAATTATAGCCAGTATAGATAAGATAGAAAATAATTAACTTTTTTCTCATATGTATAAGGAATTCTATTGTTTATTTCAAATTGTATTTATCTTTGCTTACTTAACAGGAAAAAATAGATATACAGGAATTTTTTATATCAAAAAGCAAACATGTCTTTGTTTAGGCAAAATTGTGAACAAACCAAGATATTTTCTGAACTCATACAAAAGAAAAGAAAATTTATGAAAATAATCCACATAAAATTAATCAATAACTTATGGGAGGTAGAGAATCTATTCATTAAATGAGATCAGAAGCATAGTAAAAGTTTATAGCTTAAACGTTAAAGGTCCACATATAGAAGAAATACAGCCATTTTTCTTGATGGCAAGAAGAACATTAGGAAACATAATATAGCAAGAGTTATGATACAGTGAAAGCTACAAAGCACTGATGGATGTTTCCTAAAAACACCTGCCACTTTCTTCAAAATAAATATTTTTAGTCTGAAATAAGTATATTCTATAAAGTAATGCTTTTGTAGATTTTAGGGTCATCTCATAGGTTTTGTGAAATAACAGATATTTGAGCAATTAGGTTATAAATGAGAAGTTTTACCCTTCCTTACTTCAGGAGACTTAATTTCAGTTAAAACTAAATTCAGTTGTTAAAGTATAGCAATTGCATATTGTCAAGTTTAAATATGGTTATGTGACTAACATTCAATAGTGGAAAGAAAATGAGACAGAAAGAAATACTAAAGTAAATTAATATTCTTCTCATGCACAGTATAACACCAACTATATTTAAACAAGATACATAATTAATTTAATAATATTTTTGCAATTTCAACCTTCAGTGACCTGTATTTCAAAACAGGATCTGACAGAACGGAAATCTTACACAATCTGAAACACTGAGAAAGCTTTGAATAAAGTTCTGTGTTTTTCAAGGTTTAGGGAAACATAATGAAAAAAAGCAGAGCATTTCTCAGCTGTGTCCTTCAACAAAATGCACAACATGTTTTGCTAAGAAGTAACAAAGGGGCAAAGCTTTTCTGTTGACAAAAGACTTTTAGCTATCCCAATCCAACCCTTACAAGAGAAACCCTACTCCCCTCCATGACTTCTCTCATGAACTACTCTAAAACAAGCTGAGATGACCCATGACCTAGACCTCTGTTCTACTGTTGGTACCCTTAGGTTACTTAAACTGGACAAAAAAAAATCACTTTTAAATAGGTAATATGAGAAATGGAAAATCTTTTGTAGTTTGAAAGAATATAAATTCCTTCTACATGTCCTCACTAAACATTTTGTCCATTTCTGCCCATGGGAGGTGATCTTTTTTTACGGAGAAAAGACAGAACTTAGTTGAACCAAAGGGAATGCAATTTTCAAACTCACTTAGCTTTCAGTAGAAGAAGCTTTTGCAAAAACATTGATGATATACTCAGCTTTCAAAGAGCAGAGCTAAACCTAACATTCTAGAAGATCTACGATTTTTTTAAACCAGAAAGAAAATGATGAAAACCTGCACTGATCTAGACCAAGAGATTCAGTATTTTTTTTTCTATGTCATAGACGTCAATGGGTGTACTAAAATGAGCCACAGACATATCTTGGAGATTGAATAGCACTGAAGTTAATACAAGTAGTTTGTGAAGTGTTTAATACAGATAAAGGAAACCACAAACTGCAAACAAATCAACAATATGCTGTTTGCTATAAATATATCTTCATTATGCTGAATTTTACATACTGTTCAACTTTAAACTGGATGGAATTCAGCTTTGATGGCATTTACAAGGATCTTCCCAAAAAGGAAATATTCACAAATATAGATCTACAGACAATTTAAATTCAGAGCAAAACTAAAGCATAGGAAAAAAAAAAAAAAAAAAGATATGCTTTAGCGCTGTGAATATTAACACCATCATGTAGTTGTTAACTAGCTGCCCCAACAATATAATAGTATAAACAAAAGAATGAGAATGGAACAGAGTAAACAAACTCAAACTTGGCATACTATGTTTCTCAGATGTTCTCCAATGCATAGGAAAAAAAAAAAAAAAAAGCTCATCTTCTTGCCATAAAATACTTCAGCCTTTATTCATCAAACAATTTGTGCTGACTTGAATATTACATTGTCTTAATAAAATATTCCCAAGATTTCTCCCAAAATTTTCAAACACTAAAAAATCATATGGTTTTACTTCCAGTAAATAATAAAATCTAAGCAACAAATCTAAAATATTTTTAATCTTAAATCACAAGTCAGGACCTGATTTTCTTTCTAAAGTTTTCATTTACAGATTTAATTTTCCAGCTCAACAAAACGAAAATTTAACTTTTCCTGCAGTTGCCAGTATTGCAATCTAGATGTATGGACTTAAAATCAAACACTGGCTTCTTGGGATCATATATGATCTTGAAAATTTTAAAAAAATCAGAACTTGAATTCAAACACATCTGATGCCTAAACAAATCCCTAACTTACAAACACAGTGATGTCATATCCAGATATGATTGCTTTTATTTGAATAAATTTCCACCAAACAGTGGTGTTGGCTGGACATTTTTGTTGATGGTGCATTCACAGGCCAGCCTCTTGGAGCTACAATATATTCATATATCAGTAAACATTGTGATAAAAACAGTTTTGGTTTGTAACAAGAGATGTCTTGCTAGATATAACAAATGTGTTTTGTCATTGCGCCATTAGAGGTGCTCCCTGGCTAGAAGTTCCTGCTTGGTAGATATATCAAAAGCAAGATGTGCACTCAAAAAGAAGATAAGCATAGGAAGAAGTGTTATTTTACAGTAATTTTTTGGACTGCATATTAAAATTATAAACTTTGTGATGTGTTTTTTCCTGTCAATTATTTCCTTTGATATCTGCATTTTTTGGATCTGTTGGTCACAGAAATATGTCAGTGTCATATCTCTGTTGTTTGAGAAGTTCAGGAAGCAGAAGTGAGGGAGATCAAAGAGATTAAGTTTAATAGAAAAGAACTCGATTAACAGCATGTTTTAGTTCAGAGTTCTTTGAGTCAAGTATCAGAGAAAGGCTGCCAGCATACCTAGGAGATGTGTTATCCAACACAGTCATTCTGATGTCCTCAAACCCTGATGCTACAGTGGCAATGTACACAGGAACTTGCAGCTTGAACCATATCTTGAAATGCATTCTTGAGATGTGTAATAAAGTAGTATATGACTATGTACGTTAGAGCTGAAATTCTAGGGAGGATTAATCTTACGTACTCTGGTACTCTGAAGTTGTTAGCACATTGTTTTTTATCTCCCCTGAATAAAATCTGTGAGAATTACATGCGTTTCTTCTGGAAATCCATATTTTGTTTACTTGTACCTCTTCACAATTTCAAAACTTTGAAAGCATATTAATATCTCGACTTCAATAATTTTCTAGCTGTATGTGTTGGAAATGAGTGTGCTTGGTTTGGATAAGTTTTACGAAGTACAGCCATGTGACTTGCATTGAATTTATGAGAATTCTGGCAGCTGAACTGCTAGGCAGTTATTTGAAAAGAAGTAACAATTAATTACAGGTATGTTAAAGCAACATCAGTTCTATAGCAGATGATGAACATTATTTCATTCAATATCAGAAAAATGAAGATGAGCAGTGCATTAAGTAGTTTAACACAGTGGGGAAAAGAACCACTTTACAAACACTTGCTTACTCCAAAATTTCACAGCATTCTATCACATATTTCCCAGTTAACCAACTACACACTATTTTCTATTCCAAGCAATCCTGTAGTTATGGTTGATTTTAAGCAACTACTTATTGCCACTTGTGAAAGCTGCCTAGCATCACCAGACACTGGGTGATTCCTCAAACCACTGGCAAGTCTGCTGTTCTACAGGAGAGGCACAAATGACAATGATGTTCAGAGAACAGATTATTAATAAATCAGCAATACATCACTAAGTAAGGTATGCAGAGCTATTACTTTCTTATAGCTACATCCGTCAGAGATCTAACAGTTCTATGGCTTGTTATGATGTCTGCTTCTGCACATTTTCAAGAATCGTACTCTAACTTCTAAGCAATTTCTACTTGCCTTTCGAGTACCAGTGTGTTAATAAAAAGACAAAAACACTGTAGCACAATCCTATTACAACTATTATAATGAAGCAGAATTTGTGCTTTTGATGTTGAGCCTTTGAACTTTTTTGCTTTGAAATTTAGTTATAAAACACACAAGTCTACCACAGAGAACACAGCTTATCTAGAGGGAACAATACCAAAAGGGATTTTTGGAAGGGAAAAATAGATTATGCAAGATGGTAAATATTTCCCCTTGTCTCTTAATATTTTACCAAACACACCGAATCCTGTGAGAACAGGACTAAATGGATTTATTATTTAAGCTAAAAAGAAATAAAACAATTATATTAATATCTAAGGGAAAAATTTAATATAATCCATCTCGTACCTTGTTATGTGTCTGAGTTTGTCCAACCAGGATAAGGATATTTGATGAGATAATCGACAGGCAGAAATTGATTAGAATTATGGACCTCTCAGATCTGATGTACCTGTTCGAAAAAATAAAGAGAGGTTACACATTTTCTAAAAGGAAAACAACCAGTAAGTCACACAAAGCTTTGATTTAGTTCTTGCATTAACTACTGGAGATACTCTGAAAGAGAGGTGTTCCCTTTCATGTGCTCAGAAAGAGTATTAGAGAGCTATAACAATACAAATGAAATACATGAATACAATACATGAAAACTATGATATTTTGATAGATATTTCACAATTTCCCCTTAGTATCTTGATATATTTAAAAAATAGTCTACCAATGATTCCTTTGAAAACTGCTGGCAACGCGGTTCTAACACCATACTGCTAATACTGGGCTCACAGGCATTCATGTCAGGAACTTCTTATGCTCTCTGCTTGTCCCTGGGAATATCCACAGCTGGCACAGACCACTCATAATTACTACCTTCAGCAAAAATAGGGTGATTTACATAAACAGAAGATTTGATCCCCCATGCATAAATAAGATGCAGGTTGGTGGATGATACTATGGCAGTGAATTTTCTAACACATTATTGGATAAGGATGACATTAATCTTGATGTTCCAATAGTACTGTAATATCTTCATAAGACTGAATGCCAAAAAATACCCAAATGTGTACAGAAAGATTAAATTATAGCAGTGAACATCACAGTCATCCTTGCAAACTTACCATATTCATTTTACAAATATGCTAATGATGAAAAAGTCAAAAAGTCTTATCACATATTTGCTTTCAAGATGCAAGTGTTCTCATTTTTCCGTACACAGCCTTTTATATACTACAGGACAGAAAAAGAATGATTATGGTAACAAATGAAGTACCTTTCTGACCTGATTTTTAGAGCTGCTAACAGTAAATGTTGACTACTAAAATAAATGAAAGTTAAGGGGGCTCAGTACCTCTGAAGACCATGCCATATCTTTATATATTCTACAACCTATATTATATGCTTCTCACTGCTGCTGTCTCCCCCTGAGTCACCCATAGCTGACTCTGAGGAAGTAATAAAAAAGGCTGTTGAACCCACATGAAATGCCAAGCTTTGGATATGAAATTAATTATAGACCTTTTTGCTTGCATATCAAGAGATACAGCATCACATTTTTTTAGTTAGTCAGAACAACCCTAATACCACAATCCACATTCTTCATTAAAATATAGCAACAGTCTTAAGGCTAGTTCTATGCATTTGCAAACAAATACGAGAAGTCCAGTGCCTTTGTTCCCACAGAAAGCACACCGCTACTTTATAACTTGTTAACTACTGATTTACCTGGGCCAATTCACAACACTGAGTGCCCATGGATTACAAAGGACTTTAGTGATTGTAAAGACAGTGCAACAGGAGCTCACAGCATTCACTTAAGCCATAACACATTTTATCTTCACTAGAAGTTCACAAAATCATAGAATCATAGAATTGCTTAAGTTGGAATAGAATTTAAAATCATCTAGTTACAGTCCCCTGCCATGGGCAGGGACACATTCCACTGGACCAGGTTGCTCAAAACCCTATCCAAACTGGCCTTGAACACTTCCAGGGATGGGGCATCCACAACTTCTATGAACAACCTGTTCCAGTGCCTCACTACCCTCACAGTAAAGATTTTCTTCCTTGTATCTAATTTAAATAATGGAGTAGACCAGTTCCACTGAGCATGACAGTATTTCTATCCAAGTGCTAAATATATCAGGGAGTGCAAAAATAACACTATAATTCTTCAGATAGGAATTATATCCTGAAATACTCTCATTCTTAGTTTTGACAGACAAGAACTGATAATTTTTATAGTCTTTTACCATAACTTATGTAACTAGATATTTTTAATAATTATATATATTTCTAATCCCGAGTCTCTGTGGTACATAAGAGTGATAGAGAAATGGGTGCAAAATTATCAAGCTGCTTCTACAAGCAAAACTCTATTGGTTGATTTTCTCTTATGCTAGAATTTATTGTTTAGTCCCTTTGTTTCTCATTACTTTCATAAGTGCCTATTTTACTTTAATTATTGAAAAAGGTTAAATGAGAATCCCTGTTCACTTCCAAAAAATATTTATTACTTTGCTCGACTTTTCATCTGACTTTTCTGTTTCTTCTGCAGTAAGACATTATGCTATTTCTCATTACTTCTTAGATTAATTTACTTCATAAGTATTTATCGCACTTTTAAGTCATTACAATATTTTAATATTGTAAACTCAGGATGGAAAGAAAATCTATTACTGGAATGTACTGCTACACTACTCAAGACTATTTAATTTTGTGGTCTTTATTCAAACTTTTAACTGATACGAACAAATTCAGAATCAGTTGACTGGACCTCCCTAAATGTCCCACTTTGATATTATTTTACTTATAAATTTTGCTTAAAAATGTTAATGGGAGAAAAGCAACTAAAGGTATAGGCCAGAAGCCTCACATGAAATATATCACATATAAGAATCCTGCATTTAGTACTATGAATATCCCACCAAAGGAGCAATACCATTCCCACTCAACTGGAGAAAGAAAAGACTGAGCAATACCATCATCAGCAGGCCAAAACAGTAAAACTGATCAATCACATCAACAAATGCTTCAAAGCATGCACTACATTTTCCTCTTATTTTTCCTCACTTTCCAAACAATAAGTGTTGGTTCTCTTTATGTTTTAATGAGAGCTCTTTAATGGTCTCTTTAAATTGCAATTCAAATAAATATAACAACGTATTTAGCTTTCTCAACCTGTTACATACCTCCATAATGCTGCATAGACAACTGCTAGAGTGATCAAGGCCAAGCAGGAAAGACCACTGCCTACTATTAAGGTCACTGAGGGTGTACCAGATGATTCCATGATCTGTAAGTTACAACAGGCAACCATGAAGAAAAAACATCCTCCAGCAATTAAAACAACAAGTCAAATGAAAAAAAAGTAAAAAGAGGAAAATTAAAAGCCGACAAACTATCACAGAGTGTTTCAGTAATATTAGCTATGAAGAAGAAATCAACTTAATTCCAAAACTGATCCCTACATAATTCTGAGATCTGCTAATACGTTCCTCAGAGGGCTCTGAGCTTTAAAAGGCCTTGTAATTTCTGCACGATACTTTGAAAAATAAACTAGTAATATTACAGTGTAACAGGAGGCTGTGACATTAGCACAAGTTTAAATGACTCTCCAGTTAACATCAATTAAAAGACATACTTATCTTCACAAGTAGCACTATTTAGAATTGTGTATTAAACAAACAGTTTGGTTTCACCCTAATATATTGAAGATCATCCAGTAATTTGTCCCATTATTTGATTCATGCTTGTTGCAGAATGACCAAACTTTCTGACTTTTAATAACTTTGACTTCAATCCACTATTCTCACATGCTTAATTTTCTTGGGCCTATGACTGCCTAGAAGGAATGGCAGGATATCTATGGCAACAGAATCATATGCCTTCATTAAAAAAGCTACAAATTCAGATTTTTTTTCATTTTTACTCTGTGTATTAATAAAAATGAAAATAAATGAATGACCTTGAAAACAAATTAGTTTTCCCTGCTGTAAGGGAAACTATTGTCCTCAGATATCAGGTCAGCTTTTTTCCTCTGTATATATATGTACTCATGTTCTGAAACAGACATGGGTTTTTCTAATAAATATGAAAAAATTTAGATCTAAAAGTTTTAAAGGATATCATGCCTGGTTTACCAAATGCTTTTTAAGCTTCAGGGACGTATTGTAAATTACATTTATCCAGATATCTTTTGTCACCCAAATAGGATATAAGACAGATGTACTTTTAGGCCAGATCTCAGGGAAGAAGTAGTATTTTATTTCAGCCACTTTTCCCCCAAATGGATCTACTTTGCTATTAAAAAGAATCTGTTCATATGTTTCCAAAACCAGGAAAATGAAATCATGCTTTAGCAGGATAACTTCACAAATATTTGCTTTTCAGCTGTTTTTACATTCAATAATATTGGGAGTGTCTGCTCATACACTTAATGTCCCCTCTTTCTCATGAAAACTTGATTATTTTTCTTACATCATATCAACAGACTACATAGAAAATCTGTGCTGAAAATGTCCAATGCAGATCTGCAATCTGTTTAACTACAGTATCTAGGGTTTTCCTACCAAGAGCAATAATAGAGACCTGTACGTTTCCTTAATCGTTCAATACAAAAGTTTTCTACACATTTGCACCACAATTACAAGGCTTTCTCTAAAAAAAAAATTACAGAGTTCGAGAGCATGCAAATTTCACTAGGATTTAGTTGTATCTCAGAATCTGGAATTCATTTATCTGAGACACTGTAGACACCAGGAGACTAACATTTGATTACCTGCAATATTAAACAATTCCTTAATGCAACGTCTGCAATATACCTGAGAGGAAAGCTGGACCAGCTCCCCCATCCCCCCGCAGTCCCCCCCGCATTCCCTTTTGCATTAAAACTGGATTTTCCCCCCCCTCTTTGTTACTTACTATTTCTCTAGGTTGCTGAGCCAAAATGGCGAAGGTAGAGAGACGATCACATAAGCATTTCGTATGGGATGCATCGGTAAGCACAGTTTTACATCCCTGGGTGGACCAGGTTCCCAAAGAGTCGTTCCTGCAAAGGAGAGAGAGAGGAGGGGGTGGGGGAAACGGGGGTAATTACGCCTGACGGCCGGTTCGGCGAGGAGACAATGCAGCGGCGGGGCTCGGAGCGCGGCGGAGTTCCCGGCCAGCGGCGGGGACTTGTTGTGGGGCAGCGCGGGCAGGGCGCGGAGCTGTCCGGGCGGCGGTGCTGAGCGTCCGGGCGCTGCTGCGCCGAGCCCCGCCAGCCGCGGCAGCAGCCGCCCCCTGCGCTGCCAGCCACCTCCGAGCCTCACCAGAGCACTGCGAAAAACTCATCGGGGGAAGAGGGGGAGGCTTTGTTTATCTATCTCTCTCTCTCTCTCTCTCTCTCTTTTTTTTTTTTTTTTAATTTATTTTTTTTTTTCCCCCCTACCGGCTCTGTTTCTGGTCTTTTGTGAGAAATGTGATGTTCTGTAGTTGTGGTGTCCTTTTCGGTCCCTTTCTTTCTCCACTCCACACCCCCCAACCCCCCACCCTTTCGTGTGTGTGGCTAGGTTAAAGGCATGTGGTTCTCAAACGGCTGTCTGGGTTATGCCAGTTGGACCGGGAGATGCCGGATCTTCAGTTCTGACTGCTATTTTTGCTGAGGATTTGGGATTTTTTTTGGTTGTTGTTTTTAGCTAGCAGCCTTAGAAATTTCACCCTGGAAACGGCAGCATCAGATGCCTCCAACTCTTGCCTTAGCTCCAGCAGAGGGGTGGATTTCAGTACAGCAGCACACATCACCAAAGAGACACACGAGTTCGCCCTCCAGACATCACTCAGTCAACTCGCCTTTCCCTGGCTCCCTCCCCCTTCTCGAGTCTTTTTCTTGGGGTGGCAGCACCAAGCTAACCCCAAGCCAAGGCAATCGTTTGGTGGCACCTTCCACCAACCACCCCTAAACAAAACGATGATTAACACAGCCCCCGAATTCAATTAGACATTCAATATGCTAATGCGAGGTCTGAAACCCACCCCAGCAGAACAATAAAAATGGTATCAACCCACGTTTTCTTTGTGCAAGCAAGGAGAAGGAGAGGGAGAGACAAAAATCATCTCTCCTGTTTCCTGAACTGCAGTGGGGAGGGGGGAAATATTTTCTACAGGAAAGGGGGGTTGGTTTCAACTAAAGCAAACATATTATCTTTACATGTGTTATATTTAGAGAACAACTGGGTTTCTTTCATCTTTTTCCCCCTCCTTTCATGTCCAAGGAGCAACTGCAGTAACTTTGCTGCCAGCAGCAGCATGTGTGCTGTCAATTCCTGTCCATTTCACCTCAGGTCACTAAATGACTTAAAAAAAAAAAAAAGAAAAATGAAGGTCAAAGGAACAAGGAGGGGTAAGAATAAAAATTTCCAATCCCTGTGACCATCCTGGTTTCACCTCTTCTGCCTTGACAATACACCTCTGTAAGTGATTCTATATGCCAGGGCCGTCATGCAAAGGCAATTTGTTATCCCAAACTTGCTCTCAGAGTGCAGTTCACCCCAGGCCACCTCAGCATTTTGTGCCACTAGTTTTTGAACACACCAGATGTAACCCTTACACACTATTGTCTTCAAAACAGAATCCTGTAATAAAGAAAAAAAAAAAAAAAACCAAACCAAAAACAAACAAACAAACAAACAAAAACAAAACAAAACAAAACAAAAAAACCCAAAAAACCCCAACCAAACAGCAACTGAGGGAAACAATTGAGAGAAAATCACCAGTTCTTCAAGCCATTAAAGCAGTTTATTAGCTTTCCCTTGCAAATTGTGTCTTTCAAAGAGCCACAGGCTAAATCAACATCCACTTTGAAAAATGAAGTTACATATTTTAAACTCAGAAGCATTATCTTCTGGATAACTTAAACAATTAATTTTATTAGCTTTCTTGTATCTTCTCTTATTGCGGCACACAGTTAAGGCCAAATGAAATGTGTTCATCTTCGCTGATTAAGTATTAAGGATTTATAGGTTAAGAGAAATTGACATATTTAAAAACAAAGGGATGATATTATTCATCCTGAAAATAAGATTTAATAAATTGAATTCACCCTATGTTGAAAAGCATTGGATGCACAATACATCCACTTAGCATTAAATCCTTGCAGACAGTGTCCAATGCACAAGAGTTAAACAAGTTCTAATTATAAAATCACAGATACTAGTTTAGTTTAAAACAAAGCATCTGTTAAAATTAAAATTATATTTGAATTACTATAAATCATGGCCAGACCAGCAGGTTTACACTGGATCATTCAGTTCTTCAAGCCACTTGCACAAATACAAACTTCCAGTCATAGAGTAACCAAGCCACAAATACAATATGTATTTTGCAAAAATTTTTCAATACTACTGAAAATTTTGTAGAATTTCCAAAAGCAGTCTGAAGTGAACAAAGCAGTCTAATTGGATTCCAAAATAAGACATCATGGAAAAAGGCAGAGTCAGTCTAATATGGACACATTTTACATTTTATTGTTCATTTTTTTCAGTGATACACTTCAATTTCTTGCTGAACAGCATTATGTTTATATGTTGCAGGTCAAAATTCATTAAATAAGTTCCTTCTTTCTTCTAATCAGTGTAGTTATAAAAAAAAAAAAAAAAGCGCCTCACTAATAAATATATTTGTAGTCTGTTGAAATTGCGGCTAAGAGAAGCTGCACAAAATGTTACACGAAGTCCATGAAAGAGACTGAGTAATGAGCAGGACCAGAAGGAAAGTGTAACTACAATTTGTTGCACGAGGCTTATGCCAGTAGAACAGCCAATGCATGGTTACTAATTCCCTCAGAGACACTGGTAATTTTGACTTGCTGACATAAAATAACAATTTGGTTTTAGGTATAAGTAAATAAAGAATGGAAATATGGAATTAAAATGGATATATTGCCTTTAGTACCTCTCAATGCAACACTTTTTATGAAGTACTCCATCTATGATCTGTCACTCCTGTAAGGCAACTCTTCTGGTCTAACCAGAATCTATTTCATATTTAGAAGCTTCTTTCCTTTTTGGTGTGATTTTCTTTCACTATGTGTCTAACACTTAGGGTTATAATATGAATATGCAAAAGGGCACCTATTATTCCTGTGGATCTTTCTTGTTATGCAGAAAGCTATAAAGGAGTGACAGGTACTATTAACACACGTTCTATTTATATCAAGGGAAATTATTGAATTGAAAATATCTAGCAAATATAGATGTAGGTTCATGCCCATTACTGGCAATTTTTGTACTCTTCTACTGAGTTACAGATGATTTAATCAACCTGGCAGAACTCCCACGATAGAAGGAATTCCCAAGAAGCACAGATTCACCATTGCAGATCTTGTGTCATCCTGCAGTTGAGGCGAGGAAAACAGCAGGGGAATCAGGAAAATAGGGGGGAAAAAGTCTAAGTAGGATGTAATTTGGGGTATGGATCTATGGATATTATGGCATATGGACCAAGAGGGTGTTCTTTGACCAAGAACACCCTCAGCTCCAATATTTATCTGTATGTGTGCCCTTCTCCAAGTAGTCGTGCAGCTAGTGGAATGTGGGAGTGTCTTTTCAGTACCCTTTCAGAGCTTAAGGTGAACTTCCTGTTCTATGCAACAAAAACAATGGTCAAATGATACACAGAAAATTATTGTAGTAGTGTATTATATAGAAGGGGAAAAAAAAGATCTTTACTCACATGATGTATTAAGCAATATTGCATAATTCTGCTCACTACTAAGAAAAATATATTACTATCTCAGATATCAAAATGGAAATGTAGTTTATAAGACAGAACCATCTTTGTAAAACAAAAAAATCACTCATGACACAATTGCCTACCTGACAATGATAATCAGGCCACATTCTATATTCTAGCAACTGTTTCCCTTATTTTGCAGTATTTCTCTTGGTCTCATGACATGATTAACCTCTTACTACTGGATTTTTTTATAATTAATAGTATACACCTTTAACAAATTGCATTGGTTTGTTTACTTTAACTTCCTGATACATAAAAGTCAGTTTTAACTTTGTTTTCAGTCACTTAATAAAGGCTTTATCTCATACACTGTTTACATTATTAGTGCATTTTGAAGAAATATTTTTCAAATGAAAGACTAACTTTTTAATGGAGATTCTGTGAGAAAAAGAAAGCTAACAACACCTAAGCAAACACTTTTCCCTAGACTAGCAACTAGTAATCCAAGTAGTTGCCTGGGTTTTGATCATCATAAACAAAGAGTTAACATCTTGCTATACATCTTCAATGGTAGCCTACTCTAGTAATTTCTTTGCTGATTGATAATTGTGGTTAAATTAGAATAAGAAAACTTTTTGTAGTATTACTTGAGTAACTGTAAGAAGCTGTTATTTAATTATTTAATTACAGCTTTCTAGAAAGCAAACTACACAAAATTTAAGAAATTATAGTATTATATCTGCTGAGATGATTTTAATTCTTCTTAATTCTTGTGTATGTACATTTCTAATTTATTTTTTTTTCTGTTCAACTAGATGCTGTTTTTCCTTTGGGACAGAGTTTGGTATTTCAACTCCATTCTCAGTAAAGAATGACATTTAATGATAAGAAGCACATGGAAAATGCAAACATCAGATTTTTTTAGCTAGCAAAAGGCAGGAAAAAAAGCTCATGGCCCTTATGAATGGCAGGTTATAAGCATCACAGTGCCTGCTCAGATGTGCTATCCAGCACATTAGTGAAGATTAAGTCCTTCCCACACCAGCTTGCTTCTTTATACCTGGACCTAAAATCCCAGGGAAGTCATAGGGAAGGCTCAACTGCAGGAGTCTCCTTTCAGTTGTGCATGTTCATACATCTGAGACATGACCTAATTCTTGGCATGCACAATTTCTTCTGTGATCAGTCTTATTCCTATCAGCAGTGTATAGCAACATCTGGTGTGTCGCCACAGTATTTCCTAAAGTAAAAAAAAGTAATATAAAGGAAAAAGACAAAAAATAGGACAAAAAAAATGTGGATATGAACACACTTTCCTTAATAATGTCACACATAAAATTGCAGTTTAAAAAACTATTGTTTACCCTGGAATTGTTAATATTACTAACATTAGGACATTATGACTTAGGGCTTTCTTTCCCATCACAGAATTAAAAAAAATAGCATGAAATTGTGGAAATGAAAAACAAAATTGAAAAAACCAATTGCCTTAAGACTACATTTCTAAAATACTGCAAATGTCCCAAAAATGATGTCTGCATTTGTGTGGTATCAGAGGAATGGGCTTGCAATATCTTGCAATTGGATTTCCAACCAGAATACTATAGGGAGTTAATTTTCCTGAAGACAAGGGCCACTTCTCCAGTTCAGACACTGAATTGTTTGATTGTCCTCAAAGACATACTTGTGTATATCTTTTTTGTCAAAGAAAACAGAAATCTTTAAAAATTTAATTTTCTCGCTGCTCTTTATATTAAAAGTAAATCATATATAAATAATTGTTTTGTAAAACAAACCTGCATGTAGGGTAAAAACCAAGTTTTATTTTAATATGATTTAAACTAGAGATGTTAAACCCTAAAAAGTACAATTTGTAACAGAGCCACTGTAGCTATAGCTAATTGTGAGATTAAATTTCTAATAATGTACAACTTAAAGAAAGTTCCATGGGAAGGATCAAAAATTGGCTTGGTAATCTGTTTGGCTACTATAAATAAATGATTCATCAAATAGAGAGTTGTGGAAGTGAGTATTAATGCTTGTGATAATATTTTTTTACTTCCAATATTTCTCTGTCCATACAGTTTAGGGCATGATCTAACACACAGCATATTTGAACTGTGCTGTAATCAATAGCTACCCTTCTAATAGCATAGTGCACGTGTATCAACATGTAAAATGAAAAGAAACTCTAGATAAATTATATGACAAAGCCATGGGAAACAAATACTAGAAGCTCGTGCCTCCTACTGCACAGTTCTTGATTAGTGGTCCTCTGTACTACTGCTACTTCATACACTTATTATTAGTTGAGTTATGGGATTCATTCATGTTTTCGAAAAGCACTGGATAAATGGCAATCCTTCAGCTCTATTTCTGTGTCCTAACAAGCCTAGTGGATTGCATTCAAATGAGACCATTTTTCCTCCTTTCTCAAAATTATAGAGAAAATCTCCTAAGAAGATGAGTACCAGGGTATCAAAAACTTTGAGGGAAATCAACCACTTTCCATAGCTTTGTCTCTGTCTGACTCTGTAGATGGTCTCAGAGAAAGTACATTTGAAATACTGGGCACTCCCCCTGTGTACACACTGACAGAGGGTGTTGGGATCTATTTAGAATTTTTGAGAACTTTGTCTTCTTTCCTCATGGACCTCCAGAATGACTGGTGCAGACAAGAGGCCCTACTTCCCTTCAAGATTATATCGTGCCTTACTATCTTGTCTAGTAAATCTTGTTGAGTTCTTAGAAACTATGCAAAGAAAAGTTCTTATCAAACTCCACCAGACTTATTGTGCGAAGTTGACGAACCATACTATTTGTGAATCTGTGTGCATGAAAGTTCCTACTGAACTTGATCAGACTTAGTGTTTCAACAGTAAACCACATTATTTGTGAATCTGTGTTCATGGAAGTTCTTATTGACCTCAACCAGATTTATAGTGTTGAAGTGGTAAACCACACAATTGATGAATCGGCAAGAGAATAACATCCACAATACTGGTGCATCTGAGATCTCATTGAATGCAATCAGACTTACTGTGCTGATTTGGTTATAACCAGAAAATAAGCCTAGCTGCACCCAGCCCATTTGATCTCTGAGGACTATCTGGAAAGCAAAAGGGTTTTTTTTCCACCCAATTTCTATACTCTTAATGCAACGCACTTCTCACAAAATCAGTAAAATCTTTCATGTTCTTTTGTTTAGACTATAAATATGCATGTAGCTTTATGGTGAACTAAGGAAAAATTGTCATGTAGTGCTTTCCAATTGATCAACCTATAAAATCTTTCATGCTGTACTATTACTCACATGGACTTCTAGCAAAAAGGAACCTTGTAAATTGTCCATGGCCAGAGGCTGAGAAAGGTTAGGGGCTCAGAAGTTTATCCTGGAAATTAACAATGTCAAAGCCTGGTATCTTTTTTTAATGCTTCTTCCAAAAGACAAGCAATAAAGCACAGTATCATTAGTTCAAGTTCCAAGGCCAGCATGACCAGCAGGGACAGGAACAGGTGTGAAACAGAACTGTGTGGAAGAGAAGAGACTGGGCTTCCATCAGTGTTACTGTTACAACATCCTATGCTATCCTACATTATATGGGCTGACAAAAATAAAACCATTACATGTCCAACCTCCTCAAAGCATGCTTTGGATGAGGCTCCAGAGATACTGACCATAATGCAGGAAAAAAGTTGACACATAATAAGAATGGCAGAAACAAATACATTAAGTGGTTAGACACTGAAATGATGCTCATTGTGTGATGCATGTGAGAGCTGAGCTCTCCTTTGCAGCTAGATGCTTATACACTACTTTTAAAAATCTCAGGTTCACCTCAGAGACGGACAGTGGAGAGTCTCCCTTTTATCTCATAGCTCAATGGTTCTGAGAAGATGTGAGTTCAATTTCATGCTGTTTCATGCTGGTTTTGAGGGGTGTTGAATATTTGCAGATGACCTAACCCCAAACTACAGCATATTCTGGAGTAAGAATACCCTCACCCCTTCTTGCTGAAGTAGAATTATGCATTGGGCCAGAAGGTAAAGCAAAGCATGGACTCTGGAGACATAGTGGAAGGAGACATTGGCATCTGCATTCCAGTTCCTGCCCCATTCAATGTTATTTACTCCGTAGATTGAGCATTCAAACTTCAGTATTACATGTTCTCTGAAGAGCCTCAGGTTTCATATTTGTTCCTTCATATCTCAGCTGCATGACTAAGAACCCTCCTCATAGCTGTCAGCATCTCCTCCCCTGTATCTTGTGATACCACCTGCTGCTCTTTCACAATCCTACTATGTATCCTATAACTGTTACCCATGGGTTCTCTGAAGAACATGCTGTGGGCTATGGCAATTGGAGACAAATGATTGCCTTAGTGTACCATTTTAAAGAAATAGGTAAAGACCTTTTTCTGTCTCCTTACATTTTGAAAACAAACTTAACTCAAGCCAGATTGAGATAAAACAAACAACTAACCAAAAAATAGGACACAGTTACAAATGTTTATAAGAAAAAAAAGAAATAAAACTGACATTTGCTCTACTGACATGGAGATTATGTCTCCCCTTTTATCCAGCTGTTAGTCGGCAAGATTTCTTAAGAATTCAGTTTACAAAGAGTTCTATTTTCTCTATATGTTAGGCCTCAGGTTATGTCCTTTTTCTTGTGTAAGACGCTTGCTTTTTATAACCAATCCTTTTTTTGTAAGTCCTTCCCAGAAGCCTAAACAGATCTTATCTGTTTTTCTTCAAATGCATTGATTTCGTTCTTATTTGGGAGAGTATCTGATCACCCCTTTTAATTAAAGTAAGTATTCTTTTTCTTCCTTAGAGATGTCTCTTTTTTAGATCAGATGTTATCTTTTGTACCCGACTGGCCAATTAACAACTGCTTCAATAAGAGTAATCCTTATCTCCCTATTCTCTCTTTGGTGAGTCAGCATGCATCCTGACTGAATCTGCACCAAATCTTTTACTGGTTATCAGGTTGCACATTAAAAACACATTTTATACAAATACCTCAGTAGGAAAGAGGCATCTAGATTGCTATTGGCTCTTGACTGAGATTAGACACATAATAAACCAGTTTGAGGTGACAAGGGGTTGTAGGGACTGATGCTGTACCTTTGGTTAGGTATTTTCTCTTCAGTGAAAACCTTAACTACAGAATGCAAAACAGAGTAGTCTTTCTCTTTCAGATAATATCTACTTGTAATAGGAAAGAATAGGATTAATGCTGTATGGAGGAAATAGCCTCCTTGTTCCAAAATGCCCTACAGCCAAAAGATTTCATTCTTCTAGCATGGAGATTTCATTCTTACAGCACAGAGATTCCTCTCAAAAAGATTCTGAATCTTGCAATGATGAGACCTCACCTTGGGTCTCTTCCATCTTGGGTGAGCTGTCTGACCATTGAACTATCAGACAAAAATCCTACAGTATAGGACTTCATACATGTGCTGCCTGTGTTTCATGCATCAGCCAGCTCACTGTTAAGAAAAGGCCACAGTCAAGACTGACAGAGATACCCTGCTTAAGTACCTTGATGAGAGTCGATGCTAAGGTTCTTCTGAGCATGTCAGAAGAAAGACTTGATGGCCAAAACGGCTTAACATAAAACTCAAAAGAACCCCTGGATTTAAAAATCTCTAGAGTTGTACAATGGCTGGAGAGGAGGTCTGGCAAAGCCCATTAAGGATTAAGAGGTGGCTATCTTCTTATCTCATATAATAACTGAAACGTACTTAAAATGGGGCAATGAAACAAATCTGAGGAAACAATTGAGATGCACTGGCTTTGTGTATGCCCAGCTATGAGCAAATGTAATGCAATACAGCTAAACACAAAGCTTTTTATAGTTTTTATGATCTGGTTAAAAACCAAAACTAAACAATCCAGATGTTGCTAAGCTGGTAGATGTAAGATGTATACTGAAAACTCTTTAGTGATATAGAAGTTAGGTCTGTGAATTACAAAGTAATGCATCTTTTTTGTATTAACAATTTTCATTTTTATTTTAAGATATGGGAAAATCACTGTGGTTAGGGTCAAACAAAGTCACGTACAGATTTAAGAAATGGAGGTTCTCTTGTTAAAAGGAAAAATTCAAAGAGATACCTCCTAAGTGCACTTTTTAGCCTCTTCTAAGTTAGTCTTAGCACTGAGGTTCTTGTCTTTCATTCAGGTTTATTACCTTGGGAGTTATTAATTGTTTGCTCAGTTTCCAAAATCAAAATGATTTGAATATAGCCTCTTTGGACTCCAGCCATGTGCTGCTCATCTGACTCTTCCTGAGTGTTTGTATTTACAAACCGACTGCCCAGAAAGGTAAATTACAGCTAACCAACTTGTTTTTAACACCTCTTCACACTTGTGTAACGGTAGTGTTGCCTAAAAAACAGCCAGCTGAGGATGATAATTTCTGGATATAACACCTGAAGTGCTTCACTGAGGGTTTGGCTAGGAGTACATGGAAGAAGGATACATGCATCACACTTCACAAAACAGGAAAGCAGGTGCTGGGGAAAGAGTGATGGTCTGCACTCTGCCACGTCTGAAAAGCAAGCTTTATGTACTAGTGATTGTGGCCACTCAATAGTTAAAAGACATCTCTTGCAGAGGAGGTCACTGTTGTCCTCAAGGCCCACAAGTGGATTCTGTGGACATGCTTAAAATTTAATCTCTGCATGTACAGTATGTTTGATGCATTCACAATAAAACAGACAATTTGCATTTGTAATAACAATATATCTGAAAGTCTCAGAAAAAAATACTGCCATGAACAATACAGTATTTAAGTCCTCTTACTCCTCTGGTAAAGCCATTTCAACTAGTCACATGCCAGCTAGAATGTTTAGATAAATGTGACTGCTGGCATTAAAAACTGAATAAATTGTTTAAGAGATTGGACAAGTGTCTTTTTTTCGCAGTCTAAAAAAAGGGAATAGAGGAGGTGTTGGGGAGTATGTGCCTTAAGTAGGTGCCAAAAAAGTGCCTGTCTGAACAAATGAGTAAAGATTACAAGCCTATCCACTTTCATCTCAGAATTTTTCTGTTTGTGTGTGTCTTGATGATGGGAAACAGCACCAATACTCCACAGGTACAAGAGTTGTAAAAATGAGGTTGTCTTCTATCTACTGACAAAGCTGGTATAGACTTCAGCCTTCAGATACGGTAGAAAAAGACTGAAAAAGTGTCCTACAATAATCAGTTAGTACACTAATGATTATGTAGCTTTTGTCTGAAAGCCTTGAAACAGAGACAGAGTTTCCTCCTGAATCTCAACCTAAGGCAGAGATCAGCCCTAGGATTGAAGGCCAAAACCAAAATATGGAGGTAAATTACTTCTAGATTCAAAAGAAATACAACCAAATACAGTGCTATGCTTACTTCCATCTATCTCCTCATAGAGGTAGAGATGCTCACAGCACTATTGATCTCCATAACACTGAATCACTTAGGATATTGAAAATATATGTATCTAAAACATATACAGTAAAATTATTCAGTTAATGTTGCAGCTTTTTGCTCTCATTGGCATGAAAGGCATATCTCATGATGTCTGTCTGTGGTGTGTCACATAGATGTGGCATGCTTTAGCTGAAAACTCCAAATCTGAAATGCCTTTCCCTTCAGTCAGACATAGTATTGCAAAGAGAAACTGTTTTAGAGCCTTCTTACATTTTGAAGTAATTTACATTCTGTTATGTTCTCACGCTACTTGATGTTTTAAAAGTGCAATAAATAAAGAATACAGTTAATTTGGATTACACTACTTGATCTGAATTATACACAGACTACATAGTACATGATACTTATTAGCTAGAATATATCTCCTAGAAATTACATAATGAGGGCAGTTGGAATTATTGTCTGTGCATTCAGGGAATGTCATGAATCTGCCTCACATCAGTGAATGCTGTATATTGATTGGACCTGTCAACTTCAATGGAATATCCTCAGTACAACTCACATCAGAACACTATATTTTGATCTCTCAGACAGCTAAATGATATCTAAAATTACATATAAGCAAACATCCTTCTATTGACTATGCATTGGAGAAAACTCATGCGTATATTTTAATTCAAAGATGCTGAAGCATGTCAAGTGCATGATGTGTTCTTCAGTTATATTAGTTTTCAGCAGGGGTTTGGAAATAGCAAAACAGAAAATATGACTATGCTGCTCTAAAAAAGTCTATGGTATGCCCACATTTTGAATGCAGTACGCAGTTCTGGTCTCTTCCTTATTCTATCAGATCTAGTGGAACTAGAAGGATCTCTGGAGAACATAGGACAGCTTCTATAAGGTAAGTCCCTCTCGTCTGGGTAAGAGGTGGTTGAGGGAGCTCTCATTATATTTGTAAGAGTGTGCCATGGTAAAAGTGAATCAGAAATTATTGTTATTCCTTGAAATATATAATCTAAAGGCATTAAATGAATTTATTAGTTGTATATTTAAAACAAACAATAGGAGGCACTTTTTTTTATCACAGGGCATAGTTAAATGATGGAAATTGTCACCACAGGAGGTTATAAATGACAAAACATTATGTGAAGTGAAAGAGTGATTAGATAATCTCACAGATAAAAAAAAAAAAAAAACTTTAAAGGCTACAGCACACATAGATAAAAAAAATCTGACTGTACATCCCAAGCCTGTTGGAATTTAAGTCTTACACCAGGGGAATAGCTATTAAATAAGTACCTTGCTATTAAGTACTCTTCTAGGCTTTTGTTAACAGGCAGGATGCTGAGGCTGGACTAATCTTTTGCCTGTTCAGCCCAGTTTATGCTTAAATTATTATTCCTGGTTCAAAGGATTTGCTTTCAAATGAATCACATTTCAGTTTGCTGCTTGTTTCACACTGCACGTAACTCGCTGAGGTGTGCATCTCCACTGCTGGCACAAATGGCAGTGGTGCTCTCCTCGCAGTGCACAATGAGGTTTCTCAAACCAGGGGAATATCAGGGGAGCTAAGAGAGCTGCCAGGAGCCAGCAGCCTGTGAGGCAGTGGGTGACAAGACCTGGGCAGGGCCAAAAGCGAGTGACCAAGCCGAACCCCCCTCCTCCCCATAAAAGAATCCCTCAAGGAGCACTGCCAGGGAGGAAATGACAGGGCAGTTGGTGCAGGATATGCAGGAACGGCTCAGAAGCACTGCAAGCTCAACCAGGAAGAAGTGGCATCCGCCTGGCAGAAAGCTACAGTCTCTAAGCTCTGCACCCAGCATGAATGCTGCAGCTGCCCACTGTGCTTCAGGGGAAACATGCTGACACTCAGGAGTCAGCTGCGGGGTGTGCTCTGCAGAAGGGAGGAATGAGCACACCCCTTGGGAGGTGCACCCAGGTAGAGGAACTCCTTTGACTACTGACAGAGTGTAAAAGAGAGGGACATACCTCTGGAATTTCGCCCTACTTTCCCTGTGACAGGCCTGACAGGCAGACAGGATGCACAATATGGAGAGTTCCCTGTTCCCTTTCACCCTGGCTGAACACAGTTACTTAAGAGATAGGCAGCAAGGACAACAAGTTCTTGCCTAGAACACTGGACATATTTTCTCTGTGACTTTCCAGTTGCCCTGGCCTCATAGCGTGAGACTTTCCAAGTGGAACTGTGCAACAGCAAGGACAATAGTTAATCTAGCTTGGAAGTGTCCTCAATGTCCTGAAGGAAAAGGCATCCAGGAAGACCAGACATTCCACAAGAAGGAGATCTTAAAGATGCAGGACCAGGCCACTACCATATGCCAAAAGACAAACTGGAAGAAAAGACTGCTCTGTTTGAACAGGGCTTTGGCTGGAACTCAGGATAAAAAAGGGAGCATGTCACTTTTGAAAGAAGGGATGGGCAACTCAGAAAAACTACAAGAAAGCCATCAGGTTATATAAGGAGAAAATTAGAAAGGCCAAAGCTCAAGAAGAACTTAATCTGGCTACTATTGTAAAAGACAACCAAAAATCACATCAGCAACAGACAGAATCCACTAAAGGGAACTGAGGGAGCTGGGGAAAGTGTACACCAATATACTTACAATTATTTACCAGCATTCTTGGCTAACCAGGGCAGTGTCAACTCACTGGAAGTTGGCAAATGTGACTTCCAGCTACAAGGTGGACCAGGAGGAGGATATAGAGAACCATAGGCCTGTTAGCATGGCCTTGATGCTGGGGAAGGTCATGGGCCAGATCATCCTGAGGGCCATCAAACAGCAGGTACAGGGCAACCAGGGGACCAGGCCCAGCCAACATGGGTTTAGGAAAGTCAGGTCCTGTCTAACCAACCCAATCTTTTGCAACCAGGTGACCTGCCTAGTGGATCAGGGAAAGGCTACAGATGTAGTTTTCTTGGACATTAGTAAAGCCTTTGACACTGTCTCCCACAGGATTGTCTTGAAGAAATTTACTTATGGCTTGGATGGATGGACTGTTTGCTACATAAAAGCTGCATGGCTGGGCCCAGAGAGTGGTGGTCAGTGGAGTCAAATCCTGTTTGCACATGGTCACTAGTGGAGTTTCTCTGTTCTCAGTATTGGGGCTGGTCCTGTTTAAAATCTTCATCAATGCTCTTCATGAGGGAATTGAACTCACTCAGTTCACAGATGACATCAGTTTGGGAGTGTTGATCTGCTGGAGGATAGGAAGGCTGCATAGAGAGATCTTGACAGCTTGAATTGATAGACTGAGAATGACAGCATGAGGTTCAACAAGGCAAAATTTCAAACCCTGATACAAACACTTCAGATACAACAACCCCACACAGCGCTACAAGCTTGGGGTAGAGTGGCCGGAAGGCTGCTCAGCAGAAAGGGACCTGGGGCTGCTGCTCAACATTAGCTGAACATGAGCCAGCAGAGTGACCAGATGGCCAAGAAGGCCAATGGCATCCTGGTCTGTATCAGCAATTGTGTGGCCAGCAGGGCCAGAGAAGTGATTGCCCCTCTGTACTCGGCACTGGTGAAGCCAGACTTCAAATCCTGTGTTCAGTTCTGGGCCCCTCACTGCCAGAAGGACATTGAGGTCATGGAGTGAGTCTAAAGAAAGGCAACAAGGCTGGTGAAAGGTCTGGAGCAAAAGTGATGTGAGGAACAGCTGATGAAGCTGTGGTTGTTTAGCCTGGAAAAAGGAACTGCTCCCTACAACTCCCTGAAAGGAGGGTACAGTGAAGTGGGAGTCAGTTTCTTATCCCAAGTATCAAGTGACAGGACAAGAGGAAATGGCTTGAAGTTGCACCAGGACAGGTTCAGGTTTGACATTAGGAAAGCTTAGGTTGGTCAAGCAATGCGATAAGATACCCAGTGAAGTCATGGGCTCCCCTTCCTGGAATTATTTAAAAGACTGGTAGACATGGCATAGTGGTGGACTTGGCAGTGATGACTTGATAATTGAATTTGATGATCTTAGAGGTCTTTTCCAACCTTACTAATTCTATAGGCATATTAAACCCAAAACATAGTGCTGAGACAGCAGTATCTTAGCTCTGTCTCAATATAAAGTTGAGGTACTGTGACATCCTAAACTTACAAATCTAATTTCTTGGCACCACATAAGTGGACATTGAACAGAATTTAATCTTTATTGCTTTGAATTAATGTTTTATCTCATATTAGAGAGAATATCTTATGTCCTTAAATTTATAGTGTAGACTTGGGATTTTACAAGTACACTCACCTCCTGAATGGTATTACAAGATTCTATTGAGATACGTATTTATGCATATATATACATATATATAAGAAATACATAATAGATGCTGCAGTAGAGATATTTTTTATTGTATCTCATCTGATTTCAATATACTTCATAAGGTCTACTTTTAGATTTGCACTACCAATGGCTTCACACTTTTTATTCTGTGCACGAGCTTAACTGTTAAGCACTTATAAAAATATTTGCTGCTTTTCTTCATAGCGTTGCCTTTTTCTCTATAAAATTATACCTCCTGACCCTTAGAATGGTCAAGTTTCAATCCCAAGCCAGTAACATCTACTCTGTATTTAAAAATGTCACTGCTTTTAAGTCCAATACCTACTAGTCCTGCAGGGCTAGAGGCAATAACTTGCAAAGGGAAAAATCCTCAGCTTTGCAATTGGACTCACAAACCTTGCTTCTAACCCTGCAGGCCTGTCAGCTATCAAACTTTGAAGTCATGACATTTGAAAGAAAATGTACAGAGGAGTTATTTTATAGGAACAGAAAACCATTTTTAACTTACCTCAGAAAATTTTTATTGCTCTTTCTTGCCTTATTCTTCCAATAAGTAAGATATCTAGTTTTACAGGTGGGTGCATATGAAAATAGCACTAGTAAATGCTTTAAAGAGTAACTCATTCTAAAGGTTATATAGTAGAAACTCATGCAAATATGTTAGCACTATTGGAAAAATGAGGCAATGAAACACTGACTCAAGGTCAGAAGTGCAGAAACAATGACCTCAGCTGTAACTTTTCTTGTGTTTTAATGTCTAATGTAATTTTATCTTTCCATCTAACATTAAAACTAATTAAAATGATTGCAGAATTAGTTGAATTAAACCATCCTTCATTTTCAATGATATCTTAATTAATACTAATAAATAGTACAATGCAAACAGTAAGTTCCCACAGATTCCTGTAAAAGAATTATAAGAATACTAATACTAGTACTTCTTTATGAGATTTTTATAAAAATTCTGCTTCAGAAAAATAGTAATTCAATCACTTTAAAATGTCAAATATTTGACAGCTCCATTTTTCTATGTTTCACAAATTTTCAGTTTTTAACTCAGTTGACTATTAAAAAAATCAAATTTAATGGATTTTAAACAGAATTAATTCTACTGAGCTTACTGTCTTCAAAGTCCAGGCTGTTTTTCATTTTGTCAATTTTAACTCTTGAATAACTTTCTGTGAGTAAAAATTCAGATTTTTAGTGTAGGAAATACAATTCAAAAATGCCATTTCCATTGCTTCTCTGAGACCATGAATCAGCATAATATTTAAATAAGTCTATAACTTCATATTCCAGTGATTTCAGCAGATTTGCTCATATAGTCAAAGGTATTAATATGCTCAAGTTTCATGTGAAATCACAGCTATTTCCATCTCAGAATTACAAAATATTGATGAGTTAAAATACAAAAGTAAGAATAAGTGGTCACATATTCTAGATGGCAAAATACTATGCTGCTGTACTTGATAATCAGAGCAAATAATTCTTGAATTTTAATCCTGATGACCTGTAAAAATATAAATTCAAATAAATGATCTTTATAGTATCACTATAATTTCTATTAATAATATAAATTGCTATTAATTATTAAGCCCAGAATGCAGCAAATACTGTGAACAGATTTACATAAATTTAATAACTTTTTGCAACAATTTGCAGAATTAGCAATCAATTTCAACTTGATTGCATATAATAGGAAAAATCACAGAAACATACCTCTCTATCAAAGCATGTTTTAAAGGCCTCTGTACATGCAATGTAATTTGTCTACCTTATCAGCCCCTCCTCTCCAATTTCTGAAAGAAAAATGACTGATAATATATTCCAACCTTGTCATTTCCATGATCTAGAACTATTTGTCTTGATGTTTCGCAAATGCTTCAGCTCCTAAGAGAAACCACTTGGAAGTCCAGAGTACCTATACAAGATTGTTAGTAGGACTTGTGCTGAATATCCAGGAAAAGACACCTCACCTTATTTATTTGTTGATGATGTCAACCGGCAATTAAATATTTGCTGGTAGTTGCCGAAAATACTTCTTTGTTAAGTAAAGTTCATGCTAACATTGCCCCACTTAACTGTCAGTCATTACTGTTCAATGTCATTGGGAAAGGTACATTTACTGGGAGAAATTCTGGTACAAGTCCTGGCAGAAGTCAGCAGATGGTAAGAGAGATTATGCTGCCTACTTTCTACCTGGATACTGTACTTCTTCCATGAGTAAAATCATGTGAAACTCATGTAAAGTTTCACTGCTGACACGAAACATGACATGGTTTGAGTAGAGAGAGCTCCATGGAAGTACCTATTAGAAAAATGAATGCTTACATCTGAGGAAAAAATATTGATGCAGCTGCCCTTGTGCTACTCATAGTGTTAATTTGAGAACTGTGGCATGAAAGGGAGGACCTATTGGCAGAGTATAGCTAGGGATACAAGGATGGCAATACAACTCAAGAAAGACCATGGCCTAGAGAACCTATGTGGAAAAGAAACACTGCACTACTTGAGATGGGTGTCCGGAAGAAGCAAAGCTTATTGCATAATAGTACTGTGCATATTCTGTCCAAGAAATTCTTTTATGCCTGTACATAGCAGATGGCACTTTAATTAAAAGTTCTGTAAACTTTCCTAAAACATCTTTGTGATTTCTGTGTTCAGCATGTTTATGTACCTCCCCCAGGAAATTAACAGGTTTTCAAATATCTTATCCTCATTTAACAGTGATGTATGTGAACTTCTGCTTCACAATGAAGGACAAATCCAGCACTACCTGCATGATGTTAGTATTAATTTTGTTCAAGCCCTTAATAAATGTGGTGCATCTGAAAGGTGAAGGCAAAAGTGAGGAATGGGATAAGAACATGAAGGAATATGGACTTGGATATGAGGAATGAATGTTTAAGAGTTTTTGACAAATTAATACATATTAAACTATTGGCTAATACAAATTTATGCTTGGGATAACATTAGAAGTTAACTAGAAAAAATAGAAAAATTATGTGAAAAGGATTTTCTCTCAAATCATGGAAAACAGGTGTAAGTACAATATTTTCTTGAAAACACTTATTTTCTGTTTTAAAAGTCAATGGATGTAGTATTTTAATCAACTTTGTAAAAAATTACCATTTAGATATAAATGTAAAGACTAAAAGACAAGCTGCAACATTAGATTTCATGAATGCTTCAAAACCAGGCTGCCATTAAATCTTATTTTTCTCTTGAAATTTAATTGTTTACATTGTATTTTTGTTCCTTTGAAATGAGAAGGGAAACCTTGATATAACAGGACACACCACCATTCATGTAACTGAGAATCTGAGCATTCACACAGTTGTCTATGAAATGTTATACATGTAGAGCTTTATATTTTTACATATTTAAGTCCATGAAGAACCTGGTTTTAATGCTACCATATACACAATAGAAGGCTGTTTTTGAAAGCAGAAATGCAAATGACAGCAACAATCTGATTGTTTGCTAATTCTGTGGATTGTTTCAGAGAATTTAGATAAGACTTTATCTAAGTATGTTCTAGTGTAGTTAGCACACAGTCTGCTTCTTTATCTGTACTCACGTTTAGAGATTTTTTGTGAAACTGCTGCCAGAACCTGCAAAGGTCACACCAAGGTTCTGTGAAGGTCTTTCTGGATATGGTGCTTTTGTGTCCGTGGGGCAGCATATCAAACATAGCCATAACTGCATGTACTGTAAGCACTGCTTTCTGTGACAAGTATATCATCATATTAATGAAGGGAAGAGGCCTCCAGCTATCGTATGACTCCTACATTTTTTGTTTTACCAGCTTCGGGTCCTTTCACAAATACACACCATGCATTATACACAGAGAACTAGAGTAATTGTTTTAAGTGTTCATTTTTTTCTTTTGGATAAATGAAAGGAGGTTGCTTCATGAAAGAAAACACAGTATATAAAAATACTAAAGCTTTTATTTTGGGAAAGCAAATTCTTCGCTAACTCCCAAGGGAATTGTGTGGAAAGCTCATGCACATGCAAACAGACTGAGTATGTATTTATGACTCTAGCTATGAAGTTACAGCAACATACAGTATTTCATTTTGTATTCACTATCAACCACAATTGCTTCTCTTTCCAGCTAATCTTTCATCTCTGCAGTTCCTCTTTGGAATCTCATTAGATTAATAGGTCACTAAAACATTGTTTGATCATATCTCTCAACCACTTTTCTTCAGCTTATGAGTCAACTCTGCAACATATGAAAGCCACATCATTTTTGCACTCATTTCCTCTAACATATTTTAAAAATTTTGAGCTAAGAAAAGATCTATTTCTTCCCACCTTCTCTTCTGTGTCACAAGGTAGTAGGTATTTTAATTCAAGACTAACATGAAAAATAGCACAAACTACACAGACTTCAAACTCATCTGACTGAAAGCTGTGGAAAATCCAACATCCAACAGATTGGATGGTTGGAGGATATGCAGAAAAAATTAACTCTTGAAAGACAAGCAACAGAAGCATGAACTGGATTACTGGAATCTAATGATGCCTAAGGTCTACTTAGGCATCATAAGGCATTTGGTTATATATTGTTGACAAACTTTGTGATCTGATATTTGGACTTATTATCTTCTATTCTGCTTAGTGTTCCAAGAAATGTGAGACATTAAATATTCCCCTTCCTTTGCAAGTCCAGTGAAAATAGAAATATATATTTGTCTAGAGGATATTTTGATAATTTAATCCTCCACTGAAACCAAGCATAAGAACAATGTCCAATTTAACTCAATGTTTGATGAAAAAGCAAAACAATGGGAGAGAGCACAAAAGAGCACAAAGAAAAAAGATCCAGAAAACATGACCTATGAGAAAAACTGTAACAACTGGCATATTCAATCGAGAAAAAAGAAAACCTGAGAGGAAACATGACAACAGTTTTCTCATGTATAAGAGGTTGCCAGGAAGAGAAAGTATTGTCCTGCTCTTTTCTGCCAGAAACTTGAGAAAAGTGCTTAGACTGAAGTAGGAGTTCCTAAGGAAAACTTTCCAGCTGTAGATAAAATGAAGCCTTCCTTGATCATACTGCCTTGGGGAGCTGTGGAATTGTCATCATCTCAAGTTTTTAAGCCTACAGAACAGTCTGCTGGGAATGGGTCAGAGGCAAAGGTAAATAACCTCCTTCAATAGGTGCTATGAGCCAGCGATTTCTTCTAAAGGGAGCTGCATTCCTGAAAGTGCTGAAGTGTCTTCCACTACTAGTCACTGTAATAGGACTCTGCTGTAGCTGGTAGATTTGAGCACAAACTTGGGAACTGGACAAGGTAAAACTTGGCAGTTTATGGCTTAGAAAGCTGAATGACTCTTTTTGTTGTTGTTGTTGTTGTATGCTTGTCTCAGTATTTGCACAGATGTGACCTATTAGATTTCAGAACTGAGCAGAGCTGTTTTAGGAATGCAAATGTAAGAACCAAAACCAGCTGAAGTAAGCAGAAGAGTTTCAGCTGGCTTTGATGGCTTTGGAGCAGGTCTGCAGCGTGTGTGTTCAAGGTCGTGTATGGGCTTCTGTGTGTGTGTGCGCGCTGGGCAGAGGAGGAAGGAAACATTTGTACAGCCACTTACCCTGACTTTGAAGGGCTGGCTTTGTGTAATTCACTCAGGGGTGTATTTAAACTGCCTAATTTAGGAATTGAAATTACTGTGGCATTCTGGCTCAGAAGAGAAAAAGTGAAACAGCCTAATCTCTGGGGTGGACAGGCTCCCCATTTGCCAGTTAAGAGACTTAATCTCTTCGCTTATATGAAACACTTATTAAAATCTGAATACATACTTTACAATCAAATAGAACATGTTTTTAAGCATTGGGATTATCATGAGTGTCTGAACAGCGCTTCAAAAGGAATACAATATGGAACATAAACCAGAGTATCATGACTCACAAAAAAGGGAAGTAAAGATTAAACATTTAAAAGGTCATATTTCATTTTTAGATGACGCAGAAACTATTTTATATGTTCATAAAAATCAATTGGAAACAGTTGAATTTTCTTAGTAATTTGAGAAGCTAATTAGTTGACACACTAAGAAATCCAAGTTATAAAGCATACCATAGTCAAATCAATGATAATAAGAAATATTTTTCTGTGTTTTATTCTTCTATACAGGAATGCAATAATATTGCAGAAAATTGATTTTCTGTGGAAAAGTTCCCTTGTTAAGCATTGTAGCCATCATATTGAAAAACAATGAGATTTGTAAAAGGGACTAACATCAAACAGTATTAGCAAAGTTCTTTCTGCCACAGTTAAACTCAGTCTGTGAATCATGAATCATGATCAGTAGGTCAGTGATCAAATGCCTAATTCTCTTACACAATGACTTCCTGTGAGGTACAGTGTTCTCTGTGAAGTTATTTAGCATTGACATGCCATATCACCTCCAGGAAGGTAGATAAGGTAGATAAGATATTGTACATTTTACAATTCTGAAGAAACATTTTTTAATCACTGACCCCTGCAAGCAGCTCCTGTTGAATTAAATAGAAACTCTGTGGACCAAAGAAGATATATGCTAATACTGTAGTATATTGCATATAAACAATCAAAAAACCAAAGCTAAAGTTACCGGCAATTAGAAAGGACACTCTTATAGAAGTTGTCTTTTCTTAACAAGTGTCAAAGTTCACCAGCAGGCTTTGATTATTCTGATGAATTTATAACTGTCTTTTTCTACAAACCTCCTCTATGACCTTTTTTTCCCCCACCACTTCCCAGAGGCTTGGGTTCCTGTGCTCAAGGTCACTTCTGTTCTGCCAGAACTGCTTGATCAGCAGGCAAAAACAGTGTCTTTTTGACTGCTGCAAAAACACCTATGCCATAAGACAGAAGGTGTGAAAAGCTAGGACCTCCAAGCGCACACTTTACCTATTGTCTCAGGGATTGTGCTGAAGCACAGGCCTCTGCCCTTGGTTCATGTCTGTGCTATGCTGTTGTTATGATGCGCATGGCCTTGCACAGTCCTGACATTGCTTTGCTGACTTGACTTCCCAGCCTGATGTCAGGCCTGTCACATCACTGCAAGCTGTCTGGTGATCAGTGGGCTATGGCTGAACCTGCACCTTTCATCAGTGGTTTTCATCAGCGCTGTCAGCCCCACCTTCCCTTGCAGACCTACCCACTCCTGATGCCCTCTGAGATCAAAGTGCTGTACCATAAGCCAAGTATATGTAGACAAGGGACAAGTATAATAAGAATAAGATTTTTTTTTCTCATTTTTTGTCTTAATCCATTGATGGCAATAAAAAAGTTTCTGAAGAGGCCAGGATTCTTACTAACCAGCTTTAGGAAAAGCCGTATTATCCGGTACAATGAACAAATGTGATGCAAATTAATACAATACATTGAACAGGGAAAGACCTTGAGATGTCTTTTCCTATGGCATTACAAGAATGGATTACAAATGTCCATTAATTAATTATACTAATCACAGCTTTTTTTTTTTTTTTTTTTTTTTCCTATATACAGGAAACATTCAAGTTCTGTTTGAGTCCTTCACACTTTCTTTGAATCTTGGCCAGGCATCAGGACTGGGTGCTGTCACTCAAGGCTGATCAAACATCCTTACAGATTTGCATACTAACAGTTCAATGATCATTTCCCAATGTATCCTACTCTGCAAGCTGACCCCGGTGCAATTGAAAAAGTTTTATTTGTGCTAGTAAAATTTCTTTTTCTTCATCTAAGAAGAATTTTCTCTATCACTGATATTTTTCACATCTATCCTGAACTCTAGCTTAAGATAGGTCCAAAAACACAGGGCTCTGTCATGATCCTATATACAGTGAATCCCACAGATACCTTCAGCATTAATAGAAAAGAACTACTTTCTTAATGGAGGTGACATGAACATCAGGAAATTTCTCTTTTCTCCCTTCTAAAACATGGTGGGATGCAGTTAGATACTACACACCTCTGGCTTAGCCTGTTGAGAATGACTGGAGAATGTTTAGCAGCCTCAGTTTGCTGTGGCAGATCTAAAGCTTTTTGGTTGGGATAGGCCCTGGATGATTCAGCACTACTGGGTAGGCACTATGTATTTATGTTGCACTGATCTCCTTAGCACAGGAGGAAAATCAGGGACAGAAAGTCATAGTTTTGGTGTGTGTCAGGGATGTGCCCCTAAATATTTGTACTGGCATTAGCACAAGGGGAAAAAAAGTTTTAAAACATCTGTGTCTACTGTGAAGAGGAGAGAAATTTCTCAGATTTTTGCTCTGTGAGGGGACTGAGTTACCAGTATCTCACCATCCATGACAGTGAGCTGCAAGTACAGCCCTAGGCACATTTCAGGCTGAAATGAACCACAGACAGAACACAAGAATTAGAACACATAATTAGTAGATTATGACTGCCTGTAGAAATGCAGGTATGCCCCATTCTTGCATTGTGGAACAGTCTTGGACTGCTGCCTGCTTTCAGGGCTATGTCAGAATTGCTGATGCAGAAGATACCCAGACTGCAAACATGATACAAACATTCCTAGAATCCAGAATTTTCCCCTCATTCTGTTCTTGGAAATCAATTTAGCTACAGAAACAGAATTTATGTAATTTGATCCCTCTAGCTCTATAAAAGCTATTCTTTTTTTCAGAATGATCCAACTTCAACAACAGTAAAAGTGGTTGTGGTTGAAATTCTTGAGAAGGAAGTTCCAGGCATTCAGAAGACAAATGAGGATAGAATTACAGCTTCAAAAGCAAATATTCTTGAAGGCCATCACAGAGTTTGTCATATAAAAGGCCATCATAAAATCCATAACATAATAGACATGTGCCTCATTGATCCTCCTTAATGAAGGGAACTAGACAATTGTCCATAAACATAAAATGTCATCAACAACTGTAAAGTATTGAAATAAACTTCATTGAAATGTCTGATTCTCCATGTCTATTACTACCTATGTACCCAACATTGAAATAAAAAATATTCCAGGTACCCTTCTTCAGTATTTCATACTATCTGATGTAGTTGTCTCTCTGTCCACTGCATTGCCTATTACAAATCACGTAATGAGACAATAGTTCCCCCCCTTCTTGGTTGATTTGGGTTTGGTCTTGGTTTTTGTTTTGTTTTGTCCTGTTGTTTTTGATTTTGGTGTTGAGTTTTGGCTTTTTGTTTTTTCTTTTTTGTTTGTTTTTTTGACAAATTAATTTCAATTTCTCTAACTTTTGCCTAAATTCTCATGAATGAGACACTTGTTTCGGTTTTGCTCAATTGGAACAAAGCTGGTGAAGAATATTTTAAGTCTGCCTTGAAGTTCCTCCTAGCAGATAAAGAATGAAAAATGGCCTGCTGACAAGCTGTGGCAAGGGTTCCCCTTCCCTTCCCTTCCCTTCCCTTCCCTTCCCTTCCCTTCCCTTCCCTTCCCTTCCCTTCCCTTCCCTTCCCTTCCCTTCCCTTCCCTTCCCTTCCCTTCCCTTCCCTTCCCTTCCCTTCCCTTCCCTTCCCTTCCCTTCCCTTCCCTTCCCTTCCCTTCCCTTCCCTTCCCTTCCCTTCCCTTCCCTTCCCTTCCCTTCCCTTCCCTTCCCTTCCCTTCCCCTCCCCTCCCTTCCCTTCCCCTCCCCTGTCAATTTACTGCAACATTTGCTATTACAAACTGTGAAATTTTGTTTTCTACTCCTGAAACATGTCTGGGAATTATTTGTATTACACTCGAATGCTTCTAATAGATTTAACACCCTACAGACAACTTTTAATCATCCATGTGGAGTCAGACTTGAGACATCCCCAGGGTTCAATAATCAGCCCTTTGTTATCTATTATCAATGTTTAACCACTGGATATTTATCAGTCATTATACTAATTACAGCATGGGAAAATGCTTTCACTCTTGGGCATACACTTACATGGATTGATTGATTCCTCTGCTGCTGTTGAAGGTAAACTGGGAGTGCTTTCTAGCACCTGTGAAAAATTGCTTTGATTTTCTTAGTACCAAAGTAACATGCTCTCAGATGTTCCTATTTTTTTGGCTAGGATTTGGTACTTTTCTCTTTAAAATAGCAAGTGATCATGTCCTCATTACTCTTCATGTTTTTCCTATATCTTGTACTCAAGCTGATGGCTAAACTAAACAGTGTTTCAAACCCAAGGAAATATTCACTGTCAGTCTTCTCAGAGAAAGAGTTATCAATTTGATAGATCAGAAATCATGAGGCCAGCAGGGCTACAGAGTGATTGTTGTCCTGCACTCAGTTCTGGTGAGGTCAAACCTTGAGTCCTGTGTCCAGTTCTGGTCCCCTCACTGCAAGAAGGACATTCCAGTGCTGAAGAGAGTCCAGAGACGGGGACAGAGCTGGTGGAGGGGCTGGAGAACAAGTCCAGCCTGGAGCAACTGAGAGAGCTGAGGTGTTTTGCTTGGAGAAAAAGAGGCTCAGGGGGTTCTTATGTTCTCTAAAGCTGCCTGAAAGGACGGTGTGTTGTGGTGGAAGCCTGTCTCTTTCCTCAAGTAACAAGTGACAGGGCAAGAGGAAATGGGCTCAAATTGCATTGGGAGAGGTTTAGATTGGATACTAGAAAAAATTTCTTCACAGAAAGGATTGCCAGGCTATTGTATGGGCTACCAAGGGAAGTGGTTAAGTCAGTATCCCAGAGATATTTAAAAGATGTGTAGATGTGGCACTGAGTGACATGCTTTAGTGTTGGGCTTGCCGCTGCTACATTAATGATTGAACACAATGATCTTACAGGTCTTTTGCAATCTACATGATTCTATGATTCTACATGATTTGTTAATATCCTACCTTCGCTTCAGGCACACTTATCCATACTCACATTAGTCATTACAAAAATTTGTATAGGACCCTGAGAGTAATTTTAACTATTTTTCCGTATAATTGGATTGTTTATTTGAAAATCTCAGGGTTTTTTACTAATTGTGCTGAACTTCTTTGTTCAAGTTGTTCTTCTTTGCCTTCTGATAGGCACTTGCTGTTTTAGGTTTAGCTTGGTTTCAGATCACAGTACATTACCAAGCTTTCAACATCACAGCCACCAGCTGCTTGAGAATCTAAGCAGAATTTTTCCTAGTTAGCCTCCAACCTGTAATAGCTGTTTTTGACATAAGTAGATATTCAGTTCTTTGTAAGAGGTGCTTTGAAGTGTTATTTCTTGGTTCTACTTAATTCTATACAAACAAGATTGTTTTACCTCCTGTGGCTTGATCAGTTCCACAAAATTTTTTCTGCAGGTGTCACACAGGTTTCTCTTCTCAAGGCCCTGATTTTTAATTTGTGCTTGGTTCTTTTTAATAATCTGATCTGTCAATGTGGGCCTGAATTTCATTTGTATGCTGTTGACAGACAGATTGATGTTATAAAATTAGCCCTTAATATTCCTTCTGTCTCATTTGTGCTGCCCGCATGCCAAGCTGATGACAAGGTTTGGACATTTAGAAATTCCATAAAATGCCTCAGAAATATCCAATGCCTAGGGGGAATAGACACCATTTTAAATTCTCATTCTTTTCTAAATCTATCATTTTAGGCTCAGTATAAAGAATTCTGCAACAGTGAGGACCAAGAAACCAGATCTCAATAGCACCAAAGTCCTATGTGTCTTTTTATATATACACTAAGTGTGTAGCACTAGAGTTCCAAAACAATACGGTACACACCCAATAACAATAGTCAGAATAGCCACTGGTAATTTTGAACTGAAAAAACTGAAATTAAATTCAAGAACTATTTTGGCAAAATTTTCAGAGTATCTTTTAATTTTATGTATTTATAGATAGAGACTTTTGGAGCATGTGTTTTAAAACTTATTTGGAAAGTTTCAGTGCTCCTAAAATGATTTTTACACAACAATTAGTTTAATATTAGTAGATGGCCATCAAATTCAGACGCAATTTCAGTGGGCATACAATGAAGAGTGACTCTGAAAGATAATTTCTGGTAGAGCTCTTTAAAGAGGTTGCAGTAAAATTGAAGCCAGGCTAATGTTTTCTGGTATTGTGTTTTATGTGAATATGAAACACAAGGCAGAAATGTTGAATTTGGCTTCCTCAACAAACAGTCACATAGATTAATTAATTAATCAATTAATTAATAGTTAAAAGAAACAAACCAGCCAAAATCTGAGGAATTTTAGTCTAAAATTTGAAAATCAACGTTTCTGTCAATAGGATCTGGAATTCAAGGCAGAAGGAATGTTTGCATAAAATTTATACAGTCTTCATTTCCAGCTTTCTATTTCTTTACATGTGAAATAAATCTCTAAAAATCCCCCAAACAAGTCCATAAAAGTAGTCTCTTATCTCTAGATGAAAGGAGGTCAGCTGATTACAGGTTCTCATCTCACACATCAGAATAAGAACAGTATGTTCAGATGGTCTGCTACGAATAATGGCAACATGTATTTTTCATGTAACAAGTTTTTGTCATTCTCACATAAGGTTTACTGAATATGCAAGGCTCCCCCTACAGATTTCTACACAAGAAATTTTTAGGTATATTAAGCGATTTCTACTTTGTCAGCATGGCAGAGGAATTATTTTCCTTTCTTTTTCTGAAGTATAGTGTTTAAGACCTGAAATTCCTGAATATTAACCAAAAATTGGCCCCAAATTCTCTAATTATGATGTTACTGATTTCCCTTAAAGTCAATAAATTTGTACAGAAAAATATATTTAACCAATATTCCAAAATGAAAACTTCTATCAACATGTCTTAGGAGCAAATGTTTTTATTGTGAATAGTTGTTTCTCCTGCTGCTCATCTGAATAATTTTCTTCTTTTTCTTAGTGCTTCTCTTTGTAACTGGGAATAGGGAAAATGGCTGAAAAACATAGGGAAAAACGAATCCTAAAATAACTATATTGCTTTATGTAATTTCTCACATCTCACTGCCCACTGCACTGATTTTCTCTGTGTATAAAGCTGGGTTTCCTGTTCAAACAGAGCTGATGGTGGCCGAGAGCCAACTTGCAGCTGGGCTGGGGACTCCCACTGGCAGGTCAGAGGAGTAGTAGAGTTTAAAACAATACATCACTGCACTGCCCTTCTTTTCCTGATGATAAGAATGGCAACAGGTTCAGGATCTCATAAGGAAGATTCTCTGTGTGAAATCCACAGCTACGATGTGATCCTTAACTGTAAGAATTTGGGTTAAAGCCAGCAGACAAAGTGAATAATGTGGTTATTGACTGAAAAGAGGAACTAATTTCCTCTTATCCCCAGAAAAGAGGAACTAAGAAAGTTGGGAACTAATTAATTTTATCTGCTTACAGGTATCATTCAAAAGGAGAGCCATCTTCACTCCCAGGATAAACTGTGAGCATTTTGGAGGCACCTTTGGTGCAAAGAAATGTCACTGGGCACTGGGTACATGCAAAAGTATTGTTCCTATGTAGTCAACCAAGACCATAAACTTTCCATGAAAGCTGTAAAAATATTAATATGCAGGGATATACTTGAAATTTATACATAACAGGCACCTGTGCCATCTTCAGCATTGCAACAAATAGCTTTACACCAATTCTTGTCATCCACAGTCTAAAATTAACCTCAGGCAGTTCAGAGCTGTATGGAGTTTAGGCTTGAAAGGGAGGGCAGACAGCTGAGAAAGGGACTTGACCCCATTTTCTAAGATGAAAATATTTCACTACATTGGCATTATTTATTCAAATTAAAAGTCTGAACTTTTGGTGTTTATGTTAACATATTCTTTTAAAGGCAATGGAAAGTATATATGGATGTAAAAGAAGCTTTAACAGAAGAAGAATCACTCTTTCAACACTTCCACTTAAGAGAAGATGTAAAAATCCATTTTTAGGCGGGGGCAAATAAAACTCAATACCAGGATACCTGCATATCTCCTCAATTTTGATTCCAGTTATTCAGCTGTTAAACCTAATCCCTTTTTAATGTTATTTGTAACATATTGAGCCAGTTTCACTGGTGTGCTTTGCTTGTTTGTACCTCTTCAGTTATGCACAGCAGGCATGAAGTGAGTTTATTCAGCTGATTAAGGTGATTGACATCAATGGAGCACTGTGAGACACAATGTACCCATAAGTGTGGCTCTTCTTTAAAAAAATCAATGTCAAGTATCAAGATCCCTTCTACCTCTTTAGCAGGCTATGGAGGAATACATTGTTCTTTATTTTAAATATAAAGAAGGTCACATACTTGTTTACAATTTTCTGTGACAAAGGTAATATGTTGTAGCTGAATGAAATTTTGGGCAATTTGAACCATTTATGGGGAAAATCATGTTTGTATATGGAAACTCAAATGCCAACATATCAATTCAACAAAGTATGCATGCAGATTTCACTCTTGTTCCCTCATATTTCTGAGCATTTAGATGGTTTTATATGGAATCACAGAAGTGCTATGCACAAATTTTTGTTTTTGCATGGGATGCTGCTCCACACTCTGCTTTGCAAATGTCCAGAAAATTCTGGGTCAATGGTTTTAACACAAAAAATATGCATAAGAGAGCTGAGCATCCAGCAGATTGTATCCGGATAGTGGAGAAACTGTTTTCTCTGACTTTATATTTGTTTTATGTATAAACACTGTTACACTATGTATTAGTCCTTCATAACTCAGGATAGATTGTGGATGGTCAGCAAAAGTCATGCACATACATGACTAAACCTTGCAGTGTAAAGCCTTGAAACAAAAGCTTCATTATACATTCTTGCTGTTGTGCAAGACAAAAGGAAGATTTGAGAAAAGAGCTGGCTCTCCAAATGCTGATCAGCTCCTGCCTCTGGCCTTCTCAGCCTACCACAGGAGATCATCACATGGTTCTGTCAATGGTAACTACAGAGGAGTTTTTGTGGGCCATATACAGAAAAACTTAATAACCCACAAATATCTGAGGTCTATACACACTGTGCGATTGAAAATGAAGAAAGTGTTCCTTTCAAAAAGATATATAAAGAATTCAGCTTCTCCCAAAAATACTTTGACATTCATGATAATTAAACAGAAAGTTTTTAACATGAATGTGAAAAATTCAAGAGTGTCAAAAGCTGAACATATGAGTTTATATTTATGTAGTTGGTTCTGATCAGGATTTTTTTAAATTAAGAATTTAAAATGAAGCTATATTGAAATTCTAGTCATGTATCTGTAATTTAATTCAGAATTATTTCAGCAGTTTTATAAGGTCTTCACTTTGGAAAGTTTAGGGTTTGGATCTAGAGTACACAGCAATTTAAAGTTATTGGAGCGCTTCACAAATTGGAATTCTAATTTGGAAGAATGAAGGTCTCCTAAGAATATGAAGCACACCAATAATTTTAAATTATTTTCTCATTTGCAAGCCCAGAATCCTTACCATTTAAAAGAAAGACATGTATTACAAAAAGTGAACTGCTGCAATAATTTCAAATCAGTGAGTATGGTGTAGAGCCATCCTGAGGCACTGAAGTGCTCCACTTTTTTTTATGGGAGACTTTCAATCTTTAAAAATTAGCAAGTCTACGATTTTCTTCTTGGCAAAACCAATGATGCAGTGAAGCTGTTTGAGATAAGCAACATCCATAATACAAAGGAGTGAGTAAACATTTCAGATGGACACAAAAACCACTATGAATACAGCTGATAGCTTAGTTTTCCTTATTTACAGATGTGCTCATTTATCATCATTTGTAATATACATAAAATCAGTAGATCAGCGTACTTTCTTAACTTCCACTAAATGTTTTTCTCTCTGTGTTTAACTATTCCCCTAGTTCTGGAAACCATACGTATTTGACCTCTAACCTCTTCTTATGCAAACCCAATGACCATCCTCCCTGTTCCCTGAATAGCTTTTGCAACATAGATTCCTTGATGATATTTAAACTTTAATTTCAGTCCTCACTCTGCTTAGAAAATTTCTTTTACAGGTTCTTTATGATCTATCATGTGATTCTGAGGGTTTTTTTCCTTTCCTTCCACTGTACGTGACCTCAGTATTATTGATCCTTCTTGAGGATCTCAAAAAGAAGGTCAATATCCACAGCTTTTTTATCTCTTTTGAGTCTCAGCTCACTGTTCTTTAGGCAGTTTCTTTGGAGTTTCTGTTTTCTTTGTCCCATCAATTATGAAAATTTTAAAAGCTCTGCTTTTTCTGCCATATTGGCATATGAGTAGCTCTGAATATCACATTTGTTCAGGTCACACTGACTTTGCAACTTTTTCAACTTAGTTTCTTTTCCCTTTACTGATTGTGAGAGAAATATTTGGAAAAAGGAACTGGTACAAAGCAGGTAAAGCAGGCCAGAGAACAAAATCCATCTGAAGAAGCTGATTTGAGTTAGTTTGTAACTAAGTTTCTGTTGGAATGAATGAGTACATCACCAAAGTCACTAAAAATGAGGGAAAACTAAAGAGTTGTGCAACTGTGTATCTGAAAATAATTATTCAAGTGAGGTCAACACTATTTTTATGTCAGAGGTGATAATGCTTTGGTACAGAAAAGAGAAGTAATTTTCCCAATGTCATTCAGTATTACTGGGAATCTAGTGTGTTCCCAGGCAGCTGTTCTCTTTGCTTGACAACTCTGCTACCAGAGTAATCTATCCATATCATCTGCAAAAGTACAAGCTTCAGAGGAAGCAGAGATGGGAAAAACACACGATGGACAAGTATTCACTGCATTCAGTAGTGAATTCCTGAGATACACAAGAACACCAAAAAGAAGACCAAAACTGGAATGCTGGCTTCAGTTTTCATGTTGCTGGAGAAAACAGATTCAGAAAAGCACTGGAGTATATTAATTAAGAACCTGATTGGCACAATGAACAATGAGCTTTTCACTTGTGAGAAACTTTACAGTTCACTACCAAATTTACATTTAAAAGAAATCATTAGATTTCTCTTACATGTATGCTACATTTTCAAAATGGCAAAGACTTAAGATTAGGCCAAAGTTTATAACTGTATTCTGTTTTTCTTCTTTTTCCTAATTCCAGTTTCTAATTGAAATTTTCTAATTTCAGTTTCTACTAACGATAGCTGACTCTGAACTTGTTTTTCTCTCCCTTTGCCATTCATTCGATTAACACTTCTTTTCCAGGCCTGTCCTTTCTACATCTCTCATCTCTAAGTAGGTGCTGAAGCCTTCACTTCTACCCCATCCATCTGGAAATCTCTCTTCATTTACCTTGAGTTACTTTCATTTCAAAGTTATGTCTCCTGTCTATGACCCTTTGTACAACCTACACGAAGAATAAAAGTACATACTTGGAGCATCTCTTGAATATATTACTAAAGAAATTCTTGGTGCTTGATCAAGAAAAACAGTCCTGCTTCCAAAATCTTACAGTATAAGAGAGAAAAATCCACTATCCGTGGTTCAATGTCTTAAATTAATTCAATTTATACATTTTTTACTTTGTTTACAACATGTTAATTTAGGTGTCTGGCTAACAAAGTCTGTTTTTCCACAGAAGTTCACACTTCGTTCAAATATTTTCTTTTCCTGAATACTTCCCAGTTAATTACAGAATAAGACACTTCTCCCACAGAGACAAGTTCTCAGCCTTGCCTCTAGCACACATTAGGGTGTATCTTGTCAGCATTATGTTTGTTGTTTTCCACGCTGTGCCTGGAGTAAGTCCAGCCTATTGTCTTTCTCTGAGTCTGCTTTCAGCATCACCCACCTGCTCTGTTCCTTTTGTCCTGTCTGTCTGCCAGTGTGAGCTGTGGTTTTATTTCTACTGACCTAAATATTGATGACTCATCTTTTCCCCGAGTTGTTTCTCCTTAACTCCCAAAAACACCCTTACTTTTTTTATAGTGTATGTTATTTCTGTGTGCATAAGATGTTTAAGATATTTCTAAAAAGCACAGCATGTATTACAAATCCTGTACTAATACAATAGATTAATAATAATAACAATAATACAATGGAAGTAGTCCAAAATGCAGGCACAATTTTGTCAAAGTTACAGTATAATTTCAATTAATTTTAGAAGTACAGAGAGTTTGACTACAAAGACTAAACATATGCCTGACCTCTCTGAAGTCAGTGATAGTAACATCTGTGTACCAGAATCAGATTTTTGACCACCAGGTTGACCCTACAAAGAATTAGCTACTCAGACCTTCACAAACTGAGTTTCTGTTGGCTTTTCGGTAACCTGAAACTTGTACTTCACTGTGTTGGAGATGCTGATCACTACTTCTTTTGTGCTTCTACCAATTTACCTAGTATTTCCAGGTGACCTAAATACAGTTCTGAAGAAATAAACTAGGAATAATTATATAATAATTTAATTGCACTTATTTTTAGTGCAGACATGCAACATGGATTTTCAAGAATTCTTTTGACTTAAACTTCTGAAGTATAAACACAAATTCTGCCTATCTCTAAGTTGTTGTAAATTGAACTTACAAATATATTGTAATACAAGGCAAGTGAAGATCTGAACCAGATTCAACAACAGGCAGTAGTAACTTTTCCATTTGTGTCTGTAAATACCCATTTACACATGCTAGTTTAATGAAAATGTGTGCTGAAGTATGAACAGTTCAGTACTCATAAAAATGAGAGTTATTTTTAAAAAATATATTCTTTTGCTTATATATATATATACTATTTTTTCACTATGACTCCAGTTTTTTTTGCTTGAAGGTGACTCAACTTCATTTTATGTCTGCAACTTACTTAGAGAAGTACACAGGAGATTCTGCTGAGCCATGGCCTAATCAAGTAGAATTCTATTTACATAAGTAATTTTTTTGTATGTATTTTGCCACCATTTTGCTATTTAAGTGAATAATTTTCTTATAACTAAAAAAAAATTATTATAAAAAATCTCCAAGAATTCTTGTTGACTAAGGAAAAGTGTTATTCTTCTAGACATTTTGTGTCAGAGAAGTAGGTAAAGAATCTCTTTGATCTATCTTTGGAGCACTCCAGATAACTGCAAGCAGGTTGAATCAGATGTCAGACAGATCAATAGCTTAGAGGTGATGGAGTCATTGGACAAGCTCAGCACTAGCAGAAGGAAAGAAATGGTCACAGGAAATTTTAATGGGGGAACAGAAGTGATTTCAAAGTAACAAAATAAAGGAAAATTAAAACTGCTGTTAAGGATAGGTTCTGTAGAACGGCAATGTACAGTCTCTCTCCAATGTAAACTAGGTTCCCACTAAAGATGCATATGATTTATATAAACAGGGTTGTAAGTGAGGAACAGAAACAGGTGATCAAAATAAAAAAATATAGTAAACCGAGAGCATTTGGAAAAAAATGAAAAGTTCACATGTTGTTCACCACCTTTTTGGGTTTAGTCCTTACATCTTTGTATTAACTATATTGAAGCTTCCTGGATCATCTCCAGCTAAAGTATACTTTCCTAATAGTGAGCTGACCAAAACTATACCTAATAAAGTAGAAGTCTTAAAACACCAAATGCTATTCAAACACTCAATTATCTTGCAGTAAACTCTTCTCATGTGGCTGTTACTGTACTATCTGCACAGTTTTGTGAAACAGAGAGATAGTTGTAATTAATGATGCTTGGAAATATGAACTTAGATTAACATGAACTTTTTTTCTTCCTTTTTATGTTGTAGTGCCTGTGAAAATATCCTGAAACTATTTGCAAATGCAGGTTGAATTTGCTGGGCAGACGTGTCTGAACAAAGTATTGCAGAGAAAAATTGTAGTCGAAGAGATGTAGTTCTCTTTTTTCCTGTGCCCTGGGTTAAAGCACTGCCATAGGATACAAAAGGTCTTGGGTCCCATTCCTCTGTATTTCTGGAGGAATCTGAATGCCCTACTTCTCAACAGAGTGTCTTACTTTTCTGAAAGAGAATTTTGGAGCAAAACCTCTTAGTGCCTCGGCTGAAGCAAAGGACATCAGCAGTCAATGAAACGGAACAGGCATGTTTCACCAGCACTTTTACCTAGAAGCTAGGAGGTAGGTAATTTCCCGTGTTAAAGGAAGGAGGTTTATAATCTATTCTCCTGTGAATCTCTAATTATAGGTATGAAACAGAGCTGTACCAATACTGACACTGAGATCATCTTCTCACTTTCATTAATTCAATTCAGCAGGAGATTTTATAGTTTCAAACACATCTTTTTGCCCTTTCCATTTACATAACTAGCTCTCTTCCCTTTCTCCAACCTCAAGATATATTCACTGATTCAATTCAGCATTGTGTAATTGTGAAGTAGAGTTTTTGGGAAGCAGATTGATGGGTAGATCACCCACAAAGTGTGGTTTTCTTAAATCCAAAGGTGCTTGTTACTTCCCAGCAGCATGGTTGCCTTCATGGTACGTATTCTCTTTGCAAACTTGTTGTTGTTGTTGTTGTTGTTTTAAACCATGGTGAGACTCATGAGCCTTTTTACTCCACAAGAAAGGTAGCACGAAAAAGAGTGAAACAATATAACTAAATAATCATGGCCTTATATCTTGACACTGCAGTCCAATACTTCTAAGTAGAACACCACTGATAGACAATAATTTTGTGATACATCTATGGAACATGAAGATGTTGTAATTAGTAAGCTGTAATTTGGTATCATTTCACCATGACTGCCATCCACTGAAAAGACTGCTCTTTCAGCTCTGAGTGTGCAGAATTCAGACTCAGTGCAGCAGAATCCAACTTTCTGACAGTGATGTACACTCTACAGAGGACACAAAGGGTTCCTTCATATAAAAGCAAAAAGAGCAAGATATTTTACTTTTCGTCAACAGGGAAATAGCACAGTTTAAAGATATCCATATCTAAAGATGCAAATTTGTATTGATAAATTCATACCAGAGGTATTTTGGCCTTCCAAAATCTGTTGCTTTGTAACAGCAAGACAGCTTATTACGAGCATAACTTGTCTAATTATACACACTGCTAGTTCATTTTATCCAAATTTTCTTGCATTCAGACTTCTTTCTTCTGTGCTCAGAATATGTTTACTGTAGCTTTCTTACCTTTGAGATGACACTTAATTTACTAGTTATAACCACAGTGACCCAAATGAAACATTTGATCTGTCTGATGCCCTTATGCAGGCCTACGTATGAATCAGTTAACAGAAAATATGAGTCTGAAACAATTTTTCTGCTCCTATGCAGCTGGAAATTCTTTGTAATCTCCTTCTACAGGAGCTACTGATCACTAACTTATTTAGAAATCTACATGGGGTTTGAGGGAGAATATAACAATGCAAGTGTTGTATGCAACATTCTGCCTGCTCCTTGTTACTTTGAAATGCTTTTTGCAGAAATACACTATGAACAGTTCTGCAGCAAGAAATGGTTAAATTTGTCAACCTCTCATTTTCTGTAATAATCTAGTTATCAAAAAAGATTTACATAAATGTTGGATCAATTTCCAAATTGATATTATAACAAATTTTTACTAGGAGATGTATTTTTAAGATTAACAGAATTCAGCATGAGTTGCCTTGATTTTAGGTTAGCCTTCCATAACTTTGGGACAATTTAAACCAGCATCAGCCAAGTTTAACATGATCAAGGGAATTGACCATGGCAAAAAAACATTTAGAGTTGAGGCAACTCCAGTGATGTGGGCATTTAGTGTAACTGTGCTGATAAATTTAACAGTAGGATGTCTGTCTTGCCATGTCATTAATATCCCTATAATAATTACACTCATAAGCAGAGGAGCTAGTTAGGCATTTCTTAGGCTATTTCACACCACGCTGTCCACTGTGGAGGCAACTCCAAGATGTGTCACTTCCTGAAATGCATAGGACTGGATAGCAGGTGTCCAGTTCCTGTTACACGTTTTGAGGAGATAAAATTTAGAGCGATCTCTTCTCGAGGTTATTTGGTACCTTTAAAAACCAGACTGGTTTTCATGTATCCCTGAGCATAAGGCAAACAATTTTGTCTGGATCTGACATGTGGAAATAAGTGTACTTCAGTGTTGCAGTGGTCTAGAGCCAAATGCAGCATCTATACTCAAAAAGCTGAAGTTGCTCTTCAGCAATTTAAAAATGCAAATGGTTGCTACTCAGGGCAAACCACATGAGATTCACTCCACCTGCTTTGCACAGATCTGACTGTACAATGCAGCTGGGCTTACAGATGTTCTCCATTGCTGAGACAATGCAGCACAGCCAGAGCATACCAGTGAACTGAACTCTGAAGCTACAATTGGGATAAATAGTTCATTTGGGTTAAGAAAGTATCTTTTATGCTTGATAGTTATTCTCTTGTTGGAAGAATGGACAATAATGGGGCACGGCCCTTGCCTCACTCATTCTTTTAAGCCTGGAAATACTATGGAGGACCTCTAACAACAAAACCTGCTTCACAATCACCCAGAAAGTTACAGGCATTTGCTACGTTGGTTGTACAGACAGGGCTAAGTGGTTAAAATATTGCAGACTAGCTTCCTTCCCTCCAAATTAAAACCACCATTGCTATCAACAATTAAATCATCAAAGAATGAACTTTTTAAAAATGCTTTCATGTCCTTATGATCAAGTAAGAGTCACTATTACCATAGTGGGAGCCCCCCACTAGAGTCTGCTTGTTTGTTTGTTATTAAGACAAAGTAAGAACATAACTCTACACAGTAGAGCAGAAAAAGGTCTAATTTAGCTCAGCATCCTTTCTGATGGGGAAGACAGCACAGAAAGAAGGCAAGTCCACAGTGATATATCTCTGGATATTCTTTGAGGTGTCAGGGACTCGGGGACTTCCTGACCTGGAGGTTCCTTTTGAACCCACTGTACTTAATAGCATTTATAGACCTTACATCAGTGAACATGCCTAGGAGATTCTGGAATTCATTCTGATTTGGCTTCTAGAAGATCCAGCACATTCAGCTCCCCAATTTAATTACACACTAAGTGAAAAAGTGCTTTGTTTATTTTAAACCTCTTACCTGATAATTTCATTAAGTGCCTACTCATTTTCCATTATTATGTTTTCTGCCTTTTCAGTATTTCTAGTTATTCACAGTGCTCCAGAGCCACTGCCACCATCTCATTTCGTTAATTGACAACATAACCTTAATGTCATATTCTTTCTATTCAGGCATTAAAGATCATTTCATAGAGACCCTATGCTGCATTTTGACACAAACTTAACCCACTCTATGTTACATTTTGAGGTAATAGTGAACCTCGCTATTACATTATCATTCACTCATATAAAATTTTTTACAGATTTACTATAAAGAAAGTTTCAATTCAGTTCTTGCGTCTTACTGCTTAGGCTCCCAACATATAAAAAGAATTACTGATAGCACTGGTGTTTTGCTACCTTTTTAATTTAAGATTTTTTATTGGAAGAATTATTTTGGGGTAGTTCTTAACTGCTATTCTTTTTTTCCTAGGACAGCTTTACCTTCACTTTTCAGGTATGTATGATTATTAAATATGTGCTGTTCTATATCTAACAAATTTTCATACATTTTAAACTTCCCTATAATGTTTGAATTTGCAGTGCAAGTAGTGTAACCTATTTAGATTTAGGGAAAATCTCATGTCTTTTAGTTGGTTTTAGTATAAATGTCTTCCCAGTTTCTGTATCTTCATACAGCAAATGTGGATGATTCTCTATATGTGATATGATTTCCTATGTTTTTCCTAAAGGAAACTGGGACCATTTCAGGCTTTTTACAGAGGAAATCTCACCTTTTTACATTTGGGTATTTTACTTTTGGGTCTTATCTTTTTAGTCTTTTTTATTTCTAACTTCCTACACATCACAGTCACTGGAGGGAAGATGATGTCTAAATGCTCTGGATGCTCCAGCACATTTTCATTTAGTATAGAAGTCAGTCATCAGTAAAAAATCAAACCTCAGTGTGCGTGCATTACATCAACTGCTATCTACCTAAAAAAATGTTCCACTCTTCTTAACAGTGAAAGCAACAAATCCATTTTCAAGGTGTTTGTGTGTTCTCCATCTTTTTCAAAATATTTTCAGAACAGTGGTCAGAAGCAAATGGGATATCAAAGTGTCCTCAAACAAAATTTTGGGAGAAAGGCATTAGATTTATGTCCAGAAGCACCAAAGATGCTTTATGACTTTATTTTTATTTTTTTGTGGGGGGGAAGACTGTCTCTTGAAACAGAGAGATAAATGATTCTGTGATTTTCTTACACTGCAATGCATTTAAAATAGACGAATTGCTTTTTTTTTTTTTTTCTCTCTGTGTGTAAGATTTTACTTTTTTATAATCAATAACTCCTTTTAATCATATTGAGATGCTCAGAAAGTCCAGTGCTCTGAAGGCTTCATTATTACACTCCATTATTTGATAGCTGGACGCATTAAGCATGTAGAACAAGCAAGAAAAGTAATTTTCCAAAATTTTACAGTGTCCTCCAAGGAGAACACTCCTAAGAGCACTGTAAGGAAGAGGCAACATATACATTCAACTTATGCTCATTTTGTCAATAAAAGGACTGATTCAGATCCAGTGGATTCTGACTGAGTATGACTGCAAAGGCTCTGAGCAAACTGCAGTGATGATTTCCCATGCAACTCAACCACTTATAGCCAGAAAGAGAGCTGCTAGACACAGTGTGTCTGACTTTGAGGGAGAAAGTGTATATTAAGAAGAAATTAATATTCTTAGGGCTTCTTCACTACAAGCAGATATTCAAATATTTGGCTTCTTTTCTCCTTGTATTTTTGGTTAGAATTTCTCAATTTTAATAGTTTTCACCAGTTGGTCACTTTCAATCATATATATGTGTCAAGGAAAATATTTACCTTTGAAAAGATCACCAGGCTTTCTTAGCTGAAAATTAAAATCAGAGTATTTTTCTTTATTTAAAATTTACATGGATTACTATCTGTTTATTATCCTAAAGCCACATTGTCTTGTGAAAAGATGGCAATAATCTCTTACACTCATACATTAAATGATTCCTAGCTATTGCCACTTGCAACTATACTACAATAATTACAAGAGTAACAAGAAAGATTAGTATGAACTGTAATTAAATAAAAAACTGAATATAAACTCTAGTTAAATAAAAATCCAAAATCATATATGTCCTTGAATTATTCCTTTTGACCAATGTGTATGTAGCAGTTAAAATAAGGCTAATATAATCAAATTTTAGAGATGTTTGATGGAAGAATGAGATGGTATACCTAACCATTTAGCTTCCTCTCTCATATTTGCAATTCACAATTTGTATTTTAAGAATCCAAATGTCCACTAGATAGTGCATGTGACTCAAGAAAAGCAGTGAAGAGTCAAGTCTTGTGAAGCACCAGATCATAAATGATACTTAGGAGTGTCAGATGAGAAAACATGGTTGTTTACAGAGATCATGAAAGTTGTTTTCCTTTTAGATAGTACCATTAAACTGACTGAATAAGATGGATAGAAACATCTCTACACTCACAGGCCACTAATGTCTCAATTTTTCTTTTGCCTTTAGTGGTTTTTTTCCTTAATAATGTGACAGCTTACTGTTCTTTATGATGTGGATTTTATAAAGCACTTTTCTAAAGCGTCAGTTTTTTTTATATATATGAAGCAGATACATTTATGGAACTTAGTGACAGCATAATATCAGTTACCACATCTTCTGCGAAGTTAAGAAAGTTCTCCAAGAAGTGCTGTCATTTAGTGTGTCAGGCAGCACAAACAAGCAGTATCTACCAGGTGACCCTGGCTGCTGTGTTTTAGGTTGAAGTATGGAAGGCAAAGTTTTGTGGTGATGATATTTTGCAGTAAATATGCCAGTAGTATTAAAGGACACAAGGTTTGTGTTAACCTGACAGTGTAAGGACTCAGGACAAGTTCCCCTATATTGACTTGTTTCAGTTGTGAAAGCAGTTTAATAGCAGTCCAAATGCTCTTTCGCTCAGTTTACAGTAAATGCAAATTGTTATTTTGTGTGTGAACTGAACTTTCTGATTGCAGAATAAAATGCAGTTTGGAAGAGTGGAGACACAGGACAATACCAGAGTTCCCAAAAAACACAAACTGCAGTTAATAGAACCACATAACACAGTCACAACAAATCACAGTCAATTAGTGGTCACTACATGCTTGTGGCTTTGTAATCAAGTAAAGCCAGCAGTGGAGGTAACAGAGGACTGATTGATTTGGAACCAAGGAAAAGAAAGGGCATGTGAGCAGACTGTGTTAAAACACATATAAAAATAAAACCAAGCATACTCAACACCAAGGAAGCAGCAGCTTCCACCCTGAACATTGCACTTTTCGTGTTGATGCCCTAGAATGCTGATATCTCACTGAAACCCTTCCCCCTATTCTGCCTGAGGAATATAAGCATCAGCTAAGGACACAGGAACAGTGCACAGGGAATCCAATACCAGAGAAAAGGCGCAGATAGTATGAATTTTTTGTGCAATAATTTTATCTGTATTACTAATGTTTTTCTGCATTAATTTGTTTTGTGATTGTTGGTAGCATTGTAGCTGAACTAATGACAGATTTTTGTCTTTTGATAAGCCTGTTAAAATTTCAATTAGATTAACCCCTTAGCTTTACACAGGTTTGCTCCCTTTTGCCTGCAACGAGATTTTGAGTGTTTCAATAGACACCAAAATGGGAATGGAAGAAGTTTCAAAAGTTTCTCCTGGTATTATCCACAGAGTAAATTTCAGGTTATTAGTAGTACTTGCAGGGGAGAGTGATGATTTTAAGTAGCTGGCTGAAGGTAATGCATACTTCTGAGTCAGCCCCACAGTACAATTCTGTAGAAAATGCAGATGAGAGTAGGGTCATAATTTCGATGGATGGACCTCGATTCATTTTTATTTTCTTTGCAACTATGCTATGTTTCTTTCTGAGAATGGGGCAGAACAGCTGGCAGAAATGTAAATGTTTGCTTTGTCTTAGCCATCAAAGTAGCAAGAGAGTCTCTGAAGAGAAGGAGGATGACTTATTGTCCAGCAGCATTTGGGCATACACAGCTATATCTTCTAAAGGTGCGACAGAAAGTGTGAAAGCTCAGACAACAGCTGCCTGGAAGAAGATTTAAGGAATCTTGAAGAGACAAAAGCAGACACACAGACTCTGAGGTGACATTTTAGAAGAACTTTTCTAGGGACCTAGCAGGAACTCTGGTTTGCTGTAATGGAGCATTCGCCTTTTTAAAAATTTATTTGTTTTTTATTTCTTGCATTACTTAATATCACACATGTTATTCCTCTTTTACTTTACTCCCCTTGCTGATGGGAGATACTTAAATTTATTTAAGCACAATATTTGTACTTGATTCATAGCTGCATCTATCTCTTTGAGATCCCATGTTTCTAAAAACAATAAAACAATCCCAACAATAATAAAATATACCAGGCAATACCCATTCAAGCTATGCTTTCATCACTGCAAAATATACAAATGTGGTAAGTTTGTCCTAAACCTTTTAGTTTGAAGACTCTTTAGTGAACCAGCTGAACTCTGATCTGTTTTAGTCACTCCTTGTACATAATTTGTCTTAGCTTTCTTATTTACCCTTTCCTGTGCCTGCATGTCATTTAGCAGTATGTCTTCCAGCCTAGCTGCATCACCTGAACTGAAGCTTGTTTTCATGCACATTTGGAGAAACTATTGTTGCCATCTCGTAAAATCACTGTTATAGGTACTAATAATAACACACCACAGAATTTTCTGAGTTTACCTTATTTTTTATAAACACCAGTATCTTCCAACACATCAGTGTTTCAGAATCTTATCTCAAGGGAAACAGGCTTTCATATTTCTAAGACCAATAGCATTTTTCAGTTTTACGCCATCTCCATCTGCAATTTCTCAAGTTCTTCTTAATATTTTTTCTTTAATTATCTGCACACTCCTTCAAATTTAGTATCATCTTCAGATTTCATTAGTGTGCTCTTTTCTTTTTCTTTCAGACTACTAATGTAGACATTAAACAAATATAACTCTTGCCAACCCTTGCTATCAAATGCCAACTTTTAGACTCCATTTCCTAATATGCTGCTGTTTAATATTTCTGGTTTATGTACTCATTTAGGCAGTTTACAGCCCACATGGTTATGATCTTATTGAGGGCAATACTGAATCAAATTTAAAACTGAAAATTCTGAAGATGCCATATCAAATGCCTCACTAGAATCCAAATGTATATGATCTACTTCATTACCATTGCCCATTAATTTTGTAATTGTATCAAAATAAGAAATGATGTTTGACTGATGAATTCTAATTTCTCACTGCCTACTGTTCATGGCTCTCTTGTCCCAGCTTTTAATGATGGAATATTTATTTCACTGCTTTACAAGGCACTCAGAAAATATTTATGGCATCACAGTTGTCAGTATCAATCTTTTCTTTTCAGGAAATATATACATTTATTTTTCTCAATCTATTCTATACATTTTCCTTCATCTACAAATTTTTAGAAATGAACACTGGTAGGCTTACTGAACTCAGTAATTCTTTTGGTCTAAAAGAAAGCATGTCCTTGCTTGTGTTTGGAGTATATCATCAACCCCTTCATAAACAGAGCTTTTAGAGGGCCTTCTTTCACAGATGCAAGGTCAGCTGTTATATACTGAACATTAATCCATGGATATTGGGTCCTGTTTACAAATATATCAGCACTCTCTCACGAATAAATATACCAGTTTTCACCCTCAATTGCCACATAATCTCTAATATTTGATTCTGGAGAAGCCATTCTCCAGAACATGAGGGTAACCAGGCATTGGAGAGGTTGCTGAGAAAGGCTGTGCAGTTTCCAGCCTTGTGGCTACTCAGAACTTGACTCGACCTGAGCAACCTGCTAAAAGGGGACCCATTTGAGCAGGGGATTGAACTAGATGACCTACTGAGGTCCCTTTCAACTAACATGATTTTGTGATTTTATGAATTTAATTTCTTGAAAGCTTAATGTTCAGTCTCAAATGTTAACAAACCTCCTGTAGTAATTCGTTCTCATGTCAGTGTTACTTGTGCATACAATGCTATTCCTTTTCTGGTATTTAGTCCCCATTATAAATAAAAATATTATATACTTATATATATTCCAGCATTAGGATAATTACTAGCATAAAAAATCACAGCATATATATTCTGTGCTAGTAAGTTTTTAAAATGGCAGTTTTTGGGGTTTTTTTAAAGTATTAATAATTTTGTATTTTTTCTAATGCCTTTTTCCCCTCAATATTTTTTTCTTTTAAAACCACTCTGATAATCACTTTCAGTCACTGATATTTGACTCACTATCTAGGCTAAAAAGAATATAAAATAAATATGAGTACACATCATTCAAATGTAAATTGAAACTTGATGATATTTTATATTCCCATCTAATTTTGTGCATCATTATCCACTTAGACATCTAGTGTGTGCATAAATAAAATTTGAATATGCCAATTGTTTCTAAAACATAAATTTAACTATATTACACATTTCAGGAGCATGACTTTTGAATCAACAGCTGGCTCAGGTACTTTTTTAGGGTGTGAGAACATCCAAACTTGTAGCATTTTGCATCAGTTCTCAAGTTAATAACTATCTAATGATTAGGTATAATTTGACCCAGAAGTCAAAATGACGAGCTAGAAGGAAATCCTTTTGGTGCCCTGCCAAAGTGGAAAGGCAGCTGGTCTTGTTTCCCAAGCTGACTGTAACTGTAGATGTGTAAGGCAACCAAACTCTCTTATTCAACAGAAACAAAGTAAGACATCTTTATATTGCAGCTTTTGTAATTAAATTTCCTAATCTTAGTAAGCTCTCCTGTTTTATGGTGTTATTCCTAGCTAGATTTTACCACCAGACAGTGCAAAATTGTTCCAAATCTTTTCACAAGAAGTGACATTGAACCAGCTCTCTACTTAATACTTTGACTCCTTTATTGATAACTATTATTTCTGCCTATTAACAGCTCTCAAAATCTAGACTATATTGTAATTAGAAAACTTCTCAAATGGAAGAAATTGGTTATCTCTGTCCTTTTAATCAGTAATCAGCTGATATATGTATGCTGTGTTGCCAACCAAGTCCTCTCACAGATGATTCAGTATCTGCAGTCTGGTATCTCCTGCAGGCTGATATCTCCTTACACTTTTTAACTGAAAACATATTGTGTAAATACAGCTCTCCATTCTTTTTCTTCTTTCTGGAGGAATAGAACTAAACAGTTGAAAACTTTTGGGCTTGAAATTTGTGTATTGCAAGCACGTGCACTTGATTTGAGACACTTGCACAAATTTAAATCAGAGAAGAATGTAGCATTGTTAGTTCCATACCATGTACTCTGAAAGAAAGTCAGGCTTGATGAAGCATACATCTATTTATCTTTGAAGTTTGATACTTTATTTCTCGTTCAAACAACAGCTACTTCCATTTTTCCGTTTTTACCACACTTCCAAATATGTCTGTAGTTGTTTCTTTCATTTTGTAACACATTTATGAGATCTTCAAAGTTTGAAAGTAACTTTGCAGTGTATGTTAGAAAAATATTTATTGCTAATCCTTTACTACTGACTTCTAATTTGTGCCTGCAAGCATCTTTGTGACATGATTTTGTGCAACTCGTAAGCACAAATCATTGAATTCAGATATAAAATTGTTCAAAATACTTTTCTACCAGCCAGGTAATTACATAGCTCAGGTAGAGATTTGCAGACTGTTTAAAACTCAGCTCCATAACTATGGATAAAAAATATTTTAAAGCAGCCCCAACTTTACTTATGTAGAGAATTTCTTCGTTTAATGTTCAGACCTGCACTTGTCATCAAACCTGTTTTGATTGGATATACAAATTAAAAGCTAGTGCTAGGAGCTACCAAAAATGTTCCCTAGAATACTTAAAGAATAAAATGTGCTTTGGTTATATTCATTCGTAGCCAAATATAATATGAAACAAAATTGCATGTCCATTACACTTACATCAGGATTCGCTTGATTCACAGGGAATTACAGTTATAAAAGGAGAAAGAATTAAAGGTATTGTAGTGAAACAGAAACCCTGTAGCATGCCTTAAGAATTATTAGCAGAACTACAGCTGAATATTTTCCCCAGTGCAATAACTAATTAAGTGAATTCTACAGAGTCTTGTCTATTTTTGGAGTTTTCATATGCCTTTTACTTAACAAGAACATAAATAATTATGATACTGCATACTGAATACTTATAATCTGCAGAATTTTTAAGATCATTAGAAATTTTAAAGTTAAAATAACCACTTTCTCTACACATATATTTATTGGACCCTCTATTAGGCACAAGAAGTCACTGAAATTGCAGACTGAGCAAAATTGACATGCTCAAAGTTGACATGACAGAAACAGACCTGAAATTCTACATTATTCTACAGATTTATTTTACTTTTTTTTCCACTGCTATGCATTTTACTATAGAAGTAACTAACAGAAGTGCTCCTCAATATATACATTTTCAATAGCTGTATGTAGGAAAAAGTATGCTCCTTCAAATGCATAAGGAGGCTTAAAAAAATGAAGCAGAATTATGTCCAAAGATGGATCAGGGTATTTATTAAAAAACTAACCTAATTTTTTCCAGGTATACTCCCTATTACTCAACAATTCCCTTCTTTAGTTACAGTTAAACATAATTTCATTAAATCTAGCGAAAAGTACCAGTGCTAAGAGTTCTGTTGGACTTCTGTGGTGAAAATTTCTGAAAAATATATATTGCATGGAACATTTAAAAGGCAGTATTTCACACTAAAGGGTAATATTTCGAAGAAATTTATGTATGTAAGTACAAAATTCACTAGGAAAGCAAATTACTAAATGAACGTGTAAATAACAATATTCAGCTTAAACACAACTGATCTTTTTAAAATGAGACAAAAAACTGAATTCAGATCTATGAACTGACATTGAAGCACACAATTAAAAAATATTACCAACATTTAACCTCTTTGCTGCAGCTTTCAAAATACCTGAAGTGTCCAAGACGTGCATTGTTACAGTGACTTAAGCTATATTTAGTACGCTCTGCAAATAAAATTAGATATCTCAAGGCTCCAGAAGTTAAAAAAGAAGTTTTGAGACAGATTCTGGACATCAAATTTGTAAGAAAAATCCAGGCTGAGTCTCAGTGTTAAAGGCTGCAGGTACAAACCTGCCACACCTCACCTAGCTTAAAGTAGTTTTAGAATCAGCACCTGTGCTTGGTTGTGGAGGTGTCTCTGCATTAAGTGGTGCCTGGGCACCTTGATGATCCAGCCTGGGAATCTGTTGCTTGTATCACATCTCATTTCTGGGATTTATGTGGTTTACACAATCAGGAGCAGAGTTAGCTGGTGTTCAAATGGTGTGTGCATGGCTATATCTGGCCTTGAGTATGGGACACAGGCTGGAAACATGCTTGAGAAACACTCCTGGAAACAGCTGGGAACTTAGAAGGGGTACTGCCTGCTGAAACACAGTGCATCAAAAATGGTTTAATAAAGCCTGAGCAGAAGTCTGCTAAATAAGACTTCCTACTTGGCAGTTTCCTTGGCTACAGAACAAAAAAACTAAGCAGGGCAATACCATTGGAATAGTTCGTGTTCCTCAGAACCTTTAGTTTCAACAGAGGTCATGCTGTTAAAACCCCCTTGTAAATAGGTGCCTGCTCCCTGCCTCTCTCACACTAATTTCCTCCTGAGCTCTGTGAATTTGAACTTGAATTTGAATTTTAGCTGAAACTAACTGCAGCATACATGAAACGTATAACATTCCTGGTATACACCTCTATTAGGAAATCAAACCCAATTAGATGGCTTGACAACAAAGAAATAAATAGGTTATTTATAATGTATGTATGTTGATTACTAGGCTTGTAATTTTTTTTTGTGTTGTTTATTTAAAGGTTATTTCAATTTATTTTAAAGATGTGTATTAATAATATTAAGAAGTGATTAAACACAGAATGAGAAGTTCAGGAAATGTCTTTGGCATATAGTCACACGCAATAAAAATTTTTGTAAGCAATCAGGGGAAATTCAGAAATAAGTCCAGAAGAAGGTTGAGGGAGAGGGAGGGAAGTGGATCAGGGATAGCACAGGGCACAGGAAAAACGAAGCTTTGACCTTGCCAGGTAATACCACTGCATTTTAAGTTTAGGCAATGGGGTAGTATGGAAAGAAAAAAACCACTGATTTTACTCAGGCAAAACCCATTCAAATTAATAAACTGGAGGTTTGAAAAATGAGAATTTAATTTTTTCTACCACCTTCTTCCTGCAAGGCTCCCACTCCTCATTTCTGATTTCTTAGATAACAGTCCTTCATACCTTGTTGACTCATTTCTTCTTAAATGTTTTGGGAAGGGCTGGTAGTCCTGCTTTTTTTTTTTTTTTTTTTTTTTTTTTTTTTTTTTTTTTTTTTTTTTCCCTTCTATTTAATGTTGTTCAACAGTCAGTCTTCTCTTTTCTATTCTCCTTTTCTCTTTCTTGCCTCCCTTTTGATACTCCTTTTCTTCCTTTCTCCTTTTCTGGATTGCACTAAGCATATAATCTTTCAGTATTTAGTGATCTCATATGTTTCTTGCTTGCTGTAATCTGCTTCACTTATGCCAGTGAACACAGCAGAAAACCACACCTCTTGGTGGGTAATGTTTACACAAATGCTTCAGGAAGGAGGAATGCCTGAGTTCTAGCAACAAAAGATGTGTAAAAGAGAAGGGGAGTGGAAAAAGAGGAAAGAAACCCGTGCAGAGCTGCAATTACTGGAAGTCTTTCTACTGATGTTGTTTGATGATAAATGTCTGAATCAGAGAGCCTTCACAGTAACAGGTGTGTAAAGCCACCTACGCAAAGAAACTCAGATTTTTTATGTCCTTCACAAATGCTCTCAAGCTGCACTGTGGTTTGAACAACACTTACATTTACCTTTTGAAAAATGGTGTGAAGAAGAAGTATTGCTGCCACATTTACATTTTTATAGTATGTCTTGCTCTGAAACTGTTAGAGGAGATTGCCTGGCTTAAAGCCTGGCTCAATGATTCCTGGAGGATATTTTTTTCTGCAGTATCCAACTACCATATGGAGTGCCAAGAAGCATAAAAGAGATTTCAGAAGCAATTCCATGATTACAGTTACTATACATTAAAGGCACAGAAGAACTGTTATAAATTATCTATATGGTTCTTGCATAATAAATTACTTTACTCACATCACAAGTGACAGGCTTCCATTACAGATAATTTTGTTTAAATGTACGGCAATCTTTTTAAACAAATGACTTCTAGCTTCAGAACTCCTGTGATTCTGACAGTATTTAATTCCAGACCTATCATTAAATGTCTTCTGAGTGACCTTGAGTAAATTATTCTTCACTCCACTGTCCTGGTTGTCTCACCTCCTGTGGTCTGTCTTAAGTATTCAGATAGTGACAATCTCTAGAGTAACGAGAGATAATTTTATCACTTTTTAAATTCTTAATGCAATGGAGCCAATACTAGTCAGTAGGAACTTCTGCAATAAATACTTAATAATGATAATTTATCATACTAATAGGATGACTTTTGGAACACATGAGTGGCAAGAAAGAGTAAGAGTCAATTATTTCAAAGATTTGGATGGGAGGATGAGTTGCAATGAGCAATGGTTGAGGACCATACAAGCAGCACCACCTGTGAATGCTTTGATTGAAATGGCTCAGCACAGGGAGGACAGAGGGAGGATAAGACTCCTGTTTTCCATAGCAACCTTCAACTCTCTTAGATATGAAGCTATTCCTTTCTCTGACGAAATTGTGTGGTACTTTCAATGATCACTTTTTTGTCCATTGAAAGTGTTTCTGGCCACAGCCATTACCCAGCTCCTGGGCAGCACTTACTGCTCTTCTTGGCAATGAGCAGACTATGTTCTATATCCTCCTCAGAGCCTCTTGGGTTTCTTTGTTTTCTATTTATTGACTTTTAGACCCTTTTATTAACTGGACTTCTAGCTCTGTAAGTTCATGGAGCCTATAAGGATTTCAGATTGTTTTCTAGGATAGCCCCAGTAAAAATGGACTCTCCAATTCCTGGAAGAAGTGAAGTGATGTTTTAAGTTTCTTGATTGTTTAGTAGAGGATGTGTAGGTACTGAGAGAAGCAGCTGTCTTACAGCACACAAGAAGTGCAAGATTATATAATTTAAAACTGCACTAAAGCATAAAATGACTGAATTAAGATTACACAGTTTCAATACTGTCATTTTCCAACTGTCTAGAACTCAAGTGGTCACATTAATACTAGTTCTTTTACCCCAGGATTTTTTGGTTTTAAGGAGGTTCTTAGATTTAAAAGATAAACAAGCAAGACTCTTCAACCTTCTGTTTGAAATCCCCTTATATTTCACCAACAATCCTCTGGACTTCAGGAATTTTGGTTTTTCTCCTCAAGTTCTGAGTGGAGTGCATACCAGTCAGAGCCTTTTGACTTTACAGTGTATTTTTAGTGCACTTGTTTTTCATTTCTTGTTTTTCTCCCCACTTCTGTTGCAGTCTCCTTTCATTAAACACCTTTTACTCCCCCTCTGCTGCTTCAAATCTGCCCACTTGGTTTCTCTTGCCAGCATCTCTCTCTCTCCTACTCATCATGCCAATATTCCTTCTTTATACACCCCCAAGTCTTCCTCTTCACTCTCAGGCTTTGGAACTAAGCTGTTTTTTCCCCTGTGCATCAAGACACAGGAGTTTTCTTCTGCTGATTTTCTATAGCAAATTCCACACCCATCTTTTGATGCTTTCAGAAATCATTTTAAGAACACCTGTAATACTTAAGATAGAGTTGGTTTTCCATAAGTTTAGCAATCAACCACTCTACAATCAACTCTACATAATCTGTTATTTTTTCCAATTTCTTATCTTGGCTTCATACAGTATAATGTTTTCACTGAGGTGCCTACATGCATTTGTTTGACACTATATACCCTATGCCGTATCATGTGAGACCTTAATCTTTTCAATGAGCTAAGTTTAGATACCAGGAAACCACCCCACCCCCATAAATCCTACACAAAGAAATTACTGATAATGATAATTTAGCTTAAATTTTACCCCCTTTACATTTTAGGCAGAGAGGAATAACAGACATATACATAATAATCAGTCCAGTCATACTTAGATAAAGCTGTAAACAAATGAAAACTTGGTATTATATCGGGAACTAGAAGATAATTTTAAAATCAATCAGTTTTAAAGTTATGGGACTACCTGTGCCTCATGATGTTTAGATGTACACTGTAAGTGTTCACTCCTTCCACGCTATGTTACTTTCTGTACTTATCTATGCATCTTCTCCCTCCTGCCTCTGCACAAGCACCTGAGAATTTCCAGGGAGTTGGAGGTTAAATGGGAGGCCAGCAGGCCTTTCTCCTGAGTCTCTTTCAGCTACTGCAGTTTCTTGAGATGTGAAATCCCATCTCTGAAGGACTGGCTTCTCCCCTTGCTGGAAAGAAACCCTATCTGAGGAAAAGATGTGGTAAAGAACCAGAGCCCCAAGGGCACTGCCAGGACATGATGTCCCTGCCCTGCTACAGTCCTGGGGTTCCCCCCACCTGCCCACACCATCTCCCCTGGGCCATCAGCCCCTGCTTCAGTGACACCACAGCAGGTTGGAGACCAGCCTCTCCCCAGCCCTGCCCTGCCAGGCCTTGGGCCATGGTGACCTGGGCTGACATCCTGGCCTGGTCTCGGCCCATCCTTGTCCCCATGGAGGTACCGATGTCCATGGCTGGGGCTGCCCCAGGGCACCCCGGCTGCCCTGCTCCTGGCTTGGGCAGTGGGATGGGCCCTGGCTGCCAGACCCTTAGAGGACCCTTTGCGGCTCCTGAAACACAGCCTCAGGGTGCTGCTGGCTCCTGCTGCACCCTGACACCATGAGCAGAAGCCTTGCCTGTACCTTTCACGCTGCTGCTGAAAGTCTGAAACACTGGGGAGCAGAGAGGCCAAACTTTAATGCTGTTGGAAACAAATCAGTTTCTCACAAAGCTAAGCAAAACAATAGAAAAAGACAAAGTCTAGCTCATGCATTTCATATGCTGAGGAATGGTTTAGATGATGCAGAAATAATGAGTTTACTAGGCTTCAGTGATGAAAGGAAAATATTAGAAACTCATAAGTGCAAGAAGTCATTGGAAAGTTTCTTACAGATAATTATTATGATATCCTTGGACACGATGCTTATTTTTCTGTTCCTGACATAAATAGAACATAATAAATAAAAAGGAGAAGGTCAATGCAATGCATCATTTATGTTGGTTTTAATATCTGGATTCAAGGAAAAAAAAGTAGTTTTAAAGCAGCCTGAATATATGTGCATTTTATGGATCTTAGCTGAAAGGGTAAAAGACACCCATGTATTCACACATAACACAAACACACTTCTTTTCTAATTCCAGCCTGACTTACTTATAAAGTACTTTCATTTAGATGTAAAGGGTTTGGGTATTCTTCGTGATTTCGCTGGTATTCTAAATTATAACCTCTATAATCCTACATAAATTTAACTGCTTTTCCTTCTATTTACATGACAGCACCTTCTAAATGGTAACACAGAATATTTATCGCTTTCTGGACGCAGATGGTAGTCATGGTCCTAGGAACCCTCAGGAGGGAAGCTGGCAGTCAGCTGAAGAATACACAGTGAATTATTTCCTGAAAATAAGAACTGAAAAAGACTTCAGGCTTAATATAAGAAACACAAATGATCTAAGATGACTCTTGTCTGAATCACTGCAAAGAGTGATACCTACTTCTTGTGGCAAGGAAGACATATTCTGTATTTTTCTGTTTACAGAATCTCACACAGTTATTGTGGCAGAAAGAGAGACATAGAAACTGAGGCAAAAGAATAGCTATTTTTTTCAGCTTTTGGGTTCTGTTGTCTTAGTGCTAAGCAGTGTAAATAACTGGGATGAAGCTGTGTATTGCATTTATAGACACAGAGGATCTGGAATCTGTAGTGAGCTTTTATCAGAGAAGAAGGACCAAATTAGAATTGCAGCTTGAAATATAATTTCCAAACAAGATTATAACTGTATTCTTCAACATCCTCATGAGAAGAAGCGAAGAGGCGGGTACTGATCTCCTCACTCTTGTGACCAGTGACAGGACTGGAGGAAACAGCATGAAGCTGAGTCAGGGGAGGTTGAGGTTGGATATCAGGAAAAGATTTTTCACAAAGTGTGGTTGGACACTGGAAGAGGCTCCTTGGGCAAGTGGCTACAGCACCAAGCCTCGCAGAGTTAATGAAGCACTTGGGCAATGTTGTTAGGCACATGGTGTGATTCCTCAGGGTCCTGTGCAGGGCCAGGAGTTGGACTCGGTGATCCTGGTGTGTCCTTCCCAAGTTGGCATGTGATCTGGCTCCATCCTATGATTCGGTGAGAATTATCAGAATATGTCTGCCTTGCACCTATGAAGTAGCAGTCTGCGCCAGTCATTATCTTACCCTAACTTACAAATATAACATGACTGCCAGTATGGTACAACTGCTTAAGGATAACCCCAGGCACTTAAAGTGCCTCAAAGTGCTACCTGCCATCACAGCCAGGTTATTGCTCATTGACCCAGGGCCACAGACAAGTGAGGTATTTGCTCCTGTCCCTCAGCGCAGGCTGCTTTTGCTGGGGGTGGCTAATGTTACACTTTCAAGCTCCTGATTGCAGTGGAAAGATCCCCATAACAAAGTAACAGTGACAAGAGCAATGGAAATGCCATTTCACCTTTGCAGAAATTAGGAGGGAAGAAACAGATTTTTTAATCTCACCAGGATTGATCATTACTGACTTTTCTGAGCTAATGAATAAGCAGAAAGAATTAAATCTACTGTAACTCAGACAGCTTTCACCTGACAACTGAGAATCTGTAGGACACAGTTCTAGAGGCCATATATCTGTGAACTGAAGCAGTATATTGTAAAGGCTAACCTCAGCACACTGTAGTTAATAACACTCCTTCTGGTTTCAGAAAAAAAAAAACCAACCTGAACTTGGGGACTTTTTCCTTCTACTCCCACTCCTATTCTCCACCTCCCACTCCTGAAATATTATAAAAAAAAATCTCAGACACATGATGGAACAGTTGATTCTTTTTTCTATGACCCACTCAATCAGAAATAAAAGAAGTGCCACTGGTAAAACATCACAGTGTATGAGCAGCAGAATAAGCCTGAGTGTCTTCACCACAGTTGAGGAAGACACTATAAATGAGCCTGTATAATTCTTCTTGTCCTGTCGTAGACACTACACAAAATTCTGCACCAAAAATTTGTTTTAATGAATTTTGTGGGAAGAGGATAATAAAAAAAGGATAGAAAAAGTGGCCAGGAAGTGAATTTCACTTCCATGAAAAATGTAGAATATAAATGTATCCTATCAAGTAGACAAAGTTAAGCAATCTTTCTTTCTGTCACTTTCTCACAACAAATTATGCACTAGAAAAAGAACATAAAAAACTCTCTTGTAGACAACTATACAGAAATACTAAATAATTCACTAGATTTCTCCAGAAGATCAGCAGATGATGGCAGAAGAGCAAAACCTTTGCCTTTTCTCAGTGTGACTGGCAAGAAAAATAAAATACGCTAAATCTGGATATAACTGTGTTTATTTTTAAATAGGAAATGAGGAACAATAATAAGAATTACTTTAATAGCTATCCAACAATTTGAACATAGTTTATTACTTTGCTTATGTTAAAAGGTACCTATACCACTAGTGTTTCTTTGATTCAAATTTAAATCCTCATTGAACATGAAAAAACTGAGAAAAATAAAATGTCTTGGTCAGTCTCAGTCCACATACTTTAGAATTAATTGCCATTCTCCTGCAGTTTATTCAATAGTGTGGCTCTAAATCATTGAAATTACTTGGGGAAAAACCCATCTATTTATTTAATTATTTAAAAAAATTGCCTACCTGCTGAGGATTTAATAGGACTTCAGTACAAGAGAAATAAGTGCTAGGAAGTGATACAAAACTGCCATAATTTTCAGGAGGAGTTGCCGCTGATGACTACCGAAGAAATGAGTCAATGATTGCTTAATAAATTCCCGCTTTTTCACTCAGGCCGAGCCATTTGATTTACTGGTTTGTTTCCAACAATATAACTTTGCTGTATAGGCAGAAACTCTTCAAGTCAGGGATCATCTTACTTGAGAAACACTGGATGTGTGTTTGCGCAGGTCCTACAAGAAATCTCAATCCCTTCAGTTCCACCTAGAGGCACGAGTGCACAACAGCAGCAGCAATCACCCAGCACGGACGGACGGACTTGTGCAGGGGAGAGGAAAAAATGAAACGCGTAAATCACGAAAATACTGTTTTTATGGATTTGTGTCTTGCTGTCTTATTCTCAGACTCAGCTGAAGTTTTCATTGTGTTAAAAACATTTGCAAATCTGTTTCTGGGTAGATCCTCTTGTGGTGGAAGCATCAGAGCGGACCTGCAGGTGCTCCACTCTCATTACCCAGTCACTCAGCCATGTGAAGTCTGTAGGAAGTGACCAAATGGTCTGGGATGGGATACATCCAAGTACATCCAGGTACAAACCAGAGCAGAGAGGAAATCAGCATAATCACAAATCCTATTTCCTGCTGTCAGTTTGGTCAGTCTGAAAGGTCCATTTGTCACAAGAAGCAAAGACACGTGTGTTAAAAGGTCTGCTAAAATACACCTTCAGATAGATTGGGTTGAGGGTGTATTTTCTTCTATATCTACAGAGAACTCTGGATTCCCTGATTAAGCTACTAGAAAGGAAAATGTTAAAATAATAAAGCATTTCTGTGACTTTTATGCCTGTGAAAAACACTAATTTTTTTTCATGACTCCTGGTTTTCCTGTATTAATATCCTGGCATACCATGACCACTATAATACTCTTTTGAATGTTGTCTTAATTGTATACAATTAAGTTTTGAGCAACCAAATGTACTCGGAAATGAATACTCACCCCACACAGTGCTGAAGTTCACTCATATTAGATTACACTTCAGACATACTCAGCACAGAGTTTACAGGTCACACTCCCATCTGATCTGGTCTGTTTTTACTTGGCAGATTTCAAGTTACACTTTATTATAGCAGATGAGAATGCTCTCCCTATCTATTAAAACTCATTAAGCCAAACATTATTACTGAAGACTAGTCAATAAATACAAACCAAAGCAATTTCTGCATAAATCCACGTCGCCTATATTTGTTGTATTTCCTATCTCTTTTATTAGATATTAGTCTTCTCTAGAGTTACTTTCTGTAGAAAGCAGAAGGACAAGTTTCAATACTTTAAATACCTGACTCTTTGCATTTCAGTGTTTGTACCCTCGAAGAAGTAAAACAGGTGTTCCAGAAGCTTCTCACGCAAGGTTTTTCCCAGAAAAAATTTTTCACTTAAATCTGCTCACATGAAAAATCTTTTGGATCAGATAAAAACGTTCCATATCTTCAAATCCAACTGGAGAAGCTTTAAGAATTAACTAGTGTGTTTATTTACTTTTTTTTAAAGTTAATATATGATAACTAAATCCAAGGTTATTTCATGTAGGTAGCTGTTTTGCAATCAGTGTGTTTATTGCTTGCCAAAATCAACTTTTACATAGAATATATATATATTCTATATATATAAAGAATATAGAATTCATGAATATAAAAAAATTTCTCTCAGCTCTGAAGTGTTGAAATAAAGAGGTCCCACCATTTGTGCAGTACAGTTCTAAGTCATATTCATCTCCCTACTAACTTTAAAATAGCCTCAAAGAAGGTCAAATCTGACATTTGTATTTAAGAAGCATATCTAATTCTATTTCATCAGAAGATGCTTTACCAGCTTTTTCCAAATCAATTTTGACTCAGATAGATTACCACCTAATTCTTTGTCCTCCTCCACATCATTAAAGTTCAATATTGAATCCATGTGCCCTACTTTTGTCACTCATGCTCAAGAACATGAATTCAGATTGAAAGGGTTGTGAAGAAAGGGTTACTAGATTTTCTCTGCCCAGAGAGAATTTCTCTATTCTGAAAGAGAAGTTTAAATAACACTAATTTGTTAAATCTTGCAAAAGAAAGACTGAGAGATATTTGAGAAGGGCAGGTATATTCACCAGAAAAATCATGGAAAAGAGTGATTTAACCTGGATAACACTGGCACAAGGATAAGTCACAGTCTTACAGGTTTTGGGATAGAGCTTTTATAACCAAATCTTATGATGTGATTGCCTGCCAAAGCTGGTTGCAGTGAGCCAGGTGGCCCTGTCCAATCCTGCTAGAGTGAGAAAATGCCATGATAGTTTTACAATTAGACTCTCAGTGTTATGTTGCATTTCCACTCTCTCTTCCTTTATTTTGTAAAGACAACTGTAGTACATGTTAATTTTTTTGTCGGTTTAATTTCTTCAAATATGAAAAATATTAATTAATGAACCATGTACAAAGGAAACTTGTTAGCAACTTACTGCAGTAAAACGAATGAGGTGGCTCAAAGATGTATCTGTATTTTTGAAGAAAATTTAACTGAAAGTAAACTGGATTATGCTGTTGTGTATGAACTTAAAATCCAAATCAGTCTGTTGAAGTTTCACCTTAACATGGGTAAGGTGAAAAGTTATTATATTCACTGCAAACAATAAATGTAATAAATAAATTAAGAGTGGTGAAATGTCTTACATTTTGAATTCAATTTAGGAATTTAGGAAGAAATATTGAACAATTTAAAAATAATTTATCATAGGGAAAGCCCACTATTAAAAAGACTCAGAGCATCTGAATTCAAAATTGTTCAAAACTCATCACTAGCATCCTTGCAACAGAAATATATACTGTATATTTTAATGTTAGGACTTTTCTAACACATGAAGGTGTACGGCATGCATATTTACATAAAAGTCTATGAAGAAAATCAAAAAGTGAAAATCGAGTATTTGTCGCAATGAAATAATATCTTTCGCTTCACTTTGGAGTAGGTGTATATTTAATTACAAGATATTGTATGTATTTGCAAAATTCAAAGGGTGAGTGAAAAGAAAGTGGTAACAAGGAAGCATAATACTGCCATAATACACTAATTCTGTAGCAGACAGTGCCAGAGGCAGTATTTTAAATATCAGCACATCCACCAGAGGAGATAGCCACAGTACTGGATGTTTTCACAAGAGCTAGAAGAGACAAATTTTGAATTATTGCCTTTGGGTCATGAACTTTCAATCATGTACTGCATGTGGATTTGTACGCATGGAGAGGTTTTGGGGGAAGGAAGCAGCATAAAGTTCTGCTGTTCAATTCAAAGTGTTACAGCATATTATACAAGCAGACAAATCTTGATTCTGCCTTTACTTGCCTACTAGGTAGAGAAAAAATGCCTGTGTGTTTGGAAATTGGTTTAAATGCACTTAGGTAGTAATGGAGAAGGGATGGTCTACATGGAGATATTATATGACCTTCCCAGCACACACATGTAGTGCACAGATTTTCTATAATGTAGATGAAAGTCATTCACATCACAACTCACTGATGTTCAAATGAATGTTTCCTAAGTCAAGAGTTTTTTGTACTCTTTTAAACAGACTTGGAACTAAAATTAACAAGAAAACAAAGATGAGAAGAAAACTTTAGAGTAATCTAACTTTGCATGTTTCTGCTAACAATTTTCACTTTGGTAGTAACAGTCCAGCAGATAATGGTCTATCAAGCATGGAGAGCTGAACATTTTGCAGAGTAGCTCACATTAAAGGCTTCCATCCATTTCTGTCACCCTCCTGTTACGTAATAGATTTACATCTCAACTCTATATCTGAGAGTTTGGCATTTGGGGGTCATGGCTGGGTGGGAACAGAACAAAACATTAGGAGAAAAATGATGCTACAGCTACATAGCTGTCTGATTTAATAATTCCTGCATTTATAAATGGTAAACATTACTTGACTCAAAAATATGTATTGGGTACCTTAGATATTCCACCATTTATAGAAACAGTTATATTTATTTAACTCTACCCTTCTGAGTTGACAATTATGCCCTTTCTGCCTTTATGTTATAGGCCTACTCAAGATCTTGTAAGTTACAATGACATTTCTGCAGTTGGTTCTCTTCCTGCAGTGCTCTCTCTCAATAACAAACTCCAAGCCCACAAGGATGATGAAGTATTTTGCCTGGTCATTCTCAATTTCTATACTAAGTTTCCATATGGCACAATAATAGGAAAAGAAAAGACATTCCAGTGTGATTGACAACCCCAGAAAGTCCTAGTTAGGAGAATATATTCAGCTGTTGGAATCACTCAGAACTACAAGAAACTTTTGGCCAAATGTTTTCATATTGATGTCTTTTACCCACCATAACAAAACATACCCTTTTGCATGTAGCCTTGCAAAAGGGAACAGTATATTTTTTAGGTATTTATATATTTCACAGGAAGTTACATTCTGATTATATATATTGTTCATCAACATGAAAATCTGATAGATAAATAATATACTTTTCTCAGATAATAAATGGAAAGAGTTTACTGTGGCTTCAGGAATATTTAAGAATTCAAATAACTCTAAGTCCTTTTTAATAATAGGAAGCAGAGAATACTTGTTCTGACCATCAGGGCACTGAAGTTTAGCACCATCTAGTTGACCTTAGCAAATGCTTAAACTAGATCAGAAACACAGTTGAACTATTTGAATTCTCACAGCATTACAAAAGAAAGACAAAGAATAAAAATAATCCATATTCTGTAAATGAATACAGGAAAGAAGTAAGCTAAAAATTGCTACAGGAAAGTTAAGAAGATGAAAAAGATGAACTTTACACAGAAAAAGAAAATTACATGTAGCTACTTGAATGACAGTCTTTGTTTGGATTTTTCTGATCCTTCTTTGAATGTACAAGCAAAGAGATAAGGATTATTATTATTATTATTTTCATAATCTATCAGAAAATATGGTGGCACAACTGTTGTATATTTCTAATGAATGGACCAGATTTAGTCTGTTCATATACAATATAGGGGAAATAAGTGGCCTATGGCAATGCTCATTATATATATGTCTAGCTATGTTTTTTTATAGGTTATGAATTTCAAGCAAACTGTGAAATTCAATTATAAAAATTGCTGGAGTTTTGCAGGCTAAAATATATGTCTAGAGAAATGAGAAGATCTGAGTGCATTTTATAGCAGAGAGATAACATAATTTTCTTGAAATCATACAGAAAGATTTAAGAAATGCAATATGAATTGAAATATCAGGAAAAATATTGCTTACAGGAACTTTTGCTGATCAGAAAAAGCAAAAGTATATTTAGTACTAGCAATAGACTTTAACAGATTACTTCTTATGGAACTGCTGACTCAAGAAGTTTTCTATGCCTGCCTGAAAGTCCTTCTCTATAAAATTCCACCTAAGGTTACTATAGAGATTTTTCTGAATGTCCACAGTGTGAACATAGAAATAAACTGCAATATTAAACCAACTTTTTTTAATCTCCAAATTTCCCTCTGAAGTCACTATTGAAACTCTGGAAAATATTTGCTCAACATTTTCACTGATTTCATGTGGAAGACAGAGAAAAATCTTATGCCATAATAAATTTTTAACTTTTGGGTCCTGATTCATTGTTGTACTTTCAACTTTCTATAAACTGTTTCCATTTCTGTTGCTGTGGATCAAAGACTAAAGGAAGGCAGGCAATTTCACTGTCCACATGCAGCATCTGCAGTCAGAGTCTTCCATCGGCAAGTCCCACTCCTGCATTTAAACACTCCTGCAGGACCACTGACTTTCTGACTGGGAAACCTTGCTCCACAACAAAATAAAAAATCAAAATAGACAGATATCAAATGCCCAATGTGAGTGCAAAGTGTGTGCACACATAAGCAGTGCATAGCAAGGTAAAAGTTGCTATTCTTTCAGTGTTAAACATAGAATGAAATTAATTTCTTCAAATATATACCTAATAATAATCACTTATCATAGTCTTAATCTTATGTCATAAACATGTATAGTTAAGAAATTACCATGGCCCCAAAAAGTGTATTTATTTTTATTTTAGTCTAAGAAAGAGTATTCCTTTGCCATGATGTAGCAGTGATTTTTCTCAGAAAAAAAAAAGGCTCCTGAAATAACTTTACTTTACAGAATCAGAGAAAACTATCCTGTACTGAGCTGTTTCTATCACTACTAGGCAGCTAGCAGTATCCAAACCAGTGGCTGAAGGTAGTGTAGATACACCACTTCACACTGCACTACACTGCAGCAACTAGGTGTAGAAAAAGTTTATAATTATTATTTTTCCCTTTGCATCTAGATGTCTTTGGAGATAGCTGGCATCTGTAGTGATACCTGAAATACCGTGATCAATGTTACAGATCACTGGATGGGAAAATCAAGGAATCTAGAAATAGCAAAATGTGGGATGCTTCTTGGTAAGTGTTATTTTGCAGTTCATCACAAGTCCAACACTGAAATGTTGCCATTAGTCACATATACTTGTTGCTGTTTTTACACACACAAGTAAGGCTTAAAACTAAAAAAAAATATAAATCTTCTGAACTAAACAACAACACTATAATCATCTTGGTTTTAGTATTTTCCCTTCTCAAAGGGAGGGGTTTCCTCCTTATTTTCAAAACAACACAGAACAGAACACAATATATAAACAAAAAAAATTTCCTCCGGAAGTTTGCTTCTCTCTGTATATATATGGGAGGATCCAGAAGGTTTGAGGATATATGAAGGAAGACTTAAAACATTTTTTAAAAACTTCTAGTTTAATTTGTAACAAAGCGTATCAAAATTTCTAATCCCATGTTGAAAACAACTTCGATTGTGCAAACTTAGAGATGATCTTGAACATTTCTCCCATGTAGATTTCAGATAAGGATATGTGTTTAATCATTCTTAATCTAATACTTTGGCGAGATGTGGGTCTTAAGACAAACTGTGAAATGGGAAAGTCACATAAGAGAATTATTTCTTAGTGAACTAAAACATTAGAATCTCTTTGAGTTTCATCTGATTTTTAGAAGGCACCAAATGATTAGCAGGAAAATGCCTGATTTGTATCAGATTTGGACTGATTCCAGCCCAGGGAAACTGTTGCTGTGGGACAGGCGTTAAAGAGCCATGTGTTTAAATAACATGGTAATCATGGCAGTGAAACTAAAATTTACAAACCTGAGAATTAGGTGTTTAGGTTTCTTTTAACAGTGAATAGGGAGAGTTAGGTGCTTGAGGCCGGCATTTGCAGCAGCTTTGAATAAAACACATAAATGAATCAATAGAAAACTGCAAAATGAGATGTTATGAATTCCACTTAGTTAATGCCTACAGGGATTGACACCTGAAACCACTTTCCATTCACAGATAACAGCGTCATACGGATAACTGGATGATTCTCCTTTAAATAAAGCTGCCAGAAAAATAGAGGAACCTTTTACCTCGAAGAGGGGACACTTGGATATTAGGTCCTCAGAAGGAGTTCACAAGCATCTTATCTCTGGGTGTGGAAATTCTAGATTGAAGATCACTCTATTTACAACCTGTTGGACTGTGCTGCAATCTGCATATATAGAATATATAAATATATAATTCATAGGGCCAGAAAATGACAAAGAGGCAGAATATATTAACCAAATGGTGATGCCTCTTTTCTAGAAAGTTTGGGAACCCTGCTTCAGGGACTTCTTTCATATTTGACACTACAGAACCTCTGAAAGTTCACATGGACTCAGAAGTTGTGGGTTCAATGACTACCTCTGAATTCTTACTCTTTCACCACTGTTGAAGTTCAACAAGCACATCTGGGCTTCAGATATCTCATTTGTAAAGTGGCAATTAATTTCCTTTTTAAAATGGCACTGACAAGTGTACCAGTATCAACTTAGCAGCAGCAGTACATCTTTTACCGACAGAGACCTCTAACAGCTAGGGAGAGTGAATTAATGAAAATGTGCAGCTTCAGTACAGGAAGAATCATCTTATGGTGTGCAACTTTGGTGCATCTTTACCAGTTCTGGAAGTTCACTCCAATGGGAAGAATTATTGATTGGCAGAAAGGACACGACTGGACTTTCGGCTCTCTGACTGAAGTTTTACAGTGAGAAGCCGCTGTTTGTTGTTTGTTTTTAGTCATAAACCCATCCCAAGTTAAATGAAAGTCACTGATAGAAAACATGACACTTCATAATGCTGATCCAGACTCTTTTCGGGTGAGTCCTGTATTTCTTTTGCCCTTATTTGGGCAAAGGGTTTCAGTGTATTAAATTCTCTCCTGTATGTACTGATGAATTTAAGTTTTGTTCAAGGACTCCTAAACGTCTTTCCTGAAGTTTTATTGAGCAAGAAAGTGTAAAATTAAAACAGAAAATTAAGATTTCGATGGTCAGATGGTCAGTAAGACTACTATAAATATTTTTTTCCTGTAGAAGCATAACTCAGTTATAATAAAATCCAAAATTAATCTATCTATTTATAATGTGGGTCTACTCATGTCTGTTTAAACTACCAAACCTTTGGATGGCATCATTGTTCTCTGTTTTTACCTGAGAAATGCTTTTTAAGATAAGAGTACACTTGGTGTTAAATGTATCTATTTTCTTTCTTTTAAAATTTAGCTACACCTGTACTGTGGCCTCTAACAACCTACTGAAGTTTTCTTTCAGCAGATAAATAATAAGGGAACTTTCAGTTCAGCAAAGCAGGAGCTTAAATTTAGGTAGACAATCGCTGCCAGTAATTTGACAGACAAGCTCATTTAATGCACATATATCAAACTAAACTCACACAGAATGAAGATAATGAACCTACTCACATAACTAATTGGAATGAGTGCTATATAGCATTTTGCTATATTATGATTTTGGTTTACATTTTTTTCACCAAAAATTAGCAGTAGAGGCTAATCTGCTTATGCTTATGCTATGCTTCTCATAGTTTATGGAAAAAAATTCCAAGTGTCATTGACATAGTATTTGTAAAAAATTCTAACATTTTCACCCAGTTGGAGAGCAAGTTGAACACACAAGGAACCTTATCTGCAGGACTAGAAAATTACTTTATATGTCACTATCCCAAAAGACTGACGAAAAAAGCACATAGGCTAAAATAAAAATTATTTTCCATAGATATTTCAAAGTTACCTGATTGTATGCACAAGAGCAAAATAAGTAAATATTGAATTATTTGTTAACCAGAACTTTTTTTCCTCTGGAATGAAATATGATCTTTATGTTATTCATTGCATTTTTACCACTCAAGTAACTGCTTGGAAGTTTCCACACGTTTCACTGATTACATTATTGTAAAGGGCAAAATATCCCTCAGACTAAAATTTCATTATTTTTACACATCCTTCTGGAAAGAATGCATAAAATGTAATAAAAATGTGATTTAATGATGATCAGAATTTATGTCCTGTCTAGCATACTGAGGAAGAGACTAAACTATGAGGTTTCAGAGAGAACTGAGAGCAATCAAAACCCAAATTTGATAGCAATTACTCAGTGCATGGTACAGAAAACCACTTTTGGAATATTTATAAGACCCAATTAATGAAAGGCTTCTGGTAATGCTTCATTGTTAATTATTTTTTTGCTATGAAGTCCTGTTTGCTGACACAGGTAATCCCTGCAACCAAGATGTTTGCCTAAATGAGTTCTACTTGAAGGTGTGAGTGCTTACTGTCTTGTTAAATAAATTTCAATTTACATGACAAAATAGCAGTGCCACAGGAGTGGATATGGGAAAGGGAAGTGATGTCAACCATTCAGTTATAGCTTTTATGTTTTAGAGTACATCATATACTTCAATTAAGAAAGGTTAACAAGGTTATTTCTCAACTTTTGGCCTTTAGGAACTGATTTGAGAGGCAATCAAAATGATTGAGACACCATTGGTATTAAAAATCATTGAAAGTTTGTATTCTTTATTTGTGTCACTATGCAGAATCAGACTAGATTTTCTGCTTCACAAAAGTCAGATCATCTCAATATTTAAAAAATACAGCAGAGGAACCATGTAGCCAGAAGTATTAGCCTGAGTGAATCTTTGCTTGTGTAAAGTCATAAATGGTACATTGTGACAGGGATTAAAATCTGAAAAAAAATCTGAAAACACTCCAGTAATATAGAATATAGGATCTACACTGATTTTAAACACATACCAGAAAGTTTCTTTAATATCAATTATGCCATTCAAAAAGTTATGCAAGACTATAGTAAATATCAGACCATTTCATTTAATAGCTATTATAATGAGAATGGATTGACTATGTACTACTTAACCATTTTCATTGTAATCTCTGCTTGATAACTGTGATAACATGAAGGCTCATAATATATTAAAGTTCTTTCACTTCATAAAAAGGTTTGCAAAGAGGGCAGAAAATGCCTCAAAAATGCTATGGGGAACATAATCAACCTTGTAGGACCACTAATATACATTTTTTAGTATCTTACTCAAGTGTGGAGAGAAGGTAAACCATTATCTTATTACATCCGGATTCTCATTACAAACTATGTTTTCAAAATTAGACATTATGTTTCAGAGCATGTCTTATTCCTGATGAGGACTCATGTCTCCTTTTATTCAATTAAAAAAATGTCTATCAAATTGTTTTACATTTCCAATAATAGCTTTATTGAATGCATTACCTGTTGTCTGACAAGATACAGTGATCTTGTATTTTGCCTTTGGAGGACATTTCCTTCATAAAGTTACTGGTTGTCACTATGGCCTTAACAATGAATTTACAAAGTTGGAAAATGTCTATCTCTAAAAACATGACATACTAATTTACTTCTGAACCTCCTTCTTCTATACCCAGTTTTGTGAATTCAATGTCAATGGCATATATTTCAATGTTTTAAATTATGCTTATTATTTTTACACAGCTTTATGGGATCATTATTTGTAGTCTGATGGTCAGGGCTATCTCCTGGAAAGAAAAAGCTGTGCGAACCCCTAGTAATCCACAATGACTTTGACCATGGGTTATTTTACAAAAAGTCACCCTTATCTCTTTATTAAGTATGTGTTTACCCCAAGGACATAATTTGAAAATCCATATTCTGCAGTAGAATTTGATAAATAGTGCAGAATTCAGTCTGGTATACTGAAGCTTTCTAAACATAAGAACATATAGGTATGTAAAATTTTTAAGTTTCCATTAGTCAAAGGAAATCTCGTCATTACAGGCTGATAGAGCCTAGGGAACAGTTTACCAGTATATAATACCCCATGACAGTGGCACTTGCAGCTATACACATGCATGTTTTCATTTTCTCAATTGTAGTTAAGTGCAGTGAATTCTGCTGTTAGCGATTGATTAAATTTCCTACATACAGTACTACCAGAGAAGTATTCTGGTGTCTGTGCTTTCCCCTGCTTTGAAAGGCATATTTTCTTGTATCATCTGTACATATATCCTGAAATATATCCTTGTTTCTACATGCCTGTATTAAGGTATCTAAATCGGGCCTTTAATATTAACCCTTAAATCTAAGGCTTATTCAAACACATTTACACATATCCAGAAAATACCTCATCTTAGACAAAACTAAACACAAAAGAAATCCAGAAGAGAAATTATTAAAAACATCAGCCTTAAAGTTGACCACTGATGACCTATACCTCAAAATCAAATAAAAATAATATAAAAAAATTATTCATTTCCCCAGAATATTGACCTGGGTTTTCCTTGTGATATATATTTTCTCAGAAACAATTTGATTAATCCAAGTAAACTGAAAATGTAAAGGTCCAGTCAAACCAAAAGGAATATTAGTTGTATAGGTTATAAAATGACATTTGGATAATAGTTTGAGCTGGCAGTGGCACAGAGAGGTTGTAACAGAAGAGTATCTCTAAAATAAAATACTCAGTATCCATAGAAACTCCATACACAGTAGAATGTGTCAGTAAATGCCTTCCCACCTTGCTCCCAGTTCTCGCTGGTTGTTCCCTACAATGGTCTGAACAAGCAACTTCTGTGTGTTCCAGGGATTAAGATGGCTTTTGTCTGGGATTTCATTTTATATCATCATTCTTAGATAGCTGTGCACCTACACACTATTCTTCCATGGCTCCTTAAAATGACACACAAGAGATATCCTTTTTTGCAGGAAGGTGAGAATGAAGCCAGGAGCATGTATGTCCTTTCACAAGTGCTAGACACCTTCTAGACTAAAGAAAGCTGTGTAATTCTAGTGGCTAGGTCACAAGGTTATGGACCTAAGAGCACCCTGTTCTCTAGTTTTGCCTGAAACACTGACTCACTATGATATTTAGAAATCCATATATTTCCTTGACTATGATGAAGAATTTTCTACTCAAAAAACCTCAGAGGAAAAGAATGTTGTGTTTAATCAGATTTTTCTTGTGTAAATCAGTTACAAAAATATGAGAACAGAATAGTCTCCTTCAGACGAAAAATAACAAAAATAAAACATATTCTAGCAGTCAACTTTACAGGCAAAGCAAGTCAGGAAAGACAGACTGATGATAGATAGATGGTAGACAAAGTGACAGACAGACAAAGAGAGAAAACCAGGTGGTTTTGTAAATTTAGCATCACTTTTCTCTTGCATTTGCAACAAAGAAGACACAATATATGAGAGGTGTTTGTCATCTAATTTAAGATCAGTACATGTTTCTCCAATACAAATTACATTGAGAGCATGTAGAACCTCATATCAGATAAATACACACTGCAGTATGCAGAGCATTCTTTGCTGTACAATAAAGTAAAGAAATGGATGCTTATTATGTTTATTTGTACTTCTGGAGGAGGTGGTGGTAAATATTTTTACATGGTTTATTCCTCAAAGATTTTAATCACTGTGTGTACATGAAATTAAGAAGGATGTGTGTAAGCACATGCAAAACTTGTGCACCTAAAACATCCCATGTTTAACTGTCCACTTACAAGAAAAAGGGGGAAGGAAGGGAAGAAAGGGAAGATGTGATGCACATACAAAGAGATACTATCAACTTTCTCCTGTACATGCTATAACTTTCAGAGTCTAAACTGCTTAAAAAGAGATTAGACTGCTTCTTGAATGCTGCTGACTCTTTCTCTCTTTTAAGAATTTCTGTAGTAGCTGCAGGGCCCTATATAGGCTAAATGTAATCAGACTCTGTTTGAATAAAATAATTCTTTTTTGTTTAGGTATTTTGGTGTTAATCATCTCATATTTTATATATTTACATTTTAAGCTATTTTATGCATTAAAACCATAACTTATTTTTTTTGAATAACCATTAAAACTGAGCAGGTACCAAAGAAGTACATGCTGACATTTAAAAAAGAAATTTAATAGTTCCATGTTTCAGTTAAAATAGCAATTGTGACTTAGCATAAATGTAAAGGATTTAGTTTTAAGTCTGGTCAAAATAATGTACTCTTTACAGGCTAAGCATACAAATATTCAGATTCATTAGAAGCAGTGATCTTATTTTCCTAGTTCTCTATTGCTCTACATGTCAGTACATGCAATCCCATAATTATTGCCATTCATGTTGGTGGAATGACTCCTGGATTTGTGTCAATACCTGTGGTGGGATTCTGGTTCTATTTTCCAAATCCGGTTTTAAGCCTGGGCCTTCTAAGGATCTATTGGTAAACTTGACATCAGGATCATATCCATGTAAAGTCATGAACTGACAGTCACATTATGGCATTTTGATACATGTTTTTAATATATGCAGAGATATTTTATTTTGCTTCCATAGTTATGGGTAGATAGAACAGAAAAGACAGCCCCTAGATATTGCATCATTAGGATAATATGAGCATCAAGAATTATAACTATAGCCTGTGAAATTTAGAATTATATTATATACTCCATTACTTTGAATAATAGCACGATTGCAGAATGTTATCCCAGCACATGCACTTGAATGTATATGTATATTACATTTAGTTAACTAGCTATACAAGAAATTTCTCTTACTCAACATTATCAGAGAAGATGATAACATTAAAAAACCATCACAACTACACCATGCTTTCAGCTAAAAATCTATTTAGCCATAATCTAGCAGCTATTCAACACAACAATTTTGGTTTTTCTGCGAAATTGCTTTGCTTGGAGCTCTTCATCTAGCATATTACCTTCCATTTAAACTCGCTTAAATCCTGATATACATTTGTATTATTCTTATTAAGGTCTGGCCACCCTGCATTGCTTAAGCTTAATAAAAGATCATCTATTCAAATGAAGTGATAAGTTACACAAATATTTTCCCTGCAATCTTTAAATAATTTAGAATTTTAAGTGATAAACCTACAAACATTATTTTTATCCTTGTTTCTGGTCATTTCAGTTTTATGGCTAATTCAATTCATATCAGATATATTCCTTTAATCAAGTGCCACATTTTATCAAATGCAACATTGCCCTTGAGTGCTTCTGTTTTAAAGGAATTAAACCAGCCTAGCTTATAGGAAAAAATTATAAGTTGAGTTGTATCCTCATTAAGTAGAACTGGCTTGAATTAAGCACAGTAAAAATGTAGTATATGAAAAACCTCATCCATGTATAATCTGTCATAAATTGTAAGATAAATATGAGTTGATACATACACATGTTATGCCTTCACTATGCTTAGACAAGAGTGCATGATGAAGTAGTCTTATTTAATGACTTGATGCTCCTTGATCTGTTTTCCTGGTATACACCAAAAAACTGCTTATACAGGATGAGATTTTAAGTACTACAGAAAAAAATGGAATGGAAGCATGGAAAACCAGGGGAGAATCAACAAAAAAAACCAAGAAAATGGTAGATTTTCTCTTAGACTTTGCAACAAGATGCAAGTGCATAGCTACTACTTCACTAATATTTCAATGTATTTTTCTGAATATTAGGACACTTCAAAGCCCGAGAGTCTTAAACTAGTCTTCTTTATCCATTCTGCACTGAATTTCCTGTCTAGATTCAAATTCTGAAAACATGACTTACAAAAATAACTACGTTTTTATGACAATGGCCTCTGGAAATAAACCATATATAAATATAAATAAAGATATATATATATATATATTTCTTTTTGAAAGGGTTTTTTTCACCAAATAAGCCTTTTAAAAATTTTTAGATTGAACACTGACTAGATTTTGTCAGTTAGGACATACACATTGATTGACGTCATGAACAGGCACGTGAAGGTCTTTGCTTCCCTCTAGTGACTGCTCCAGGGAGAGATTTAACTGAATCTGCTCACCATGCTCAACTTTGGCTCAGAGATTCAGCAGAAGATTAATTATGTGCAAAGAAACCTGAGAGGTCAGTGAGATGCTGATGCAGCATTAGAGCATGTATGTTTGTGATAATGACTTGATAACATATGGCAGATTTACATTGGACATGTGTTTGACTGGTTTTGGTGCAATTTTACAGTTTTATCCGGCAGAGATGCAATTTCAATGTTGACAATTCGAGAACAACTGCTAGAGTTGGAAGATGACCTCTAACATCAATTTCAAAACACAATTTCAAATATTTATTTAAGGTCATTCTGCCAAAAAACACTTGTAGTAAGACAGACCAGACTTCAATGAATTACATGATGTTTGATTTATCAGAGGGAACACTTATCGAGGAGAATTAGATGTACACATTTTTAAGTAAAGACAAGCAAACCTACACTCCACAGGTGCTAAAAAATATATTGTATTATATTGTATTACATTCTCCTTAGCATATTACTAACATTAGTTTTATTTATACAAGTTGCAGTTCTGGTTTTTGGGGTGATTTTTGTACTGACTGAAAATAAGTTTAAAAGAAACAAATAATATTATTTACTTACAAGAAATTTTATGCACATGACCTGTACCCCTATTTTTAAAGGAATAGGTGCACAGCTCTACTCACACAGACAAATACTCCCCAGAGTATTCAACTCCTTTGGGGGCACAAGCAGATTTTATTTTTATTTAAGGATGGTATAATACATGGATCTTTAGTGCTTCTGCACTACTTTTCTTAGACAAACAGAGCTAAATTCTCCAAAACAAACAGTCATGAGAACATCAGTATGAATGAGAAAAAGAAATATCATTATAAAACTATTAATACTTCAGAGATCGGCTTCATGGCAAGAGAATGATATTGGCTTTGAGAACAACTAGGGAACATTGTCACTTAGGACTCAGGAATTTGGAACTCTAACTCTACCAGGGTTTAATGAGTGAACTTGAACTTCATCCAAGTTCACTCATTAAACCCTGGTAGACTTAAGAGTTTCATCATGTTCTAGTTTTCCCGAGCTGTAAGTCAGGAGGATGGCATGAACCTTTGTGTTAAATTGCTTTTAAGTTTGCAGGTGTGAAAATCTTTATGAAGTACATGACATAAATGTGAAAGGTTGCTAAACCTTTGCAGTGGAAATTGTGCTATTTTGTACTTTTGGAAGCTGTATTCTATTTAATAAACATTATTTTCTACTATAAGTCAGTCCAAGGCCAGCCCCATGCTGGACTACCACGTCCTGTCGCATTTCTTTGTGAAGTTTTATGAAGAAAAAAACAATTGCATCCTATTTGACTTAGTAAGATCCATGAATTTTTCTGAAACCTATATACAAAACCAAATAATGACTGTTTTCTGTGGTGAAGTTTATTCAAAATTCAATTATCTTTCGTTCTCATTATACACAAAAAATCTGTCAGAAGTCCAATTATAATCTCTAAATTAGATTATGAAGATACAATCAGTGGTTCGTTTTAGTTACATTCCAGAATTTAAATTGACTGGTATTACAAGAAACCACTATTTTTAGTTTGTGAAAATCTACATTTACATAACAGCAATAAATAGCAAATGAGTTCTCAACAAATGGAGTTGGTTAATCACCCAGTGAAAATTAAAGTGAACTTATTAGCAGGAATTAATTTGATTTCTTTTTTTTTTGTTATAAGTCTCAGCATGCCATGTAAGCTCTGTTCATGGCCGTGTAGGTGTTAGTGAAGAGCAGTGGTATAAAAAAAGTACTAAATTATAAATTCCTCCCATATATACTGATTCATTTTGTGTATGACTTAGGCAAAGAAAATTTTTGTCTCTTTTTCAACATAAAGAAACTCCATTTATATTGTACAATATTTCAGAATTAATTTTCTGCATTACAGTATAATCTTAGCAGTTCGTGAGTTTAAAAATTTTTAAATTTAGGTCTTGCATGGCTTGCATGGTTCTCCACTTGATCTGATTCAAATCAGTCAAAGCCTTTTAGTTTTCTGCAAAGGAGTATGGATCAGTTTTTTCATTCCATATTGTTTTAATGAAAAAGAACATGATTCTATAAAGTCTTCCAAGTCCTTATGCAGGACTATCAGGAATATAATGTGTAGTGTGCTATTATTACACAGGTTCCACTATGGAAAATTCTTCATAAAAATAGGCATTCCAGGAGGCATTTAAGTTCATTAATGAACATAAGCCTAAAAACTAACATGGAAAGAGAATTTTCTGCCTTGAAAACAGTGCCAGAAGTAGTCTGACTGTAAAGCTGGACCAACATGACTGACTGCAGCCAATGGAAGAAGCAAAGCTTTATCTGGCTTATACTCCCAAACTATACTTACTGTCATGCAATTTCCTCAATATATTTCTGGGGACAAAAGAAATATGACTGTGAAGTAATACAAAGTAAGGAGATGTTACTAATAATATTTTCAGAATAAGGTATTCTAATGATTTGATGATTAGTCTGACACACTTTGACAAAAGCTATGAAGAGTTGTCTTGCATGTATTTTCAAAGATTGCAAGGCTAGGACAAAAAAAAGAAAAAAACACCCCCAAACCTTTAATGGTCCATTGTACTAGTTTTAAAAATCAAAGTGGAGAGGAGAGAGCAGAGCAGTGTTCCCTGTCAATTTTACCACTGGGCAACAAAATGCATAACTTCTTTGTTGGCATGTCCACAAGTTTATATTGTAAAGCTGAGCTGCAGAAAATCACCACTAGCTGATAGACTCTTGTTTATTTGTATTGAAGAATTCATTTAATGGACTAGTTCTCCAGACTTGTATCCAGGGACAATGGGAGAAAAAAAATTTAAAAGCTGTAGGGCAAAATTAAAAAAAGAAAAAAAAATTATAAACTTTTTTTAACCCTCTTTAATGGCGGATGTTACAATATGTCTAGAGTGTAATTGCAAAATTCTATAAATATTGTGATTTTGCATATATGGATATTCATATACAGCTTAAGGGTAGAAAATCTAAACCATGCCCACGGAAACTTGCAAAGCAATAGGGAAAAAAAATGGAGCATACGTACCACTTGTCCTAACCTAAAACTGCAACAGGTCAAAATTCTTGCAATATTAAAAATTTCAGCTAATTGCATTGTACTTCTTCCAACTGTACAGTCAGCAGGCACAAATTATTATGAGCACACATATGGTCAAATAAAATGCTGCCATACTGTTATAACATTGTTCTGCAGCAACTGGCAGAGAGAGCTTCAGAATACTAAAACCCTTTCCTTACTCAGTGCTGTGAGATATGTTGTTCCGCATACAGACGTGCAACACGCCAGCAACAACTGACCCTGTCCTGTGGAGAACATGTGCCCACATTATGTCCAACACACTTCTAGAAGAACAAACATCAGCTACACTGTTTTGCTAATAAGTTGGTGACTCTGGAAACACCCATGCAAGGTATCACTTCCTCTCTGTGGCCCAACACATCTACCTGACCTTCCATGCCCTCAGTGCAAAGCTGAGGGTTGCATGTCAGGGCAGTACTTCCCACATTGAGTACTGTGCACCTACATTGCCAGCCCCCTAAAGTGTTTTGAATCCTGCACCTTGGTTCAAGATTCCAGAGGCTGGGTTCTTCCTCTACGACAAATAACTGATTTTGTCAGGCCAAATTTTCATAGATGCTAGAGATCCATTGTGCTCGTTTTGACTGAGATAAATTGTCTTTGTTGGAGTCCAGGACATCCCCTTGGATGGCCTGGGACCTGAGGAAAGGAGTTTGAGCCCTGGGCAGGGGGGTGTGGAGCCAGTCCAGGGGGCTCAGAGACCTTGGCACAGAGCCCAGGAAGACACTGGGTTTGATTTTAATCCATGGGAAAAGCTTTCAACATTGCAGAAGTAATTACAAACCTCCAGGATGTGAAAACTGTAATTTAGCACAGTAGATTTTGATGTAGAATTTAATAGTTTTAGAATTTTTAGAATAGAAGTAAATGGGGACAAGATGGTGGAATTTGGGTGGTACCTTATGTACTTCTCCTTCTTCTTCATCCTCCATTTTCTGAGGCGTTGATGGCACTAAGTAGTTAGAGTGGATTGGATTGAAGTGGAATGTCACTTCTGGTGTGGGCACCGGGCATTGGCACAAAATAGTAAATAACTAGTACGTAATTATCTGTATAAATGTTAGGGAACATCCCATCTGTGGGGCAGTCGCCTCGTGTCCCAGCTGCTGTCCGGACCTCAGCTGGGAGCAGAGAAAATTCTGAGATATCGAATAATAAACAACACGAGAAACCTGAAAACAAACCTTGAGGACTCTGCTTTTTTACACGGACGCGACTTGGGGCTTTTTAGAGGGCCAAGGACTTTAAACCACCTAAAGCTCGGGTGAGGAAACCCCCCCGACAGTCTTCACAGTGGCTAGTACGGGGTTATGCTTTGGATTTGTGCTGAACACAGGGTTAATTAATTATAGAGATGTTTTTGTTATTGCTGAGCAGGGCTTACACAGAACCAAGGCCTTTGCTGCTTTTCATGCTGCTGTGCTGGTGAGGAGGCTGGGAGTGTTTGGGAGGCTGGGAGGAGAAACAACCAGGACAGGTGACCCAACTGTTGGTTGAGAATGTTTTTGCTGTATCCCTATCCTTTCTTGTTTTCCTTTCCAGAAAGCTAGGAAGGACAAAAGAAAAGCTTCCATGTTTTGTTTCATCTTAAAAGCACTTTTGTGGGGTAGGAAAGTCAATGCTAGTACCTGACCAACTGCTTTTCCTTCTTTTTGTGGACTGAGACACCTGAACTAATGTATCACAAACCGTTCCTGACAGCGGGGATTGTTTGCTCCCACTAGATAATGCAAAGAGAAAAGACACAATTCTGAATTTTTTGGTTGGTTGGTTTAAGGAACTGAATTGTTTCTCCTTAGAATGTTAAGAAAAATATTGCAAGAATTTTCCAAAGAACTAGACAGAGAAGCATTCAGTGTCCTAACATTTTACTGAAGGCAACATCTGAATATATTTTCTGAAATGAGTAGGTTAAGTTATCACTCATTTCTGAGGGGGAAAAATCACCACTTACACACTACTGATGCTATCAGCTTTGTGTAGAGAATTTGGAAGTATCAGAGGAAGAACCAGAAATCATAAAAAAGCATGGTTTCAATCACCACAGAAAGACGTGTTCTATATTTTGTGATAATAGACTGAATTAAAATGCTGCATTATTGGATTGAGTTTAATACATGACATTATTTTGTTCTTTAGTTCCACTGTCTCTATACTGTACACACATTTGACTAGATGCCTACAGTAAAGAGCATAAGGCTGCCAGACTGATAAATGGGAAACATTATAAAACATAATCAGAGGCAAGACTCACCAAATATCATAGAAAGAATGGATTAAAACTGCTTTTACCAAAGTTAGGATGATCAAATTGTCACAGATACCAATGGCAGTAGGATAACTTTCATGATCTGGTGTGATTAAACAGCTCAGAGATCCAGAACTTTCTTCAAGGATGGAAGTCAGAGAACTGCAATCATTGATTAATGTCCTGAAAAGCATGTCCAAAATACAGGTAGACAAAGCTTTTCTTGCTGCTGGAGAAGTATTAAATTGATAAGATCAATGGAGGGAGTATCATTTACCAAATGTGAATTTCCAATGCAGATAAAGGTGTGGGACAAGTGGCTAAAAAGGTGGAAAAGCCCATTAAACGTTGCTGCTGGCTGGATACCAGTGATAAAAGCAAATACAGTTTTCATCTGAAAACCACTTAATTTAAAACACCTGACTCATGACAGACTATTGATTAGTTGAGGGTGCTTAAAGCAGACTACATTTGCTGGGTTTATTCCAAAACGCTTGCCAAGTCCTGGTTATGCAAAAATTATCCAGTTTGGAAGGACATGAGTACATCACAGCTCTGTAGGATTTGCAATGTGAATTAGGCTATTAATCCATCAAATCCAATTGCCGGCTGGTGAAGATAACTAATTCCTGAGACTTAGAAAAAGTAGAAAAATAAAACCAAGCCACCAAGAACCCAACATAATCATGAGCAGGTAGCCAATTGTATAGTCCTTTACATATTTTTTTTAGATTTATAAATGATAGAAACTGACTCAGCATTATAGAGCTTTCAGAGGTTAAAACTCACAATATCAGAGTACAAATTCTGAAATATTCCTGAACAAATACAACTACAAATAAAATGGTCCAAATGAAAAAGAAACAAAATAATAAAAAATAGGAAAATAAAATTTGAATAAGATAACAGTAGAGATACTCTCCAAAGGGATGGAGGAAAAAAATAGAAGTTTGCTCTTGCTATTGCGCATTCTGATAAGAGGAAATGTCACAGTCTCAAAAAATATCACACATACATGTGCAAAAAGTGACAGTGGTGTCCATGCAGACCTTGCTGCATCACATCTTATTGGGAATACTTCAGGGTTCATAACACTTTTAAAAATGGACACATCTCCAAGAACACCCCCAGTCTTCACATTTTCTAACATTAAATAATAGCTACTATTAAATATGATGCCTAGAAAAGATATCCTTCAGAACACAAAAGTGCACGTTTCTCCCACAAAAACCTCAGATTATTTTATGTAAGATTTATGTAAACTTTAGATGCTCCAAAAGTTTACTTTTCAACTACATTCTGAAGCATACTGAATGCAGTACTTATACACAGCACGGAACTTCTCCATAAAATAACACTAAGAGAAATGCAAAACAAGTGGCAAGCACAAAATGCATTTTTTCTGACTTTTTCACACATTCATCCCAAATATCTGAATAAAATCTTTTAATCACACTATTAAATATGCAGCATGGTGTTGGGTTTTTAGTAGTCTAATTACACTCAAATGTGCCTTTGATATTCTGGACTGGAACAGTGAAATCAGAGCATGTGCTCCAAATACACAGTAATGAAAGTAACCCATACAAAAAATTATAAACAAAGCACTGTACCACTCCTGTATAAGCAAAATACTGTGAAGAGAAAACAAAGAACATGTTCCAAATCTTCTGCAGTTTATGTGTTCCTAATAATGCATAATATGAAGTCTTTCATGCACTTCACTCCACAGATTTCATGGAAATTAAATACAGTGATGTTACCAAATAAATGGCATTATAATTCTTTCGCAGTGGCACAGACCATGGTTCTACTTGTATTTGGAAAGATTTCTAGTATCATGTCCAAAGTTTCATATTTCTGTACTATAATGTTGTTTCTCAGCCATCAGTGTGCTGATGTTAAGTCCAAGCTAAAGGATAAAAGCACTCGCAATATCACAAAAATCATGCAATTTCTAACACTGTAGATATGTATTATAAGACATATATTATATACCTGGATAAGAAGTATAACATCATCTTTAAAAAAAAAACAACACAGCAACCATATAAGTATCCTTCTTGAAACAATCTGCATAGATGCAAATTTTACCTTGACTTTAATGGGAGATATACTGTGAAAGATTAATGTAGCAAATTACAACTGCATAAATTTGGGATTAATTTTAAACCACAACTGGATTTTGCCAGTTTGCTTTCTTACAGCAACACTTTCTTCTTTTGCTATAGAAGGGAAACACTAAAAAACTGTAAAAGACTAACAGTAAGATTTCACTGCTTAGTACACAGGTATTATTTTAATAAACTTAAATGAAAATTTGAACCAACTAAAATTAAGATTTCTGTGGGGATCACACTTGAAATTGTATTTCTCCCTGCAGTAACAGAAATGGGAGTCTTCCTTAGTTATCATTTACCCAGTTGCTTGTTGCCCAGCAACTACCATGAAGGATCTACAGTTCTTAGCCATTCTCATTTTAATCTTGAAAAAGCAGATTAAAATTACTATTTCAGTAATATTTCAGTTTATGGATCTGCAAAAAGGGAGCCAAGTGACTGGAGAATCCAGTACTTCCATCTGTCAAAGGTTCACTTTCTCTGCCTTTGCATGAACCCATTTACTGACCAGCTATTTAAATATTGTTAGGTACTTTGATATACATATGTACATATATATATATATTTATTTGAGCTATAGCAATAGAAACAAATATCTGTCACTTACATTCTTGAATCATCCCACAGCACACAGTAGGGATTCAATGTGCCCTAAGAAGAAAACAAACAGACCTATTAGTTAACCGTATGCAAAAATATCTGTCATGCTTGACCTAAAAAATTATTTCAGTCTCCTCCTACAAGATCATCCTTGTACTCTGATGAATTAATGCCACTGAAATGAGAAAAGCTTACAGTTAATTCTTATTGGATATTTTGAAGGCACTTGAACCTCAGAGCAGAGTATATGTGCATTCTCTGCTTAAATAAGGAAAGCATAAAAGTTGTCTATTTGGTATATCCTAGTGGAAGTAAAATATGAGATAGTAGTTAACCTTTTAAGAGACTTGACTGAACATTTCTGGGGCTTTTAGAGGAAGAACTTAACACCCCTTAGGAACTTGGATGTCAAAATCAGTAATCTTTAAAAATTTCAAGCACATGTTTGGGAAAATGTCTTGAGGTTGGGCTTTAAGATTCACAGACCCCAAACTTAGTGTCCAAAGGTTTTTCCAATTAGATCCTAAATCAGCAGAGTTTTTTGCTCAATTTTTTTTTTTTTTTTATGTTTTGGAGGGGGGGTTGTTTGTTTGTTTTTGTTTTTTGGTTTGGTTTGGTTTCGTTTGGTTCTGGTTGAGTTTTGCAATACCGGCTTCCATCTCTTCAAAGTCCATGGAAGATTTCTGATTTGATTAAGAACAGATTTGGAACCGATATTTTTATTGAAAACCAGTGAAATATGGAGGGCTTTTTGGAATATTGAAAAATCCATAAAATTATTCATGTTTATTTTGTTGCCTAGGAAGTGTAGAGACAAAATTGAAATTCACTCAGATTGACATAGAAAAGAAGTACTTAAAACTGCTAAACTAAATTTCTGTTCACCATAAGCATTAGATGTTCCCAGGAGTCAGAGGTACATTAAAATTACATAAAATATAGAATAAATATATATTAAAAAAATTATAAGTGATTTAAAGAAACAGGTGAAGCTCACCATTTTTGAATATCAGTGCTAGTGAACAGTGCTAGCACAGTGGATGCATTAGATATAAAGGTACTTTCATATAAACAAAGCACACTTGAATATTTTATTCTCAAAAATTATTTATTTATGAAAAAACACATGGCAACCTGTAAAGTAAAATTCTATTAAATATTTAAATTATTCCATCTACCTCTTTGTCAAAGATAAAAAGGTCCTTCTGCAGATGCTTTTGAGAGAGGCATTTAGGGAATTTTTGAATCTCAACTTCCGTATTTTGCTGACTGTATTGAATTTTATGAGTAGAGTATAAATATTTAAAATCAACATATACTTATGGCACTTTATATTTACATAGCACTGTACAAACATAAATAAAGTATGCTCCCTCTCCTGAAGTATTCATAATATAAAGAAAAGGAAGAGGGCACAGGACAAAGCAGTGAATAATAGGTCAGTTGAGATTTGGAGAACAGGTCCTGCATCACTTGCCAGGAACTTTCAGATACATTGTGGACTAAGAGATAGAAGGACAAGAATTAGGAATAAAAGAGTATCACTAAAGAAATAATTTTTCTTTAAAATGTAGTTTTATAAAGAGTATTAATCTGTATAGTAAGACTAGGTGAAGAAGGTTTTACTTCTGATACATCTGATACAGCTATATGCATATTAAAAATGTACTTCTATAGTGGCATCATAATAAAGCTTTGCATCTCTCAGATCTGAGACTTGTCTTACCCAGCAGTTGACATCATAGAGTTTATGCTTGCTATTGCCACAGTGCAAATAGAATGAATACAAAAATACTTTCAGAAAAAAAAATGTCCATTATAAAGAAATCTACGAAATAAAGGGAATTAAAAACCTTTGCAGAAAACTGAAACACGATAAAATTGTTAGATCACACAGTTTGCTCTCTTTGAAATGTATTCAAATGAAAAGAGTTTGTTTGGCTCTTGCAGTCACTAATGAGAGATTAGGCAGAAACACGGGAAGCAGGATAAATATTTCTCCTGGTCCACAAGAAAGTCTCGTGGGAGGGTTTGTTACAGCAGAAGTGGCAGCTTGCAAGGGCGCAGCATCCTTTCAGAACTTCTTCCTCTTTTGATACTTGATCAAATACCCTTCAAGCATGGCTGGGACCACAAAGAGCTTCTTTCTGTATTTGCTTCTTTGCCTTTCATCTGTTGCTCCCTTTTTCACAGCCTTTTTGGGGTACCTCTTAACAATGTTGCACTGCTGTTGTAGAGCTACCTCCAACAGCCACAGCTCTCTGTGAGGGCAGTGCTCTTACCAGCTAATTACTCAGCTGCAGCCTAGGAATCAGCTTCTGTGTTCATTAGTGTTTACCACTGCTCTAGCATTGATTTATACACCACAGAACATTACTTCGATATCTCAAAAATGGGCATATGTGTGTGAGTGTGTATGTGTATATATCTCTGTCTGGCATCTAAAATTGAACTTTGGAGATGTGATTGGCAACTTTGACAGCTATCCAGCACAGTGCCAACTGTGTTTTGGAGCCAGGGTTTTCAGTGGCATTGAGAGCTTCATGTCCTGTGCTACTGCTGGCTCATTATTCCAGTGGACCCGGAGTGAACTTCTGTGCTGTCAGAAGGTGAGAGTTCATATTCTCTCTAAGGCAAATAGGATTCTGTTTGAATTGTGCATTTCTTTTAAAAGATTGCTTTGGTGTCCCTTTAATCAAACTACCAGAAAAATGTGACCATATTTCTCTACATGTTCACAGTTTATAAGACCAAATATCATGTTTTCTAAATCACAGATCACAGAATATTCTGAATTGAAATGGATTCACAAGGATCGTGAAGCCCAGCTCTTAAACGAATTGCCATATGGGGATTGAATGCACAACCTTGGTGCTATTTGTTATTAGCACAATGCTCTAACCAACTGAGCAATGATACATTGCAACCCACATTCCACTCTGCTCAGCTCTCTGTTATATTTGTATTTATCTACAAATCCAAATACCATGCAATATATTTCAAACAGCACATGCAATTGTGGTTTGCATTTCCTCCAAAAGATAATCCTCCAATTTCATTAATAAAATGGATCAAATATGAAGAAATTGTTATAAATTTTTAATAAATTGGTATTTTAAGCCTGATTTTAATTAGCCATATTAACTCATTTAAAATGCTCCATTTGCCCATCTTTTTTCATCCTATCTACTTTATTTAGTCAGTAGATGAGAGAGAAAGAACAAATGTGTGGATATACTCCTATGTACTAGTGGGCATGCTCAACGAAATGCTTAAAATGTCATAATTAAATCAATTTGCAAACTAACTGTTCTGAATAAATGAACAGCATTTGTCAGAAGAAAGGTTTGGAAAGAAAATATATATAACACTGAGACATTAAAAAAATCAGATGAAAGAGAATAGATTTTATTTTCTCTTTAGTAATTAATCTATTTAACTGACAAGATGTTTAATCTGTGAACCTTTAATAAATAATATTCAAATATTTAAGATATATTGACAATAGTTTTAACTTGCTGTATGTACATAAAGCTCATTCTATGGTAATATATTATAATAGAATAAATCCTTATTTTCAGCTGAGAAAATTATAGCAAAGAAATAGATTTAGTCTAAAGGAATACTCAAATTTACAAAATATAATTTCTGTGAATCTATGGCCTTATTTCTTTAAACCAAAGTTATATTATGAAGGCTAAGTCTTGAACACAAATGACCAAATGTTTAAAGATATTAAAATTATATAACTGACTTGTATTCACAGCTTTTCTGGAGCAATATATTGTCTTGTATCTGCCAATCCAGCTTGTGTATTCAGGTGGACTGAGATCCTACATAATTATAGTATGTATGAAAATTTGATCTAAGCACTTGATGCTTCTCTGGATTATATTATAGGACAAAAACTGAACCAAAAAGGAGAAATTATCTGATATGTATTGGAAAGGTTATTATCTTTGTGCTTTGTCAAGACACAAGTTCATACAATATTAATTAAAATTCTGTTACTGAAAGGTTGAAAAAGCAAGGTGACAATCAGCATCTCTAATCTGATCTTTTGTAACAATGAAGTTTAATTTCCAAGTTTTTCAAACTTGGCAAAAACTTGCTCTGTACATTAATCAAAGGAACAGATAAAAAATAAAAAAGATGAAAAAGAAAGCCCTCTCTAAGTATTTTGTAGAATCTCATCTTCTGGGGTTAGCAGTTCAACCTTTTATTAGTCTGGTCTTGTCTGTGTTGTGCTTGTTTTATTAGCTTGTGTTTGGTGTAGAAATATTTTCAATGCTGATACATTGCTTACTAGTATTATTTTCTTATATAATTGTAAAATTTCTTTTCTTGCATATGACCAAATTAATGAGATTTTTTTCTTACCTGTTAACCTACATGCTACCTTACCTGTCATTTTTGCAAGTAGTGATTTTAGTTTCAAAATATAAATGTCATATTCTACAATTTGTGTACTAGTCCCCCAATCATTGTTAAAATAATAGATTATAAAATCTAGCATTGACAATTACCATAAATTCTTCCAAATTATGATCTTAGTAAAATCAATGTATGTATTCTATATCAAAGGTAATTGATTTTTTCCCCTGATATATAGGTTTAATTTGTGTATACTTCAGCAAATTCTTTGTAATATTTTTAGTCAAATACCTGACGGAAACAAAAGTTATGTCAAAGATTGAGATTTTCTCCTAATATATACAATGTAATTTGGGTTTGAAAGAAAATAAAACAAAATAGAAAATGAAATCTACACGTCTTAAACCATCTTATCAATAAATTGAGACAGAGGCCCATAAAACCCCAAATCGATACAATTCTTCATCAATACACTTTTAATGTTGTTGAAAGGTAAGGAATCAGCTCAGTTTATGTGCCTCTGATCCTTTTTTTCTGCCAAAACTTTCACTGAGATGTTCTTTGCAGTGGTATCTTTCTGGGAGCTGAATGGCAGGTCATAATGACCACTGATAGCAACATAGTTTTTCCAAACTTGAGTAAAATGTTAATGAAATATCTAGAGTTCAAAAAGTTTTCTTTGTACTTTTGACCAGACTCACTACTTAAATTTTGCTACTGACTGAAATATTTGGAACTTCTCTAGCTGAATTGTGTCTATATGACCACTTGAGTAACTGTTTTGAACTTAAAAATTGTGGCTTTAAAGATTCTTGCATAACAATACTATTTTCAAAAGCTTGAATTACTGTCTCTTCTAACTGACTCTTTATGACTATTCAAAGTAAACTCTAGCTCTTAATAACATAAACAGAGTTTATACATTGTGCCTTCACATAAATTACCCCCATGCTTGTTATTCAACATTATTTTCCTAATATTGTATATGACAAAATTTTTCCACACAAGATATATTTTATTCTCCCTGTGAGCCCTGGGAGACTGCTAAAAACAGAAAGAAAAAAAAAAAAACTTTATGTTTTTCATATATTTTAAAATAAACTTAATTTTTTCATATTTATAACATTTTAATGTGAGATTAAAGCCTGAAAAGTATAGAATTTAAATGGTTGCACAAAAGTCTCAAGAATTTATGAGGGCTATAAGTTAAATTGGAACCAGAGCATTTTTTAAGTCTGCTCCAACAGGTTAAGTAAAAACTGGCTTTTATAAAACAGTGAAAGAAAGGAAGAAAGGGCCTGAAAAACTATTGTAGCTCTATGACCTATGCAGGGAGCAAAAGGTTAAGTAGCCAGTACAAGAATACATTTTCAGTTGTTACCATGAAAGCATTTAATGGAAACTATTCACTAGAAATTGCTGTTTAACAAAACCCCTCAACATTCACAAAAGAACAATTGATTGTGTTTTGTTTACATGCGTGCATGAAACAAGTACACGTTCCTTTCAAAGATTGTTACACTGTTCCTGGGCTTAAATTTTAGAAGTTAAACCGTGTTTTATTACCTGATATTCAAAACAGCACAACTTTTTTTCTCTCACGTGATCTGGCAAATACTCTTGCAAAGCATATCAGTTATCTTTTTACTTACATTAGACAGGTGGGCCAGTTCTATCTCCAGGAAAGAATCTGTAGTTTTAGGCTCAGGTCGTATAGTAACAACAATAATTTTTGAATTAACAACGGTAAAGTTCCTGTAAGAAAATGCAAAAATGGTAAATTTAAGTGTTTATAAGGTTAAATGAGACTTTTAATATTACATTTAAAGATTTCATCAGATATTTTCTATTACCTTAGTTGACAAATATTAAGGGAGTATAATTTGTTTGAAAGTGGTGAAAACACTTATTTCCAACTGTACTCAACATGTTGAAGACTGAAAAGCACCAATGACGCAGGAGTGCAATTCCTTAAAGTACTATTAATTAATTAGAAGAATGCATTGATGACACAAACATTCTATGCATGTTTGAGTGTATCTCATCTACTTCTTTCAACATAGAGCCACTAGATACGTTTTATAAAAGACAGTAATTTTCCTTTCAAAGTGCTGTGCTGGGTTTTTTTCTGTCTTTTAACAGTAGGATTGTGAAGACGGATGAGTGCAATGAGAGACTATACAGTTCTGTTGATTCTATGCTCGTGAAAAAACATACCTGTTTCCAATTCTAAAAAAGCTGTATTTGGTATATGAGTGGGCAACTCAATCAGCTAAATATTTTTTAGAATTTAAACCACAATTGTGCCTTTACGGAAATCCTGCCAAAACCAATAGATTCTTCTCATATGCGAGATTAGATTTGGTCTTACATTATTGTACCAGGTTATGCAGAATAATAACTTTCTGTCCATTTTTCTAATTCATCATCAATTTCTTTTTTCATGTAAAATGTGGATCACTCTGTATCATAGCAACCTTTACAGGACAGGCCTAGTAATGCCAAGGTTATGCTAATACAGGCACAGAGACATGTTGACATGTTCATCTCTGAGAACCTTGCTTCTTATGACCCCATCAAGTTTAGAATGACCATCAGTTACCAGCATTACTGTTCTAGTGATCATTATGGTATTTATTTTGTGTGTAATGCTGCTTTTCACACCTCACAGGAATGTTATCAAAGAATGTTATCAAAGAATGTTATCAAAGAATGTTATCAAAGGATGCAATCAAAGAAGAAACTAAACAGATTAGACGTAATTATAATAGATACTATAAATATTCTTATGCTTCTTTAATTGTTTAATTGCTTCTTTTCTCTAGGGAGTTTGTATTTAGGAGAGAATTCCATTTTGCTGGATCATTGAAACAGGAATCGCCATGGCTACAGTAACAGAAATTCAGCTCAGCAGGCATTTCATTCACCACAAGGAATGAAATAGTACTTCTGGGGCAAGGTATGAGTTCTAGTCCAATTCTACTCAGCCAAATCACAAAATTAATATACAATGGAACTGACTCTCTATTTTACTTAATTCCTATTTTTTCCTGTTCTTTGCACTTTAAAGTCTCACACACTATTGAGAAAAATATATCTATCAGGCTAAAATTTAATGTTTAGCTAATTTTCAGTGCATTCTGTAGAATTACAGTAGCTGAAGATCTGTAATTATTAAAAAAGAGCCAACCCCCTCCAAACCAAATAAAACTCCAAATAAATAAAAAAACTTGATTTCTCTAACACATCATGACAAGTGAAAATAGCACTTACTACCTATTCAGAGATTACAACAATTTTAGAAATTCACGTAGACTATTGTTAATACTGCTACCTTAGTACTCTTTACTCTTTTACAGTCAGTCTTCCTGATTGAAAAAGTTTTCCTTGATCTATCTCATTTTGGTGCAGTTCGGATAGTTCTTGCACGAGATCTGAAAGAACATCTAAGTGCCTAGTTTGTGACTGCACTACATTCATTTTACCTCAGTCTCATTAGAGCTCTACCAATCCACTTACATTCTCAAGAGCCCCTAGCAGACTTTTTCACAAGTAAATAAATATAACTGCATATATCACTGTGAAATGAAAACTGCATCCTTCATTGCTGTCCTGTCTGGGCTGAGTGCTTACTTGCATATTTCATATTTAACTGCTTGGACAGTCCCTGGAGGAATACAATCTTTCAAGTATATTCTAAACTCACATACCATATTAAGATGCCTCTAAATCAAAGCTCAAAGATTTGTAGTCAAAACAATTTCAAAAATTTGAAAAAAATCTCAAAACCACTGGTGCAGTGCTGTTCCTATCTCTCTTGAAGATCTTTTTTTTAAACAACAGCCTAGTTTTGAGAACATTTGAGAACAGAAATTTAAGTAATCAGCTTTTACAAAATTTGTTTGGACATTTTAGTTTCAGTCCCTCTTCTGTTGCAAATGACATGGAATGGGGATGATCTCTCTCACACTTCCTGGGCAAGTGCATTATCTTACAGCTTTTTTATAGCGGAGAGTGACTTCACCATTAGCAACTTATCCTTCATCAAAAATAATCTAAAATTCAACTTTAATGAGAAAGGAAGTTTTACAGGATGGTGCTCTGCTGACTGAAAGATGCTCATCAGGGATAAGTTTTGAAATAAATTATTCAAAAACAATCTATTAAATTTTTTGGAAACTATGGCTGAATAAATCCTTGAAGATTCAAAACAGCAAAGTGATGGCGTAAAAGCTCAAGAAATTACTTCAGACCTGCTGTCCTAGAGCTTTTTTCTGATCTGACTTAATAATGATATTAATAAAAGAGAGTTATTTTATTAAGCTGTTTTCCTACCAGGGTATAAATTTTGAGGGTATTCTTTTATATAAGGGAAATCATATTGATCCTATGTGGTATAAAATTCATGTTTTCTTCTCTTCTTAAAATGAATCCATGTTACTCAAGAAAAATGAACTTATGAATAAGGCATGTTGCTATCTCAAGACAGCATGATCGAAATTATAGATCAATGTGTAAAAGTTGCATGCATTCCAGAAAAATTAGAGATGCTAAATCTGTAATGTGATGCAATACAAGCCTGTCTGAGGTACATCCTTAGTCTAACAAAACTGACCCAAAGAGATTTAAGAGCCTTTTTGGTTGTACAGCACCTGAAGTTTGGAGTTAGGAACAGTGTTTCAAATGGGGAAAGAGAACATTTCAGTGAAGAAAATTTTAACAGGAAATCTATGGTGGCTGTTTAAGTGATGGGAAATAAAGCTTCATCCAGCAATATCATTGATCTGTTCTTATTTCTTAAAGGCAAAGTTAAAAACTACCTTACATTATGGCAATATGCAATGTATTCCTTCAGAGTGCTCAACAGAGAAATCATAGATAATATCTTTTAGATGAGTATTGTACCGAGAATCAATTTTTGTGAACCTAACAATAACATAAGTGTGCTCACGGGTGCAAGAGCTATGGAAATAATACTCAGTCTAGAGTTCCGAAAACATTTGATATTTCAATATGTACTATTAAAAAATCTGTAAGACATTACAAAAGAACAGTGCAATGCAGCAAAATAGATTAGAAAAATAGAATCAGATGAAGTTTACTTACTTCTGCATGGAAAAAAAACCCCATTCTTCTATTTTTATGAGAAAGAATCTTTTCTTTTTGTTTCCCTAAACTCTCGTTTAAACACTCATGGCAAAAATCTCTGAATGTACATATACCAGTAGGATTAAACGTAAGTCCAAGAACTTCTATTTTAATGCAGCTACAAGTTACCATCTCACACTGTATTTACTTACTTCCAATAGACTCTATGCCAGTAAAACCAAAAAAGAAATCTAACGCATATGGTAAAATGCAGCTAATTTTGGGTTTTGTGAAATATATTGTATAGGCTGTCCTGGATAATGAAATCCTCGTTTTACTCACAGAACACCTGTGGTGTACCAGATTGGGATTCTGTGGTTCGGTACTTTGGAAGACCTTCCCTAAAGATATGCTCTGGGTTTTTTGTTTTTAAAAGCAGTTCTTTGTGATGATGCAGACGTTTGCATACCTCCTAGTGATAAAATTAAGAAACGTATTGGAATGCATGTCACCTTTATTCTTCTGGAAACTCCAACCAAATATTTTCTTTATTCCCACCCTAACTCCTGTAAAGCCAGGAACTGAAACCACATGGGAACTTGTAAAGCTTTCTAGATATCTAACTGCAGCTGGTAGAAATCACCTTTAATTTTAGGTCATCAGGTGTAAATGACATGGCCTTCAAACGCAATCATGGCATCATTTTACTTATTTTACCTTGGTTTAATTTTTGCTTATCTGTATTCTCACCCTTGACATATATTTACCTGCCATTTTACTTAGAAAATCATCACATGAGGTACTTGTCCAGAATGTTTTTTTAATTCCTGTGTTGTGCACTTCTAGGTATCATGTAAAAAATAGATGATATGATGTTCCTTCACATCTTACAGTGTTTGCTTCATAGACAACAGAAATGCTTTTGAAGTGAAACATTTCATTGTGTTCAGCACTAAAATTGTTATTGCGATAATATTTATTACAGTTAAGCAAGATTAGTATAAAGAATAATTAATACAAACTTGTGTAAGATGGTATTTTTTCAATGCAAAATGCAAGCAAACTAGAATAAACCTTTTCCAAATGCAATGGAATGTATAGAAACCTTCATCCATGTACCCAAAAATGTATAAAGTGATAAAACAGACCTTAATAAAGATCACTTTAAAACCTTCATGTCAGTTCTAGTTTTCATAGAGTATAATAACTCAACAAATTCAGTGCCAACCACAGCTGCATCTTTTTTCCCAATTTCAGATTACAGAATCACCAAATCACCTAGTCTGGAAAAGATACCTAAGATCATCAAGTCCATCCTTTGATTGGTCACCACCTAGTCAACTAGACCATAGCACTAAGTGCCATATCCAGTCATTTATTGAATATATCCAGGGCTGGGGACTCCAATATCTCCCTGGAAAGCCCATTCCAATGCTTAAGCATCCTTTCAGTGAAGAAATTCTTCCTCAACCTCCCATGGCAGAGCTTGAGGCCTTTTCCTCTTGTCTTGTTGCTATGAGAGTTCACCAGCTCTGCTGCCCTTCTCTGGACTCACTCCAGCACCTCAGGGTCCTTCTTGTAGTGAGGGGCCCAGAACCGGACACAGGATTTAAGATGGAACGAGTCAGAGTGCAAGTAGACAATCACTGCCCTGATCCTGCTGATCAGATTATTGCTGATAGAGGCCACAATACCACTGGCCTTCTTGGCCACCTGAGCACACTGATGGCTCATGCTGAGCCTGCTGTTGACCAACATTCCCAAGTCCTTTTCCACCAGGTAGGTCTCCAGCCACCCTGCCCCAGCTGTAGTGCTGCATGGGGTACTAATATGCAAATAGTCTTGACTGTTTGCTTTTATTCTGACCTATAGCATATTTATTATCCTTAAATAGTTCAATTCATATTGTATTTATGAGATTTCTTACCTCAAAGTAGGTAAAATGAGTTCTAAATTTTTGTACAGCACTGCTCCAAGCACAAACACAGTTGATTCATCTAATTCTGAAAAGAGTAAGGAAAAGTACTTTAAAACTCTTACTCCCAAGCTTTCATTATTATAAAAACCTCTGAATATCATTTATCTTTGCAACATAAACTTTATTTTAAACAAACATTATAATTTTGAATTATCTCCTAGAAGTCTGTCATAAAAATGTAGCACTGTCAGGAACAAATGAAAAGATTTAAACCACCAAAAATCACATTTACAAATAATCCATCATTGTATGCTGACATTCATTCTAGTTCATTTACATTTATAATTAAGCATTTTCAAAGAATGTCTGTAGAGTAAATTCTCTAATGTCAGAGATCTGCACTGCAATGATATTTTTAAATTGTATCTGGAATTAAGATAATTTGCCTGCTGAGGTTCCTGGTAAGACATATGTTGGAATGGCTCTGCCTGCTGGAACACAGCAGCTTCAGGGGGTTCAGCAGAGCTGTTCTTCAGCTCACCTCATATCAAACAGATTAAATCTTGTGCACAATAACTAAGTAAAGCATTGTTTCTTTGGTGTAGAAAATATTGTCTAAGATTTCTGTAGCACTTTTTGTTCAAGGTGCTGAAATTAAGCCTATTCATTTCTCTCTAGGAAAAACTTATGGGTACTGTATTTCTTTTGAAGAGAAATAAAAGAACCATTCCTATATTATACAGTGATCCCATCAGACAGATTCAGAGTTGCCTGGATAAAGCTAACGGAAAATTAACATGCTGATATGCTTTTTTACCTGTTGACATAGGAGTGAAGATATTTTTTGGAATGACAACCCTGTCTTCTGAGTTTCGTGCCCAATCAACCATTCCTTTTCTTCCTTTCATGGGGAAATTGATGTCAGTTAAAACAGATGCAGCAGGAAGCTTCTGAATACTAGCCACTAGTAAGAGAAAGCATAAAATCATATAAATTTAAAACTGTGTTTCATCTGTTAAAGCATCAGAATGACAACAGTACAGCAATAACAAAACTTTAAATGACACATTTCAAGTAAAGCAGGAATTCATAGGACATTAACTGGTTCAGAAAGCATAATCTTCTGTTTATTATGCAGTTCTACTATGGATTAATTGTGTGGTATTGATCATAACATTTGTCATCCAGATTCTGATTAAATTTCTTAACAGAGATTATTGAATGTACCAGCTTATACCCTGAAATTTCACACATAAGGACATTGTTGTGTCTTCAGAGAAAATTCTAAAATGATCAAATGTGACAATAAAAGTAAGAGGATGCTCAAAATTGGTTTGGGAAATATAACTTCTAGATACAGGCTAATGAAGCAATAAAAGAACTTTTATCCTCTATACAGGCACAATTTAAAGATAGATCCATTAAGGAGATTAACATATTAAAAGACCTTGTTGTTTGCATATAAAGTAAAGCAGTATAGCACCTAATTTCTTTTCCTTGGAAGAGCAGTCTCCATTCTGAATTCTTGATTTTACTTTTTCCACCTAAAAAACCCCAACACCCAAACAACATAAGTGTTATATCTATAATAGATATATCAAGATAGAAGAAATAGGTGTCAAATCTAATAACAGTGAATTTAGTTTACTCATTCTGGTTTTTTTTTTTTTTTTTTTTTTTTTTTTCCCTGTTTTCTAACTCAACTATCACCTGAAAATCAGTTTCAGCTTTGCTGTGAAATCTAAGTACAACTCCATGGCAACACAGTCAGTGTCTAGTAAGACTCAAACGAAAGGAATTGAAAGAGCTGCAAGCATTTGCATACATTCAGAGAGATAACAAACACCACATTTGGAGCCTAGCTCCATTCTTAATGTACGCCATGTTGATAGCCATTTCCTGTGCAATGCCCTTCCTAATCAATTTATGCAGAGGCTAATGTAGTTGGAAGAGTTTGGATATCAGGACTACACTTTGATCTGCACAACGATTTCACTGCAAGGACTCTGCAAGGGAGTTAAATACAATGGGGGTCAGCTGTAAAAACAAGCAGAACAGGAAAATAAATGTAGAAAACCATTAGGTGTCTCATCAGAAGCTTTTATTTGAAAGAAAATTGTAATTCAAATCCAAGAGAAGATTAAAATTAAGATGCTAACAATATTAACTCTACAAATACATTTCTTACTAACTGACTCTTATTTTCAAATTAGACTGGTTATGAATTACAGAATCACATTAATGAGGTAGTACTTGAGGTTGTTTCTGACTTTCCATTATAAAAAATATCATCAGGGCTTTATAATGCTAGTTACAATCCCCTCCAGGCTGCAATTGGAAAATCCATTTGCAGCACTGAGGGGATGTTTAGTCTTGTGAATTTTCAGGTGGTGTGTGGAGGGAATAGAGTTCAGGTGTTTCAGAATTTCTCAGGCATAAAATGGATTGCATGCTTTCACATGCAATCAATGGTTATACAGAATATATTAACAATATAAAAATGGTTTTTTTCCAATAGTTCTTAAAATTTAAAAATAATTTTATCTTCCTGATAAATAAAATTAAGCTAATAGTTATTTAGCTTTCAAAATTAAATACAGCCTGTATAAGAAAATACTAGGCTGTTTTTTATTTCCTCAGTATTTACCTGTGCATCTATCTATCTATCTGTCTATCTAATTAGATAGTAGAGCCTTAATATTTCATCCCCCTTTTGGATGACAGTTCCCTTTATTGAAATAGGAAATCAATGTTATTCAATGGAATTCACTCTGCAAAACGGAAAACCACTTTAGGACTGGATAAATGGTGAGGGTCCAGGATAGTATTTTCTGTACTCTGTCTCTCTGTATTTTAAATAGGGCCATTTATCATGGCACATAAACAATACTTAGAACCAAAAATTCCAAAATATTTGTTATTGTTTAGGTGATGAATAACAAAAGCAAAGCATAAAACCTAAAACTTTGACTTATGGCTTATATGGAATAAATATAAATATATGTGTTTATTGGGCAGTGTTGGGTTTACAACTGGACTCAATGATCTTGTAGCTCTTTTCCAACTTAAATGATTCTATGATCCTATACATTCCCATTCATGGTTCGGTTAAGTTTTTTTACTTACAATCAAACAAAAATCTTGCTTATCAAGCCTGATCTCATTTTATGACAAGGTAATCCACCTAGCTGATCAAGGGAAGGCAGTAGATGTGATCTTGGATGTGAGTCAAGCTTTTGATACATTCTGTCTTTTACAGAATCCTTCTGGATAGAATGTCCAGCATTCAGCTGGATAAACACATCATGGGATGGGTGAGCAACTGGCTCACAGGTCAAGCACAAAGGCTGATGCTGACCTGCCAATAGAGTTCCACAGGGCTCCATCCTCAGCCCTGTTCTCATCAACAACTTCAGAAATCACTTGGAGGCAGGACTGGAAGAGGTACTAAGCAAGTTTGCAGATGGTATGAAACTAGTAGGAGCTGCTGAAGCAGAGACCTCCCCTGCAGAGAGACCCTAATAAATTAGAGGGTTGGGCAATCACCAGCCATCTGAAGTTCAACATGGGAAGTGCTGGATTCGGTATGGATTTCCATACAGACTGGGAAATGAGATGCTGGAAAGCAGCACCACAGAAAGGTACTGTTGGGGGTTGAGGTTTGTTCCTTTTTACTCTAAAGAATTTTTTCCCCATAAGTTACCAAGGAGACTAAATGTCGTACTTAAGACTATTTAACAAAACAAAGGGATGGTTGAAGCTCGGAGGGGGGTGGGGTTTTGGGGCAGAAAAAAGGACAGAGTTTCAGGTAGCCAGGCGGTCTGGTTTTCGGCGTTCGAGGTGCTCTGGCTAGAGGATTTCGCTGCGGCTCAGTCCTGGGAAGTCTGCCATCATCTGCTCACCCTGGAATTCTGAGCTCCTCTAACGCCCTGCGAGAGCTGGGCCAGCCCTGCCCTGCCGTGGGTGGTTCCATCAGCGCTGCTCCTCTTGCTACAGTGTGACCCTGCATTCCCCTGTCCTGCCGGGACATTCCTGCCACTCTGCAACTGCCAGGGCGAGACTGTTTTTTCCACTGTTTCCAGCCTGGTGCTCTGAGGATCCTGCGGGGGCACCGAGATGAAACTGCTATGGGTTTTTTGTGAAGGAAAGTCCTAGAAGTTCTTGGTACTGTTTTTGTTATCAATGCTGTAATTGTGTTTGTTTTGTTATATATTAGTAAAGAACTGCTATTTCTATTTCCAAAATCTTTTGCCTAAAAGCTTTTAACTGAAAAAATTATAATTGGGAAGAAGGGTGGTGGTGATGGTAGTTTACATTCTCCATTCCAAGGGAAGCTCCGGCTTTCCCTGGCAGATACCTGTCTTCCCAAACCAAGACAGGTACTTAGGCATCCTGGGTGATGGAAAGTTGAACATGAGTCAGCAGTATATTCCACTTCTTCAAAGTCTGGCTCTTACAGATCCACACAGATTATAAGGCCTTTTTTTTAGATACTTTGCAAATGAGTCCATGAGGATGTGCCTAATGAGGCTCTTATGCTCCAAGGTGTAAGATAATTTAATAGAATTTGACTGGAGGCAACTAGTTTAGGCCTATCAACACAACCAAGCAGACACATGAAATAGTCTCCAGCTCTTTAGTATCACTTTAAGCTGTATTTAATATTTAAGGAAAGCTAATATTCTTATTAAATATTAGTCTATGACTCATTTCAATTAAACTTTGGCTTATGATCAGCTGTATTTTCACTGTGAAATGAGGCTCTCTAACTCAGTTTTAATCTGCAGCATAAAATAATTACTTATTGTATACTGAAAGTCAACCAGCCTTTGAGAGAACAATGTATTTAATTCATGTGCTGGGTCATTTGTACATTAGAAACTCAAAAGCAAGGTTCTTATACATAGATAGTAATATGCCATTCACTTTGCTCTTTATTGTACTCTTTTTATGTTAGGTTTGTATTGGAAAACAATGCTTCAAATTATGGAACCCAAATGATTCAGTTCTGCAATTTCCTCACAAGCACTATGTCTTCTCATTTGAAAAAAAGAAAAGTTTCTCACTAGGTTGTTCTTTCTATTATTGTAAATTACCATACCAAATCATCATGTCCTGCATTTGTGAGATCAAACACTTGGCAAACAAGGCTACTTTTCGGCACTGTGGTATGAGTATTTTTGCTTGTTTATACAAACACACAAATTGCATACTACTGGAAAAATAGTCAAAGAGAATATTAATAAGAATAAAAATGTAAAGAGGGGAAAAAAAGGGATGAAAAACTAGGGGAAAAAAAAAAAAAAGAAAACTAAAATGAAAATTACCTGAGCAGAAGCTGAGGAAAATCTTTATAAGTCATGTTAAAATAAACTCCTTCAATATGGAAAATTCTCTTTTTTATTTATTTGTATCACAGCAATTCCTACGAGTCCTGTCTGCTGTTTTGGACACCATAATATAGGAAAGACATTAATCTACTAGAGAGTGTCCAAAGGAGCGTGAAGAGGACGGTGAAGGGTCATGAGGAGAAGCCGTATAAGGTGTGGCCGAGGTCACTTGGTCTGTTCAGCCTGGAGAGGACTGAGGGGAGACCTCACTGCAGTGCTCAACATCCTCACAATGGAAAGTGGAAGAGTAGGTACTGATCTCCTTACTCTGGTGTTCAGTGACAGGATCCAAGGGAATGGCCTGAAGCTGTGAGAGGGGAGGTTTAGGCTGAATATCAGAAAAAGGTTTTTCTCCCAGAGGGTGGTGGGACACTGGAACAGGCCCCCCAGGGTAGCGGTCACAGCCCGAAGCCTGACAGAGTTCAAGAAGTGTTTGGACAAAGCTCTCAGGCTCATGGTGTGATTCTTGGGGTTGCCCTGCACAGGGCCAGGAGTTGGAATCAATGATGGGTCTGTTCCAACTCTGCATATTCTATAATTGTATCACTCTGCGATTTAGTACAGGCGCTAACTGAGCACATCTGCAGTGCAAGCTGCAGGCTGAGCTCTGGTGGTGAAAGCCTGAGACAGGAGGCTTTTTTCAGTGTTTTTTTGATGTACTTTGGTATAAACTACAAGACAGTAGTTCAATTACACATAAGAACACATACATATTTGATTATTCCACAGTAATTATTGATTCAGAAGAATCCGTGTAAGTCTAGTCTAATAAATTTAGTAATTGCTTTGAACTGTAATGGATTAATTCTTAATATCCTCTACAAATACAAATTAATATCCTCTACTTCCCTTTATTTCATTTTCATGCTGCAATTGCAGACAACCTGTTTGATACTGTTCTAATAAAAATTTCAGAATTGGTAACTACTAACTCATCACAGTAAAAGCAAGTAAAAAAATATTGTTGCAGTTCAATTTCTATCAACTCTAAAAAACAGAGTTGATAGAAATTGAAAATTTTCTATCACTATAAAATGACCTGGTTACACATAATAGTAAGTGAATGATATTTAAGCAGATTATTTGGAACAGCATAAAAGTGGTTAATTAATGTGTCAGGAAACTTGGAGTAAAAAAAAAATAGTGTTGTTCCCGTATGAGTAGCTCTTGTAGACCATGGCCTAGAAAACAAAAGCTGAAATGTATTGTCTTGATCCCTCTAACCCTGAGTGAGTTAAAAGCTGTCTAATGCAACTTCTAGTAGCTCTCTGATTGATCTCAGTTGCTAAAGAACAACAACAAAAAGCAACCAAGTAACTGTCATGAATCATTTTCCCCTTCCTTTTAGTAGTGATTCAGAGCCTCCTGTATTCAACAAAAACTGGTAAAATTTTGTAATTAGCCCCTTAAATAGTATTAATCAGTTTGAACAGAAAATCAGATTCACCAAAAGGTATGACAGAAAAACAACTGGATGTTTACTCATTGACTAAATGCAACTTCAGGTCTCACAATAGAGATTCACGTTTTTAAATTACAACATGTGTGGGACGTTTAACCCCAGATGTCCTCACTCCATGAGCCTGAGAGCATTGCCCAAATGCTTGTTGAACTCTGGCAAGCTTGGTGCTGTGAACACTTCCCATGGTACTGTGATGCCTTTTCCAGTGCCCAAACATACTCTGAGTGAAGAACCTTTTCCTAATATCCAACCTCAACCCCACCAACACAGCTTCAGCCATTTCCCTGAGTCCTGTCACTGGTCATCAGAGAGAAAAGTGCAGCGCCTGCCCCACCTCTTCCCCTCACAGGGAAGCTACAGACCTGATCTACAGGGTGGCTACAGACATCTCCCCTTAGCTGCAGTACCAGTTCTGATTCTGCTTTCTTGTAAGTGACAATATTCTGGATGTGTTGTGCTTTACAGGACAGTAACCGTGTTGGTCTCTAATTTGCAGTAACTCAAGATACAGAATTTGATTGCATTTCAGTTACAGACTGACTATGAATTAGAGAATGACTGTGTATATTAGCAGTCTCATTTGCTATTTTCTTACACTATTTTGACTTGCTCATTGATGGTATCCTAGGTATATGTTATTCAGCATTTAGTAAATTAGAGTTTATCACTTAACACATTTTGATTTTTGAAACAGACAATGCTCTGGAACAGCTCCTGCTAAATCTGTTTCTGGGTAAAATAGTATTACTATTGACACAGATGATATTAATGAAGAATATGAAAGGTTTTTGAGTTGAACATCAGAATACTGGCCATTTCTACAAAACATCTCTGTTAAGATGACTGTTAGAACAATATTTATATGTTCTAGAATTATTCTTTTGACCTTAAATATAAAACCTTTGTTTTTTATAGACTATAGAAGATTACTTAAGTCAGCCCATGTTGGATACATCAGGAACAAAGTCTTGCCTGGATTATCAACAAAGAGCCAGATGGACATATTGAAGAAGATACATCTAACAGACTTTCTCTATCCACTTAAATTCCATTATTTCAAGGAAAATTTGCAACAAACACAAATTATGAAACCTCCATTTAAAGGAGACTGATTTGTGGATCTCCAGATTTGCTATAGAACCCTGCATGTGAGCAGGCTTGATTAAAATCCTTCTCTCAGTCCAAAGATAAACTCACTTCTTACCGCCTACAAGCTTATGTATAACAGAAGGACAGTGGTGAAGTGGCATCCTCTTACATGAACATGAGAAAAACAAGGCAACTTTCCTTCTGTAAGTAATATTCATGAAATCTCCTCACAGTGAACCAACATCAAACTATGTTCAGAAAAGGTGCCTAAGAAAATATAACCTAACAGATCTACTACTGCTCATGCTCTATCCACACAGAAGCAATAAATCCTTAAATTAGAACCTACCGTTCCATGGGAAGACAAGACAGGGATGTCCCTAGAATCCTGCTGTGCACTTGCATTCCTGAAACTCATCAGCCCAAAGCAGCTACCATATCACTATTCAAGCTTTGGGTAGCAAGACACAGTGCTAGTATAGGCAAAAGCAGAAGTAGACACTTCATACGTATTTTCACTAATCAAGGATGAACTCTGCATGAATCCCTCCTTTGGTGTCAAGCAAATTCTGCCTTATATAGACTCACTGTTTGAAGGTTAAGAATAATGCTTTGGTTAATCAAGAAGCTACCTTAACAGTGATCTCTGGATATTTCCCTTCTGTTTTCTATAAACAATGCAGTGGGGAAAAGAGTTGCCCATTACCGTAACATGATCAGTATGATGTATAGGACAACTTGGAAAACAGCATGGTTTCTGGAAATTATCAGGATGCTGTTGCCAGCAATGAGACACAAACTGGACCAGCCAGGATGGCAATTGAAATAGAGATGGGAAAAATTGAGTAAGCCTGGAAAATAACTTTAATAAAAACCAGAGCCAACAAAAGAACATGAGCTGAAGACAGTACGGGGCAACCTCGAAAGACCCAGCAATGAGACAAACATAACAATATAAAGATTCTATCCCGGACAGTGAACCAATGAACAATTACATTACCTAATATGTAAAACCCTGTTAACCATTCATATGCAAGAACTCAGAACATAACCTTATGTGGTACAACTTCATTAACATAACTATACCCATAATTTCATTATTCTCACCATAATCTAAAAAGATATTTCCCTTCCTAACATCTCGTTTCCCAGGCTCAGACTGATGCTGACTTCACTGATGATCAGGGCTAACCCGCTCATGGTCCCTGGTTGCCCAATTCCCACAGGATGTACTTAATAATAACTCGGATTTTTTCTGCTACTTACATAATTAAAAAAAAAATCATAGGCAGCAGGAAAGTGTTTTCTTTTGGTTCTATGTACTTTTGTTGCTCAGTACCAAATTCTGTATTTGAGGAAAAACTCAAGAATATACAAATTTCATAGACTCATGAAATCTCACATATGCATACGCAGTCTCACAAGAGACTTCTGATTGCACATTCATTATGATTATTTTGTTCCAGGTATGGAAATAAACTCTAAAAATTAAAACTTCAAACAATAATAAGGCCATTTAAATTTGTTGTTATAGACAATATATACTTATTTAAAATAATTATGGAAAATATTAAAGTTTATTCCCTGAAAAAGCTAGTGCGTAGAAACAGCTATAGCATCATATAGAATTTCTGTATGTTACAGGTACTATTTCTGCATGTTCCCTGGGGGCAGGGGTGAGGGGGATGGCATTTTTGTAAATTTTTGTAATTTTTTACTATTTACTAATTAGTAATGCACACTGCAAGTTTAATATGGCTATTTTAAGCTAGCAAATGTGGAATGCAAAGAACAAAATCAATCTGCTAATCTGAATGACAAGTTTGAAGAAAAACCAGTTGAAGTAATGAAATTGTAAACAGTTCTTTTATGAGCAGATAGAAGAAAATGTACTCTCACAATAAATGGAATACTTCCTGAAATATGTGATGATTTAGAAAAATGCTTTAAACATATGGTAGGAAACTGTACTTCATTAATTAGAAGACAACCCCACCTTCTTGGCATTATTTTGAAGAAGATGAAGATATGAGCAACCAAATAGACCCACAGCCACATCAAAGGTACTCTGTTTCTGAAGGACCTTTATTTGTTTCTATTCCTCCTAGCATTACTGTGCATCCATGCTACTAAAACTGTGGTCTCAGGCAGCCTCTCCTGCCTTGTCATAAAATACTTCTTAAGGAAAAGAAAAGAAAGACTTCGCATAAAGCAAGACAGAAGATGGAGACTGATGCAGGAATGAACTGGCATTTAAGTGCATGAGTTTTAATTTACAGACATAAAGATGAAAACCATGGGTAATACTGAGGGGCCAAGGTCACCTACAACACTATTTTAGATGACTGGTCAGGTAACTTGCAGAAGCAAAGCATTTTTCAGTCACTAAGGTGACTTGATAAAGTGTCTGTGCTGATGATTATAGCTGATAACAAGAGCAAAGAGAGTGAGACTGAAGGCAATGTTAAGGTAGTGAGCTCACAGGGTGGAAATGATGATGAAGCAAAGAAGGGAAAGAGAAGAAAAGCTGAGACTGAGAGATCATTTACATGTTTATTTATCAAGCTAACTCATGGTTAGATACCCAATAAAAGCCATTAAAGAAAGATGGGGAGGACTTGACAGAGGACAAGAGATCTGAGCCCAGTAAGGAGGAAAACAGATATGAAAATCATTAGCAAGGAATTGATAAAAAAATTCTATGAACATTTCATTTCTTGGGGTGATGTAGAGCAGAGCAGAATGATTGCTTCCCAGAAGCAGTAAATTGAAGCAAAGAAGAAATGCCTATTGTTTTACCTCTAGGGAAATGATAACTAAACCTATCATTCAGAAATCTATAAAGATGTGAACTAAGTTAGTCAGGATATAGAAAGATGATGTAAGAAGTAAATTCACAGGCATGGAGAAAGAAAATTTGGTGCAGAAAAGCCACACACAAAGGAAAAAAATGGGAATCAATATATGTTTTTAATCACAGCTTTTTGTAGCAAACTGAAACCAGATCTCTACTATATTTTACTGTTGAACAGCTTTTTCATAATCATACAGAGTGGCATTGTGAAGGACTTTCAGATAACACTAGGAGAAAATTAAAACTGAGAGAACTGTAAATTACTCTGGCATAGAAATGCAGAGATTACTAGCATGAAAGCAGCTAGTGAATCCTGAACAGAAAAGATCGATTAAAAGCTATATCCTGCAAAACAGTGGATATGGAGGAACTGCTTGCAGCTGCTTCCTGTTTTTATAGCAATCCACCAGGAATGCCTAAATTTCTCCATTTTCCTTTCCAGAAACAGAAGGCAGTGCTTTCTTTACACTTCGGCTCCATTAAGGTGGAGAAATTTGACAGATAAGATCCTCAAAAAGCTCAAGCCTTTAAGTATGTTTACTAACCAAATTAGTCCCCTCTTTATATGCATCTGCAGTTGCTTTCTATTTTTAAGTCAGAGTAGGACTTACTAAGCTAACATTGCTTGCTAGAACACTGAATTTATGTTTTGAGCACTTCAGGTAGAAAGATCTGCATGCAATTAGGTCCCCCTCTGAACATGGGCCCCTATATGAAGGCATTATAAATCATACCTTTCATATCTTAGATAAGGATTAGGATTCAAGGCTATTACCAGCAAAACTTATCCAGGAGGAAAGGAAGACCAACCCCCCCATTTGAATATTCATTTGACAACTGGCCTAATATATAAATCAAGGGGTCAGAAGGAACGTAGGTTTGTTTAATTCATCCCAGATAACTGTGAGATGTCTCAAATTAGTGCTTTACTAAATTATTTGCTCTGGTAATTTAGGACACAGAATTTAATCACAAGCTTAGCATTTTCTGGTCAGCATCAGACTAATTTTCTAGTGAATATCTACCATTCTGAGTTTTGCATTCAACATGATGTCCAAGCTGTCAGTACCAATGCATCTCCATTACAGACACCCACAAACACACCCACACACCCACACCTGTACAGCTTAAGCTGCAGGTACTCAAAATCAGCTGTGAATTTAGGCAACTTTGTAGCTTATATCAAACTACAGTGAAAAAGGCTGTGAGAGGTGAGGGTCCACAGCTCCTTCACTCAGGAGCTGCACTTAAGCTGAATTTGTTGTGGCTGTGCATGGCTATGTATTTTGGTTTTCTGAAACTTGACCTGCGGATTCCATGTCAAGATTCAATGACCTTGGACCTACCTTATCACTATGGCTTTCCTGAGAACCACTGGACCAGATTCTGACCCCGATGCTTTGATCTGACTTCTTGGCTTGATGTCAGATATGCCTCATTGCTATTGACTTGTCTGCGGATGTGGAATACTAGCGGGATCTGGCTACCATTCTCATTCTCTGCTCAGACCTTCTCTGCTCTTCTTGTTTGGATGCTGTGGGACCTCGTCTTTGCCAGTGAGGCCACTGTGGACACCCTGCTGTCTCCTGTTCTCTCTCACAGAGCAGCCTACTCTTGCTTCCCCCTGAACCCAGCAGCTAGTAAGCATATGCTGGAACACTAAGTGCCTTCTGGACAGGCTTGAGCAGAGTCACACAGAAAATATGAAATAGAATTGTTAGGAACAGAGATCTCCTGTTTCTCAGTTTAATGTTGAGGCCATGATTTTAACCTACCTCGCAGGAGTTCATAACTAGGTTTTTGTATTCTGGAGGCATGTCTAATTCATCTTGAAAATTCTCCATGGAGACATAAACTGGATTAAGATTTGCTTAAGGGATTGTAAAAGGTTGTCCAGGGGCACTGTGAAATATAATTGTAAGGATAATGCACACATGCTTTATTTAGATTGTTTACATCATGCATGGCAGAACAAAACCCAGTACCTCAGTGGGATATATAGATGCTATCCAATCTAAGTAGTAAGTAATACTAATTAGACTGAGTTTGATTTACTTGTTCACATTGTTGGATTCTAAATTAACTTTAATAACTTGGGAGAAATATCTCTGTGTATTATGGTCATTTCAATAAAACAACTGCACAATGAGGAGATGCTTTAAAAAAGATCTAACTGGAAAATGTGGCCTATAAAGAATGACTGAGCTTGGTTATTATGAGCTGTTATAACGCAATCACATGAATCACTATGGCATGTGGACCTTGTGCTCAGCTCTTGTTATCTAATTCTGGTCATCCCATCTCCAGCATCCCCAGCTTCTTCCCTCCCACTCCCCCCAAATGAGAGGCTCTCTTGTTTATCAAAGTTGTGGGAGTAGGAATCAAAAAAGATCCAAGCTTCTAAGAAAAAAAAAATGGAAATAAACAGTCAACTAGTCAGCTAAGTCAGATGTTACACCGTTACTGTTACCCTTGTCAGAATTCAGGTGTCTTACATTTTCATTCATTTTGATTGCAGTTGACAGAGAAAGACTGAGATGCCTAATCAGGGTTGCTTGTGATGCCTTCTCAGAGTTTTAAATAATCATCTGAATTTTGATGCACAGTGAGCTTAAACTGCATATAAGAATACTGGATTAACCCTTTCTTGTACTGATGAGTACATAAAATGCACATTATTATTGACTTCAATGCCAAAATTGAACATAGAATATGTTTAATTAGAATATGGTCAAAATAATGAACTCAAGATATAACATAGCATTATACCCGCAGCAGAGAGGCTTCTAAGTGTCTTAAAAAGAGTCTGTTTGGATTCAGACCAAATTTTCAGATGTCCTTAGTGTACCTTCAGTTTTGCTTTTAAATGCAGTAGAGAATGACAACTTTGGACAGTTAATGTGTAGAAAGTACTGTGATTAAGAAAACGTCTCAGGTTTTCCTGAGGCATGACAGAAACAGTCTTAAGGAGCTGCTATTGTGCCTTGCTCCATGACACATTCCTAACACAAGCACCTGATTGGACTCTGCTCTCTCTTTGGCACTATATCCTACCTGCAACCTATTTTCTGTTACAGTTATTTAAAAAAAAAAAAAGGGTTTATTGCTATTGTTCTTTCTTCATTTTCTTGTTCTTTATGAAATATTTATTCAGAATAGGAGTTGCTCAAACTGGAACTATACTGCTTCAGTGAACTATCTCTTATTTTCTGGAAATATTGCCTGTAGGTAGAAGCTCTATAAAGTTAAAATGTGATTCTACATTGTGCAATATTCCAAAAAACACAATTTTACCTATGAGCCAAAGTGGAAAGGAAGAGTTTATGTATGTTATTACATAAAAAAAATCATGAAGAATTTTTTTAGAAGCAATATCATGAACATGAAAGATGGAAATAAGAAGCAGGGATGGAATTTTTGTTTTCTATTGATCCGCAGTTTTTGCGACCCACCAATTCAACAAAACAGCTACAATTAACTTCCTGTACCTGAAAGTCCTAACAAACAGTGACTGAATGCATACACCTGAGAAGCTATAAATTTAGTGAAAATGTTTGCAAATTATTTTAAAAATAATGTATACATTCAGTCTTTCAGAATTATTCAGTGTCAAGTATCCTAAACCTGAGTCCAGTTCTGTTATTACTGCCATCTCTTCTTTGGGGTAACTCTAATTATCTCCACAGATAGATCTAGGAGATAGCCAGAAAAAACCCAAAATTTCTTGCCTTCCAACAGTATTTGTATTATAACCTATAGTCAAGATAGCTTCCCTATTACAAATCATACCCTGGAGAATAGGACAATGAAAACGTGCAAATTATGTATGGTGCTACTTCCCCACCATATCCTGATTGTAGCACTGCTAGCCAACAAACAGTATTTTACAGGATTCTGGAAAGAAAATTGCTTTTTTCCCCCTTTTAGTTATTTTCCTGTCTTTGCTCTGTGTTGCTTTCAGTGCTATTGTTTTATAGAATTTTTTTTATGTAATAAATGGGTTTTCTGTCTCTAATCCCAAAACATCTAAATGGTGCTTTATTGGAAACTAAGCTGACTGCACTCTGGTGGCAAGCGTCCATAATAAAATTTCCAAACTGAACAAAAGCCAAACAAAGTTAGGGGTCAGTGTAAGGATGCTCAGTTATTTGATAATATTTCAAAACAGTCCCTTTTTTCAGAAGCACAGATGTGGTTAGAATAATCTGGACCAATCTTGATGTGAATTGTGGCTAATAACAAAACGTTTATGATTAAAAAATGTGTGTTCTACAGTTATATTAAGTTTATTGCAAAGGGACATTTGCATTGCAATGAACCATTTCCAAAAGGGGCTCAAAGTCATCATTCAATGCATGTGCTGAGACTGGTTCCAGTGCCTGGAGAAAGAAATGAATTGGACATAGAATTCCCCACACACATGACACAGACATATGACACACATATGACACAGAGTCATATCTGCAAGAGGGACTGGAAGGAGGATCCAGAGAATGATAGGCCTGTCAGCTTAACCTCCACGTCAGGTAAGGTCTTGATTGAGCAGTTCCTTTTGAGTGCCAACATGTGGCATGTGCTGGACAAGAGGGAATCAGGCAGAACTAGAACAGGTTGAGGAAAGACAGGTTCTGCTTGGCTGGTTACCTTCTAAAACAAGGTGACCTGCTTAGCAGATGAAGGAAAGGCCGTGGATGTTGTCTAGACAGCCTTTAGTAAAGCCTTTGGCACTGCTGAGCCCTGGCATTCTCTTGGAGAAGCTGGCAGCCCATGGCTGGGACAGGGGTACTCTTCGCTGCATTAAAAACTGTCTGGGTGGCCAGACACAGAAAGTGATGGTGAATGAAGTCACATCCAGACAGCTGCCAATCACTAGTGGAGTTCCCCAGGGCTCAGCACTGGGGCTAGTCCTGTTTAATGTCTTTATCCATGACCTGGGTGAGGGAATTGAGTGCACCTTCAGCCAGTTTGCAGATGATGCTAAGTTGGGTGTGACTGTTGGAAGCTGGAAAGTAGGAAGGCTCTGCAGAATGATCTGGACTGATAAGCAGATTAAAATGGTATGAGGTTCAATAAGACAATGTGCAGAGCCCTTTACTTGGGTCACAACAATCCCATGCAGTGCTACAGGCTGGGAGCAGAGTGGTTGGAAAGCTGACCGATGGAAAATGGCCTTGGGGTGCTGGACAATCGTGGCTGAACACGAACCAGAGTGTGCCTAGGTGGCCAAGAAGGCAAATGACATCCTGGCCTGTGTCAGCAACAGTGTGGCCAGCAGGACCAGGCAGTGATTGTCCTTCTTGTCACTGTGGGGACGCACCTCGAGTGCTGTGTTCAATTCTGGGCCCCTCACTGCAGGAGGAACACTGAGGTGCTGCAGCAAGTCCAGAGAACGACATTTGAGCTGGGGAAAGGGTCTGGAGGACACTGCTCATGAGAAGTAGCTGAGGGTGTTTAGCTGGAGAAAAGGAGACTTGAGTTGGAGACCTTATCACTCCTTATAACTGCCTAAACAGAGGCTGTAGCCAGGTGGGGGTCATTATCCAATCTCTTAAGTAACAAGTTAAAAAACAAGAGGAGATGGCCTCAAGTTATGTAGGGGAAATTTAGGTTAGATATTAGGAAAAAAAAAGAATGAAAGTGTTCTGAAGCACTGGAACCTTCTACCCAGGGAAGTGGTGGAGTCTCTATCCCTGGAGTTATTTAAGGATGCCTAGACACGGCACTTACACACATTGTTTAGTGGTGAACAGGTGATGTTATTTTAATGGCTGGACTCAATGATCTCACAGGTTTTTTCCAGCATCAACATTTCTACGGTTCTATACACATTAAAAATAGAGCTGATGACAATTTAGTAGAAGTGACAAAAGAAGTAAAATCAATAAAGTGAAACAGCTCATTTAAGCACATTAATAGGAATAAACAAGTTTTATTATTCAACAGAAGTATAAAATATTTTGAATTATACACAAGATAGGATAAGAGGGGACTGGAAGCCTTTAAATAAAATCTGTGAGTATGTTTTAATAAGCAAATCCTTGGGCATTTTAATGATGATGTACTATATCTAGGTTATGTTTATGGAATATGAAATATTATACCTTCTTTCACTTTTAGCTTTTTCTGCAACAGATCAATTCAGCATGGGTCCAAATGATTACACGGAGAACAAAGAGACCTCACTTGAATAGTAACTTGACTTTGTTTTTCTTATTCCTGGGAAAATACTAGCTAGCAACTACAGAATAATTTTCTCCTTTAGTCCAAACTTCAATATATGATAAAATAGGCCTGAATGAAAAAAGAAATCTTACCCATCTATATACTTCTACTAAATGAAACTATTTCAACATGAAAGATTAAGATAACAATATAAATACCAAATCGTAATGTTCTGTACCACTAAGATGTTCAAATGCTGAGAAGAAACAAAATAATATTTTGGTAATTTAATGATTTCTAGCTTGTCAGACAGCCTGTGATAATTGTCTTACACAGCTGTGAGGTAACATAACTTTGTTTAAGATTTTTTAGAGGAAGTTCCAGCTATATTTCCATGAAGCACTAAATAAAAGAAAAAAAATTTTAAAAAAGGTGCAAGATAAACAATCTCATTTCATGACCAGGGATAGCTAAAAAAGACTTTAAACATTTTTAAAACCACCAACAGTGCAGATTAATGCTGAGTGACAAGTAAAAATTTGGGTATGGCAGCTAGTGGTATCAATACAAATTATATCTATAGGGAAAAAAAGCCATTGAAAATGTGCATGTAGCTCTTTAGACAGAGACTCTGTCAAACCATGTATTAAAAAGCTCATGAGTAAATATTCTGTTAGAGAATGTAAAGAGTAACAAAATTATGAATAGAAGCAAATATTCTAACAAATACCTACAAGAAACAAGAATTACCAAATTCCTACACGTTTACTTGCCTACCCATTTTCACATCTTTGAAACAAAATTCTTAAATGCATTAAGTACATTCAAAGAACCAACACATATATACTCAGCACACTACATCTAATATCTTGTCAAACAAAATTAAAAACAGTATATACATAAACACTTCAAAATCTTCTGAGCTTCGCTGCTGAATACCATTTCTAATATGTAGAAGTAGTCTCATATTTGAATGTCTTGCCCTATTGATGTGCAGTCTCTATGACTTAGCTTTATGGGAGTTTTGGGTATGTATAATTTTAACTTCCAAAAATTATTTCTAAGTACAGCCACAAATGTAAAACAGATGATGCAGTATAAAATCACCAGCCATGTCTTCCAGTAGTGGAGCTATTCATCCAAGAAACAGGTATAAGTTCAATTTGACGAAGTTAAATGGCATTCATTTTGCAGAAATTAATTATTCTTTGTGCATTGTTGATTGTGAATGGAGACCATTATTTTTCATTGCCTAGATAGTGATGCAATTTTCAAAGCTAAATGAGCATTAAAAACATTCATTCTATGCTTCTGCAATGAACAATCTAAGATTCCTAATGGAAAAACGAGACATTCCCTTTAATCTTTATGAACATATTCCATTCCCTTGAGGTTAAAATGAGAAAGGAGGGGATAAGCTTGCTGTATTTTTGATATATGTTTCTCTCACAAACAGGAGAAGTCTTGTGTGAGCAGATACAGCAGCCTGCCTGCCTGCCAATCCCTGAAGATCCAATCATCCTGATGACTGTCCCACAGTTTCTTCCCCTTGGGCAGGCCAGTCTCTTTTCATTCCTCTGCTTTATTTGAAATGAGATTTTGGTGCCAATATTGAGAAGAAATATGTTTCACCAAGGGGCACAATTGATACACATATGGATGGGTTTCCAAGTATTTGCCTTTGGTATCAGCTCACATCCTAGTTATGCTCCTCTACAACAGGACCCCAGACAGGATTTTCTGGAGAAGTCACTGTACCAATATACTATTTTCCCATAGGTCCTCTTGAAATCGATCTCATTTCAAAATACTTGACTACTGAGTAAAAAAAGACAGCACGAGGCCATAAGATTTTACTAGCAATGTGTTACAAAACCCAGCATATAGCTAACCCTGCTATTAATTAAAGTAACTGGTGACCTAAGTGGAACATCTTATATGTTAGAAAAAAAAAATCCACAAAGTAATAGTCATTAAAAACAGCATAAGCATAGAACCATGGACTATATGAAAAATCATTCAAGCAATGAGATAATATATCTCTTCTAGAAGACCATTTCCCAATCTATATTAATAGAAGATTTACAGAATTATGCTGCCTAGGGCTGATTGCATGTCTCCATTATTGTAGAAACTGTTTGTTTAAACAAAAAAAGAAAAACAATCACAGCAATGTCAAGCTATTTGGCACCACTGCAGATGGTTTAAGTATTTGTGCATGCATCTAGTGCCATTCAAACACTGCTGGCCACAGAGCTGTACCACGTATTTTGAGTGAGGGAAAGTTCTTTCTCTGTCTCCTTCCCACCATAATGGAGACTTAGAGCATGGAAAAAACTCAAAACATAGAAGTTATATTCATGTGTAGCAGAACAAATCTCTGATTTTTATCACAAATCTTATCAAAGATTCTTTATCTCTGCCTTCAGAGAGAGAAACAAATGGGATCCTAAAACTCATACCTGAAGTCAAGGGAAAGAAAAAACTTACACAGCAAAATAGATGAACTTACAGGTTCAGAAATCACAAGGCACAAAATATACATTAGAACTTTCAGGCCCCGTTCATGACTTTAGCCCACGCAGTCCATGGGCCCTTTGGGATGCTTTGAACTGATCTTACTGACACTCAGCTCTGTTGGCATTATACAGTCTGACCTTAACAGAATGGCTGAGATATATGCAGTATCTTAGGTCTATATACTGAACTCCAACTCTCCATATTAAAAAAAAGAAATAAAAAATTACACTTACAGGAACACGATTACTCAGAATTATATCTGGCTATGTTTACATGACTTTGAAGCTTGACCTCAGTATCTCACAATCTCACTGCCAAAATAATTATTACCATACAAACACTTCTCTCTGATATTATTAGTGCACTAAAACCCTCATTAAACTGACTTGAAAAATGAAATATTTCTATCCAGTTTGTTACCTCAGTTGTTATGCTACTTTCAGGATATGCAGTTTGAAATAGGAAGCTCTTTACCACTATTTGGAATTAAAATTTACAGTCGTCACCAAGGAAATGGTATTTTTTCAATACAGCAGATTGATTTGCCTAATATTGTGAATGAAAATTTTTCCCCTCCTTTTCTGTTTGCTTTATCGCTTGATTGCTGATTGGTTGGTTGGTTTTTTTAGCTTCTTCAGATTTTTTTTGTTGCTGCTGTTTCTATTGGAGGGTTTTACTAATGTTTTTGGGGGGGGGGGGGGGGGTTGTAGTTTAATTGTTTATTTGTTTGGGCTTTTTTTTGTTTTTTTCTTGTTTTTCCTTTCCTCACCCTTGAAAGTTCGGGAAATAAAAAAGAACTTTGGCAGTATGCCATATCATTACCTTGGTATTAAACCATGTTCACGCCATATTCACAATGGAGTTTTGGGTAGTAGGCCTGTTTCTGATACAGAGCAAGTATTAGGCACAGCTAATAGCTGGTTTTATTCCTATTTTAACTGGCTTATAATTTTGGGGGGTTTACTTTGATTCTATTTAATTTTCCTTCTTTCATTTTCAGTAATGAATGAGTAACAAAATGCTGTAGAAATCATTAAAACTGGGGCTGAACTCAGCTATTTGCAGGACTTAGCCACACCATCTGTATCTGATGTACTACCACATGATGGCTGGACACTCTTGTGGTAACTCTTTCAGGGTCAAAAAATCCTAGAATGAGTCATCAAACTGTGCAGAATTGCATCTTACTATGCATCTTACTATTGCACTGTGGTACTCCTGTTTAAGGAAGGACTGTGTTGTCTGGAATATCTTGACATTACACTTCACTGAAAATGATTGTTGCCACTTGGCACTACCTTACTATGAAACAAACTCTCCCATTACTGCATTAATGTCAAACTACCACCATGGATGCTTAATTTCCATCCCCTTAAGCCTCATTCTACCTGGAAATTGTTGGAAGTCATCTAAAGGTTCACCTGTCTGAGGCAAAGGAGTGAATAAGGTCGGATTTAATTTCTCATGTCAATAGTTAAATGTACCTGTTTAAAAGTGGCCTGTCATGCAAATTGATTCCTTTAGAAAACAACAGCTTTTAATTGCTCATTTGAAGAAACAGAATGTCTCAGACAGGTGTTTACAGAGGTAGAAATTCAGAAATGATACAACGGTATGAGAAACATAAAAAAGGAACTTCCACAAATGGGCTGTAGATACTACTTTCTGTTTCAGTTGGAGGCATTTTTTTTAATGAGACAAGAGCCTGTATGTCGACATTTTTTATAGCTTCCATTTATTTAGAATATTTTACTCCACTTAATATAAGGTAGAGAAGGGAAACACTTTCAATTATTCTAGTTTCCTATAGCACTCATTTAAAAATACTGCATGGTTAATTTATTTAGCTTTATCTTTAAGGTTACTTAATAAACTGTATATACAAAACTACCTATGGAATTACAACTATTACTAAGAGTGTAGCTAGGGAATCGAGTTAGGTTTTTATCCACATTTGTGAAGACTGTTTGATAGAGATTCATATAGATATTCCCTTGATATTTGGAATTTTCAATCTTAAGTAATGGAGAGTTGTATTTTCTCAGGATCATTGAGTATGCAGGTTTAGAAAAGAAAGAAAACAATCTACTATTTTATGCACTGTTCACAGCAAGTTTTCAGGGAATGTGAATCATTTAATAAGCTTATATTATACAGAAAAAGAAGTACGAGCTCTTGAGCATTACTTCAGGCATTAAGTCAGATGCTGCAATGAGCTAGACCTTCAAAGTGTGCATGAAGTCTTTCCCCTTTAATCAGCAGAGAAAGCATGAGTCTTATGAAAGCCAACATATTGATCCGATCAAGGAATTGCTGAGACTGCTGCAAAGGAAATGATATGAATATATATAGAGCAGAAGTATCTAAGAGTATAAAAAAATTGCAATTGACCTTTCTCTGTAGTTTCCCTATCCTTTTATCTATTTTTTCTCTTCTGGAAGCCTTTAGCTATGGATTATTACATTTGGTTTGAGCAAGTAAAAAATACAGAAACAGGAAAGTGATGCTGGCAGTGTGTAAATCTCAAGATCTGAATGATTTTTTGAGAACTGAAAAAAAAAAAAGTGATAGGTTTTCCCTTTCACATAAGCAGAGCATCTGCTCAACCAACAGCATAGAGGCTTGGAGCAGGAAAGATTGATGGGCTACATCCAAGTGTGAAACAAAGAGATTGAGAACCAGAAGCCTAAGTCATGAATGAAAAGAATATGTGGCAGAAGACAGAACTTAGAACTTCTCTGACTATCATGTTTGCAATCCAAGAACAAGAGTGTGACCAACTGTGCTCCACAGGACAGGGAGAAAAGCATTAATTCTGCCTATGAGGACTCTTTTCTCACCTGTCCTATTCCCTAAATGATTCCTTGACAATGTTTGGGTAGGTTTCACAAATTAAAAAGTGTGGACAGGTGTAGGACAATTCAGAAACCTGCATTTTGTCCTTTTTGATTCATGTTTATAAGCACAGTCATAAAAGCCAGACCCTAGCCTGAAATGGGAAGATGACTGGCTCTTTTGCGCTGTTTTGAGATGAAATGGAAACAGGTAAAAGTCTATGTAGAAAAATTATGTAATAAAACATAAGAATTTTTTTACCTAATCGTTGATTACTTTGGTATGTAGTTTGTTATTCAAAAGAGAATATAAATATTACATGATTTAAAGAGGACTTGTGTTTTTTATATCTATTAGGAATGTATTTCATTGCAAAATCATGCAAGTTTCACTTTATTTTTTCCTTGTGAGAATTGGTTCCTGACAAAAAACCCACCCATAAGTATATTAATGATTATAGAGGTATTTACATATGAAGTACAACACACTACAAGGAGTGATTCCTGTTTACCTTCTTAAAGTAGAAAATACAATGCACACAGTTGCTTAAAGGTGAAATTTTCCTTTGTGAAAACATGTGGTACTCTGGGATAACTTGATGGAAACAGGAGAGAAATCTGAATGGCTTTTTGGGACCACTCAACAGGATCTGAATTCTTATTTGTCTGGTAGGTGCAATTTTTTTCTATTAGGATAAAATGTCGAAATATTTGCAGCTGAACTTTTATTAACTATAAATACTGCTTTAAAACCCACACAGTGCTTTAGCACTACACAGACCCAGAACAAGAAGTAATTTAATTACAAATGAATTCTGAGTATCTGTGTATAAGTTTATTGAAATACTTGTTTCCTGGCTGAAAATTTTAGACATTTTCTTTATACCTTTGTACAAGTTAATATCAAGTCTCTGCCTTTTTTTTCTGTTTCCTTTCAAAATTTTAAATAAGTTCAGTCTCTTGGTATGTTTTAGGCCAGTATCACATTTGTGCTATCTGAGTCAGAGGATCTTGAGTGCTGCATTGGAGACACACATCACTAATTCTAATACAAAAATGATAAGAGGACTAAGGCAGATGCCATTCAGATAAGTAAACAAACCATATAATGTGAAGAAGTATCTAAAAAGTATAAACAGGATTTACAGTTTACAATATGTTAAAGTCTTACCCTGGGATAAGGTGAATGAACCCCCAACAGACAGGAATCCAGCTTGCTTATTTTCTAGCATTCCCAAAGCCCAGCATGTGTACCATTGCTCATGTCTTATAGCTAAAGTAGGTACATTTTCCAAAAGCTCCCTTGGTCACAAACATTTCTTAAGTGTCTCTAGTTATAACTGGAAAATTTTAAGATACACTCCATATGCCTGCAGATTATTTAGTGTTTTTCTAAAATTTCACAGACATAAGCATGGAATGGGAGATGGGAGATGGAAGCTGCAACAATAAATTATGCAAAGAGAGGAGACAATGGACACTTTCAAAACAAAAACTTTTACATTTTCTGCCATATGGAACCATAGACTGTCTGTGAAGGCAGAAATCAGACTATGTTTCCTGCCAATGTTTATAAAACTTATGTAAGCAGCTCAGTTTCAAGTTTTAAATGAAATGATAATAACTATACTAAATCAGATTACTCATCAGAGTACCAGTGTCACAGCAGCCATTTTTAAGTTGAGAGATAACAGATTGTTAGTTAAAAGTTGATTTATGCATGGAAATATGGTTTACACCTCTTCAGTTTTTCATATTATAGCTAGCTGAATTTGCGATGTAGACATAAATCTACTTGTTTTATTTTGTTCCTTTTAGGACCTTGGCCTCATGCTTATTCAGAATTAAGTGTGCTACAATCGAGTTAGGAGTCTTCATTTTTTCCTGTGAGCAAGATTTAACACAGATGTCGGCCTAGTTTCACTTTGTATTCACTTATCAGTTGTGTACATGCAGATCTTTTTAACAATCTGTTCTCAAATACCTGTTCTAATAATTCCAACTCTCAATCCGATTTTTGATTATTATTCTTTATTTATTCTTTATTGTTTTGTTCTGGTTTTTTTTGATCATTCAGCTCTGAAACTCTCTGTGTTCACAGGTTTTACTGACTCACAAAAAAATCTTCCTCTTTGCTTTAGATAACATCAATCATTGGAACATAAGCTAGTGGTAGTCACTAGGCTGCCTTTACACCCAGTGGTAGAACTTCCATAAGGCTAGAAGTTCTTCCAGCCACGCCCTTATTTTAGATGTCTGAGATGATATGAGTTGCTCTCCTGAGCAGTACTGTCCCTTGACTTTAAAGGAGGCTTTAGGGTGGCTTTGGAAAATTTTGTGACGCTTAGAGTAAGTAAAATGAATCCAAGCCATATAATCTCAACTGAAAATTATTGCAAGTGATAGATACAGAAATATTTTTTAAAATCTGTATTTTCTCTAGACTGCTAGTTTTGCACACTAATGCTGTTATTTTCTCTGAATGGCTTGATCCATTACCTCTTAAATGCTCTGTCAAAACTGAATTTAATCTGCCACTGTATATCCTCTCCTTTTCATTTTGCTGTATCTCCTGTAAATCTTCAATCTTTCTTGCCTTTGACTAGTCTAAGTATCTTTGTGATATCTGAACATTTTATAAAACTACTGATCATTGAAACATCAGTATTCATAAAATGAACATTAACAGAAAATGGCTTTTCACATGCTGAGAATCCTCATTTGTTTTTTCCTTTCAGTTCTAAATAACATCCTTGACAACATGTTGCTCTTCAAGATTATTTGGTTCTTCATGAATATCATCTAAGAGCTGTAAGCTTGATTTTTGACAACAGAATGTCCTTTAACCATTTTTTTAACTGCTGCTCTTAAGGAAATTTATTTGACAACACCAGAAAAATTCTCCCTTACAAAAGAATCCGAATCTGCCACAGAATCCCCTAATGCTACTCTCTGTTTCCAGTTCCACATTCCACATGTATCTTTAAAGACAGCTATGCTTGTGGCACTCCAATCTTCCAGTTAGAAATTTTCTTTTTAAGTTAAAGGTTGAATAATAGCAGTTCACCAACTTTTTATACATATCTTCAAAATTCTTAATGGTTCACTGTGATGAGAACTCAAATCAATCAAAGCACTGAGATGATCTGCTCAGGTCTTTAGTGCTCAAAGAAAAATTCAAAATGCTATTAAAAGCCAAGGTTAATTCTTTAATCTAAAATCAGGAACTCATATTTTAAAACAGACAAAACTGAAAGCTATTGGTTAACAGAAAATGGTAATGTGGTTTAAAAGCTTTTGTCCCACTGCATGTTGTATCCTTGCAGGTGGGTCTGTGCTTTCAGTGAATTCAGGATCTCTGAGTGATAGCAAAAAGCTCTGTTTCTTCACACTATCATTTTCGTGTGCCTGCTCAGCTGGTCTGGAGGAGGAGAAGGTGGAAGAAGAAGAAAAAAGAGCAGAATGAGGAAGTAGGCTTTTACCTCCTATCAGAGGCTTTTATTTCACCTAATCATTTCTTAAAGGAATATAATACAGAGAGCAATGATAAAACAAATACCATCTGCTGGACCATGCATGAACAAAGAAAATAGTTGCTTTTACATTTGTTAAGTTTTTTGTAGTATATTCGCTATCCATAAGAGGAAAGCTAAAAGGAGATGGGCCCTGCTTTAATGGAAATGCATTTGATTTGACTGAGCTTCCTCAATATCCCAATAAAGTAAAGATATTGGGTTATCTGGATTTGAAACCAGTCTTTGAAGTTTTGTTCAGAAGAAATGAAAAATTTGTGTTAAAAGCCATCACAATGAACAGTTTAACAGGGGCATGGGAACTGTCCTTTTGGTCTTAGCTATTTTCAAATGCATTATAATATGGCTTATGATAGTCTACAGTATAGTCAGTGTACCTTTCATCACTTTCCATTTGTCATGAATTGAGAATGTGCAATGAAAGTCATTGTAGCAAGGCTGTTGTGTAGTAACTTTTTAAGCCACCACTACTTGTTTCTGTATCTTGAAAGAAAGAGAAAATAAAATCCCCTTCATGGAAAATCTCAAAGGATTAGCATATCTGTGAAACACAATTAGGTGCTCAAATTTTATATCAACTACTATTCAATTAGAAATGTCATTCAATTAGCAATTAACTTGTAAACTGAAATTAGTAGTAGGAAACCAAGAACTAACTGCATTACTGTGAAATTTTCAACAAAATTGGATTTTTTTTTCTCTGACAAGAAATAGCTCATATATAGGTCATACTTAGTTCATATTTAGAATTTTTCTGAACTTTAAAGTGATTTGAAAATGAAAACACAGCAAAAAGCATTTAAAGTATACGAAGATGCTGTGAGAATATTTTATGGTAAGTAACTATTGATTGAATAGGACCCTGTCAGCATCACATTTGTGCCTGGAAAGCTCACAGAAACTATTATAAGGCAAATGGAAGAGAGAGGTGATTAAAAACAGCAACATGGCTTCACTTTGGGCAAGTCCTGCCTAACCAAGTGGTCTCCTGGGATGGAGTGACTGCATCAGTGTGGACAAGGGAAGAGCTACAGATATCCTCTGGACTTCTGCAAAGCCTTTGACATGGTCCCAACAACACCCTTATCTCCAAATTGGAGAGATAAGGATTTGATAGGGGGACTCTGATGGATTAGAGTTTGGTTGGTCACATCCAGAGATTAGAGGTTCATGGCTCAGTATCCTGATGGACACTGATGACAAGTGGTGTCTCTCAGGAGTTTGTGCTGTGACAAGTACTGTTTAACACCTTCATCCATGACAAAAGTATCAAATGCATCCCCAGCAAGTTCGTAAAAGGCACTGAGCTGTGGTGTGGTTGACACACATGAATGACAGGATGCCATTCAGAGGGGCTGGGAAAAGCTCAAGAATGAGAACCTCAAGAGGTTCAACTAGTCCAAGTGCAATGTGCTGCACCTGGGTTGCTGCCACCCAGCCCCTGGCATCAACACAGACTGAGGGGATGAACTGATTGAGAGCAGCCCTGAGGAGAAGGACTTGGGCATACTGGGGGATCAAAAGCTAGACCTGAGGTGGCTATGTGTGCTTGCAGCCCAGAAAGCCATTTATGTCCTGATTGCATCAAAAGCAGCGGGGCCAGCCAGCAAGGTGAGGGAGGTGATCCTGCCCCTTGACTATGGTGAGACCCCACCTGCAGTGCTGCATCTAGCTCTGGGGTCCCCACCTCAGGAAGGACATGAATCTGTTTGAGTGGGTCCAGATGAGGGTCAGAAAAATGATCAGGGGGCTGGAGCACCGTAGCTAGGAAGACAGGCTGAGGGAGTTGGGGTTCTTTAGCCTGTAGAAGTGAGGGCTTCAGGTAAATCTTACTGCAGCCTTTCACTATCTAAAGGGGGCCTATAAGAAAGATGAACAAAGATTTTTTTAGCATGGGCTGTTGCAGTAGGACAATGGGTGATGGTTCTAACCTAAACAGGATAAATTTAGATATAAGGAAAAGGTTCTTTACAATAAGGGTGGGTAAACACTGGAACAGGTTTCCCAGAGAGGTAGTAGAAGAGACTCTATCCCTGGTAACATTCAGGGTCAGATGGGATGGGGCTCTGAGTTAAGAGTGAGTTGAAAATGTATCTTCTAACCCAAACCATTCATTGATTTCGTTCTATGAACTATTGGATTTTTCTGTCAAAAGATGAATATAGGTAAAATTTGGGTCTCACTTATGCACTGTATCTGCTTCCTGCGTTGAATGTGTTTGTCGGCTTAAAAGAATTTTGTTATAGATAAGACTTCACATATTTATAGACTCTCGTTGGTATAGAATAATTATTGCTGACCAGTCAAAAACTGCATAGAGGATTCTTTTCAGTTGAGATCAACCTAAATATTCCCTAAAACCCAAGTTCATAGGCAGTCAGACAGTTACTCCAATGCCCTGAGGACAATTACATTAAAACTGAATTATTCCAGATACATTTCTTTTTTGTTAGTGAAAATAAGAAATTACTCCTCACTGATAACAGCCTTCTGTCCCTATCTCAGCACATCACCTGAGCTCAAGTACTCTGATCAATGATTTGCACTGCAGTGACCCTGTCCTTTTTTGATGGCTGACCGAGCATAGGGAGGATTAACTCATGCCAATATATCAAGGCACAGAGTTAGGTAGTTAGATTAAACCTATAAATTCATTTTTAATTTTCATCATTCATTTCTCAGTTTTTTTCTATTCCTTTGATGGTTTTATAGTTAAGAACAGACCTCCTGAGCTCCTAAAAATATCTTATATGTGGGAAGAGGAAGATAATCAAAAGAAAGACTGTAAAGATTCTGCAGTTATCTAAACCAGCCAGTGCACAGCAGAGTTACTGATTCAGTTGGAATATTGTTACTGTTTCCCATGTGAAGCCATGAATATGTAGACACACAGATTATTTGAATGCACCTTCTTAATTAGAATGCATTTTTCTGTTTGACTTTTTTTCCACATTTTTCAGAGGACAAACATATTAGAACGTACTACAATGTGCCAAGCAGCACGGACTGTGCTCTTTATATAAGCTCATCTTTTTATTTTGTCAGAAAAAATGTCTTAGAAGAAACAGTTCAGAAAAGATACTTTCCTTTATAAATTTGTGCAGGGACTAGCATAATGAAGGATTGACAACTGGAAGAAGTTTTAAGTGGTATTACAGGGCAAACAGTAGTACTACAAAAATAATAAATCACTTGTTAAAACCCTACTGCAATGTTTTAAACATCTTAAGACTGCCAGAGTTCTTTTTGGGGAGTTCTTTGACATGTCTCCTGTACAAGGTTGTGCCTTATAGGGACTTTTGTTTACAATCCTGTCACTTTGTAATAAGAATTGGAGAACAATAATAAATATTTATTATTGTAGAGCAGCAAGCTAAATATTCAGTATAAACAATCCAACATTTTCCCTGCTTTGTTCCACCAACTAATTTCAAAATGACCCTATTTTCTTACTCACTCAAATGACTTGCTGAAGAACTGACTAACATACATATGCAGTAAGATGTTAATTTGAAATCTGAAAAAATGTATTGACACCAGAAGTTTTACTATCAAACATATATTTTGGATTTATTGCTTACATACAACTCTCTAATACTTTCCTGGTACAAAAAAATGCAGCTATAGCAAGTTTATTGAATAACAAAGGTACTTAACAAAGACAAACCTATTAGACAATGGCTTTTAAAACTAATTTTTTCAGTTCAATTTTTAAAAAAATGCTTTCATACTACAGCTCATTTATGACTATTAATAACTATAATTGAGTTGCCAGGCATTTTTATATTCGATGTTTGTTGTTATATGACTATTATCTTGCAACTCTCCAGTAGAAAAAACAAAGTTTAAAAAATAAATATGAATAAAATTTTTAAACTGGTACACACAAAAAACTAATGTAAGAAATTCTATGCTTTAATTATTTTGGCAACTGATGTATATTTTTCAAAATTATCATTTATCTATGCTGATTATTATCACACCATAACATGTGTAATGACTGTTCCTTGGGAGAACGGAATATTAAAAGACAATGTCAACAAAATAAACACTTCCCAAGCTATTAAGTATATGAACATTATCTTAATTAGCACAATTTTATAAATTAGCATTTGAAATACTATGTATCCTGGAAACACTCTAATACATACCTACAGTTCATAGAATTCTGGTATTTTCTTAATTTTAATTCTAAACTTTACATTTAGATCTTGAGATATGACTATGAAGAAATCCAACATGCAAGCCATTCTGCATGTGCTAAGACAAAGAGGGGATAACAGAGCAACAGATAATCTGGAGGAGGAGGAACAGCCCAATCTGGATTGTGATAGAAACTGCAACTCTTTAGTACATACTTGGAACTTCTGATTTTCAATATGTCATAAATTTGATAGAAGAAATTTCTATTTCTTACCTACATTTCCAGTCATTAGGTATGAATTCTGAAAGTCCATCATTCCCATTCCAACAATGTGTATAAAATCTTCAATCACCTGCATTAACTCCACTGATCCTGGATAGATCTAAGAAAGGAAGGTCAGACATGACATTTACTATAATATCAAAATGTCTACAGCTGCAAATTCAAATAAAATCCAAATGCCATCAAAAGCAAATTGAGAAATAATGGTCAAACAGCTCTTCCAGTGTTTCAATATTACACACTTTCTGTTACTCTAAAATAACCATTTTGTTATTAAACCCTCATATAAAGAGACACCACTTCCCATAAGGTTATGTGAAATCAACTCTGCACTGGAACTGTGGAAAATGTTTCCGCTAAGTCACTACACTTATCAAAAACTTAGCGGCCATTACTTTCACAAATGGTTAAAGAATTTCATATTACAGAATAACTCTAATTAAAATATTCTTCCTTCCTCTGAAGATAACTTCAGTAGCTTCAGAAGTACTAACACAAACAGTAATGCAAATCTTATTGTGGCCATGCCAGTATGATAACCTTTGTTGCATTAATCAACATGCAAACAACATGTAGTACAATTTTTGTTGCTGATATGGAATAGTAGAATCATAGAGTATGGGAGGTTAGAAGTGGCCAGTGGAAATCATCTAGTTCAACCCTCTGTCCAAAGCAAGATCAGCTCAAGAAAGTTGCTCAGGAACCCATCCAGTTGGATTCTGAATGTCTCCCAAGAAGATGACCCCAGAGCTTGTCTGTGCAATGTATTCTAGCATTCAATCACTCCCACTGCCAAACAGTGTTTCTTATACATGAATGGAATGTCTATATTTTAATTTTTGCCCCAAATTAAAATTAAAACAATTTTGATTGTTTTTTATTCTGGCAATGGATACCATTGAGACTTGGCTCAGTCTTCTTTACTCTTTTTCCCTTTCAGGAACTTTTAGTATTGTCATGTTTCCTAGTAAAATAGTGTCAGCTATTTCAGCCTATCCTTGCATATCTAATGCTCTAATCCCCTAAACAACTTCATGGTATTTTTCTGGGCTTATTCCATTACTTTGTGTCTTGTACAGAGGAGCCCAGAACTGGGCAGAGTAAACTAAAATAAATTGCAGTAGCCTTGGCATTGCTAATGTAGCCGCTCAAATTGGCTTTTAAAATGATAAAAACACATTTCCAAGAAATATAATTTATTTGCGAAGCTGTAAGCTACTAACAAAAAACATTTTCTTTAATATTTAACAATTATGACTCATCAACAAAATAGCATTAGAGATCATAACAGCTATTAATAAGACTAAAAGTTCTGTTCATATCACACATGTAAAAAAATCATTCTTGGTTTTTATTGCCTGTTATGAACAGGAACATTTTCAGTAATAGAGTATCTTGCAATGGGAAAATAATGGATGACCTGCTCATGGTGCTTTTTTCTTTATATCAGTGAAATGTGCAAATTTCACTTTATAACCAATATTCAACCCATTCTTTCCACTACTGAGATTGCAGACTCTAAAAAAAAAAGCCTACAGAGACTATAAATTCCAGAAGGAGTGGCACTCCATCTTCATCCTGCTCTATCTATCTAGATCCATAGTTGCTTGGTTCAGGATAGAGAATTTCACAAGGTGCTTTGTTTTCTACATGGATCTTTTTATAAATGGTTGTGCAGTAATACCGTTTTGAAGAAGAATTTGTCGTGACAATTATTATCCTAACAGGTTGCAAATGCTGCTTCAGGTGACAGAGACAATGTCGATTTCCCTAATGATGAATTACTGAGGTAGTAAGTGTGGTTTTTGCAACCATCTTGTTCAAAACACACACACTCACAGACTATGAACTAAGGAAAAATTTCAGTGAGATTTTTTAATCCTTTGTTCTTGCATATAAAATTGTATAGTAATAAACTGTTGAGCACTCAGTTGAGCGGGTACTCTGTGTTTTTTATGTATCTGAAGTACTGGTTAATCAATAGGATGCCAGCAGGTCTTGATGAAGAATATGCAGAATAGCTCCCATGTTTTGAAACTCCGGTATAAACTTACACATTGTGGATTAAAATGGCTTCCTGTGTGCAGTGCTTTACATCAGCTCTTAAAAAGGCAAGTATTAAAGTGAGTGCTGCTTATCTGAATGCTATATAACCTGTAATTAATGGTTATCAACTGTTGGAATTTCAGCTAGAAAAACAGATGTGCTGAGGCATTGCAGCTGTGTACTTGATTGAAAGTCAACAATATGCTGACAGTAAGATTTTCTTTCCAGCAAAGAATCTAGAAAAAAGGCTAAGAGATCTATGTTAGCAGTAGCCGTGGAGTTGAAGAAGAAAACTATGCAAGGTGGCGAAAAGGTTGGTTAGACTGCATCTAGGTTTGAAATGTTTTATTACAGAAAATTAAACTGAGTGGCTGAACCAGAAACAGAATCACATTTATTCACTAGTGCCTGCCCACTCCTCCAAGCTGTTAGGAAGAGTTACTTGCTTCCAAAGTTTCTTTGAGCCTACATATGCAACTGCATAAGAAGAGCAGTAAGACCAGTGGCATTGGTTTCTTGGGGGGTCATATCTCAGTGGCCTAAGATTTAGTGAATCCACTAGCTTTGAAACCAGGAACCTACGGCCCTACTACTCCTGTGTTCAGCTCATCTTGTGTCTTTTGGGCTTCTGCTGTACCTAGTAAAACAATGATTTACCAGGTAGGGAGAAGGAGCTATGGAAAAGTAGAAATAATTTGCTCCTTCTCTGTTTTTCAACACAACTCTTCTACAACCAGCAATGAAAAGAGGGAACTGGAGATTTACTGTTGCCTCTGTCTCCACATTCTCAGAATTCCCTCTTGGGTGCTGTCATCCTCAAATGTCTGGGGTCAGATGGCTGACATGGCATGGGTAAGCAGACAAGATGGAGGCAGAAGACAAGATCAATAAGATAGGAGTAGTATCATGTCTGTTTATTAGTGTGGCCAAAATAATTGCTTAATAATTGGTTTCCTTATCTTGGTGTTATTTATGGAAACCGTCCATATGTATGTGATTTTGCTGCTTCCATCCATCACCACTGCAAAAAATGACACGCGTTGTCTATTTTTGTATCTGGCTGTTAGAGAGTGGAACAGAAAATCAGCAAAAGAAAAAAATATGATTCCCAGATGAATTGTACTGGGTCAGCTGCAGTGTCATGTCCCTACTGCAAGGTTTGAATTAGTAGTGAAAAGTCCTGATCTTCCCTTTCTTAGTGATATCATAAACATGAACTTACAGAACTAAGGGTAAATAGCTTCAAAGACCTTTAAGCCAAGGGGGTTTTTTTGCCAAAAGACTGCCTCAAGCAAAACCATGGTTTTTCTTTTAAGTATTTGCCTATTTACCTTTTTTAACTTGTGTCTTTTCAGTTCCAAGAAGTTCTGCAAGGTAGGCTTCTACAGAATAAGTATCTCCTGTATTCATTCTGAATCTGCCACTATTTGATGTTCTTTAGTAACTTTACAAGAAGCACAAGTGAGTAGATTAAGCATTCCTGCAGCACATTCTCCAAACCACTCCTGATTTTAAAAGCCTCTATTGCAAATAAGTACACTTGACTCTTTCCCATACTGAAATATCTTGCTTTGTTTAATTGTTTAATCATTCTTTATAAAGAAATGTTTCCCTGCCTTTCAGCTTCCCCAGAAATTTTCCTCTTTACATAATTATATTCATCCCCATTGTCAGTGTTATTTGTACCTGAAAAAATTTGATGGTATTATGGTCATGTTTATGAACACAAAACTTAACATTGTCCAGTAACTTCTTGGTATAAACATGTAGAAAATTCTTGTACCCAAGGAAAAAAAATGTTTATTTGAATTTTAAACTCTTTTATCATACATTCATTATCTTTGCTGGCCCTTTCTATTTTTTAAAGTGTTATCATCATATCCTAGTCCAGAAATGTGTCAATTTGTCAGTCCTGAGAAGCACAACTGTTCTTCTAAATATAACCTTATAGAAAGGTCTACTGTTTGCATTTCTCTAAGTTGTTTAGGGGTGCTGTATGAGGTCTTTGGTGAGGTCTGATGTATTGTGTTTAACAAGAGCAGCGTTGCAGCTAGCCCTCAGTAGCATTTTTCAGCTTTTGTATGTACTTCATTACAATGTCCAAAGAAAAAGACATAGTGAACAATCTACATTTTTATTAAGAGAAGCAACTTACATTCTAAATATAATTTCCATGTAAAGTATTAGCTGGTGGGTCCTGGAATTGCTCCTTTTTGAATAAGATCATTCTTTTCCCCCAAATATTCTCTCATTTAGTATTTCCTTTCAACTACAGCAGGGTGCATCTTTAACCTGATTTCTGAAACCATATATTAAATTTTGTCAAACCTTACCTGTTGTGCATCTTCCCATTTCTCTTTGTTTTCTTCATCTAAGAGATTACTAATGATTTGAAAGAAGTTCTGAAAAATCAATAAATAAAACACTAAGTAAAATGATTTCAAAGATATGAACTACCACATCCTTAATCTGACATTAAGAAAGCTTTCTTTTCAGTATTACAGATGCAGTTCTGCAGGTATATTTTCTGTCAGTGGAAGAGATGACGTAGCAAAATAATACATTAGACTGATAAGAAGGCCCATATTTTATAGTAAATTTTTAATTTTTCCGTATGTAATCAGGTTCCATAGTTCCACTTTGTATGAAACAAAGAACCATTTTAAACTTGCTAAACTTCTAAGTGTGATGGCATTCTATTCGTAAATTGTTCTCATTCCAGAAACAAGACAACTATAGATATTGCAAAAAACCAAAGTACATTTAAGAAAGCACCAGTCTTGGGTCATTAGTTTCTATTCAAATGAGAAAAATATCTCAAATAACCACACATAGGGCAGTAAATTACATTTCAATGGTCAATACTGTTTCAAATCAGATGCTTCTTACTTTTGTAAGTCACACTTGCCTCTATCCTTTTATGAATTTCAACATAAAAGGAATAAGCAGTTTCTGTTTCTTTGGCCTTAAGCTGTTAATTTCTTTTTCTGACTCTCCTATTCATTTAAGAGAAAAAAAAAAAAAGGCAGGACAGTTAGATACAAGTCATACATTTAAAAATCAATTTTCTCCAAATGTTTGTGGAGAAATTTCCTTTCTAATTTTGTCTGCTCTCTCTAGCAATTTGTATTCTCAACTTCATCCTTAAAAGCTAAGAATTTGCACAGTCCATTCTGATCTCTGTATCACATTTTGTGCAGAATGTCAATTTTGTCTACAGCCTGCCAATTATAATTTATCTGTTCCTTCATAAAAGATGCATGTAGTTTCCAGTAACCTTAGCTGAACAGTAGAATTAGGTTTCCCACAATTTTTAAAAATCTTTAACTGGAATACCAACCATGTGACCCTGCTGGAACTCAGATTACTGGTCATTACTGGTCATTACCATAACCTGTGCTCACTTTTTAGCCATTTTTGGGTATAAACAGGACTTAAACAAGGTTTAATTAAGAAGCAACTTTAATTCACTATTAATGAAAGTATCAAGGATTTAACTGCACAATGATTGAAATTAGAAAGGAAAAACTTCCACTAGTCTACAGTGGTTATTCTTGAAAAGATATTAATTTCAAAATTAAGCACAGACATTTTAGGTCTTTTGCAACTATATAGGTAAAACATTTTAGGAACGCTAAGTTGAAGAAAACTTGTGAAAACTATTTTTTTAACATAACATTATACCAGTCTAACCTGGTTGCAACACTAAGCACTTGACAAGCAATAGGATCTATCTTTGCCCTATCATTAGGAAGTTAACTATGTTAACTAAATAATTCACACGGATAAAAAATTTCTTTAACTTGACCAAATTTACTCTAGAAGTGACTGACATTTTGCTAAACTTGGACAAAATAAACCTGTTCATTGATGAGGCTACAACTCTTTTCTCACTGAGATCACCTCAAAATATCCATAAGCTTCAGTAACAGAACAAACTTAATGAAAAGAAACAAAATGGCTCAAGAAGCTCTGTAAAAATTGTAAGTAAAGACTTGGACAAGATGGAAATTAATGAAACAAAATAAAAGAAATATGTTTTCATGGTTTGATCCAATTTGCAGCAATACTAAAGAATGTTTAGTCAAGTTGAAAGTAAGACGAGTAGATATAGTTACATACTGCTTATATACCTGGAATATATTTAATCCCTTTCAGACATTCCATAGAAAAATAAAGCAGAAAGCAAGGCATTACATTTGGTATTTGTTACAAAGAATTTGCCAGTTTAACTAGGTTGGCAAATCAGTATTCTGTAAATGCAACTTCAGCTATGAAAAATGCACATCTTTGCTGGTCCCCCAAGTAAAATAAACTATATTGGTCAAAGCATGCCAGTTTCATGGCACTATAATCGCGTTTACTGGAGGGCATTGTAATTTTTGTGAAGACTTCTACTAGGTAGAGTCCACCTTATGAAGACTTTGCCTGAAGGAAAACACTTTTCTAAACATGGCAGTTCTCAACTCTTCCAGTGCAACACCACAGAAATGCAGTGGATGGAAATTTTAACTTTAATTTATTAGGGCATCAGTAGCAGACCAGCTGCAGCAGCATGGAACTCAGTGTGGGTTAATTTATCATACTAGAGAGTTGTTTTGAAAGTAGTTTTGCATTACATTGCAGACACTAATTCCCCTGCAGTCTAAACCTTAATTGCAAAAGTATCCATGCCTGTGTAATGAGATCTATCTGAGAGCTGCCTAGATTGCATGAAAAGCACTCAGGAGTTTTAAATGTTTCTTACATATGATACATTATACGTGTTTGTTAACAATGTTATGTATTAGGTAAATTTTATATTTATTTTAGTTACAAAAAGCATTAAAATGACCAATAATTGACAGAAATACATGTGGAAAAGTTTATAAATAATGCTAGACTCAAGCAAAAACAAAAGATGAGCAATAAATTACCTAATACATGTTTTTACACTTGCCAATAAAGTATAAATTAGGTTTATGAACTTAGTAACAAGAATATATTGCTTCTTGAGATCTTTTTTTCTCTATTTCTAGCCCTGTTTGGTGCCATATTTATGGTAGCACTGGAGGGTGAGATATGTGCAGGTTTTTCAGGCAAAGCAATTTTTCAAAGCCATACAGTGCTTTGTGAATTAAACAGAGATGAACAAATAGATTTGCTGCTTCAATAATGAATAGATCTGAGATGCACTTCAAAAATGTGACAGGGGAAGAAGGGTTAAAAAGTCTTTGTCCTACTTTGACTACTCTCTTGTTTACTGCATTAATCATGAAAGAAACAGCATTGTCCTTCAGTAAAATGATTGACAGGTGTGAAGGCTAAATTTTAGAAGCATTATGGATGTGATCTCAGGGTATTACTGCAGTAAACATTGAATCTCCCTGCAGAATCAAGCTTTTTTCTATCATAGCTGGGCTCACATATTACTGAACTGGTCACTATAGAAAATGTTGGGACAGCCAGTACCAAATTTTGAAGTCCTTTATTTTCGCCCAGGCTTTTTTTGATGATCATGCCAGTTACAGCTGTGAATAAACAACTACGTTTTCCTCATTTAATTTCCTTCCTTACAATTTCTTCTTCTGTAATACAATGGCTGCAGTTCTCTGTTCCAATCCAAATTTTTTGACCCTCTCAGCAGGCATAAAGCTGTCATAAATCCTTTTATACAACTAGAGAAGAATTCCTCACTAGGAGGAATTAATGGATAGCCTTAAGTTACCTCCACTTTTGGACTTCAGCACAGTGAATGTGTGTGTGGGAAGGGGAAAGAGGAGGGAAAAAGGATTGGACAATCCTGTTAAAACCCTGACTCACAGCAATGGTCCCTGTGGCTAATATAAAAGGGATTATATTGCTCTAACTTCTTTGGGGAGAAGCCTTTTTTCCTGTTGGTTGCTGCATCATGGGATTGTACAACTTGCTTTGCTATTCTGTACTGAAATGTAGTTACTTTCCTACCATCCTGTCTGAGAAGGAAGTTCAAGCACTTTTAGACCTGCTCTGGATATTATTCCGAAAGGTTGCTTTCCTTTTTCTTATTTAAAATTTGTATTTTCTTTCTGATAGAATCATTCTCACATAAGTACAGTGTCCATCTCATAGCCTCAGTGTACACACAGAAGGTATTTTAAAGAATTTTCATATTAAATGAAAAATCTTGCTTGCACAAGAATTGAATGACTTTTGTCTTGCTGCTACTGTATGATATTTTTAGTCACTGATGAAGGACACCTTCTTGTTTAACTGCATCATAAGTGGTTATTTTTGTTCCTGACATTGTGTGTGCAAGTATACATACATATTGTAGCAAAAAAAGGTTAAAAGATACAAAAGTAAAAGGAGTGAAGTAATGAATAACTTGGCACTAAATATGCATACCTTAAAAACTTTATTTTGCTCTTGGTATTGTCTGCCTAAACAAGTGGCATTTTCAATGCAGCACATCAGGCAGCAGCACCTTCATTTTGGGTAATTAGCTGGAAAATTTCAAATTTGATTTCACTTTTCTGTTCATTCATTTTGTTATGGAGTCTTTGAATCACAAACTTTGCACTATTCATGAATAATAATACTGGATATAAACCAGATATTGTAGGCATATGAAGGACTATCTAGAAGGGTGGAATATATCTGAAAAAAATATATTCAGATATAGATACTTTTTCTTTTTCAGTAATAATTCAATGGGTTTTTTTTGTATGGATCTTAAACATACTATTGCCCATAATTCATCATAACCTACTTTTCTGAGATCACACAAAATGATAAAATATGGCTTTTAGGGATTTTAAACCTTACTCGTGCTTTTCTTATAATTTCTTTAAAACCAAAATCCATCAACTAATAAATTCTACTCTTTATAAAGTTAAAAAGTAGAATGTAATTAGAACACCACACAGAGCTTCTAAACAAAGAAGAATTTTCATGTAATTTTACTTTTTACCTTTTTGTCACTTACTTTGATGATGAGCTAGGAAGTATGAAAGTATGTCCTAATGAAAATAAAAAACCCCCATAACACTCCAGAGTATGGTAGAATATGACATATGCTTACATATAGAAAAATCCATGTTTCTCAGAAATTGACAGTAAATTTTAAACTTTTGTTACTGAGCCAGGATTTTACTTTATATCATCAGAAGTCAGTAACAGGAACCTTGCTCAATACATCCCCAAACACATGCTTTATTCTGATTTCACTTCCTTTGCACTTTTTTCTTAAATTTTACATTAGCTTCATTTTTTTTTTTGGATGGGGGTACTTTTTTTTCCAACTTGGAGTTTGTGTGTTGTTTTTATTTGGGATTGAAAACTCTTTGTATTTAGGCATGCAAATACTGAAATGCAGTTATTTTTCTTTGTTTCAAGAAATCCTTCAGAATATGGCTTACTAATTATTTTTTAATTTCCTAATTTCTAAATTATTAATCAAAATTCTTAAAATAATAATTAATAACATTGTCAAGCTCTGCAGAAATACTATTAGAATTTTGGAAACAGCTTTACATTGCAGAATTAAACAAGACTTTTGGCATTATCATCAGTGGGAAAAGAGCCAAATTCTCTCTAATGTATGTAAACTGCAAATGACCTGATCTGCTAGGCCCATGGACAAAATCGCGTGTACCAAGCATTTTCTCAAGACTGGTTTTAACAAAGACTTTGTAGTGCCTGTGAACCATGAAAAAGTCACACTGGGCTATCAGACTGTTGATTGCATGAAAAATTTTCAGTGAATAACATCCTGCTAAACAGTAAAATTATTACCAACTAGATACTGACTCTCATCCAATAAAAGGTGAAGGATTTTTCAGGAAAAAGCATTTCAAAATGCTTTTTTGAAAAGCATTGTTTAAAAAAAATATTTTCAGCTGGCTACAGGCCAACACAAGAGATGTTGGTTTTACTGTGGAAGTTAACTGTGATTTTACATAAATTTGTACATAGAAAAGTGAAAATATAATAGCAATCTTGAAACTTTACTGTGAAAAAATTATCTTTTCCAAGATATTTCCCTTCACCTGCATGCATCTATTCCCACATGTATTTACAATTTATGCTTACCTTTACACAAATACATATACATGACCTGCATTAATAACTTCATTAGTAATTTATGAATGATCATTAAGCTCTGTTTTCCATAAATACTATACACATTTGCCTTCTTAGTATTCTTTTTCAGTAATCTACAATCTTTGAAAAGTGTCTAAAATTTTCAGATATAAGATGAAACCAATATCTTTATCTAGGAGTTCTAAGTAATATATATTTCAATCAACACTATGCAATGAGTTGTGCAGGCCATTATGTCAAAATAATTATAGTGATTTTAGCTCTGACAGCATTTTATTTGTCCTCTTGCACAAGAAGAGTTAATCTAATATGTGAAAACAGAAAATTTAAATCAAATGCACTATCCATCACTCCTGTGCACTTTTAATGAGCTTTATTTATCTGAAATGAAGAAGCAATGCCAGAATTACATAACACTGTGGATAGATTTTGAACTGAAATGAACTAGTTTCAAACTGAAGTGAACTGGAACAAAGAACACTAGTGAAATGCTCAGTGCCAACACCTCCTATCAATCAGACCAACTCTTGAAAGACAAAGATACTGAAATGTTACAAAGAAAGTATTTTACATTTCTCACCTGCTGCATTGGTTTGAATGTTTGTCTTATTAAATGTAGCTGAGTCTTCTTCCTATTTTACACTTGGATCTTTGTTTTATGTGAAGAATAGTTATGTCTATCATGTGGAAGACTTTCATTTCCTCAGTGGGAAAAACAGTTGCCGTGCAGGGTACAGCAATATATAGACATAAACTCCATCAATTGAAACATTACCTTCACAATGTTTCTCTTACCTGCACCCCATCAGACGCTGGGATATAACTTGCTCTTTTAAATGTGTCTGTAACATTTCTGAGAATTTCCACAGAAATTAGAAGGTCCCCAGCATAAAAATTTTTCCTCTGTGTTAAATCCAATAGTGTCTTGGTTACTTGGGACATGCCATCACCAGCCAACATCCTCTGACCCTTGGCAAGGTGTTCTTTAATCTGTACCAAGAGAAAAACACTGTTATGAGAACCTACTTTACTGAGAAAAATGTATGATAAATTCGAAACACCAGCCAAAATATTAAATGTTGAAACTAGTTTAAAAAAAAACTGTTAAAGATAAGACAAAATAGTAGTGTATGGTGATAGGAAATATTTTTTTTTTTTCAGAGCATCATTGATTTTTTTACAGAAAGCTTCTGAATTTCTTGTGTTTCACACGCTTGCTTCTTGGAACTCCATGGGCTGGACTGCAGCTTTAATTTGTTGTCATGATGCAGCAAGGAACTGCTCTTCCTCAGAGGAACATCACAGCTGCCCCTCATTTAACAACTAAGACCTCTGAAAGGAATAAATGCTAAGGCAGTACTTGTTATAACCTAATTTACTGTAGGAGAGGAGACCTTTCACCTCTACCAGCCCAGCTTGGCTAGTCAGTACAAGTCAGGTGGTTTGGTTGGAAGCTGGTTATGGTGCTCTCTTCTGTAGCACCAGCACAAAGGTGTTAACGTGGAACAATCCTGTTTGCTTTTTCCAAGAAATGGAAATTAAATTATGAATAGCTCCTGTGTATCTGGCAAAAGAGCATACTTCAGCAGTAGCTCTCCCAGCAGATGTGTTCAGGGCTAGTGATCCAAACCAAATATGCTCAAAGTACCCTCCTGATAAGAACTTGAAGTTGTGGATCCGGTTATTTCTCAAAGCTGACTCAGCATCCCAGGAAGATGCATAGAGTAACACAAAGATAGGACAAGGCCAGACAAGGCTAAAAGAAAGAGCACATGGGTTAAACAACCTATTTTAAAATATATAAAATATTTTTAATATAGAAAAGATTTTATTATTTTAAAATAATTTATGCATAAAAGCACAAGGTATTCTGAATTGAAAACTAAAATGCCATAGAATCATAAAATATCCTGAGTTTGAAGGGTTTTAGATAGAAGAGAATTACCCAAGACAGACATCACTCTAAGTAGGAGGTCTGAAAATACTATGCAACTGGCAACAAAAATATTGTCACAGTCTTTAAAAATGCATCTTCAATTGCTTTTTAACTTGCCGTATTACTGACATATGGAGGAAAAAATTACTAATGTAACATATAGTTGAACTAGATGATATTAAAAGTCTCTTCCAACCTTGATGTTTCTGTGGTAATAGGGTGGTGATGTGGAAGGAAGAGTAAAGATACTTTTTGGCACTTACAGATCTCCCCAGACACTTTGTGCTAGTATGAATGCCTTCATTATATAAAAGAATATGTAAAAATACACTGTATAATAAAAGTGTTTAAAAGGATTCAAAATAACTCCAGTGAAAGCAAATTAAAAAAAATTCAATCATCCTCTGACATACTAATTCTAAGAAGTGTGGGGTTTTTTTTTCATGCTGTTGGTTCATATTTTGGTTACATTCTCAACCAGTGGTCAGATAAACCAGATATACATAACACAGCTAGGGCTGGGCAAAGTGGCTTCCTTCAGGCTTCCTTCACAGCCTTAAATCATCTTTAAGAGCAGCTGGGGACTGTTATGGACCACAAGTGCCTTAACGAAACCCTAGAAATACTTAAGAATTGAGAATACCTGCCTGCTGCATCATGCACAGGGAGTGAATCTATTCCATGCCATGAGCACAGAGGTACAAGCATAATAGTATTATTAATACTTAGGAAAAAATCAGTGAGAACTAAGACCATTAATTGCTTTGTTTGTTTGGCTGCATTTTTTAAACAAATATTTCAGCAGAAATACCTCCCTTTGTCTTCAGAATACTTCAATACTTAATCAGGAAAGAAGCTTGCTTGCAGAAATAATTTTGTGCAGTTTCTATTCCTTTCAGAAGGAGATTTTGGACATAATTGTGTATGAAAATAATAGTGAAGGAAAATATGCGAGAATGGAAGGAAATTAATTTCAGTAAATTCAGGAATCTGATACTGTACACATAGCATTATGAAATACTTTATTGGGAACAAGTGAAAGCAAACACAAACTTGATTTGTTCATTTTTGCTGAGAAAAATTTCTTATGAAATGTTGCCATTTGTCTCATCTGCTAACACGTGTCTCAGTAAGCAAGTGAAAAGAGCATCAGCCAGCAGAGTAACACTAACAGCAGAACTTTTGCTGTAACACATCCACCTGTTCCTTACACCAGAAGATGCTTCTAGACTTTGTGGATTAACAACAATGAGCACACCTTTAGTCAAACCCAAAAGACATTCAACGTAAAAGACTGTCCATATAGCTGAACTCCCCAGTCAAACGTGTGCCTCAGAATGTACTGTGTAAAAGGCATCACACAAATTGAAGGCAGGGTTTAAGAGAGAAAAAAGATATTCTTTTAATATCAGTAATAACAACAATTAATGAGTCCTCATAAAAGCTCTGCTGTGCTGTTATGCCTGTATAAACATTGGTAGGGAAGGCTGTTGGACTATTCAGCAAATGATTTTGTAGTGCATTATTCTGCTTCCTTTTGCTTCATCTGTATGTTCACCTCCCATTTGTTTTTCCATGCTCCAAGACTTAAAATACACATTTTAAAGATGGCAGGGGCCAAGCTGTTGATGGTTTTGGGACATATAGAGCTCTGGGACAAAGCCCACAAAAGTCTTGGCCTCAGCTGTTTTTGGAATGCAAATAATAAGTTGAAATGACCCTACTTTTGACTGGCTTTTATACTTTCAAACAAGTAAAGCTCTGATTTTTTTGCAGCTCTCAAACAACATGAGTGGGAGATGTTGTATAGCCTTTAGTGCTTTCAGGAAGACGTTTTGGTTGCTCTTCGGACACAATGATGAAAAAGGTCTAGAAAGTGCCCACAATGCCACAGGACTAAGTTATTACAGTTATTACACCTGCTTCAAAAGTAGCCAGGGTTGTGATGTAGGTGGTTCAAAGTATCTCAGAATTTACTGGCTCTTAAAAATTACAGCTCAATTGGGAACTATTTTTTGTTAAATGACATACCCAGAAAGCTCAATTTCCCAGCCCAAGGATCCTTTCTCCCTCATACACACCATGCACACACAGCTCCAAGAGCACCTTTCTTTTCATCCTCTCAAGCTCCAGCACGGAAGTTCCTTTCCCCAATCCTTAGCTACTTCTCCAGTCCCACACTGCCTTAAGTTAGACTAGCAGCATATCTTTAGAAACAGCACAGGAAAACAGAAGGTTGCAGTGTGTTTAACTAAGAAAAGTGGTGAAAATTAGAGTTAATTAAGAGAATTTTTTTCTAAGACCAGCAAGCAATGTGCAGGGGAAAATTAACAGCCTCTTTATTATCTGTTTATTATATAATGTATTTTCTTGTTGTAAGACATCTTACAACAAGAAAACACAACTTTAAAATCACAGGCCATTCACTCAGTTGATGTAAACTGGCACAATACCATTAAAACCACTGAGGATGTTCATATTAGTATAAGTAGAAGGTACTGAATTATTGCATCGCTATCCCAATAATCTTTCTGCATAAAAATACAAAATATTCTCATCAGTAGTTAGTAATAAGATCTTTCTCACCACACTGCCTATTTTCTGTGCTATGGTCACTGCTATTATGCACTGCCTAAGAAAGCTATTTTGGTCACCACTTTAGGTCCTTGTAGTTCCCTGTGTGAAGGTCATTTTTTAGTGGTCTTACAGGCAGGCTCATTAAAAATAAAGTTTATGAGCCGAGAGATAGCGAAATGAAGCAGCTGTTAAACTGACACTTCAGTTGTCAGCCTAGCCCCTATCTGCCTGCACTGTATGGCTGCATACTTGAAAAATTACTGAAATGTTTAACTGGACTTTGACTCAGGGTCCAAATACCTTTGTCCCCCAATCAGAAAGTATGATATAGTAAAAATGCCTCTTTACAAAGTCAGATCTCCTAGATTGTCGGCATTGGAGTACAATTTATTACTGCATAGTAATTACTGCAAACTTAACAACTAGATGTGGTTTAAAGGAACAGAAAACAATGAACTCTCAAGAAACCTATAAAAGACTGAAAAGAATTATTAATTTGAAGAGTAACTACACCATCAACCATTTTTCATTACTTTTTAAGATGATGTTGGATTTGTGGTCAGGTATTACTAATGATGTCATTAATGCATTTTATGGTAGGAGGAACTCTAAGAACCCAAATTAGTAAGCCTTACACAGAACTGAGGAAAGATCATTTGAAATAAAAATACATCCTGAAATTGCTCATAATCTGCAAACCACCTTGCTATTCAATTTCAGAACTCAAGACTAATATTTTACAAAATATAGTGCTCTTTAGATGTAGAAATTGTAAGAATGTTCACACCACACCTGTAATGTGATGTCATTGTAAGAATGTTGTTCATATTTGACAAAATCTTCATTACGGGCTGTTTTTTTTTCTGATATTCAATAGACAGTATGTTTTGGCATAAACTTTGTTTTCCCTAAATATAATAAATTATTTGCAATTTGTTTGTCTATTTTCAAGCCGTTTCAGTGTTTGAGAAAAGAAGTTCATCCATCTTTTAAAAGAAACAGAGTAAGGGCTATACATCTTCAGGTATGCGTTCAAATATTGATAACCTAATGTCATGCTAGAGATATTTTCTATATATTATATTTCTATGTATTTCTATGTATTTCTATATATAATATTTCTATATATTATATAAAATACTGATTTTATGAAGGACATGGCTCAAGCAATACAAAGTAATTTTCCACTTTGTCATCAGTAAAATTAGTTAGTAGTCTCAATTTCAATCATAACAACACACTAGTAAATAAACATTTTGTGCACAGAAAGAGGCAATCATATATTCCCTTTGTGTACAGCAGAAAAGGGAGAAAGTAATTTGTATACATCGTGTAAAGGAAGATTAAGGATATAAATTAAGGAAAACTTTACATCAGTAAAGAAAATGATTTACAGTTTACCTGAACAGACTATGCAGACTTCCATACTGGAGGCCTTAGTAACAGCTAAGAAAAATAAAAAGCTGGAATAACACAAATATAACTGATTCTGATAGGACACAAGTTTGGGCTGGATGATCTCATTAATTTCCTTTCAGTTCTGTAATTCTGTAACATATCCTTGCAAATGTTCTGAAACCCCAACTAAAGCCTCCTATAATTTACCCCAACCAGAAAAGCTGATGTTTAAGGAGTGCCCTGAAACTGAACTTTAGCCTTCCTGCATTTATATCATCATGGTGGACAATCTTCTGAACCAACTTTTTGCAGAAACTGTGCTTCAATCTGTGTCTCTGTGCACGCAGCTGAAACCATTGTAACCCAATGATTTAAGGAACTTCTTTAAAATGTATATAGGTTAAAAAAAATAGGCTCTCTTCATTATATCGAAACAGTCGTTCCACTGTCATATACTTCCAAATATTTTAAGCAAAATGTTCCTTAAAATAGAGATTAGGCTTTAGAGAAAAGAAGGTGGATTAATTACACAGAATCCTTTGCTGTTTTAGACATTAATCTCAGGCAAAATGAATATCTGCACAGATGAAATTGCGTGTGCTCTTCCATATGTGATGAGGTTTGTAGAAGTATCTTTGAAAAAAAATCTAGTATGGGTGGAGGTCAAAAATGTTTTTAAAAGAATGTGAACACCTCAGAGGAATGCTTGCCTCTTTCTGTACTTTTTTTTCACTGCTCTCTTCTTTAAGAAGACTCCTACTATGTTGTTCAAGACATTTTTTTACCACTTTAGCCCATTACATAATTCCTTTTTTTGATCAAAATCATCATCAATATTGTCAGTTCTAATTCTTGAGCTATAGGCACCAAATAGGTAACAGAGAGAAACTAACTGTGCATTTTCAGTATTTTGATTTGTGCATGGATCCAATAAAACATGTTAATGGATATTTTGAATAGATAAGACTGCTCTCAATAGAATAACAAATGAGTTTCAGGATTAGGAATGAATAATCATTGAACTGATCACTTTTTTTTTCTTATGCTTATTTTTGTGTTTGTTGATCAGGGCTTGTAATATTATTTTATTAGGTACTGCTCTTAAATGTTCCAATTATGTGTGATTAAATCCTGCTCACGTTGGCATGTTGTGTGAGAGATCCTGTTGTTGTTATTGTTGTTTCTGTTTTTAACCAGAGGGCATGTCTTCAAGATTTGTGTTATCTGTGTATAATGCAACCTGACAAGAGCAAGAGTTGAGAGGAAAAAGAGAATGACGACTCTGAGAGGGTTGTTTTAATTTTATGACAGACATAACATTGCTTGGGGTAAAGTCTCCTGGTTCTCCATCCTGACTGAATGGCTAAGGGTACAGGTCACAAAGGGACGTACTAAAAATGAGTTGTCTTTCATTTTTTATGCTACATGGTCATCCTTGTAAGTATATGTCTCTAAACAATAAAGCTCTGTTAAAAGCTTCAATTCAAATGCTTGTTTCTTGTTTGATTTTAACCGATTTCCATACTTACTTCATTTTGCTTTTAAGCAGTCATTTCCATGACACTCACTTTTATTAGCAGGACAAACCAAAATTTTTTTTCAAATAAATTAGCATTACCTGGGAGCCCTAATTTCTGCATGGGTGTGCTGCATAAAGTAATAGGGAATTGAAAAATCCTTTGATCCTCATATACTTAATAAACCATGGTGGTGGAATTCAGCAAACGAAGTAATGGACAAAAAATCAAGGGAATGATTGTAAGTGTAAGATGCTGTCACCACTTCTTTGTTTGTCTCCTGCTGCCAAGCCAAACTCTTGCAGTCATTTCACAGCTAGTTCCACATTCATTTGGAGGGAAAGTTCCAGCAGTTCTGGTAAACTTTAAGGGAAAATTAGATGAAATCTTTCTTTATCGAGCTTTTAAATGGCTTTTTATTGTTTTACCTCTGGCCATGCCCTAGCGAAGTTCATCTGTGGCTGCAGTGTTGGTTGGTTGGTTGTAAATATCAATGTGATCAGGGAACACTCAGCTGCTCACTACTGCAGAAGACATAGCAGCAGCAAATATAGTAACATATTTCATTTAACACACACATTAATCTTTCATAAATGTGTGTGTTCCAAACATGGAAGAATTATTATGGATCTTGAAATTATAGTGGGGACTCTTTTTTTTTTTAATTTAACAAGTAGGATTGGTTGTCTATTACAAAACAGCTTTTCAAAAAGAGAAAGGAAGAAAAAAAACTCTTCAGGTTGAATAAAGTAGTGATGTGCTTGTGCAGAAAAGCAGACAATTGTTTTCTCCTACTGTATAGCATCTTTAATACTGAGATGCATGTATATGTTAGCAAGATCACATAATCATAGAATTATTTATTATTTAGAATTATTTAGATTGGAAAGGACCTTTAATATCATGGAATCCAACTGTTATCTCAGCACTGCCAAATCCACCACTAAACCGTGTCCCCAAGTGCCACACCTATATGTCCTTTAAATACCACCAGGATTTGAGGCTTGACAATCTTTTCCAGAAAGAACTTTTACTAATATCTAGTCTAAAGCCTCCCTGGTGCAACTTGAGGTCATTTCCTCTTATCCTGTCACTTTTCACTTGGGAGAAGAGATCTCCTTTCAGGTAGTTGTAGAGTGCCCTCACCATCAAGTCAACAGTGATAGCAAAGTCATTAGCTTTTTTTCCCTGAAGTTTTTATCTCCTCCTGTGTAGAATGGGAAAATGTTAGTCAGGCAGAAGAAAACTCACAATCTCCTGAGCAGTTGCTCTCTGATGAGAGAAAAGTTTGTCATCCTCCAGACAAGATAACGGAAGTGGCCTTACAAGCGAATCAAGGAAAGGGAAGTACCTGCCTATCAAAAGCTGCGAAGGTGAAGTGAAATAGCTGGCATATTTCAACAAAAGTATAAACTGAGAAAGAACAAAAATGTTGTTTTTGAGGCCTCTGCACTCAAATCTATAAAACTAAGCCTGGCTGCTTTGCTCTGCAGCTATATAAAAAGAAATGAAGCACTAAACTAGCAAAAAAAAAAGGAGCAGTAAATTTTTTAGGAGGAAGCCTTTCATTCCCCAGAGTACAGCAGTCATTTCAGTGAGGAGAACATGGACAGGCTGATACGCTGCCCTTGTAATGTAATTTGGAAAAACAAAATCATCTCTAATGAGCTGCAGCTGAGCAAATCATTATTCACCTCAAAGCTCTTTTTTATCAAATTATATTTTAGCCAAGCACTTGCGAAATTGTGAATAACGCTGCTGTGGAAAAAGTTGAAACAAAATTATAGTATGAGCAGAAGCAGCAGAAATGCATTTTTATGGCTATAATATTAGTTTGATATGTAAAGATTCACCTGCGTAAATTCCCATGCTCCTTTGTAAGTGGTAATATTTTGACATCAGTGTGATAATTCCTAAGTAGATTTTTCCTTCCTAACTCTCAAGAGTTAAGAGATATTTTAGTTTTCCAACTTTCTGATAAAAAGCAACCCATTTTTTGCATGAATGCATGTTATATTAGGTGTTATATCACAAAAAGTGGCACTGTGGTCTTGGAGTCCCAACAAAAGAAAGGCATAGACCTGTTGGAATGAGTCCAGAGAAGGACTACAGAGATGATGAGAGAGATGGACCACCACTCCTATGAGGAATGGCTGAGAGAGTTGGGATTATTCAACTGGGGAGAAGGCTATAGAAAGACCTTACAGTAGCCTTCCAGTACCTTTTTACAAGACCATGTAGTGACAGGACAAAGGGGAAGGCTTCAAACTGAAAGATGGTGATTTAGATTAGATATGAGGGAGAAATTCTTTACTGTGAATGTGGTGAGGCCCTGGAACCAGTTGCGTGGAGAAGCTGAGTGTTCCCTATCCCTGGAGTGTTCAAGGCCAGGTTGGATGGGGCACTGAGGGACCTGATCTTCTGAAATGTGCCCTGCCTATGGCAGGAGGAATGGAACTGGATGTTTTTTTAAGATCCTTTTCAACCCAAACCACTGTATGATTCTACTAAATTACTGCCTTATTTTTATCAGAGTGACTAAATATAGAATTTCATTGTCCAGGTTAGAAAACTGTGCTATACAGGTTTATAAAATGCTCTGTATTAGCAGAGATTTTCTGATACTATTGGAGATGTCTTTCAGGAACAAAGTTTCATGATAACAGGCTTTAATCTTCCATGATTATTTATGAGTGTAGTTCAAATCTCTTCCAAACTAGTGTCCAAAAGAAATGTAGAGGAAAACTCCCTTTAGGCAAAAGGGCTATTTCAGTGTATGGTAAGACAGTAATACATTACTAATACTTTTCTAAGCCGATCCCTTACAAATTTATCTTTTTTTGATTTTTTTAATTCAATAAATCCTATTGCTTAGCATGAATGCATAACAGAGTAGAAAATTAGAAAATAAAAATAACCCATGTAATCAAGTATTTCCTCAATTTTCACAAAACCAATTTCTAATGCTCTGTGGTAAGATTTTCTGTATTAATGGTTTACATTAAACATATCAGAAAAGTTTCTATATTCAGTTCCTAAAAACCTCATAAAATGCGAAATATCATTGCTCTTCCACACCTAACTATTTTATTCTCTTTTTAGTTTTTTTTTTCATTAGCCCCCATTCATCTTTTCTTTCCTGGATTTTAGATTTTGGACACTTGGGGATGAGGTGAGTGGTTTCTTGTTTCAGTTTGTTTAGTTTTGTTTTGTTTATTTTACTGTGTATTTTTCTATTTCAGGTGGCTATTATCTATTGAATGTATTAAGACAAGATGAAGATTTCCTTATTTATGCTCCTTGGAAGCATGATAATGTAGATTATTCCAAATTCTGAGGTCTTGCTTCTTAGTCTTATTGCTTGTACCATACCAAATTTGATAGGCTTCAAGATCATATGAAAGCAAAACATACTTTTATTTGAGTCTTTTTTTGTTTTTATTGGATACCATCTGAAGTAGGCCTATGGTGCCCTAATCACTGATTCTATTCTTGGTCCTGCAATCACTCATAATCACAGTATAAACAAATTTCTAAGTCTCAGGAAAGATTTTACCCTGTTTATCCAAATAAAGTAAGAAACCCCCTCAAACCACACCTAAGAAGACACCAGTCCAGGATAGCCAAGTACTGGGTAAAGTAGACAATTCTATGTAAAATAATTAGGCACATAATTTTCTGCTTCCAGATCAAAAGATGATAATGAGCAATGAGGAACATTCTTCATAATATACAGACTAAGTTTGGGTCATTAGATCTAATCTGCCTTTCTACATATAACAGTCCATTAAGCTAGCAACAGATACACTCTAAAGAGATTAAAGTATGTATGTAAGTTAGACTGAAGTAGTTCAGTTTTCAGAAAATGAAACTATATGCCAAGGGTAGAAAGAGAGAACAGGCTTCAGCAAGGTCCATAACTACTGCTATAGCAGTAATTGATTCAGCAAAATGGTCTGAAAACCCAAATTATGTCTATCCTACAAAAGGGAAAAGTCCCCCAAATTCTGAGAACTTAATATGGAATTAAAGAAAGGAAAGAAATTCCTCACTATTAACAAAACTCTGGTGATCAGTATGGGACTAAGAACTTTCCAGAAGGAACTGAAGAAAGGATATCCTCTGCCACTAGAGTTTATAAAGCTTATGAGTTTGCTTCATCTCTATCCACAATAAAAAAAGACACTTGGAAGAATTTCTCGTTGCAATCTCCTTTTTCTCAAGAAAACATTTAACAATTTGCACATAATTTGGCAAAATATTCTCAGCTACAATGACTGGTAAGAGACTCAAGACACTGTGCTTGACTAAGATCATTTTCTTAATGCAAAGCTGTATACGCTGAAAACACATTAGGACAATGCAAGAAAACCAGAACAAAATCTGGTATATGATCTGTGATGTTTCTTTTTCTGCTCATCAAGTCATTGTTTGATGCTCTAGGTTATGATTCCAGGAAACAAAGTGCACCTATTTATCACTCTGGAATTTTCCACTTATGGTGCTTTACAAAGAATAATCCTAATTACGTTCTTTAAATATTATTATTAGAGCTAAGCAAATAATTTCCTAAAGGTTTATTTCGTGGATTTGGGCATTTTTGTCCCTTAATATGTTCAGTGAATAAATTTTCTTATTAGTCAACCAGCTGTATAAGCTGGTCAAACAGTGTTTGCTGAATTCATTTGATGATTGATTTGTATCAAATGTAGGATAAATTGTTCATGAGTAATTGTTATTGAAAGAGATCTAATTATTATCCCTAGTTTTTAAGGAACCTGTACTCCACAGTGCACAAGGTAAAATAAACTAACAAAAGTACAGACTGTACATCTGTAGCTGACATGCATAATTATCTTAACTGCTTTTCCTCAAATTCCCATCACGTAGGACATGATGCCCTTGAAAGACATAAACTGAGCATAGATCTCCACAAGTCAAACCATCCCCCTCTACTATTTTATCATGTTAAAGTGCAGAGTCTCTTTAGAGGCCCTGTGGTTGTCATATTTTTACTATGCCAGGTATTTTCTGAGTTATCCCATGGAGATGCAGGAACATTCAGAAGGAAGAGTGGCCAGGCACTAATTCAGAAGGTTTGATATAAATTTCCTGCATAAGTAGTCTCAGTTCTCCATCAACAAAAGATGGAGATGTAGTACAGACTCATCTCAAAAATATATTGAGGAGATATATTAATTTAAGACCGGGAATTATTCTGAAACTGTTGCAATAGAATATTAAGCATAATATTGATATATGTATCAAAAAGAGTCCAGACAATGCAACCCAACCCCATTTTCCTCTGAGGTACCATAACCTACATCTGAAGTGCCAGGGCATGCAGTAGAGGCAGGAAGTCTGGCACATTCTCTAAGTGATTGAAAAAAGCCATGTTATTCATGGTGCTGGGGATTATGAGCAAAGTATATTATCTTTAGCATTATGGGTGTATTTTTAGTTTAATGACTCTCTATCTTTACAAACAGACTTTCAAATGGACTTTAAGATTAAAATATGGTGCCATTCTAGGATGATTTACAGAGCTACCATGTTGGTCTTAGCACAAGTCTTGAGTCAAGCTGAAGAACACACAGCACTAGCTGGGTTTCAGCTTTTTAACACTGCTTATTAAGGGTTGAAATTTTTCCCATGTCAATTCCAGGGGAGTAGTACAGAAAACTGTAAAAATACAAGAAGCTTTGTGTAGGAGGCAGTGAATTTACAGTAGTTACATACAGTAAGGAAACAGTCTTCAGGGGTCAATCACCTGTTATTATGTGGCAAAATTCTACACTATAAATAGCAAAGAATTGTGATTTCCTCACATTAAACTCTCTATCCCTCCTCTGTCCCAGAAAACCATGCTTTTATTGCCTACTGACAATGGCTTCTCTGCTATGCTATCTTCTAAAGGATGGTAGGCATTGTTTGGGAGGATGCTCACTGGTACGGTCTGAAATGGTCAGGGAGCATGCTAACACATACCCAGTTAAACAGTGCAGATGACAACAAGGATGGCTTTTAAGCTGAAGTTTATTTACTAGTATAACTATAAGCTTCCAGTTCAGCACCTGTGTAGCCAATTTAGCAGGGTCTATGGCCAAGTCTATGTCTATGGTCTATGGCTTCCATCATACTGAACACTTTTCTTTACATAATATTTTCTCAGGTACAGCATCATGTGAATTCTACTATGTGATTTCTGGTTCTAGATCATATGCAGCTTGTTTTGAGGGCAAAAAGACAGGGACTTGCCTGTATTCTATGCTTTAATGTATTAAATATTGTATTTATGTATATCAACTGCTTTATATACTTCAGAAACACCTTGTTTGTTTGTTTGTTTTAACTGTGCATCTAATTTCCTTTTATATAGTTCAGATAATAAATGAAAGGGATTCAGCTCAGATTTTTTTGGGAATATTCAGAGTGATACCCCCCTCTATTCCTGGTCTGAGTTGGTTAAATAACTTTATTGGTAAGTTAAGCGCACTGAGACAACTCATAAATGCTTTCATAAGCACACATATTTATTATAGCAACACCGTCTGTCAGCAGCTCCTTATAAAGCCCTATTTTCAGGGATTTAGGGAACTGACATATGTATCGTGGGGGGACAAGCCTACATTTGCAGGGCGATGACCTTATAGGTCTCTACCTCTATTTTCTCTGATTCTTTAAATATGCTGCGTTGTTCACTTGGAGAAGCAGAAAGATGTAAGACAGACCAACTTTCCTTGTGAACAGCTCACAAGTGTAAAAGAAGTCCATTTTTCTTCTTTAATTTGTATGCACATGAGCAAGACTTTAAATTTTGTGCAGCAAAAAAATATGTTTAGGTGCTTGTGTAACTTTAAAGAAGCATTACCTATTTTAAAAATTTCTTTGGCAGAAAGAATATTTCACAGTGTAATTTACGCATAATTAGTATTTCCAAAAGGGAAATATAGAAAGAAAAGATAAATCTGCTCTAGGTTAGAAATATCTTCTTTTGTTCAACAAGTCAGACTCGCAGCTCTTGAAAAATTACCAGTGCCTACCAAAGCCAGGTAAGTCAAATCATTGAGTAGCATGAAACATTTTACACAGTTTGAGTTGCTAACTAGCACAGACATAACAAATGAAATTTTTGCAACAGAATAGAATGCCAAAATTATTAAACGCAAAAGTACTACAGCCAACTTAACATCTTTTTGAGCACAAACACTGAACAGAGACATGAGCAAGCAAGCAGCTGTGTAAAATAGAAGCTTCTGTGTAGTGGGGAAAATTCCTCTGACAATCTATTCTGTCCTATTTTTAAAATAATTCTTGCTTTGCCCTACACTGAAACTGAATCCCAGGCCTCAAACAAATTGAGTCTAACAAAACAGAAATGCAGCTTAAAGGAATTAATCAAAATCTCCTCTAAGTAGGAATCCAGATTTGAGGAATGGAAGCCAGGCTAGTGCTTTACAAGCCACCAAAGAATTTTAAACATGTTTCAGGAGTGTTGCACTTGGTTGAGAAGCTGAGAAGTCATGAAGCACAGAGCTGTATTAGTGTGCCTCTGCTGAATGATAAATGGAGTAGTGGCCTTTGGAAAAGGATGCAGAGTAATAAGAATGTCAGTAGAATATATCATGCAGGGAAAACCCATTGTCCATGAGAATCTTCAAAGGCTCATTTCCCACTATAGTATTAACCTGGCTGAATGCTTCAGCTAAGGGACATAGAGGGTAACTAATACACCTAACATATACCATGGTAACATATTTATAAAGCAATATACATAATGTATTACATCTATCTATGTAAATATGTTTAGGCAGTACATAATTGTGTAATGCCTATGCTATGCAAAGAAACCTTTTGTTAGGCTGTTTGAAAAAAACACCCATAGTATTCCTTCATCTAGAGTTACTTTACCTTTTCCAAGACACTGCAATAGATTTACCCTATAATCATCTCCTATTGTTACATTCAAAGGTGAAATTCTAAATTTGATAGCAAAAAGAAATATTCCTGGCTTCCTAGTCTGCAATTAAAGAATTTACAGCATAAAAAAATTCTCAGCAAGTTGTTCTTCCAGTAAATGTCATTTATTCACATCTCATTTTTAATAAACTAAAATATGTCTTGCCGCTGACCCCTACAAAAATTTCACGCAGTGGACATGAAAGAAGAGAATCTGATTCATTTTTCCACCTCTACAGTAAGACAAGGCTTATTTCACAAACACTGGCATTATACAAGATCAAAATAATATCCATTAACTTGAATTATTCTTTCTTTGATCTGTTTTCCTCTTGGTATTGCTTAAGAGAAACCTAAGAGTAAATAAGTAAGTTTCTTTTTATGCCAGTGATTAGCAATGAATAAACAGAGCAAGTACTAAAGCTGACTTTGCACCTACTGAATGCTGCAAGTGTCTGTACTCGTTTGATATGCATCTAGCAAAGCTTGGATGTTCCCAAAAGGCCACTCCATGAACACTGAGAGAGCAGCGTCTGCTAGTGGTGCCTGTAAGACACAAAGAGCACAAAAAAGATTTATATAAGTGAGCAACCGGAAAGAATAAACCTTATTTAATCTATGTTCCATGCTATTTTAAAGGCACACACATAAAGAATTTCATGCAATGATCATCGGCATATAGAGTGCAGTATAAGATCCTGGAACACATTTCAATGTTTACTTGATGTTTTGTTTGATGCAGTGTTTTCTTAATTAAATGATTTTTATGTTTTCCCTCATTTTCATCGCTTTGCCTGATAGATCCAGTCAAATTGGTTTCTTCTCAGCATTTCCTCTGTGGCTGTAATATTCATATGTATATGTATACATATGTATATATACAGATACATGTACACATACCACAGACCCGTGCATATATGTAAGCTGTAAGAGACAGCACATGCATATGTGTATATTTGCATGCATAAGCATAAGGAAATATGTGAGGTTTATATATTCACATGTATGCATATTTATATGAGTCTAGTAATAATTTATCTAGGACACAAAGCAAAATATTTCTCCCCTTTTTTATCATCATTAGATTTCAGAGTAGTACCGTACCTGTAGCATTAAGAGGGCATCGATTGAATGCCATGTCCCCAGCTGGGGTCCTTTTCCACACCATTGACATCAAATAGTCTTCGGGACATATTTCATAAGGTGCTGCCATTTATAAATGAGAATTTAAATAGAAACGTTAACATAGTTTATATCAGAAAAATAAGTGTTCAGTTTCATCCTACCTTTTTCTGAGATGTACATGTTACCATAATTTGGCCGAATTTCAAGCCTGAAGTACAAAAACGAGAAGCCTGAAAATCTGCATATTTGTCTTTGTGATGGAATTTATTTCATATAACCTGTGCCTTTATTCTCCCCAGCAAGCAAACACTTTTTATGTTGTAGTTACAATGTTAATAGGTTTGAGTTTTTCCTTGTTGCTATATATTGATCAATAACACTAAGAAACTTAGTGAGACTTAAACTGTGATAAGTTATAATGCTGATCTTGAAGTGAAATTTGTAAAGATTTTTCTAAAATTGAATCTTTATATGAATGAATCACTTCTGAAATGACAGTTGAAACATTAAGTGTGCTAAAGGTGCTAAATTCTGAAGGTTACTATAAAACCAGGTTATTTCTTTGAAATGTGTTCCAGTAGAAGTTGGTAATTAAGAAAGTATAGTCAATAATGTGGGGACTGGGTGTCTATAAAGCAAAATAACCTTTTACTGGTTATTGCAATACCATTTAAAAGGAAAAAATATTGTCACTATTTTGTAGCAACAGAACTACATGAGGAAAAATAAACTTCAGCAAATGCTTCATGTTTTATTTTCAGATGGTCACAACTACAGATTCCTTTTGCTCTTTGTATGTTAGTGCAGATTCCAGTTTATGATTTTGGAGTAAATTAGATTAGCACAGAAAACATCTGGCTGAAGTCATCTCACAACTCACATCACTGACATTTTAGTTACTGAAATCTGATTCACTCCAAGATTAGCAGAGAAAATCAGGAATTGTTTATTATTATTATATGTATTTCCAGAAAAAAATGTAACCCTGCTGTATTACAGAGAAGGGGTTACGAAACAAGAAAAAAGAAAAGAGAAAGGAAATTCATTCTAGCAGATGGCATGGTAAGGCAGAAAGCAATTCAATGATTCACTCATGGTTGCACGGGAAATCTCTAGCAGAGGCAGGAACAGACTACAGATTTTGCCCATCCCGTTATCTAACCCATAAAATCGTCCATCTTCCCTGTTTTGTACTTCTGCTGACGGAAGTGTGAGCAAGGGAACTGAGTAGACTTTTGCACAAAGCTGTACTCTCTCTTTGTAGAGGACAAAGAATACCTAGCAGATGGTGCAGTAATACTAATATGAATCACAGTTGGGCAGAAAAATTGCTTGCTAAATTTGCCTCACCATCAGCATTCCTGAATCGTAAATCAAGACAGTTGGTGCTGCTAAAAAATCAAGACATGCATTAATGGCAAAACCCAAAGAAAGTCAGTTACATTCATAATCTAGAACACTAGCCCTGCTTCAGATATGCCCACAGAGTGAATTCATCAGGACAGTGTTACACTGGGAAAAAACTGGGAAAAAAGATTTTGATAAACATAAGCCATCTGGTGACATAAGCAAAAGCAATTACCATTCTATGATGACCTTATAAACAAAAGAAATGTTCTGTTTCGAGACGCGTAAATTAACATAATAAGGAGGTAATATTATAAATTACATAAATTTGCTAGAGCTTAGAGCTGTCTGAGAACTATACTTGTTATGCAGCTGTGGCCATTCCAAATGTGTTGTGTTCACTAATCACCACTCTAAGGTGCTGAATTTCAGAACTAAGACTCTTCTTCTTTCCACATATTGGATGTTAAATGTGAGGGTTTTTGCTAGAAAAAAATATATACATGCATCCATACGTGCACTTAAAAACACCATATTTTCTCTTTTACATTAGCAGGACAACAGGTAATATCAGAGATATTTCCCATGTATTTGGAAGGATAATAGTGTGCTTTTGAATTAAATTTTTCAGAACTCAAGATTATATTGAAACTTTAACCTAGTGTAAGAGATAAACAGTGCATTTGTATGGTGTGTTGAAAGTAAAAGACACTCCCAAGACCTAGAGTTACCCGGAAAGAGGTGTGGGAGCAGCTGGAACTTGGAAGAAGTTTCACTTAGCCCAGGCAAAGACCTTTTCTCGGTCTATGGCTGACTCTTGGCTTTTTAATGCCTTGTACAAGGATCAAGGAGTGCTGCGGATAAAAACAAACTCCTTCCTCCCAAAGCTAAAGCCTATCTGGCAGAACTTACTCATCAGGCATCCACCCACATTAAAGCATCTGTGAGGCTGCAACCCATGTCACTCACGGAGGCATAGTCACACTGGAGTGTGAGTTAAAAAGTTAAATATCTGAGTCAAAAAAGCCTTGCTGATCTTGCTGGCTCTTCTCAGGACCAGCTGAAGTATTTCTGTAACTATGGCACAATTAATTTATAACAAACCCACAGATAAATATGAATTTGCTGTGCAAAATCATAGAGAACTATTAGAATTTAGAAACAAATAGCAAATACTGAGGTAAAATTTGCTATCATTGGCAAATAAAAGGCAGGCCTCTTTCACTCATGATGTGAATCAGCAGCATCTTCCCACACAGAGCATGCATTTAAATATAACACATTACATCCTTGTAATGATAGGCCTGAATTCATCTCACCTAAGCACAGATATTCAACAAAGCCAGTGGTCTAGAAGCACAGTCTTCTGACATTACTGGAGAGAAGACATGCATCTCCCAGAGGCAGTCGACCCAGCTGGGATTTGTGGAAGCTCAGTACAACAGACAAAGCAAGAGACACACGTGCAGCCTCACAGAGTTTACTGTGTACACAGGCAGATAACATATATGGGAAAGAGTAACAAAAGGGTGAGCCAAGTTAGCCTACAGCACATAATAGCTCAAATGATGGTAGAACTACATTCCTATCCTGAATCCTAATTCAATGCCCCAGGCAAAATTATCATAAACAAAGGCAACAGGAAAAAAGCTTTTGGATGTCTTATAGAATAGTGTTGTAATCAGAAACAAAAAACCAAACCAACAAACAAACAAAAAAACAACGTTTAATTTTATTATATAGCTGAATATTATTTGAAATATTTGAATCTTCTCCCTTCTCCTATTCTATCTTATCTATCTAATACTGCTGTGAAAAAAACTTCGACCATTGGTGGGAAAGGATTAGCTATTCTTTGGTGGTTGTGCACTCTTGTCTTTCTGTTAACTAACAAGATAGTCTAGCATTGTTTTGAGCTATACTTTGGTCTAAAGCCTATATTAGGCTTTATACTACTGAAAATATGCTTATAGGAAAAATGCCGAGAATCTTTTTTGAGTAAAACCCATATAAAGCATTAATACTGGAAACATGTGCAGAGTTAATATAGATTTAACTATTAGAGAATTAGGTATTTCTGGAAACCAATAATGTATGTTGAAACATGACATATTTTTAAAACTGTCATAAAAACATAGTCCTATTTTCATAAAAGTAAATTTACAGAAGTCTTCTGTCCTGTATACTGCTGCACTTTGGTTTTGGTTCTCCCATCTCTTCATTTTTACTGACGCATGTGGTGGAAATTACCTTATTTCTCTTATACACTTCTACAAGCTCCCAATCACCTTCCATGTAACTCCTTATCAGACACAATTTCTTTAGTTATCTAGCTGTCTCCATTATTCTTATGGGACAGACATAGTGTTCATTCATTTTGTGTAAGTCTTCTGTCATGACTCCTGAGAGACTAGCTGCTTACCAAATATAGAAGCTTTTTTTACTTTATCTGACTTGCTTCCAATTTTTTGAAGTTATCCTTCACAGAAAAATGTTTTGAGTGCAGAGTACTGTTGACCTACTAGGAGTGAAGTTTAACTTCAGACATTTGGGATGCAACAAAGCACCTATAAGTGAACACAAAATACCTTCAATTTTTTTTTTCATTCCTAGATTATTACACAATGGAAGGAAAAAAACAACAGTTTTAAAATTTATAGCTGTGAATAAACACAAATCACAAACTAAGATACTCAAAATTTGTTCAGAAACCTAGCTTTTTGAGAAAACAACTTTCAGATAATGGTTTCTTATAGGTAAAACCTTACAAAGAGAAGGCTTTGTAAAATCATGGCTCAGGCTGCTACTTTGGCTAAGCAGAAAAGGACTATGGGAAAATGACTCCACTGAATTAGAGTAGAAAAACAAGTTATATAACCATCTTGTATGGTGGTTGAATCATGTTTGTTATGATTTAAAAGTATGTGACTGATAACAGGCAAATGGCTTAAAAAGGCAGAGTTTGTGGAATAAAGCAATTCTGCTTTGCACCTGCCGGGGGACTCTGTGTCACTTCAGACCCTCAGCTCACAGATTGTACTTCTGAGCCTGCCTCTCTTAATGCTGCTGAAGGTAACTCAGTGCATGCCCCAGTCATTTAAAGAGAATCATTGAGAAACTATGAAGAAAATTTTGTATAATATTCAGACAATGCAGAACTCAAACTACAGAATGTCCAGGAAAGATTTTCAGTTACCAACTAAACAGCTCTGCTTGCAAAGCATCTTATTAACATCAGTCACTGTAATAGAAAAGGGCTTTATTAGACTTTTGCTTACACCGTTTAAGGCAGCTATAATTTAACTTTTTTAAGTCTATAAACCTCTGGGTGATACAAGCAACTTCATACTCTCAACAAAAATATTACATGGTTCTACACACTGAGGATCTTGTTTTATGCAAACAATGCTAATACAAGAAAAAGGAACAACATTTTTGTTCCTCAAATTTTTCAGTGGCTTACACAGAACAAAAAAAAAAAAAAGATGAGACAAAAATAGCTTCTCTGAGCTATTTAAGGGCCAGGAAGAAATGCACGCAAATAATGAAATTTGCTTATACTTTGAGCAACTCTGTATAGTACCTTCCAATTGTACTTCTTGTTTATAGAATGTAAATCTGTATATAATTTTATAAAATTTTGGTAAATTATCCACTCTCTACATTTAAATCTGAGACCCTTCAGTAAATGTCAGACTAGAGGCAAATAAATCTGTAATTCATGTCTAATGGTCTGCACAAGCATAATTTGTTAAAAGGTGCTTTAGGTTATAGTTTCTATAAGCACACTAAATCTAATCTGGAATTAATCAAGTAAATAAATAAATTCACCAACTAGCAAATAAAGCTCTGTGTGCACTTGATTTGTAAATACATCCGTAAAATATTTTATTAACAGCAGGTGGCAACCTTTGAAAATTGGACTGTAGCGGTATGGTTTTACTTTTAAATATTCAAATGCAAATTATTTGAAGAATGGTTTTATAAGCAACATCTAGTTCATCTAAGTGCTTATTGAAAAGATTCATATTACTCTTCTATTAGTGTTGTGCTTTTATATGGGAAGTCTGCATTACCTATGGAAGTTAGTTTGCATAGAAATCCAATGCAAATACTATTTCTTACTGCTTTTCAAATAATGAAATTTGTATTAAAATTAAAGAGATCATTTAAAATGCAAGTTAAATTCAGTTAACTTCTACAGTATAGTGTTATAACTTTCTAACTATAAATGGTCTTTTTTGCTGTTCTTTGAATGCAATGAGATTAATTGCTCTACTGTACTGCAAATACCTTGAAAACTGTTCTTTGATGGCTGTCAAGGGGTAAACGTGCTGCCTATTTTGATAACATAAAATTCACATCTGATAAATATCTCATTTCCTGACCTAAAGCATCTCTGCCATTTAAGTCCTTCTCTGACTACCAGAGAACACAGCCAGTAAAAATGTCCAGAAGTCAGATTGCTAGACTGATTTTTCGCTTCTTCCTGGCTTGCGGTTCAGACCACATAATTTCCCAAGTGGACAGCTAAAATATCTTATCCTACTAACACCTTACTTTTTTATCTTTCAGCTATCCAACAGTGCATTCTTTTACTGTAGGACTTTTTAATGTACATTTTACTGTAATGTGTGTTTACAACAAATACTGTCTGATTCACCAGATATTCTTCTTTATTCATCATATTTGAAGAAGTTTAAAAGTACACTTTTATTATCTTCTAGTGGAAAGACAAATCTTCTGGGAGGGCAAAGCAAAAATAATACAAAGTATATTAAAAAACTGATATTTAAGCATTATATTAATGCTTAGTAATAGAAAGATGTGTCTTTCTTTTAAAATTGCTCTCATTTTCATAAAATGTTGTTCATGTATTCATTCATTCATTCTCTACACTATGGTAAGGCTCGCCTTATCCTTTATTTTTACTGCACTGGAATTTACCCCAAATGCATTAGAGACATCACTAGTACACTGGATAAAAAGAAATTCCAAATTACAAAACCAGTCCTGATAGTCTCAGATAGACTGCATTCAAAGAGATCTCCTGTAGCAAATTGTTATGCTTCAAGTACTATAGGCATTCCCAGGCAATCAAAATATTTTTACGATAACTTTTTTACTGTGTGACTTTGCTTTACTCAAAACATGATGCATTGCTCATTTGTCTAATTGGGCTGATTTGCACCTAGCTGCATAAACAGAAATCTACTGAGAAAAGCAGCAGTGACTTGTCCAAAGCAAGGCCAGATATGGCTCTTTATTGCTATTACACTACAGACATTGATCTTGTTTTTCCTGAAGACGCCCATTAATGTTAGCCATATTGTAGTGTAAATAATAACAGCAATGATATTTTCATCTCACCAGGACACCTCTGCTCACTGCACCGTCTCACTTCCTCTCCTGTTCCTTCGCACTGTTGCCCAGTCACAGCAGCACCTTGACAGATCCTGATCCGCCTCTCCCAGCCACCGTCACAGGATTTGGAACACCCACTCCAGTGGCCCCACTGGTTCCACTGGCCATTTGCTGTTTGGAAAAATATAATTGCAGTGGTGACGACAGTCATAATGGAGAATTACTCTTTTAAAAAAAATATTTGTATAGTGCTGTTGTACAGTAACAATATACAATATGCCTAAGTACCCTTAAAAGAAACTAAGCAAAACCATTTCTGCATGTGCTATTTTACGATCTTGATTTTTACATGCTCTGACTGAGCAAATGAGGCTTAAAGGTAAGTCCATATAGAAGCAACACACCCTGGGAGGCTGCTTTTGTACTGCCAGATGATCATGAAGTAGTCTCAGCACAAAAGGGAATCAGTTAATAAATATTTACTTTCTAGGTTCATGAAAAACTTAAGTTCTTTAGGCTTCAGAAAAACTGCCTAAAACTGCTGAATGTCCTTCAAACAGCAGTAAAACCAAAAAGCTGATGTGCAACCTTCATGCAGTCTTTCCGGGCACATTCTTCAGCTTTTTCCATCATCAAGCAAATAAGAATGAAGCCCCAGCACTCACAGAATCAGAGAACTGTTAGGGTTGGAAGGGACCTCTGGAAACAACCCAGTCCATGCCCTCTGGCAAGGCAGGGTCACCGAGAACAAGTGACACAGGAACACCGCCAGGTGGGTTTTGAATGTGAGGGAGGCTCCACAACCTCCCTGGGCAGGCTGTTCAGTAAAGAAATTCTTACTCGTGTCGACATGAAACTTCTTGTGCTGTAGTTAACGCCGTTTGTTTCAGGCTCCCGGTGGGTGCGGCGGCTCCGGCCCTCGCAGCCTGCCCTTGGCCAGCCCTCCCCGCAGCCCGACGCCGCCGGCCCCGCTCGGTTCTCACCCGTGCACTCGGGGTTGTAGCACTCCCGGCTCTCGGCCCAGGGCCCTCTGCACTCGGAGCCGCCGTGGGCCGCCGCCGTGCACTGCCTGCTGCGCTGCTGGGTGCCATTGGAGCAGGTCACCGAGCACTGGCTCCACGAGCTCCACTCCTGCCACTGTCCGTCCACTGCCGCGGCGGCCACAAAAGAGATGGACACAGCAGAGTTACCGCGGGGCCGGGCCGCTGACCGCAGCCCCCGCCTCGGGCCGGGCACAGCCCGGCTTCTTGCGGCAGCCAAATACACAAACCACCGCTATCAGCTGCCGTAAACTAATAGTAAACTGTTTTCCTTTTTCTTCACGTAAAGAGTGGCCTGTCGCCTCTAACTGTACACTGATACAGGATAAATAACGATTTTGGTCACATGCAGTTTGAAGGGTCTTATTAAAAACAATGCCTTATAAAAAAGACTGGTATTTTTAGGCAAAAGTGAGGGCCATTCTTGTATCATGTAAATAAACCCTGAGCCCTCTGAAGTGATTTATAAGAGCTGCAGTGATAGTTCACATAGGTCAGATTATAAAGTTACTGGTCCTGACAGTGACAGTAGATGTCTTTAGTTGAACAGGAAAAGGAAAACAGGATTTATCACTTGACCTCACATACAGTCTCTCGTCTCTGTATTCACAAAGCTGAATATATTTTAATCATTCATCCTCCCTCTAAGGTAAATGATCCCAGTTCTTCAATATTCTTTTGAGATAAAATGTAGCGGGACAAATGTAGCTCCTCCTTTCCTTCCTTCCTTCCTTCCTTCCTTATCAGATCTGCTGTTTTGTTTGCATATTGCATAATCTTCTTTCTGAATTTGTCAAGTTAAATGTCTAAACAAAATGGAAATGGTGAAAATGGCTGTGTATTTAGTAATTTGTATTAGCCCATGCAGTTGAGTTTGGATGAATATTCTCCTGAGTAAAGGTTAATGATTGCTAATAATAATTCTGTATATAAGATATATTGCCTATTTGTCTTGAGGTAAATGAAAATATTAAAAACCAAGATAATGAAAACCATAAAGCAATTATGCTTCCATACAAGTTAAAAACTATATGGTCGATAATATTAGGACTAGACAGTATGTTTAAAAACAGGCAAGCATTATGAAATGTGTTATGACTAATTGTGCTAATTCTGGATCTTGCATTCATAGAGATTGCGACAATCATCAGCTCCTCATTGCCCTTGCAGTTAAATATAATCTCAAAATGTAGGTTCTAATATAATTTTGATTAATACTAGTCCTTGAAAACCTGGTTCTATAACTACTAGTGCTATATAAGCATCACCACTCCAAACAAGGAATTTCGCTTGGTGCATTTGCCGAACCCTGTTTCAGGATTCTTCTGAAGGGGAATTGGAATAGCAGCTCCCTAAGCTGTTGGTGTTAATATCTAAAATAAAAAGCAGAATCTTAAAGTTGGTGATTAAACATACTGTTCTATATGGGTGCATTACTGTTCAGTGGATAAACAGTAAGCTATTTTGCTAATGTCAGACATTAACAACAGCACATTTCAAAGATACTATCCATATCCTGCCTGGGCCCAGGATCTCAGCACCAAATGAATTAAAGGAAGAGATTTTCTGAGGCTTTTCCCTAAAGTTATATATTAAATATTCTATGTAATGCCTGGTTGTGAACCACTTCTCAATGCAGATGCCTCTGAAGCTATGAAGCTACATCCTGATAATTTATTCAGAAGAAAATGGAAATCTTTCCAAACATGGATGCTAGTTCTACTCATTAATCATAAAAGGTTTATGTGAAGAGGAAAACATTATGGAAATTAAATTTCAATGCACCCTCTTCAGTTTTATTCGTTGCTATATAGTATTATTTAGGGTAGAAAAGATTAAATCAATTATTATACTGTCTTTGGAGAAAACTCATTCTGTGGCTTCTCATATATATTTCATACATCTCTCTTATTTATCTTTAGGAGGAAAGAGTATATGAGTTTTCTTTTTTAGAAATACCCTTAAAAAACGAGAATTCAACATGAAGATTCTCTTAATAAACTCAACATACAAATTGCAGCAAATCTTAATATTGAGCAAAGACCTAAAGTGTTACTTTTAAATGTAACAGTACAGAAGTGCCTCTAAAAGTAATTTAGGTAGAAATGATGGTTCAAAATCCAGAGTTCTCTAATTGTATATTTTGACAGATTAGGTGTAATATCTTTTGTGTTTCTTCACAATACCGAAGCAAATTGGATGCATTATATGTATACAGGCATTTTGAAAAACTGGGTCTAAATTAATCACAATCTAAAGACAAAATGTTAAAAATCAATTTTGCAAGAATATTTTTTTAGTAAGCTTTAATTTTAGTGGATAGACAGTTTAACATGAAGCCCATACATTGTTTATTTGGTTAGTGCCAATTTTTTGAAATTGGTTTAGCACATAACTATCAGAAATGAGGCACCTAAAATCTGTACTACGAAAACTTAACAGGTATTCAAATGATGCCCTAGCTTGTGTTAGCCTTTCTGTCTGCACACATGTAAATAATATCCATTTTGAATAACTTAGCATTTCAAATATTACGGTTTCACAAATATGTTTGTCATATGATGAATAAATAATTACAGTGAATCTCTAAGCAAACATAATTCATACAGATATAGTGGACATAAACTATGTGACCTCTGAATGTCTCTCTTTAAGCCATACTCAGGGAGTTGTCTGCCTTTTGCTTGTCTGAGACCCAGCCTGAATCAAGACTTCCTACACAACATATTGTGCTCTACAGGCAGAGTACTTCAAAGAAAGTAAATATTGTTTGCATCTGTCTTGAAGACTCACCCTCCTGACTATATACTTTAACCACTAAAATCAGAATTATGAACATTATTACTCAAGCTAGTCACTTTGGATAATGTTTTTTTTTCCTGTGTGCAAAGGGCTATAAAAGAAATCCCAAGCAACCCACATTAAATGCACTGTAAGAAAGCAGAGAGTTGCCATATGAGCTCACCAGGGCAGAGTGCAATATTGCAAGGTTTGTGCTGTGTTTCAGGTCCATCACATGATCTTCCCCCATACTGGGGAGGTATGCATGACCTTGTTCTAGTTCTTTGGCCTCGACCACATGTGAATGAACACAAACTCCAAGGTGACCATTCCTCCCAAACGCCATGTACTGCAACAAACCATACAGATTTTAACCAGAAACAGACACACAAGTAACGAAAGGATTTCAAAATAAACAAGATCAATATTTTAAATGCAAGTTATTTTGCCACCTTCAAAGAAATCAGTACATTGGTAAGCTTTATCATAGGAAAACATATACTTTTTTGATCATAGGAAAACATATACTTAGTTGATTTTAATTTAATCATATTTGCTCTAAAGTATATTTAAAATATATTTTGAAACATTTTCTCTGATCTTTAAACTAATCTTACTATCATGTTTTCTCTTCTTTGACTGTTTTACACAAGATGACTTTCCTTTTCAGAAGTTACATAGGACATCTTTGGTCACTGACTCAATATGTTTAATAGCCCTGATTTTCAGGGGGCTAGTTTTTGTGAAAACCAGGGATATACTTTCTGTATCAAGGCAACTCTAAAATCTGGAAGCAATCAAAATTAAGCTTTCTTTTAAAATTACAGGAATAAATGCACTAATTTATTACTATGTCAGTATCACAAATTGGAGCAGTAATCTTGAAGTCTTTTCAGTTGTTTAAAGTCTGGTGGAAATATGGCAGCAGATTATCTTGATTATCTTCCTAAAACATTCCAAGACCATATAAGTAAAAGAGATATGCACCATTAACTTCCATGAACATATTCATTGATTTAACACACCATAATTCATGCTTTACTCTTGGAAAAACATTCATTCAACAAGCCGCAAATACCTTCACAGTTGACAATTAATTACAAACGTATACCACTATCTTTGTATTTGATAATATTTTTGTTTCTTATTATTAATATAAGGAATGATAGAAGATTAATCTTTCTCTACTTCAAACGTTTTCCACTATAGGAAACTGATATACAATATCCATGTGAGCTTACATACCATTTGCAATCCTTTTACAGAAAAATTCAGTGAAATTTTCAGAAAGTTCTCTAGACATATATTCATAAAACAGTTCTATATAAATTGAATAATACTGCAAAACAAAGTTTATCTATTTTTCTTCTGCTTAAATTAAGAGCATTTGCACGACTATAAATTCGGCAATGTGAGAACAGGAATGTAGTGGTGAGAATTGCAGCAATGTTAAGCATTTAGGAGAAATCCAAAGACTTAGTATCCAGACTGAACATCTCACTGAGTACCACATAATTCTGTTTCTGAAGCCCTGTCTGTTTGAAGGGTGTCTGGAGGGGCAAACTGTGTATAACATCTGAGTGCATCAGTGGTAATGATTCAAAACATTACAGAAGAAATACATTTTCTGTTTTGTTCTCACTTTTTTTTATCACTGTGAAAGAATTTCTCATATATAGGTTTCCTTTGCCCTGAAGGCACATATCACCTGCCCAGTTTCTACAAATACAACCCTTTTCTTGCAGGAATCAGAATAACATTTCCTGAGGTGAAATTCAGTTGCAAGGCTGTGGAAGGACATTCAGCTCCCTGGCATATTATCACAAATTCATCAGTAAGATCAAGGGGAATTCAGAAAGTAGGTAAGTTCTATTGCCTTTCATTAAAAGTAAGAAAAATTGTCATTTCAGGCACAGTGTTGAGATAAAAAGTTTGTTAGTTAACTTCTGAGAAATTGTACCTGACAGAAAATGTCAAACTTTATTCAGGGAAGATTTTAACCCACTGGACAACAGCTCAATTGATGAAAGGTTATAATTTGGTCACATAAAAGTGGTTCAAAAAGACCACATCCTAAATCCTTATTATCTTACTCTAAATATCACATTCAGTTATATTAAAAAAAAAACACCAAAAACCCCTCAGGAACAGTCTAAAGTAATGTTAAAGTGACAGATTTTAGTCTAGTTAGTTTAGAAACCTTGATTAATTGAGACATTTTTGTCAAAAGCAGAAAGCCTAGCACTTCTAAATATAGTAAACTTATGACTATACCTGCGCATAACTCTTTTAGTTTTATCTGTTCTCAACAAGTTTTATACTTCTACACCTGTTTTGATTCAGGTATACAATCCAAATATTTTTTCTCATTAGCAAAGTATTAAATTAAAAATCCACCCACATCTCTGAGATTCCAAATTTTTATCATATAAGCAAAACTAAGGCGAAAAGTTTGTCAGGTTAGATTCCAAACAATAACAATGACATAATTTCATCTCCTGATACCACAATGGTTGATTAAAATGTTCAGATGCAACAAGAATTTTAAAAAGTTTAAAACTTAGCTAAACAAAATTAATCCAAATTCTAAAAATATTATTCTCTTGAAAAATATTAAATTGGAGAGGTCTTGACTCTGTGTAGACATAGAGTGTGTTTTTTCAGGGCACAAGTTTAAGCCTATTGCTTAATTTGGATTTTGATTCTATGCTGTCAAAATGTTCTAACTTAGTTGTCTTTATTTAAAAAATATTAAAAAATGCTGAACAATTCTTTGAAGGTACTGTCTTTAACCAAGAGGATGTATATTTCTTCTAGCAAGAGTTGACTGCATGCTAGCAGCAACACAGTACAATTCTTATGTGATTTTGGAACTAAACATAAGCCAAAACAAAATGTTTCATTTTGGGTGCACTGAAAGCAGCCTCTGTTTATTTGTGGTTTAAATTAAGCTGTGCCAAAAATCATCTTCCATGACAAATTTTATCTCATTAAGTAAAAATTTCACAGCACCTTCTTGCATTTATAGACTTTTGTATCTGAAACTAGTAGTCCAATAATAAATAAGTGTAACTCTGAAACAATGTTACAGAAGTCCCCACTATTATCCAGATTATCTTTAAAAGAACATCTTAATTTAAAGTTTCTTACCCCTGATTTTTCTTTCTGGTATTTTATTTACATCTTCTTTTTTTAATAGTATTTTGTAATGCAAAAAAATCCCCTATAGCATCTGATGAATTATAGCCAGATGAGCTAAGCCAAATTACACCAGATGGAGAGCTGGCCCGCAGAGGAGTTACTGTTTTCTATAACACAGTTTCAGATGCAAGATTCATTATTTGGGACAAAAATATTCAAATTATTGCCAGCTTCTCTGTCAAAAACATTGCTAGCACAACAAGTTTGGATTACTGCAAAGCATCTTTCCCATCTCTCTGCCACTCTGTGAACCTAATCATGTTGAAGTGAACACCCACAGTGTTCACAACACACAACTGCTGTGAAGTGGAAGGAGGCGTTAGGCCATGCTGGCCTTCATCCTACAAACATATTTTGTGGCTTCTTATTGGGGTTTAAATTCTTTTGATATGTTCAGCTTTAAATTAAACAGATATTAAAAAAGAATATGATGGCCATTGATGTGGTGCAGGTCTAGTACTGTTTAACATCTTCATCAGTGACACAGACAGTGGGATTGAGCACACCTTCAGCAAGTCTGCAGACAACACCAAGCTGAGTGGTGTGGCTGACAAACCTGACAGACAGGATGTCATCCAGAGAGATCTGGACAAGCTGTAGAAGCAGGCCCATGGGAATGTTATTAGGTTCAACAAGGTCCAGCACATGGCTTGGGGGCAACCTGATTTCAACACAGGATGGGAGATAAAGGGATTGTGAGCAGCCCTGCAAAGGACTTCAGGCTGCTTGTGAATGAGACATTGGACCTGAGCCAGCACTGTGCATTTGCAGCCCAGAGAGCCACACACATCTTGAGCTGCATCAAAAGCATCATGGCCAGCAGGGTGAGGGAGGAGATTCTGCCCCTATGCTCCACTCTGGTGGAACCCCACTTGGAGTGTTGCATCCAGCTCTGGGGTCCTCAGCATAGAAAGCCCTGAACCTGTTGGAACTGATCCACAGCACTGCAACAGAGATGATCAGAGGGAACATCTCTCCTAAAAGACAGAATAGAAGAGTTTGGGTTGTTCAGCCTGGAAGAGAGGTCTCCATGGAGACCTTATTGTGTCCAAAGATGTGGACAAGCTTTTTGTCAGGCCCTGCTGCAATAAAATAAGGGAGAGATAAAAAGGGAGATAAGTAAAACTACCTTAGCAAGTAATATAGCCAAAAATATCAGCTGCATTTGAGAATACAAATGTTTGCAATGGCTCACTGTTTTCCTGCTCCTACCATGTCTTGCTTTACCCATAAGCTTGAAAATGCTAAGCTACAGCTAAATTTTGTGGCAAAAGGTGTTGAAGGCAATGGAGAAGAAGAAAGAGAAGCTGAGGTGATCTGCAGGTATGGAAATCCCATGTTCTTTCCCCTTAAGTTTTAGCTGTGTTAGAAATTGTTCACTAAACTCAAATGAATCAGTAGCACTGCAGTAATGGATCTTGAGGTGTCCCCACTCACAAAAGAATCAGTGACAATAAAAATTATCTGAGCTATGTTTTGTTGTCTGCTATGCTGTACTTTTCTAGAATAGTACTGGTCTGAAATAAATATAAATAACCCAAAAATTATGTAAAAAATTATGTATGTTGTTCCTTCATTATTTTGTTTGAACTATCAGTAGTACTATTTTGAAATTTAAAGTTCTATTCCAATTCATACATATATATGAAACTAGGTGAATCCCATTTTCCAAATTTTCCAGGACATTGAGATCACAGAGAAATATGTTCTCTAACATTCCAGTGAGTATCTTGGACAGCATATAAAATATGTTAAAGTGTATATAAAGAATATCTAAAGGCAATAGAAAAAGTAGTCTGAAAGCTTTGCATTAGTATTTGCAAGTTTAACAGGTTCCTTTGAAGCCTACGGATAAATGCATGAAGTACACTAGGTCATTCTACATATTTTTATTCTGTTGAAGGGGTAACTTTTTGATTAGGAAACATTCCAGCTCTCACAATGCCTCCCACCCCTTTTCTAATCATTTTGTCAAATACCTGTTTTAAATACACTAGTGTACACACCACATTTTTTTATGGTTGGACCATAACTGAATAACTGAACTATGCAACTTTCTGAGACAGGATACACAATAGAATGAGGACAGAGGATAATTGGGCTAATAATTAAAGGGATGTTTTAAAAATTAATGGAGCTGTGCCTAGGAAAAACACATTTCTAAATTGCTAATCTTGCACAATGCTACACACTAGTGACCCTGTAGTGAGACAGAGAACATAAATTAATAAGGTTATTGTAACTGTATGGAACAATATGCAGGATTAAGCCCAGAAGACTAATTATTTAGGAAAGGTAACTCAATATACATAGAGATTATCAGAATCAGCTGTGGTGAGCTGAAAAAGAAAGTATCTTGGCAGTATAGAGACTATAAATTGGTAGCTTTTGCTCATATTGGGTATCTGGAAACAAACGCCGTATATAGGAAGATATAAGGAAACAACTCCTTTGTCACCTGAGAAATACGGAGCAGTGTTTTAGGGTGAGCATTGTTTAAAGTTTGTTTGACCATATCATATCTAAGAATTAACTTCTTTCCAGTTTTAATTTGACAGCAAATTAATTACCTTGGCTTTTGCATTACCTGGATTTTTTTGTTTTGTTTTGCTTTGTTTTTGTATGAAAACATCGTATCACTTTCTGGAGACAATGAAGATAAAATTCTGAAAATTAGGTGATTTAATCCTGTTTCCTCTTCTTAGTACTAATTAGCAAGAAATCAGGCAGAACTCATTGTGAAAAGTGGACTGTTGTTTTCACATTCATTCTTCACATAGCTTCAACTGAATATTTCTGTCTTTGATTGTTTGCAATATTTGTTCATTTCTTTTATAGTTCTCCTCTTTCCCTTCTTATTTTTGTACATGAGATTTCTTTTGCAGTATTTACCCCTTCTGGTACTATCTGAGCTACTCTAACTGTTTTAGAAATACCTGCCATTTTTATATGGAAACACTTCCATGTGTAAAGTTCTACCACTTTTAAAATATTAAAAATTTAGCTCTAACTAGACATTTCTACTCTGAAATATTAGAAATTTTCATGTGAATTGCTTAACTTCAGCATAATAGAAAAGCAGTAGTTGTTGAGAGCAATGCTTGTTACCATCATCCATCACCTAGAGACAATCTTGTAAGTTGCCTTCCATTACAGAGGCTCCCTAAATGCTTATAAATGCTTATACACAAACTCTGATAGGATCATATGCAATTCCCATTGGCCATTTGTCAACACACAGTAACATGAGAGTTTGATTCTACATATTACTGCTCATTGAGATGAAGTCCAAGAGTTCTCGTTTGACAATTTAGTTTACGTCAAAAATGTACTGAGCTGCAAGCTGAAGATGGCTCACCCCTCTCTTGGGATCAAACGTTACAGAGACCTGAGTAATTTTTACATCTGAAGGATGGTCTTTTTTTTTTTTTTTTGGCATTTCAGTCACAATAGAGGAAAAATAATGTAGTCATGGGGCATATGCCTTCCCTCTTGCTTCCCATCATAGATTAATCCACAGGTAAAGTCTAAAGAAAGATGTGCCCTTTCAGCAACTAACTTGAATATGCCTGTCTCTTCTCCTTAGTGTATAACTACTGCTGAACTCCAACAATGCCCAGATCTCTCAGACAAAAGGAGTAGGAAAACTGCGATGCAAGACACTGATGACCTTTACTGTGTGTCAGATGTAAGAGAGTTCCTTTTGTCTGATCTTTTTTCCTTTGATAGGTAGCTGTTGCCCTTTCTTGCCAAAACAATGTAAAAGGAAGTCCATGAAGACATGGCTGTTCATAGAACATTGTCTGGCCCTTTGCCTAGAAGAGAGTATTCTAAACGGCAAAGCAATGGTAGTGTCAAATAATATATGTAAACCCACCCTCTTAATTAGTCTCTGCTTCTTAATATATTCATGATCTGTATTTCTTCCCTAGTTTGTCTTTTTACTCATGCTAACTTATCTTTTCTGAGCAAAAATGAGAGAATATAGACCTTTTACAAAAAATATGAAACTGTCTGTAAAAAAGGTGCTCTTGTTCCATATCTTGACTGTTCTGAAAATAAAAACAATAACCTACATGAAAAAAATTCACAGGTGAATAGAATTACAATTCTCTGCTTTAATTGAAATGCCCCTATAAAATCCACATTAATAATAATAATAATAATAATAATAATAATAATAATAATAATAAATATAGTTTCAAATTCTTATCATTATACAGTTCAAAAACATCCACAATTTTATTTATTGGCTGCTAACACTACCTGGACAGAGGGCAGTGTTATTGCAAACCCTTGATTCTCTTAAAGGGCCGCTGCAGTGTGTCCCGTAAGGTGATACACAAGTTCTGGTTCGCACCTGCGACCCTTGACCACAAGTAACTGAACACGTACTCCACTGGGCCCACTCTTCAACACCAGATTCACCTGTATTCAAGACAACAAACAAACATGAATATAGACATAAGTATTATTGACACAATTTTTTTTCCTGAAGCTCATTATCGTCTGCTCTTGCAAATCAAAGAAAAAAGTACCACACCAAAATAAATATTTAAAGGTTTATGGAGTAAAGCAGCTGTGAAAATGTGCAATGAATAGAAAACAAAGACACCTACAATGCTGCAATCACATAACGCCTGTCAGAGGGGAACACTTTGATGTCTTAGCATCATTTACAACTTTATGAGAAATTCTGCCCTTTAATACTTCAGAAACAACACTACCTTCAGGATTCTGTAAGTACATAGACAACTCTTTTTATATAATAGCAAAGGATTTATCTTTGATATTTATACTGATCCCTTTAAAATTAAGGCTCAGTAACAGTTTAAGGAACCCTACAAGTAAGGGAATTCCAATGAAAAAAACCCTAGAAAAACCAACCCCTAATGTCTAATATTTTCTTCAGCAGAGTAATACAGCATTTAAAAGAAGTTCCCTGGCAAAGAAAAGCTTTTTTTAAACTAAATTTTAACCTGAAATGTGGGATGGAAACTTTGATAATTTGCTGCACAGATCTTTCTTTTGACCTACAGGTATGCTGAATTCTTGGCTGTGCCAGACCTCATTACTGCACATAATGCATATTACTATGTTCAAAATTGTCAAATGTGATTTACTAATACTGTATATAAGAAAAGAGGATTTTTTTTTGGAGATAAAATACTATATATTTTTCAAAAGCAAATAATGCATAAAATTTTCTTGCATGGATGCTCTGGAAAGAATGCTTGAATTTAATTATCATGAACAGCTATACGCACAAAGGAATTCCTGTTCAGAAAAATAGATCCCTTGAGTATTCTCAGAAAGCAAAAGCAAAAATAATTTGAATATACCTCACTAAACAATTTGGGTAAATAAATGTGCATTGATGTTTAGCTTCTTGTGTTAAAAAATCAGCATGTAATGAAAAATGGCAGCTGAAACCCTTATTGCATGTTTGATTTTTAAGTGTAAGTCCATTTTGAAACAAATGGGACTTTCTGTTTTAAAATCAGTGTCATGATAAAATCTGCTACTTGAAGAGCTTTTTTGAAATTTCAGTTATCTCAGTATACTTGTAGTCTTCCAATAGTTTTGATGTTGATCACAATTGAGGCTTTGTCTGCAAACCAGGAGTATTCTGGTGCTATCTTCCAAAAATGCAGTAAGTGACATACTATTTCTTCAAATGGTGCTTTGTAGGAAGAATCTGTGAATCTCTCCAAGCTGTCTTTCTTTTAATTGTTTTTTTTTCCCCCAAAGGTCAAGCACGAAACCTTTGCAATATGATTGTTTCTGCTAGACTTCTAAGATTTAATAATGAGGCTATTCAATGCTAAAAAAAAGTGCTTCTTATTCAGTAAAAAGACAGAATGTTTTATAATTAGCACACAAATCCCTCTGTTTTTAATAAAATTATATGCAATTCTAAAAATTTCTACAGAAAAGCAAAAAATTATAAGCTTTCTTTCTACACACAAAAAATTCACCAGTGATTTTTTTTAGTCTTTTTTTTTTTTTTTTTTTTTTTTTTTTTTTTTTTTGGTTAAACAAAAGAAAAAAAATCAATGATTATTGTTTTAATAGTACTTGTGACATGAATTTATCTCTTTGATTATGCTGTTAGATGGCTTGGGTTCAGGTTAGATGATACAACATGCTAAATATATTTAATATGTATGTAGACATTAACAATTATAGAATATGTACTATAAGCCCTGCATGCATGGTAACAAGACTTGTATTACTGTGGATTTCTAGGCTAATACTTTTTGTCTTTTCCTACATGTTTGAAGTTTGACTTTGCCTTTACTAAAATAGTTTAAATGAAAGGTCAAACAGTAGAAAAAAATCTGCATTATGTTTCTCAACGTGTTCTTCATTATGTAGAACAGTTATATATACCCAGTTTAAACAATCCGTTATTCAACACAGACATGTTGACAATGGGCATCTAATAAAATAGGGAGATTAAAAATTCATTCTTTTTTGTTTTTTTCTACATCTTAAAGTGATAAAAATTTTACTCTTAACTTGTGAAATATGATGGAAAATAGCAGCAACATGATTATCAGACTGTGGTCAGGCTGTTGTGTGGCTGAGTGAATTTCAAAATTATTATTAATTATTAGAAGTCCTGAGTATATGTATATGTACTGTTCATTCACAAAAGGCATAATCTCTTAATATACATCATCATATGTAAAGAAGTCTTAAACATTTGCTGGAGAAAGATCCTACATATTAACACGCTGTACAGTGCAAAAAGAGCAAAATGAAGACAAAATAAAAAACACCAGCTGCTTTGCTTCCTTTCACACAATGCATTATGATTTTTGGTAATTTTTAAATTTTCATAGTATTTTTTACTTCTTTCAGGATGAATATTACTTATTTTAAAAGATTTAAAAGAAGGGAAATATCTTCACGTATATATAATTGTTAATGTACAACTTTAATTTAAGCACATAAAGACTGCTCTATTTTCTAGAATAAATCTAGGTTGAGTACATAATCTGCAAATATATCTTCCATTGTTTGATTTTCTCTTATCCATTTTTTTCTTTTCTGAAATGAAAAATTTTAAAGGGCTACTTTTTATTTACCTTCTTCTTTTCTGTTATTTGAGAACTCTTAAATTTTTATATCAGTCATAATAAATCTACAATCTCAAATTATCTCTTAGCAAGCTACCAAACTCTTATTCCACCCTGATGCTTGACACATAAGAGGAAACATAACTTACTGTATGGAAGGCCTCATTGATCTGTGTAAAACTTACCTGCATTATACTCTCTAAATCCCATAACACCTAAGGGAAGGATCAGTCCAAACACATAAAATGACAAATATAGAACAAGAAATTATTCACACAGTATTTTTAAATAAATGTTTATGCTGCCTTGTAACACTCTCCAAAACCAGAAAAATGCGTATTTTAATACCATATTTTAAAACTCTTCCATTCCCAGCAAAATTTGGTGGATTAAGTCCACAATTCTTATAGTATTAATGCTTTCCATAATTTTTTTTAAATTTATCTGTTCCTATCTCTCTGCCTTTTAAAAACATACAAACATTTTGTTGCACTTTCATATCTGTTTTATTATTACACAAAATAAAATATCAAGGCGTAAAATATAAAACCCCATTAAATCAGTAAACAATTACTAATAATATTTCTTAGTGCATAAATTAATGAGATAGATATGTTAGAAAAAACCTTATGAATCAGTTTAGGAAGATATCACAATCATTTTATTGCAAGAAAAATGAATGCATTACAGGTGAAGAAAATATGCAATGATCACTACAAAGGAAAAACAAAATGAAGAGATGAAAATTAGTATGTCCAGAAAGAGCACAAGTATTACGTAAAATGTGTTAACCTGCAGCATGGAAAATATAGATTTCCCCAAACTTTGGCATCTAAATTTATATGCTCATACATCTCACATGCTTTCAGAACAGGACCTTGAAAACCAATCCTGTGTGATTTTGAACGTTCATCTCCCACTCCACACACACAATGTATTTGAAGGTGATGGTATAAGTGCTGCATTTGTAATGCAGCTCTCTAACACCCATAATAGATGCACTGCAATGCATGACTACAAGTTATCAAATACAAGACTTGTGTGATATTATTAAAGTTTTAGGGATTTATATTGGGGAAAAAACCCAGATAATTTTACAGATTTTTGGAGTAATTGTATGAATTCAAGAAGCAGCATAAAAGCAAAGGTGTTATTCTATGTTGTAAGCAACTAACATTATATGTCTGAGCTAGGTATGTAAATGAAAAGTTGTACTTGCCTAAACAAAAACTGCATGGAGACCTAGAGAATTCTAGGCTCCTTTCTTCCACTGCATTTGCTTACAGTAGTATCTGGGAGTTAGCCATAAAAGCAATCCTATAGATTAATACTAGGGAAACAGACTTTTTCCCATTCTAAATTTGTTACCAAACAGATCTACATTGATTGGCTATACATATATTTAGATTGCTTAATATATTGATTTCTGCAAATCTGTTAAGTAAAGCACCCTACCACTAAGGAAGTCAACATGCAACATAACTAGAAGCAATTATAGCTCTCTTACTGAAGAGCATAAAACTGGAAGCATTATGTACAACTGATGCAGGCGTATATTCTAGGTTAGTTACTATGGAATACAGAGGAAGTTGATTCAAATCTGTACAAAAATTATGGGGCACAAGATTTTCAACTCAGTAACGTACTGGAATGGAGTGTGTAGGGTACCAGTAAAGAGTTAGCTTTTTACCAACAGATACATGGATCACTATTGATGTCAAAATGGACAGTAGTTTTGGTGTATGAGAGCTTAATTCAACTCACCACTAAAATTTTATCATGGACCACAAGGACAACTGTGGTAACTGTTGGTAAATTGGCTAATCAGTCTATTTTTTTTGTTTTGTTTTGTTTTTTAATTACTTCAGTTCCAGGTTTCCAATATCATCTTGATATCTTTAGATAAAGAAGATGAAGTTGCTCAAACAAAATTAGAAAATATGTTTTAGATAAAAAACTGTTAGATAATTTGCACATTCAATTAAAAAACTACTTACGGCCAATTTCATTTAGCAATTATGAATCTGGAAACTAGAGAACAGAGCATCATGCTAGGCCAAAGATAGTAAATGCTGAACGCATGCACATTAAAGTCACCCCAGTAATTAATTAATTTGATAAATGCTTAAAGCTGGGATTAGACAGTCTATTTATGAAGAAATTCTGAAGCATGTTCTTAACATCTTTGAAAAAAGGTTAACATGTCACAGTGAGCTGTCCTGTGTTTTGTACATGTGAGACTGCTTTTACTACTAAAGAAATACATGCTTACACTAAATGATTCAGTATTCACATTCACAGTACATGTTTTTGCATGATCTACCTAATTCTTAGCTACTTTATTTATGGACTTTAACTGGTGAAAAAAAAATAAATGATACAAAAAAAGTATCAGCTTAGAAAACTGACAAATATGCAGCAAAAGATTATGGAAACATGCAGTGGTCTTGCTAAAATTAACAACAGTAAATAGAAAAAATGTAACTGATGTATTACCAGTTTGTGCCATAAATTTAGCAGCATCAGCTTGTTCCTGAGGGACCCTTTTCTCATGAACAGATCGAGGTCGCTGACTTTTAATTGTATGATCTCCCATCATTCCAAATTCTAAAGACAGAATAAAGGTTTATGAAAGCTTGTGTGTAGACATTTCTCAAAAGTCACATACTGTCTCATGCAATATGTTCCTAAACATACCTGGAAGTTGCTGGCAAGTCAAGCAAGTGATCATGGCAGTTAACATCAACTTAACTTTGCTACACTCAGCTTCCAACAAATACTTAAATTTATGTCTGCAGATTTTCCAATATGATTTTATCTTATGAAACAACATTCAATGTAGTGACACATACTATAAATCAGCTGTATGACATAGGACAAAAACAATTATTCAAATGCAGACATTCTATTCCTTTATTTTAAATCAGTGCAAACCACACAAGAAAATAACTGTGACAGTGTTAGATGTTGCTGTTCTGTGACAGAGCCTGCTGCTCCTCCAGAGGACTTCTATTTCTGCACTCATCTTTCAGGCTGTTGAAGCCTTAACAGAGATAACAAGTCATCTTTGGGAATGGTGGCAATGGGAAATGTGATAATTTAGCCAATGAACGGTTTAATTTTTTTGGCTGAATACAGCAGAACAAGTGCTTGTGATCTGTTTCCTTCCTGAAACCTCTCAGTTAAAAAGGCTGTAGATTGTATCTTACTCTCCACATTGATTTTAATAGGGAAAACCTATGAAAAATCAGTGACATCAAGGCCCAGAGTGTAGGAGACAAAAGTGCTTTAGTTGTTTATCCTATTATCACTGCTGTTATTTTCCTTCTCTTGTCCTGTGCAAACCTCCTAGACTTCTACCTTAGCTCCACTTTTCATTCTGAAATGAAATGCAGAAAGTCGTTTGCGCTTAGAGGGGGACTGCTGTGTCTTCAGCATAGTTCCCTATGATTCTCCCAGGCATGCACACAGCTGTCCATAGCTCAGTGCTAAATATTCTGTAAAAACATAACCCAAACCAAAAACCTGGGACTCTAATTCAGGAAGCATGTGCTGGGAAATGTGGGTTAATATTGAAGCTACTTCAACTGCAATCACATAAAGTTTCTGAAGAGGCAGAAGGTGTCTGAAACACTAGGAAAAAAAAATTAAAAATACCTTTCACTGGAAAGTTACCTTGCAAATGCAAAATTCAAAACTCTCCCCAATTTGTAGAGCCATGAAGCTAATAAGACTTACCTTTCTGCCTCAAAAAACCACAAAACATTATATGAAATGTAAATATCACTAATAAATATTATTTGCAAACAGATTTTCTTGATAAATCACTAAAACCATTAAATTTTCTATTTAAGGAAACAATAAAAGGTAAACTTATTTTTAAGGGGTCAGTCAGAAGAAAGGTTTCTTTCCTTTCTAGTAAACTATTAATGTATTTCTCCAAATTAGCACTTCTTTTTGTTATTCATTAATGGCACCACTTAAAATATAAATTTAATTATTCATTTGAGAACAGCAATGCAGTTTGCATTCTAAAGAGAATATTTGAAAATATAGTTAATAAAATATATTTTGAGGATTAAACATCCAACATTTTTAATACATCCCAGAAATAAAATTAAAAGAGAATTAATTTTTATATATACACATGCAAATATATAGTATATATATATATGTATGTGTATATATACACATGTGTGTTTAAAAAATTATTAATAAATTTTCCAAAAGACACCTCTTCTATACCTCCTTCTCTTAAAGATTTAATATAACTTTTTATTCTGTGGAAAATCTCTTACTACAATCAATATTCTAATGCAAATAATTATTAGAATATTTTTACAATTTTTACAAGATGCAGTACAAATAACACATTTAAACTGTAATTTATAACATGGTAATGGCAGGAGACTTGACATAGCTTTTCCCCCAAAGAGGCTGTCACAGCAAGGCATGTTTACTCTGAGTTTGCTGCCTGCATGATCTCTGCTTGTCATGCAATTTAGAGGGTATGGCACCATTCTTGCAGAAGACTTAGTTCTACTTTTGAAGTTCCAGAGTGCAATAATGGGAGACATTTGCTAGAGGAAGGCTTTCCAGAGGCATACAGGGAGGTGGTGAATGTTCTGTCCCAGTCCTGCAGCATCTTGTGCTGGGCGTGGGCACAGGCAGTGTCCTGCAGGACAGAGACTGCTGGTGAAGAGGCAAAAGGATGTCTGGGAGATCAGTTCTCTGCATTGTGGATAATACCTGATGTAGCTCCAGTCATAACGATGGAGTTACCAATACCACTGAGCATGATTATAATGCCTCATTTTTTTCATTTTTCCACTTAAGCAACAACACATTTTCAATTCACTTCAACTATTGCTGATGGTCTTTGAGATGCACTTTACAGCTAATCTTCCTTTGATATATTAAGCATTTATATACATAGTATGTATTAAAGATAAATTTTTCATTACCCAGATAAAAATATTTTTATACATTTTGTCAAGGAAAGCAATGCTCTTCTTTTCATATTCAGCTAAAGTATTTAACCAAATGTCACTCAAGAACAAAAGTGGTACCAGGAAATGCAATGTACTGACATGGGTGAGGCCTCATTAAAATTCAGGCCTCATGAGGAAAAAAAAAAAAAAAAAAAAAAAGGGTCAAGTACATTTTTCTAACAGGATCAGAAATGTCCACTTTTTGTGTATAAGTACAAACAATGGTCTCAAAAATGTTTAATCTAAGAAGCTTAAGATTAATGCATTTTATGAAGCATTTTTAATATAATATCTCACTTAACTTTATAATAAATACTAAACAGAATGAAACTTTCCTTCATTTTCAGATCCTAGGCAATAAATATAGAAGGTGAACCCATTATGCAGTTCTTTTCCCTCAATACTTCACACAGAAGCAGTATCTAAATGTTCTCTGGGCTGGGAAAGTATTTTAACCCAAGTCAGCCTAGAGTATGACTAAATGGCACAATAATTTCAAGGATCTGTTTGTGTGGCGAAGGGTGGTAAGAACCATCCTAATGTAGGCAGTATCTGGCAGAGAGGTGTCCTGCAAGGTCAAGTCAGCATAATTCAAGACCTGACATCTGGATATAATATTGGATATTTGAATTGACATTCTGAGTAAATTAATTTTTATCATTCTCACTCTTCTTACCTAGTTCTTGCTGCTGAAAATAAGTTTTCTAACCCAGAAGAAGGTATTTTTGTAGATATTAGTTTCTGAAGAGAATTTTTTTGGTGATATCTGTCCTAAATTTTATTTGGGTGAAACAGGACAGTTCTCTTCTGCCTTTACCTCAAACATTGATATGAATCATGTTTCATTAAATACAGGGAGAAAGCAAATCCTTTCAGCAACAAATAGGTGCATAACCTAATTCAGAAATTGAAAGAGTGACTCCAAGTTAGGCCTGGAAACATGTAAGGGTTTTAAGCCTTTTTATTACATTGTAAATGCTATAATCTACACACCATGAAGACAAAATCCATAAATTCCTCAAAATGTAAATAAAAATAGCATTATGGGGAACCTTGAATGATTTTAACCCAAACAAGACTTATAACAAATCATAGCACATTCCAAACATTTGCGGTAGAAAACCTGAGGTTTAGTTCTCTGATAAAAGAATTTCTTCTGCTGTCAGTGATCCTTTGGTGGCTATGGAAGTACAAGGGATCACTGCAATAGGATGCCTATTCTATTGCTTCTCAGCTGCTCATAATGGATCAATACTCCAAAGCATTTTAGTGATGCATATATTTTAATATGGAAGTGATGTATCATTTGCTTAAGCATTGGAACAGACTGCCCAGAGAGGTGGTGGAGTCACCATCTCTGGAAGTGTTCAATAAGGACTGCACGTGGCACTTAGTGCTATGGTTTAGTCGGCATGGTGGTGTTTGGTCAAAGGTTGATGATCTTGGAGGGCTTTTCCAACCTAAATGATTATCTGATTCCATGATTTCATTTTACATAGCTGAGGCACATAATATAGGTCCATGTAGGATAGAAAGAAAAATTGCAATTACAAGGTTTACAGTTTGGTATTATTTACAGCTCTTATAACTAGTCCTTGTCTTGGCTTTACCTTTCTTTTTATACGATGCTATATTATGTTATGTTATGTTATGTTATGTTATGTTATGTTATGTTATGTTATGTTATGGGAATTTTCATTCCTATTGAGTAACCTTTTTAGTTTTTAAAAGAGAAGCTAAAATCTTGCAGCCAGTGTAGGTGTACTTTTTTAGAAGAGAAGAGAGGTGCCATGTGCTCTCTGTAGGAATAAAGAAGAAAAAAATCTGTTAACAGTGTAAAAATTGAAAACTAGGACAACTGAGAAATACAAAAGAAAAATACCAGCTTTGAAGGTTCTACTCACCAAGGCTAGTCTTTGTTTTCTGACGAGTGGATATTCTTTAAAATTAAGGTAAATATCAAACAGATTTTATGCCTAAGCTGTTTTATCATATTCGTAACATATATATTCATTACATATATATCCCAGTCATCAGATGACATTATAAACCATTTTGGTTTGGCTTTCATGACTATTGTTTATCACATTTCATGGGAACTTCACAGTGCAAATTTCATCTACTGTGAAATGTGCTATATATGGTGCAGGACCCACTGGCATTAATATAAAAAGCCTTTTTCATCATAGAACTTGGTGATGACATCATGAACGAATGTTAAAAAAAAAAAAAAGAAGTGATTCTGAGACCTCTAGGGTGCCCCCTTAGGACATGTACAATGTCAGGGAACTTCTGAGAGCTGCTGAGTGTCGTCAGCCTCTACAGGATCACTTGGAAAGTAAGAGCAGTTTCCTGAAAGCTTTTCAGAACCTTAAAAGCACAAAGAGGCAGTCGACTCCTCAAAGTGACTGTCATCTTCTTTCACCCACAGCACTACAGCAGTGTGATTCATACTATCCTACCCACTCCTGAACTGTAACTAGTCAAATGAGTGTTTTCATTTACTCTTGACTACAGAATGAACAGAATAGGTCTTCCAGCCAGAATTGTGCAATAATACAAACTGTTTCACATTGCAGTATCATGGCATCCTGTCTGTGCTAACACAGATTTTTTTTTTCCCCAGAAATTACATAAAATGTCGATGTAAGTCCCAGGTGAAGGGAGAAGAGGGGAGGGGGAAAGGAAGAAAGAAGACTACAGAAATATGTAAAGAATCTGTTTGTTTAAATCAAAGTCTGGGCTGCAATAGTAAATAAATTCAGTAGATCTGATCAATTTTTGACTTCCAGGAGCTTGAAAAAGTTACCTGCACATTTTTTTAGCCCATTCTAGAGGTTCTCCTACAAAGATACACATCAGTAGTAGCGCTTGGGGTTTCTCATCACATTGGCAACTGGTCAGTACGATTTCTTGTGGTCACTAGATGGCAGAATGTGTGTTGAGTTAGAAGCACAATTTTGCATTGACTTGAGAAGCTGTGACTGTTTCATTTTCACTATAAAATATACATATATATACATAATAAATGTCACGACATTCAAAGGATTTAGATCTTTTTTTGTTTTCTTCTTTATTTTTAGTTCTTTTGTAGGACTGAAGATTAATAATACTCCAACAAAACGCTCAAAACAAAACATGAGTTGAAGCTTTTTTTGTTTGTTGGGGTTTTTTTTCGGTGGGTTTTTGTTTAGTTTTGTGGTTTTTTTCCCCCCTTACAGTAAGCCCTATGACAGAAATAAATCTGAGAAGCATTCTCTTCACTATCTCCAGCACTGCTTCACTGTAGCAGGGTACCCAGGCACCACAAGGAAGCACTTGTTCTCTAATGCTGCATTGGCAGGACACAGAGCTTCAGGGCATTAGTGAATACCATCACTCTGCAGTACAGATTTAAGCTATAGCTTTCTATGGGAACCCCTTAAAATGATAATTCCTCATGAGGCAGGCAAGTTGCCAAAAGGGTAACGTAACTATTAGCTGAATTAGATTTCCATGGGAATCTCTTCTTAGTGAATGTGGAAAACATTCTTAAAACAGCCTTTGCTTACTTCCTACATAGATCCTGGTCACATAAAAAGTCCCCTTTTGGCTCTCCAAAACAGTATAGAAGAGCTTTGATCAGTTTCAAACTGAACAGAATAATTTCTTTCCCTAGAGTGAAATAAGATCTGAACTGAGCTGTATTCATGAACAACAGTGTGAGAAAAATATGCTATTACTCATGAAAACATAGAAAGGATTTTATGGTAGTGGAAATATGAAAGGCAAAAGCATTTGTACTATCACAGTATATTTTTTAAATTGCACTAAATTATTGCATTTTATCAAGTAAAAGTCAGGTAAACATTTGTAGGAAATTAGATACAAGATTTCCTTTCTTTTACACACAGATTCCTAATACATATACGTATGTACACTTTCATCTCTCAAAAAATTAGGGAAATTAATTATGTATTCTAAACAGTCAACATATTGTATAAAGGTAATTAGTTTATATTCATCTCTAGGGAGACCCATTTACTTCTAGGATATAACTTTGGATTAACACTACTGGTATTTTTAATGACATAAGGAATGAAATATTGCTGAATTAGAATATAAATGATAACACAAATCCCAAGGAGCTAGACTTTCTCATGGCAATGCAATCTGCTGTCTCTCTGTGCATCTCTGCAGTGACTCTCTTGGCCAGCCTTTATCTTTAGTGGGATCTGAACCTGTTTATTTATGGGTACAGATTTGATCAGTGAAGAATATAATAAAGATGTAATATTTCTTCCCTTTCAATGTGCAGAGAATGTTGAAACCGTGCAAACTCTATTACTTCCTTTCCTGGACCCAATTGCTCATCACCATACACCTAAGCCGGAAGAAACTGAGCATAAAAATCTAGTGAAGTGACTCATACCTGTTCAAAATGAATGTAAAATGTCACCATAGCAGGTAGTGTGCTTTCACATGTGCTTTGCAGAATTATATCTAAGCAAAGAGGAAAAGGAGGGGTAGATGGAAGCCCAAACTGCAGCTCTACCCCTTTTATATCTACCAAATCTGACATTTGTAATTATCATGGCCAGGTAGGCAGAAAATGCTCTGTAGTTCACAATTTTCACATTCAAATATTTCCCTAGTAATCCATCCCAAAATGTTCAAATAAAATTACCAATACTGATAAAAAGCACTTTACATTTTCAAGTTTAACATTTAAATCCTGTAAATTCAGCGGCATGTTATTCCCTCATATTCCACACTGTTCCCTCAAAAGATTCATGGATGTAATAACACATTAAAGAATGAAAGCACAGGGGCTTACCTTTATTTATTTTTGCTTTTTTAAATGAAAGACTTTTAATGCATTCTCTTGTATTCTCATCTTTTTAATGTTTCTACTATAATAACTTATTTTATGTGTAGCCTTTAAATTTTTAAATCACATAATAATAATAATATTTCAGTATCTTAATTTCTTCTTTATATTTCATACTATTTTGCTTCTGCATTAAGTATTTTGCTTTTCTCATGTACTTAATTAATTGAATTACTGATACTGTTAGCCAGTGCAGGAGTTATTTCAGAATGGCATCATTTTTCTATAAACACTCTCTTTTCTGCAGCAAGCTACATATGTGCCTTTTTATTGTTCTGTACAATTAAAAGTCAAGAGATCATGACTGAGAATAAACTGTAATTTCTTAAGCTACTCTTGAAATCAGCAATTCCCATTTTCTATTTTAGAAAGACTGAAAAAAAGTAAACTGTAGAAAACAGGAGTCACAAGGACATCTAGACTATTTCCTTGCCCTGCAACTATTTACCACAGACATTTGTGCAGATGGTTGCCTAATCTTTTCTAAATGAGAGGAGCACTCATTAAAATATGAGATGAATTATCCATGAATTTTTGACAGGGAAGTTTATACTCTGCAAAAGAATCTAAAGCTGTATGTAGAGAAGGAACAAGAATCAATATTTTAAATAAGAGGTGCTGCAAACTATAATCCCTAACAACAGTTAAACTGAGTGTGGATGTTTTTAGAATGGTAAAGCTTCCAGGTGAAGCTAAATGATATTGCATTACTTTTTAAGAGCATTTTCTTGTCCTTGTTTAACTCTCCTAAATTATTTTTATGATAAAATAATAAAAAATAGAAGAAGTGTTTCTGAATGTGAATTCTGCACATTGCATTTTTAGTGTTTGTGATACCACAAAGCTGGCTGTATACAGACATCATGGATGGCTGCTAAAGTTTATGTAGGAAAGAGAAGAATACAAGTAAAGGACAAGAGGCTTGGCTGTTGTAAAATGGCCTTGTTCCACCCAGGCACGCTACAGTTTGTGAGCTGGGAAGATGCACTAGAAGGTATTTACCAAAACCAGAGACCTACTCTGAGTTAAAAGGTTTATATAACTGGTTCACAAGGGTATGTGCCCTTGCTTACTGTCACTTGCAGGTTAATGATCACACACATGCAATTTCAAACATATTCCACCCAGTTCATCGTGGGAAATCTGCCCTGATAAAAAGGGTGCTGCAGTGTTTCCCAAAATGGAACTGGAACTTCTTAAAAAGGTATCTTAACAGTGCCATAAGTCCACTCTGAACTCCTGTGTGACTTAAATATGAGTCATAAATAACTCTTCTCTAGTCAACAGAGTAATCTTAATGGGAAAAGACAACACAAATGAGAGGAAACCCATTGATTCAAAATTTAAACCTCAGATCAAATTTTCAAAATCATTGAATCATAGAATTTTCAGAATCAGAAAAGACCTCTAAGAGGTCCAGTGCTAAATAACTAAAACTGAATCCTAAAATAAATCTAAATTCTTCCTTCAGATATAAATACCTGTGATTTTATGTAGGAAAACACACAAGAGATCTAACCAAATCCATCAATGAAAATCTCTTGGATCTAAATCTTTCAGGATTTTTTGCAAATATATTAGATGTTTTCACTGGCTTTAGTAAAAGCACTTTTCTGTGTCTCTGAAATTTAGATTTCAGAGTCAGACCCAGCAATTCATTTAATGTTTTTAAGGAGTCAAATATCTCACTGAGGCTAAAACCTAATGTTCTCCTTCACCCTTACTGCATAATCCACACTTGGACAAAGTATCTCTGTGCATCTGCTAACATGTCCTTCCTAGCTCTATGGGCCAGTGTCAGAGAGTACCATGGCTTATTTTGCAGGTGTTGCCCGTGCAAATGCTTCTATAAAAGCAAACTAACTGTTCAGCTTCAAGCCTGAGTTCACCCTTAAGCCTGCATTAAAGAACAACTGAGGTGCAGATTTCTTACCTACTTAACACCAGACCAAATACTCAATGTCAAAAGAAAAAAAAAAAAAATATATATATTTTTTATATATATATATATATATAAATAATATATGAAAGGCAGAATATTTGACCTAGGAGCAGATGTATTCCATGGGCATAATTTCTTATGGACATAAAAGCCCCTTATATATTTTGAAGAAGGCTGCAGCTCATTATGTTTTACTTAGAGCAAACAGACTTTCCTGTAACAGCTAGAGACCTGTAACTGGGATGTGTATCATGGCTCTCTAAGAGAGGCTTATGACTTGAATCTCATCCTGCTGCTCCTAACTAGAAACCTTTTTTTGAATCATCTACAGTGTTACTTACACATCTGCCCAGAGATAGTCCATAAATCTCTTCAAATGCCTCTACTCTTCTAGCTGGAAGGGGCTGGAAAAAATGGGATCACTACAGATCTAAATAAAATGGCTTTTATACAAAACTATTTTCAAACAAAAAAATGAAGTTGCCTGAAATTAGGCCTTTGCCTCTTTTGTGTTGGCTGTCTAAAAATATCATCATTATTTAGTTACCTGAAAGAAGTCTACTGTAGGCATGTGGAGTTGGGTATTTACATTAAAAAAAAAAAGTTCTGAATCGGTAAATTAAATTATGCTCACTAGAGACTTATGGTTATGACCAACAGCAGAACTAGAGGCATGTACTTAGACGACCATGGCTCCAACACCACTATCACAATGAACAGATTAGATATATTTCATATTCACTTAAGTGATTAACAGGTAATTTCAAAAACTTAATAAGGCAGAAGAGACCATAAATTCAGAAAATTCAGAAAAAAAAACCCCACGATCTTGACCACAAAAATTATACAGCATTGAGTTAAGAGTATGTCATCAAGAGCACTTTAAGTAGGCTGAAAAGCTTATGTTGAAGCTCATAAGATAGAAGTTCAAAAGACCAGAAAAAATCCTAGCTTTAGACCTAATACAGACTGCTAATTTTGTATTGATCTTGTGGAATATATTTTTTTATATTTTCCCAGATATACTCAAGTTTGATCTGTTTTTATTTAAAATGTTACTGCAACTAGATATTCATTCATATCTCAGAGTAAATAAATTACTTCTAAAGGCTAAAGTTTTGTGATTTTAGCAACAACTTTCAGCAAATGAAAATACACTTTTGGTTTTTAAAAATCATTGTTTGATATATAAGTAGCAAACTCAACTAAAATCTGTTTAAGGGACCCTAGGTTATAAAAGTAACATGCCATTAGTTTCAATGAAGGTTTTGAAAATCATGCAGCAATAGGTCTGCAAAGCCTGACTGAACTGGAGTGCTCTGTGCCAGAACTGACTCTGGAGCCCCAAGGTACTTACATCTGCAGTCAGAGAAGTTTATTTCCCAGGATGACAGCAGAACCCATTGATGCAAGATGTGGTTACACAAATGCCCACATGCTAACATATGTAAAACATCTCCACAGGATAGCCTGGGTGCCCACAAGGTCTACCTCTGGGAAAAGGGCTTGGTGCCATATAACTTCACATGTATAGAATCCAGACCATAGAACAGATGTTTTCAGTTTGTTCTTTCATGCAATTTATGCTTTTCAAAAATTATTACAGGTTTCCAAAACACAAGGAGAAGCCATTTTTATGCTACAGATTTTGTCCAAAAATAAGTCATTACTGTTTATATACAGCCCCCTATACTGGTAATCAGAGTTAGCACATCTATAATTTTGATCACTTTATGGTGCATTTTAATTATTTCCCACTATCAAAAGAATAGATGTCTATTCTATTCTACCTCATGTTGTGCTTTTAATACATTAGAGTAATATCACCTACAGATTACAATACTTTGACCTCCACCAGTGTGAATCAAAAGTAATGAAACAACAGAATTAAATGTGCATATAACTGCTATGTGAGCAGATCTGGCACCAGACAGATTAACTGCACTGGTTTTGAGCAGAACACAGGACTGCCAGACCAATAATAATGATTTTCTAGCTTCTAATGCTATGTTCTTTTAGATCATGTGGATTCTTCTGCATATCCATACTATTTATTGCTTTAGATTATAGGAATAATTGCAAATAGTTAAAGAGTGATTTCACTAAATCCTTATTCATTATGAGGTCAACTTGGATTTGCCTCTAAGTAGCAGTTTTTATAAGTGTAATCACAATTAATTATTCCCAGTATTAAAAATGAGACAGTGCAATAATCCAGGAGAAAAAGTGCCAGGTGAGACAATGTTATTTATTTATTTACTTATGTCAATGTTACTGATTTGAAATGTTACAGTTGTATTCACTGGGTATTTACTAAACTAAGTTAGGAATATCTACCACTACATCTTTTAAACATTTCCATAGCAGGGCCTGGGCAGCCTGCTAAAAAAGCAAGAATTTATTAAAAATAGTAAAACATTTGTGTAGAGTAAAATTATTATCCAGGACCACTGGAGAATTGGTGTTTTTCTGAACAAATGCCTGTAGCAATAGAGAGGTACACAAATTTTAGTCTGAAAAGAAGGTGCTATCTGAAGTACAAAATTAAAAAAGATTAGAAATACCCACCTCATGCTAGAGACAACTGTTTTTGTGTAAGGAAGGATAAATCCCTGAGCTGGTATTTATAGTTGAAGCAAATTTTAAATCGCACACCAGTTTCAAAAACTAGCTGTAGATCCAGTCTTGAGACTAATAGTTGGAGAGATGCATTATTTCCATGGTAATTTAATTACCTAACTGTGGTAGTCAAAACATAGCTTAGGAATTCTGAGTTAAAAGACTTATAAATTGAGGATCCGGGGAATGTTTATGACTAATTTCTAAAGTGTCTGCATAAATACCACTCTTTTAACATGGAAATTGTTGGCATAGAGTTCCTTCTGGTTTCCCTCCTTACCTCTGCAAGGAGTAGATCCTCTTACAGGTCTTGGAAATCTTGAAAATTGAAATTTGCTTGTTGGACACAGAATTTGGTATAGCAGAAAGGAGATTTCTGCAGGCTTCAGAACATCAGGAAAAAGGAGCAGTCCTATGATTAACTAAACACTATCTAAAGAAGAAAATCAGCCAAAGAAAAAAATGTATGAAGAAAAAAAAAAAACAAAAAACCCAAACCCAAAAAGCTAAAACAAACAAACAGATCAAAAAGCCAACAAAACCTGAGCTAAAAAACTAAAAAGCTCAAGCCAAAAACCCAAAAGGCCCAACCAATCAGCCTACTATCTAAAGCCAAGTCTCTCCAAAAGCAAAGGAATCACATATGCTTACATGTCTGATCAGGGTCAGTCTGGCACTGCTCAACCCAGGAAGATTATAGGGTTGAGGAAGACAGAATAACTTAATCATCAGGGCTTCTGTTTCCATTGGCTGCTTCTGAACTTCATTCAGAGCATCCTCAAGGTATATAAGATGAATGGGACTGTTTTTTAACTGCTGTGCTCTTAACTAGAACTTCAGTATCTTATATATGCACACATTTAATTTTATGTACATCATTGTTTACTATAATCTCTAAGCTAAATAACCTCTCTTAAAAATGTCACTAGAAAATTGCACGTGATTATATTGATTAATTTTAACATGATACAGTAAAGGAACATTAAATCTAATTCAGGAGAGACTCTATCAATAGAGAATTCCACTGGGCAGTTACTGATATTTTTCATATAAAGAACTTGTTTCATAAGAAAAAGCTGTTTCAAGGCAGACTTACTGGTTAATCTAAACTAAGCTAAGTGTTTCAGACAAAAGGTAAGAAAGCACAAAGCAAGAAGAAGAGCATTTTGAAAAAGTTGAAATAGCTTTATTTGTGTTTTTTGTATTATGGCTACAATTTGAATTTTAATTCTAATTAAAACTAAAGCCCTTTCTCAGTTACACATTTAAGGCAGCCTCAAATACATTTGTGTCATAAGCAAAAAATCTGTTAATCCAGAAATTATATCAGTGAATAAATTTGGAAAAATAAAAATTAGAAAAAACCCTACTGCATCTATTCAAGCATACTAGGGTTTACAGTAAGAGTAAAATATTGCTTCCTACATTAGAGTTCTTCATAATAAAAAATAATACCAACTTTACTTAGTGAAAAAAAAAGAATTGTAATTATGTGGGATATAATCCAAGAATCATAATTGCATTGAGCATGTATAGGGATAAAATGTTAAAGACAAAAACCAAATGATAAGCTGCTTCAAACCTGCTCATCCCACCCCCTAAGGCTGTAAAGAAATTTAAAATTCTAAATTTATAACAAGTAGGAAATAGTAGCTAAGAATCTTTGAAACCTATGTATCTCTTCACAGTTCCTATTCTATATAATCATGTACTGATGGAGAAGTTGTTGATAATTTTTGCATGTGCTGAGTGAGAATAAATGTAGCCACCATGAAAGTAAGTACCTAAAACCAGTCATCTTATTCAGCTTCAGACCTGGCATTCTGTTTCATGGCTGTGAATTCTTATCATGTTCAAGCTATTGAGGCTGCTGTCAGCTGCAGTTCTCATTAGGGAAAAGGAGCTTCAGCTGACTGTAAGGTTTGTAGGAGTTCATAAATATTCTGCTACTGTTCAAAAGTGCTGCAATGAACTGAAAGCAGACATATAGATGCATTTTTGATCCCAAAAGAAACCCAAGCTATTAGCCTATAAAGCATGATCATTCATGTTAATTAAAGAAAAAAAGTGTATCAAATTAAATACAGCATATTTCTTCTGACCTGGCTGATGGCAAAATAGCAATTCAACTCTTCAAGTTTTTGCTTCTAATCAGATGCTTTGCATCTTCATAATCCTTTCAGTGGGCTCTCTCTGCATACTGTTTTTGGAATGGCTTTCTACTGCAAGGTGTGAACAGTGCAGGTTCATCTCCACAGCTGCTGCTTCCTTTGGTGCCTTCAGCAGAGCTGACCTGTGACCCTGCGGGGCCGTGGGGCTTAGTGCAGCGCTCTGCATGGCGAGACTGAAGGCTGAGTGCTAGACTGCCCACAAGAAGCTTGTTCTGAGGCCACTGACAGCCTGGTAGCACATTTTCCTTGATCATCAATATTATGTTCCCTGAGCATCTTCTGCTTGTACATTATTCTGAGGTCACTTTGATATAAATAACAGTGACAGATGAGGCCTGTGGAGTGCTTGTTAGAGAGCCAGTGGTAGATACTTTATTCTAAGTCTGATCAATCGTGGCACAGCAAGGTTCTGGAGATCTGTGCGTGCCACTGTAGAACCATAATAAGACCTTTTCTTTTTCAACCACTGAGTCCACAAACTGTGAACAAGGACTTGTACTCCTGCTTACAGAGAGTTCAGTGAATCCAGCTGTCTTCACCTAGAGACAGCGAGATTACCCAAGCTTGGCAGGAGAGCGCTGTCTCCCTTGTGAGTAAGAGCAATCTCATTAGGATCAAGATGACCAAAGCTAGGGAGGCAGATCTGATCATGAAAATGGGAGCAATGTCCTCTTTTCTCTCAAGGCAGTCAGTGTGGCTGTCAAAGGAGCCTGGATAGCTCCTGCACCAGGACAACAGAGTAATGTGAGCAATGGGAGTAATGCTCACATCTGCAGAAAGCTGCCACTGCAATGGCCCTTGGGTATTAGGAAGGACAAAACAAAAAGCTGTCCAGTGCTGTTTGCTGTAAGTCAACAAACATAAGGGAATATTAATTTAGAAATAGGGCACATGGTAGAGAATCTGGACCTGAAAAAAAAAAAAAAAAAAAAGACAAGTAGAGACTTTATTTTAAAACAGTGTTTTGTTTGTTTTTGTTTTTTTTTTCCTTAAAAGCAAGAGGTAGCCTATTTTCTCCTACTTATGTTTTTATTATTCACTCTTTTAGAAGACTGTCATTGCAGCAGTAGTGCTTGAGAATTGTTTGTGTCATTAAAAATCTTTCCTATAATAAATGTAACACATGTGTTTATCTGAGTGTTTTACTGGAAAATTGTTGCCCAGCCAAGTCAGGCAGTTTGGAAATTTAGATTTTGGAAAACAGAAGACCTTAATTTAATATGTGAATTCCTCAGTTTTACTTTCACTTCCATTGATATTTGTTTCATTATTTACTGTTATAGTTTTCTATAATTACTTAATTTCAGAGACTTTTCTCTGCATCCTCTCCAGTTGACAGTTTTCTATTATAAGTAAGAGCCTCTGAGCCATACACAGTTTTACTTGCTACCAGTTATGCCCAGGAAAATACCTCACATCCTCCCGCTCCAACAGCTCTATCAGCTATCTCTACCTCTATCTTCCTCTTTATCAGCCCCTAACTTGCTGTTGTTACACCTAAGATCACTTTCTGCCTCTTCATGTACTGACATCACACTGCGTTCACATTAATTAACCTAAATCCCTTTATTAGCCTATTAATTTCTCTGAAATCTCAGGCACATCTACAAGCAAGGAACAAGATTCGATTAGTAAAGCGGAGTACCAAGATACTCAAGTCATCCAGAAAGACTGCTCCACTTTTAGAATTACTTGTTTTGGTCAGCTGTGGCTGTATGTTTACTCCTGTAGTACTGGAAAGACTCAGATGTGGTACTGAACACTCTGGAAACCCAATGTTAATCATGTTGCTTTAAGACCTGATGGTGGCTCAAGTTGTGTTTCATCTAACTTTAATGTCTCTATTTATCAAAAACATGTAAAATAACTGAAGATCTGTAACTGCAAAAGTGAAAGCTTTGCATCTCATTTTCTGTTTCTTAAATGGCAATAGCCCTATTCTTGCAAAGAAAATAGTATTAAAAAACTCCACAGTAAAACAGTTATTTCTATATTTTTCTTGGGAAATATGTATTGTGTTTCAGAAACATGTCCAGAGAGACATTTTGGGTATTGAAACTTGGTTGGCAAACTGTAGAAAGTTTGAAGAATAAAGGAGTCACATAAAACTTCTTTTACTATCAGATTTTTTTACATTTTCTCTAATATCAGAGCCAACAATTTAGTATTTAATTATTTACATATTCTGTATTCTGCTTTGATTTTTTTTTAACTGAAGGTCATTTAAACAAGTACACTTGCTAAGATATGTCAGCATTTGAATAAATTATTAGTTTGAAATGATGCATTATCCTGTAATTAAAAACTCACATTAAAAATACCAGAATTACTTTAGGTAGAAGTGGTTATGTAAAGTCTAAACATTTAAGTTACCACAGTGTGTTAAAGCATGTAAACTATTTTTTTTCTGTTATAAGACTGCCGAAATGCAAGAAACAAGGCAGTTGGAATGCACAGGCTATCTGAAAAGCATGGGAAATTGCACTGTACCACAGCAGCAAATGCAGAAAGACCAACTGCATGTTTACTGACTACTTCAACCATGTAAGGAGAGGAGGAAAAGCAATGTTCATTAGCAATATGAGGGAAAAGGAAGGAATGAAAGTATATTACTTTTACTGCATAGGCACCTACAATTAGTCTTCCTTGCTACAATTTACGAAATTAAGTTCTGACCCAAGTTACTACTTATAACAGAAATGTTATACTAACAGTGGTAGCATTTTCAATGTAATATTCAATGATAAATGTTTCTAATCTAGCAATCTATAAAAATTAATTAGGACACACCCTCACTGGACACCCAGGCAAAACTGATTCTTGGTCTGTTAGCTCCATTTCCACAAAGGCTTTCTACAACCTCCTTCTAGGGAACAGAGCTGATGGTTACTTGCCCACCTAACTTCACTAGGCCTCAGAAAAGTAAAGGAAAGCTCCACATTTGTGTTTAGCACACAATACATAGAACTTTGTAACAGGAAATTTTCTTGTAAACTTTCAAAAGCCATATATCTATAAATTTTAAAAAGCCCTAGGTTTCCACTAATATCATCCTGTTTCTATGGCACATATTCAGGGGATTATTTCTTTCTAGAAACCAAATGTTTTTTTATTTTATTTTATTATTTCATTTAATTTCATTTCATTTTTAGGTCTATTAAAAAGGCCTGCTTATTTAATGAAGATAAATCCTTCATTTGCTACACAGTGACTGTGACATAGTAATGTAGATCAAAAATAGCCAGAAATTGAAAACCAGTCAGCAGAGAAAAGTTAGAGCTGTAACTTTCCTTTCAGTTGCCCAGTAAGTAGAATATACACATATTGAAGTGTATACCCATGGTCATAAGAAACCTATGAGAAAGAAGCACACCTCAGATGGGAAGAATTGAATTTTTGGAATATTTCCTGCTCAACTGGTATAGAGCAAAAAAGTGAGATGACAAAAGTGGAGAACAAGAAATTCTTATAAAGCAGACAAGGAGCTATAAAAGGTGGTCAGTGAGGATGATTTTGAAACATTAATAGAAATAATTTTATATTAAATTTGCAGTGATCTTGCCCCAATATAGGCCAGTTAAACTGAATAAATGAAGTTGGTTCAAATGAAACACTGACAGTTCTGTATCTTCTCTTTTCTCTTGCCTTAGTCAAGATGATCATATCGAGATGACTAAAAGAAAAAGGAACAATGTAATGGGAGCAATACTGTCAGTTTAAAAAGATGATATATATTTTTGAGTTTTCTTTAGGTTTTCTCTTCATAAGCCTCTATGTGCATTTGCTCACTCACGTCTCTTTCACACAAAACCACAGTGTGTTTATATTTGGGAAGCACATAAGCAGTTCTTCTTACTTCAAGGTACATGTATTTTGTTCCTGCTTTGTAAAAACAGTGTAAATCTATGAGAAATTTTATCTATTTTTTCTTTTTCACAATATTTTTCCTCCATGATGAGTATTTTACTGTAGTATTACAGAGAATATGCCTAAGATGACATTCAGAATTAATTAAACTCCTTGTTCCAAAGGTATATAAGATCAAGACCTTGATTTTAAGAACATGATGTTACGGATCATTAAGTACATTAATTATTTAAGACAATTCAAATATACTTGCCACAATGTGAGCCAGAGCTGATAGTCAAATTAACAAATAATATGGCATGGCAGCTGTGTAGGTAATGAACTCAGAACATTCATTTGCCTTGAAGAAATGCAAGTGATTTTTTCCTTTATGCACTGCAAATTCTCTCACACTACTGTATCTTCCACTGAAATCATGGTAGAAACATATTTAAGACTTCCACAGCTGAATCACAGCTTTATTTACTTAACTATTACTTCAGACCTGGCAGATGTTTGCCTATAAACACATAAATTTTCAGAACAAATTGCTTAAGCTTTTTGAATAATTCTACGCTTTGCACAACTATATCCTAGGATACTTCCTGGAAAAATAATAAAAACTAAGATATCCTAAAAAACATAATGCCATAATGACATTAACCCACTATGCATAGCCCTATATCATATTTGTCAGCATAGCTACATTAATTCCAGTGATGCCAGACCTGACTGACTGTGTTATAAAGGTGCAAGTAATCAAGAGAAATGCAAATATTGCAACCACATTCTCTAGCAACATTTACTACTTCATAGGAGAGTTTCCCATCTTTACCCGATGTTACTGTCTTGAAAATTGCCAGAGAAGTTGACACTGCATATTCGACATGACAATGAAGTCATCAATGTCAATCTCATTCTCTGAACAGCTATTATCTAAATTAAGGGGAAAACCAACTAATATGCAGTGTTAATATACTTTTGTGTGCATCTCAGTGTGACCAAATGGGTAAAAAGGTTCTGTGTTGTCATTCCAATATATATACAGCTCTGATATTCCTTGTCTCACTACTCCTTCACACAACTCCATCTGACTTACCATCCCAGCTTTCTAAATATATAATTATGTGTTCTCTTGTAGTAAAGATATATGCTGAGTATTAAATTAGAGAGAAAGTGAACTACTATATTTAATGGCATAAAATGTTGGGTCATAAACCTGTAAAAATTATTCATTTGTGGCTAGCAGATTTCTCAATGCATGTTAGACTTGGTTAATTATGTACATATCTGTGATATCATATATTAACCACTGGTGGGAAAAATATAATTGAGAAGAGACAAATTTTCAACTTCATTTAGATTGCTTTTTGTGGTTGCAAATGCAAATGAAAGGGCCAAGTACACTCTGTCTCTTGCAGCCTAAAACCACTGCCCATTAAACAGTCTAGATGCTAGGCTTGGGTTAGCTCATGAATAACTACCAAAGCATTTCACTTAAATTGGTGGACTGAATTATTCATTCAGAATTAAAATGGCCCTAATTCATTTTAGCTTACTTGGTAAATTAAGCTAAAAAGAATTAAAGCCATTCTAACTCTGAATGAGACTTGTCCACAAAATAGAATAAGTACTTTATTTCAGGGTCACACCTTCAGCTGATGCTGAATTTTTTATGGCATTCCCACAAAGACAAGTCTGGAATCTGTCTCCCTATCTCACTGTATGCAGTCCTTATTTATTCCAACAAGGCATTTGGTTTCCTTTAAAGTTTTATACTAGTACATTTAGATGTGGACATCTAGATGACAGACTTAAATTTCTATGATTTGCAGAGCAGTAACAGGCAGACATCCAGCAACTAGTGGGAAACCTACCTATGTCTGATTTATTTTTCTTCCATGCAACCTCATGGGTTTTTTTGTGATCAAACTACTGTAACATTTTGATATTGTTCTCAAAAGAATACAAAGCTGAATGCTTATCTTTAACATTCCCTTTCTTTCAGTAGCTGGTTCCCATGTAAAATGGGGAATAGGAGTTACGAGAAAGAAAAAGGAATCAAACTTTGAGTGTATTAATCATTGTTTAGTCATGGTCACAAAATTTCTTTTCTGATCCTTTCAACATGACTCTGCATAACAAAGCCACCAAGACAGAAAATACCAGGTAAGCAAAGGTTATGATGAAAACAAGTCTGTTTTCAGCCCTTTTTCTTTTGAGTCAAAGTATATCAACAGAACAGATTGAAACAATACTATCTCAAAACTACCAGGTTGACTTTTTTTTTTTTCTTTTTTGATGCTAACAGATTGACTCGGCTCTCATCTTCTCCTGTTCCTATGTGTAATAGAAATGTAGCTCTCAGAAAAGTTCTACTACTTGGCCAATGATGTTCTACACATTGTGAAGCAGATCCTCAAAATCATGTTAGTTTTTTTTCCTTTGTGCATGTAGTTCAGTCAGCAAATTCTAGCATAGAGGTATGTAGCTCATTAATTTGTTGAAGCCTATGTAGCCTAAATTATAATTATATAGTCAAGCTTCTGACTTTGAACATTTGAAAAAATATTTGCAAATGGGATTTATTTGAATTACTGCATGGTTATGTTGCTACTATGAAGTAATTTAGTGTATTTAAGCTTAGACCAAGTCCAATTTCAGGTAGATACTAGGAATAAGTATAAATACTGAAATACAAGTTATCTTCTACTAGTGTAGGAACACAAAATTTCTCTCTCACGTTTATTAGAGATTATATCTGTTGAATGAAATGTAGCAGTACTGATGTTCACTCTGCCCATCCCACCATACCTGTCCACCGCACATGAACACCCCAATCTCCTTAAAGCTAAGTATGTATCTTATTTGACTACCTATTCCCATGAGATACAATGCATATGAGAAATTATACATTACTCTTGCAGATATTACACACTGTTCATTTAGTTTTCAGTGAATTAAAATAGAGAAAAAGTTTTGTATTTGTTTTAAAAATATCCTGTAGATCACACCATATTCAAGAAGGTGTGATTGAGGCATCGTAGAGACTGAAAGATACCCAAAATGCAGTCTAAATTCAAGACCCTTTATTTCTCATTTAATTCTTAGATAATAATTGCTTTTTAGGGGAAAAAATGAAAAAAAAAATAAGCAAGGAAGGAAGGAGGGAGGAATAGGATAAAGGATTTTACATTTAGTAAATCAGAAAAAAATCCACTTTGATTTGAAGCATTTTTAAAGCTATGCATGCATTCGTAGAAATACACTTTTGTGTAAAAAACCACATAAGTTAGAACAAAAGTGTTAAGAATTAAATGGTCATGTACACGTATATTTTCTAACATCTTGAATGGTTCTGCATAAGCTTTGCTGTATCTTTGCTGTGAATTGCATATTGAGCAGAGCGCCTACATGCCTGATTCCATCTATTTATAATTCTTGCCCACGAATAGCATTCTAGATGGTGGCCAGCCCACAACTACAACTGTTCTCAAATGCTGCCACCTAAAGGCTAAACCGAAGAACAGGTAGAAGGAAAACAACCCAAACCGGCAAAAACGAGCAAATGCGAAAAGGTTCCCGAACGTGCAACATGGAAGTAATCTGCAACACAGCAGTTGCTGCCGGTATAACACCAAATGCATTTGTGTTTATTCCTGTGTGCATTATTACCTGAAAACAGTTTGGATATCAAGTATGTAATCACTACATTTTGTGTGGAATAAGAAAATTAGGCTCTGTGTTTGGAGGAAATGAATGGGTCAGAAGCCTGAAAGTGCAAAGTTCATGTATCATTGTATCCCTCCTGATTTTAGAATAAAAGCAAAGCAAGTCCTGCAGACAGAGGCAATATCCCCTATTATACCAACTAATGAAGTTAGAAGAAATAGATACAACTCCGAGGTTTCGCACTGAAGAAAACTCCCTGACCCCTCCCATCCCCTTTTTTTTAAAATTGTTTTAAACCATCCCTACAAATCCCTGATGCATCTACTGCTGAGAATATATTTTAGACCGGAGTCATTGACATTCACAGTAGTACTTTCCTAGTTCCAACTGATCCCTATGTCAGTGTCTTCCTATTTCACAGTGGGACACTTGACTATATGCAAGGCAAAATAAAATCTGATGGAAACAAAATAAGCCATTGAGGTGTTTGGGTTTTTTAAAATTGTGACCCGCAATTACCCAGTTGCATTGGTATTGAAGACTTTGTCAAATTTGTCCAATTTTACCACTTTCATCACCAGTTTTTTGATATGTAAAAATTAAATCACTACAGTGATGACAGCCTCTACAGGACTGCCATTCTGTATGTGAATACCCCGATGGCCTTCATGTACCAAGGAATATGCATTTCATTTTTATTTCAGCTCTAGCTTCCTCTGCTAAGGCAGTAGGCAAGCTACTACTCCTCACCAAAAGAAATCAGTAGGTTTAGATGCTGTCCTTTCAGGTAGTTGATGGGACCAGTCCACAGTGCTGTTGACATGACTGATGATAAGGTAGGTATGGTAGGATACCCAAGGAAAACTCCAGTCTCTGACAGCTCCTGTTAGGAAAGCCTCTGCACTTTCTTCTGGCCAGGCTGTCTGCTTCTCTTCCTGAAGGGGATGGATTGTAGACAGAGGACAAATCTGGACACAGGAAGGGGAATCTGCTTCCAGGTTCCCATAGTTTGGACAGGTTTACTCAATAAAGAAGAACAGATTTTAGCAACCAGGGGAAAAAATGCAGGCTTTTAACAATATTATTCAGAGAAATTAATGGTACATGATGCTTCCTAGAACACTGGATATTTTAGTAATTGCCCTAGATAATAAAAAAGTTTTCATTATATATGATGGTCATTATTACTGTCAATGACAATCTCTCCCATTGTTTGTATTTGGCCAGAATTTCTTTCAAGATTCTTGGTAACAATCAATTGATAATGATGTGCAGTGCAGGAATTTCTACACTCAGTAACAGTGTGCACCACACCAATCCTCAGTCTAACAGCAGCCCAGCTCAGTGAGCTGGCACACAACAGCACAGCTGCACTCACATACAGTAGGGAGGGTCCAGACTGAATTAAATTAAATTCTTGCCTCTGGAAGACTAAGTAGTTAGGGTGCTCTATGAATGCTGCTCTACTGATTCTGATACTGTGGGTGTTCAGGAAGAATTATCTGGACACTTGTGCGCACAGCCATTAGCATAGATCACAGAATACAGATTTCAGAATGTGTGCTGCATGTAGGCATATTTAATGGAAGGAATAAGAAGGCTTAATCTCTTCTTTGGGCAATGTACAATTAAAATATTTCTGATTTGATCCTTCTTGTTATAACCATTCTGAGATTTGAGGTGTTTCAAGTTCCTACAGCCAACAGAGGACTGAAAAGAAGCAAAATAAAAAGTAAGTGTCCTCTGCTATACTGCAGTTAGAAATATTATCCCATAAGCTTTTTTTTTTTCTGTAAAACGTGGATTGTTTTGATAGTATACTGTGAAAGGCTGATAAGCAATGTTGTAGCCTTGTTCTGCAACCCTCCTTCTGGCTTAGAAGGGATGTCCTCTAGGTGCTTAGAAAGAACCACAAGCTTCTCTCTGATTTCTGTGGATGTATTTCATATATTCTTTCAAGTCATATGGTACCTTTCTAATTATGTTTTGTGGGGAACACACTTATACTGTCAATTAATTTTCTTCTACTCATTAGCCATTTCCATCACAAAGAAGAAAGCATAGTTAATTGCATAAGAGGCCAATTCAGGACAAATGCAATGTTTTCCCATCACATCCCATCACACAAGGTTGCCATTTCTCCACTTCTTAAATGTCTATCCCTTGCTGCTAACACACAAAATTGAACACTGCCTGTGGCATTTACTGTACCTTCATCTGCTGGATTTAATGTTGTCTCAGCTGCTCTACTGTGTCCCTCAGGGACCAAACCCGTTACCATTCAGAATACTCTCAGCAGCAGAAACAGAAGAACACCAATTTCTCACCCCAACTAACAGCATAAAGGTGATAGCTCACTACAATACCAGCCTATTCACCTTTTTCCTCATTCATTTTTATGTTTTCCTCCTAGTTTTTAGCCTTTTTGGTACCAAGCAGGGGCCTGAAAGATTAACCACTCTTTACAATTCCTGACCACATTTTATTAGAAATGAGACAGAACCCAGATCTGCTGCTGGGCAGAGATGTGTCAAGGATAGCAATTTTATTTCATATAGGATTAACAGATGTACAGCCTAAGAAGACAGGGCAATGGCTCAGTGATCCAGGAAATGTTTCTGGTAAGATGAAACCTTTTCATCTTACAGACTACTCTGGAGATTTCAAAGTCTGACTTGATTCAAAGTCATAATGGACAGCAACAAATTTCCAAGTTGTCCATGGAGAAAAAAAAATGCTTTCAAGTGTTTTAGTTGAGACTGCTTTTTGTGCAATTTGATGAAAGAATCATTTGGGGAATTGACTTTGGACATCTTTCAGTTGCCTCACTGATTTCTACCCCATGTAATTCTGAGAAAAGTGACTGAATTTAATCTCAGTTAAGACAGAGCAGCTTACTCCAGTAGTATACAATGCTGCTCAAATTTTCAGAGGAATTTTGCAAAGATGTAAGTGTGGAGAAAAGCTGAAGTATTTTAATAAACCGAATTAAACTCTGCAACCAGATAATGCAATGGTGCTGGGAACAACACCGAAACTCTGTGACTTGAATTTCTCTTGAGTTGTAAAAAGTCAAACTGGACCAAGCTATTGACAACATATACAGCATTGCCTTATTTCACTTGAAAGTTTTTAAAGAGTGAAGTTTTTATGAAAACACACAAAGAAAACTATTCATAAAATCCTAAAGTTTGTGTTTTTTTTCCTTTAAGATGTTTCCTTTTTATTTACCATTCTGAAAACAATCCAGGTATTTACCTAAATATTTCACATCTCCCCACTGAATGTATCAAAAAGACTTCCAGAGTTGATTACCTCATAGCAGAGCCTTGGACAACTTCCAAAATAACAGCATCTTTAAAGGAGTCTCTACAAGTATATGAAGATTGACTCAGCTAAGTCTTTTAACCATGAGAGCAGATGTTCTCATTTTTGGAATATAACTTTTAGTATTTGGCAGCAGATGGAAATTTAGTTAAGTATTAAGTACTGTGAAATGAGAGAGGGGTGAGATGTTCATTCTTCTTCATTGTCCCAGAATCTCATAATTATCATAGAGTGTGGACATAGACCATGGTCCCTGGTAACTAAGTAGAGAATGACAGAGTAGGGAAGGCTAACATAAGAGTAATTTTCTAATGCCAAAAATTTGTGTGCTTATTATATCTGCCATAGGCATTACACAAATACCTTGTTCAGGTATTTGATAAGCAATTCAAAAGAAAATACAAAGCAAGCAGAAAATTCTGCATATAATTTCAGTTTAGCTTGAAACTTCTGAACTTCATTAAACTTCAATTAACTTTTCAAAATTATCATCTGTCTTTTATCTCACTAATTTCGACCATAACCTAAAGCAAGAAAAAGAAACCATGAGGGAAGCTATGTTCATGCAGAACACTGGCAATTTTACAAAGAAGTCTAATCTTACTGCACTTCAATACTGTTTCAGAACCAAAAAGCTTGATGTGAGCATCATAAAAACCTGCAATATGCAAATACCACACAACTGAAGTTGCCAAAGCACACAGACTAGCTTTTGCCTCTCCCCATTTGATTACTCACTCATTCACATAATAGACATGAATCAACACATTATCAGAGGAGTTCAGACCCTGACCCCCCTCATTGTGTAAATTTCTGGTTGGTTTTGTTTGGGTCTTTCTTCCAAAGCTAATGCAGTTGAAAGCAAAAGTACAAGTGGCACAACATTTTAAATAGTCACTCACATTTTTGGACAGGAATCCTATTATGAAGTCCTACAGCCAGTGCACATATGTGATGTCTGCTGTCTACCCTCATACTCATCTCAACTTCAAAGCACAGTGCTTGTTTACAAGTTCATCAAACCCTTCCCCGGGGATATAGGTGTCAAGCAATGAAAGGTGACTGCTTAGATGCCAGTGAATGATCTGTTTAGAAAGGAAACATTTCCAAAGTGGTGAACAAGAACTGAAGAGTTTCTCTTGTCTGTTATGTTAGTTTAAGTTAGTAATTATGACACATCCTTGAAACATATAACCAGTTTCTAAATCCATTATTATTTAACATATACGTAGTATTCAAACACTATTTAGGTATCATTTCCCAGAAGTTTTTGTTGCTCTTTTACATTTTCTCCTCAACTTTGAATAGCTTTGTGTGAAGCGTACTTGCCGATTATCTTCTGCTTCTGAACACTGAATTTTGCTATACCTTCTCAGGTTCTGTTGAGTTCATTACACTACCATTAGGAAAAAAACCCTCACCATTATCTGTGTTACCTCTCCATTCCTCCCCTTAACTTTCTCTGTCCTTTCTCAATATTCTATGGTTCAGAGCTTCCCTCTGACAGTTCACACATTATTCATTTCTTATTCTCCTCTCCCTTCTTCATTTAATATTTCCTTATGAATCCCAGTCACCCTCCCTTCTCATCCATCTTTTTTCCTCCTGCCAGCTGGAGTGTGGCTTTTTTTTTTTTTCACTTGTTCTGTTATGAAACTGTTCCCACCGTATTTCATGAAAATAACATCAGAGTCTTCCAGCAGTTTTCATCTTATTTTTCAGATTCTGGTTGAGTGGGAAGGGTAAGAGCAGAAGGAAAAAGTCTGATTATAACCAGAAACTACTTCTAGCCATAAAATCTCTCACCCTCTTCAAAAATAGTCCTTTTAAGGACTTGTGCAAGCTTTTACCCATCATCACTGCATGCTCCCTATCATGGATAATCACACCTGTTGATAGAGTACCTGCCAAAAAATCAGTAACATATAAAAAAGTGAAATCTGGATTTCATACACAATTGAGAATGCCAATATAGCAGACTGATTTACAGCAGGTGCCTTAGTGACTCATGATGGCCACCTGACTCTGCCAAAAATGTATTGAGCATGGTATCTTTTGTAGAAGCATCCCTCCTGCTGACAACGATACCAGCTGCTGACATGCACTGCAAAGGGGAAAATCTAGTTTACAACTTTTTATTGTTTAAAAAGTTCAGTTGCAGAGGAGCAGCTGGCTGCTTAGAACAAGAGTAAAATACACAATTTCAAATGGATCAGAATTTTGCACTTCAACAATTCTCAGGTAGGATGAAGTTGCAACTTGCAACACCACCTCTCTCCGTTCCTAGAGGGCTTCAGGTAACAAGTAGACAAAGCCACACAAAACAAATTTAGAAGTTCATGTGCCAAATGTGTTGAACTTGTAAGGATGCATACAAGGGTAAAAAGTGGAACCAGCCTGAATGTGGTAAAAGCACAGCTGGTTTTAAAAGGGAAAATCCATCTGTAGCCTTCTTGAATAACTGCACAGTGCCTTACATAATGGGGCTTGAATCTCAGTTGTCCCTAGGCACTACCACAAACCACTTGATTAATAATTAATCATTAACAATGTACATGTTAGACTCACTTTCTAGCTGCCTGAGTAATTCTGATTTAGTGGAGCAGTACTGGAAATAGAAACATGAGAGTACAAACTAGCCTAAGGATGCCTTAGTTAAGTATTAGTGAGACTTAGACCAGAACATAGCAGGCTATTGTCTGAGATGACATCAAACAGACCTGGTAGCTCAGGGGCAGCAGAAGGGCAACCCTGGTATTTTGTCTTTTCAGTTATGATCAGCTATGGAGTTATTGTCAAAGCTACCTTTGAGTGCCTATTTTTGATGTCACTATTAATGTCACTATTGTTTCAAAGTGAACTCCTGAGTCAGGCCGATTTTAATAGTATAGATGTAGTTATTGATTTGGAATTATGGCTTTGTATGCCAGACTACTTAGACTGGGGAATTCTAGACAGCTTCTGTATAACATCTTGAGCATGTTTTGGATTAGCACCAAGTGTGACCTCTTGGAAGGTTTGTTATTTAAATTTATAGTTGTTCTACAGCAATTCTTATTGTGCAAACTGCAAACCTCTGTAATTCTAAAGCTGGGAATTTAAATTACTTCTGAAAAATTCGTAGAGCATTGTTTTTACAGGTGTTGAATTAATAGCAACTTGAATGACCAAGAACTAAATCCTCTACTTCAGGGTTATCTTGCCTGCAATCAGCCAAGGTAATTGCTAGAACATAGCAAAGTTGCCTTCTTTGGTCTTCACTCTAGATCTTTTAATCAGATTTGGTACCATAGCACTGAATTTTTAATCAAAATCTGTGGGAGGTCTGCTTGCACACAGGTGTAGAACATGTATTTTTCCTTAGCAGCTTTTGGTACTAACAATTACTAAACGTGGATCTGCATTACAGTTCAATACCTAAGTTAGCTTTTCAAATTAAGCTCATATGAAATAATATTTATATGAAAGAATGGTATAAAATGGTCTTCAGAGAACACTAGGAGAAAAAATAAGAACTAAATTCTGAAGGAGATCTTGCTTTAAACATGCTATGAGCTTTCCCTCTCATTTGCAGTATTTATAAATTAGTTGTCAAATTGTTTTTGCTATGTAAATATTGTTTACTCCTTGTCACTGTCACCCTTCAGTTCCTATCACGATGAGCTGAGTACTTTAAATCGAGCTTTGAAGCTTCTGAACAAATGTTAAAAATGTTTTTCACCCTGGAAAATCGAAGGCTCTCCACTACTAATTAGTGCTGCTAATATGTTTGTGGCTTTTTTCTTTTTCAAACAGTGCTTGAAAAACATTTCGAAGTGCCTCATATATTTCACCAATCAAAATTATCATGTGTATTATCTTTTTGTATCTTTGATCAAAAGCTCCATTATACAAATAAAACCAGCACCCATCAAGTAAATTTAATTTTGAAACCAGCTGTAGCAGACACTATATCAACATGTAAAGATATACTTAGTCTTCACCAGAAAAATAAAAATAAAACCAAAACCTCTGAGACTATTTGCATATTCCCCTTTTCCATTCTTATATAAATGTGCTAAAAATGGGAACTAGATAACTTATTCCTCTGACAAGAAAGAATTCTGGACTAATAGAATTGCAAATTTCCTAAAACCGCTCTTTACCTAATATGATTCTTCTCTGGCACACTCATTTATCCCCAGCAAGCTCCACTGGCAGGTAGGTATACATCTTGTGGTTTCAATTGTTTCTGTTTTATGATCAGAAAAAGGCTATGTGCCACCTTGAAAAATGTGCATGAATTGAGTCATAATGGGGTATACAATGCATAAAGATGTTCTTCAATGGACTCAATAATGTTAGTGGTTTGTGCTTGTAATTTGGGAGCAGCCTGTCAAAGCTAGTGGAATCTCACATGACTGATCTTTCAATACCTTAATACTTTCTAAACTATTTCCACCTGGACAAAGTGAGCATTGAAAGCGTGCAAACAAGAATTCTCTGTTCATTGTCAACTCATACTCACTCGCCATGTTTACGAGAAAAGGATAGGAGGAGCAGAGCAGTGGAGAAACAGACCCAGTCTACTTTTCTATACATGTTTCTCCTGAAACATGTACCAGCAAAAACCTGATTAAAAAGAAGAATTCGTTCTGCCTAATAGGAGCTAGCAAGGAACATATGGCATGACATAGATTGTACACATTGAGACATCAGTCAACATGGCAAGAAGCTGAAGCAATATCCACAAATTACAACCTTTATTGCCAAAAATAATTAAACAGATCAGCAGACATTTTAAAAATTACACATAGGCATCCAATAGTCATGGAAAGTGAGTAGGACTTGGTAATGTAAATAATGATGTCATTTATAATTTTAAATATTTTTTACCTATTATTCTAAACACCTGTACTCAAGAATTTGAAAAACATTCAAGTCCTGTTATGCCCAAGGTTGACTGGGATAATCTTCACTAATGCACACAGTAATTCCTTTCTATCACTCTATGTAATGTATTCTGATTTTAAATCAGTATGTTGTTCCAAGTTTTCCAAAGTATTATGGGTCATAGTTGTCTGTAAACATGCAAAGTATTGTAATTTTTAGAAGAACGAAAAATGAAGATTTTTTCTGAAATTTAAGGTAAAAGCAAAAGTTATTTTCATGAACCGTCAGGAAATTAAAACCTCAAATGGGTCTTCTAAACTGGTTTGGTTTTTTGGGTTATTTTTTTCCCCCCAACTATAGCCAGATGAAAGCTGATTTTTAAGAAAAAGGGACAAAGTTCTGATCGAAATTTTTTGTTGTATCTTTCATTGGAAAAATGAACATGTTTAAAGAAGGAATTATATGCAATTAAAAAAAATTGTTTAAATAACTCTTTCAGAGATTGAAGGAACTATGGGCAATTGTACATGCTTCACTGAAAAGACAGCACTGTGTTATACACATTAACAGTTGAGTCCAGATAGAGAAACACTGATAATTTGGTAAAAAAAGGTAAAAATACCTAAGATTCAGATTTCAAGTAAACTTTATCATTGCTGAATTAAATGTGAATGTTAAGACAAATAAATAAAAGAGAGCTACACGACAACAGCAAAACTGAATGCCTCCCTATTTCTTTGGGAAGAAACCCCGCCAAATTAGACTTGTCCATATTCATGACCTCTTTTTCCTCCAGCTCTTCATGAATATTCAGTAAACAACTTTTCTTCAATAGAATATTCATAGTTACGAAAAATCTCTGCAAACCAGTATATGTAGGAGTATTTGCACTAGTATGCTGGCATATTGAAGAGCTCTTTTATTATTTGCACAATAAACTCATTAACTGATTAAGAACATTCAGTTCAATTAGAAATAGAGGGGTCCCTCACCTACTTGGAAAGCTTGGCTCATCCAACCAGAGAGTGCAACTGTGCCACATGGCTTAGAAACCAGTCTAAGACATAGATAATACAGACTAAATGATCGGGGTTCGCGCACAATCTGAAACACTTCCGTGGGATCCATTTACCGATTCATTCGGAGCAATTTGATTTTAAAAAAAACCAACCAACGAACCACACAAAATTCAACCCCCCCCCCCCCCCAAAAAAAAAAAACCCAAACCCCAAACAAACAAACAAAAAAACCCCAACAAACCCGCCAACAATAACAACAAGAAAACAACAAAACCCTAACAAGCGCAGCCTGCCCACGGAGCATTCGGGCTCAGAGAAGGGCTTGCTTGGCTCCTTAGGAAGCAGCCGTCACCAGCTCTGCCGCAAACCGAGAGCCGCGACCGCGGGCGGAACGGCAACGCTCCCGCACCGCAGCGCTGCCATCCCCTCAGCTCTCCCATCCCCGCACCGCAGCGCTCCCATCCCCGCAGCGCTCCCATCCCATCCCCGCACCGCAGCGCTCCCATCCCCTCAGCTCTCCCATCCCCGCACCGCAGCGCTCCCATCCCCGCAGCGCTCCCATCCCATCCCCGCACCGCAGCGCTCCCATCCCCTCAGCTCTCCCATCCCCGCACCGCAGCGCTCCCATTCCCGCAGCGCTCCCATCCCCGCACCGCAGCTCTCCCATCCCCGCAGCGCTCCCATCCCCCGCACCGCAGCTCTCCCATCCCCGCAGCTCTCCCATTCCCGCAGCTCTCCCATTCCCGCAGCGCTCCCATCCCCGCAGCGCTCCCATCCCCGCAGCGCTCCCATCCCCGCCCGGCCACCGCTAGTCGGAGCCGGGAGACCGCGCACGGCCGCCGCCTGCCCGAGGGCACCGGCTGAGACTGACCGCCTGCCCCTGCCCTGCCTCCCCGCCTGGGGGAAGCTGGCATCCCGCCCTCCCACTGCTTTTGGAGCACGCGTGGCTATAACTGTTGGAGAGCAAAATCCTGTCTGCTGTTTCATAATGAGAGGGTTATGGCCTGAAAAAAATCACAACTGGACTTTTTTTTTTTTTTAATACGAGCTAAGTCATGCTCTAGTGATTTCTAGATGTTTCTCTTCCTAGCCTGGCTTCAATTTTAGAGCATCCCAGTGCTCCAGCGTCAAAACTTCAGTCTCAGTGACAGCATGCCTAAGAAGGTTTAGTTCGGTTTCTGTGTGGAGACTCTGGTGGTGTCCTCACTGCAGAATCTGGCCCACTGCTAATTTAACACTTTGTTAACTTTCAAAGTGTTAACAGGATGACAGCTGATGTTTATGAAGGATATTGAAAGGAAACTCAGAACTAAATGTAGTTCTTAGTATGTGCAAAAGGTTTTGTTAATTTATACTGTTCCTTGTTCCCAAAACACTTACAAGATTTTATGGAGGTGTTGGGAAAAAACCCTGTAGCTTAAAAGCCCATATGACCACCAGACAGAGCTGTCTGAGTACAATTGCTCAATAATAATTTTAATACCATTTCTGAGATAAAATCTGCAATCATAAAAACGAGAGCTAGATTTCAGGTGCCTTGTTCTAAGCATGTATTTTAGAAATTAAATTTACTTACTGCAGCACTTTGTATTAGCATCTTTGTGAGAAATATTACCTTACACTCATATTCAATTATTTACCTCATTATTATGGTTGCTGACAATAAAAAATTATTTAAAAGTAATAATGAAAGATAGTTATTTCCAATTTTCATGTGCATATGGCTAGTAAGGAAGATATTATTATTACTATTATTATTATTACTACTAATATTATTTGAGATTCTCTTAAATGTTAAAGAATGATCAGAGCTGGGGATGAATTAAGGAATAACAGAGCTAGAAAAATGTCAGAAGACACAAATTCAGTACAAAGGATGTGTTGAAATGGAGCTGTTGAGATTAGAAAAGAAAGCTGTCACAGTCCCTTATTGTTTTTTCCTGAGAGAAAACCAGACACATGTGGTGAGAATCCTTGTACTCCTGAAACACAGTACTGCTATCAGCAGTATGAGACCCTACTGAGTTTGCAAGGCCTTGGTCTTGCCCTGTCTGAACTCTTCCTGACTTGCCTGAAGCTGGGTTTTTTCCTACAGAATTTTTTTTGGCAGGAGGAGGATAGATCAGGAGCCTACAGCAATTGACAAGTTGCTCCCTTTACATAGTCACCCTGTTGAAGGTACTGGCTCTACAACATGGAAGGTGAGTGGGAGGATGAAAATAATGCCAGAAAAAGGGCTGAAACTGGCATTTATCAATTTAAACTAGTCTATTACTATTTTTTAGACTTTGTCTGTATAGAAGATTTTTTTTTTTGGTGGGGGGGGGGTAACTGTGTTAGGGAGACACTAGCTGATTGTGCCACAAGAAGGATAAGTACAAAAAAGAAAATCCAGGCAAGCAGGGAACATAGAAATCTTTTGAGAAGTTTCAGTGGTGGGAAGAAAGGAGACATACGGAACAGAAAACTACATTGCAAGTTCTCTCAGAATAAGTCAGCAATATATTAGCAGTAAAGACACAAGAACTGTCCATAGGGATTACTTAAGAAATTATCTTGAAAATTACTAAAATATCACAGTGATTGAAATGTTTGCACTGTTATGGTTTTAGGGTGTCTTAAACATTTCCTGTTTAACACAAATGTCTACAGTAAATCTCCACTGAGCTGTAACTACTGCTTGTCCTGAAAAAGGACAAGGCATTCTGAAATTGTTGGTGTAAATGGATTACTCTTACTCTTGTCTTACTCTTACTTGTGTCCTCAAGGGGCAGGAGTGAAATAGACTTCTTCTTATAGAGCTCCCTGTAGCTGTAGAAAATTCTGTCCACAGTTCTTCCTTTGCCTGTTGATAATTGTGAATTCACACAGCACGCATAGCTGAATCTGCCACGTTGCTCACTAGGTCTGAGAAGTTTCCTCTAATACAGGGCTGTGGTCCCCACTTGTCACTTCTAGGCATCCTCTTCAATAAAATTGCATCTAAAACAACTAAGGCAAGGGACAAGTGGGATGAAAACAGCTACTCCAACTTTTACTACAGTAAAGTTGCTCTAGATATAAAGGTACTACCAAGATACAAATGTGTTAGCCAATGCTACACCAGGATTTGCAGCTGCCAGGATTTTCAGAGGGTATCTTAAGCAAAAAGGGCCAAAGCACAGGATCAAGTACTGTCCAGTGAACTGTCCAGGCAGTGCTTGACATGTTTTTGACCAGCGTTCAATTGTGCAATCCCAGTCTCCTCCTGGGCATGGCTGTTAGAATAACATGGGTGTCAAGGGGAAACCAGGCACCAGCTGCAGAATTTTACTTCAGTTAATCAATTGCTAACCAAGACAAATTGCTGATTACTGTTCTAAGTACTGGGAAAGAGAGGAACAGAAACAACTAAGCAAACACATAAACATCTATCCTCCCCCTTTCCACAAACTCAGCTTGCTATATTTGCTCCACCAGGTACATCCAGTTCTCCAGAATTTCACTGGAGAGGGGAAAGAGTGGGAAACTGAGCTGATATGCATGTAGTTCACTGCTGCTCTAAGCAGAATATTTTACTACTGCCTTTGGCCTGTGGCTCCCTCTCCCATACACCTGAGCAGGGCCACAAGCTCCTCAGTTTCAATGGTTGTTTGATGCTTAGTGGGATTTCCTAGTGCTTTTTCCATTGGTCTAGGTTATGAAGGAAGAGCCTTATTAGCCAATGAATGAAAACTCTCATGCCACATTCCCTCAGGGTCAGAGCAGACTCTGATCTTCAGAGTTTACTGATACAGACACAGGCATGGTGACTGGCTAGTATATTCTAAATACTTTGCATACTCTAAAATCACTTGCTACTTAAATTTATGTTAGCTGCAACAGCTTATGTAATGGGTTTAAAACATGAGTATTTTCCCTTTTCCAGGCATGCCTGAGGAGTTAGGTCATTGCTATAAAAATAAATATTTATATGTACGTATAAATATATGTATTACATAAGAAGAATCAAGTGTCTTGGAAGCATCCATTAAGTGTTGAGACAGCTGGGCACTGATCAAGACAACAACCATCCCAGGCAGATGTATGACAATCAGCCTTCTTTTGGGGCGTGACACAAGGATCCTTCCTCCTTGCTTTTGTTTTTTGATACACGCATGAAATAGGTTGCTTAGGTGGCATGGGCTGCTTTCTAACACAGATTAGCCCTCATTCATAAACACTACCTCATAACTTTAAGTAAATTAAAGCTGAAATAGATCTTTAGAAATAGAAACATTTTAGTGTTTCCTTAATGACTCATTCAAATTTTTATTTCAGTACAAAGTGATGTGAGACCAAATAAAATAGGATATAATTGAACTGTTAAAGGTTATACCCCTAGGGTGAAATTCAGTTTCATAATGATGAGTTGTATTTATTTTTCCCAAGATGACAATAAAAAAATCTAATTTTTTCAGCTCTAACAAACAAAATTCCCAGATATGTCAGTGAAGAGTTCAAGACAACAAATTATGAAATAATATTCTTCTTTTCCCCTTGTTGCTGATAATACTTAAGAATGCATTGCTATGCATAGTATATTCACTCAGTCTCCTGCACTGTACAGTACTAGGTCTTGACCTTCATGTTGCAGAGAATTTCAGTACTTTTGCTTTGTATTCACCTAATATTTTATTTTTTTACTTCTCCAGTGACTACCATCCTGTTAAGATTTTTCCAATTATTTTTTAACAAGTGGTAAATAATTGTTCTTTCTCATTATGAAGATCCTTTTGAAGTCTTCAGTTTTAACTGTATCATGTTTTATGACTTTGATTCCTTTTACTTATCCTCTTAATTTTTTGTTATTAGAAAATTGATTTTATCAAACATTCATAAAAATATTCTTTCAGATTTAATGAAATGCCAGTAATTAAGTTTATAATTTTGGTATTCTACGAGCCTACTCTGCCTCACTAGGCTTCTGGTGCATACAGAATGACTCATTTGTGTATGGTTTTTCTCACCTTGTTAATTATTCAACAGACCTGACAGTTATTGTGAGATTTCCATTTGTTATTTAATACTGTGAGTCAGAAATTTATGTATTTGATCCTGGTGTAGAAACTGTAGTAGATTTTTTGTTTTTTGTTTTGTTTTTTTTTTGCTTGAGATGTATAGACAAAGAGTCTATCAAGTGAAAAACAGAAGTCACATATCCACTTAGAGAAAAATGGAACACAGTTATAAAAAGCAACTGAAAAAGTCATTCTTCTGTCTATCCTAGTGACCTAAATAATTCCTGACAGGTATTTGTCTAACCTTTTCTTAAAAGCATCCAGTAACAGAAATTCTACATCACTGTACTCCATTCAAAACCTGATCAGTCTTTCCTTTAGAATGGTTTTCCCAGTGTCCTGTGTTGCCCTTGAAGCCTGTTATTTGAGAGCAATATATCTCTTTTCTCATCATAGCATCTGTTTACTTATTCAAAGACTACTGTGATTTCTTCTCCCCTCTTTTTCCAAGACTTAACAACCTCAAATACCTTCCTCAGCACCCATAATTTCCAGACCTATGGCCAGTTTCATTTCTTTTCTCTGGACTATGTAATTGCTTTATGTCTTTCCTGAAGCTTGATGGAGTACTTGAGCTGAAACCTTACTTCTGCATTAAGCAGGATAGAAGGATTACTCCTACAGGTTATATTCCTGTTGACAAATCCCAGTAGGATATTTGCCTTGTTTGCAGCAGCTTAATAACATTGAGTCACACAGAATTTGCCATCCACTCTGAATCTGAGATCTTTTCCTGCAGAACTTCCGCCCACTTAGTTGTTTACTTTCTCGCACTAAATAGATGATGAGTCCTGCAAACATGCAGAACTTTACATTCCTTTTTGCTGAACTGTATCCACAAAATCCGTAAGATTTATTGACAAGAAGTATACACTTTTGATTCCAGTGTCTATAGATGCTCATTAGGGAGCAATAGCAAAACATAATTATAAAATCCTATCATGGAAGCCCAGTTTGTAATTTCATTGCCCAGGCTGATACCCATAAAGCTTTAAATTATTGGGAAAAAAACCCCCAGAAAATCAGTTAATCTAGCTGGAAGGGAACACCATTAAGGTTAGAAGGCTCAGTGTTGATATTTTTTTTCTTTTTATTTCACAAAATATTGCTGAAGTGACAGCCTTGGGCAGCCAAGTCCTTTTATTCATCTACAGAATAATTCTGCCTGAACAGTGGGAACATACACTTCTCCACTAATATGTTTCGAATCTTGACCCTGGAGAAACAACTCCTTGTAGTACAAAGTTAATTCATTTTCCATATCCACTCAGTTTCTGGTCAGTCTGTCAGGACTGCCTATGACAAGGATTTTGGAATATGGACAATGGTTCTGTAAGGACCATGTTAAATGAACAAGACTACATTTTTAGGGCTGGTGTGCACAGAAACCTTGCACTATTTCAACTATAGTGATGCAGTTGAACTGTTGTGACTTTTCACTGTATTTTTACCATCAACAGAACCAAAATACAAGGCAGCAGGGATACTCTGTTTAATCCTACATTGTTATGTTCCATACTTGCATAGTCAATACAGTTTAAGGGGTTCCAACTCCCCTGCCTCTGAATTCCACCAGCCCTGCTCTGCACCCCTTTATGCTTCCCCACCCTCCTTTACCATGATGTAACCTTTTTGGGACTGCATTGCCAAGTACATCAATGCTAAAATTAAAGGAGGTACAAGTGCCAGGTTTTGGAGGGGTCAACTGCTCCTATTTGCAGCCCAGCCATGCAAGAGTTGCCAAGAAAAAACTGAAAGGGGGTAACTTGAAATGCCTGGTGAGAAAACATGGGTAAAAAAGGCAAGTAGTGATAACCTTCACTAAAACACATTCCCTGCTGCAGAACTTTTAATATCATGCTGGTGACTGACTCTCTAATCCACCTGTTAAACTGCACAGCTGGGGGAATGGAAATCAGGATCAAAGTTTTATTTCAATGAATAGTTAATTGTGCAAGAAGAAACAGCAATAAAAATTACAGGGACTGAAAAAAAATGACCCCCACAGACCTGAATAGTTTAGCTGCCTGGTGGCTGCAAACCTGTTTGAAATCACACCAATGAACCATTTGAAAACTGCCATCTTTTACCACTGGGTACAAAACGTAGGAACTATCTCTTTCTCAGGAAAGACATGATCTGGCTTTCATGCATAATCCAAAAGCCCTGAGCAGAATCACATGCCTTCCCCTGACCTTCAAAGGGCAGAGTTTATCCCCACTTCCTTTCATGGTGTTTTCTATAGAGTGGTTCAATCAGGTCCTTACTCAGAACCACATCGAGTTTCATCAGGCCCATTGTCAGTATCTGACTTTACTGCAGAGTCTGACAGTGCTGTGTGAAGATATCAAAGTCCATTTTAAATGCTTCCTACTGCAGGGAGCCTATATTCTCAAGGTACATTAGTCTGCACAACATGCTGTACAGTGGACTGTTTCAGTGCCCAAGCTAGGTATTTTTACACTGGAAATCTGAAGGACAAAAACATAACATAAACATACCTGTCCCCCAGGTGCCTCTCCCCTGTGAGGCATTGAACAGGGACTCTGGACATCTAATTCAGTTGAAATTATCTGATTCTGTAAACCAGTGGGACAGCTAAAAATGTAAAATTACATCAACTTTCTTGCACAATTAAACTTTCTTTTTATGGAACACAGGAGTATTTAAGAATTTAAGTCCCATGATTTTCAGTAAGATTTAGCATTCCAGACCTGTGATACTTAAAGATAGATAGCAAATTTCTACTGAACAAGGGAGAGACTAATACTCTAACAGAGCTATACCTTTGAGATCTGGGTTTTATAGATGACATTGAAATAAGGGCATAGGCATCTAAAGTGGGACATAACCAGGATTTAGGAACTGAAATACAAAACACAGATGCCTGAAATATCTAATTTGCTGCTGCTCCTCATGTCTGAAATCTGCAGAGCTCTAAGTTGCCCAAATCAAAGCTATTAGGGCACCTGAAGTTCTACTTTGGGATTTACTAAAGAGTGAAGCACCTGTCTTCAACTAAGTCCTATCAGGCTTCACAAAATAGATCATTCTCTACTATGTTTGCAGAAAGGCATCAATCTCTTAAACTCTATCAGAGGAGACCTATTGTGCTCTGTTTTTCTAATGAAGCTGATATGCAGAGTGGGATTTGAAGACTTAAAGCACTCACAGTCACAACAGAGGTTACAGAAGCTTTCCTTCCCATACCTGTCAGAGGGAATTTTAACTCTTACCTTCTATAAAAACATTTTACACAATACATTAATGGGTGGTCAGGATGGGAGGTGGGGAGAGGAAAAAAAAAAAAAAAGGAATCATCCCATTACTGCTGAGGCTATTCCACATTGCATATAGTAAATTATAAGTCCAGAACACATGAAGTATGACCATAACTCTTAAACAGTGACTTAAAAAACAGATCTTGCAAAAGAGTAAAATATCAAAATATTTCGAAAAGGGAAATGAAGCTGTGCTGTATTCCAAACTAGCCTTTAACCACAAGAACACACCATACACTAGTGAAACCATCTATGCTCAGCTCTGTTTGTAAAATTTATTTTACAGTTACAGATTTTTTTAATAAATAGATCAATAATCATAAAATATATGAGTACTCTGAGTATGGGCTCCATGGCTCTCTATAATAAAAGAATCTGTTATCTGCAAAGGGAAAAGGTGTAACAGTAAAGCAATCTGGACAATAATTAAAAATAAGTTAAAAGTTATGATAAAGTTCCACTTCCTGGCCTCAGCTTCCTGGTGCCTTCACCTCCAGTTGTGCTCCCATCCACAGCTCCAAGTGGAGTTAACAGAAGGATTGCGTATGTTCTTCACAGAGGGTGAGGAATTAAAGGATCTGGTGAGAGGGCACCTTCCCCTTTTCTGACTGCCAGTAATTCCTGGTCAGCAGTGGGCACATCCAATTTTATTACAGCGCTCAAGCACATGATTACTTGTGAAAGAGGCTAGGATTGAAACATGCCTGAAACGAACTGTGTTAAGTACGTATCTGAATAGGCCATGTTGACACCTGACATTTGATAACCAGGTCAGTAAAAACCAGTTTTAAACAGCAACTCTCCTTAGAGGTCTAATGTTTCAATTGGCAAAATTAATTATTTTCTCTCACAGGATAATCTTTCAAGGGGAAGGCTGAGATACCATATTAGAGAAGTTCATCATCATTTGCATTCCTGTGCAGCCTGTTGCAGAGACCAATACAAGTCTTCCATTTCCAATGCTGTCTATATCATAGCTTGCCTTGATGCTAAACACACTGGAAATAAACCACACCTTCATATATATTAAAGAATTATTTTTTCTTCATTGACATTCACTGTGGTATGAATGCAAACTAACAATTACCACCCCCCTCTGCTCAATTTCCAAAGAAATCTCTTAGTCTGTCATTTTGAAGAGTTAAGAATAGTTTGTTTGGCTCATTACTTCCAATTACAAAACGCTGCTGCAAATACAATGACAAACCCTTAAGCAATTGTGTGTTGTAAGGTGAAATCCAATTTTAATGAAGCAGACAGGTTTCTAAGAAATAGTGAGCTCTACTGGAAACACAGCTGCATGCTTCATCTTTTTTTACTTAGCTACATTTAAATAAAAACATTAAAAAATTACAAGTTAGTCACTGCGCCTGAGGGTTCCCAGAAAACAAGAGGGAACAGTGAGAAACAGCAAATCAAGAAAGTGATAGCAGCAAGCCATCCAAATGAAGCATCCAAACTGCTTAAACTCATGGATTTAAACTCTTTTAGTTGAGACTTTTCTTAACATCTGAAAAAATTTCTGATCAACCAATTGAGTATGTTGACACTTTAACCTATATGTACTAGCACAATATATTACTTTTATATCTTGAATCAAGAGTAGGAAACATCTGATTAAATATGGATTACCTATACAAAGTTGATATTTATAAGTGAGCTACTCAACTTGACTAATTTTATAACCAGTGAAGAGAAACATGCACTTTTGAGGGTCTGATTCACCTTGTGATTCATTTTGTGCCAAGGAAAGCAAACCACGTCATTCATAAAACCTGTTGGAGGCCTTAAGTGTAAATCTAAACTCTAGCACATAGACAACTGACATATGCTATAGATTATTATATTTACATAGACGTATATGTCACTGTTTTACTGAAAGCATATTAGACAGTAATAATATTTACAGTGTCACATAGCTTTTTCTAGCCTGTATTTCCTTAAAAACTAAGATGTGCTAAAACCATTAGCAAGGAAGGAAAAAGTTTTCTAACCTATAAGCTATTGAGCACAAGGAAAAATACCAACTTCATTTGTTTAGATACCTTTGTTGTTGTTGGATATTTTCTTTGAATCACCTGTAGTTTACAGATGACTAAAAGCAATACATTTTTCAAATAAACTATAAGGAAAAAAACCCCAACCAAACAAGACACAAGCTTATTCTTATGTAAATCAAATTGAATCTGCTGCAGATTAATTACCATTTTATCCAAAATTAATTTTATATGCTTTGCAAGTATACACTGCTCTAAGGAACTTCAAAATAATCACTGTATGAAACTACACACTTATTTTAGCATTTAAAAAGTCCCTAGGAGTTTTCTGAAACTTTGTCATGATACCTGGATTCTGCTACAGTTTTAATGGCTGTATTAAGATAATAAGTTAATAGAATTGGAATAATTTTATAGAGAAGCTTCCTGCCATTCTCTTATTTACATGCTAAGCTGTCTGGCTCCCCACATTAAATCTCAAAGTCCTTCAGCGGTTCCTCTGACACCCACCCTCACTGACTTTGCTGCCCCAGCGTGCTGTGGGGGTTATAAATGATGTTATAAATACAAATTTCCTGTCCTTCATTTGTTTCTCTTTGCTACATGAAACTTTCTGCTTTCAATTTTGCCATCTTCTGAAATACAATCATCTTTAACATTGCTAAGTAGTACCAGAAGTATTGCTAGTATTCATAAAAAAGGACATGACAGTAAAATCTGTAGTAGTATTTGGTATTGAATAATCCAGTCTGTGTAAAAATGAGATTTTAAGGGCTAAACTGAAAAATACATAGAACATTTTTTGCAGATGAAAATGCTTGATAAATTATTTGAATGCACATTTCCATCATAAATACTATCTCTCCAGCAGAGGTAACTACAGCAGTAAAAACCTGCCCCATGCTCACTGCTGCTGCACTATTCACAAAACAACAGACAACAGAAAATAAACCAATTACAGACTAGTCTGGCTGCTACATTAAGAGCTACCAGTAGCTAGTCACTCATGAATAAGAAGTGTCTTCATGCAAATTGGAGACCTACCACAAAATATTAGTGACAGTCTAGTGAGTATGTTCAAGGTTCTGTGAAGCAACATGTAAACATTTATGGAAATATGGGTTTCTTCATCATTAAATTTTGGTAATGCACTACAAATTTTAATCCTGATGAGTTTGCTCACTTTTTCCCACACAGGACTGAACAGTGTGGGAGCAAAACACCCCACCAAGGTTGTCACTTTATATTCCAGTCACACTTGGGGACATGGCTTTCCAGTCCTGGCATTTCAGCCTGTTGAGTCTAAAGAAGTAACTGTTATTATTCTGCACTTGAAGCCAACATTTTCCACTTGAGACACAATTCCAAAAAAATTAGTGTCAGATGAGAAAAGCATTAATTCGTTTTCCAAGTAAATTGGTTATCTAATTTTTGACAACTTGTATTGTTTCTGTGTGCAATGCTGCAGGCAAGAGAACTCTTAAAAGGGAAAAAAAATGGGGAGGAGAGATATTTTGCTACTGAAATATGCACAGGGAGCATTATGGGCAGAGCAAGCTACTTTAAAAAAAAAGTCACAGTTCCTTTTTTGGCACTGGCCCTAGAACAAGTGGATTATATCTGAATTTCAGATTTTATAAGAAAAAAAAAAAAAAAAAAAAAAAAAAAAAAAAAAAAAAAAAAAAAAAAAAAAAAAAAGTAACTTTCAGTTATGAGGAAGGCTTAAGTATATTTATTTAATTCCATTGAAAAGTAATTCCTGATAGGTATTTTGTGATTCTTTTGTCAACTATATGACAAATAAATTTTTTTATCTCATAAAACATTACCCCAAACTGCAGCAAAACTTGAGGAACAATGGATACGAAGATCATATCTGAAACTAATTCTAGCTTCATCACTTCACCTAAGTAATTTTATATGTATACATTTCCTTCTACATAATCCAAATATCAATTATTATTTCTCTCATATGACTATTGTGAATGTTGCACAAATAAGGCAGTATTAAAAAAAAAACCAAAACAAAACAACAAAAATAGCAATTAAGAGGTCTTCGCTGCTGCTTTACAATGCCAGCTATTTTTCAAGTACTTTATACAGAAGGAGGAAATTTGCATCTAGTAGGTCCCTTATAAAAATATCAACTATGAAGGCAGCATTTAGCAATACCTTCCTGAGCTGGAAACATAAGGCTATCTGGAAAGTAAAATTATAGTGCTCCCAATAAAAGATACAGTTATGAAACCAGTGAATTTACCAGGTTATTCGCTTAAAAAACGCCTTCCCCAAGTGCCCTACCCTCCAAAAATCCCCAAACCTCAACACACTCCCCAAAACCACAAAACGAAGAAACAAAAAAAGCTAAATCAAAACCTTTACAGTTATTATATTTTACACTATTGAATTTCAGTAAATTCAGTGAAAAAAGAAGACACAGGACCTAGCTGAAGATCTCTATCTGCAATGGCCTATGTAATCTAAATAAAATTTTTATACAAATCGTTTTTATCTGCATTTTCTTATTGTGTGTGTTATGAACAAAGCAGCTTCAATGCTAGGATATGAAGAAAAAGAAATGTGTTCATATTTTTATCTGTGGATTCATATTTAATAATACAAGTAGACACCAGAATTGTATATCACATGTGAAATGAACCCAAGTTATGGGATAACAAATATCCTTTATTACAATTCCATATGCGTTTTTCACAGGAATAGAAGTGCTATTCATGGAGTCTTGACTAAACTCTAATGTGGAAGCATCTGCAAATCTAAATTTGTCCTGCAACTTGAATAATGCAATTTTTATTTCTCTGAAGGAATTATTAAACTGTTGGAGATGGGCACAGGAGAATTCATGCTTATGTTTCAGCATTGGCTAATTAATCACATCCCCAAACATTCCCATAAGGTGACTATTCCAGTTTTTAGATAGAGAAACTGGTATAAAGGAGTAATTGAGTTATTTGAAGAGATCAAATATTTTAATAGCAATACAGCACTAATATAATTAAAACCTGAGCTTTCAGTTTCTCAAGCAAAAAGAAGCTGCTTGTTATAGCCCTTTACTAAAAGGACATTGCTGGAATCATGTCAGAAGCAAAGTTCAATCTGAACTGTATGCTAGTGAGAACCAATATTTTAACAGTTTGCAGAAAGAAGAAAACAACCTTTTTTATTCGCCCAAATGCAGGAAACTACCTCCTCTTATAGCAGCAATAAGCAATCTAGCCAGCTCATGGGCAGCTCATTGACACATGCTGCAAGCAAAATCATTTACTCTTTTATTTAATTTCCTGTGGATCTGATAGTGTAGGAGTGTTTCATGGACAATATCTTTCATGTGAGTTTGTCAGGTTTATTAGATGAGTAATCCAGCATTTTTTTTCCTCGTTTATGGTCACTGTGCCATATACTATACATAGGTTACAAATTTTGGAGTACCTGGTCATGAAGACATTTTGCAAGCCCCAAAGTGTGGCAAGTTGTTGTTTCCAGCTGATCCAACATGAGAGACTATTAATTGCGGACAGAATAATTCTGTGCATATTTCCCAGTTCTCATATCTCTATTGACTTCAGTAACCATGTTCCAACTAAATGATGGGATGAGACATCAGTACACACCAATGCTCCTGCTCGCCTAGGCTCTCTCAGGAAGGGAGAAACAAACTTGGAAGAAAATGACAAGCATTGCCTGACCTGAATAACCAAGAGCTCAGGACTACAGGGGCTGTAAAACATGTCTTCTGTGATATGAGGATTTATCCACAGATGCTATCGGGGACATTAATATATTATTTAAAATAATTTAAATAACTTTAGTCTAGAAAGAACTGAAACTGTTTCCCTTCCAGGTGTTATGAAACATAACAACACTTTAGTAATGTAGGGCTTGCATCAAATAAGAAAAATCCTATTCTTTAAAAAGAATATTAAAAAAAAAATCCATTTTTGACATGATATATACCTTTGGCAAGATTCCAAGGCAGACTTGTGTTGTCCTCCAAAACTGAAATATATGTATAAGCTTAGTTCATGAGGCAAATGAACCTTTCAAGATCTGGTACATGCCAGAGCCTCTTCCCAAGCACAAAATTCAAGTCATTTTCATATTTGATGACCAGCAGATGATGTGAATGCCTAGGGGCAACTGTGGCCTATCCATGCTCACCCAGCTGGCTCCTAATGGATTTTCAGTCTAGTAAACACCATTGTTCAGTCTCAGTTCTGCAGAACTTCACTGAAAAAATACCATGCTGTATTTGTCTTGTGAAGAACACAAGAAATGAGAACATTAAGACTGAAAATTACACTATGCATCTAATTTCTGGCTTTCTAAGTAATGCAATTCTAGTCCTGTGGTTCTTCTTTTCCTGGTGATGGACGCATCTCATTCAAGTGCATGTTTTTCTTTTAAATCTGAAACTCTGCATTTTATAGAGGCTTAAAATAACTGATCAAAAGGTCTTATAGTTTGATTTTAGAAGATCACAAGTAGTATTACCAAGTAGTTTACCTGTAGGTATTGGTACACTTATCTAGGGCAGTGATGAGAGATATGAATTAATTATACAGAAAAGATGGCCATGGTTATTCACTGCGGTGAGACTATACATTATTAATGAGGCTGATATGCAAATGAATCCATCAGTAAAAAAATTATATGAACTCTTTGCCAAAAACTTGATGCAAATCAACATCTGGTTCAGTCATAGAGGAGAGGCAGTCCCATCTGGCTGAAAGTACACCATCAGATTTTAAAAACCTTAAAAATCAGAAAGGAGCCTTTAATTCCAAACTTTCCTATAGGGCAATCAATGCTGAGGACCAAAAAATTATGATGTTAAGGCTTGGAAAAAATAAAAAGAAAAAAAGAAGCTAGTATAATATTATGGACTGTTGGAAATGTTGCTTAAACTACTGAAGTTGAAAAACTCAGCTGTGCTTCCTTGGATTGGTTCATTTTGATGAGTGTCTTGATGCCTGAGTTAAATACCTTTACAGCTGATGTAAGATATGTGGATGGAAAAAAAAAAAAACATGTAATTACAGGGCACCCCTGCCAGAAAGGGTTAATTTTTAAAAGCATTCTGTGTGTCCCAGTCCCTCTTTCCTTTTCTCAAGAACCAGATATTTGCCCAATCTGAACCCCGGAATAGCCGATGTTTTCACAACAGGATTCCTTTTCACCTCACTTCCAGTTAAACAGCTCACACAAACATTTTGTCACCTCCTGAGCTTGATTATGGTTCTGAGCAGACATTTAACTTTCATCAATAATGTTAGACAGAAATCCATAGTATTTTCTTCTCAGATTCCCCACAGGTTTCAATGATTCCCTTCTCCTTTACTGGGGAGACAAATCAGAGACCTGGGCTCTGGTGCTCTCAATATTCTCCTATTGATGGGTTGGTAAATGTCTAGACAATTGTGCATCTGTACTGCATTACAACGTGGACAGGATATATCTTGTATATGTAGATGGAAAGTGACTCATTTAGCTGAATTTGACTCTTCAGAAGAGAAAAGTGAATCATGAAGAAATTTCTCTATGTTCATACATTTAACTCTACTATGCTTCCTATATATGAAATGCTTACTTTTAATTTCAAAAATGCAGCATGAGGGAGAATTCATATATTGTAATAATTCTGCCAAGAAGAATCTACAGCATTATTTACAATAATTTTATTTATAAACTTCTAATCTCAGTTGCAATTTCAGAAAGGTTTTTATGTCATCAAAGATGCATAACCTTAATATGTTTCTATTTAAAAATATCTTTTGGAAACATTTGTATTACATCAAAAAATCAAATTAGGAAGATAGGAAATAATATGTACATTATATATTATGTATAGTGTAGAGTGATGCAATTTCTTTTGAAAAATCATTCTTCTAATGATTTCTGTCTCTAAACAATCACTGCTTTCCAATAAGTGACTGGCCTCATGTGTCAACATTGCAGATTGTGATGCAAAGGACAGTGTCAAACAGGGAGTGGCTTTTCCGACAGTACTACAATCTTACCTTTAGGAACTGTGCAGCTTAATTATGATAAATTATCTATTTCATGTAGCAAGGCTATAATCCTAGTCTATTTACAGAGGTAACTTTCATTTGCTAAATCATGCTCCAGGTGCTGGTACATCAAATATGTTCCTGTGTTATATGGATTGTTAACCTTTAGTGTTGGAGGCCTACAGAAAGTAAAAATTCTCTCCCTAATAATACCCCTTAAGGAAAACAAAATTCCTAAGATCACTAAACACCATACAAATACAAATGCATTCCGATTTGCTGCAGACTTCATTATCACATTTTAAATATGAGTAGTGAAAAGCAACATATCCAATATAAGTAACTTTCAGACAAAAGAAACTCATTTATATAATTTGCTATAGCTTGAGCTGTAGAAGTCTCTAAAGCCTGAGCTCAAAGTGATTATATGGTTAAAGAGAGACTATTACTCAAGCCTATGACAAATGACAGAAAGCATTGGTAAACAGCTGTATCAGACCAACTATACTGATCCCACAGTTGTTGTAGGATTTTAAGTACCAAATTAGAATCATCAATTTATTTTTCTCTACTAGCCCTTCCAGAAGAATACTATCAGTAAAACTGAAATGAGAAGGCCTTGATGAAAAATAGATGACAAAATGCCACTTCAAAATGGATAGAGGCAATTTCCTGTACAGGTAAATCCAGACCCAAACACTTCAGCTCTGCCTGATATTTCAAAAGAACATCTCATGTTGATTAGCTCCAGCAATTGTTTAAGAATTGAAAACAATCAGTTAAAATTCAAGTAATTTATGCAGGAAATAAACTGAATGTGTGAACTGTGCAAACCTATCTGCTTCTGTAAAAGTCTGTGCAGTGAAGATTTTTTTTTCTCTGCTCTGGGGAATGTGCATTATGCTTTAGCTAAACAAACATTTCCTATTCTATAGTAATGTCATAATATTTTCAACATCACACGTGAAAAGTAGGTTATTACCATACTTTACAATTTCTCATAACATGGAGTGATTTTTATAGGGGCATATTTAACTCATTGTCTTATCTCCAAGGCACTTACATTTGCTTTGCCCTGGACACATGAATGAACAATTTCTGATACGAAAAATTCATTTCAGAAAAGGAGAAAAGAGCCAATCCAAAGTAGAAAGGGTTAACTTCTCACCCCCCTAATTTGACATGCAATTGCAAATTTAAAGACTTCTCAGACTGTAGTATCTTTCTATTTTAAGGAAGTAAAGAAAATACTCATAAAATATTAGAGGATGATGGCAAAATGAATAAACTATATTGTGTGGATACATTACAAACATCTATTGTTTTTAAACTGACCTCTCTTTCTGTGCATATTCCTTTTCTGGGATCACACAAATACACATTCTGTCAGTTGCATAACTTTATGACTTAGGAATTCACTTTTTTCTCTGGTATTGTTTTCCCCTAATCCATCTAAAATCCTGTATTTTTCTGATTAACTACTCACCTACCTTATGTCATCACCTCTTCTCTAGTTTTGCTAATGGCAATTTATGTTTAATATATCCTCCCTCTATGAAATTAATTATTCTCAGTAGAAAGAAGTCTAATCAAAGCATCACTTACATTATTGAAATACTGATATATCTTTAAGATAGCTACATTTACATTCATAACCACTAAGTTTCACTGTCTTTTTACAACTACTTTGAAAAAAAGTGGTTCAGCCAGTTTCAGAAAAGGATTTTTATTTGATTTGCTTGCTATAAACTATAAGTAAAGAGAACAATAAGACAGTATGTTGTTGTAGCTCTGGATTGAGTCTATCTACTGGATACTTGTTTTGTACACATGAAATATGCATTATGTTAAACAAGCTATACAAATAAATATATCTTTATTATTATTGAAAGGTCATACTTTTCAGTCAGCTTGAACTCCCAGTCAAGGCAAATTCAGTCCTTAATCCTGTCACCATTCCTCTGCTTGCACTCAAAGACACAAGCAACCTCTCTCAAGTGCCAAGTGTGCAGGGCTACAGGTCCATGTTTTTGTGTTTTCCAAGTCGAGATGCAGTTGCAGTGGAAGGTTGATTTCCCTCCTATTATTCCAAGCACATATATAATTTATTTTAAGAATACAATGATATTACTTCTGTGAATCTAATTACTTTAAAATAAGTGAAACATTAATAAAATAAAGTTAATTACATGACATCTTTAACTCATTGTCTTGGCTCCCAAGCATTTAGATTTACTTTGCCCTGGACCCATGAATGAGTAATTTCTGATATGAAACATTATTTTCAGAAAAGAAGAAAAATGAAAATCTAAATAGAAAACTTTACCTTCTTAATCCCTTAATTTGACATCTAATTACAACAAGATTAAAGACATCTTAGAGCATGACAGCTTTCTAATGTTCATATACTGACATAAAGCATAATCTGGCACTTGTGGCTGTTCTGACATTCTTATCCTGGGTTTAGTCTTTCATGACACATCTGGAACAAGATATCTGCTTTTCCAATTTTCAGGTTGGAAAACTTCAAATTAATTTGATTGAGAATTTTTTATGTGATGGTCTATATTACTTTCCGTTCCACTTCAATGGAAAGACACTTAAGCTACTAGAACCAAAATTACAAACCTGAACACTTTGGAAACTGCAGGGTAGAAAGTCCAGGTATCACCCTCTGCCTGTAAGCAGGCATAACCCACAAGCCTGATGGAGATTAACCACTGAATTAGAGGCTTTGGCTTGTGAAATGCCTTTTAAGAACAAGAATCTTTTTGTAACTGCAAAATCCCACAAAGGATTCCCAGGAAAGCAGAAGCATAGGAATCTCATTCTAGCACTGGAAAGCAAGAATATGGCAATATTTTGTAAGTCTCAAGGAAGGAATAGGCAGAAGTCAGTCAAAAGGAGAAAACTCTGTTCCTAATGAAAACAGATGGAGCAAGAAAGCCTTGTCTTCTGCCTTCTGAGAGCTACCCAGTGAAGAGTCTGGGTAGTGAGGATGAATAAAAATGCAACAACAACAACAACAGCAATAACAACAACAAAAAAGAGGCTTTAAAAATCCTTAAAAAAACCCAAAAAACAACAAACCAACAACAAAAACCCCCAACAAAACAAAAAAAAACCCACCAAAAAAACCACCAAACATATACAGAAATCTGAAATCTCTATTTGCTGTCAGCTGTCAGATTTGTAGCAGTTCACCATGAAGCATTTTCTTTAAAGTATCAATGTAACCCTTTACCTATTATTACTACAAAAGGACTGCTGTTCTACTGTTTATCTTTCTTTAGGAGTACTTCCACATTGGCTTTTGCTATTTCTTGAAGAGGATTTTATTTAAAAATAAATTTTACTTCTTTATTTTTCATCCAAACTGTGTTCAAAAGTTGAAAAGTGGAATATAATTATTTTCTATAATTTCTATAATAATATTTTCTAAAATTATTTTCTATATTTCTTTCTATAAAGCTGATGTCATCATATGAGAGTCACCTATAGGTTTGTCTATCCAACAACAGAAATCCTGCCTCAATTACTGTGTATCTATTACTTTGCACATTCACTGTGCACTCTGTTAATATGAAACATCACTCCACAGCAAATCTTGGCCACACTTTAAAATATCTATTTTTATACATATACATTTACAAATCTATTTGTTCAGGTGTGTAAGGTTGCAAAGAAAGCAGGAGTCAGATATAGCACCTAAAGCAATGTAAAATGCAACAAAGTACCTGCTTTGGCAATTGCATCAATTTTATGTCTCAACACTGTAACCATATCCTTATAGCTGATGCTAAGTACCTTGGTAAGACATTTGTTCTTTGTCAGAAATTTACAAAACAGAGGTTTTGTAGATCTAACCTTTACCACAGTCATGGCTGTGCTAAACTGGGTGCCAAAGACTAGAAATAGTGCAGGAATTAAAGTTCTCCTATTAGGAAATCTTCAGCAGTCAGGATGCTTATCCGTAGGGTGCTGATGCAAAGTCCTATCAGTACAGCCAAACTCAGCTTCTTATAGTACTGTTTTTTACATATTTTCTGTTTCATAGTATTTTTAGTCATTTTACTATGATTTCACTCAGTGTGTTGATGCTACATTGAACGGAAGAAAAGAGGAGATTTTCCTAACTGGACAGCAGCTGGAGATGCTCCCCATTTTAGGCAAAGATTTTAAGTGACAGTAGAAGAAAACAGAACGTAACTATAGACATTAGGTTTTATTTTCTCTATTTTGTTTAATTTGTGCCACCTTTCTTTAAAACACATGTATTCATTACTGTACAGAAATGTGAAAATCAATCATTAATTTGTTTAAATCGTCTAATTGACTTTTTTACAATTTGTGGTTAGTCTACTCTATGAGATGTCTTTAAATTTCAGCTGTGTCTGTGGTACGTAGATGGGATATGCTGATGGAGCTTCATGTTCTTTACCATAGGAATCATTGAGACAAATGTCCCCCAGAGAAATCTGCTAGTTCAATCAGGTCATATTTTGGAGGAATGCACCACATCAGTTTGCATTCCAGAACTGCGTATTATCTATACAAACATCTTTTCATTGTGTATTAATTCAATACCATCATCCTGAAGATACGGGAAATGTAAATGCATTTTGCATAGACAAGGCTATAGAGATCAAGAAGTGCAAAAATGAGTACTATGTCCAGAAATTATCTATTACTCATTCTTTGTGACCAGAAATTCAGATGATAATAAGATATAGCATCATCAGATTCGCAGTGTAAGGGAGTACTGCACCTACAGAAGCCAACCGTTTTTCAGGGAACATGTGCATTTGGCAGATGCTAGAACTGAGTTTTCCCAGAATGCAGTGTTTCCTATTCCTTAATGGTGAAAGCAGTGTAATCATATTTAGAAATAAACAGACTGACCTGTCAATGAATGGAAACTATTATGCATGGGAGGTGGAATATGGATGAAAAAACTGAAGGAGGAATATGGGATTTTCTATGATAATGGTTACAGTGGTCTGAAATCTGAACCCTTCTAAGTCCTTTTAGTTTGGAAAGGGATGGTAAGAGTAATTCAATTTTACTTTTAAATTATTGTAATTTCTGTCAGTAATTATGTTCATCTGGCAAACGGAACAGCTAGGAACAGGGAGAACAATAAACAGAAATTACTAGCAGCATCTTTCTGAAAGAGAAGTTCTGAGAAACTGAGAAAAGAATGTATGTAGTTTCCTGGCTCTATTTATTTTCTGGGAGCTTGTGCTCTCTGAAATAATCTGCTGATCACCAAGCTATTAAGAAGGTAGTTCAGATATTTTACATTGAAAATGAATGATGACTTCATGCTACCTCTACAGTGCAAAATCCACCTAACATGTCCATTAGACCGGCTGTGCCATGTCACTTCTTGTCACTTTGTCTGACAGAGGTGGTCCCTTATACACTATTTCAGTTCAAACCATTCTATCTAGCAACAGACATTAGAGGGATGAAATAATAAATGGAAGGAATTTTTGTGTCTTTGTACAAGAAAGGACAAGTTGTTCTGTCTTCAGACATTTTGATGTTTGATGGAAAGATTGGTCCCCTATCCATCAGGTTTGTACCCAGCTCCCAGACAGTCTTGAACCCAAACCAGCTCATTTTTCAAGATTAGAAAAGCTTCCCAATTGAGGTGTCAGGGAATATGCTTGAAGCCCAAGAGCCATTTGGAGAAGTCTTAAATGTTGCAAGACTCTGGGAGCACAGCTTAAAGAGATATTGGATTTGGCAGTGAAGTTCAACAAACACATTCATGTTTCTGCATTACATCCTGCCCCAATCTTCTTTTTGTGCTCCTGTGATTAAAGTTTCCTCTTCCACATTTGTACAGTTTGTTCTGGAGCTGTGCCACAACCTGCATCACTAGAATAATACAGGCTACAATCAACTTATTTTAGGGTGATAATTCTTTACAGCAGCTTTTGTCCAATTACACATTTCTTTTTCGCTTTAGAAGTAGGCAAGAGATTGGGAAAGACATGACTGTGTTTCTGGGGTTAATTTGCAAATTATGCTGTCTGGAGAGGTCTCTGTATATTTGAGTGATGCTATATTCTACACAGGCCTGATAGTTCTTTTTGTATAATGTCATCATGTGAAATATAAAGGAAGAAGTTGCAATTTACCACTGTGAAGAGTCCTGCTTGTTGTGATAAAAGTATTTACTATGAGACAAGAAAAAGATATATCTTTGCTTCTAAAGCCTATTAAGACATATTGCAGGGATTTCTTAGCTAGAATTTAACAGATTCTTTATACTCAATCTCCAATAAAAATTTTCCCCCAAGTGAACTTTTCTCCCTTTCCTTCCTCATTGAAATTCCAGGATGTTCTGAAAAAGTTCTACACAAGTTAACAAATAAATAAATTTGCACATCTATGATGAGTATGAAATCTATCTTCACATCTCTTTGATGCCACACCAGAAGACTAGTGTGATTTGGTCAGGAAAATGTAGTGTACAGGCCAGAGAAAATTTTCTTAATTAACCTATGAATGTTGTCATATGTATTTTTGGTATTTTCTAGCTCCTTAGAGACAAAAAATTGTTCCATTTAATATGCTCTTACTCTCTCCCGCAAAATCACCTCCAACAACCCAATCTAGTAATTGTACCATATTTGCTAATGGAGTTGCAAGAACCAATATGGTACAAGATTCTGCTCACATTTATGGCTTTGGAAATTGAGAAGTAGCAGCAAGTAGATGAAGAAGAAAGAATTTATGGCATCTTTGTCAGAAGTAAATGGTTATAACTTTGCAATACTCAGACTGTATCCATCTTTTGTAGTACAAATTACCCATATTAAGAGGATAGCCAAAGAAAGGCAGAGAAGCATAGTTCTATTCAATTTATCAGATGAAGCACTCAATTACTGCTAACATGAAAAAAGAAAGGTACAGATCCGTCAGTTTTCATTACTGCCTTTTTCTCTGAGTGGGTAGAGCAACCTGAACTCTACTTTTTGTATTTCACTTTTTACATTTTAACAGTGTCATCCAATTGGGGAAAAGTGTGACTGGACTATAAACTGGGAGCTGGCAGACTTAAAAAGAGAGAGACACTAGCCTGGACCTGTATAAAACCAAGGGAGGGTAGAAGCTTTGAAGAACTAAGTATGTACTGTTTTAGAAATCATAATGATCAGCTGCAGTTTGCACGTGGCACATAGTCACATATCTGAACTGCAATGCAGAGAAAAAAATATATCTTAAAGCCCATTAGTTGAGTGACCTCAGTTCACAGAGCTGTACAGACAGACCTGGCCTTTACACAGAACATTGGTGTGGATTGCTGTGGTTTTAGCACCAAATGATAAAAACTGTCGTAACTTAACCCCAGACAGCAACTGAGAGTCACACAACTATTCATTCAACTGCCCCATCCCAGTATAATGGGCAGAAGAATCAAAACTTTTAGGTTTTAGGTGGGATAAAAACAGTTAAATAATTGAAAAAAAAATAAAACTAATAATAATGATGTTATGTGCAATGCAATTTCTCAACACCTCCTGACTGATGCCAGACCCTGTCCTTGCATCCCCATCACCCCCCCTTCTGTGTTACTCCCCCACTTTTTATCCTGAGCATGATGTTCTATGGCGTGGAGTATCTTTTTAGCCATTTTGGGTCACCTGTCTTGGCTTTGCTCCCTGATGGATTATTTATTTGTTTGTTTATTTATTTATTTATTTATTTATTCCCCATCTCCTCACTGGCAGAGCATGAGACAGAAAAAAAGCCCTTGACTTAGGATAAATACTACTTAGCAGCAACCAAAACATCAGTGTGTTATCAGCATTGTTCTCATTCTGAATCCAAAACACAGCACAGTACAAGCTACTGAAAAAATTTAACTCTATTCCAGCCAAACCCAGGACAGAACTGCAATGGTTATAACATCAAATGATTAAAAACAAAACAAAACAAAATAAAATAAACCAAAACTGCTTGAAGAGGAAGTACCTTCAAAGTTAATCCATTTGTTTATTAAATAACTTATCACACATGTTTTTCCTTTGGTATTTTGTTCTTCCAAAGGCAGCGAAGGGCAAGGTCTTTTCTTTATGTGTTGAAACTAGTCTAAGTCTGGAAATGTCAAAAGTAATAATTGTCAGTGAAGGCAGCTAACTGATGCTGATTATGATAATGCACCTGATTCATAAAAAAGATGAAGCCTTTTGTTTCAAATAAAGGATCATCTGCCACTTCTTTCTGAAGGTCAGTGCTTTTAAACACAGCTATTTCTTCAGTGTGCTTCTTGGCACCTACTGTAGTGCTTATTTCTTGACCTTCTGCAAAGCAAATCTTTTTCCTGAGTTTTTTGATACTTTGGACAAAGTCTAATAGAACTTTTGTGTTCCATTTTAATTAAAGACATGGAGCAGTACACAACATAATTTTGCCTTGGCTTTCACTTATGCTCAATCTTATAAGGAGGTTTTGACTTTTTTTTTAAATAAAATCAGTTTCATCAGTCACTAGTTACAATTGATCATACAAAAGAGATATGAAGGACAGCATGAATCCTTTTACAATAGATTCTTTCTGCAGGTCCAGCCTAAAATCATGTACGTTACTTCCCAAAGTAAAGAAAGCAAAGAGGATCACAAAGGAATTGCAACTTCTCTGCTCTAAGTAGCGGGAGAAAAAACCCAAGCCCAAAAGTTCCCTTTGACATTCTGAACTTGCCTTCAGTAACACTGACACATATTTATGAATATAAGCAATGTATAGATTGCATATGCATATATGATGCAAACACATTAAAATAGAATTGAATATTCCATAGAAATACCAAGTGTCAGAATGTGTTCAATACACAATAAACTATTGGAAGATGCTAACAGTATGATGCATCTGGCATAGAAATTTTCATATAAAGTGTAAATCAAGAAAAGAGATACTAAGTTACACTTATTTGCCTTAATTTTACCAAAATTTTATTACAAGGGTAAATTGTTCAATGTAATTTTGACAGTATCTGAAAATTAAAGATAAAATTTTGACATGATTTTTCTTCAGCCTGTTTATAGAGAAACTCCTTGCATGAGTCATACTGCTTGTGTCTTGATGGTAGCATGGAATACTTTATAAAAATATAACTCATTTTTCTACATTATCACTATTTGATATTAGGACCATAATAGGGAGGGAAAAAGAATTTATGTTTTTTTATTATACCTTTTCTTTTTAAAAAGCCTTAAAAGAGAGAAATTCAACATGACATTCTCTTTGAAAGCGGTGCTCCTCTTTTTCAATTACCTGCCTTATTCTAATAGAGATAAATATAAAGAAATCATCTTAGCTCATAGGTATGAATATTATTCCCTGTTTTAAGTGTATCACAATAAAAATTTCTTTCTCTATGAAAATGTTCATTTTTTTCAGTTAAAAACAAAGTGAACACATCACAACTAATTTTTTTTTTTTAAACCTGAGTACCTCATTCTCCTATTTAGTCCATTAAAGGACCTTTAGAGATAGAATTTGACTCCCTTGGTGCACAAAGATGGATATTAGTATTGAATAACTGTGAGTTATTCCGTGGTCTGATATACATCTGGAGAGCCTTAAAACAGATGGATCAGAGATACTGTGGAACATCAGTTCTTGAAGAATGTAGAAAGTTGACAGTATAAGACCCTGAACAACCTGATGTAGCTTTGAAGCTGGCCTTGCTTGGAGATAGCAATTGAATTTGACAGTCTCAAGGTTCCTTCCAACCCTTTGTTCACACAGTAATCAACCTCCCTTCAACAGCTTAGCTACTTTCTGGTTTAGTTCTCCCTCATCCTGTATTTATGATTTGGGATTTCTGGGTGAACACACACTCTAAAAAGCAGGGGTTAAAGCAATTGGCTACAGCTGTACATGAATTCTCAACCCATCTAATGGTTTTGAAAAAGTGTGCTAGGGTTCAGAAACAGCGAGGTAAGACATTAGTTTCCTGGATTATACATTCTGTTCAGAAAATAATTCTATTAAGCAGTGGTTTTGGTCCTCAGACAGATGAACAAAGAACTAAGAAATTTCTTTCCACATCAGGAAATCACTGTATTGAGAAAAATAAGCATATCACTGTACAAGTATTTCTCTGCATCCCAATAGGAATTTTGATTATGACAGTACCACATACCAGCCAGACAAAGAGTGCTCTGATTCCACATTTACAATCCATACCTGAGAAGCATGCAGAAAAAGGTACTGTGAGAAGTTATCACTTAGGCTGTAATACAGTTTGGTACTGTCAGACCAATGATGGATTCATTCATTTTTAAGAGAACTAGGATAGCCTTTCAGATGAAAAGTATTACATCTTCTTATGGCATCCATAACATTAATTTATAATTACGGTGTTCTGAAACGGGACTTAAACAACTAATACCATAAGGAATTGCTTTCATATCACTGCTGCACTGGTTTGGAAGGATAAAAAGTACTGAAAAAAAAAGAAGATAGTTATTTGCAGTTACCCCTCCTAAAAGCTCTGTGTGCCATAGAATCCATGTCTATACCAATAACTTTTCCAGGGCTCAAACTCTCTAGTACAGTACACTGCTTTTACATCTCTAGCACACTCTCTGACACAGATGTAGCTTGGGTCATCTAAAAGAATTCTTCAGTCCAGAGTCCAGGGCAAGGCTTGAGAGTCACCCTTGGGATAAGGTTGATATCCAGGCAGCAGTTTAAATGTGACTGCTCCATTTTGTGTGGTAAAACCAACCGTCGAGATTTAAGCTGCACTTTACCAGCCAGTCAGAGAGTAGTCTCTTGCTCATTTCATTTACTGGAGCACATATAGTCAAGGAAATGAAATTATTTAAACAACCCACTATTCTTAGATCAGTTATCTTCCTCAATAAAATTAGCAACTAATAAAGATGACAAGGACAAAACATTTTTTATTGTCCACTTAAAATATATATTTGATTAGTTATTTACTCCAAGTAAATCTTAAAATTTGCTGGAATTTCTTGGTGGATCAGAAAATGTGGGTTTTTTAAATTAATGTTTTGTTTTGTTCTGTAATTACTGAGACAATCTCAACAGATATAAAAGTGTTGTTGTTATTTTAAAGTACAAATTAAGAAAGCAGTCAAAATGCCCCCAAAATAGGATTTTTTCTCCTGAGTTAGAGGTAAATTGCTGCAATTTCATTAAGGAGCCCGAGGGTACTGCTACCATATCAGCTCCAGGAGGACCATGAGAGAAAGGTTAAGGAAGCAGAAGAAACTCACAACTGGCTGGCAGATCAGACTGAGATAAATAAACAGCTATCAGTTTCGAAAATTAGAAGATCACCTAATGAATCAAACATTTGAAATAAAGAATACATGAGAGGTTTGGAGAAATAGTTACATCCTTGGAGAGGAGGAATTCTAGTACAGATTAGCAATGGCATTTATAGATTAAAAACATATTAAATGAAATTTCTCAGAATTTGTCATTGACTTTGCTGAGTGGACCTTCAATAAATCTGACCAGGTTTATAGTATATAAAACATGATTTACTCCATCTTGTTTCAGCCTTTGCCCTTCTCTCCCTCCCCAGTCCCATCACTTTTTAAATTCTATAATCAGATAATTCATACTTTGGCACCTAAGAAATGGCAACACAGAGAACAAAGTGCTCAGAAACCTGAACGTTAAGAATTGCCTTAGACCAGATAAGAAGTCCTTGTAAATTGATAGTTTGCAGCTGACAGCAGCCATTGTCAGATAAGCTTTTAGAGTAGTCTCTCCAACTATTGTGAAGAAAAATACTTGCACTTACAGACTGCAGGCAACATCCTACTTCCCTTTCCCTGTCAACTTCAGTTTTAACTTTCACATCTCCAGCACCCACAAGCAAATGTCTATGATTATATACTCTTCTCTAAGGCACCAACCCTCCTCTTAACACTACAGAAAATAACTTAAAACTCTATTAGCCCTTTCCTTGACCCCATGTCACTTGGCTTCACTTTTAGCAGTATGACTTGAATCTTGGTTAAAAAAAAAAAGCATTTTGGAAGATGTCATTTCATTAAAAAAAGATTTGGGACATGTGCTACAGAGAACTTTAACAATACAGACTGCTGTCTGCAAAGCATGGGTTTCAGCAGTAACAGGGGAAGGCACGAGTAAATGGGAATAGAGGAAGAGGAGTCGCAGAAGACCTAGCTGAAAGTGGGGAAACATTTATTGGAAATTCAAAAAATATATGAAAGCGATAAAAACATAAAGAATAAGGACTGCCAAAATAAAAAGAAAAACAACAAAGGACTTCTGCCAGATGTTTAAAGATTTATTTTTCAAATTGGGGTAATTATCAGAGAGCAAAAATACATTTTTTTTTGTTAACTGAAAAATTTTGGTTATACATATTCCAAATATTTTGCTTACTTTATTATTCCATGCAATGACAGGGTGGCATGGCAGTCACATTTCACTCGGATCTGATCCTACTGTCCATGAACTACAGCTGCTAAATTTCAGCTGCCACATTGTAATCTATCTACTGTAAGATGACAAAAAAAATTGTCAAACTCCACAGCTGCTACAATAATAAAATGGTTTCTAGATTTTTCTGAGCAACTTATTGACTGAAGCCTGAATAATGATACTTAGAATTTAATTACAACTTTATCTGAAAGTTCTTGCCTTAACAGTTTTGTGGGGTGTTTTGTTGTTGTCTTTTTTTTTTTTTTTTTTTTTTTTTTTTTTTTTTTTTTTTTGTGGTCCATTAAAATTACTAGGATATTAAAAAAGTCTAGGTTTTTTTACCTGTACAAGTGTAACAGCATAGGCCTCAGAGAAAACAACTGGACAAGAGAACTGAGTTCAGCACTTCGGTTATGCAACTGTGCAATAGCACTTTAAACTGGAAATAGGCCACAGAGCATCTATCCTGTAATTTGCTACTCATTGCAGGTCTCAAATCTCCTCCAAACATTTTCAAACTATTTTTAGATTTGCAGGGTAAAATAATTTCAAGTAATACTACAGCTATCTTAGAGAAGGTAAGCAAAAGAAATAACAAACTTTGGCAAGGACAAAAGATGAATGCAGTCCAGAAAAACAAAAGGGCATATCATACAGCATAGCAGCCAGAAAAAAAATAATTACTGGCCAAAACCACCCCATGCCAACACCACTAAGAGCAGTGCAAAATACAGTTGCCTTTGAAATAACATTCAGCTTGATAACCTAAGTACCAAAAAAGTCTTCCCAGCGTGACACAATATCTGTTCTAAATTATTACGCTCTGGTCAGAAGTGAGACCACTAGCAGAACTAGAACTGGTCAAAATTACCTCAGACAGTGCAACCCCAGAGCTGGCACCACCACAACTGGAATGTTGACACATCAACTATATACAAACATTAATAAAACATATACAAACATAAAAAATAAAAACCATGTAAAGGACAGATGTGAATGGTTGCACTCAACTCAAAAGATGTTGCCTGAATCATCAGCCTTCCAATTAACAATTACTTTGCTAAAATTTAACTTTAGTCCAGATGACAGAAATCACATATGATTTAGGTTGGAAAGGACCCTTGGAGTTCAATCCAATCCAACCTTATGGCCCACAAAAAAGGGAGAATCCACAGCCTCTTTGGACAATCTGTGTGCCAGTGCTCAGCCAGCCTCCCAGAGAAATTGCATTTCCAGATTTTCACAGAGAACCTTCTGTGTTTCAGTTTGTACCCATCGCCTCTGGTCCTGTGACCAGTCACCACTGAAAAATCCTGGCTCTGTCTTCTTTGCACCTTCCCTTTAGGCATCTTTATAAATTGATAATGTGCTCCCTGAGCCTTCTCATCTTCAGACTGAAGAGTTCCAGATATCTCAGCCTTTCCTCGTAGGAGAGGTGCTTCAAGCGCTAAGTTATCTTTGTGGCCTCTCCCTGGACCAGGGGCTCATCTCTAATCTAGAGCAAACATGTTCTCTTGAGGTGATGCAGTTGTCAGGTACTGCAGATGGGCCGCACAGTAGAGGGTTCCTGGGCAAGCAAAGGGCTTTTTCTGTACTTCCTGTGCTCCTATCTTCTACCTTCATACATAGAGAGGACATTAATCTACATATATGTATTCTCACACAGAGATGTGTGTGGAATGTGCACAAATTTAGATCTGTGCACACCCATCTCTGTCACACTCCTAACCTCATTAACAGATCATGCAATGCAGTGTCACCAAGCGGTGATTTTGCTAATGGAGGAATAAATGAGGATTCGATTATGGCAAGCAATTATTCTTTTTAGGTGTTATATCTAGCATCTAAAAACCTTAGCTTTGGGTAACATACAAATGTACTATATTGGCTGGTTCATGCTGTTGTAGCTTATGTAGACAGAAAACTGTTTTAGTAAACTGGATAAAGCTGTACTCTGAGAATTCCCTGCTGCAGGCTGCTATGGATAGTCCATACCTGACCCATATCAGAACATCTGTGAACATCAGACACCTGTGAATGGCAAATGCTACCACCTTTCTTTTGACATATACTTTGAAGTCTGTGGTGCAAGTTATGCTAAAAGTTGACAAAAGTAAACAACTTTGCTGCCAGCTACTACCATTCTGTTTGAGACGGTTTGTGTGATTTTCTAACTGGGGCGTAATCAGCTTGGAAATGGAAGTACCCTTAAGAAGAAGGGAAATGTGGTTGTACACTGGAAACAGTTTCTTAAAACTACTAAGGAGGAAATTCTCCATAAGAAGAGCTGAAGCCAGCAGGCTAGAAACATGTTTAAAAGCTCATGAAAAGACATGAAACAACAATCACACTTTATCTGGTCTACTCCACTTTTTTCTGGGCTTCCTTCTTCTTGCTGAGCAATTTGCATTAAAATTAGATTTAATGGCTACCTCTTCTACAGAAGCAAGTGAGCCAAGCAGCCTGGGACTATGGAGATAGTAGGTTTAAATCTCAGGAGCTTTAGAAAAAAATGGACAAAGTGTTTCTAAGCAGCCAAAATTAGCTTGAGGCAGCTGTATCTCAGTGCAAAGCTGTGGAGCCTGGAAACAACTCCTCTCTTTTCTATCAAAGAAAGCAGAGATGAAGAAAACATCTGATCTGTGCACCTCTCAAACACAGAAGTGTGAACAAAAAGCCTGCTGTCAAATAGCAAAGAAACATAGAGAGGATTCATGCTTAGATATCAGAAGTGTGTTTCGCATTTAAATACAAATGTTGTTTATTTGAGAGGGAAATCTTTCATGTGAGGACTACACCTAACTCTGTACTTGAAGAACAACTTATTCCAGTGAGAACCTGTGAAGATTAGACTTTTGTCCACTGTAGTAATACAGATAAGTAATTTTTACAGGAAAGACTGTATTGAAATGGCTTCAGTTAATGAACAGGTGTTAAAACACATTTTATAAAATGAAGTGTATGTAAATTCATCATAGGGCAAAGACCTTGGGACGTTCTACAGCTACTTTCTCTGTACAGCTGAAACTAAGCAACCCTAAAGTGTGAATTTATTAGTGATCCTGGAGGATAACAAGGGCATCTGTGCACATGCCTTGAAATTCATGGGGCCAGAGGAAAACTATATAAGCTAATAAGGGACTTAAAAAACATAGCAGTGTCTTGAAGTGCCTCTCAAATGTCTATCCTCTTCTGTGTGCTATGATCCCTCCAGCTGCAGCTAAGGAGGTGAGACAACACCAATTAAGCCCTTCCCTAATCCACAGGAATGGAGACCCGTCCCAGTTCTTTCTTAAATGTTCTTTCTTCAACCCTTACGGAAAACTTGGCAATCAGGTAGGGCTTTGCAGTATATCCTCAAGGTCAGCAGTGAAGAGGAAAAAAACAGTAAAACTTGGCATTAAAACAGCTAAATAAAGGACTGACATCTTGCCACTATTATCTATTTCCATGAGAGGTAAATGAGGTCATGCCTAACTGCATTTATATCAAGCTAAGTAGCCCAAAAGAACAGCTCAAAAAACCCTTTAGGCTTGCCAAGGTCCTAAACGGTCATTATCTTACATAGGACGAATTAAGGGACATTTATTGAGGGACTAGGAGAATCTTTAATTAAGGTGAAGAATAAATCCTGACTTGCAATCCTTATACTTGTTTGGTTCCAAATTGGAGCATAAGTAAAATGGGTAGGTTAAAAGAAGAAGAAAATAATTTCTTACATAGGAACCCACATGCCTGTGAAGCTCAAGACGACATAAAAACAGTGAAACCTTCCAAAATAACTACATTGATTTCTTAAACCAAACAAATAGAAAAGAAAAATGTCTTCTATTTAGTGTTGTCCTAATTAATTCTGCAAGCATTATTCTTCTGCTCCTGTGGAGTTAATTACAAATCATTTTAGTATAATTAGATATTAATATCCTCAGCAATATTTTCTAATAACTCTTAACAGTCTCATTGCTTGATAGGGATGTTTTATAAGTGTAGGCCAGGTCCTACAATCCTGCAATGACCATTTGATTGCTTGCTGAAGACATATTAGACAGAATTGCAGAATCCGGCCTTAACATTTAAAATTTTAATATTACAACAGGATTTCACATGCTGTTTGGGAGCTGTCTGAAGAATTCAGGTGCACAGTATACATGTAGAATAATGACAATTTCCTTTTTCCTTTTCAAAATTCAGAGCACAGTATGAATTTTTAACTCAGCATTTACAAATACATTGGAAAAGATAAACTGTAGACTGATGTTACCTAAAGCAAGATTTCTGACCAGTTACTAGAGTTCATTGGGATGTGTCATTGACAGGTAGATTTGTTCCAGCCCTTATGGCCCTCTCTGGAGGCATACAGACACCTGAAGCAAAGTTTGGCCACTGCCAGGTCAATTTCCTGTCAAATGCAGGATGTAAGAGAGAAATTCTAACCAGAAGTCTAAAACAATGGGATGAAGATTATGAGAAGTTAATCAACACATATCTTGCAGTGTAGCAGGTGAATACCTGCTGTCTTTTCTGTCTTTTGGCCACCACCATCCCACAGCTCTTTGAAGTTCCCAGCAGTACTTCCCATATGTTCAGTAACTATGAAGTTTCTTACTCCATAATTACATCTAATTTTATATGTAAGTCACAACTACAGGATCAATTTATCAAGTGCTGCATCAGCTCTGTATACCACAGACAAACATAACTCAAGGTTAGAGAGCTCTGAGTATCTACTAGACAAATATCAGTCTTCAAAACATTTTTTGGAAAGCCATAGTCATAGTTGAAAATACAAAGAGATAACTAAATTATTTTCTTATTCTATACTTTTCGTTATAGGCTTGAGTCCATACTTGATCTATAAATTTTATACAGAAATCAAGAATCACTTTACTTTGAGAATGTGAACGACCATCTTTGCTGAAGGAGTTTAATAAAAAAAAAAACCAAAAAAACCAAAAAACAAAAAAACCAAAAAAAACCCCTCAAAAAAACCCAAAAAAACCCAACCAGTTATGATGACATCTTGCTTAAGGTAGAATTCCAAAATCCCCCTCATGAAAAATTCTGCGTGATTCTTTAAAAATTTCCTGTCTTTAGAAAACAATTTTCAGAAAGTTTAAGGCACAGGATTGGTATTTCTGTCATCTTTTTGGCAGCAGTAACTACAACCAGAAAGGACACTCTCAGTGGGAAAGACAACCATGCACCAAGTTCCAGCAACCCAAAAATGGAGATGCTGGGAGTTCTGGAGGCAGATGCTGCCTGAAAACATAGTTGCTATTGGGACAACAAGTTAAGCAGTACCTTTTGACACTTCAGGACAGAAATTATAACTGCAAGCTCATGACAGGTGGATAGATAGAACCTTGTAAAGGGAAGAAAATCAGCATTACTTTAGTGGAGAACACCAATAACTTAAGGTTGGTGGGAAGGCAGTGTGTGGGAAGATAAGACAAAGAACATGGCTTATTTAGCCCAGTAAATGTGTGACTCTTGCTGAGGTTAATAGGCACCTTTCTGCAAGGGATTGATATTCTCCCTTACTAAGGGAGAATATCCATCTATATATCTACATCTGTCCCGTGCTATAGAACAGGATTAATTTGGATAATGAAGTAAGCAGCATTAGAAGATGTGGGAAATCAAGCTGAGTCTCTTGACTCCTGATTGATTGTCAATGGCTCAGATAGAAAAATTCTTTCAGCTACAGAGTCTGTGCCATTTGCTGACATTCTGTGACCAGGGCCTTCTGACCCAGAGGTGTCAAAGGGAAATTAGAATTGTTTGCTTCATCACAAAGCCAGTATCACATCTGACAGGGGCTCTCAGCACTATTTGGTGTTTGAATGGCCACTAGGGTCTGAGAAAAGCTGGGGTTATTTTCAAGTACTATTTTTCAGGGCTCTGCAGTTACATCTTATGACTCTCTTATTTGAAGACAGGGAACACTGCAGAGGAGAAATCTGGAAAAAAAAAAAAAAAAAAAAAAGGCTGTAGCAGTGGATAATAGAAAGAACAGAAGAACAAAAGAAAACTGGAGGAATGAAGAATAGCAAAGGACTATGTAACAAGTTATTTTTATGTGAAAAAGCAACTCTACCATGAAATATTTTGGGGTCCCAACAAGGACTGATCATGCAGAACTCTGCTTCAACCAAGTGGCTGATAGGATTTGTCACTGCACTTTGTGTGCTTGGCTTAAATTGGTCAGGCTGCAAGCTTGAGGAAGCAAGGAATCTTCTACATCTGTCAGAGTTAAAAAATAAAATTTTGCATTTGCATGAAATCTGTGAATGTGTATGTGAACTTCCATGACAGAAAAAAAAAAAAAAAGCAGAATTTGTCACAGCTCTAAACTGAAAAAGATATCTGGGATGAAATATGGTAAAATATCAATATCGCAAATTTTCATACTAAAGCATACAGAAAGTTGCCAGAATCTTTCATGGAGTGAAAACAATGTTATCCATGACCCAATACAATCATAAAAACATTTATTTAATTCACAAGGCATGAAAGAATTGAGTCATTCTCCAAAGCAAGCACAAATTTTAGTTATGCCAGAAAGACAGCGATATCACTGATCTCAAACACAAGAAAAGGGCAAAGAATATATGGACACAGAAACTGGAGGTACACCAGTTAGATGACTTACTGTCTGGGCAAACATAAGAATGTAAGCAATGAATATAATCATCATGAAAAACACTGTACATAAATCATGCAGCATATAAAACAATAAAATACTTGAGTGTTCATAAGAAAAGACTCAAAGAAGTGATAACCACCAACCCTGCCACCCTCCAGCTTTTTACCTTAATCTTAATATCAGACAAAACCACTCAGAATAACAGAATTGAAATGAAAACCTCCTAGAGTCATTTAGACTTACCTTTTACACAACACATTTCTAGTTCATAAATTTTGCATAGTCAGGAAATACTCTACTATGGAATTAAATACTATCCAGCTCAGCTTCTTGGGGGATAGTTTTAGAAATAAATTTTGTTATTGGTAAAGACTCCAAATGAACTCCACTCCAAGAAGGTGTGATTTTTACTAATTTCTCTTCAACTAAACTCTATCATCAAACATTAGAACTCATGCTTCATTATTGCAGCTCCATCTACTATGACCAAATTTCTGCTCTTTCTCTGTAATTTTTCACAATGGTGTTTATTTGCTATACACTACTTTTAATGTGGCCAGAGATCCTGTAGCACCTTTCTAAGGTTAAAATAACCATCATCAGCTTTTTTCTTACAATATAATTTAAATATTTTACACTTCACATTGCATAGCATAGCTGTTTATTCTTTGAATAACATTTGAATAATATTTTTCTTTATTCAAAGAAAAATACTTTGCTTCACCATCAGCTTACCTTTAAAGTAAGTGAAGTGGTCTTTTTGTGTGCAGCCAGCATGTAAAGTATTCAGAGAAAAACGAAAGTGGAAATTTTAAATATTATTTTATTTTACATACTGTATTTGAAAAACTAAGAGTAAAATTTCTGCAAAATATAACAAAAATATTTATCATATAGCTTTAAAGAGTTCTTCTGCTTTTTCTTCACTCTTTTTACACTGGATTATGTCTACTGCTCTTCTGATTTACACATAGAGAGCTACAATACACTTCAGCATTTTTATCTTTTTTTTTTTTTTTTTTTGTACTGGTTTGTACATAATTTACTCTTTTACATTTAGTATCATTAAGTACAGACTCAAAGTACTGTCTGAGATCCTACCTTGAAGGTATTTTACTACATCAATGTTTAAGCAGGAAAGATGCTCAGGGCATTTTTTCTGCCACTAAGTTCAATATAAATATTAATATCCTACTAGCTTTATTTTTAGATTTTAATTTTTAGCTTGCAGATGTACACTTTTAAACTTTACTGCTTTGGCCAAGTAAAATCCACTGTGGTATTTATCATAATGTATTTTATGATGTTTTTATCACAATTGCAGAAACTTGAATTTCTGAGATCTAAATGCTGCATCATTTTTACTTCATTCTTTTTATGGCTTAGCGACAGATATATTGGCAGTCTTATATATGTTTATGAAATTACATTTAATCTGCTCCTACTTAATAAAACATATTCTGGCATCAGAAAGGGAGTTCAATTTAAAATGAAGACATAATCTTTGTAACTTTTTAATAAAAAGTCAAAAATTTAAGCATCATTTTTCAGTGAAGGGTAGAGATTCTTCACAGTCAATTACTTTTTCCCATTATTATTTTTCAGCCTAGCTTTTAATTATCTCTTTGTCCAGGAAGGAACAAAAATATTGTTCAGCTTGTCAGATATGTTAGATTTACAGACTGGGAGGGACACCTAAATTATAAAATGTGGATTTAGGGGGTTTTACATTACAATTCTGTTGTAGCATATAGAAATGCGATTGTTTTTATTTCAGTGTGTCATTCCTGCTAGCAAAAATGCCAGTATATTCCATAGACAGTTGCCTATGACTTTCCAAAACATAGTAGGGAGGCTGCTGAAGTCAAACTCATTTTGGTGCCGGGGGAAAACGCTAAAAATTGATGTCTAAGAGTCTCAGGCTGGACATTAGGAGGTAAGACACAGCCCCATAAACACATATTTGCACAGAAATATGTGGGACAACCCAGAAAGGCCGTGGAACCTTCATCTTTGGTGGTTTCCAAGACTTAGGTAAATAAAGCCGTTACTCTTCTGACCTAGAGCAGAGATGCTCCTGCTCGGAGCAGATTCACGAGGAGATCTTCAGAGGTCCCTTCCAAACAGCTTTCCATGACAGTGATCCTACAGCTCCATATTGTCCTTACAATATGCTGTCCCCTCAGTCTTTAAAGTAAAAGGAACATGAACTAGGAAATGGATGCAGAAACGAGAAAGAATGGGACACAATCGGAGACTTTGTCAAGAAGACAGCAGGGATTAATCTAATGCTTTAGATGTTGGCATGCAAATGCAAGATAATTCAGGTAATGATTTAATGAAATAATAGTGCTCATAAAAAAACAAAAGAAAAAAGTGTATATAGAATAATATAAGACATAAGACACAGTAAAAGAAATTGCAATTCAAGAAGGAGATAGGTACCAGCTAAGGGATGATAATATGATCAGACCAAATGTCTTATCTGCTAACCAAGTCTGAAACAACTGAATTTTCTCAGCTGCAGAAAGAGGAAAATAGGACAGTAATGCTCAAGGAGGTAAAGAATTCTTGCCAAAAATAAGGAAATATTTGTTCCATGCCCATAGATGATAGAAGAAGAAACAGCTACAATAAGAAATTGAGTGGCAGTAAGGATTCAAACAAAAACTAGTAAAAACTTGCCAGTGACAAGAGTTAGTTGTGCAGCATTAGAATATATTGCCCAGTAACACTTAAAAAGGGATTGTGGTGGTGACAGTGTTGTCATAAAGGAGAAGTTTAGGAAATGCCTGTCAAGAGTGTCATTGCAGACTCTAGCCTGGAGTACAGAAGTAGACTAGATGACTTCGTATGGTCTGTTCCAGCCCTTATATTATGCATATATGATGTTAATTTATTAATTGTTTTTGGTTTGGGAGGATATTTTTTCCTTATGAACAAAAGAATTTAAAGATTTTTTTCCCCAAAGATTTATTTTTGAAATTTGCTGGTAGGCTAGAATTGTCAATTGAATTCTTCAGTTGTAACTAAAAATAACTTCCCCAACACAAGTATGCATGCAGTTTAAAATTTCAAAACTTACTTTTGTAAGTTTGCTCTACTTATGTACAGAAAATAAAAATGTAATGTTTAATTTAATATTTTTTTAAGAAAGAAAGAAGCTGGAATATGGCTGAGACTTTCCTGTTGGAAACGATAGAAAGGACAGACATTTTCTCTGTAATCCTTCAGTGATCCTTTTCTTCATTTGTCTCCTCCTGTTCTTCCAGAAAGGCTTACAGTGCTTTTTCAGCAGACTTTAAAATTTCTAAATAATTTAAAATCACTTTAAAATGCAATTGCCAACACACTTGGTTGATATAGGTTGCAATAAAATATATGAATATTGACAGAGAATAGTGGAAGAAAAGTTGTGTTACTGAAAAAACTTATGTTGAATGGCAAAAGTCTTGAAAATAATGTCTGGAAGGAAATGAAATCTCCTATGGCATGTGTTAATGATGACCAGACAAAATGCCCATATTTGAATGCTTCAGGCACACTACTATAAAAGAACTGAACTTTTAACTAAATAATTTATGCTAAAATATGTATTTTCTGACATTATTTTTCACTGCTTGGAAAAAATTAACCTGATTTACATAATATTCTTATGCTGAGGACCTGACTTTTTTAAAGTCCTAGCTTAATAAAATGTTTTTTAACACAATTTGCCATTTTATATATCAAGTTAAGTTTCATCCTAGAGTATTCTTCATCAACTGGTAACCATGGACGTAAGTATTAAATGATGTAAGCCCAGACAAATTTCAGAATTATGACAGTCATTTGAGATAATTAATACTAATACAATATTTTTTAAAAATTCTTCTTTTCGAAATGAATTTGTCAACATTTCAAACAAAGGAATCAGGAAAATAGCTTGGATTTTACTGCCAGACTTTCAGCAACTCAGTAGCAATTATTGTTTGACTGAGATAGGAAAGACTAAGTAAAAAAGTCCACCCAAGTGACCAAAAGCATTTCTACATCTCAGAAGTCTACACTGCAGCACTTTGCTTAAAACAATATTCTTAGTAATGCTTGCCCCAGTCTCATATTCATGAGGTGAAACCATGCTTAATATCTAGCAATTCTATGGCAGATCCAATCCACAGACACTAAATTATTGTAGCAAATGTTTTCCAAAATTATTCTCATTTTTTAAAGATGGGAAGCTGAAATATTCAGTAGTTCAGTTCTATATCTAAAGTACCCATGTGAATAAGAGATGAAGGCAGAAATAGAAATAGAGCTTCCTGGATATTAATCCAGTACGTCTGATGACTGTACTAAACAGAAGCCAGACAATCCACATACTATTAAAATATATTTTTAAATATATAGAAAGAGTTATATGGTATCATAAAAGCAAGGGCTTTATCTGACTCATTAATATAGGGTATGTAGGCACTGGACTTACAAGAGACAAGCTAGCAGCACATAAAATAGGTTATGCTTCTGCTTGGTATCCACTGACAAGTTGATGGATGATAGTATCTGGCTGTTCTCTGGTTCACAATTTAATTACGCTTTTGATACATTTAGAATATCTGAAAACCTGAGAAAGAAATCTGAGGAATAAGAAACACTAATGTTTAGTCATTTCCAAACAGCCCCTAAAAAGAAAATCAGATCAAATTCAGATTTCAAAGTTGTACACAAACTTTGATAAACCTATTATATTTATGCCCATTTTTGAAAAGGAAAAAAAAAAAAAAAAAAAAAGAAAAAAAAAGAAAAAAAAAAGAGTGTTGAGAAGAGCAATTGGAATAAAACCACAGCAGTATAAAAATCTTAGAAGCCTGTCAGTATTCTCTAAAGTGCCTTTCTTTGTTAATCTTCAAAGAGAGCCTCTAACATCTTCCCCCAGATGCCTGTGTATTTTGTCTGGGCTGAAAAGGTCTGATTGCCAAGGTGTCAAAGTATACAACTTTTTCAAGTAAAGAAATCAGAAATCAGTTCTGTTGAATGAAATCTTCGTCAATACAGATAAAAGGTCAGTGCAATTTTATGTACAATATAGGTTAAGGTTGACCCATGAAGAAATGCTTTGTTGCTTTATGGGCTGCAAAACATACTCTTTTGACACATTAATTCCTTTCTCAGCCTTTTATCTGAAAAGACATTGTTGGTTGTTATAAAAATAAGGCATCTAGTGTTATGTATCCCTTCTCTTAGGAAAGCTCAGTACCATAATTTATATTTTTATTGACTGGTTAACTTTCAGATGTATGTTCTCCATTTCATAATCATCACTGTTTCACACATCTGTATTAAAATTGTAAGCTGTAAAAAGGTAGGTCAATATTATGAAATAGGATTTACAATTTCAAATGCTTGTAATAATCCGTGGAATTCATTTAACAAGCGAAGTGAAGTTTTCAGGCATATTTAAACATATAAATGGCCCTATGGAACACAGAAGGCTAAGGTCCATGTGTGAAGTTTTTTGACAAAACGATTATTACTTTTCTCCTGCATCTAAAGCAATACAGGCAATGAAGACTGAAGTCACTTATCTAAGCAAGTTTGCTGTCAAATTGCCTGTGTACAAAAATACAAGTAGCTCCAGGTAGGCATGTCTGAAAACACTTGCCTAAAGCAGTCTCATAAATAATAGGTGACTAAGTGAGACTGTATTAGATCTGTAAGTACTCCTTCCTCTTCCAAATGGGATAAGTACTTTTCAAACACATAGCTAAAGGCAAGGGAATATCGATATCATACATGTATACCTCTCTATACACAGGGAGGTTTACAATTGCACTTCAAAGATGTTAGTCTTTGTGCCATATGAAACAGAATTTTAAATGATAAAAAAAAAAAGTTCAGAAAAGTTTTGGAAGAAAACAGATTATAATGAATTAATTTGTGCTTAAGGTGCAAGAAAGGTAACCAAAGCTTTGGTACACAGCCACCTTCTAAATCAGTCTTTACATTTTCCATTTGCAGCATCTATAGCTATAATTTAATGCTAGTCAAGGAAAAAAAATTCTAAATTACATAATTTATGGGAGAATTATTTTTAAAATTACAGGACTTAATAGCTGTAAATGTTTTATAGGTTTGGAAAGCATTTTATAATTAAAGAAAGAGGAGGCTACACTAAACTCATGCCTTAGCGCTAAGGAGTGCACACCATCCAGAACTGTTAATGAGAAATTAGACACACAGCTTCTATTATTGTTAATGGAATTCTTGTGCTTCATTCTCTACATGCCAAGTAAAAGATACAACCCTTAAAACACTGATTAAAGAAGGTTCTGACAAATTGTATACTGCAGAACAAGATACAACTTTTGAGAGGTTATGTGTGTTCTATAAACATCAGCAGCTTATCTCATGTGTTATTACTTTAATGAACTTTAAAGAAATTGCATATATTTCACGCGCCTTTAAAACTCCTTGTGCAGCTCTTGGGTTATCTCAGCTTGTAACTTAGCATGGGAAAACACTGCTGCATTTAGAAGGCCTTTGTGGACATTTTTTTCCCAGATGATTTTTACTGTTATAAATAGAGGAGAGATTCTTACTGGCAAGCTGAAATACTACAATGCTTATTTTAGGCACCTAAATCACTTATGGAGATCCTCCCTCTTCCTTTTCCAAATGCTCCTCAAAAGGCAAGATCTTAGGTAATTGTCACCCTCTTAAATTTACTGAGGGACCATTTGATCTGTCCTACAGACACAACCCACAGTGCTCATCTGTCACTCCATTGTCACACATTTGTCCACTGTAAAGACTGAGGTTTTACTAACAGCTACTGCAACTCCTGAGTAGCTGGCATGAGCTCTTTGGGCTTCTACCTCTCACCTCTATGAAATCTATGCAAAGTTCAGGCTTTCAGCAATCACATTCACTGCACCCCCTTAAACGGATTTAACATCTGTCTGTAGTCCTGTGCTACAGCATTTAGCTGCTTTGGCATTCAGGAAAAAATTACCTTGGCAATTAATCCCAGCCTTCCTATAATCTTTGGCTATAGAAGGGGAAAAGTAGGGTTTATTTCACCTGAGAGTCTTGTTTGGGGGCTTTTTACCTATGCAGCATCTTTTTTTTTTTTTTTTTCTTTCATTCTGTCTCAAACTATCATACTGTAACATACTGTTCATACTGTTCAAAATATCATACTGTATCATACTGTAACTGATTATTTCCACACCCATACCCATATTCTGGCCATAAATCCAGCTCATCGTGGATTTTTGCAGTATGTATTAATGATAACAGTTCCATGGATGTAGCTTCCCTGGTACCACACAGTAGTAAGTATTGGAAAAAACATTGGATTTTACATGAAAATTCATTTGTCTTTGGTATTTGCACTATTGTATATTTCATTTATCCTAAACACAGAAAGCGCCTAATCTCTTTTTCTTGTATTTTGAAGTATATTGAGGCACATGTGCAATCATACGTTTTGAAAAAAAAACATGTATCATTTGTTCAGAACTTAAATACAAACTGCTCAAATACAGTCAAATCTTTCAGTGAAACATTTTCACAGCTGGTAAATTAGGTGGTTTAACTCCATAGCTTCTGCACAATACACTGCCAAAGCATGCATTTAAAGAAGACAGTGCTGCTGAAAAAAAGCAGGTTTAGCACACTGCAACTACCATCTCAGCAAAGAAAAGGGTTTTGCTGACTTTATGCAGGATTTTTTCCCATACAAGCTGCTTAAGTGGGTCACTATATCTTATTAGTTTACTGGCCCAAGGGCAATTTAAAAATTTGACTGCATTTTATCACTGTATATAGTGCTTTAATCTTATTCCCACATATTTATGTTAGTCACAGAGGCAAGCTGAATGATTTCTTTGTGATTAGAAACTATTGAAATTCACGAGGAAATCAATGTACCTCTGAGAGCTCTGGCATTGAGGGTAACTTTTACAAATGGCAGATGCACCTTGTAGGAGTGCTCTCACTGCCTCACTGGATCACGTTTTTCCATGTTTATTTTCCTCATTCATTCTTTCCAATTACTCCTGATAATTTAACCACAGCCATTTAGTCAGCAGTGTCATTATAGCAGCAAGTTAACTCCTTCTCAATCAATATGAGCTCTCCTCTACTTTTTCATGACAGCAGGATCAGACCACAGAAATGAACATGACTAACAAACCCTCTGGCCAGCTAACACACTATTATAAATATGTAACTTTACAAAAAACCTCTGTTTCCTGAAACTACAGCTGCCAGGAACAATTTGCTTTTGTCTTTCTTCTACAGTGTGCAAAGGAATAAGTGCAGGATATATTTCTACCTCCAGATTGATGATATGACCAATGAATGGTCTCATGCTCAAAAACAAGAGCAGGGTCCTGCATGAGAAGTGCAATTCTTGCCAGGAGAAGCAAAATCTTAATCCATTGGAAATTAGTTTTAAATGCACTAAAGAACTTTTGGATTAAATGAAAAGCGCAGTTGCATACATGTAATTAAAACTGTAGCTATTACCTGACATAAACATAGAACACCTGACATGTGCTATAAAAGTTTTTTTGTGCTTTTACTTAAAAAAATGAAGTGAGACATCACTACTCTAAGGGCAGACCAAATTTCTCCTGAAGCTGAAAGGTAAACAGACTGCACTTACTTGCATTAGCATCGAAAGGACAGTTTTCTAATCCAAGGTAATATGTGCACATAGATTTTCGTGTTTGAAGAATAAGACAGCAACAGAAAGCCATCAGACTCAGCTATTTACTGAATTGAAGAGCAATAGTGCATGAGGGAGAAAGAAGACTGGGGGTGAATTTGAGGTACAGTGTTGTCTGGGAGTCTATTTGTCCGTGGATCTGAACTAAATTACATCCTTCTCTAAACTGGTGCAGAGGAAGAGTACAACTTTGGGGTTTCAACCATAATTGCAAAAACAGAGAGCACTTTTTTTTTTTTCAATTAGGAACTAATATTTACTAAATTTAATCTTTTACACTGAAGTTCTACCATCACAATGCCGCTGCTGAAAGCTGTTAGTATTTACTTTTTTTCTCAGAAATTGTACTGATTAACAGCAAAGACCAAATAAGAACTAGTCACCAAGATAAAGCAATGTAAAGCTTCAAAACTCAAATACTTCTACTCAAAAAATAAATATTGAAAACTCTCCTATCCAAAACAAGAGGATTGGCAGACAGAAAGATGAAAAGTACACAATTTGGCATGGGAACATATCTTGTTTGAACTGAGTGAAGAAAAGGAAACAATGAGAGAAAGATACAGCATTCAGTGAAGGTGATAGTGAGATAATGAAATACATTAGAGGTGATCACATCAAGACCTACATTATTACTACATTATTAAGGTAGGTATTTCACTTTGTGCTTGGATATTTTTAAATTGCAACAAGATCATCTAGTAGAGCAAGCTAAGCCCTTGTTATAGCCTCCATTCAATCTCTAAAAATATACTGGGATTTAGTTGTGAATTGCAACCTGTCTGAGAATTATTGAGCAAAATGTCCAAATACATTACATGGTAAGAATACACTTTAGACAGAACGTTAAATGTAAGTTCTATCTTCTTTCATCCTTCAGGAACTAAATGATAATGTGCAAACTTAAAGATGTCAGCTACATCTTCAAGAAATTTGTATGTGTTACCTGTTATCCTTTTTCACTATGCTTCAATGTGGAACTGGCATTAAATGACATAGAGTCCCAAGCAGGTGTCAGGGGCTTGAATTAAAAGTAACATAAATCAATTCTAAAATCTCTAGCACCAAACACTCAGCAAAAGAAATAAATTTATACGAAAACTGAACAGAATTTCTGACTGAAAGCCTAAGCCTCTTCTACTCACTCTGAAACAAACCTGTGGGTTTATGTAATAGCACTGATTCTTTCGGGATGGACTTCATCAGGCTAAATTTAGATATCTCTAGTGGTTTATGACTGATAATATACATAAGATTCAAATACAGCAGTATTATGAAGTTCATCCGACTGATTGAAAAGTCCAATCATTGTGAATAGAATCCCTAATTGCTCAGATACAGAAATGTTGCACATTCCGAGGAAGAATATTAGAAATTGGCAGCTTATGGAGGCACTCTTGAATCTAATCAATCTGTCCAAGAAACTGTTTCAAAATAAATACTTCTAGAAGTCCTGGAACAGGCCAGTTAGGTTGCATAATTGAAGCTTGATGCAGATGCTATTCTGTGCATGTGATATATATCTCTAATTTCGTATTTTCTCCAGTTGTAGACAAAATTCCTGCAATCAGAAACCAATTTGTTTCTCATACCACTGAATATTTCAATCATTTCAAAATTCAAGAACCTAATGGGTACAATCTTCTAATCTTACAAGAATTTAAGAGCTTGATTTCCAGCCTTCTGTCTAGATTTAAGCAATTCGCATGCTCCTATTTTCACAATTTTAAAATCTTGTATGAAGCAAGAGCTACTGTGCTGCTCTTGAAGAATAAAACATTACTTATTTCTTATATGCTGGTGGTTTTGAAGCATATTGAAAATAATTTTATCTATAGGTTTTAGTGATAGGAAAAATCTTCATTTCAGGAAGGAAAAAGAATACATAACTATAAAAACAGTGATTCCCCATGTATTTGACATGAATAAAACATTTCAGAAACTCAAGTTGCCTGATTCTTAGTCAGTTAGCTGTTTGCAGCACCCTCTTGGTCTAGATCTAAAGGGATTTTTGACTTGTGGAAAATGAATATTCAGGATAAGTCATAAATATGCTGTTAAAATATTGAAAATGTGTACATATATGCACTACAATCTTCTGCTTTCAATCTTCTGCTAATCACTTTTGCTTTTGTATTCTTTTATAATACATGCCATCTATTATAAAAACGTGACATGGTTTAACTCCAGCTGGCAACTGTCTTGTGCAGCTGCTTGCTCACCCCCTGCCCCTGCCAGTGGGATGGGGAAAAAAATTGGAAAAAAAACCCCACAGACACATGGTTTGATGTAAGAAAAGTTTAATAATTGAAATAAGCTATAATAATAATGATAGTGTATAATAATAATGAAAAGGGGAAAAACAAAGAGAAAGAAATGAAACCCAAGAAGGACAAGTGATACACAAAACAACTGCTCATTGCTCTTTGACTGATGCCCAGCCTGTCCCCAAGCAGTGGCCAGTGCCTCCTGGCCTGCTCCCCCCAGTTTATACCCTGGGCATGACACTCTGAGCTATGCAATGTCCCTTCAGCTGGTTTGGTCAGCTGTCCAATCTCCCTCCCAGCCTCCTAAGCACTGCCTCACTGGCAGAGCATGGGAGATGGTAAAGTCCTTGGCTTAGAGCAAGCAGGATTTAGCAACCACTGAAACATCAGTATGTCACCAACATTACTGTCACTGAATCCAAACCATGGCGCTGTACCAGCTACTAGGCAGAGTATTAACACTGTCCCAGCCAAGGCCAGGACATTGGGGGAAAAGCTGCAATTTATAGAGTCATATATTACACATTTATTTCTATTTTGTCATATTTTGAAAGAAATAATGGGTAAAAATCAAGGATTGATGGCAGGATGGATAAAGGGGAGGGAAAGCACCCAAGGATGCCATCTTTGAACAGAAATATTCAAGCATTTTAGAGGTCAGTGAATCTCCTTGTGAAGACTCTTAAAATGTGTCATGTGGAATATTTCCTATATTTGACAAATGTCCTATCTGCAACATTTTCATGCTAAAAGGCAGCATATTTTTTTTGCATGTCCACCTGAACACATGGTATTTGCCTTATATCATTAGAAGAAAAACCTCACCTTTGCCTGCTATGACTTGAAATGAAAAGATCTACAGTGTGTCTGTTTTCTTTCTTTGATCTTTCATATGGTGGAGAAAGGAGGAAGAAATACAAAATTTCCAAGGCAATAGACAAACAGTCAAAACACTTTTAGGTTACAGCTGTTTTCCCTCTGAAACTGCACTCTTGACATTTTAGCTTTCCCCTTTTTCACAAGGGGTATGGTTTACTGTTTTACCTCTGATTTCTTCCCTTTCTTCTGTGTTGTAACACAGAACTGAAGCTTGGGAAAAACGCTCTGTTTTTGAAGTGACCTCCCTCATTGTAAGATGGATACTTGATAACTGTGGGTGGAAATTTGATTTTTTTAAATTATTTTCAATTTTATCTCCCTGAAGAATTGTCTCAGTAATCACTCATACAGATTTCTGACTTACAAGACTTGATTTTTTTTGTACTGTGCAAAACAGAAATAAGTATTCTTAAAAAAAAAATCAAATATTCTAGGTCACTATCTGTATTTTACTTAATCAGAAGTTACAGCTTGTTATCTCAGCTGATGGCTGGGGAGAGAGACAGCTACTGGATGAGCTCAACAATTCTGTTTTCTATCATTCCACACAACAGAGCTGGAAGGAGTTATTTGACTTTAATTTTGTTATTTAATACTTAATCTATATCTCTTAAAAGTATTTTTTGTAAGCCTGAGTACTCTCTCAGTTAGTTTCTGGAGTTTTACTATAGCGTTTCCCTTTAGAATAATTACTTAATTTTCAAGATAAGAAAAATGTATACATAGGTAAATGAACATACCAGCTCATTCTTAGAACCACCATGTCAATTAAAAACAAGAGAGATGAAGCAACAATAAAATGACAAATAAAATCTAATTGCCTAACAATACAGGAGTCTGAGCATGTGTTCCAATTCCTTCCTTCTTCATCTAAAGTTGTGTGAGCATACAATCCTTGTGGCAGGTTTACAGCTACATGGGGTAATTTTTTTCAAATTAAATCTATTCTTTAGAAAAACCTGAATGCTAGCTTTTTGCAGGTAAGCAATTGTGGAAACAAGTCGAAACGGTTCAATGTTGTTGTCAAAATTAATGGCACTGAGTCACTAAATTCAAGAACAGTTTTTGTTTCACATATTTTTGTTACGCTTCATTGTCTTTGTAGCTATATCAATATGATGACAAATTAAATACAAATACAGGGTATAATAAAAGAGTAATAAATTTTTCAGGATGTCTTATTTGACTATTTATATGCCAACACAGAGTGCAAAAGACGATAGTAATGCCAAGCATTTAAAACATTTTCCTAAACACCACACATATACTAGAAATCAAAGTTCCCTTTTGACCAAAATAACAAACAGAAAAAATAACATACCAATATTATTTCTACCATGCAGCCTTTCAGTACTTAAAGGAGGCCTATAAGACAGACGGGGATAAACATTTTTGTAGGACCTGTTGCAATAGGACAAGGGGGAATGGTTTTAAACTAGAAGAGAGTCAATTTGGATTAGATGTCTGAAGAAATGTTTGACAATGAGGATGATAAAAAATGGGAACAGGTTGCCTAAAGGTGGCTTATGCCCCATCCCCAGAAATATTCAAGGTCGGGCTGAGAAACCTGATTGAATTGATGGCAGGGGGGTTGGACCAGCTGACTTTTAAAGGCCCCTTCCATCCCAAACTATTCTATGATTCTACAATATGTTGCTTTCCTTATTTGTTTTTTCAGTTTAATATTTTTTGTGTTGCTAAGAAGAAACTGTCTTATCTCTGTGGAGTGATTTATTAATCACTTTATTCATAAATCTGAAGATGTAACAGAACTGGTGTTACCTGTGGGAATACAGTGCACTTCAGCATTTTCACAAGAACTGTTTATATGTGCATAACAATTATTGAGAAGGGAGAAGAAAAAGCCTGAAGCTCTCACCCTTGTTAAAGACAAACAAGTGAGTCTGCTAAAACTGAAGCTGCATTTTTCAGCTTCCTTTTTGTCCTTGTTTTATATAATGAGCACCATTTGGATGATAATCCAAATTCACCATCTTTCCCTTTCTCCCTCCCATCCCATCTCTCAATTTTTGCACCATCCTACATGTCTGAGGTTTAGCTGTCTGCCAACAAGAGTGAACAAGTTTGTCTTAATAAGAAAATCACTTTCTGAGAAAGTGGTTAACAAGCAGTGGGAACAATTCAGCTTACTCTTTGCCCTTCCCTAAGAAAAATGCAAAAGTTAAAGAAAGGATAAAGATCTACAGTTGGTAGTGTATACAGACATTTTATTATCTGTTCACAGACATCTAATGCTTTGGCAGTCTTCCAAATATGCATATATAATACAGGGAACCACTTTTCTTGTAAGAAAGAGGCATTTGCTGGCACAAGTTTCAGACTTAGTTGAAAAAATCAGCAAGTAAAGCTCAGCCCCATCCCCACAATCACATATAAAGTGGTCTTTGTTAAGCTGGCAGAGCTGAAAGGAAGAATTGAAACTTGCTCTCTCCTTCCCCCTGGCTTTGCTTACATCAGAACACCCTTATTAGACTTTGTTTTCATCCTTCACGTATTCTTTTCTGAATTATGAGCTTTTTCCCTTTAATGATATTAGTTTGCCTAATTTTGTATCTGAAAAAACCCAACAACTAATGCTTCACTCAAATTTCCCAGATTTGACTGGACTGATGGTTTCATGAGTAATAATCAAAAGTTATTGCTTATTAGAAGGCAGTTCAACTGTGAACTCTGATTGGAATCTCAGGCCCCAGGAAGCAGGTTTTCACAAATCATATGCAAATCCTTTGCAAGTGGTACTTGTTAGCTTCTTTCAGTTGAGAGGGTGAATGGATATGGAGATGATCAGGCTGAGGTAACACAGTCCTGTGCGAAGTTCATACATTTATAAATATCAGACAGTTAGTGACCCAAAAATAGTCTTCCAGCCTGCCATATATCTTCCCTGATATCAAGCTAAACAAAACACAATGCTTGTAGATCCATAAGTCACATGGATTATTAGTAATTTTTTAATCAGGTTTTCTGTTGCTTCTTTGCATCAATTATTCCTAATTCAAATTACTCCCTAATCTAATATAAATAACATCGTCTATCCCTGGAGTTGTCCAAATACAATAATTGTCTTTGAGAAAAGTACATCAGGCAAAGAGTGGTTCCAGGTACCAAAGGTGACAAATGTGGTGGTCAGCAGCATAAACACATGCATAAACTGCATTTAAGTTTAATTGAGGCTTGCTTTTAAAATAGAACTGGCACCAAAACGAGATTGCACAACCACATTAGTTCCATTCACTGTTACCTTGGCTATGGTGAGGAGCAGCCTACGGACAGCATCCTGTTGCAAAGAGCAATTTCTGCCTGGACTGCTGTATCAGTCCTTCCTCATGTTGCCTGCTCTCCTCCAGTGTGGACTAAAATTAATACACAGCCTCATACAGGGCTAACAAAGGGAAGGCCCTGACTTATGTGTTAGGCCACTGAAATATAACCAGCTGGGATAATGAGGAAGCCTCAGCCAGGAGAGCTGGTTTATGAGCACAGGGGTTGCCTGGTAACAGCATCTGTCAGGTGCCCGTTATCATTTGATGAAAGCTGATCGGGGAGTCCTGCTGAAGGAGATTGGATCATTATAAAAGAACAGTAATTTGCCCTTATGCCTCAGGTTGAGGGATCTGATGCAGCAAGTGTCTACAGAGATAAGAGGCAACTTTTTTTTTTTTTCTTTTTTTTTTTTTTTTTTTTTTCTTTTCTCAGTGTAGAAGGAGAGATTATCTTTTTATCTCACCTTGCATGGAAAGGACTGAGCCACAGCACTCTGGAGGGCTGTACTGATCCTCCAAGGGACTGTCTGGGCGCCTCCTGGGCTGCTCTAGGCACTACACTGAGGTATATTCAGTTTTCTGTTGCTCTGTGTCCTCTTCTGCTTTTTTCTCAAGCAAAAGCAATCATGATTTCAGAAACCCTGCAGCATACCTAAGATGCTCTAATGAATGATAAAGCATTACTCAAAAGGCTCTGCAGTTTCACTGCAGTTCTAAGGACAGGATTTAAAAGTGTGGGAGATGCTAGGCTGAGCTTTATACACCTAAAACGTCAGGTTCCCGTACCCAGAGATCCAGCTGAGTATTTCAGAATTAAAGGCAATCTTGCTCACACAGGAAGCTCCCAGGTGACCAGTGACTAGGTCCCCCAGCAGCTATTTAACAGACAGGCTGCAGGATCTGCTCTGTCAGTTGCTAACACAAAATCCTGTGTTCTAGGCTAGGGGATGCCTCCTAAACTTTGGGAACAGTTCTGTCATCTTGCAGTGGCCTCTGCAGGATTTACATTTTGTTACACTGTAATTCAAGGGATCTATAAGTAGAGCAAAGGGCAAGACCCAAATAGTGGGCGCAGCTAAATTTAAATTTAGGCAGAATGCTTAAGAAAATTATGAAAAAAAAAAAAAAAAAGAGGGGTGGAAACAAAGTTTAAATTTCTTAGGAACCTGAAATCTTTGACATGTAACATTAGCCCCTATTTTTCACAAAAAATTAAAACTATATTGCTCTCTGGAAGGACTACAACTTGGAAATCTGTGTATTCCTTAAAACTTGTCAAAGTTTTTAACTGGTCCTGTGCCCAGTTAAGGGGTTGACTTACCCAACTAAATCAAGACCACAGCTGCTCTATCCTCTTCTTTGGCTGTATTTCAAGAGAAAAATAAAACATCTGCAGTAACTAAGCCCTGGACAGGTTTTGACCAAAAGGAGTGGACGCAGCCCTGACAGGGGAACTCCAGCTGTGAAAGACAGCACTGTGTCTCTCTGACTCACTTTGGCTGTTTCCAGCACACACCAGCTTGTCTCTCCATTCCTCCTGCTCTGCTCCTGGTCGTGCTGCCAGACTTCCTCCCTCACATCAGCCTTGGTTTTCACTGAAGTCCATCATTTGCTAATTCACTGAATTCAAGGAAAACTGTCATTCTTTTCTTGCTGGTTTAATTTCCTTCCAGAATAGTGGACATAATTAGCTCCAGAGGAGCCTGAAGAGCTACAGAGCAGATGGAAAGTGCATGTCAGGAGTGGAGAAAACACCAGCAAAATAGAGAAGCTTCTCTTTTGCCAGAAATGCAAGGTTTTGACTGCCTTACCTCATGTCAAGGAATTTTATTTGAAATACTTTGGCTAACAGGTCAACTCCTCAAGCTGAGTTTATGCAACTTCTACTTTAAGTCCTACTGAATCAGCACTGATTCCCAATCAAAAGACAGATGCCTAACTTCTAAGCATATCATTCCTTGCACCAAAGAATCTTTACTACAGCTTACAATGAATATCAGAAAGCCCCCAATAAAAATTTCTAGAGATATTCATTCACGGAATTCTGCAGTGTAGTTCAAATTTCGAGCAAAGGAATTTTAGTTATAGAGATGTCAAAGAAATCACATTAGACTTGGAACTTGAGTTGTTACACTGAATGGTGATATATTTCATATAAGATAGAAAGCAACTTGATGACAGGGTTACCAAAAGTCCTTGATGCAGAGGCACTTAAATGAGACAGTCAAGGCTCTGCCAACACCCTTCCCAGTAAGAACCACTCACCCCCACACAATACTTTGTGTGAGTGTCATGACAGAAAATTAATTTCAAAGTTTTCGTCTAGCCAATAACTCTTGTGGCAGCTTAGTTTTTCCTGAGAATGTGACTTTGGGAAAGACTTCAACACTAAAACCGGAAGAATTTAGGTTGTGCTTTTTATCCCTGAAAGTATATTTATTCCATCTTATGATGCTCTTCAAAGAATTTCAAAGACCCAGTGTGTCGTTCTACCTAATTTGAGGCATATATCTTACTTAAATTTGAGAAAAAGTATTGATTTGTCTGCTTTCTGTGAGCCAAGGGAGAGATTAAATTTCATTTGAAATATTTTTCTCATATTATTCTCTCGCTAAAAATCTTTCATTTCAGTGACTGCAGTGTGTCTAGTGGGTACTTAGTAAAGTCTAGAGCAGAAATCTTCCTAAATTTCTATTTTATTAACACAATAGCTTTACTTACTCTGGAATTGGTTTTCAAAGTTATTGAGGCATTTGAAAATGAAGATCAAGCAAACTAGGATTGAAAAACGTCCTTGAATATTCTGAATTCCTACCCTGCTGCTGAGAAATGTCTGACAAATGTGTTTATCTGAATCCTTAAGCATCTGATGCAGGGAAAAGAGTTGAACTCAGTGATCCTAATGGGCCCCTTCCAACACAGCATATTTTGTGATTCTGTGACTTCTTTGTATTTCTGTAAACTAGCTCTCTGTTTTGGACTTGAAGCACATTTTATACATATTTTGCTTCGTGTGTTTCTCAGGTAGCTGGGCAGTGGTGTGACCAGTGGATGTACCACAGTACATTTTACAAGTCTGCTTGTAAATGGCACAAACAGCAGAAGTAAAGGAGCTCCGGTTGACTACAGTTCTTATAGGTAGTTGTGTTTTCTTTTTCTTTCCAGTTTCTGTATTGCTTTTTGTAGAAATGAATGAAAATAATAAAATCAAACTATAGTTGGTGGGTTTTTACTTGGATATACCCCCCCCCCCCCAAAAAAAAAAAAAAAAAAAAAAAGGAATTTAAACAAACTGTTGATAAGATTTATGTGGATTTATGTGGATAAACTATTGCTTTTCAAAGCTACAGCTTTAGGATCACCTGTTCCTATAAATCTTCTGATATTACATGGATACAGATGATGAACTGTTCAGTATGATCAGCTGTTTTAACTATTTGTTGCTTCTTGAAGAAAAATAGATTTGGCAGTCTTCTTTGGAAGGATGTTTTCTGTAATGAGGTCTGACTTCCCATACCACTCAGACAACCCTACCATATCCCAGGAATACCAACCTAATGGGTTTCAGGCGGCCTCTTAAAGTGCTGTACTCTTCAGCCATTCCTCAAGACAAGTCGCCATACACAAGCTGTATATGTTACATAAAGGGGCAAATACTCTCTTTTTGTCATGAGAGCTCTGTCATACACTGAAAAACTGTCAGCCAAGTTCTGCAGGAGAACCTAAAGGTTTAGGCAGATTGTTAATCAAGCACCTCCCTTGTTTGTAAAATCGAGATTTGCTCCTTGCCTTTGTTTGCAGTAACTGTGTATCCAAAAGATGAGCAAAACAACTATTGCCAACAGAAGTATATGCATGTGTTTTATGTGTTTATCTGTTTGTGTACAATGCATCACTTTGTGTGAAACTGAAGCTGAAAGAGCTAAGGCAATAAACAGAGAGAAGAGGCTACTGTATGCATAGTTAGTAAGCTCATATCTGGCATACTGTATGTTACTCTGAAGTCTGATCTGCTGAAAAATATTGGAAGATCAGTCAGGGTTTAGAGAAATGCCACAAAAATAACTTCAGATGAAAATATTGAAGAATGCCACCTAAAAGATTACTCAATCATGCTCTATAAAAGGATAAAGTCAAGGTCTCTGTGGTCTTTGAAGGTTATGAGAGAGAAACTTTGTCTAGAAATTGAATAGAGGTTGTAGTTTATCACCTCTCCCTGTGATGAAGTGGGTTTTTATATCCTTAGGGATATATTAAATTAGTAAATGAAGATGATGTTGTATTTGTTTAGGTTTTCTTGTTTGCTTTGTTTTGTTTTTTCCCCTCCAAAGCATACTCTAGTCAAGCAGCTAAATATTAGATTTTGTGGATCAGCAACAAATAAATAATATTCCCTTTATTCTTCAAGTTAAGCAAAATGAACCTACAGATCCCTTCTGAACTTCTATGAAACACCGAGAGAACTTCAGTTCAACATCAGACAAGTACCATATGTATGGTACATATATCATTACTAATATAAAGAATATGTCATTATCTTTGCAATAATCAAGAGAAATTCTGTAGTGATTTGTCAACATTCTTTTGAAAAAGAAATCCATTTGTCCCCTTTGAATCACTAAATCAATTTTTTCTACTCAAATGCAAAAGAATTTCTGTTTCTTTAGTATTTTACAACTTTGTCATGTTAGAATGGCTAGAAATGTGCTAATTTTAACCAATAATGGTGGGAATTTGATTTTCCTATTTTTAAGTCCGAGACAACTGATTTTTCTATGTTTCACACAGCTTATTGTCAATATACTGAAATATATACAGGTAAAGTTAAGCAATGTACATAAAAAAGCTAAAATGCTTTACAGTACAAAGAAAAGGAATTAGAATATGAGAAATTCCCCCAAGAAACCTCATCTCGTCTTATCTGTCTCATATGCTATCAAAATAGCTGCACAACTTCCTCAAGGATCTTCAGATGTGCATGAATTTTCAGAGAGCTCAGAACTGTCTATACCTGAGGCTCTGGTCCAACAAGTTTGGAGAATTTCATGTATGTTCCCTGGTACAAAGAGAATATTTCCATAGGCAGCTGTGACTAAGGGTCTTCATGAAATACAGTTTTGAATTACCCTCCTAAGGCATGTGCTCATCTATTGGCCCAGCCATCATTTCTGGTGTCCAAAAAACCCCCCCTTGAACTTTATTATTTAGGAGGTGGAATCCAAAGCAGGCACGTGAGAGATGTTCTCATCTGAGTAGACAGGAGAGCTGAAATAATTCCGAGCCATTACAGCATCCTCCTCTGCCTGTTTAGCAACACTGCATCACAAAGCTGTGTGCTGTAAAGCCAGCCCCATTTTCTGCTAAGAGAGGTGGCTGCATTTCAGTGATGCATGAAGTAATTCATCTACATAGCTTATAAAGCACTTAGAGCTCCTTTGGGATAAAAAGCACTTAAAAATGTAAGGTATTAGTATTTCTTACATGTTTAAGTTGTCAAATCTTCTTACTTTCTTATCACTCACATCAGCTTTAAAATTCACTTTTACAGCAAAATGTACAAATGCTAATTCACTTCAATTAAAAATCTATTGCCTGCAATTCATTTTTAATGGAGGCAGGTGCCTGGGAGAAATTGCCCCTCAAATCTTACTCATGCAATAGGCTATAGAAGGCCAGCTTTCCGTGGCATTCCTATCCATGTGCAGGAGCAAGCAGTTCTTTTGACTGTCTATGATCTAAAAATCCTTTTGGTGGGGTCAAAAAATCATTTGGATTTGTCTACTTTCCTTTTTTTGGGATTTTCTACTGGAATGGCAAGGAACATATGCAAGGGTTTGCTACACACATAGTTTCTTTCCCATGTTCCTCTTCACTCTCCTCCCACTCTACAACGTTTCACTAAGCACAGGATGCCACAAATGCCAGATTCTAATCCCTCACCCAAATGTCATTTCAGTAATTCTTACATTGCTGAAGAAAGCTTGTACAAGATTTTCTAGTTAAGTGCTTTACTGTGATGGGACTGTGGCTGACATTTACATCAGCTCTTACTGTGATTTAAAAAGGGGGCAGAAGTTCTTGGAGTGGCATATGTGCCTTCACTGCAGCTACAGTGATGAAGTTGGAATGGGGTTGGATATGGGTAGAGGTTGGAGCATCACAATGAAGATTATTTTCTACACAATATTGTATGATTTTGTGAAATATTGTTCACTTTAAATTATTCTGTAAAGTCAGACTGAAAAAAAGCTTATTATTACACACATAAAAAATCCAAAACAAATTAAAATAATTAATTTTTTAATTTATAAATTTGTGACATTCAAAACACTATGCTTTAGAAAACAAATATTACAGCCTAATAGCTTTTTTGACTGCTCAAACTGCAAGTCACTGTGCTTTGGAAACCAGCTGTAACAGCACAATCTGAAGAAACATTTCTCAGATCTAGCCAATAATTTGCATGTAAAGCATCCCAAGAATGTGGAACCATTTGGTCAATAATCTATCTTGTTTAAGATTTATTTCTCTTTTAATTAATACTGAAGCTTCAGTTCTAGAAAAGGAATGCCTAATGATGAGCTCTGAGTCTTCTTAATGGAGGACCATCATGGGCATTACCCCAGCACAGAAAAGTGATCTGGCAACAGAGATTTAGCTTTAACTCTGAATTTCCTGTGTTTTTCAAGCTCAAACAAGACCCTTAATGTTGCTTTAATGTAGTTTTTGGTGGTATAATTCTTCTTAATTCTGTCCATTGCAGTCCTTTGATACTTTATGAATTACTTATCTCACATTAATAAGGCTTAACATGGAGTATTAACCTCCTATACATTCCTAATTAGTTTTTAATGAATTTTAGTTTCCTTGTTAGAAAAAGAGCTAGCTAGCTAACTACCACAAATTTAATCTCCATTACTGGAGCATAAGACAACCACCCCTGGGGATGCATGTCCTTGAGATTTTCACGTTAAAACAAGAAGCTTTATAAAAGAGTCAAAGAAGCTTAATATGTGTGTCTTGGCTTATTCCTCAGCTTTGATGGTGTAACAAGTCTTGGACTATTTATAACTAGTGACACAATACACTATATAAACTTTCAGAGGCTTCTATAATATGTTAAGATACTACAAAAAATGTAACAGGCCAAATTTCTAGTCACCTGACAGCTGCAGTAGGAGGGGAAGAGAAGGGGAATTAGTGTATTTTCTTTTTATTTAGTCCAATAGCAACAGTCATGATATTATATGTAATGGAAAACAGAATTTCATTTCTCTGACATTATCGTAGTTTTTCACCCTGAATAGTTTTGGGTTTTTTTAGTATGGATGAATTTTACAAAATGCATGTATGAGCTGTATTTTTTTTTTTTTTTTTTTTTTTTTTTTATGCAGTACAAAGAAATATGTTTTAAGTAATTATTTTGCAAGGGAGCCACTGGAGTACAAGTAACAAAACCCTTTTTTTCTGCTTGTGCTGTGCTCTAAATAAATATAATTGTGGATAAAATTTATTAACTAGTACACTGGGATTAGTAAAACAAAAAAGAACAGCATCTTGTTATGCACTGCAGCAGAAGGTCAGGAATGAATTACAGAAGTTTTTGCTGGCAGTGTGCAGGATGCTGCTGAAGCAGCACTCAGTGCTGGCATCCAGTCAGAGGAGCACAAAGCCTCTACACCTTTTGGCTCTGCTGGGACAGTGCTAAAAGGAGGGTGTTCTTCATCCCATTTCTTCCATTTGATTTCCTTCTTGATTTACCAAGGCTCTACAATTTTGCATTCAGAATATACTGCAGGAGCTTTGGGTCAGTCCCCATGCACGATCTGGGGGGCTGGAAGAAGGTGTGACTCTGGAGTTGGTGTAGGAGGTCTGCAGTGGAGAGTTCAGTTTCTCACACACTTGTCTGCTCTGACATTGCTCTGTCAAGTACACAGGCATTCTTGTATGTATGATATTTTACAATTGGAAGGCAGCTAAAGAGCTATAATGGAGTAAACATCTATGTTAAAGTAGACTGCATTTGCATATGTTGGACAAGTAGGCATTTCCTTCCACTAACACAAATTATATTTGTTATTGATTTCTTTTTGTCAGCAGTCAGAAGCAAAAGTAAGATATGACAGGGTCCCAGACAGTGAAAACATATGCATGTAAAAATTCACATTATTAAAACATTTTAAATGCAGAAATCTAGTATAAAATGTAGAAATCCAGTATGAAATGCAACTGAAATTACATTAGTTCTTGAATTCTGTAGTGTTTTTCCCATATTTTCAATGGGAGAAAGTTTATAAATATGTAATGCTCATCATTCACTATGGGGGATAATCACCATACAAGGAAAAACCAGATAGCCAAGTGTTTTCACAGCTGAATTTCCAGACCAAAAGCATACAGGCTTGAAACTCTGCATATGCCATAGATCTTACTGGGACCGAGGCCTGGCACTGTGTTTCTGCATCACTACTGAATTTCACTCATTAATCTTTTACTTACAAATAACAGTAATAAATACATGGTAATCATGCATTCATTAATTAGACAGCACATTGCATGTTTCATGTTGAGACCCATCACTGTGTAGCAGCTGATGGGAAACAGAACAGCTGAAAATGAAAGGCTATCCAAATCTATGAAATGCTAGAGGCAACTTAATCACTGAGCCTGACACACAAAGTACAGGCACCATATCCAGATGTGGTTTAGCTGAGTTCACAACCTTATTAACTTAATTCTAGGGGTTAGCAAGCAATAACTTGTGCAGAGCAAATCATCAATCCTCTCCATTAAAGACTGTCGTCAGCCCACGACCCATCCATGACTGGCCTCAAATAGCATAAGCCTTTCTTGCTCTCGCTTTGTGTGATAGTTTGGGGGAAAGGGAGTACCCTCTTCATTACACACAAAAAATGCAGCAGCTATTATAAAGTGGTCCTTTTGCCTAAATCCAGAATCAGATGATCAGAGGGTAAGAAGCAAGCCAGTGCATTCGACAGCTGCTGTATGACAGAATTATTCTTTCACACACCTCCCTTCATCAACCCTGCAATTTTCTGGAGAGTTAAACCAGCCATATCTATCTACTTCCCAGTTTCAGGGAAACATCACTTTGTCCTCACACAATTCTGGAGATGAATGTAAAACTTAGACTATCAGAAGGGCCTTACATGCCCTTCCTTCTGTTATGCAGAAGACTGTTACTGCTCCCTCTCTCCTCTTTTCTCTCCCGCTGACTATATTCTTCTTCACTTGAAGAAACCATTGCTAACATTTAATTTTTTTTTTCACTCCAGTCAGTAATAATTTTTTTATTATTTTTTTAAATACTCAATTTCCTGCCTCAGAATACTCGTGTCTTCTGTTAAAGGCAAGAGATACAGACCTGCCTAGGATAAAGGTGGAAGCCAATGAACTTTTTCTCTTTTGCTGACCCTTTTGCTCATCTCAGGTCTGTGTTGGTAGGGACAGACAATATTTTCAGTGACAGTAACAACATGTGGCAAAATCTTAATCTTTTCAAAGACACTATTTATTTTCTGTAAACATATACACTAAGGCTAGCTTTAAATACATAAAAAATACAATGGACTGAGTAGCATTCAGATTTTTTTTGACAGGAAGAGCAGGAACTACAAAAATTCTTTTCTGCAGCTACACAGGTAGATGTCTGTCCCTCATTCCCATTGCTTATCACTTTCAAGAAATTGTTCCTGGAGCTGACCAGCTTGATCAGTGGATGAACATTGTGGGTTTCACTCATTATGAATATTGTATATGTATACTCATTTTTGATCTGCAAGCACATCATTCTACAGAGAGACACCAGCTTGATGCACTATTCAGTTTAACATAACACCATTGTGTTTACTCATGACTCATGTATATACTTCATTACATTTCAAATAATTCTTGGCAGGAATTTTGACTAGTCTTAAGCACACTACTTCTGTAAAGCACACAAAAGCTTCTACAAAAGACGATGTTACCTTCTTGCAATGATTACTGCAGTGAATTCTGTTACTTCTGTAATACTACTTCTTTCCTTGACTATCACAATTAAATTGGCCAGAGGCACAAGCTTTCAAGCTATAGCACATGCTCATTCTGAAAGACTAACCCAGCACTACAGCCATTCACAAATTTGGGTACAACAGCACCAGTAAAAATGTAAAAATAAAATGCTATTTTTAAAACATGGTAGCAATAGCCTTAAGTGTTAAAATTGACACTGCAGCTTTTTGCAAGTCTTTCAGCAAATATTGATCTTTTAAAATTTTTACAAGCTTTGAAATATGTGACAAAAGTCTTTCACATTTAGACCAAACTTTCTTGTATTGAATACATTTATTACTGAATGATTTGAGAAAACTGTCTAATAATGGCTATATGAAACAATAAGAACAAAAGAAACATAAGTGAACACTGCCACATGGATACTCATGCCTTTTGAACATAACAATACAATAGAAATGTCCAGGGTACTGCTACAGTCACAAGTTGTGGACTATCCATCAAAGATAATTTTTGAGCACAGACTTAATTAAAAGTTGTAGTACTGGAGGAGGTGCATGTGTGTGTGTGTGTGTGTGTGTGTGTGTGTAAAATGGACAACCTTCACAGGTGCTTTTTGACCAAAATAATTGTCTGTTTCTGAAAGACTTCAAAGAGGAAGATGAAAGGAATATGCAAGAAAAGAAGAAAAAGTAGAATATATAATGAGGTGTTGGTTCAGGGTAACAAGCCTCTCCATCAGAATGAATAGGTAGTTGGCAGGTGATAAGCATGTTCAAGGGGAAAGAATAAAAAGGAAATAGCTTGACATCAATGATTTCCAAGGTGTGCACAGCAATTCCTTCAGTGTCTGCTTCTGTTAGTGGAGTCTCAGCTTCAACCTTGCTTCCCACCCTAAATTTCTTCCTTGATTTCTCAGTCTCTTCAGGGAATTTTGCTCTCATTGAGATGATTGCTTTTGTTTGCAGATTCTTCTCTCAAAAGTTTCAGAATGACAGGAACTATATAATGTTTTGAAAGCTATTCAAATGCATTCTTGACATGACACTGAATCCTCAGGAGATTATTGAGGTGAAGGTTAGTGATTCAATGCTAAAATCAGCAACACGGATTCTATCCTTCACACTAGCTGAAGATACGATTTTACCTTTTGACAAGTTTGTGTTTTGTTTTTTTTTTAATTTTTGTTTGTTTGTTTGTTTGTTGTGGGTTTTTTCTTCTTTTTTTTTTTTTTTTTTTTTTTTTTTTTTCTTTTTTTCCTCTGGAGCATGTTATGCCTTGACTTTCCCCATTTGGTATTTTTCTCATCTTGATCTGTAAAATCCTGTGCTGAGTTTAGCTGCATATTTGCGGTTATGGCCAGACTAGTGTTCTTTGGTAAATCTGAATTATTCCAAGTGCCATGCTCATTTTTTTTCTGCTCTGTCACAATCACAGACACATAATTTCTGAACCACAAGTAAGAAAATTTGTTGATTTATGAGAAATGTCATCCAAGATCCATAAATACTGATGTTAATCCCAGGGATGGAATAGGTGTATACTTCCAATGGTGCTTAATGTACTTCCCTGTTTGCAGTCTTCACAATACTATCACAACATTATTATTTCACAGATTGGAGACAGACTTCCCACTGCTGAATATTCCAGTGATCTGTTTCCAAAAGTAATGAACAGAATGGGATGTTTGGAAAGGCATCTGTGTACAATCCCAGTGTGCACACTGCTCAGTTTTTTGCCAATTTTGCCAGTAGGCTCCTAAACTTTCACATCTAAAGTGTTTAAGGAAGATCTCAATTCATGTTTATTCATGCATCATTTGCAAATAGTTTTGGATAGCATGGTCTGAAATCATAGATTCAAAATAAATCTGAATGCAGAAGTTTAGAACTTCTTGACTTTGGTTTGGATTGGTTTATTTCATACAGATAAAAAATAAGGAAACACTAGAAATGCAAAACCAGAATATGTGCCTAAAGAAAACAGCATGTAGATCTGTTACTAAAGCAGAATAGTTCAGTGATTGAAACCTTGTAAGGACATTTTGCTTTTGAAAAATGTTCTTACAATAAAAGAGCTCCTGCTCATTTCAGAATTAAAGTGGAGGCCAACAGGATATTAAAAAGGAGAAAGAGAGGAAAGAAGAGAGACTAGTATGGAAAATATTGAAAATTAATCCATAAAAGTCCATTAAAAAAAAAAAAAAAACACAACCCAAACAAACCCTACAAAACCAAAACACAGAAAAACAAAAAGAGCAACTGTCTGAAAAAAGTCAGGAAAATGCTTGCCTTTTTATATAGCATATTCAGCTTCCTGGAAAATGATTTGCACAATAATCTGCATTTCGAATATAGAAAACAAAGATGCATGTTCCTCTATTGCTATAAAGATTTCCTAAATAGGCAGTTTTCTTCCTCCCCACCCTGACCAAATAAACAAATTGAAGTTTCAGTAGCATACTCATTGTCCATGGAAACATCTTTATACTGGAAAACTACTGGACAATATATAATTGTTGCTGAGGCTTACAAATTCAGTTACTGAGATATTTAGTATTCTAATTTACATGAAATCTTGTCATATGAGAAAAGGCTCTGACAATTTGTAGAGTAGAGCAATTTATGAATAAACTGATAGTCCCAGTAACAAACAACCAGTGGAATCTGATCCATATGTAGTAAAACACAAGACAAGTCTGCATGTTCCCTACAGCTTTTTTTTTTTTTTTTTCCTGCAAACAAGAAGGGTAATGGACCTGTAAAATGCAAATATTTTTTGTTTTACCCAGTAATAACACAAAAAACATGGCACATTAAATTCTTATCAAGTCTACAGGTTGCTCTCTATATACATTATATAATTCTCTTGAATATGTAGCTCTTGTCTAGGTAAAGTTACTACCTGTAGTATCTATTCTCAGAGAGATCAAGACTGAGTCAGAGAAAAGGAATGCTCCACATGACTCACTGCTTTAATTTTTTTCAGCTAGTGGTCTCCACTTACTGAGATACACTCAAATTAGCCTAAAAAGCCTATTCCCATTAAAAAATGTTTAAGTTCTTTACAAACCATTATACCACAACTTGTACTGGTTTTCTTCCTGTTCAGCTGTATGACAGAGTATATTTTAAGTATAACAGGCAATCAGAGTTTGAGGTCCAATCCATCCCCATATTTATGGGATTTTCAGATCTTTAGTGTAAAGCTAGTTCCACATCAAGTTGACCTATTGAGTCAAACTGTCAGTATGATTCTACAAAGGAAGGAGAAAGAAAGAATAGCTCAAAGCAAGAGATTTCTATTCCATGAGATCTCATTAAATCAGCTTTTTCTATCAAGGGTGTCAGGTATTACTGTAGTGTAGACCACTGCTGCTATTAAAACTTCCCTTAATTGCTGAATTGCAGGGTAATTTAAAGGTAAACCAATATGGGCTGAATGGAATTGTATCCTAGACACTCCCTTTAAAATTATTACTTGAACAAATGCTCAGTCAGGCAAGAACTGTTTTTCTAACCACTTTTAATTCAAAAGAAACTGAATTATTTATTAATTCCACACGAAACTATAACAATTTTAGGCTTTTTTTTTTAATCCAAAAATTTGCCTGTCTTTATATATAAATGTCAATCTTATGGACCAAGTCTTACATTCTTCCTTTTGAAACATTCCCTGAAAAAATTAGGTAGTATCTAACTTAGCTGGCATTTCAGCTGTATCCTATATTATTTGACTTGGAGTTGCAAAATAAGGTATTCTGTTCACTTCATTCCATGGTCTAAATCTAGGCAATCAGAGAGCAAACCCAAAAATGTTACAACTGTAGATTTTATTCAGGTGCTATTCGCCAATCTCTACAGATAAACCCATCCCACTGAAGTGAGGGGCAAGATTACCCAAGGATAGAAATAATCACCAGGAGGTTTTCCAGCCTTCTGAAGCCAAATCTGTCTGATCCAAGCCTGACTTATAGATCTAGGTGCCCTGGGGTTTGTCTGTAATTGTGGATTAAGCAGACACCTTCAATTTTTCTTAAGTACCTACCTAACACAAACCCATGGTAAACCACAAGCTGGCTGCATCTTAATCTGGTGGCCAGAGTAATCACCAAGGGGGCACACAGTGTTCCTCTCTTCTATTCTTGGGAAGGTTATACATTTTGCAGCAATAAATACTTAACAGAAACAGGCGTGGGAGAAGCATTTTCTCAAGGAATGAATGTATCAATCAAGTCTAGGGATACACACAACTCTGAAAATGGGTCAGATAGGCTGATATCTCGGATTTTGAAGTCATCAGCAGTTTTTAGGTAGATTGCAAGTCAGCTAATGTCAATACAAGCTGCAGGACAAGACGGTAATTCAAGATCATATATTCACATTAATATCACAGTTTTTCTCTTTAAATGCAAAAACAAGTATTCTATCTTCTCTGTCACAGACAATGAGAAAAAACTACACGCTGCCCAAAGGGAACCTGATGGAAGAATGGAGATAAGGATAATAGAAAGGATTAGAGGGTATAATATCATATCATTAGCTGATTAGAAAGTCATAAGAACAGGAGGAAAGTGTTTAGATTTCAGGTCATGGAGAAGGAGATTAGTAAAGGGAGTAATTGCTGACCTTCATTCATAAGTAATGCCCCTTTTCTGAGGAAGAAAACTCCATACAGGTATGAGTATTTGTAACCATAAAAAGAGGAAACTATGCTATTATTCTCCGCACATGATGGTCAGCATTTACCAATAAAGCATGAAAGACTTAGTGGGATTATCTACTGAGGATCTGATTTAATACCTGTATGGTAGTGAAAAGATGAGGTTTTGATATATGACCCAAATGGAATACAATTTAGAAAAGCATAACAAAGAACTTAGCCTATCACTGCAAGAAGATTTAATTTGCATTATTTATGAACTTTTTTTTTTTTAAGAGAAAAAATTAAATTTAAATCCTATGGTATAGGAAAATAATAATAGTGCAACTATGTAAACAAGTAATTTCATATGAGCGAATTAAAATCATGGCATAGAGTCAACCCACAATTACAAATCTGGTTAATGATGCATGGTAAGAGCACGATTTTTTCCATGTGATTTAAGAAGAAGCTTATCTAGTTGACATGATATAGCTTACACTGACATGAATCCATATTCATTACTTCCATTATTCAGGATAAGGCCATGGCAACAAAAGTAAGTCTTGAGCCTCACTGTATAATTCAGTAGGAGAAAGAAAATCTGTGCTTTGAACTTGATACTTGTTGGGTTTAATGCTGTCAATAGCAATGATTTCTCTTTAATTTGTCTGGAAAGAGGCTAATCCAAATTAAAAAAAGGTGCCAAAAGTCAGAAGAGGAGTGGCCATTGCTATGTAAAGAACTGGGGCTTCTTTGGACTCTTAGAGAGAAGCTGCAGTAATGAACTAAACATTAATGGTACCATTTGAAAAACCATATCTCCATGATTATCCATATTGTCATGATTATCCATACTGTCCTACTGACAGCACCAAGCCTGGTATCATTTTGGTTCAAGCCAAAAAACAGTCTGCCTTGAGTGAACAATCATTCTCATTGCATAATGTTGGTGCATCCAGCATGTTTTGCAGAGAAAGAGATCCACATGAACATGGGCAGTGCCCTACCAGTCAGCCTAGGGGTCAGAGGCTGGCTCCTGCTACAGCTGATGGTATGGAAACAGCCCTAAGAACTGTACCCCAAAGTTGGTGAAACAAGAGCTCCAACAAGTGTTATGAAGATGAACAAGGAGGCAGCATGATACACGGTTAACAGAGTGTCCTCTGCATCTGCTGACCTTGGTAACTTTGCTCTTCAGACACAGCAAAGCCTGACACACCATCTCACACTTCAGCAGTTATCTTTAAGTTGCACAAAGTGCCAAATTCATATATATGCAATATAAAGGAAAAGGCATTTGCCTCCATCCATCATGCTATAAAAATAGCACAGGAACCTCAGATAGCCACAGAAGTCTAATGAAAAACTGCAACTCCTCTGGCCTGTGTTTCAAGAAAATTTTGCACAGCCGTGATCTGTTTGCTGTCTGTGATCACATCACAATTGAGCTGGACACACTGTGGTGAAATAGCAGCTTTGCTTCTTCCACTGGACACTGAGCATCCATTTAAATTGAAATTAGTATAAAGAGGAAATTTTGAGTCAGAAGATAATATTAAAATAAAAACAATAAAAAAATCATAACAATCATCACTTTTTACAACTTTTTACATCTTCAGTTTTTCTAGTTTTCTTAAAAGGTTAAAAATTGTTAAACTTTTTTTTTTAATTATAATTTACTTACTTATCTTCTATTTTTAGCTCTCAACTTCTTTTAAATTTGGAGGGGATTTACAAAAGCACTGTTATAAACAATCCAGCATATAAATATGTTGTTATTTATGTGAGCTTGTCAAAGTATAAACAATAACATAGTATTTTTAATTTGGGGTATTTGCAGTTAAGCTAAAACCCTGAGTAGTTGTTGCTCTAAAGTTGTTTCTGTAAATCGATCACATAACTTAATGCAAGGAAAAATCCAATGAAGCAGTGGATTTTTAACATCAGAGGCTCAGATGGATTGATTTCCATACTGTTTAAGCATTTTCAAGAGCAAACATCTGAACTTATGCTCTGGACTAATTATCTTCTTCTCTAGAATCCTGATTCGATTTGGACTGACAGTAATTTGAAAAACATTCCTTATTCCCTTATCTTTTATATTGGACATTTATTTTTCTCTTTAATTGGTTTCAAAAAAAGTTCTATGACAGTTCAAATATTATTATCAATGTCTTTAAACTGTTCTTTATTTTAAGATATTTTTTTCCATTAAATTTACTTCATTCTTTAAACATCCTAACTGAAAGTATTATCTGTAACACCAACTTTTACACTTTTGTTGGTCCAGCTGATGGGAACCATCAGTAACGTAGTCGTGACACACCAAATGAACCAAGTCACACCTGAAGAACTCTGAATGAGATAGCAACCTGCTTTATACTCATTACGATGTCACTTGGCTTGTTAGTCATGCTTTAATCATTATATTTATGTGTTCTTGAATAAGGAAAGTTATATCTTCTTCTTTTTAAAATATATTATCCAATTCTAGCAATGTATCAGGTATTTTAGTAGGCTAAAAATATTCTTCCTAAATAATACATTGAGAGAATTCGGCAGATTCTTGCTGAAGCACATCTAGGAATCCAAAAGGAAGTATGTAAAAAAGGAAGACCCATTTCAGAAAACAGGAACATGGGAACGGGTAAAAGAAGAAACTATTCTTTGTAGCTAACAAAAAGAATATTCATGGAACAATTACTCTGCATAGGAAAAATGTAAACCTGAGTATTTCATTCACCCAAACCACATGAGGAAGTCTCAACATCCTTTGGTTCTTATCCTGCATCACTAAGGATAGGATTTGTATTATTCAAGTTTAAATGGCCACACTGTAGACAGCTGTATCTCAACTCTCCAACCTGCACCTTCTTTACAACCAAGGAAGAGAATCAGCCTGTTCTAAAGTGCAATTCATCTTAAATACTGACTTAATGGAACTTTAGAATTAAGGGTTGGATCAGATGATCTTTTGATGTCCTTTCCAACCTGGGTTGTTCCATGGTTCTATAGATTTACTTTTCTTCTGTAAGACATTGACAATAAACAGGGTTCAGAAGATCAAGTCAGACCTTTGAACTGAAGAGATGATTCTCATTCTGCATCCCTAAATTTCATATAATAGAAAATTTCTTTCACTTGCTTTCTTTTATACAGTCTTTCCATTACTTAAAGGTAGCCCTGCTATAGGATTATTATGTCCAAACATCCATCATAATTTTTGGAAATTGTGATGACAAGCAGATGCTATGCTTTGATGAAAATCACTGTTTACTAAAAATCTAGACCCTTTATCATTAAGTGCTTTCTGAGGAGAGAAGCTGTGGTGTTTCGTTTGGAGCTTTTTGTTTATTTTGTGGTTTGTTTTTTTCGGTTTTTTAAACAACTTAGAAATCTCTTTACATCTTTGGTATAATTCTGTATTTTCTATGTTCACATGAAGATAGATAAAAAACGCAGCCTAAAATTAACCACACATCTGCTTTTTCACTCCCCCTCAACCCCACTGCAAGGGGACAGGAGAGAAATCAGAAGACCAAAAGTAAGAAAATTCAATTGTCAAGATAGTTTAACAAATGAAGAAATAAAAAGGAAGAAAAACTGAAAGAAAACAAAGGATGTGGTGCAAAGGCAACTATTCACCATCACCCGCAAACAGACTGATTACCAGACACACTCTGAGCAATGGCCATATTCTTAACAAAAAACACTCCCTTCAGGTTTTATTGATGAATGTAAGATGGAATATGCCACTGGCCAGTTCAGGTAATTTCTCCTGGCTGTGTCCCCTCCAAACTTTCTGTGCATCCCCAGAGGATACAGAGTGGGAAAAGAAATATCCTTGATCCTGGGTAAGCACTACTCAACAACAGCCAAAACACTGGTGTGCTACCAATGCTGTTTTAGTCACAAATCCAAATTAGAGCAATATTGGCCTGCTATGAGGAAAATTAACTCTGTCCCAGCCAGACCCAGTAAAACCTACAAAGTTATAATCATTACCAGTGAGACAATTATTTACCTGCCTACTCATGCCTGTAATTTATTCACAGCAAACACGTGAATTTGCATGAAATTAAGTTTAAAGCTGTCAGTAATTTAGAGGAAAAAATATTATGTTAAAATCCCAATACCAGCCATTATGAAGCAGAATAATGATTACCCTTACAGAAATCAAAACATATCAATATACAGAAATGCATCTGAAAGACTGAAATAATTTTAATCCTGAGTCATAGTATTGTGCAGAAAATAAACGACAGTATCTGAGAAAATTTCATATTTGTATTCAGATTAAATTGCATGTATTAAAAAAATTGCATTTCATAATCCTTGTTCCTTTGTGATTGAAAGAAAAAAAATCTTTCATTCATTTAAAAGACAATAGGACTACTGTGGATATAGCTATAATAAATACTGACACAATTATGAAATATTTTTCTTCTTTGTGAGTATGGGGAAGGAAAGAGAAAAAGTAATCTTTTGGGGAAAGGGACATTTTAAAGATTTTACAGTTCATACATAGCTGACCTTCAACTGAAGGGTTACATAGAGAAAAAGTCCTATATAAATACTCAGAGCTCTTATTGGTGGGTTACATCTTAATGATTTTCTTGTGAATGAGTCCCAGAGTCAACCACCTAACGCGACCATGGAAAAGCAACAGAACTGCCTCTGTATGATCAAACCTCTTTCCCTTAGAATTGGCTAAGTTGTTTTATTTCCACTGAAAAGATTCTTTACAACAAAGATAACACAGAATTATGGAATTGTAGAATAGTTTGGGATGGAAGAGATCTTCAAGGGTCAACTAGTCCAAGCCCCCTCTCCCCCAGACAAGGAGACTACATCGGGCTCCTGAGCCCCATCTAGGATAACCTTGAATGCTTCCATGGAACATGTTTGGTGAAATATAAATAATGCAAAATTTATATGCACCATAGTTCAATATTATGTACTCTATATTTGCACTGTCATTATTGTTATTTATTCTCATAATCCAGATTCTTGAGAATTCAAATCAAACATCATCACTTCTAAACACAACCAAGTTAGACCTTTTCTTCTGACAGCCACAACTAACCTCGTGACACTTATTTTAGAGGCATCCCTGATACCTTTATTGCAACTCTTGTATTCCTGAAGCCCCATGTGCTTGTCAGCGGGGACTGACACTGCTGTCAAACTGCTACAAAATGACACAAAAAAGCTAAATCAAATAAATGTAACTCTGTCTTTTCAGGTGTGCCTCTCAACCAGACAAAAGCAATCTTATCCATTAAATTGTATTGATAAAACACAGTAAGACATTTTGTTTTTTCTTGTTACTTCAAATGACTGTACTTGACAATTACTTGTGCTGTGGTAAAAGACCAAGACTGGCTCATACAAGGCCAGAGGATACAAGGGCCTTTCAAAATCAGATGTGCCTTTTCTGTGCCTCCAAGTCACAAGGAGGTAGAAAGCTGATCTGGCACTGACCTGCTTCTGGACCAATGTACAGCCTTTTATACAGAATTCCCTTCAATTTCTTTACCCTACTCTGAGATGGCACAACAATTTTTTCATGCTTAAGATTTCTTCTAGCTCAAGGTTAGGGTGTCACACTTGAGTGGCAATGGGTCAAGGGTAGCTGAATTAGTCTACATTGAAAATGCTTCAGCTGATGAAGAACAGATTTTGTCATAACCAGCTTTCTTTTCTAATCTTCATTTTAAGAAAATAAAAATGTCAACAACTAAAATTTTTTTTCCTCATTTAAGCCATTAAGACTCTAATTCCTTGTTCAAAAATATTTCCTGTGTTCATCCACTCCACCTCTAATAAATTAAAGCTATACGCAGTGAAATTAATAACTAGGTCTCTAGAAAAAGATGTTTGCTAGAAAGTTAAGACAGAGAATGCTGTCAGCTTGGACAACAGGAAGACAAAATGGAATGTGTCTCCTATCATCCATAACAGGAGCAGCCATAAGTAAAATGAAATAACATCCTTCCATGCATCATTTGTTTAACTGAGATTAGTGTACAAACATGAGTGAAATTAGACAATTAATGACAGATCTTTACTCTGAGGCATATGTCTTCATGGTGTATTTATACTCAAACAAACAAACAAACAACAAAAGGTACAGTGCAGCTGTTGACAGTGAGGCAAAAGAAAAATAAGGCCAGTAAATGCCAGCCTTTATTTTTCCATACTGAAATGTTTGCTCAAAGTAAAGCCAGAATTTTTCCTTTTTATATACCGAAGTATGGCCACTTCACTGTGCACATCTTAAACTTAATTTCATTTTAGTCTTGAAAGGGGTCTTCTAGAATGCCAAAGAAGGAGAAGCCCTACTTAATTCTTGCTATTTCTATCTTGCCCAGGAGTGTAATGGACCCTGCATTTAGGAAAATGCAGTTTTCATGGATTATACTGACACAAGCATTAACATTTTTCATTCCTGTTCCAGCAGCCATATATAAGGTAAAAGATTAATATAAAAAAGCTTTCCAAATTTCAGGACTTTGGCCCACAGATGGTGCACCACTGAACACTAACCTCTGGATGGCACACTGCAAACTGTGAGTAAAGGCTGCACAACACAAGGAAAGGAAACTTACCCCAGTGGTAAAGCTGTCACCATGTGGTGGTACCAATAATGTGGTAGGTGGGCAGCCTTCAGTGATTTATCATGTAAATCCTCCTGAGGTTGCTGAACTGGTTTTACACTACTACAGTTTTACTAGCAGGACACAGAAATACATTAAGGCACATAACAACTCAGCCTCTCTAATTCCTGCTGTCCTGTACTGTTATTTTACTGCTCTCTAACTGTAATTAGACAACTACATTTCTGAGAATTGAGCAGTATTAATTGTTAAATATTAGGGCAGGGAAATGAGGGATAGTGGCATCAGACATATCTAGACAGAGATGGAGTACCTTTTCTAGGACAATTAAGAAATCTTCTGTTTTCAAATGAAGTTTTTGACTGAGGCTAATAGTTCTAACCATATCAATACATATTGCACAAAACCACATAGCTACAACACTGCTTCACTGGACCTTTCCAGAAAAAAAGCCTATAATTTATGATATACAAAATTTTACTGTATTTCTGCATATGGAGGGCACAGAATCACAGGCCAGCCAGGGAGCTGGTATAATCTGATGTATTCAAATCATGCAAGCAGCTATGGCCATCAAGATTTCCATATTCCCATATTATGGGGTTCCAGAGCAATCTGTTGAGAGATGACAATGGCTTCAAATCACATTAATACAAAGGTAGCAAAAATAACTTGTACTGTCACAATTTACTAACGAATAGTGAAGCACAAATAACTGGAAACAGGATGTAGAAAGGAAAGAAATCTAGGCTAGTGGAAAGAAGAAGATTATACTTTAAAGCACTGCAATGAATTTATCATTACTGACTTCAACCTCAGATTATTGTATTCTGAATGTTTTTATTATGTCTCTGTTACTAGGGAGATTACCCAATTTGAACCTCTGACATTCTCATCTCTGGAAACTGATGGAGAATTTTTGCATTCATTAACCTTAATATGCTTTTATCTGTCTCAGAACTAAAAACAAACAAACAAAAATGCAGCCATATCCTGAACAGTAAGAGGTTCAGCTGCAAAAACCAGTCACTGAAACAAGAACCAAAAGTGACAGTAGAAACTGTCTTTGAACTAGCTAGTGAAAGAAGACTTGAGTAGAAAGGACTGAGACTGGAAAAAAGTAATCAATTACCAATGGCCAAGGGGCATTTGATATGTGAAAAGAACAGAGATTTTCTTTTTTAGCTGTTGTTTTTTTTCCCCCATACATACAGAACATACTTTCTTATATGAACTACTGTTTTCAATTTAAAGGGAAAAAACCTGAACTATTTCAAAACAAGGAAAAAGCAAACAAAAAAAAATACTCCATAAGAAAAACACTAGGGACAGCTGTTTTGTACTGGATAGCTTTCAAAAGGTATAGATGCTTAACAGAAAATAGTATATATTTCAAACTTGTAAGCAAAAATTTGGTTATTTCTTGCCTCACTGGGTATCCTGAGACATTAAATTCTGAGTAACATTTTTGCCACGTTTTCTCCAGTCATGAAGCTTCATTTAGAACCCAAAGTAAAACAATTCTGTTCATTTAAAAATCACAACAGGCAAATCTTACTGATTTCCAAAAAGTTTTAAAAATATTTAAAATGAAAATTGACACCCTGAATACACAACAGACTTATAAAATGCCTACTGAGCCTCAGAAAGTCTATGAAATGACTCAGTAAGTTTCTCTTAGGTGTCTCCATACTGTGAAGTTAAGTCTTTACACTTCTGCAGTGGGGATTTAATGTTGCTGTCACTCACACTACACAGATTCATACTCGTTTGCACATTCTGATCTGGGGCAATTATTTTCTGTGGAGAAGTCTGGGTAACAGTGTTCGTGCCACCACGTGGATACAAGCCAGAAGGTCAAACTCAGTCCCAGCATCTTTCCTATCATTGATAATTAGTACATTTCAGTCCTCTTGTAACTTACTTTGAAATTTCATTTTATTGTAGCTTCTCTCTGCCAGCTGAGTAAGATAAGGATGCCAGAATTAAGAGGAGGAAAGGAAAGGCTGGTTTACAATTGAGAAGCCCTTCTGGTTACTTTCTGAGAGTATCAGGCATATGATAACAGATGCAAACCCTATTTTATAAGGTTATAATCATTTACACTTGATTTTTCACTGAGGGAGCTCTCCGTAATTCTAATTTATGAGCTGTTTAAGACATAAATTTTGGAACAGCACAGATGAGGCAACTGTGAGTTAAAGAAATAACATAAATAGACACATGAATTATCAAAACTTGCATGATGTGTGGCACATCAGAATAAATGCAAGATGTCTTATTGTCATAAGCATTTCCCACTAAAAGACCAATTATCACACCCAAAACTCCTTTAGGAACTCAGTTCTGCTCTTCATTTTCCTACTGCATACTAGACTGAAATTATGAAAAGTATACTATAAAAAGAATGTTTTATGTGCTTTGAGCTTTTAATATTTCATTATCAATTTTGCAGTTTAGGAAAGCATGCTTTTTATTCCTTTATATGCTCTCCACCTGGTGTTTTATGTTTGGAACTAGCTAGCACTAAGAAACAACTTCAGAAGACATAATTTTTCAAATATTCTTTTTCAGGCAGAATTAAAATTATAAAACAATTTAAACATTTATATTTTATTTTTTATTGTAAATAATGCTGATAAAAATACTAAAAGCAACCGAAGATTGCTTGTTCACTGCAAACACATTTACTTCAGTCGGTATTCAAAAAGGTGTCAGGCCTCAAAGTTTGATGTCTTGAGATTTTTAAGGTCCAAGAAGAAGCAGTTTCAAAGTTATCTGAATCAAAAGATAACCTGCACAGATTTTCTACCACCTCTTTCCAATCAGTGCAAGTTATTAGTATACTCCAAATAAAGGAGTGCAGGCTCCCTGGGAGAGTCCTGTAATTTTACCTGCACCCTAAAATCTGAAATTTCAGTACTCACACCGTATCACAGGATAAAATAATGACACTTGACTTCAGAGAGCTCTTTCAGTCTGTTTTGTATTTCATCATTTAAGGATTATCCAATTAAGCTCTCCAGTTAGTGAAAGAAATCTTTATGCTGACCTTGTCTCTAAAAACACAGTTAAATCTAATGAAAGGTTCCTGCATGTTAGAAATTGCAAAATCACTCAGACACTGAAACTGTGAAGTGCGTTTGAGCTTCCAGAGCCACCTGCTGAGCATCTCTACAAGTGATAAGGGAGAGCTAACAGCTTCACAAGGGCTTAGTGAAAAAAAAAAAAAAAAAAACACCCACTGTGGAGAAGACTCTCCTGCACCAGCCAGTAAAAGTGCTGACTGCAGGTGTTTGATCTCCTGCTTATATTCCAGCTTGTTTGTGTGCCTGACCTAGTGCTGAGGAAAGGTGTCTCTGTCTACTCAAGAGTAAATCCACTGCACTGACTTTCCAACAAGTGATTCTAAGATTTTAGACATACAAGAGCCATCTTTTGTTCTGTTCTTTTTTTTGTTTTGTTTTGTTTTGTTAGTTTTGTTTTTGTTTTAGTTTTTGTTTTAGTTTTTGGTTTTGTTTAGTGGTTTTGTTTTGTTGGATTTTCGTCTGTTAAACCTGTAGCAACATGGTGAAAGGAATGTGAAATTTGCGGCAGTAAAAAGGGAGACAAGGAAACAAAGTCTGTAGCCTTGTGCAGTCTTGTGACAATCTGCCATATCTATAACATTGGTCCTAAAGAAATCAGAAGACGCTCTGTAAAATTACTACAAAGAGTAAAACAAATGACATCTAAGCACATATTCCCATGTAACTGGCACGTGTCATTGCCTGCACTTGGCTTTGATTGGAACAATTACAGTTACCCACATAGAAACAGAAATAAAAGTGGGATTTCCTGAACAAATACTCGCAGACATCAAAAGTAGCAGGAGACAAAATATTCCGCGGGTATTTCCAAACATGTCCTAAATCACCAGGCACACAGTCTTGTGCTTCCTCCTTTCCTACTCCTTTCAGTCACCCTGGATAGCAGCCTTGCTCTCCAGGGTGGGAGGAAACCACAGCAGAACAACTTCATGGTGCCATGATCAGATTTGTTTTGGCATGTTTCTTCAGCCCTGGAGTCCTTCAACCGTAATTTTATCCTTTTGCTTCAGCATAGGCACAGGTAACTCTCCTTTCTCTCTGAATCTACTTGCAACATGAAACCAGCTGCAGGTGAATTTTAAGAGGGGCCCTATCATCCTGGGGGGCCAAGGAGAACAGCTATCCTCTGCCCATCCCCTGGAGAACCTGGGGTGGAAGGAGAATGTGTGCCTGTGCCTGGCACTGGTGTTTCACCAGGAGCAGAGCACTGCTGCAGACCAACTGCAGGGGACTTTTATTGCCAAGCAGAAAGCCACGTAATGACTTCTGAGCACTACCCAGGTAAGGCAGCAGCTGAGCAGGGGGTGTTTGGATTGCCTAGATACAGCCTTAAACCTAGAGTAACTGGCTTCTAGTGTGAAAGCTAATTCTCTGTGATGTCTCAATGTGCCATTTATGTTGTGCCACCAGGGAACTGAGACATGCTGCACTCGCCTACCTGATATGAATTCTCCTTTGATAGTTACCAGATTGCCTATTAGTTAAAGCAGTATAAATGTAGTTTCTATACCACCTGCATATTCACAGTTCTGCCATGAATTGAGATTCAGAAAATGGGATAAAACTTTTACAAACATTGATTTTATGGCAAACTGCCTCTGGGGAAAATCACATCTTTTGTTAAGGAAACAGCCTTCTGCCAAATGGAAATCATGTCACTGAAAATCCCCTTCTGCATTGTCCATTTAATCTCTGCTTGTAATTTTTGTAGGGTTTGTTTTTTGTTTTTTTGGGGTTTTTTACCTTTTATGTAAACAACAATGCTTTCAGCATCAAAAGATAATTCTGGAAGGCATCCAGCAATGGGGTATATACAAAACAAGAAATATGAATTACTGTTGGGTTTTTTTTTTTCTATTCTATGTGTCTGCTGTATATGTGGTAAAGGTTAAACAACCAGACATAATAAGTAAACTACTTCAAACTACTTCAGTGTTTATTACAGCTTGTAGGACTTTCATTTCAAATGAAATTAAATACAAATACAACTTTTATGAAGATATGTGTGAAATAAGATGGAAAAATTACCTGGTAGTGTCTTTATTAATGCTGATCAGCATTAAAATTACAGTCAGCAACTAATGTATAGAATATAACTTATCTGTCTGTAAATTTTAATTTAACTGACTGCTGTATAAGAAAAAAGATAAAGAAGGTGGCTGCAATTTTTCCTAAAGATAAATTCCCTTCCTCAAGTTCAAGTGCAAAAATATTTTCTGTTGCTTCCTTTCCTGAAAGCAGTAGCCAGACACAGACAGAATATGGACAAAAGGAACTGAAAAATTTTATGGTTTATGAGATAAAATTTATTGTAAAAACTTTCAGATTATTGTTCTTCCATAGAGATGGCCCTGACTCTGAGCCCCACATTGCTGTCTCTAAGAGCTGGGGGGAAAAAAGGCAGTAAAAACTTCTTCCTCAGCTAGACGTGATTAGTATATTTAGTCTTGAGACAGTACAGTGGGAACAGTCTAAAGTAAGTGACTTTCTCCTTGACTTTTTCTACAGTCTCAACTACTCAAGGCAGAGGAGCAGCACCATGATTATAGAAATTAAAGGAAGAGGATGAACTTTACATCATCCTTCTTCTTTTCCCTCTTCTATGCAGAAAGGGAGTATACAACTGAAAAGCTAAAGAGGAAAATAAGTAATGTGTTGTAAATAGTGAACAAAGTATCCAGTCAATAAACTCTCAGCCTGTAGCCTGAAAGAGCACTTTTAATCTATCAGGTATTACATTGCTATTGGTATGCATTATTGTAATTCAGTGTGACCAATGGAAACAGAATTCAGTACTAAAGAGCCAGCAAAGCAGCAGGTCCAAACTATCTGCATCTCATTTCAGATTTAATTATTGCAATAACATCTCATTTGCTTCAAGGTATTATAATTATCTTCTCATTTGAAATGGAGTGGTATTTTAATATGAATGTAGTTAATGAGGCAATAGGTTTAAAATGTCCGTAACATTGGGCTTTAAAGTAGAAGAAATTGTTTTAAAAATTGATCACTGAAAGTTAAGTGCATTTTCATTCTGCCAAATGCAGAGTATACACTCAAGTGATTTATAATAATTTTTACAAATTGCTGTGGGTTTTAGTTAAAAATTGGTAATAAATGCAGGCATTAATTAAGCATTCTTTTGCTGCATATGGCCATTTAGACTGTATTGGGCCATGATTTAAAATGTAAATGCTCATTTAATTTGAGGACAAAGAAAGGAGAAAAGTCTGTCACAGCGAGCTTTCAGTTCTCTTGTACATTAATAAAATATTCTGGTACATTTGTCATTTATCTAGATGGCGAAAAACATTTCTTCAATAATGCTGTGTACAAACATTAGCATTTTATGACTTAATTGATACCTATTGGATTATGTAGCTTCAACATATTTTTTTTAAAAAAATAATACTTTATAAATTATCTCTAATTGATTTTGAATTATAAAGTGTTCTCTGGAAACTTTAAAATAAATTATTACGTTGTTGATAATGAATTGAGATTTAAAAATCCCCCAAAGCCCAAGGAGATGTTTCTGCATAACTATATTATAGTCCTGAAGCACCCACATCCATAGCCCAGGAAAAGATGCTCCCTAAGAACTTTTTTTTTATGTCACTGACAATATATACTTTGTCATTATTAGGTAACCTATGACAAACATCTCAGTGTGCACTAGTTATTTCCCTAAGGACTACCTTAAGATATTGAAACCATTCGCTACCATTTGCTAAACCCTTTCTGCTGCCTGTAAAAGCCTGAAATTCTTTATGGTTTGCAAGCTGGAAATTTCTATTTGACCATTAGAGACTTTAAATATCTAAATTTTTTTAAAGTTTTTGTTGGTTTGGGTTGTCTTTTCAATCACATGTAAGATGATCATATATTCAACACAAAGTTTAAGATGACTCAGGACAACAGAAAAAGTGCTTTTTCCTTGAGCTTCAGGGAACAGTCACAGGTGAATGATTATAAGACTTTCTTTCTCCTCCCACAAAATATGGCAAAGTTATCATTAAATTACTAGATTATTTTTGTTTCTGCTGTACTTACATTTTGAATTTTGGCTTTCTTCCAAATACTTTCCCTTCAGAAACCTGAGGGCTTTTTCATCTGACTTCTTTACTGACATCCATTCCCCATGTTCTATTTTCAGTCCAATAAAGAAAATACCAAAGAATGTTTATGGTAGGTTTTTTGTTTTGGTTTGTTTTGTGGTTTTTGTTTGGTTGGTTTTTTTACTTCAGTTTACTTTTGTGTGCATTTCTGATGTACTATTTCTGACTGTATGCAAAGTTGCTATTTGGAAACATATCATCCTCTTCAAAACTTGCAGAATTTACATCAAAACTAATCTATGAGGAGAGAAGCAATATGGCAATGGACTCGCAGTGATTGTCTATACCTCATATGCCAATACCACAATATCATTCTCAATTCTTTTATTCAAACTTGAGGCTTTCTCCGACCCTAAAAAAAACCCAAATCTTTGTAGCTTGCTTGCAATCACTTCTGTGTTTCTACTGGTTATTGCCTAGATCTGGTGTGCAGTTTCCTAAAACATTTATCTGTAACAGATCCCTTTGAATCTCTAATATATTTTTTCCTTTCCTGGTTTTCCCTTCTACAACTCAACTACCATAAAGCTTTCTTTTTTTTTTTGTTTTTTTTTTTTTTTTTTTAATCTGTGAAAAACTGTTGCACACATTCATCCTAACCTTGAATCTATTAGCAGAAACTGCAAATCCCAATGGGACATAAATGCTTTTGCAGTAGCTCCTGATTAAGATGTCCCAGAGGTGCAGCTCTGTGTTCCAAAAATATAATACATTTTTTGCATATTTTGCTCTACATGACTTATGCCTGCTGTGCTAATCAGTCACGTCACTCAATAGCTATTTTGAGTTCTTATTTCTTATTTTTTAAAGCTAAAAAATTGATTAAATCAGAATGATGTACAGGAACCCTTTTAGGAATTTACCATTTTCCAGGAATATTCAGGCTGTGGAGCGACTATCATAAAGACACAGGTTATCGTGATATTCTATGGTTCTTTGATTCTAAATCTCCCAGCACTGAGACACAGCAACATACTATGTCAACAGTTTGGAGGCTTTACCCATGGTTCTCACTAATGAACATTTGCAATTTGAGAGTTCAATTTTGACAGCAGGATAACTACTGCTAAGCTGGTAGTACCACTTCATCCCTAATGATTAAGCCAAAAGCTCTTTCTATATTTGGGTACAGCCACAGAAGAATCGAATCCCACTAAAAAGTACACTCTCACAAACATCTGGCTATTCTTTTAACTTCCCTGCCATCAGTATTCTTTCCATCTTTTCACCCGTCCAGGAGCTCAGAGCAGGAATGTAATGGGATCACTCACGTGTCTCATAGTTTCAAATGCTCCATGCTGTACTGCTGGGGTCTGTTATCTATGTTTTTGCCCAGATATTGATCTAGATTCTCCTGCCCATAAATGAAGCCAAAATTTAGACAGGTGTCATAACATCTCTATACTGTTGCTCTGCACTTCCACTTTGGAGGCAGGCATTATTTTTATCTGCCCTAACACACTAGAATCAGACTTCACTTTCATCATTCTGATAAACAGGATACTCAATCCTAGTATCTTAAGAAGAAAGGTTCTCTAATTTTAGTTCTTTGTCCTTCCCTCTTTATAAGTATTACCATCCTTGGCTGTTTTCTGCCGCACTGTCGCAGCTTATGACATGTACATGAAGGATGGTAGTTAAAATGTTTTCATCCCACTGAACCTCTCCTGGATGGATGTTGATATCCTCATAAAGACACCAGAATTTTTCTTTCCCTCTGTGCTTGTGCAGAGCCATCTGTAGTGACAAAATAGCATTGCAAAGACATCAGTGTACTGAACATTCAATCCAGCTCTATGTGCAAAAACTAAATGTCAGGTGCCAGATTTATGACTCCACAGGATATAAATATTCCCTCTCCGGAAAGGTCACACAAGATTATCATCAATATATGAAGCAGACACTGACAGCCATGTCCATTTCAGTGCCTTCAGTTGTTTCTAGATCTATAATTTGCTGTGCAGTTGTTTTACAACAACCATAATGATTAGTCAATATGGGGTAACATTATTTTCTGATTCTACAGTAATGATCTTTCATGGAGGTCAAATCACAGTTTTCCCAGGACAGAGCCATTTACTCTGAAAATGGCTTCTTATTTCTGGTTGTTTTTCTGATTTCTTGTACTTTACATATGGAAGTTCATGAGTTGTTTTCAATCTCTGTTTTTTAGGATTCATTCCCCATTAGAGTTCTCCAGAATTTGTTAATTACTGTTGGGCTGTTACTCACTGTAAGAAAGTGTTTATTGGTTGTTTGTTTGTTTCCCGTTTTTTAATTTAATTGACAGAGTTTCTTAAAAAAAAATTGTACGTGGTTCTAATTCATCCTTGAGGAATCACACTGGATTGTCTTATTGATCTGATGGAGTCTTATTGCTTCTGCTTTGATTTTGATGTCATATCTAGATGTTTCCCTGTCTAGAGTATTTAATCTTTTTATGTTCTAGGACTGAGGACATTCTCTGATCCCACATCTTTGACACATAAAATTTTGGCAAAATCCTTCCTTGACTTGTTTCAATTGCACCTGATGCTACCATAGCTCTCTGCAATGAGGCACTTTTCATACTTCCATGCCATCTGTCTCAGTAAACATAACTTCTCCCAGCATGGACTATGTGGTTTGTACATAGTGGGAGGGAAGCTAATGCCTGACTAGTCTTGGTTACTCATCCTTCCAGGATGTTCATTCTTGTCTTTCTATGTATTTTTATGTTAAAACTGATTTAATATTAGATTCCTCTTTCAGATAAGTCTTCCAAATAGTGTCCCCGATGCCAGTTTCCTTAGAATGCCCACATTATGTGACAAGAACTATTCACAATAGTATATACTCCCTCATACTTGCTTTGGATACTTTTAAGGATCTGTAAAAATATTTTAATATTTCCAATGAATATTTCCAATTCCAAAATCCCGACACCCAATTCCCAACACTGAAGGAAAGGCAAGCTTTAGGGAAATGCACACTTTCCCTTACAGCCCTCCCTTTTTTTGCACAATGAGATCCATCACTTCAGAATCCCATGTCCACTGAATTTTCGTTCTGTTTCTGTCTCTGCTGCAAAATTCAGACATCTCAGTACTTCAGATATGCCAGTACTTCTGTGCTGCAATGGAAAATGCTGCAGTAAGCACAACTGTAAGAAACAGAGCTTTCATGTACGTACAGCAGTCTCAGACTCAGCTGTTTCCAACTACATCAAAAACAACTTCAATTATGCCCTTAGTCCACACTAATATATGTCCTTCATGAAAACTGTTCTTTTTTTCAGTTCTGCTATAACCTTCGTTATCTTTACTGAAAAAAAAAAAAAAAAAAAAAAAAAGAACTGTTACAGCTGAGAATGCATATCAAAAACTTAAGATAAAGCACATGATGGAAAAACTATAATTGTTTCAATATCCCCAAAAGTCAATGTGAAGGTTAAACTGTAAAGAAATTCAAGTATGTTAAGGGAGAAACACACAGCATAATCCCTATGCAATCTAAATTCTTGTACTGTAGTAACACCACAAAGAAACCATTTGGTTTCTGTTAAGATTTTCAGAGCTTGTGATTCCAAATCTTGTGAAACTGATTTTTTGAACATATTGTCTTCTTTTTTCTTGCTAGTTTCACACTAGTGAAAGATAATTCACACATTTCTTTACCTTGGCATGTCTCAGAACAGAGTGAAGAATGCCAATGTTTTAGTGAAAGTATATATTTAACCCCTCCACCACTGCTTTCCATTAGCACTTCAAGGAATGTCTTTTAAGCATCAAATATGCAATATAAATTTTATAGGCAGATTATGATTATGGCTATTATTATTATGCAAACTATTTTCCCTCTAATTTTAGGATATTCAAAGGCATTTAAACTGTGTCTGGAAGCAAAAGCTGCAAGCCTAAAACTAAACTAGATGATGGGAACAAGCTACTTAAATGTAAATTTTTATCTGTCTTATGAAGAAGTTTAGTAGAAGCTGATCTATTAACGAAAAAAATGGACTCAGTGTCTACACTATATGCATTTTAAAGATTACTTTGGATTTGTTTTAATATGGTCCAGAAAATGGAAGGCCTTGAGATCCTGCAGTTCATTTTCTGTTTTTTTCTTTTAGTTTGTTTTAGTAATACAAGGCATGAGTTCTGAGCTCATTCCTTGCCACGGACTAAGTACTGTAAATGGAGATGATTTAGGGATCCTATTCAGAACTGTCCACCCAATCTACACTAAAATGATCACATAAGTGCATGCTAACTTGCCTCACTGATCGATCTAATTAGGTTAAGCTTATAGAAACACTTCCAATCTTCACTTACACAGCTCAGTATGCCTGAAAGCTCATCTCCATCTTTCCTCTACTCTTTGCTCCCTCAGCTTATACAGTAAGACATAACCTTTTCCCACAAATCATCCCACATTTCTGTACTTAGACCCTCATAGCTCCAGCATTGCTATTTGCTAAATGCATGCTTGTTTATTAAACCATGCAGCTAAGGAAGATGGAAACCAGCTACCTCTCTCCAGTTAATTTACTGGTTCCTACTAAGAAAAACATGGCCAGAAATTAAGTGTTCTTATCTGACAAGCATAACTGGCACTCTTAAAATAATCAGCCTATAGGCTTGGAAGTGCATGGCCATTTTGTTGCAGAAACTGTTGACTGTCACTAGCTATATGAGGGTTTTTTAATTTTTTTGTTCCTAAAAGCTCCAAATTAGAGGGCAGAAATGGATTACATCATTTACTTCCTACACATCAATTCTTTATTTTGCCTTTTTTTTTCTTTTTGAATGGGTAGAAAGATTGTATTTTGCCTTGTGGAGTATGGGCAGTTTTCCCTCACAAAGGAAACTCAACGAAGCAGCAAAGAAAACTCCTGCAGGACTCATTTATTACCCTAAGCAACATGGGAATAACTGAAAAGCACTACTAGGTAACTCTGTCACAAATGTACTAACTCTGTACTAATGCATAGGTAGAGTATCCTCAGAGCAGGGATGTATGGATGTTTACAGACTGGGAAAAAGGTACTGCCCATTGTTTCCATTTGATTTTCTATACTACTTAATATTTAACAGAAAGCACTTTGATTATATTTGCCTCTTCTATCATATTGTACTAAGATCCTTCTCCTTTGCCTTACCATTCCCCCTCCTGGCCATAGCTGTCCCATCTCTCCCAATGGAAGGAGCAGAATGGATGCAGCAGACTGAGTGTGGGAAGCACGTATTTGACAGAGTTCTCTTCCGGGCTGCTCCAGCACTCCCCCTCACTGCACTGCTTTGGCTTTGTGGCTTGGTTTTTTTTTTGGTTTTTTTTGTTTTTTTTTTTTTTTTTTTTCTGCCTTTCATGGTAAGCCAAATACTCTGTGTAGAAAGGCTGTGGGTGTATTGTGCTTGATCTGGCAGTATGAGTGTAGAATAAAAACAATCTAAAGGGGTTTTATACCTTTATAGGGAAGACCCATTAGATTTTGTTAATCAATGATGATGCAAGTACAGGTTTGGTAAGGCTGCTAAATTACAAGGTGTGCTGAAATAGCAGAACAAATTATGTACTTGTCTACAAAAGCAGGTACATCTTACCCACTCTGTTAGAAAGCCTCAAAATTTAAAAGATAAAATTTATGGTCTTAAAGTACAGAATTGTCATTTAAACAAAAAGGTAAGGTTAAATTTATTTTAAACAGACTGTCTATATTAGCTTGTTCTTAAAAGTACATTAGTGAAGAACGAGTATCATTGCTGGCCTTTGTTAGCCTAGCATGGCCTACCAGGCCAGAGCAATTAAGTGTCTCTCCATCTTGCACTAGTGGATTATGTAGTGTCATCCTTCTCTAAAAACTGAAAACCAAAGAGATTAATGTGAAGGGTGTGCACACCTCACTGCATATGCTTCTCTTAAGCTGAAGCCATGAATTTAAACATTCAAGTAATTTCTTCTTTTTAAAAGAAGACAGGCATTATTTTAAAAGAAGACAGTCTTCAACATTATTTGTACAGACTAGCAGTAATGCAGTAGACACCAGCTATTCAGAATTAGTTTGTTGCATTTGTAGGACTAGAGACCTGGATGAATACTGGCTCGACTTGTTCAACTAAACATACCAAGACAGGGAGATCAATAAAACAAAACAAAAACCCCGTCCAAAACAAAACAAAAAACCCTTTTTGATTTGTAGTATTTTTGGCATCAATCAACAATAGCAAATGTAAACTTCAGCAGTTTAAATATTGTCTGAAGAATTTCAAATTTTGAGTATGACATCATTTGACTAAAAAAGCCTACATCGATCACAATAATTAAGTTCTTAGTAGCCGAATATTATTCCTAAGATTGGATTAATTTAGTATCAGTAAGCGGAGCTGAAATTGGAATCTATAAAGAGTAAAAGCTGCCATCCTGGAAGAAATCCTGGCAATCCGATAACTCGTTTAATCTAAAACTTTTTTCTATTTTTTTTTAATGAAAGTATAAGTATTATAAAGTATCCCACTATGACATTTTTGAATGAATTTTTCTCTCAATTTAGAATATTTCATTTTAGCTACTGTAGACTCAGACCTCTCAAACCCCTTAGATCTCTTTCATGCCATTAGTGCTCTTCAGACTTCCTCCAACAAACAGTAAGAACCAGCAAGTTACTAACAATGATGCAGAAGCAGTCTGAAAACCATTTATGCCTCTGATCTCATCCCATTTGGAAATGAAATGGCAATCGTTGTGATGCATCACAGACATAGCTTGCCACTACCACACAGATGTGATTCAACCAGCTCAAAAACTATGGTGGATCTTGACAGATAAAGTCCTGGGATGGAAAGCACCACAGCTCTAGTTTTCGTTAGATACTTGTTCAAACAAAATTAAATAGTGGACCAACTGAATTAAACTAAAATATTTCAGGTATACAAGGTCAAAACATTTGACTTGTGTTCCATTGTCACTTGAAATAATTTTTAAATTACTGTCTTAAATTTAAAAAAACATTAAATCAGTGTTATTGTGTGAGAAACCAAGTTTTCCCTAATCAATACTTTCTGCTTTTACTAACTACATATAAATTTTTCAACTCATTTAGAGTTTGACAATGGCTGAGGTTGAAAAGAAGACAGGAATAAGCCAAAAAGCAAGAGTATTCTTTCTTCCAGTCTCATTATTAGCTACAGTTTGTACTACAAGCAGACAGAAATCAAGTTAATTTTTGGCGAAATGTGAGGAGAGGGGGCTACCCAAAACCTTGAGTTTCAAGAGGGGAAGCAGGCAGGGAACCAGTCACATGTTTCCAGGCTCCAGGGGCTGCCTGTATGCTTGGCAAAGGCAAAAGAGCTTGTTTCCAAAACACTGACAAAAACCCCCAGAATCCATGCTCAGATTGTGAAGTTATGCTGGCATTATCTTGACTATGTTTATAAGTAGTGATCACTTTAAATAAAGATATGCCAGGAATCACTGGAAATTACTTGGGCAAAGTACCACAGGAACAGCTTATAATATTTTCAGAAATGTCTTTGCATCAGTTTCCAGAAGCTGAATGCAGGAAAAGAACTCTGAAGGAAACAGGGCTTCAAGTGATGCTTTTATCATGGTCTCAAATGAGAAACTGAAGGGGACTCCATCTTATGATGCCCTGAGATGCTAAGTCTGGATGGATGAGCTACAGAGTAAGCTCTAAACAGATGTCCAGCCAGAATCAAATTAATCCTCTTCTCTCACAAGAGACTTAGGGTTGTCTAACCTTCAACTCTCTCCAAGAGTTTGTTGTCTTAACTGTTTGTGTCTGGTTTTGGCCATTCTTTGGTATGTTCATTCACACTGTTTAGTTTTCCAGCTTTTCGAGAAAGAGAAAAAGCAATGATGACAAAGAGTGGTTTTTGCTTTGAAGTCCTTAGAGGTGTATGATTCAGCCAAAAATGAAGGCACATTAACCTCTAAAAAAGAACAGAGTGCCCTTAAGTTTACCATGCCCTCTCTGAAAGGTAGGATTTGTTTAATGCATTGACAAGTAGTCCCCAAACTTCCATGAAATGACACAAAGGGCTGAGCTCCGCTGCCTGACAGCTCTGTTGTGAAATGCAACTCCTATTATGCTTTTTTGCCACATGTGAAGTTATACAGGGACATGATGAAACGAATACACAAACAGATAAAAGAGTAAAGAATATATATCAAGTAGATAGCCGCAGCACTCAGAGCTATATTGTTTTTTCTTTGTCCTCACTCTTGTTTCAGTTTTTTGTTTTTTTTTTTTGCCATAACATTGAGCTATCTCCTTTGAATTCATCAGCGCCCTGAGCAATTACAGAGATAAGCCCCTGAGCACTGCTCACCCCAAAAAGCCACATCTGTTTCAGTCACTATGCAGCCACAAATGAGCAACAACACAATTATAACATAGCTCATAACAAGTGAAATTCAAAATGCTGCTTACATTGCTGCTTGCAGTGATAACAAAATTATGAGAGCAACAACAAACACTGAAACTGCTCAAGCAAAACAAGTAGAATACATGTTAGGTTTTTGTGGCAGCCACATCCTAGTGCTTTCACCAGGCTTTCTTCCTCCCTTGATGTAATTTTTCCCTTTGACCACATCTCACTTGACATCAAAAAAAAGTCATTCTTTCTTGTAAAATGTGCTAATTAGATCTATGGTATGAGATGAATAAGGGTAGAGGTAACAAGAATCCTAAACTGACAAATAAAAGCAGAACTGGGAAAGGAAAGTTAACCCAAATAATCTACTCGCACATATTCAGAAATCTTTGAAGAGCTATGTGCATATTGCAAGTTGCAGCAGGCCTGCAGGCAGCTTTAATTTGCATGAATAGCTGTAGGAAAGAAGCAAAGAGCTGGATGACTGGATGACCTTGGCAGCATTCTGAGGGTCACTGAAATGCAGTTTCTTTAGTCAGGCTCAGAGGGTTTCTTTGATGGGCTGTATTCCAGTGTCTTCTTCCAACAGATTTTTCTTTTCTTTGACAAACATAATTAAAAATGTAGTATAAAGCTGTAGTATTCTCAGTTGAATTTTGCCTATTTCAAAATTTTTAATATTTCTCTCACTGAATGTTATTTCTCTGTATTCTATTAACAGAATGTATCTTGAAATTTTAACAATATTTTGGGATACTTAGCAGGCCATCGCTACTCATCATGATGTTAGTCAACATAAGCTGTATTTCTTACTAGATTTTTATTAATTATCCTAAAACCAGCATGCCATTTTTCCTTCCACTTCTGAGATATAGCGGCAGAAAATGTGCAGGTAGTGTACTTTAAGCAGCAAAAGTGGCAGCATCAACAGTTAGACACCTCTTTTCTAATTAATTCAAACAGTTGATGCTCATTACCCCCTGATTAAGTCTGTTGCAATTTGGCTGAAAACCATTAAACTGAACATAGTTTTCACCATGCTTTTACTATAGATAAAGAAATCAAGCCATTCATTAATTACCCTCCTAATAATATATTAAAAAAAATTAAAATACTAACAGAGACAATGCATGACCCTAAAAATTATACACAAACTCAGTAAGCTTCTATGAATAAAACACCTGAATTCCTATTGTAACAATGTAGAGTTATCTCTTTTCTTGGTGATTCTTCAATTTTGCATTTAGATCAGTGTATCTTATGGTGAGGAGGATGGGTTGGACAAGTGCGGGAGTCAATAAAGATGATGAAATAACACAAACTAAAATGCAAAATATATGTTGAGCTATTCCAAAGTTATGACATATTTCATCTTCTTAAAATACCTGAGCATAGCAAAGATGGGATGACAAGATGGCAGCATGGAGAGAAAAAAGCCCTTGTTACACTGAATTTCCTTAATTTTCCTGACCCAGCAATAATATTTCACAGGCTGATACACTCATTCTTGGTTTGTAGATTACTGCACCTCATACTCAGAAATGGAGACAAGCTTCTTAAAAAGATTCCATTTAGTACAAAACAGTAGAATTTAACTGCACTACATTGTGCTTGGAAAAATGGATTGTCACAGACATGCCACTTCTGCATTCTCTTTGTGCTAGTTCCTTCTGAATTCAGAGTCCAGTTCAGGGTCTGTGTCCTGCTATTCATAGCCCTAGGAAATAATTCTTTTGTGTAAGGAGCAATTCTGTTTAAGCAATTTTAGACAGCTGAAACCTGCAAAAGTAGACTTGACAAAAAATAAAATGTGGAAAAAGGAAGGAAAACCTTGATCCATATTCATTGCTAAAAAATCTTTAAAAATTGGAATGGAAAAGAAAAATCCCCTCCTCATATCCATCAGAAGGGATTTTTTTTCCTTTAGAAGTGACTGCAAAATATGCCTGATCTAAGTCTACCACAAAAGAGAACAGCAAGGCTGTTTCCCACAATGAAACAGTGAATGTGTTGTAATATTAAAAAAAAAAAAAAAGGTGTTGGAATTTCTCAGTACGTTGTGTAGGACTCAGCTTCAAATTAGAATATGTAAATATAAGTGCCTAGTTTTGAGTAATGCATCTAAACTCTGATTATAGCCCTTGGGAGGCTGGTACAGCCAGTGGAGCCTGGAGAGAGAGTCCGGCGCTATCCTGTTGATAATCATTTTGAAAAATCCACATGAGTAATTCTGTAACATACTCTTTTTAGCTCAGAAAATCCCCTAACAAATATAAAAGTGCTATTAATTTTGATAGATCATCCCATCACAAATTAGAATTAGGCTATTCATTAATCCTGCTATTTCTCAAAGTCTTTCAGTTTTACAGCATATCTCACATAATATCTTCTCCCTAAAACTCCAGGCTTTGTATTCTCTTACAGCCATCAATGTCTTATAACTCTCATTGAAAAAAACCCATCGCAACTTGGGTATGAAAAACAACATGAAAGCATGAACAATACACAAAATAGTGTAGTGATAGAAAAGTGATAGAAAACACAGTCATTATGCAAAGACATGTCCTCAGCTTTGGTAAAGTTTTTAAATATCAACATTTGCAACTACCAGTGCTGGTCCTCCTTGATCCCACAAACTCCAGTTATTCAACATGTTATGACCAGGAATGCCCCCAGTGTTTCTGAGAGACTTTGGTTTACCTCCCAAGTCCACTTGACACAGATACCTCCTCAGTAGTGTCTGATTTGAGAGCACAGCTGATCAATAATATTTTTTATAATTACAGGCATAAATTCTGATGACAGACCATTCCCTGAGTGATGTGGGAGAAACTGGAATATTTGTTCTGAACATAAGTTACAGGTAGTATCTAGCTCGGATTTCATGTTTGGCAAAACCTGGCAGCTTCTTTTCACCTACTCCTTTAAGACTGATGTTCTACATTTGATTAGGAGGCACTTCAGCATACACAAGCCTTGCCATCCTTTAAAATTATTACTTAAACTTTTTTTATAATCTCACCCGCTCCTCTATATTTTTTTGTTTATATTTAATTATATTTTCCATTGTGGGTAGACAAAGAAGCAACTTTTTTTTTTTTTTTTTTATGTCTTTATAATATTTTCTTTACCTGGATTTGCTTCATAAGGCAGTCAGGATTACCCTTGTTAATAAGTAGTTCTCTTCACCGTAATCATGATTTGCAATGTCACTGCAATGTTTTCCAGAGAGAGAGAGACAAACAAAAAATTCTGAAAAATTCCTTTTGAAGCATTTTTTCATACCAAACTTTTCAATTTTATTTTAATTTCCTCTTGCCCAGATTTTTAACCAAGGTCAAAGTACAACTGAATGTTTAAAACTGTTAAAAGATATTTTCAGTATTTTTCTCACAGAAGATGTGTTTTTTCCTCTCTGATTTCAAACAAGCTTTAAAGTTGAGAAACTTAGATTCATAGAATGGTAGAATATTAAGGGCTGGAGTGGGACCTTAAAAATCATCTAGTACCAACTCCCCCTGCAATGGGCATGGACAGCTCCCACTACACCAGGTTCCTCAAGGCCTTGAACAACATGGTATCTACACTCTGAAAAGCTCTGCTTTGAGGTCTGTCCAAAACATTGCCTGGCTCATACATCTTTTTTAAGAGGATCTGTCATGGAAAAAAATCTCAGGTGTAGCAGTTCGCTGTTTCTGCCACAGTGGAGGCTCTGGTATCTAGGCATACAGCACGACTTCCACTTTACTTTCATGAGTGGGTCGGGTCTTGTAACAGACGCATGGTACCAATATGGCAGACGGTTACAAAAGACGTTTATTAAGTAAAAGGTTCAGGTTTTATACTTCTTATCTACTACTACGTCAAACAGGATATTGCCACACCTCCTGGGTTAGTAGTTGGAGTGGAAAAGTACTGGCACATGTTAGTAGAGGGTCTACATTCTTTTCAGGGGTAGCTTATCTCGAGAGGGGGATGGGGCTTGCTCTCTTCCTCACCGTTACAGTCCGAGATCTTCCGGCCGCCTGTCCCTATCTAACCACACTCAGGATAAGTAAAAGTCTTCCTACTCTTATATGCTACTCAAATGATCCCTTGCTAAAACTGCAAACTAAATAAAATAGTTTTGTTTGTTGTTGTATTTGGTGACAGTTGTACCATCATGAGTGAACCACCTAATTATATAAACAGCCATGATATTTCTGGGTCAGTTGACAATTGCATTTGGAGGCACAGGAGTCCCAAGGAGTATCTGAAAGCCATAACTGGCAAAAGCTACATCTGCAGTATTTCTCTATTTATCTTAAGGGGCAATGATTCAGTCATTCAACATTTGTCCACCAAAGGCCAAGTCATTACTTTAGGCCTCTGGACTTAATATGCAGATGTGATTTTGTTCCTTCACAAACTAAGAAACATTTTTTCAGACTATTCTATTTATTACACAATAGAAAGGCTTTTTAGAAAACAAAATCGGAAATTCACAAATATATTAAAAAAACTTTGCCCTTAAGAAATATGAGACTTGAAAAAGTAAGAATAAGTACATAGTGCAATGAGGAAAAGCTTTTAATGTATATCTATTATCAAGATAAAGAGCTAAAATTCTTCCCTGTTTTCTCACAGACATTTCTAGTTCCTTCTTCAGAGTTATTTCTCATTTGCCACTGTTTAAATGAGAAGAGAATTAGAGCCTTTTTTTTTTTTAAGCAAAATGTTCTTGATTCAGAAGATCTACTGTAGAGATAGACTCATGATAATTAGTGATAAATAATGATAATTAATGATAAAAAATGGTGAAATGATAATTCACCATTTTTTTTTTTCAGAGGGGCATAGCTGTCCACAGGGTTACAGTATGGGAAGGGCCAGCTTTCACTCTAGTGTAAACAGTGCAGGATATCTGTCAACAAAAACAGCTAGGGAGAGTCTGTGATCTGCTGAATCTCAAGCTGGCCTTTGTCATGCTGCTCTTTCTGCAGCTACATTCTACTGCTACAGCCTAATCCTATCCTCGATTTCTCCCTGTTAAGAAAACTGACAGGAATTTATGGCATTATAAGATATCAAAAACATCTGGATGGAAGATGAAATATTTTATGCAATTTTTCATTTGCAGCACAGTTTATTCTACTGTTCTTACTAGGTACTAATGGCACAAAGATGAGGAATCCCTTAATTTGGATACAAATAATACAGTATTTACTCATCAACCTCACTTAAAACTTTGTTTGCTTAAGGATTAAATTTAGACCTTAAAATCAAAACAAACAAAGAACCCCCTCCCTGCTTTCTGCCCATCACTAAAAGCTTTCAGTTGTAGCACTTGGCATAAAAGACACATAAAGCCCATAAATGAGTCAGACCAAACTGCCACTTTAATCAAACTTGCAGCACTTGGCTGTAAAACACTACGAAAAAAAAGTAAGAAAAACTGAAATGCCCTTAAGGATAATTGCACAAGCCAGGACTGCCATCATACAGAGAATAAATATTGGAAAAACAATAATCCAGATAGGCTGATGCCGAGAGAATTAAATTAAATACCCGTGGAAGTTAATTACTAGGAAATAAAAAAAAGTGTATTGGAAGGAGCAAAAGAGAAGATAGACAAACAAACCTGCTACCTACTAAACTTGATTCCAACTATTCCTTCTTCTATTCCCCATACAGAGTGTAAATTACAGTGGGTGCTCTGACAGGAGCAGATTACTGCAAGTACTGCAAGAAGAATAAAAATTTAGGCCACACTTTGTCTACTTTATTGAATTTCATCTGTATCTGTTTATTGGAATTCTTGGTAAGCACCCCAGTGTTGCAGATTACAAAATGACAGAACTTTTCCAATTAGTTTTTTTTCTTATTTCAACACTATTCTTTGGAGAAGCCATCCAGTGTGTTGACACTCCTCTCCACAGGCAGCAAAGCGACAAAAGCAGTTGGGGCATTCATTTGGTGCTCATTCCTTCTCCATACAGGCAAAAATCAACCTGTTCTGGATTATGGGTATTTATTTGGCATTTTGCATTAAAGACAAGACAAATCTAAGATGATACAAGAGCATTATCAAAGGAGAGGGTTGAACAGTATAAATTGTCTGTACTTTGGCTGCAGTTGATGCTTCTCTTGCTTTTGGAAGTACACCTGTTTCACAGCAGTAACTGGAAGCAGCCCAAAGAACAAGAAATGGAGTATGGGAGATAAAGTGAGGCTACTCACAAGACTCACACATTGAGGAGTTAGTGATCCAGGTTACAGGCTGTGCTCTCCAGTACTACACTGCATGGACAGCACAACCTTGGCTGCAGGATAAACTAGAGGACTGATTGTAACAGAGGAGGCTGCAGGCAGCTCACACTTGGTACTGGTGATTACATCACTCGTGTGACCTTGTCTTTGCCTTAAAGTGAACCTGAAAGTTCTTATGAAAAAGTCCATTTCTTTCGTGGTAGAAGCTGTGAACAGAAGAGTTTTCCTCCAAGAAAAGGCCAGAAGACCAACAAAGACTGCAATGTTGGCAAACTTCTGTGTGTTGTGTCGTGACCAGCAATGCATCCTATGACACTCTGCATCTTGAAGTTCTCACATGGGAAGGACCATGAGGCTATCTATTGTCTTTTTCCTTACTCTGTTAGTCCAGTAAGTGAGATTCTCAGAAATACCTTATAGAGCTTGGGTCCATTTCTTACTGGGTTCCTCATTAACACTGACACTAATGGGGTCTAATGCAAAAGCCATACAGATTTGGATTTTAAACTGAACACTGAAAATCTTGCTACAGTTCTGGCAATATGATAGAGCTCAGTGCAGTAGAAATATATTTTGTTCTCCTTTAAGAAGTCAGTTATAAAATTGATACACATCTCATAAATTTAAAAACTTTCATTAAAATTCCAATGTTCACTTGTTCTCAGAAGCATCTGAATTAAATTTCAAAAATGTTATTTCTTTGAGGTCCCATTTTAAAAAGAATTTAATTCAAAAAATATTTTTTGGAGAGCTGAAATGAGCTATAAAGATTTACATAGAAAAACTCTAACTGCCTTTCACTAAAGTATTTCAGCAACCCTATGCCTTCAATACTGCTGCAATAAATACAATATTCTATCGTTACTGAATACAGACTCTATCATGTGATCCATGATACATGGATGGGAGTTGAGTGCATGTCCCATGACTTGATATCAACAAGGCACTCTTGGACACTATCTCCTACAATATCACTACTCAAATACTCAAATGTGCACTAGATAAGGGGGTAAAAAGAAACTGGCTGGAACATTGACTTCATAGGGTTGCAGTTACAAGCACCAAGTTTAGCTAGATGCTACTCTGGGATTGACAGTAGGGTGAACCCCCATTTCAGTTGGCCAGAGTTCACTCTTGAAATGTTTATGGGCAACACCAAAGACAGACTTGCAACACGGAATCATAGATTTCTAGAATGGTTTGGGTTGGCAGGGAGCTTCAAAGATCATCTACTTCAAATCCCCCACCATGGTCAAGGACATGTTTCACTAGATCGGATTATTCAAAGGTCCCATCAAACCTGGCCTTGAACACTCCCATGGATGGGGCATCCACAACTTCCCTAGGCAACCTGTCCCAAAGAAATCTGTCATTTCCCTGGGAAATTTCTGTGGACAACCAGCATTTCTCCTCTCTCATCATCAAAAATTTCTTCATTTTATCTAATCTAAATCTATCCTCATTCAGTTTAAAACCACTGTTCTTTGCCCTGCCTCTACAGGCCTTGGTAACAAGACTTTCTCTTTCCTCCTTACAAGATCCTTTTATATATTGAAAGGCTACAATAAGGTCTCCCCTGAATATTCTCTAAGCTGAACAACTTCCAATTCTCTCAGGTCTACTTCAGGGGAGACATAGATTATTCCAACTCTATGTACAAATTCACATGAGTGTGGGCAAACACTGTATCCAGATGTGTTGCAGAGATATACCTCCGGAGATACTAAAAACTCAGATGTAAGAGTCCCTGATAAACTTGATATAATCTGTCTCCCTGGGTGGAAAAACAATGAATATGTAACATGCCTAAAACCTGAATCTTCCACATATTACAGTGCAACTGGAAAATGAATTCTCTTGTCATCCTGTGCATGGTTCAAATATCTCAAATATATTTCATGTCTTTTAACAGAATGTAAAAGAGAAAACATTTAAAATTTTAAGAAAACATTTTTTTTAATTTGGTCTAGGTCATTTGGTTATGACCTTTAAAAAAATGTTTCACTAGGATTAGCTTATTTTTCAAAATGTCATTTGTTGGTGAAAAAAAGTGAGGTCTTTCATTTTGAAAAGGTCAAAAGCTTTGACCTTTTCAAAACTCTTATAAGAAAAAAAACTGTCAAAAAAGTTTGTTTTGTGAATAGCTGAAAGTAATTGTTACAACAAAACAAGTACAGACCCACTGCTTATGTTAAAAACTTTGTAGCATGGTTTTCAGTAGACACATGGTCTGACTAAAAAATGTTGACTCTCACTTTTTTTCTGCCTGCTTAAAGCAAAATCTCATTTACCTTCATGAATAGCATTAATCTACCAGGACACCACAACTACATCTCAGCAATTAACATAGTTTTACTTCCAACCCCTTTATTGGAAATAACAATTAGTAATAAAATTGCATATAATTGTAAATATTTAAATACAGTATAAAGAAATAAATATTTAAATAAAGTATAAAGAAAAGAAACTAAAAAGTTTCTTGCTCCACAACAGTGAGCATTGCCATCTGACTTACAATGTTTTTCTCAGCCTGTCAGAATTGCAGCACCTCTGGGCATGACATTTCTCTTGGATGAATGTCTCCTCTACAGTTTGTTAGGCATTGCATACTGATGCATTGTTTCCCCAAAGGTGACATCATTACAAGAGGTGTTATCTTTTTCATGTTGTCAGAAACACTGTCCAGCTTTTATTTTAAGCAATCTTTTTTCACTTATCTTTCATTTTATTTTTCCTCCTTCATTTCACAGAGTATTTCTTTTAAGAATATTTTTGACACTTATTGGCCTCTCCTGCTACTTGTATAAAATTTCATGTATCTTCTCATTCTGAAACCACAGGAACAAATTCTCCACATTTTACCTAATTATTCTTTTTCTAATTTTTTTAAGGTCATTTTACTGTTTCCCCAAAAATAGCCTATAGCAACTTACTAGTTCTTGTGTCATACTAGTAAGTAACTTTGACTGTGGGAGACTCCAAACTACTGAAACATTCTAAACACTCATATTCTGTCCCAGGTTGCTAATTTCATTTCTGAATTACAGGATCATAAGGAAACAAGAGCAATCAGTATTTAAGTAATTTCATTCCAGTTTGCAAACTGCACCTATGAAGATGGACTTTTTATTAATTTCTAAACTTTCCAACTCATTCTAAAATCACTGAACCATTCACAGGCCCATAACATTGTCTTGGACTGCAATATCAGGATTTAAAATTGTACAGGATTGTCATATAAGAAATAAATTCTCAAGAACTTCTTTGAAAAAATTGGCAAGATTTTAGCAATGTTACCTCATAAACTATCAAACTGAAGGAATCATTCATAAGAGGGCAGAAAGGGTCTGGCTCACTGCAGACTGTATTAAGAGAAATAAAGAATTTGAATTCCCTGCACCCTCATATAGCAAGAAAGAAGAGTCTGTAGGACAGCAATTCAAAACACCTGAAGTTAAAGAGCATATGATGTGAATACCTTTATTTGCTTAGCAAGCAAAGGCAATACAGTGGACCAGATGTATCCATAACAGACAAGTACAGTCTGAATTGTCCAGGATAACAGGATCAGATACAATGAATCTGATATATCCATAACAGACAAATGCAAGCTTAAATTGTCCAGAATAGCAGAATCAGAATGGGGTAAATCTGGAAAAAATATCCAATGTCAAAACTGCAAAGGGTTGTCACACTCGTTTCTCTCCCTTGCTGCCAATATGCCATGGTTTTGATTTACAGCTGTCCAGCAGTATCCCTCACCTGAGCAAAAGCTGTCAATTCTATCACACTACTATATATAATTATAATGGTATAGCGACTGCCTGACAAACATCAGACCTTTTGTGTCTGCAGGCTGTAACAGGGAAATATATGAAGAGCTACAGGTGGATGCAGGGTTGGAACAATCAGGGTCTTCATAGCTGAGCTCCTCCTGGGAAAGATCTAATCCCTAAGGCACTCTAGCCTCTCCCTCGGGAAGCACTGGTGTTCCTGACCTTGTCACCCAGAAGGGACATCACAGTAGCACAAAAAAAGAGTAGATATTCACAAGTCTAATTGTATGATAATTTTTGAGAATATTATTCCTCATACTGTGTTACTTGGGTACTGAACACGATTATAGTAGGAAAAAAAATCCCTGTTTGGGGTATTTCAATGTGAATGTTCTCTTTCCAGTTAGGCTAACAATAAATTCTTGTCTCCACGTACATGAACTCTATTTTCTCCTGAATAAGAAAATATTTCGATCTTATAAACAATTAATTGATAAAATTTTTCATTTTTTCTTCTTTTTATTTTGTCTTAGCATACACTAGTTCTGAATGATGCAGCTACGCAGCACCCAAAGCAGCAAATCACCTCCCTAAAGGTTTTCTGAGGAAAACAAGTGAAAACAAACAAGCAAAACCATCAAATGTACTGAGTGGGAATTCAGCAGATACATTACAGCCTTTTTAAAGTCTCTCCCATTGTACGAGATTTTTAACAATATTAGCTGTAATATTAACTGCCATGGAAACTGTGCCTGTTGCTGCAGTGATGTCAGCAGTGGTCAAAATGGTACTTCAGACAGAGAAATGCAAACACAAGCAGTATTCTGCTGCTTGGGGTTTTGTTCTGTTTTGTTTTTCTTGCAGAAATATGCCACATGGCTCTGAGATGTTTCAGACTGGCAGAAATCAGCCACCAGCTGTCAGGGACTTGGCATGCTGTTATCATGGCTACTGCTAAAACTGGTGGCAGCTCAGTCAGTCTATGCACACACCAAAACTTAGCACAGCACCTCTTTTTTTATTATAATATCCCAGAGTGTCCTGACCCCACCTGTAGTGCTGCATCGAGGTCCTCAGCACAAGAAAGATGTGGATCTGTTGAAGCAGATCCAAAGGAGGGTCACAAAAAATATTCAGAGTGGAGCAACTATCTTACAAAGACAGTCTGAGAAAGCTAAGGTTTTTCAATATGGAGTAGAGAAAGCTTTGGGGAGACTTTATTATGGCTTTCATGTACCTTAAGAAGGCTTATAAAAAGGAAGGAGAGAAACTTTTTATATGGGCAGATACTGACAGGAAAGGGGCAATGTTTCTAAACTGAAGAGAGCAGGTTTAAATTAGGTATCAGGAAGAAATTGCTTACTTGGAGGGTGGTAAGACTTTGGAACATGTTTCCCAGAGAGGTTGTGGATGCCCTATCCCTGAAAGTGTTCAAAGCCAGGTTGGATGGGGCTTTGAGCAAATCACTCTAGTACTAGAGAGGCATCCCTGCCCATAGCAGGGACCTTGGAACTAGATAATCTTCAAGGTCACTTCAACCCTATCTGTTCTGTGATTCTAGGATTTTATGAATTTTCATTTTATTTGCACTAAGTGTTGCTTTTCTCTTACTCCCTCCCCACATCCCAAGGAATAACTTGGAATACTTTGTTACCCTGCTGCCATCAGGGCTGAAAAGCAAGCCCTCACTTACAAGCTGGGTCCACACGTTTATTGCTTCCATCCTATACTTAACAGTGGCAAAAGGAAAAAGATCACTACACAACTCATTTCAAACATGCAAACAGAAATTAACATCAATAACCTGGCCACAGCTCTTCTGTTCAAGGTAAATAATTCAGCTTTTGCCTTCATCAAGAAAAGATCTGGAAACAGGAATTAAGAGTTGTAAGAGGGTAAGGAGAATTTCTACCCTTTTGTTTTTATATATATATATATATGTGTGTGTATGTGTGTGTGTGTGTGTGTTTTATGCCTTAATTTCAACAAGTAGCTAGAAATAAAAACTCTGTTGAAAAATAAAGAGATATATCACAAATTTCAACCTGCTTACTGTGACTGAGACCAAGGATAACATTTGCCATTTGCCTTCTTTTTTTCTTCCAAAAAATAACTCAAGTGCAACTTCCAGCTGGGGTTTTAATGCTATGCAGGAGGCCTGATTTGCAACAGCTGCTCTCTCCTCCCAGTCCTCGCAGCAGGAATGGTCATTCTATAACCAGTGAGCCATAACTCCACAAATCATGCATGAAGGTTGATCTTGCCATAGTGCTGGCAGGAGGCAGGATGCCACAGAAGCCTGGTTAACATTTCTCAGGAACATTCTTAACCTGCTGCTACCTCAGAGTCCTTGTCTGCACCAGAAGAGGAAGGAAAGACATGAGAGGTTTTCAAATCCAGTGAACGTCTAAGCATCGAACAGAAAGCTTAATATAAGGTCTAGGATTTATTACTGCTGGAGTTTCAGTAAAGGCAGACATAAGTAGGGATCTCATTGGATACTTTTTCCTCTAAGTTATGGCCTCAGCGCAGCCCACAGAAGCCATACAGTGGTTTCTAAAAAAACCACCTGACTGAATTATCAGTATAATATGTCTCTCAAGAAAGGGCAGCTTAAAAAAAAATGTAACATCTGATTTTCTTGCTAAGCAATGGGGGAACAATCCAATTTACAAATGTATAGGAATAAAATTTACTTCTGAGATGAGAAAACTTAAATTGAAATATGTTCAGAATGTTACTTTTGTCACTAATTCCACTTGTTCTGCAAATTAAATTCTGAGCTGGGAATACCATAAAAAACTGAACAGTGTGCAAACCATCAGAAGCTAATTAAAAGAAGTACTTTTTAAGCACATCTTTTACAAACACTTTATATTTATGAAGTTGTTATAAACCAAAACAAATGAACATGAGATGTTCATGACATGGAATCAATCCCCAGCTAGTTTATCAATCGGGAAAACAAAAATAAATGGAAGTCATATATGGACTGGAAGTTAAATGGAAGTCAAATTAATATAATCTAATACTTTTTTTTTCTTTCTCTTAATTTGGTAGAATAAAATTAATTTCATTATTTTCACTGATTTGTCAGACTGCTCTTATATAAAGATTCAGTAGCTGGTTTAGTGTAGCTGTTTTTGAAAGCACAATATATCCTAATGACTGACAGGATGACAGGTTTGACCTGACTACCACTTTCATAATGAAGCTTCTCTACACATAGAAAAATGTAATTGAAGAGTTGTATTACTTCTTTTGAAAGGAACCTTCTATACTTTGAAACAGTGACCCCAGTAGACTTTTTTTTCCCAAGACGACACACCGACAAGGACAAAAAGGAAAAAAAGCTATTTGAAAGAAATTATTTTCATGTTGTAAGATGGCTGTTTTGTCAGAACACTGAACCAGGGATGTCTCACGAAGCTAAAGAAATAGGATTAACTTTTCAAAGTAAAAACACTCTCTGTACTAAAAAGACAATAGAAAATGATTCTTACTTTGAGAAGAATATAAACATTACATTGTTTGGTGGCTGAATTCTGATTCTTACTGTAATATATGCTAAAACACATTTCATAAGCAACATTATAATTTTACAAGTAAAAATGCATGCTTTTTCAAAATTCATAATTTGTAGCTAAATTCTTAATAGAATTATAATTAGTTGCAGTAAATGGCTGCTTCTTAAACTATAAAACTGATGAAAAACTGATACTTCTTTTGAGCAGGCATATTTTATTTCTTAAATTATACAAGTGTATTAAAAATCAGAACATTTTTTGGTATATGCCAGTAATTAACCATTGTATGTAATTAAAATTAATGCAAAAATACTATTAGATACAATCTGCTTGAAATACATTGAATCAAATTGTATTAGGAAAATGTGTGTTAAGTTATCATTTGCCATATTTTCCTCCAGCATTTCTTTTCCAGTTTCCCTTACTGAGATTATATCTACCCAGATCAAGGATCATCTTTCCAATATCCTAAGATCTGAGCTATTACATTGCTCAAATATCATGGGAGGAATGAAACACACAAACAAAAAGTATGTTATTGCATGAGTAACACATTGAGTAACAGTAAGAATATTTTCTCTTTAAAAATCACATTCTACATATATGTTATATATAAGCTATATAAGATACCATGTTAAAAAAAAAAGCCTTAAAATTATCAGCATAGATTAATTGCTGAAAATAATATGTCCTCAAAAAGAAACAAAAAAATCATTTTTAAAAATGATATTTTTGAAAAAACTTGCTGTAATTTTGTTCTATGACTAGTGATCTAAGGTCCATCAAATGGTTTTGGCTTTAAGGTCATCTCCTAGAAAATTTGTTCACTTCCTACATAGAAAAACTTCCACTAAATTTAATGGAATTTTGCATGGGTAAGGTCTTTTAAGATTTCTGCATTAGTGTATTATGCCCCATTTGATAAGTGAGAAAGTAATGACACAGAAAATGATAATAATTTTGTTTGGTCTACTCACTCCTAAATGGCTGAAAATATCTTCCATTATAAATTATATTTGTCATAAAACCTGTGTCTTTAGGACCATATTTTGACCAACATCAAAAAAGAAAATAAAGCTAAACAAGGTGTCAACTTCATTTTGGTTTTAGGCTTGTCTTGTAGGCTTGTATTTGACATCTTCAATTATGAGAAAATCATGGGTCCTCCAGATAAAGCTGCCATAGGAAAGTAACAGTTCTAAGTTATCCTTGTTTAAAGAAGCAGTAGGAAAATACCAGCTCAACCAAAACACAAAGCATCAATCACCTTGGCACAGCCATGACTACGAGCCAGGTGGCAGAATGATGCAGCACAGCTCTCATGACAAAAAAACTTATGTTGTTTACTATCAAGGTTTATTACTGAGGCAAATTGAGGCTGAACCTTTCTTCTATAATAATCTTCATAATGTTGAAGTTCCATCTACAGTCTGTATTTCTAAACTCTGGAAGAAGGACATTCATAATGGAATGTGTATTACAACATATATATAAGAAAGAGCCTTTCATATAGAGATGATTTTTTTTCTTTCTTTCTTTCTTTACAAGATCTGTTTGCTTAAGTTGCCTAGACACTGTGACCTCCTAAGAAGGCAGCAGTTCCTTAACTGTCTAAGCATTTATTGTTGCAGCTTTTCAGCAAGCATCCAATTTAGTGGTCAGGATGAAAAAGTGAAAAGAGTATTCAGTATGTCTTTGCATAGGATTTCTGTGACAGAGCTATTAACTCTCATTCTATTGCCTTCAGCAGAAAACTGCTTTCCTGTGGTCACTTTGTAAACTTCTTTCTGTGAGTAAATCAAAGTGGTGCTAAGAAAATGACTGAAGAAGTTTTAACTACCTACTGCTGATGCACAATACATTAAAAAAGATAATATTCAGAACAATTCTGCACACTTGGGATGCAAGAGATGAGGGTTTTTTTTCCAAAGCCTGTAGGAAAAAGATTTGTATTGCACTGATTAAAATAAAGAAAAAGAAATATAAAATTAGTTTAGAAACATTATAGGGTATTTTTTCTTCTCTAGGTATTATTTTTTATTATACAGATTTTATTATACAAAGAGTAAACACAGATATTGAAAAATTCTGGCATTTACACTACTACTTATACAATACAGTAATTTCATCATAGATAGTTAAACCCAAAGTAATTAAATTCTGGTTCATTCAAGTGACTGAACAGTCTTCTCAGACTGCAGATCTGACACTACTGGAGGTTTTTCTTGAACCAACAGATCTTTAATTCCTTTATGTAAAATGAAACAGCTTCATCAGAAGGGGTATCAAACACACAAGTTCAGCCCCATCCCAGACACATATATACCTGATCAATAGACCATTCTCCTCAAAAACAGGAGGAAGTTTTTTTAATTCCTTTGATGCTGGAACAATCTAAACATTATGCTATTGAAGAAAAATGGGAAGTCATGATGTTAGCTCCCAGAAAGAAAGTATATATCAATAAGACCATTTATTTATGTACTTGTGTATTTAATATATTGAAGAAACACTTAGGCCAGGAAACGACTCAGGACTGAAATCCCCAGAGCATGATAATGCTTCCCAGTAATGCTGAGTAAGGTCCTTAAATCTCAGAGAGATATCTAATTTAAGATGTATTTTCTCTGTTCAGCATTTCCTACTGGCTAACTCAGTCTCTCTGCTCAGCATGATGTTTTTTCTAAACCCTTTTCTGAGACACCAAACTCTGATACATTCTACAGGATTTTTTTGTATTACAGTAATGTAGATTTAGATACCAGCATGTTACAAGTTTAGTGTTACAGTGCCACACAGCTGTGTCTTACCCCTTTGTGACTCCACAATATTACAAAACTCTCTAAATTTTGACTTTTCATCTGATATAAACTTGTTCTACTATATCAAGAGAACTATATCAGTTTAGATGAGTGAAAAGCCAGTCCTGATAATGTATTAAAAGTATGAGCTTGTATTGGTCATTATCAGCACTGAGTAACAATCCATATACGAAAGAGAAGCCAAAGTGATAATTGCCTGAAAACTGACATAAGAACCCTAAATTTCTATTCAGACAAGCTTAAATAGTGGGCAAGATGAACACCAACTTGATGATATGGCTGTTTTCAAGATTACAATTTGTATACAGGTCATAACCAAGACCTGATGAGTGATTTGTACAGCTTACCTCTCAGCCCAAAGGAAAGAGGCACTCTGTGAAAACAGCTCAGTTGGTAGTTGTCCTGGTACAGAATGACAAGTGATCTGATTGAGATACACAGTGTAAGTGCTTTGTTCTCATTAAAAATGAACATGCTGTGGGAGACTTTTACCACTTACTCTACAGGTACCCACTGTGAAAAGCCAAGATATAATGAATATGTAATTTGGATATGTCTTTTATGAAAAAATCCAAAGAATCCAAAATAAAACTTCGGAAGAGCCCCTAGAGTTAGATATCATTTTGCTTGTTCTACCTACAGTTTTAAATGAGGTGATTTGCTGTCCCTGAGCAGTAACACCCTTTCTTCCAAACACTTATGGGATTGCCATGTCATGCTGTAGTATGGGGTCCTATAATAAGATAGACAAAGTATCTTTTACATTTTATAGCTGGAATCCTATCTCTGCCACAAGAAAATTACAAAATCTATGCACACATTGTATAATGTACACGATATTTCTGTGGAACATTTTTCTTTTATCCTTGGCTATCTTATCTGAAGTCTGTTTGTAGGGATGATGCCTGATAGTCTTTATCCGGGCAGGTCCTACAAATACACTGTTTTTTTGGTCCTCCCAGCCTGGAATACTAACACTCCAACGTACAACCAAAATAAATTTTAAAAATGCCACTGCACTTCAACTAAAATGAAAAAATGGACAGCATTATTGCTTTTAAAATTACAGGCTTGAAATCTTGTGATCATGGCATATTCCAGCTTCAGCGTTAATTATAAAATAGTTACAGTATAAAAAAAGTCATAAATTCAAGTTTTAGTCTGTGAAATACTATAAACATTACAAAACTTCACAATGGTTTTTATGTGTCCATCTGAGATGTCTGCAGTTGTATATTTGAAAAATAAGGCATCTGAAGCATTATAGAATAACAAAGGATAGCAAGTAATATTTTGTGGTTTGTTTTTTTTTTAAACAATCCTATTTTTATAATTATCATTTATAGAACATAAAGAATGTGACAAGTGCCAGAGTTGTCAGAAGTCTCTGAGTTACATATGGCTTCCTTGGTCATTATTTCCGTAGCCACGTCCATTCAATTATACACACCCATCAGACCTGCTTATCTGACAAAAGGCACAGTTATCTACAACCTTGCATCAAATCTGAAGCATAGCAGAAGGCTTGAGCATATTTAGAGCAAGAGGCAACACATAATGCTATCACATTTTTCCAGGATCAACAACATTAATTTTCACATCTCAAAAGGTCAGAAAAATAATTCTTCTTTTATTTTTAATCACTGAACAATATATTTGGACAGTGCTGAAACAGAGTCAATTAAAACATTTTGATACTCTCTGCTACACTTGAAATTAAACAATTTTAAAAGAAAGTAAAAGTTATTAAAGCAGCCAGATTGTCTCCTTCATGGAGCATAAAGCAAAAGTAAAAAGCAGAGCAAACTAATCAGACACACTAAGAAAAAATTAGTTTTTGTTCTACACTCAGTGGATATATCTTTATTTAGAAAGTTAATAGGCTCTATCAGGAACAGTTCACTGCATTTAATTGTTTTTAAACATCACAAAAGCACCTATACTCAACAAAGCAGAAAGGCATTGGAAAACCCATGGATTTGAGCACAGGAGCCACTGAAGAAGTTCCTTTTACGACAAATTCCCTAATCTGTCCTAAAAATTTCCTCTATTGATATGTTATATTTCCTTAATAACCAAAACATACAGAATGCAGTTCTAAATATTCTGCAGCCAAGTTTTAACTCATAAAAAAAGGCTTAGCAATAGTGTGGAGGTGGCAGATGTCTTACCCTGCCTGTTTTCTACTGTGCAGTGGTGTAGTACTTTTGGGCTGGAGTTGGGTACTACTTCTTTCAAGTCTAATAGTTCTAATTCAACTTCACCCTCATCTTAAATTATCACACAGATAAAGAAAATGCCTATTCCGAATCTGAGTAAAATTACATAGCATCTATATTGTATTGCAGTAAAAATGATTTCAAGCATTTTACCAGACCACAAATACTATGAAGTGTTGCATGGTATCTGGTCAACTTCATTAGTTAAACAATAACCACTACTAATTTTGTGTATCTGGAACCCAGCCAACACTCAAGCAACTTCAAGTAGGAAGGGAGTAAAGGAGCCTCCTCTTTTTCTAAGGCCTCTGCAAATGCAATGCAGAATTGCAGCAGTCCTAGCCAGCACACAAGGGAGTATATGGATTGCTGCCAAGTTCTCTACTCAAGAGCAAAATACAAACCAGGAAAGATAAAGAAATGTGGAACAATAGCCTGCCATGCCCTTGCACTGATAGCCACTGGCCTGCCGTGCTAGAGATCACTGCTACATGCCTCCCCTTTCAAGGGAAGTTACACCGCTACCATGCAAAATGTCTTCTTGTGTCGCAGGACAGCAGTGCTGTAAATTTAGCTCATGATGATTTATGGGAGTCCTTCCAAAAGAAAATAATGGCTTTACAGCTGGGAAGAACTTTCAATAGCTCATAAGTGCAAACCTCAAAAGCATAGCTCTCACTGAGGTGCCTGAGTGCCACTGAAGGACATGTCAACCTAGCTAATTAGAAGTGTAGTTAGCATAGGTACCTTTAATCTATCTTCATCTATTCACATGTTAAAGGGAGCAGTAGGGCTTTTCCTTCAAATTAAAAAGTGATGTTAGAAGGTTTTTAAAAAGAGTTAAAACTCCATAGATAACTAAAATTATGTTTATGAATCACTAAGTGAAAAGAAACCCAAGCTCTCACCTTTATGGTTAAAAATACATATGCATTACACAAACATTCAAATGCATGAAGTAAAACAGAAACATCACCAGATTGAATAAGAATGAGGAAATGGCAAATTTGATGTTAGTGATCCTTGCATAAGATCAACAGTGTCACTAGGCACTATGTGAGTATAAACTCACATTTTTCAAATAATTTAACCAGTTATCAAGAGTTTAAGTCCAGTGTTCTTCATTAAGGAACGGTTATGAATATGTTATCTTGATATTACCTTATGCAAAACTGTACTTTTTTGTATTAAAAGGTTTTTTTATATTTTATATCCTAAGATACCAGTAATATGAACTGCATAAAAATTTCTATTTACCATTGTAGTTTTAATATGCTCAGCTACTTTTCATGAGACATCCAGTATTATAATTCAGAGGTCAGAAAACTTTTATTGAGATGAATAATAGAAAAAAAGGTTTGACAGGATATTATTTTATCTCAGTATATAATTTGCAAGTGTATAAGATCTCACCATCCATATAACTGCAGTTATTTTTAATGCTGAAGATCAAGGATTAATCTCTGATATTCTTTCATCACATAAGCTTTTATCATATGTTAATAATATAACTTTATGTAATGTTAGATGTTGCAACTCATCAAGCAGTAGAAAGATTAAAGCAAGAAATAAAAACATATGTAGGCCACACTGAAAAAAAAATAGACGGAAATAATTAGAAACTAGGAAAGTAAACAGACACAAAATGCTAAGAACAAACGAATGCCATCAAAAGAAATTTAAACATAAACATGAAAATCTGTCACACACAAAATTAGAATACCCCTAGAGAGCATACATTCTTAATGACTTCATAGCAAAATAATCATTTTAATTATTAGTTAAGGAGGTCCTTTACATTGGCTTGCAAATGTATAAAATTATTCTTTAAATAAAACCCTAACCTGTTGTAAGCAGGGTTTATTAAAAAGTGCAACACAAAAATATGTTCCTTAGGGGAAGAGGTCTTGTAAATTCCTAAACTGATTAAGATAATGGAAGCTTGTGAATGAAGAAAAAAAAAAAGATAATACAATATAAATGTGATGATTAAATATCAGATATGATGTGAAAACTGGAATGTGTTTGAAGTACCTCCTAATCATACTCTTGTCTAGAAGCTAATCAGTTGAAAAAAAACTTACCTAATTTTATTACATAAATAACTTCTGGTGGAACCATTTTACATGTATTTGTTACTGAAAAACTAAATATAAGGACAAGAGTACATCTAATGGGAATATTGTGAATTTTAGAGTACCTCAGTGAATGCTAATTGGGTGTGTCTACAAAAGGCTTTTCTATTCCAGAAGGAGAAGGTTTCTGTCCCTGCCTGTCAGCAAGCAGCAACTGTCAGAGTCCTTATCTTTTCTTTTTTCTTTCCCTGAAGATGGCAATCAAAAGAGAAGATGTAACCTCCTATTGTGAATTACAAGCACGCTGCCTTGTATTCCCGCAATTCCCCTGCTGTCTGGAGATTATCATGGCACTGCAACATCTCCTAATGTCTGATACTCTACTTAACCCTCAGCCACTTAAAAAAATTGAAAGGAACAAATACAGAAGGAACCAACACCCTCTCTGCAGCCTCACACCATCATAGTCTGTCAAATCACGAACGTGAAATCATAGTTTTATAGAAAGGGGTGAAACTCTGCAAAGGACCCAAAAGAGGAACATGGGGTTGTACAAGTCAGGAGCTTGCATGCATTTGACACGTTCAGCTGCTTAAAAAACATCGTGTTGTTCACCTCTGGAGCACTGACAAATAGAGGATGATGATATTGTGGCAGGTAAGATCTTTCTGTCTGCTTACTTTTGTGAATGGGCAGTGTCATCTCTGCCTTAGTAAAACAGTTCTCAGAATCTGAAAGAATCAAGGGAAAAGCAGCAAAAGCATGATCATGACTTTGAAAGGAAGGCCAGATGATCTGACAACAAACAGATCACTTCATGTCTAACAGCTTGGTGTTTCCTTGAAATAAAGTATCAGAGAGTATCACATTCTGGGAGATGTGTAAGCATCCCTTTAGTCCAACATTCAGAATGAAAATGTCAGAAGCTTGCAATATTCACATCTTCCTGGTCCCCTTCAAGCAGCAGTTAGCCAAAGTACTAAGGCATAAAGGCTTAAATCTCACTTTTTTTCATAACTCTGAAACACTTTTTTTGTTTTAGTGGAGGTAACCCCTACTATAAGCTACAGGGTTGGTGGGGATATTTTCCTGTTCTGAGCAGATACAGATCAGAATTAAAATGCAGCAAACTAAACCAGAATTCCATAGAATCGTAGCAGCATAAAATCATACATAGCATAATTTGGGTTACAAAAGACCTCTAGGATTACTGAGTTTAACCCTTAAGCCAGCACTGCAAAGTCCAATATTAAACCACATCCCTAAGTGCGGCATGTAAGTGTCTTTTAAATGCTTTCAAGTGAAACCACTTCCCTGTGCAGCCTGTTCCACTGCTTTACAAGCTTTTCCATTAGTATTTTTTTCTTCTAGTATCTAATTTACACCTCCCCTGATCCAGCTTGAAACCATTTCCTATTGTCCTAACACTTGTAGCCTGGAAGAAGGGACTGACCTCCATCTAGCTACAACCTCCTTCCATGTAGCTGCAAAGAACAATAAGGTGTCCCTTAAACCCACTTTTAAAGTCTTCAGATTACTCCTCCAAAAGTGCATATTCATGTGTCTACTGTCAAAGTACTTACGAAACTAGTTTGGTTCTCTTCTCCTGACTAAGCCAAGTTATTGCATCACCTGTGCCCAGAATGGAACCACACGTCTGACGTAATGGCTTCATTTGAATGGCTGAGAAAATTGTATTATGCATATAATACCTTGAGTACTAGTGTTCAAACCATTCCTCAAGCTGGTAGACAGAGATTTGTAACCAAATCTTGTATTATAGAGAATAGATACACATTTTGAACTAGAAGTCACACTCTTAAATTCCAAGTAATTATTGCATGTTTGCTTCCCAAAGCCATTAATTCCCCATTTTCTTCTTGGTAAAAAAAAAAAAAAAAAAAAAAAAAAAAATCTATAGCACAGATTCTATTCTCAGATCAGCATGATGTCTTTCCTCTCTCAACAATTATTTCAAAACTTTTCCACTGACCTTTCACTAAACCGTTTTGTAACCCACCTTCCCCTGAGCTCTGGCAGAAGGACAATGTTCCTACACTCACAGGGTTTGCAGTTCATAAACAATTAGTTGCTGTGGCCATATATACAGTCAAAGGAAATTTACAGTAACAGCATTCCAGAAGTTAAAATACCTGAAGTGGTGTCTATTGGGATACTCTGATTTTCTCATGCCAGACACACAGAGAGTGTTTGTCACTGAAGGACAGTAATTGGTATAGGTGGTCTCTCTCTCCTGCCTAGAGGTAGCTCTTAATTCATCTTTCTTGTCCTATACTGACAAGTTCTATAATAAATGAGACTTTTCATTATTCTTCATTCAGTGGTTGTCCTGGGTTGTAGTTCAGGATGTATTCTATCACCATGTTCAGTTAACGGCCCATCAATGCCTTGTGCATGACTCTTAGATAACTCCCTCTGGGAGTTATCTCTCTTTAATGGGCCATTAAGGCTCTCTTCCATGACTCATCATCCCATTGTGAGATGCTCTGCCCAGGGGGAGGAGCCAAGCATTCTCACCTGGATATAAGCTGGGATTTGGGACAGTAGAAGCAGCCCTCACCCACTGGATTCCCAGAGGACTGGAGCTACCAGACCTTTCTACGAGATCACTGCTTCAGGAAGACCACCTCGTCTGGACTGCTTCCATCACCCTGATGAGGTTGTATTCTGACTCTGTCAGTGGTTGTTTTTTTTTGTTTTTTGTTTTTTTTTTTTTTTTTTTTTTTTTTTTTTTTTTTTTTTGGTTGGTTGGTTTTTTGGTTTTGTTTTTGTGGGTTTTTTGTTGTTTTGGTTTTGGGTTTTTTTGTTTGTTTGTTTGTTTTTTGGTATTGTTGCTTTTATTTTTTTTTTCCTTTTCTTCTCATTAAATTGTATTTCTGACTTAGAGCCTCTCACTTGGTTTGTTTTCAAACCACAACAGTGGTTCAGCACTTTACAAGGTAAGGTAGAGACAAGACACTTTCATTTTTGATAATGCACCTAATCAAACATAAGTTTTACATTGCCTGTAAGCTTCCCATGCTCACTGAGGAATACAAACCTGGCAAATACATTTGGGGAGTCTCCTGGAGATAGCCCATCACATATGGTTACATACAATTCATCCCTTATCTTTTCCTGATCTCTAGCAAATGGGCTGATGATCTCAAAGCATTGTACAGCCCTACTGCTCACTGTTCTTCCTTTTCTGTGCACTGTTATTTTGATAAATTTGCCTTACATTAGTCTTTGGTCACCTTGCATTGGTCACCTCACAGTGGGAAAGTTAAAATCCTACCATTCCCATGTAGGACATTAAAACAAGAAAAGTAAGTTCAGTAACAGTTGAAGGAGAACATACTTTTCTTGTTTTTTTGATTTTGTGTTACAGTCCAGGTAGCATAGCTTGCAGTCACATTAACACAGCAAACCCCCATAATGCCAAGATAGTAATCATGTTTAAGTGGACCCACTGGCTACCTTAATGGAACCATCTTTTGTTTGCTCCTGTGTATAGAGAGATACCTCTCCTCTCAGTTCTTAGGAAAAGCCCTAAAAATTCATCTGTTTTAAAAGGTTACTTATGCTAAAGATAGCAGGTAATTAGGATTAGAGACTTCAATAGCGATTACTAATATCATAATACCAAGAATCTTTTTTTAAAATTTAATAATGGTATAGGTACACAATGTACTTTGAGATTAAATTTACTGTATATCCTGATTTGCTCTAGGCACAGTAATTACCTTGTAGATCACTCTTAACACAAATTGATTTTCTCAGTTTTCTAAGAGTGTGCTCAATTTCATTCCCAAATAAAACACTGTACTTAATCAGAAAGCAGAATTCAGAGAAAGCAAGTAAATGATAAATTAGCCAATGCTTTTGGAGAGACAGGAGAATGTGTAATTGCCATCAAAGGTAATCAGAGCATTTCACTCTCCTTAGGATGTTAGTTATGAAAGTGTTTTAGTTGGGATTTCTCTCTCTGAAAAGATGTAAATCTGATTATAAACAATGTCTCTTATAAGGAAATGGTAACCTCAGTGGAAATGGTAACCTCAGTTAATGGAGGCATTGCCAGTAAACTCTTGGTGCTAAGTTACCATTTCTGGTTTGGTTTGTTTTTTCCTCTCACACTTCTCCTGTCTACTTACTTCTTCGATAAAAGCTTCTGTTGCTGTGATAAAATCTAAAAGTATATACATCACCCAACTATGGCCTATTCCTCTTTAGCTCTTTCAAACTTAGGTGCAACATACTAGGAAGAATTACAAGGAATATCACAAAAGCCACTCAGTTTCTGGCATGGATTCAAGTCTTTTTCATACTTCCATTTACACTTCTACAAAAATTCAGAAGACTATCTGCAACTCAACCTTTGCAGAAACACTAATATTAAAATACCACCTTCTGCTACCCTGTCATTGCTAATAGGAATAAAAAGTTCCCAAATTAAACAGAGCTTTCTAATTAAGTCCACAGTATTATAAACTGCTACACTGCTTTTCCACAAGAGAAAATAGAGGATTAAAAATTATCCTAGAACAGCCTACGGGTAGTCTAAAGCTGATAAAGTGAAGAAAACAACAGTACAAAAAAAGGTTAAAATCTTTGATATAACTGCATTTTATTCTGTTAAGAGGACACTATTAAAAACCCAGTGCTACTAACAATTACTGCAGTTCAGCATTTGATGAATTACTGCTATATCTTATTTCTTTACTAATATAGAAAAAAAAAAGCCAAATTTTCACAGAACCTGAGGAATCACACTTAGTTTAAAGCTTAGATTATGTGAGACTGTCTTTTCAATTAATAGAAATTAGTGACATCACCTAAATTGATCTTAGACTGAATTGTCAGAACAATATATTTGATCACTGAACATCTTTGTATGATTATACCTTATCAAATTGGGTCACATAACTAACATTCTTACCCCTCCCCCAATCCTCCATTAGTTTTGCTTAGTTTCTCTACAATCTTATCTCCTGAAAGGATTTTCAAGTAAAATGTACTGACAGTGTAGTTTTTCTATTGACTCTTGTGCTTTTAAAGAAAATTAAACTGTACAAAAACCTCCCAACTGCAGATGCTTTATTCTGAATACACAGCAATTTATAAAAATTATTGGATGTAGTAGATAAAATAATTCACAGTACTCGAAAATCTGCATGCATTTTGTTATTTTCTCATAATTTATAGATTTATCAATGAGGTTTCTAAATGCACATTAAAGTTGGGCATTAGTTTAACTTCTGATTTCCATTTTGCACGTCTTAAAAGCTTCTCAAGAGGCAAAATGGCTCCTGTGAAAGTCACCCCATTAGTCGCTATTGCTCTGATGACCAAGCAAGGCAGAAATACTCATTTGTCTTCCAAAATACCTTTGTCTATTCCAGAATGACTGTTTTCTTTGATGACCAGGACTGAGGACTGTGTGGCAATCAGGGACAGCTCAGCTCACAGTGACCAGTGAGGTTTCACCTTGCATTTTCATGGGGTCTCCACGCTGTTCAGCAGCTGCATCCTGAACCTCTGGTTTACAGGAGTGGCACAGCATAAAATGCTATGATGGAAGCTGTGACAGTTCATCAGCTGACTGACAGGCAGTCCAGTATCTGTGCAGTGCAGGTGGCAAAAGGAGATGGAAGCAATAATGTCAACATCCATTAAGCTGTCTCCAGCTGTCATTCAGATCCTAAAGCAACCACTCAGCTGTCTGGATCATCCTGCACAGTATAACCAGCATAAACTTGCCAATTTTAATATTTATGCCAGGAAAACATAAAAACTTTTAAGCAACTCTTCATCTAAAGTGCTCCTCGTTTATCAGAAATTAAATTGAAGAGTAGGGAGCAGGGATAATCTGCTGAAGAATCAGGGGGCCAACGGTGGTGACAGAAGTGACAGTGACACAAGGTCAAAAGCTCCACTAAGACACAGCTCTGCTCACCAAGCTATAGAAGAGTATCTCTGCTGAATACATTAAGAGGCTTCAGTTTTACACACAAGGCTGAATGTATTTCATGATAGGGTTTTTGATACTTCTAGTAGTATAAAAAATTTACTGAAAATGTCTTTTTTATTATATAAACAAGAGAAAGAATGTGGATTTAGATATGAGGAAGATGTTTAAGTTTTTTATTAGCCAGTAAAAAGACAAAACAAAACCAGATTGGAACAAGCAATGAAATTGAACCATCTCCTTTCCTTTATTTTGCAGATCAGGTTGGAAAAGGTGGCAGTTACATTAACGTTTGTTCCCTAACTACTGAACAGGTACTCACATAAGGTAAATTGAATCAAAATTTTATTTTAGGGTTAAAATGGGATTTTTTAAACTTGTAAACCAGTGCCACTAAACTTTAATGGCATTTTACCCATCAGTTGCTGCCTTGTCAAGACCTTATCCCCACCCAGTTGTGCCATGGACATTTTTGGTGACCTGCTGATATGCTTGTCAGTCAGATCATCTGACGAGGAGACAGACTCTCCTGATGAAGAAAAAGCCATCAAAGCTGGTTTTCACTTCTTCCACAACTTTTCTAATTTTTTACACAGTTTTTTTTCTGTGTATGAGTTCTTGAAAGAACTTGGCAGGGGTCTATTATTGTTGGTGTTTTATTTTTATTAAAATAAAAAAACAAAATTGAATTTATGAAACTTTTAAAATCTGAGATGTTTATTTCTGAATTTTTCTTGTTCAATAAATTGATAATTCACTTTCCATAAAACTTTCAACATCCTGTACAAACTACAAAATAATAACAATTTAACTATAGCATTATTTTCATCAAGTAGGCTAAAAATATTTCAGTTACCAAAAGAGGGATGTTTTCAGTTTGTTATAAATTCAGTGGAATGGTCCACAAATGCAACTAAAAACGCTGCAAATATTATTATTTTATAATTAAAAATTAATATAGAAAATAGAAAATAACAGCAACTTTAGTTACATTAAGTAAAAGTCATAGGCGAGGTACAGGAAAAAAGACTTTAGGTTTACCTCATTTATACATGGCAGCAGATGAAAGCCATTATATCCACTTTTTCTGTTGACTAAATTTTTTAGGGCTTTATTTTTCCTGAGACTGTGTCATGATCCCTGTTTGGATCAGCTTGATCAGGAATCTTTAACCGTGGCAAGGAGGATAGATACAGCTTGAAAGCATAAAGCAGTTTTTCATTGCCTAATAGTCATCAAAGATAGATCAGATTTAATATGCCAGCAAACTAAGCATTAATATGCTCCCCACATCCAATAAAAAATCCCAAGAGTCTTTGCCGGCATGGTGGGCACGAGGAACAAAAGCTGGTCTCAAGAAACAAATTTTCAACATTGTTACATTTCATCATCCATCCTATCCAGTCCTCAACAAAGATATTGACTGGCCTTCAGACTGACAACACAATGTTCTGGTTTTTCACGCACTGCCATGGGCAGAGACATCTTCTCCTAGACCAGGTTGCTCAGGGCTCCATCCAACCTGGCCTTGAGGCATCCATAACTTTTCTAGGAAACACATGCCAGGATCTCACCACCCTCATGGTAAAGAATTTCTTCCTAAAATCTAATCTAAAACTACCTTCTTTGTCCTATCATTACATGCCCTTCAAAAAAGTCCCTCTCCATCTCTCCTGTAGGCTCCCTTTAGATACTGGGAGGTTGCTCTAAGGTATCCTTGAAGTCTCTTCTCCAGGCTGAACTGGCCCAACTTTCCCAGCCTTTCCTCAGAGGAGAGATGTTCCAGCCCTCTGATCATTGTCATGGCCCTCACCTGGAATTGTTCCAACAGGTCCCTGCCCTCATGATAGGGGCCTCAGAGCTGAAGACAGTACTCTGCTCTAGGAGAAGAGAGCAAAACAAATACCAAAGTACCTTCAAATTACTGAGTTCTATAAGTTGCTAAATATAGTAGTTCAAAACTATTTGTTCAAAACTACAGTTCAAAACTATGTGGTATTTGCAGTCATGGCTCAATGTCCAAACGGAGATCGATAGGTATTGCAGTTGTCAGCATTGTTAACTATCTTTACTAGAACAAAGTACAGAGATGATCAAGACTGTAGGTTAGAGAAATTGCTTTGTATTTGGTATCACAAGTTGAAGCACTTAAAAATACCAATATTTTCCCCTTCTTTCACTCCTCTAGCTCCTATGTATAAAGAAATCAATCCCAAACATCTTACTTGAATAAAAAAAAACCCTCATCATAACCATGCCCAGGAATATCAGTGGAGCAAAAAATCATGTTTGATTATGTTCTGAATATCTAGGCAGCCTACTAAAAGAAGATTTTCTGACAAATATAAGCAAAAATATTTTTTTTGAGTGAAAATGGAAAAACACCACACTGTTCTCAAGTTTCACTTTTGTTCATAGGAATCAATTAACTTTTTTGTGCTCATCACAGTCCAGGAAATTATTTGCTCTGCTCCCAATTAGGGACTTGATGTATGGGGCTCATTACCTAAGGTCTTGTCTGTATGGATGGATGCAGACAGAACTCCATTCACTCTCCATGTAGTCCGGCATGAGCCCATTTTGGGCTCATGAACTAATTTAGTCGCATCAGAAAAATGGCACATTCCAGCAAAAGGGCTTTATAAAAAGACACAGAAATTCACTTATACCAGTACATTGGTTTTGAACCAGAGCTGGCTCATATCCAGAGAGTTCAGAGTATAACTAGAGGAGCTCAGGTTCCCTCTCATCCATTCATGTGGATGTGCCTGAAATAATACTGCGTTGCTTCTGCTCTCTGACAGTACAACTGTATTATTTTCCCACATGAGAGTAACTGGGGTAAAATAAAAATCTAGTGCAGAGCGTCGATAAACAACCTATACACTAACAGCTACTAAATTATGGTGTAATTTACTTAACCAAAAATGGGAATTAACTTCAAAAGCTTCAGCAAAAACATAAATTACAGTATATTCAGGGCTGTAAAACTGTTAATAAATAAATCATCTATTAATTATTACCTATCTGCAGGATACTATGACAAACAGATACCCATTACATTAAAACAGACAACTAATAAGGATATTGCTTCTCTTTTAAAGTTCAAATTACATTATTAAATTGCATACTGTTTTCTCAAAAAAAAAAAAAAAAAAAAAAGTATGCTGTTCTGCATACTGGTTTTTTTATAACAGTAACTGTAAGAATGAGGAATTTCGACATCTTTCCAAGTGTTTGACCACAATTACGAATAGCCAAATACCCAAACAAACATGTAGGGAGTGACAGGACTAGGTGCAATGGCTTTAAATGCAAAGTAGTTTTAGATCAGCTATTATGAAGAAATTCTTTACTGTGAGGGTGGTGAGACATTAGAACAGGTTACTCAGAGAAGTGGATGCCCTATCCCTGCAAGTGTTCAAGGCTAGGTTGCATGGGGCCCTAAGCAAGTTGTTCTAGAGCAATGTGTCCTTGCCCATGGCACAGAGGTTGGAACTAGATTATCTTTAAGATTCCTTTCACCCAAACCAGTTTATGACTCCATGTATTAACAAAGCTGTCTTCAACATCTACAGTAACAAACACCACCCACCCCCCCCCAAAAAAAAAAAAAAAACCAAAAAACAAAAAATACCAAAATACCACCCTCCCCAAAAAAAAAAAAAAAACCACCACAAACAAAAAAAAACCAACACAACACCCCCCCCCCCCCCCCCCAAAACCAAAGCCAAACAAAAAACCCCACCAAAATCAGTGACCTTCATTCCAGGTAAGAAAAACCAACTTGGTATTCAACACTATCTGGTATTTGCAGTGACGGCTCAATATCCAAACAGAGATCAATAACAAGCGGTGTCTTCCCATGGTCTCTAAAGGAACCAGGTGTGGTATCTTCATTTAATCATATAGCTCATGGGACAATGCACTAACAGCAAGTTTGTGGATATCTCAGGGGGACAATAGATTAATTAATGGGAATCTTGGGGGATCCTGCAGGCTTGAGGAGTGGGCCCATGTAAACCTCACGACATTTAACAGGAGAAATACAAGGTCCTGAAGTTGGGTCAAGGAAGTACCCAATGGCAATACAAACTGAGGGGTGACTGGAGTGAGCGCAGCCCTGCACAGAGGACTTGGTGACTCTGTTGGATGAAAAATTAAATGTGAAGCAGCAGTGAGCACCTGCCACCTAGGAAACCAATTATACCCGAGAGACCATAAATTAATGCATGGCCAACAGCTTGAGGGAGGCTATTTGCCCCTCTACTCTGCTCTCACAATACCCCACCCAGAGTACTGTGTCCAGTTGTGGAGCCCCCAGAACACAAAAGACATGGACCTGTTAAAGCATATTTAGTGGAAGGCTACAAAGATAATTGGAAGGCTGGACACCTGTTCTGTGAAGGAAGGCTGTGAGAGGTGAGGTTGTTCAGCCTGAAGAAGGTAAAGCTCTGGGGAAGTTTTATTGTGGCCTTTCAATCCTTAGTGGCAGGGGCTTACAAGAAAGCTACTGGAGGATCTTTTTACCACGTTCAGTAGTGACAGGACAAGAGGCAATCATTTTGAGTTGAAAGAGTGTAGTTTCAGATTGTACATAAGGAAGAAATCTTTTATTACAAGGGTGGTGAGACACTGGAATAGGTTTCCCAGAGAGGCTGTGGATGCTGCATCCCTGCAACTGTTCAAGGTCAGGCTGGCTGGGGCTTTGAGAAGCCTGGTCTTTTTGAAGGTTTATTAAGCAGAATGCAGCAGTGTCCTGTCTGGGCTCTGGTTCTATTAACATTTTAATAACATGGATAACACAAAATATGACATGCAATAACTCTCAGATGGTGGGAAACAACAAGAATTCCCAAATTTCTTGGGACAAATAAGAGGAACTACATTGTTCTTTATTTAAGCAACACCTACAAAGACATTGGAGGAAAAACTTACAGTTCTTAGGAGGAAATCTGGAAGTCTTTGGAATTTTTACTAAACAGACCCAGCAATATGCAGTAGTTCTCAATTTAATGTAATACTTGTCATCTGTGTCATCTGAAAGACACGAGGAGTAATCTGTTTGAATTAGCAGGTGGTTTGAGCTCTGCATCTTGCTTTGAGAATTGCTCTTGCAGAAAGTGATTCTTTTGGAGGCAATCCAGAAGAGAAAAACAGGAATTAGAAAGCTGTAGTGAGTGATCTGCATAGAAATGCTGAAGAGATTGGAGATAATTAGCCTAGAAAATGGAAGAGTTATGGATGGAAGGATTTATTTAAACACATTTTTTCAAGGTTTTATCTGGGGTGTTTACAGTCTTCAATTACATAAAAGAAACCTACAAGGAGAAGGAAGTAATTTTTTATTTATATTCACAATGATTAGTAGAAGAACTGGTTAATAAGAAAAATCTTTTAAAAAAACTAAACCAAGCCAAAACTTTTTTTAAAGGCAGCTACTGAAACAGGTCTGTGATAACTCACAAGTCTGAGTTCCTGATAGTGTCTAAAAATGGGCTAGATGGATATCTCTCAGGAATGTTTTAGATTAGATTCAGAATTTTTTGGGGGGAAAGAGGAAAGATACAGTGATTTCCCAAGGTTCTCCCAACTTCTTTTGTACAATTCCGTTTAAACCAACTCATTACAGTAGTGAAAGCACATTGGGTTATACAACACAAAGTACTTAATTTCAGGCATAGAAGATACACTATCTTTTGTAAAAACATAAATACATCACACACACTTATCCTAGTACATAGTCCCTTCAAAGTTAGCCTAAAGTATAAAGTGTATTTCTCTATTGTGCAGTGAGACTTCACCCACGTATAACAATAGCTGGTACATTAGAACTGCAAATGTGACCATTTCAAGGAAGTACAGTTCTGATATGCCAGAAACATCTCTTTTCTCCAACCCCTATGAAATATAAGTATTAGTAGGATAGAGGGATAAAATATTTTACCTCATAACACGCCTAGATATTCTGTTTGGAAACCAACCAACAAATAAAAAAACCCCACAGGAATTCAGAACATAAGTATTGTAATACACTTATTATTTTCTACCCTTACTCTGAAGTCTATATACCGCATCTAAGAGATCTGGGACAATCAAGATCTCTTACCCTGAACATAGATTGACTGTGCCAGTTTGAACCAATTAGTTCAACTTTCTGAGAAATGTCACTTAGTATAATGAAATAATAATCTGAACTCAGAGCATTGTGTAGACAAGGAAGCAATGCAAAAGTAAAACTTTTTTTTTCCAGCTTGTACATGAGGCCAGGACAGACTTAAACATCCACAGATTTTTCATAAAAGACAGAAAATACAGAACTTCCTATTTTGATTTTAGTACTTTTGTGTAATACGAGAGATCACATTCACATCCCTAAACTGCTAATGTTTTTTAAAGTAAGTAAGTTTCATAATTATTGGACTAGAGTGTTGTGGATTTGGTGGTGAAGGTGCTGTGACCTTCCTCGCCAGAAGCATCTTTAAAAAGACACCCGGATCAACAGAGGCACAGACACTCTCAGGTGCAGAGTCGTCAGCTCTTTATGCACCCTTAGGTGCAGAGTGATCAGCTCTCTAGTGCATTCTAAGGTGCAGAGTGATTTGCTCTTTGATGCACTCTCAGGTGTACAGTGATTAGGCCTTTGTGAGGCTGCCTGAGCAGCAAAGCCATATTTGCCACCCTGGGTGATGCAGAAGTAAAAGCAGCAAGACAGGATCTTCTCAGTCTCCAGGAGGGCTCCTTTATTCCACAAAGTCCAGAGGAGAAAGGAGTCAAATGGTCCTAGAGGCGAAGGATTATATCGGGTAGCCACGGGGGGGAGGGGTTTCATAACTTGGCCAATTGGAATTGGGAAAGGGACCAATCAGGAGAAGGACCCAAAAAGAACCAATCAGGAGGGGTAAAAACAAAGGGAATAACCAATGGGGTATGAAACATTAAGATAGAACTGTAAAGGCTCACGGGTTGAAGTATTTTTCTCAACTTGAGCCACAGGGAAAACCCTCAAAGGGACTTCCCAAAGGAGAGTCCCTGCAAACTGAGACAGTCTAGGGGCTACACATGGGTTGAAGCACATTTGTTCACCGTGAGCTACAAGGAAGTCCCCCAAGGGGACTTCCAAAAGGGACATCACTACAAACTGAGGCAGCCTAGGGGCTGTCCACTCTCCAAAAGAGTATATTGTCCCGTGCATATGGTGCAGGGACCACCACACTAGAGAATTACTGTCTTTCTCCTTCATGCAAACTCTGTATAAAAAGAAAATAGTTTTAACAGCAAAAATTGAAACAAACTTAATGGAAGTCTAGAGCCTTTGAGAGATTGAAGAAAGTAAGGTATAGTGCAATTTACTTCTACCAGTCTCAAGGGTAACCTGAAGACTTTCTTCTACTATTGGTTATTTAAAAGACAGAATCAGAGAGATGGAATGACAACTGTGGAAATTCATGTCTTAGGATTTTCAAAGACAAGTTGCACAAACACAAAAATGAAGATTTGGATTGTGAAATAAACATACACTTCTACACATATACTGCAATTCACACATTCTCGCATTTGGGTTTTAAATTATTTGATTGAATGATCTGATTTGATTTTTGGAGCAGTTTTTAAATTCTTTCAAGTAAGGAACAGAAGAAATGATATGTTAGTTATATAAGCAATCATTGCTTGGCAAATGGATCAAATCAAAGATTAAAATAATAATGAAAATTGTAATACAGTATTTTAAAATAATGCATTTAATCAAATCCTGATTGGGTCAAAAGCTTGCCTTGAGAAGGGAGGGTGAAACTTATCTATATATATACATATATAACTTGTATATATGTAATGCTCATTAAAAAGCATTTCCTGAGTTGTGCTAATAAATATTATCTGTAAGAATTTAAATTATTTTACTAGCACATTAGTGTATCAAATCCCACTATCACTGTCTTCACAGGGAAGAAAAAGAGTAACAAGCATTTACATCAGGACTGGGATTTATTCAAAAAAGGGTTATATAACACTTCCGGAGGTTGCAAAACCTTTCAGAAAAAAAAAAAAAATCATAAGTTGCTGAGAATTTTACCATAAATTGTTTATGAACCAATGCACTGATGGCATAGGATATTTGTTTAACAACAGATTTGATAAAAACTAAGCTAAAAATAAAATATGCTAGCAGACTTAGTATTATGTAAGCCTATAGTTTCTCTGCAAACAGATGATCAATTTTATTTACTGTGTTTTTAATGTTTTTCAATAAAAAGGCTACGAATCCCATCTATATTCACTTCTATAAAACCTAATGTCAGATTTCAGCTTTGTTTCAAAGCCTGCTTCTCTTGAGCTGAGTATCATGAAGAGTAGTATAGACTAAAATCAGACCTTTCACAGGAGGTCTGTATTCTTATATTCTAGATGCTGAAATTACTGTTAAAAATTAATAACTTTACCGATGTTTTCATATATATATATATGAAATGTTACAGATATATATATATAACATTTAATTTGACCTTAAGTCTTGAGCTTGTTAAAATATGAAAGTCTGTTACTCTGTTGGTTTTATGAATCTGATGGAATCTAAAGCGAAAGCAGGATTTTACTGCAGATAAATCATTGAAGAAATGTCACTGATACTTTTACCTCAAGAGCCCAAGGTAGGATTTTATCTGAGAATAAATCAACAATGCAGAAGTGGAATTCTACATATGAACAACTACCATGATAAACAGGAAAAAAATAAACTCTTACTTAATGATATCTAAGCCTGGAAAAGAACCACTTTATTTCTTTTTCTCAAATATAATGCTACATTTTTTTTCTTTCTATATATATGCACCTATATTCTGTATTATAACTCATGGATTTTTTTCAAGTTTTCCTTGTTCTTCAAGAATAAACAAAGAGCAATCAATACAATGGAATTTGTCTTGTGGGAACCAAGAATATATACATATATTTTAATATATGTTTAAGTGTTTCTCAGCAAGTCTAATGAGTTATAGATGTAAATGAGGTACTCAATATAAAGTATACTTTGGAAAGGGTTTTTCAATGGCATCTGCTAAAAAGATGAGATCTGGCATTTATCTGTTGCAAATACTTCAGAAAGATTTATTTTCTCTTAAATTAAGAAATTTCTACATGATTCTTCTATAGAGAACACAGCATGCTGGAAAAGAAAAAAGGAAAATAAAAGTAATTTTCTTGACATTTTTCAAACTCTAACACATTCCTTCATGCATAAAGTTTATTTTTATGTCTCCCCAGAAAACTACTGTGTAAAAGACTCAATTTAGTTTTGTGTTTTCTGTTTAGTTTCTTTTTTTTTTTAAGAAAACTAGTAGTCTTTGTTTATTTCTTGTGTATAAGAACTGAAAATATGCAGATCTTTTGAATGACTGCAAGAAAAACAGAAAAGTTAAAATTTTCCACAGAAAGCAGCTCTCTGTGCTCTTAAAATATCCACTTGTTTCCAGGACTTATACTCCCATATTTTATATCTCTTTCATTTCAGAGGCTGTTGTGTCCTTGTAAATGACATTTCACATTCCTTTGTGGGGAAACGTAAGTATACTTTTTAAAGACAGATTTTTGTGAACAAATACAGGACCGTAATCTATTGTAATGCTTTTTCTAATAAAGATTTCTTCTGTCTTCAAATACAGCCTCACTATAAATCTGTTCACAGGGGCCTAGGAAATATCATGTTGTATGTATGCAGATATACCCTGAAAAGGGTATACCTAATTTAGTATTCCCTTACTAGAAGTGTCTTGCCAAAGAATTTAATGTGTTAGAGATTTGAACTTTCTATATACTAAGAAAGCAAGCCTTCTAGATTTCAACACAACTCAACTGACATATGTCAGAATCCCAAGTTTTCTTTAGCACTGAGTTTTGGAATATATAAGAATATACCTGCTACAGACACTTTAAATCTAAGACAAGTCTTATGACGGTTGAAGAAATCCAAAGCAGACAAGTCTTTTCCAAACATCTAAAAAGTAATTTATTCTGTGCCGTAAGAAACAAATTAAACTTCTCCCTTGTATAACTGGGGATGTTCTCTTTTATTCCTATATCTGTCTAATCCTTTTTACCAATATCTCAGTCTCAGTGAATTAATTCTTTGCTTTAGTGTGACATGCTTGGTGTATTTAGCCCTAAGACAATCTAGGGGTGACATAGGAAATCATTACAGGCTTTCCCCAGAGTATATTCCTCTCTAGTCTTCAAGGAATCAATCCTGCAATGAGAAATTGAGAAGAAAAACAAGAAAAAGTGCTGGAGGCTGACTGAAACACTGCCTTTACCTTAACAGCAGAGAAAAAAGTCCTGCAAAAATACCCTGGATTTCTGAATACTGTGTGACCCTTAAGAATCCCTCCAGAGTAATGTAAGCTGTTTTTAAATGAGAAAACAGTGATCCCTGGAAAGGCTAGGTTTGTTTTGCAGGCCCTAAATGTTTTCTGGAGATATTCAGAATTGAGTTCACCTCATAACAGAGACCCTTGGAAAACATTTATGCACAAGATAGGTTTCATTTCAGTCTTGCTGTAAACACTGAAATATACAGTTCCTGAGCTGTTTTTCTATTTTGAAATAAATGGCAATTTAATAATCATATAATTCAATGAACAGAAAGGCTCAACCTGGGGCAATGGTGATGCTTGGTACAATTTGCCATCCTGTAAGTTATTAAGCCTTCTACCCACACTAAGCTTTGTGTCATTCATGCCCACTGGTCCTTCTCTCATTCACAGATCATCCTTATCTGTCATTAAGATGTCAACATCTGCATCCTGGGCTGCATTAAAGTGGGGTGACCAGCAGGTTGAGAGAGGTGAATCTGCCCTTCTGCTCCATACTCATGAGATCTCACTGGCAGTGCTGTATCCAGCTCTGGTGTCCTCAGCACAGGATGGACATGAAGCAAGTCCAGAGGAGGACCACAAAGATAATCAGAAGAATGGAGCCCCTCTCTGACTAAACAGGCTGAGAAAGCTGAAGTTGTTCAGCCTTGTTAAGAAAAGGCTCCATAAAGACTCCAGATGCCTTCCACTACTTAAAGGGAAAAATAAGTTTTTTAGACCAGCCAATAGTAATAGGACAAGGGGGGATGGATTTAAACTAGACGGAGAGAGATTTAGATTTTATGTTAGGAAGAAATCCTTTCCTCAGTGAGTACTCAAGCACTGGAACTCGAGGCTGTCTAGAGAATTTGTGGATGCTCATCCTGGGAAGTGTTCAGGGCCAGGCTGGATGGGGCCGTAAGCAAGCTGGTCTAGTGTAAGGTGTCCCTGCCCATGGTAGGAGGGATGGAAGCAGATGATCTTTACCGTCTCTTTCAACCCAAGCCATTCTATGATTCTGTGATAAAAAATACCAAACAAATTTAGGAATTAAATTAGCCTACTGTGCCTACAATATTTTAATTACTTAATGTTCAGAGGACAGAAATTTCCTTTCATTAAGATATTTAATTATGAGATCATATAAATTCTTTACTATCAGATCATAGAGGTTGGAACGGAATGTATAATATAGATAATATATATTATAGCCTCTCAAATATATAATCAGATTTATTCATTATATATATATATAGTGAGATAAATTGGAAAGTTTATTTATTGAGTAAAAATATGTGACAATAATGCCTAGGATTAGGAAAGATAGGGAAGTGTTGAATGAAACTTTACTGTATGTTATTCTATGATTCTATAAAAATTAAAGACTTGTAAATGTATATCCAGTTCACAAACAACAATAAATTTAGCTAGACCTTTTCACTCTTTGCTTACATAGGGACCTTTTGTTATGAGTTCCAAATCACTCTTGACATCTCTTCCTCTCTGTAATTACCTCCAAGCATCATTCACGAGTAGTGCTTTCAGGATTTTCTCTTCACATTTTATTTATTTCTAAGACAGGGTATTAGAGTATTTTACAGTATTCTGAATTTTATCACCATATCTCCTCCCCATGTTTGAACAGATACAAGGCTTTCTTTTCTCACAGTCCCCATTAGTATTTGCATTTCCTCCTAATATATTGCTAAACTCCAAATTTCACTAAGTACATTATTTTCTTTGTTAAATCACAACTGAAGATGTAAGTTCAAATATGAATTTATGCATATTTCAGTAAACCACTGATATTAATTTGGTTTCCATACAGACTCCAATCCACCTTTAAATGTGTTAAAGCCTAAACCAATATGAATTAAGTTTCATAGAAATATGAAGAATAGCCATAACGTCTCATTTAATATTCTCGTTTATCCATTTTACAACCCCTCCTCCAAAAAGCTGTATATTGTTTATAGTATTAGAAATAAGTAAAAACAAAAACCATTATATTAGTACTATTTTGTTACTTTCACACAGTGATATCCTTTCAGGGTATTTTAATATTTTAATAATCTAGAAATTGGATTCTTGGAACAAGGAAGTTAAATGATTTATTGTTAAATATTAAAATATGATTACACTATCTGGTGTTATTTACTTACTTTAATAGTCTATAGTACACATTCCCTGTAACACTGTATTCCTGCATATTCAGATTTCTCACACATGACCCGATTTCTTGTTTGTCAATTACTCCTTACTTTTTAATTGTTCTAGATTCACCCTTAATTTTGCATTTCTAAAAAGAAGCTTTTTAACTCAGATTTTTTACATAAGATTATTATCATCCCTTTCAGTCTTTTCGGTATTTGATTTTTCCCTATGATGTTGTTAGAAAATCCTTATTATCTTAACCCCTTTGGCTAGCATTAATCCATTTCTCTTTTTATACTGTCTTATCTTTGCCCTACAAGCTTTAACTTCAAATATTTTTGTCTGACTGCCTCTTCTGTTTCCCCTTTCCAGAACACTATTCAATAGTGATTGCTTATCTTGTCTTTCAGTGCCAGAAGCTACCAACAGCACAGTACAGCTGTGACATATCACAAGCAAAAGGGAAGGCACACAAACATGCCTCACTTTGTGAGAATGATGGAAAATACTGTAAGACACTATTTATTTTTTTAATGCAACCTCTTGGCATCACTGAACCTGACTTTCTAAATACCACACGGTTTCAAAAATCTATACATTAAGGATGACTCAGTCATAATTATTTTTGGAAAACTCTCTCTAGAATTTTTTTATTAGCTGTTCTTCAGATGAACTATTTTGGCCATTCTGCTCACTGTCATTGTGGTTTACATTTTTCTAATAATTAGAATACTAAAACCTGAAGCATGATAAAGAGTAACTGAAAAAACCCATGGTCCATTACAGTGACTGACAGAAATAACAAAATTAATTGACAACATACACATTAGATTCGATTATGGGTCTGGTTATTTGCTGAATCCTGACATATGTACAAACTATTAGGGATCAAAACAACCTCACCATGAACCAAAGAGAAAACTGAAATAAAATAAACAACTCAATCAGTTTCACCCTGAGCAAGGGATTTGACTACATGACCAATGAGAACCCTTCAAACCTAAAATTCACCTATGAGTCTATTTCAGATAATTTCAAAAGCATTTTTTAATATATTCACAAAATAGGTCTACAAGTAAAATCTCAGCCTTAAGGTAACAACATTAAGATCTCTTCAATTTATCATTGCATCTGGTAATATGAATATACTGAACTACTCTCAAACATGAAAGAACCCCAAAATCTTACCATGCACTCATATATTAAAATATCTCAGCCATAAACTGAAAAACCTGAACTCTTGTCTTCTGTGAGTACTTAATACCTGAAATCCTGTGCACCATATCACACCAGGGGAATGCTAAAATATAATCATGATAATGGACCCCTAATTTAAGTGATCTTCTATGGACTGCCATCAGTTCTAGATGCTCACTTGCAATAAAAAATGTCCTGACAGCTAACTGTTCTCACCCAGTTCATGTTGTAAATCTTTCAAGCTTCCAACCTGACTTATCAGTGTTTTCCAGAGGTTACCCAATTCTAACTTCTGTTCAGAGCAGAATCTAAAAATCCCAAACAAACAAAATGAACAAAACATAAAATCCCACAAAAGTCCCCTGAAAACCCCCAAACCCCGCAGAATCCCTCCATAAAACCAACTCCACAACCAAACGAAACAAACAAACAAACAAAAAACAACAACAAAAAAAACCCAACAAAACAGGGAAGGGAAGGGAAGGGAAGGGAAGGGAAGGGAAGGGAAGGGAAGGGAAGGAAGGGAAGGGAAGGGAAGGGAAGGGAAGGGAAGGGAAGGGAAGGGAAGGGAAGGGAAGGGAAGGGAAGGGAAGGGAAGGGAAGGGAAGGGAAGGGAAGGGAAGGGAAGGGAAGGGAAGGGAAGGGAAGGGAAGGGAAGGGAAGGGAAGGGAAGGGAAGGGAAGGGAAGGGAAGGGAAGGGAAGGGAAGGGAAGGGAAGGGAAGAGATAGGGGAAGCAGAAGGGAGGAAAAGAAGGGCAAAAAATTCCCAAAAGTAAAGCTCCTACATTTATAAATATTTTATTTTTTCTAAACGGAGAAATAGAACAAGTGCTGAGATGGTTGAGGGTAGCCTGATCCTCTTGTTTTCATAAACTCCTTGTTCAGATACCATGATCCTCTTGTTCTCATAAACTTTTCAGACTTACTTGTGGAGGCATAAATTGCCTTTTGATCGCCATATATCAACAATTTAGGAAAAAATATAGAAAACAATCTAATGCACATATAAAGGAGTAAGACGGACAGCAAATTAAGAGAAAAGTAGATTTAATTTAATGGCATTAGGAAATCTGTTTAAACATTTAAACTGAATATTTCTCAGTGAGTCAGGATTGATTTTTTCACAGGTTACCATGGATTTGGACATTAATGGAACACATAATTAGAACTAATACATAATGTTAGAACCATACAACTAAGTTCTGTGTGGCTGTCTTATCATGTGTCTAGTCACTGGTGTACATAGAAATTTCTTGGGAAACAGATATGTGCACTCAAAGGTTGTAGGGGACACCTGTGTGGACAGAGACATTTATGTATGGTATCTGGCCAGAGTTCAAGATCCATGCTATTAAATATTCACCTGGGAGAAAGAGCTAACATGACTTTATGTGTGGCAATGTGTCAGAGACAATGTGACTACAAAAAGGCAGGGGTAATTTATAGCATCTTCTTGAGTAAAAAAACCCCAGATATTCAGTAATAAAAATGAAGATTAACTGAATAAAGACAGCTCTGAGCACAAGCTGCCAGTCAAAAGCACATAGATGTAACATTGGCCTGAAAAGGTCATCAGTCCATCTGTTTCTTTGGCAGAGGTGACAACCAGCCCACATGGATTACTCTCTCCTAACAGTATTTAACATTCCATAATCCTCAAACTAAACAAAGCCAATCCTATAAAAATCCAGGGGACAATGTGAAGAATTTCTATGGTATTGCCCACAATGGGCTTGAAAGATCAGAGATACTATTCGATGGTAAAAAAACCCCACTGATTTCAACAGTCTCTGATCACCTAGGTCCTCCAAATAAAATTGTAAATGATGTCTCTATGTAGACAATTATTTCAATTTCTCTGAGCTTACAGTGAGTTTTATTATAAATAATTTAAAACAGAAAATGTACAACATACATTGAACTATTTGTTTTAGTCATGCAATTTGTTGCCCATTTTACTCACAAATGTAAGTATTTCCATGCTGTTTATAGTACACATGATTTCAGACATGTCATTTAGATTAAGGTACTGTCAGATTTGAGTAGACTCCAGTGCATTTACCCACGACAAACTTATTAAAAAATGTAGTAATTGCTTGTGATAGTGAAACAACTGCAGTAAGAAAAATAAAACCTTTAATAACACCTGTACCTCTGACTTCCTCTAATGACTAACTAGCTTGTAACTGTGCTTCTGTATCAACACAGAAATTAATGATTGCTATAAAGAAATCTAGAAATTTCACTGTGAATTTTGATTTTTAAAAGAATGTGTGGTTCTTCCCAGTAGTTCTTGTACTTGAGCTGATAAGCACTCAAAACTGAAGAACATGAAAGACTCTATTACTAACCTTCTTTTTTTCAATCTCACTGACATCAGATGGCATTAAATACTTACACAAGCAAGGCTTGACAAGCAGCATCATAAAAATCTTCAAGGCTACTGCAAATGGATTAACTCACAATATTTGCACATGGCCTAGATACCTGCTAAAATAGGGTTGAGCAGAATTGAAAGCTGCATTTCAAGCAAGTGGTGCAGATGATCTGAAATTAGCTCCTGAAGAGCCTATGTGGGGACATTCCTGTTCCCAGTGGCCTAAATAAAGCATTCCAGGACTGCACATTGAACTTTGTTCCCTCTTTGAGCTTGGTCAGGGACCTAGGTGAACATGTGAGTCTGTGGTGTGACAGAAAAAGGTACATGTCCTGCTGTGGACCAAACCTCCACATGTTCTTGGGCAATGCTATATACCTGAGACATTATTGAGCTGATCCCAAAGACTTCTTGCTTTCTTAGAAAAATACCAGCCACGGAAAAAGACGGAACACACCCTTCACATATAAACATGCTATTTAAAGTAACAATCTCTTAAGGAGAAGGAATTGCATGCTTGTGGTTATACTAAGCCTGAGGGAACTTAAGTCCTTGTTTTTTCTGGGATACTAGTTTCATTAGTAGGCAAAGAGCTTGGGCTAAGTGTCAGTAGTTTCTGGAATTCCTGTGCAACTACAGCACTGCAAGAAATAAGAAAGCAAGATTTATGGGGTCAGCAGAAGCAACTCAAAGGAAATCCCAATATGTACTGGAGATTAAAGTGATTCCTGACCAAGGGAACGCTAGGCTATGGAACACACACATTTAATTCACATTCCAGCTTAGCCCACTGTATAGGTTGCCTGCCTACACTCTACCGTTTGTAATGCAAGTATACTGTACAGTAATAGGCCTTGCAGAAATCAGTGAGGCATGGGCTGGAAGGCACATCCTGTCTTTTGTGACTGAAACCATTTTTGTGCATAAAAAAATCCCAATGGAGAAAACCAGTAGAAGCAGATGGCACAGAGCAATGGGAGAAAAGAATTGGATTTTCAGAGAATCTGTAAGATGGAGGAGGAATCATGGCCAAAGTAGACCATAAATCTGGGAATACTGGACTCTTCAGTGACTTCAGCTGGTTGTGTGACTGGAGTGACGAGGAAAAAAATCAGGGGATTAAATACAGGGATTCTATTACTTTGTCCAAGCCTGTGCACTTCTCTGGCTAGCTGAAATAAGAGAGTTTTTTGTTTTGTTTTCAGGATTTATTCATTTGTAATTCCTATGAAGCTTCTGTGCTTGTTTACTTCACCTGTTTTATGCCCCAGATGTGATAAACTGTAAGCTTAGAGTACTAATAAGACTGGAGCTCTGTGAAAGTGCAAGCTTCTGGGAAATCTGAGGGTTTAGCTGGAAGAGTAATGTAAAGAGCTAACAACCTAGACACAAGACAAAGCACAGGGAAACCAAAGGGGAAAAAAAACTAAAAAAAACATGCTCAGAACCAGTATAATTTCAAGGGAAACTTAAGAACGTATAAACCTCATATTAGGAGCTGCAAATCAAGAAGCATGCTCACTATTTAGCTCCATCGGGGCAACGTGACAATTTCTAACAGAGAACTACAAGTTACAAATACCAAATATGCTGAAATGGACTTTGTGGCCTGAGGGTCTGTCTTATGAGAGGAACAGTGTGTGATCATCCTTCAAGTAAGCATGCACATAATGTATTCTCTGATCAACACAGCACTTTGTGTCTTCGCCAGCACATCACTGCTACCATGAGCAATGTGTGTCTGCCAAAGGAACAAAGAAGAATACCAGGAGTCTTTTTAACTCCATGCCAAAAGGATCCCTGTCCTGAAATGGCAGAATTCCCGACTATATCACAGTACCAAACACAATCTTGGTGTCATATCGAAATAGTGCCTATCAATAGAAGAGATTTAGCCTCTCCAGTATTTTTATAAAGAAATCTCCAGTCTACCCTTTGTCTATTTGCCATTGTTTCATTTATTTATACATTTTGAATTAATCCACATAAAATAAAAAATACCTTCGAAATTTTCATATTTTAAGTTAATTTGAAATCTGATTTTCTCTGTGTAAATATCTGCATAGACTTCAGAATACAACAGTGATTCTCCCTAATTTGCTGAAAAAGATCACATTTCATTAATAGTATTTGCCTTTAAGATGTACAAAGACTGTAAGCAGTCATGACACATAAGCTCAGGACTTGTAATGGTAACTGATCTGTGATGAAAGACTAGACAAGACTTCTAAATCCTTGGTTGGTATCAGACATGTAACAAAGACCTATGTTAATAGAGCTATGCAATTCACAACATTCTGTACTGGTAGCAAAATAACTTGCATTTCTTGAGATCAGTCTTATAGCTGGAATAACAGCAACCAGATCTTTGAAAATATCCACATTTATTTTAATTTTATTTTAATTTTATTTTAATTTTATTTTAATTTTATTTTAATTTTATTTTAATTTTATTTTCTGTGACTTTCTACACCCCAGTGAAACACTGGGGTATAGTTTGAAGTGAAACACTGGGGTTGAAGTACACATGCAATAGGAAACAAACCTTAGGTATGTAAAAAATCATTTGAAATTATGCCACAGCATTACTGCAAGATACTCAGGATTTTTTAAAATGGCAGTTACTTATCTCTGAAAACTAATAATTGCTATATAGTGTTTCTGTAGATCACTAAAACATCTTGCATGCTTCTTTTGAAGTTCTCACCTCATGACATCTGACCAAATTATGAATTCTATTGTTAAGATGATCTTTCTGTTCTATTTTTTCATAACTTCCACTGTGTATCCCAACATCCTTTAGGGGCATATATTCTTCCACAGTTCATATCGTAATAAGTATTATCTTTTAATACTTTATAACTTAATGCCCTCTTCTTAGGATGAACTCCCTGACAGTGGCTGTCATCTCAAATGACTGTCAACTTTGTCTTCAGACACATATTCTAGAGACAAATTTACACAAAAACAAGAAATAAAAAGCATCTATTTCTACAGCAGTTGTCAGTCATAGCAGAACATCAGCCAACTGCTCCTAAAGAAATTCTTGTTTTTTTATCCAGATGTGTCTAGTGTGACACCATTTATCCAATAAAAATCAATGATGTGACACTACTTTTTTTCTTTTTTTTTCATTTAGCAAAAAATTATGCATGTTTTAGAATGCTAAAATTTTGCAACAAATTCCATGACAGTTTGGAGGGGTGGGAGGGAAGTACAATAATGATAACCACTGCCATTCTTCATGATTCTAAATGTATTTCAGTTTAGCTCTGTATCAGAATACATACAGCACTGCAATTGCCATTAAAAGGCCTCAGGACATGTCAAGTATTGTCTGAACTTGTTTCATTCTTCCTGGAGCTTTGTTCAGCTTGTTTAATGATCAGACAGCTATTGCCTGATTTGTTTAACTTTTGCTTATCTTTGTAGAACCATATTCTTTTTATAGAAGGTAGCAACAACCAGTTGTTCTGTACAGAAGGACGTAGGTATTCTACCCCAGCAAAATGATGGAGTGCAGAGGAGTACAGCACTGGCAAAGAGCCTGCTTTGAGAGCAGAGGTGTCCAAGCAGGGGACAGTGGGTGCAGTGCATGGGAGCATAGGTCTGGAAGGGCCACTGAAAGGCAAAAGATGGCCTTGGGGATCCCAGAGCCAATGAATATTAGACTGATGATCACCTAAAGCAGTGCAAATCTGGGAACTGACAAAACTGGCTTCCAGGACAACAAAAGCTGGGAATATTTACTGAACTTATGTAAGGGCAGCCCATATATAGTAAATTAATTGTAACTATTTATATTTGTTGATATTGATTTGTTTGACTGCAAATTATTATTGTTGATTGAATTAATTTCTAATAATATTTGGAGAAAATATTTTTAATAACAAAATAATGGTTTCCTGTTCTAATATTGATTAGATGCATTTCGGGAACCCACATCTCCAATTGAGAGCATTTACCAGCAAACCTGCTTTTAATTAAATCCTATTTACATGAATAATGATGTTAATTCAATTAATTCATTTATGTACAAGTGAACACAAAAGCAGGAATTTAGTAATGTCTGAAAAATATTTAGATGCTACATCCTGGCACGCTTGGATACCCTGTCATGTCCTATTTATTCTAGAAATTCAGTTATTGCAAAGTTACTGTACATACAATGTTACCAGACTAAAACCTACTTTTTGCAACAATTCAGATATCACATGGACAAAAATCCATTATCCAACAGCTTAAAAACAGGAAATAGTAGATAAATATCAGAGTCCTTCATTCTCTTCATCTATTTCATCTGCAAAGCAACCAATAAACTCCCACATTCACTTCAACCACCAGAAAATACTCAGGGAAAACAAGGATTTGATTTTCATCAGAACTATGAGGGGAAAAAAAAAAAGACTTTCAGGTTTAGCAGTAATGACATAATCTATATATGCTAAGTAACAGTGTGACACTGATTGCCAAGCAAAACTTTGATGTACTTATCCTCATAATATTACCAGAAGGCAAGAGTACAATTGTAACAATACCACTGGGACAGGAACATCAAAAAGCATTTAAAAAAGAAATCAAGTAAGTTTGCATGACTCATCATCACTTTCAAGATCCACACTGAAAATGAGGACTTCCGAAATGTTCAGCCCAGGGCAGCCCACACCTGCTGGTGTTTAGGGCTCTGGGTGTTGCCTCACTGTGAGAAGTAGCAAACTCCTGAGCCGAGTGATTCCAAAACGTGGTCCTGGACCACACCAGCTAGACCAAGCTTTGCACAAGTCACAACCAGAGATGGCATCCTCCTTTTATAATCTTCTGTGTTTAAACTGTCAACCCAGACCCGAATGTCCTGTAAACAACTGCAACAGCACTTGGAGCAATCTTGCTCTGCTTCTCAGAAGGGGCTGTCTGATCAAGAAATAGGAATATTGTTGATTTTTTCCCAATTATGAAGCTGCTCCAATTTTTGTGAAAATATTAAAAATTGAATATATAATTGAAAATTAATTTACAAGACAGGAAAACACTGGTTCCAGAGAAGGCTCCAAATATTTTTAGGTACATTAAATTCTCCCAGGACAATAGCCATCAAACTTTTCTGGGCATAAATCTGCTTCAAGAGGTATAACCAGTATCTATTGCATTTATGAACCTAAATAATAGCATAATCCACTGAAGCCCTATGGCCCCATACATAACTCTCACAACCTTATCAGCTGCTGAGATTGGCTAATATCCCAGCCTTGGCACACTCCTCCCTTCCAAGGAGAGTGGAACTTTATGATACTCTCTGTATTATTAGTGAATTCCTAGACATTTGATGCACAGACCAGCTGGACAAGGCTGTGTAGGCACATTACACCTGCAGTGCTGAACGTTTTCCCTCTTCTCCTTTGTCAGTGTGAAGCACATCTATCAACCTTCAAACACACCAGCACGGAGCATCTGTATGTTTGCCAGTTACTGCAGATATTGGCCAATGCCACAGAACAAACAAAACACTTCCAAGGATAAAACCACAACTTGTTACAGTTCAAGCTGAAGTGCCCAGCTTTGCAGACAATTAAAATCTTCTATGTGCACAGTACAAAAGGGAATGAAAAGGATAGAGAAGCAAACATTATTTAAAAAAAAAAAAAAAAAAGTGAACGGTTTAGGATTCAAAAAAAATATTTCATATGAAATAGTCAGACTTAAGATTCTACAAAAGCCTTTCAGGAAAATGTATTCTTGCACAAAGCAATTTTTTTTTTCATAACCAATACACAGCATGAATTAGATTCTCTGATTTTTTAATCTGTAATTTAAACCCTTTCAAGCTGCACTACTGGAATGAGCTACGAAGGCTTTGCTGATTTATCCCCAAGCACTCTGTGCACACTTTCATAGCGATCTGCACCACCCTTTAATCGTCAGTGGGAAGCCCTGGATAAACATGTAACTTGGACTCTCTTTTGAAGGATCTGCCAGTAATACTGTAATCAAACATGGTGCAACTGCCTAGAAACACAGTACTATGTAATTGGCTGCCGACCTGTTGAAAAGAGCAGGCAAGGGTAACATGTATCAACCATTTTTTGATGGACTTTTTTATGTAAGCAAATTTAAACTGTGGTAAACCAGCATTGCTGCTTCTCCCCAGCTCTTTTTTTGTGCCACTTTTAGGTGTTCCAGGGGAAGCTTAGCTGGGCTTTTTTGATGGACTTTTTTATGTAAGCAAATTTAAACTGTGGTAAACCAGCATTGCTGCTTCTCCCCAGCTCTTTTTTTGTGCCACTTTTAGGTGTTCCAGGGGAAGCTTAGCTGGGCCATAGCACATTTGCCCAACATCAAGATCATACATCTAAAAACCTGAGGTGAACAGTTTTCTACTGGGATGGTGTACTGGCATAACTCAGCAAAGGCAAAGCAGTAAAGCCATAATGGGGCCTCAGATTTTCACAAGCAACATGTTATAGTATACCTCAGCTGGTGACAATGGTTAATAAATTCCTACTTAACATAAGGAATGGATGTGTATCCCTACATAATAATTATAATAATAATAATAATGTTGGTGCATCCCTAGATAACTGATGAATGGGCTAGTAGTACATGAAGAACAACAGGTACCAGTCAGCTCTCAAAATGTTTCACATCTCCTGAAAAATTAAAGAGAGCAAATTAGCGAAAATTGCCCAAAAGTGGGTAACGTCCACCCCACTGTCATCAATTTTCTACTGAGCTTTCAAAAAATGGATGCTATTCAAATTTTATATTTTTGTTGTCGTTTCTGTCATTTCTAGGAGATATAAATAAAATTTTGACTTAATTACTGAAAATAGCTTGCTTCCAAATTTCAGCTGCACACATTTCAACACCATCAAAGAAATACTAATTTGAGTGCGTCATATGCCTTTTTTCCCTTCCAGATAATGAAAAAGAAACTGAAATAAAGCACACAGAGACAGACTAACCAGCTAAAACTGAAAGAAATGCAGCAAGAAGTTACATAATTGAGTTTACTTGAAAGTACATCTGCTTTGCTCCACCAAATGTCAAGGATGGTTTCAAAAGTAAAGTTACAGGGAAATAAAAAGATTTTATAAATAAAAAAATATTAAATAATTTGCTTTTGGTAGTACAAACATGTTATTACTGTTTCACATCTCTTTTGTAAGGTCTAATCTAATCTGTGTTTGGACCAAATTACATTGATAGAATGGTGAATTTGTCTTGAGTAAGGACAGTGACTTGGCCTTTGCAGAGCAAAGTAACAACATGGATCTTGTACCCTGTTGTTATTGTTTTTATTAATTCTGGTGGTGGCTAGTCCATCAGAAAACGGTGTCAGTAATTTGACAAAAACTTTATTTATAACTTCTCTAACAGATTAACAAAATCGAGAATGACTTTGAAAAATTTGACTGTCTTCCTCTTGAGGTTACACTAACATCAGAAAGGGCTGAAACTCTGAAATATTCATAAATTAGTGATGCATCATTTGTAAATTTGTATTTTATATAATGTACAACTTTCTCTGTCCTAAAGAGCATTTTATATTTCTTGTTAACAGTGAATGCAAACAATGCTCAATGGAATTCTGCGGTGACCTTTGTTTTATTACAATTACTGCATATTTATAAATGAACAACTAAACTCCAGTTTGAGAGCTACAACAACTTTGAGTTGGAATCCTTTGATAAAACACAACTGAATAAACTTCATAAATTTAATTCCCTAAGAAGAAAAAAAGAAAGCCTCCTCTGCAAATTCCTCTGTGTATACCCACACACAAAGCAGATTTTTCCATGCTTTTGCAAGTAGAAAACTAAACAAAACAGCAATATGGATAGATTTGAACAGAGGAGGATACTGCTTTAAAAATTGCTTTAAAAAGAGCACAGGAGAATAGATTGAATATAAAACATCATATGATCACTGTATTATATAAACACATAAAATAGAAATAAACATAGGTAAAAACAACTTCATAAAAATAAAAAATGGAATACCTGCATTATGTCATAATATAATTCCATGTCATGTCACTAAGACTTAGCAACTGAAATCTCACTGTGTAAGCAGAATCTACATCAACTTTTGCTAATGGCTGTTCTAGACTGGAACACTTCCACATCTGTCAAAGGCAGATGAAAATCAGAGGGCAAGGTCCAAAATACAATAAACATATTGCGGACCTTTTCCACTCAAAGAGTAATTGGAAAAATCTGAAGACAAAAGGCATAGCTTACTGGTACAAGAAAGGCCAACAAACAAGGCATGACTGGTGTGAAATACCTGATGGCAAAGCACTTGTTCACTGGAGGTAGCAGCAAGACAGTTTTCTTGAATTCTGTTCCTAATTTGGATACTTGTATTGACTTCATTCTGAACACCTGGCTTGTTTCTATACCTTACCCATTCTTTATCACTGATTTTTATTTATGTCCTGTGTTTCTCAGAGTAGAAGTTTGTAGCAACATTTATGCCCAGTTGAGAGCAGGTCTTCCAATATCTGAGGGCAATAATGTATACAGAGGTTTAATTCAAGCAAAAGTAAAAAGTTGAGAAACTAAAATCCTCGTTTGGGTTATAACATACGATTCAGCTGAAGCCATGAATGTTTTAAACAAGCAGTGAGTTGATAAAAAACTGCTATTCAAATCCTATACAGAACACCTGTGATCCTTACTAAGGCAAACATTAGACAAGCCAGCTGATTTTTCCCAAAAAATAATATACCATCTCATTAGTGTGTGAGAAGTGCTGAACAAAATACTGATAGAAACTGTGATACCAAAGAAATTACCACCTGGAGAGAGAAGGGCATTTGCTTATACCAATAAAGTATTTAAATAAATGAAAGCAAAGCCATTTATATAGGCTTTTTTGTATAGTGAAGGAAATGGTCTGGGTATTTTCCTTTTTCAAAGGATCAGACAATTCATTTATGGATTGATCCAAATCCCACTGAATTCTATACACATACATGAAGTGATGATTACACTTGCACACAAACTTCAAAACTTTACATCAAAACAAGAACCTTCATAGTTTACTGAAGTAAATCAGGTGGAAATAATCAATATAGCACAAACCAAAGTATAGTCATTAGTGATAATCACATATAATAATTTAAAACAAAAGTAAGGCTTATTGATTAAAAGAGATGCTGATCATTAATGTTTTTTCTACAGTGCACTGCTTCAAAAAAGAATTTGAAATCAAACTCACATGACTGTGATAAAGCACCCTATAACGAGTGGTTCAGAATGACTCAAACATGTAGTAGAAATAAAAAGTTTTGGGGTGATAATTTTCTTCTAGCAAAGTAAGTCAAAATAGGGCATATTATGTAGCACATGGCAATCCATAGGAGATTTTAAAATATGTCCTTCCACGGGGAACCAGACTTAAAAACACGATCTCTTTAACTCATTCTATTTATGTTTCTATGATGGCCATTAGCATTTTAGTTGGAACTATATTTAGCTAAAAGATAAAATTATTTTAAGTGAAATTATTTTTCTCTATAGTGCAGATTTTCACTGAGATCAAACTGCTTTTTCCAGTGTATTAATAAAACTGCTTAAAACTGCTCATAACCTGCATGACAACCACCTATTTCAGTATATCAGTTTAAAGTTTTTAAACAATATTTTGTAAAACATAATGAAAAATACTCTTCACACAAAATTCAAAAGTGTGTTTTTCCCTTAGTGCTCATCCTCCTTTATCCCCTTGAACTCATGAATAAAAGGGCCACTGCAAGCAGAAGGACATAAAAATTATTAAGCCTCTTTCAAGTATGTTACTGTACTCAATATTTTGGACAACTGTTTTATTTTGATTTTCTAAATTTTACTTTAGTCTCAAGTAGTTGTTGCTCACTAAATATTAAATATTCCTGTGGAAGTATATGGTTGTTAGACTCCATTTTGTAATTTTTGATCTTACTAGACAAATCCTTCACCGATTTAACAGTTTTAATCCTGTGATGAAGCCATTCTATGACATGGTATTACTGACTATGACTTTCTGACTAGGGATGTCCAGCCTATTTATTGAGCTAGTGACCTCTGGGTATGTGATGAATATTATGAATTCATCTCAAATGTGTGCAACAGGAAGTGGGCATTCATGGAATGGCAAGTAGATGAATGCATACATGTCAAGAAAGTTCTACAAAATTGTCCACATCCTACATCTTACTATTATTTAACAGTGTGACATAAATTACTAAAGACACATCTATTACAGTAAATTCTCTGTTAAGATCTCCATGTTGTTGTCAGATTTGAAATTGGGAAAAAATATTATTTGCTGAATACTGAGATGCTGGTACACAGTGAGCTCTTAGAATTCCTGAGAAAGTAGACCAATGCCACCTTTCTAGCATAATAAAATATCCCTACTAAAATTATTTTAGACCATCTGAATACGAGATACAAGATTAAGCCTCCAAATGCTGAGATTTAATAAATGTGAACATCCCTTCTCTTCTTCTCTTGGATGTAAGTAACAGGACAAAGAATTATTTCCATTCCTTCAGGAGGAACCCTGTCAGATTTGGCAGCAAACACAACAGGGAACTCTCTATAGTTTCTGTCTAAGTAATTGTTACAATACCTCACAATAATATTATGGCCACAATAAGAAAAAAGATTTTTGGATTCTCTCTTGGACTGCCTACAGGCAAAGTCTTTACATGTCTACTAGACTTGGAACTGGTCCCTGTCTTATTGACAGAGAAACTTCATGACATGCTTCAGTCACAGCACTGAAGATCAAGAGGACAAATTCCCCACATTCCCCACAGCCCTTAAGTTTAGGACCCCACCAAAGTATTAATTGAGCTCTATTTGCCAGTGCTTTGATCCAGGGTAACCATCTCAAATGTAAGGCCAGAGAAAAAGATCTAGACCCAGGGAAACTAGGTTTAAGTGAAATGGTAGCCATTTCCAACACTGCTTTAATCAATGACACCAAGGATGATCTTCCTACAGAAGAAATGCTGAATAAACCATGTATTTCCAAACCATTTTATTAAAACCCAACAGTTACAGCTTCTACTTTTTTGACCTAGATCCTTTCATTGTTCAATACTTCAGCACATTTAGAAACACAATGATCCATTGTATACTTGTCACGTCTTTTGTAAAATGCAACACTTCTTAAAAAGGAAAAATACCGACTTTCATCCGTTTTCCGAAGCCATTTATCATATTCGAAATTGTAAAAATCTTCAGAGGTTCAAAATAGAAACAGTTGGCTCTAATCAAAATGCTCTCTATTTACATAAGGCTTCTAAAATGGGACTGGAAATAGTTTTGGGAAAAGATTTTACACTTCACACAGTCAAGCTTGATGAAAGAAAATCTGATGGATGGGAAGGTTTGCATAATACTTAGAAAGCTGTCAGGTCCTTGCAATTCCTTTCCAAAAGTCACTTCTAGGCAATGTCAGTACAAAATCTCAAAATAATGCACAAATTCATAAACCACAAATCTAGAGCACTCTCTCAATCGTAAACTCCATTTCCTTTAAAACACAACTTACACTAGCAAAACTGTACTTCCAGTTGCTACTATGAACCCTAAAAACCATATCTTAGTTATTGGTCGACCTTATTTATGCTATCCATGCCAATCTAACTTGAACTAGATTGTTTGTGAAACAAAATCAGTATTTCTTGCCTTCATGTTTGCTGACAGAAGTGATGAACTGCATCACGTTTGTAGGAAGAATATTCTATGTTTTGACCCCTCAGTAAGGCCTTGATCTGAACCACAAACCAGCTTTTAACACACCTGACTGATGTGCCTAATGAATGTGACTGTATCTACAGAAAAAAAAAAGACTCAACACACCTCTAGTGCAGATTTTTAGCCTTCTGAGGAAAGGGGAAATTGCTTTTGACACTGAGTAGAAAACAAAAAGCTTAGTTCTAACTGAGAAGTACTGTGAGGCTTAATTTGCAAACCGATTGTAATTTTGAGTAAAAATCTAATGAACAATTTCAAAGTGCATTAAAGCAATTAAATAAAATGTTGAAGTAATTCTAATACTGTAAAAATTTTCATGAATACAAAACTGGACCCACTTAATAGAGTGGAAAAACAAGCAAATCAAACCTTTCACCTACCAAATGAAATTTCCACCCTCTCTAACAATGCCATTTCTCAAGTTCCTATGCAGGAAAACCCAAGAGTAGGTGTTTTAAAAGAATTAAAACATGTCCGAAATTGGAGGCAAAACATGCCGGAAACACCTTTTAAAATTTAAGGGAAGGGAAAAAAAAAATAAAGAAATGCTTGCCCTAAGCTTTCTCTGTCCTTTCAACTAAGGATATTCCTGAAACAGATGTTTAAACCTGGATACATTCCTTCCCCCGGAATTTAGTGTATTTTGGGGAAAGACGTGAGGCCCCCTCTGTGCTGGCCCTCCCCGGCCGAGGGAGGCAGGGGGAGGGATGGCCGCGCCTCCCCTCACGGCCTCGCACCGCGGCCGCGCTTCCTGCGCGCAGCGTTCCGCTCCGCGTCCTCCGCCGGGGGCTCCGCCGTGCCGCCCCTGACTCACACGGCGGGGGCCGAAGGGGCCGAAGGGGCGGCAGCAGAGCCTCCCCCCCGCTCTGCGGCCCCCGCGGCTCCCGCCCGGCTCCGCCTGCTGCGGCCGAGGCTGCCTCCGCCTCCCCGGGCACTGATTAGCTCTAAACGATGTTAAATACCATCCCTGCCACTGATCGAGCTTCTCTAGGAGGTTTTTGGGGCAGCCGTGCCTCCCCCGTCCCTCAGAAGCGTTCTGATCCCGCGCTGCTGGGTGGCGGGAGAGCGCGGAGCCACAGGACGCTCCGAGCGTCCCACTCGCCAGCCTTCCCCTCCCCCGGCCCTGCCCTTGGCCGCTGGCAGCGCGGCAGCTGGAGCAAGTTCAGCTTTTCTTCTCCCACAGCACTGGGGCTTGGCTGCCCTTAAAGAAAATCCTCTCCTAACAACGTGTCAATGTTACATTCCTCCACAAAGCAACTTCTATTAGGGGGGCTGGGAGCTTGGCACTGCCTCGCCACAGACTGAGAGCTTTGTGGCCATGCAAAAAACAAGGAGAGAAGGGAACATTTCCTGCATTAAAATGCAATACCCCAGGCTCGATGATTTATCCTCCCCCTCCCTCCATGCCCGCATGGCAGCTCTGAAGGACCCCCTCGCCAAGAGCCTGCATCCAGAGCCCCCATCTATGTTCCACCCACGCTTTCCCTGCCTCACAACCCCTCGAAGTCCTTCTAAAAATTGCTCTTGCACCCCAACCTCCCCAAAATGTCAGGCTAAAACGGGAGGTATGTAGCAGAGGGACTAGGTGGAAGGCTGCCATGCTAACTGCTGGACCCCTGCCTTCCCACCCCTCCACAGCACCCCCCTCCCCTTTTCCCAGCAGGGACATGAAGCAGCTGCTGGGACTGGAGCAGCTGCTGGGAATGGCACATCGCAACCCCCTCCTCGCTAATACAGCGAGGAGATTCTGAGCCTTCATCTCCAGGAGCTCAGACTGCCCAGAGAATGGGTGCAGGAGCAGCCAGTGGCCCCCTCACAGAGCTCTCAGGAGGTTAAACCAGCATGTCCTGCCTGCGCAGTGCCTCGCCTCTCCAGGCATCTCAGGCAGAGGCTTCACCCTAAGGAATTGCATTTGCTCTTGGTTTGTTTGCAGGTTGCTGAGGTCTGGTCCAGGGACCAGGTGTCCTGAACATGGTAAATCTCTTGGTCTTTTGATCAGGTTGCCTGAATGCCTTTGGAAATGTTTTCCTTGCAAAGTCGAGGGATCATATCAAGAAGGCCAAGGTTTTGCAGTTAGGTGGTTGCTGTAAAGAGGTGGTGAGGGGGAGACTGATTTCTGGCTCACCACCTGTGGGTATTACTGCAAGTGAGGCCTTTATACAGGTGGATCCTACTTGTGAGGAGCAGAACTCTATGCTGTAGGTTAGGTCAGTATGGAAATGAAAATGCAGCCTTCCCTGCCTTTAAGGGAGTGTGCATCTTCTCCAGCCCTTTCGCCTCATCTAGAGGAGAGTCAGAGTGGAGAGCAACTGAAACGAATGTGAGTATTAAAGACAGCCGGCAGCAGGACTTGGACACTGGCATGGCATTCAGCCCCCCCTCCAAGAAGCACCTACCTTCTTTTGGTGGCCGCTTGGCTTCTCTGGTGAGATTGCAGACCTGGGTGGTTTGCAGCTCCTGGGTCAGGCAGCCTTCCGTCTGCTCGTTGAGGGGCAGCACCACGTTATTGAGCAACACCAGGGACTGGTCGTCTATTCCCCATTCTCCCAAATGCTGAGGGCAGGTGCATTTTGTATACATGATCCCACAGGACTCGGTTTTCCCATTTTCAGATTTCAAGCAGCTCTCCAACCAAGTGCATAACACATGGCACCCAAACTGGCTTGGGCTCACCTTGTTCAACACCAAAAATTCAAAGAAGGATTTTTGGTCGTCTTCTTTTTTGTGTAATCCTGGGAAGTTGGTAGGATAGACACGACGTATCTGAATAAAATTCTTATCATACTGCAGAAATACAAAAGCATTCTTGGAGTTGCAGAGCTGCATTATAGAATGGTTATTTTTTAAAAGATCCTTTATTTTTTCATGAGAAAAATGATCAAACTGATAAGCCAAGAGGGAAAAGTTGGAGCAGCTGAAGTCCTTTTTGGAAAATTTCAGGTAAATACTATATTTGGTTGGATCTGGATTTTCCAGCGTCCAAGTGCAGTTTGTGAAGTTTTTAGGAAACATTTCACTTACAGAATACGATCCATAAATGACCCCTTTCACCAACGTGGAACACCAGAAGTCTTGGGCAGCATTAAATCCAAACATAACCAGTAGATAGGTGGAAAATATATAAATCAGCAAATTACGAACAGCCTTCATCCTATGTCATTTGGCCTGCAGGAGATGAAATGAAATAAAAATGCAAGTAGAATTCTTCACGCATAGAAAACCAAACTCCTTCCAATATTCGAGCCAGCTGTTTTCAAGCTTGCAGTTAGAGCCCCTTTCAGAAAGAAGGGCAGGTAATTTTTATTTTATAACGCAAGGGCCGGAGTTGCCGCTGTGTGCACAGCGCCATCACGTGGCCATCCCCACAGACACGTCTTTCACAGACAAAACTCAACATCTATTAGATTATTAATAGGAATGTCCTCTCCTCTCTAGGATTTAATCATCATGGCGTGGACTAGAACTGCTCAGCTTAAGTAAAAACCTAGATGCCTTACCTGACAGACCAAGAGAAGAGAAAATTATTTTTTTATTTATTTATTCATTCATTCAAAAAGTAAATAATTAATCTGCTATAGTTATGTATGTGCATATATGATATGCACACGCAGAATTTCACCAGAATCGAAAAAGAAAGCTGGTAGATTTTTTATATATGATTTTTCTCTTAAGTCTGAGAAGTAACTGAATTATTATAGCTATAATTTAAAAGGCACCAATTAGTATTTGTTACAAATGGAACATTATCTCCCATATGCCTACATGTCTTCACTCTGGCTGCCTGGTATACAGAGGTCTCTAAAGAGGCAGAAAATACTGAGATTAATAAAATTTTGACACTACTGAAGAAAGAAACAAAGACAGATGGATATAACTTTTGCTGGTCTGACATGACCACTAAATGCCAGCTTTTTAAGATAATAATTTCAATGTGCTTCAGCCTCTAAGGATATATAAAATGGATCACAGTATTAGTATTACAATCAGTAGCTCTGTATAACTGGCTGGGCTACAGCAGGATCTCTGCACCTATTGGACTGCAATTGCCCTCTTATTACGAATTACTTGTACTGTCTCATTAGCTCCTGTGTTTTGCAGCCGTGCACTTGAACAATGAAAGAAAATATTACATTTTCTCTTCTAGTATCTTCAATTAAAGACATTTTACTGCACCTGCCAACCCTCACAGTCTCCACATGCTCTGTTCTTTTGACAGTGGCCTAGGTTATTACAGCAAACCTGGGCTGTATTTACCTCCATAATGATATCCAAAAAATTTCAGGCTGAAGGTTTTCAGCATAAACCTTTGAAAAGTTGCTTATCTCTTACAAATGAGTAGTTTTTCACCTTCTGCTCTTAAATGCAAGCAGAAAAAAGTGATACCAACCTAATTTCAAAACTCTCTAGATTGCAGTCTCTTCCAGTGTTGCTCTGTAAGCAGAGGCACACATACAATCGGCACCGTTACTGAGTTTTGATGTGTGTCTTTGCATAGCTTTTCATCTCCTCACCAAACAGCAAGGCATCTTCTGTTTCCCATTGCGTAACACACAGCAAGTCACCAGATTAAGCTCCCTTGAAGAGATTTTCGTATCTCCTAGATTATAATGCAAACTCTGAATCCTGAAATGGGCAAAAAGCAGTACCAACTCTAACCCTCTTTATAGCAGAGGTTTAAAAAGGAAAAAAAAAAAAAAAGCAGAGCTGCTGCTGGGTCTATCCACATGGTCAGATTTTCTCCTTTCTGAGCATCCGTCTCAATGAATAATATGGTTCTCCTTCTCCAAACAGGGCTGGTACAGCATTTAAGCTTTTAAAAAAGAGAAACTTATTGGGAATTCTGGAAACAATTTCCCCTTTGCTGAAGCACTTTGCAGGCAATGCAGTTCTGCGCAGTGTTATTCAGGATGGTGTAGGCGTTGAAAGCCAATGTGACAATAAGTGTCTAAATTAAGAATTCCACCCATGAAAAAGGATTAATTTTATAATCTGGAAAGTAGAAAGGGAGCTTATTTGCTTTTCTGTTTGAAAAGGAAAAAAGCCTCTGACTTTTTACATCCTATGTAATATCTGCACTAGAAAAATAAAGACCTCTGCAGTGGTAGGCTGTTTCCTATGAAGAAATGTAATCAAATAGCCCGCATTTTAGCTGTGTATTTGTTCATGCACGGCTACTGAAACAGAACACTGTCTTTAATCCTCTCTCTCTGTGTGCATTACACACGCACACATGCACACACACACACGAACCGAGTGTGCCGGCAGCATTCAGTTAGTTTGCAGCATTGCTAGATGCAGAGTGAACCTGCTCGTTGGAAGGATTAAGACTCTCAGATAAAAAAGATACTTCTTTTCCATGGAGGAGGGAGTTAAAGAATGGCCACAGAGGCTTAAGGTTGCCTATTTGGGAAGGGGGAGAATCCTCTTCTGCTGAAAAGAAACGGGCATTTAGTTTGGATATTCTCCGAACTGATTTTCTAGGTGACACTGTAGTTTAGCCGAACATAGACGGCGCCATCACTCCATTTATTTTTTTTCCCCCAACAGAAGACCCACTGACTTCTCTTATTTTAACTTCCTATTAACCTAACAATTCCCCCCACCCCCCCATACAAATTACCCCAATCGTGCACAAACCTCAGGTTTTCTCGGTCTCGCTGGAAATTACTCTCAGGGAAGCAGACCTGTCGCAAGACGGACTTGTCTAACTTTTAAACTGCAGCGCTGAAGTAAATGCGGAGATCATTTCGTATGTGCTGTCTCTCTCTCTATCCTTCAGCAACAGCCTGTCCCCCTCCTCCGCCGCCTCCTCCCCGGAATCCCAAGCTAAAAGCTCTCCAGTCGTAATCCCTGGAAATGGGAAATGGAAATGCCCCGGGCGCCCTTACCTTCCACTCCGAAAGCTGTCAGGCTATTTCTCTAAAACACTAGCACCACAGGCACACGTCCCAACAACAGTGATGGAGAGATTCCCCTTCTGACGGAAGCACCGTTTCCCATTTTTCCCGGCTCAGGTTCAAAACCAAGATTTAAAAAACAGCAGAAGATAAAAAACGCAGAGAGAAAATCCCCGCGCGCTGCACGCACACCCCACCGAGGAAAAAAATCAGCTTTGGCTCCAGATCCACCAAATCCAACCACATGAAGGGAAAGAAAACAGAAAAAAAAAAAAAAAAAAAAAAGGGAAAAAGAAAAAAAAAAACCAACCCAAAAAACAACCACCTCAAACCAGCGAGACTGCAGGGGAAAAAATGGAAGTGGCTGAGCAAGCGAAGGTTTTTTTGTTTGGTTTTTTGTTGGTTTTTTTTGGTTTTTTTTTTACTTGAAACAAAGTCTCAGCACAGCAGCCCGATGCACGGCGATGCCAGGCAGTCGACGGTCTGAGAGAAGGACTAAGGCGCTAGTGCGGATTTGTTGGTGGGTTTTGTTGTTGTTGTTGTTGTTATTACTAATAGACTATTCCTCCTTCCTCCCTCCTCCTCCCCCCTCAGGCACTAATGGCCGGACAGCGGCGGGGGGTCCTCGGCTGCGATGTCGGGGAGCGGTGCGATCGCCGGGCGCGCCGGGAGCACGGCGGCAGCGGGAGCGCGTCTCTGCCGCTGCGTGTGGCTCTGCCTGGGCGTGCGCGCGCGCCCGTCCGTGTGCGCGCCCGCGCGTGCGGAGCCCGCCCGCCTCCGTGGGAGCCGGGCCGTGAGTGCGCGCATGTGCGCGCCCCCCGCGCGCCCCCGGCCGCCCGCTGGGGGTGGGGGCAGCCTGTGCGTGCGCGCGCGCCTGCGCCCCGCTCCGCGCGTGTCCGCGCGCGTCCGCGCGTGTGCGCGGCGCCCCCCGGGCAGGCGGGCCCGCGGTGCCTGCGCGCGTCACCCGCGCCCGGCGCGTCCCGGGAGCGCCGCTCGCTGCCCCCGGCGCGTTTCCCTGGCCGCCGTTCCCAGCGCTGGGGCCGGCTGCGCCCCGGCGTCAGAAAAACCCGCGGGCGGGGAGCGAGGGAAACGGGGACGCCGGGGCGGGAAGCTCGCACTTGATCTCCTTCCTCTTGTTTGGTTTTTTTTTTTTCTTCCAAAGCACAACCTCCCTCTCGCCGCAGCCCCAGGAGCTGTCGGCTCGGCCGCGCGATGCAGATCAACTGATACAGGGCTCCCGGGATAAACCCTCTCAAACCGCCGTCCGCCTCTGACTAGAAACAATAGCAATTTTCTCGGCGCGGCTGCAATTAACGCCGTGTTTGTTCCCCGCCAGAGATAAGGCTCTGCCCGATCGCAGCCGCATCCATTCCCTCGGCTGCCGCCGGCCGCCCTCTCCGCACGGGAAGGATGGAGAGGCGGCGGGGCTCGCCCGGCGCGGTGCCCAGTGCGGGAGCGGCGCTGCCCCGGCTGAGAGCGGAGTTTGCGGGGCGACAGCGGCTGAAGTGGCACCGTCAGCGGCGGGTGGTGTCAGACGGGGGAGGTTCATGATAAAAGCTTTGCCACAAGCCAGGCACCCCTTCTTTTCTTTTCTTTTGTTTTAAATTTTGCTATATCTTGGTATGGTTGGGTGTGTTTCTTTTCCCTTCCCTCCCGCTGAGTCCCTCCTGCTCCCCAGGTCGGGTTGGGTTGTCCTCTGGTTTTTCCGCTGCCGTGAGATATCGGAGCAGTCTGCACGACAACAGATATCCAGCGTGAAAATTAGGAGATGACATTTTAATAAATGCTGCTGTCAGTCAGCAGCTCTCAGCCTGGCTGCCATGTGCTCCCACTGCTGCCATTCTGCAGAGAGCACAAGGCCCTGCTGAGTTCGTGGGACAATAAGGCCTCTCCACGCCTACAAAGTTTATATGAAATATGGCTGTGTGATTATGGACACGACCTCCTATCCCGATGAAATGAAAGTTTAAATTTCTGGACAACATCCAAATCAATCAGTCCTTAAAGCGAACAGTTTTCTCCCCTACAGTCGTGTTCTAGCCCCTGCAAGGTTTGAGTTCCAGTAACACAGAGCTTTTATGATTACAATTACATGCTGCACAAATTCTGGTCAGAGGCATTGCTGGTCACAATCCACTTTCAACCAAAGTAAACCAAAAGATGGTTATAGCTTTTTACTGTATTTTCCATAGGTATAAGCTGTAAACCACATCCCTGCCAGCTTTTACACCCATAAATCCCTTATATCCCTGTCGAAGAAATAAAACAAAAAATATCTACCCAAAGGAAGGAAAATATGAGAGGTGTTCAGCATCTATGCCCAGCAAATGCAATGCAATGAAAACTGAACTGTTACTGGTGTAGAGGTAATCAAATTCTCTCATATTTGACTATCTGTGTGTGATCGTCATGTTGCTTGAAGTACTTAAAGGGAAGTTCTGTTCATTAGCAGGGTGGTATAGGAAGAATAAATCAAAGGTGTACATACAAAGCAGTATTTAAACTTTTTCATCTCCTTTACATCAAATGAAGAACTGTAAGGTAAGTCGCCAAAGAAAACAACTTGAATGAACTCTTTTACCTGTTTTCTATGGCACTGGCAAGTTGTAGCTCCTTTAATTGTGAGTGGAAAACAAAAAAATAATGAATGCACAGTGTATGGGAAGCAATTGTCTTTAGACATCTCTTAGGTATTCCAACCCAATGATTAACTTGAACTTTTCAATTTTGTGAAGACATGACAATGCTGGAGAGGAATCTGGGATCAAAGACTCCTTAGCCTCTCATCCACAAAGTGAGGGAAAGGGTGCAAGTTGCACAAGTCATGCCTAGGTTAACTGTGGCAGCTGAGGAGCAGAGGGGTGGGAAGCGATGGGACAGGGTGGGATGGGATGGCAGCACAGAGCACTGTTAAGATTTCTTTACAAGATTGGTGCAATTAGACTTGAACAATTCTGGTTTTAATGACTGGAACTAAATCATGAAGTAAGCTACACCATTTTTTTAAATACACAAATATCAACGATCCACTTGCAGGTGTTTTTCTACTGGAATTGAGGCCATTTTGAAAAAAAAAATGGTTGTCAGATGTCATGAAGCATTTGATTTGACATAAAAGAAAAATGTTATTTTGATAGTCTAGAAGTGAGAGTCAAGATATGCTTAAGTCTGCAAAATATAAATAGGTTGAAATGTGACAGTATGTTTGTTTAATTTGGGCATGCAGGTGACTTGTGTTTGGAATGATCCTGTTTTGTGTGTACATTTATTCATAAGTTACAGGCTGAAGGGCAGATGTAAAGTGAACCTATGCTCATAATGTGGAAATATTGAGTAGATCAATCTTTTTTGAGTACCTCTGTTAAAACCTAGGAATAATGCAATCCCACAGTTTCATGGGAGGGCTGTCAGCCCTGCATGGTACACGTGGTGCCATCTGTACTACAAAGAGTGTATCAAGGCACTGAAAGAAGTGTTATGTCGCTCAGTAGTAGTGTTGTAGGGATAGGCACAACATAGTGAATGCTAAATTTATAGTGCTGCTTTCTAGACTCAATGCAATTGTTTCAGCAAGGTTGGGCTTGATCCAAACTAGGAAAGAGGGAGGAAAGTAATGTTTTTAAGTAATTTCTGTATTGATGAGAAAAATGAGGCTTACCCAGTTTAATATGTTGGATGGAATAAATTAAAGGGCTTGTTTAGTTGGGTTTTTTTCCCCCAAATCTGCAGAAGCACTTTGAGATCTTTGGTATCTTGGTGACAGCAGATAGATGATTTCAGTCCAGATTTTAGTGAACATAGCACAAAATTCAACACAGTTGGAATTGGAATTATCACTGACAGTTTTGGTGCAAATTTGAAAAGGAAGGCCACATTTTAAAGCAAGTGGCTTTGGAGAACAGACTGTTCTCTAACTCAATCACCATTCTTCCTTAGGGGGACTCTTCAAGTAAAGGTCACTGTTGCAGCTTGCAGTGTCATTCCATTAAGCAAATAAGACAGTCTATTTCCAATACTGAAGGCACACATTAAAAAAAAAAATCTTAAAATAGTTTTCAACAAAGACTTTATTCATTATTATCAACATTATTGTGTTTAACTGACTCCAGAGTCACACTTAGATATGTCCTTCTATGTACACAAGAAAGGAAACTATTGTTATAGACTCAATTTACAGGTAAGAGTTGAGGGGCTATTACACTGAGCCTCTTGGCTTATGCAGAAATGCCATTGGTCAGTTTCCCATATCCCACTTCTTGCGGATGTGCAAGGCCCTTCAAAATCCCCTTTGGCAGGAGTAGACTTTCTACTCTGCATTACGTATTCTGCAGAGCACCAAGCTGTATTTCCCAGCTCCAAGTCAGGAAAAATGTTAAATCCAAAGCTGGTGTGACCACTTCAGGAGAAATATTGTGTAATTTGGTGTGAAGCAAGAAAATAAAATGGAAGATGCTGGCCATATTACAGGTATTATAAAATTCACTAAATTCCTACGTAAGAAGAGAAGAAAAATGCTTTGTTGTTCCAACTGATTGAGAACAAATGAAAATTGGGAAAAAAAAATCATGGAGTTGCTCATATTTTCTGGTCCAGGATGTTACAAACCATTGAAAATCAGCGCATTTCTCTATTAATTTCAGATTCTAAGTGAATTTTACCAGTATTAGTTTTCTCTCTGTTATTAAGAGGAAAGATTAATTTAATAAATAATAGTCTATGTTCTGTCTTCTGCATTTTAAATATACTTGGAAAGAGTATATGATTCTAATTAATTTTATTAGAGAAGTGATTCATATATTCATAAATAGATAATTAATAATGCAGCACCAGTAGATGGTGCTCAAGAATACATAGCATAACTGGAGGCATGGGTGAATAAAATGTTCGACTTTGAAAATGAAAAATTTTGGCAAAAATACTAACTTACATTTGGAAAGTTGATTTTTCATCAATGATGTCACCTTCCAAATTCAATCAAACCTTTGGTTGGTTGACAGTTTTCAAGTTGAAAATGTCAGTGATTTACTTGCTTGTTTGTTTTCATTCTTTGTATGGCTTCTTCAGCAAAGATTTTCACAAGTAATTCTAAGTTCTGCTGCTAGCTTTATGTATTTCAATGTTGTCATTCAATCCAATGAATTCAATAACTGGGCTGGAAGCAGTGAAGTTCATGCAATAGGTGACACTAAGAGTGTGGGCAGAAGGGGTCTGAATCACGTGTAGGGCGTGTACAGCATCCTACCACAGATGGTGGCTCTTGAAGGCTCCTAAGGAAGGTGCAGAAAACCCAGAACAGGACTGTTTTTGACAATCTGACTTCAGAAAAAAATCTCACCAAGTCTCCAGTATGCAGAGCTCTGTTTAAGTCTACAAATAATTTTAAATTCCCCTGCAATACTCATTTATCAAGTTTAACTCCTTACATTCTTGTTTTCTACATAAGCACCAAATTGTTTTCAATCTTAATTTTTTTTTATCTCAGCATTATCAAATGATGAGTCCCACAGCATAAATACTAAGTGAAAACTGATGTTCTGTTAGATTTGTTAGCTTTTTATTTCATTCAGCATATTCATATGTCACCATATTCTTGTATTAGTGCAGAGAGAAGTGAGATTCTGGCTTACTTCTAGCAGTTATGTCGTATTTTTCCAGGTATTTTTGCCATATCTTAATATCCTTTTAAGATATTCCACTCTGTTTCCACAAAACCCTGCTTCTATAATTCTTGCCACTTTTCTCTTAAACACCCCCTAGTCTTCTGATATCTTTCTAAAATGTAGAAATCAGCACTGCACACAGCAGTTCAGATCAGGGTGCAGCCCTGATTTTTATAACATTGCTTTTCTTTATCATCTCTTCCTGATTCATTTTAGTATCTTGCTTCTTCTGAGAGCTGCTACACTGAAGAGAGGTCTTCAGTTTGCTGTCCATGTCTATTCTTTTTATCAGTCTCCCGTGAGAAACTTTGTCAAGAAAGTTTAAATAAATGATGTCTATTGGTTCTCCTTTCACCACTTCAGTAGTTTACTGATGTGCTGAAAAATTCTAGCAGATGAGTTAGGTATCATCTTCCTTTGCACAGCTCTATCATCTCATGGTCTTGTGAGTGTTTTATTTTGTTATTTTTTAATTTTTTAGGTACAGACGTAAGATTTATGAATCGTTGATTCCCCGAATAATTCAAAACTCCTTTTATTATATATGTGAAACATTTTCAATTCTTTAACCTTCCAGTAAAGGAGTTTTTTTTTTCAATTAGAGATTGCATAGCTCAACTACTTGTTCAGGATTTTCAGTCTTGGTGGCTTCCTGCTTTTCAAATGATTGATTTGTTCCAGCACCTCTTCATCTGATAGTACCTAATTTTTATTACCCAAGAGTAGATATCTTCCTAACATCCTCTATTGTGAAGACTGATGCAAATAAATCTTCTGTGCTCCTAGCAATGTCCTTCTACTCCTTAATTGTTGTCTTTATTCTCTGAAGTTACTGGAAGACATAGTTACTCTTAAAAGTTTCTTGCTTTTGGTATATTTAAGGAGGCTCTGGTAATTTGTTTTTATATTTTTAACGTTATCCTTTTTATGAGTTACCTTTGCTATCCACTTTTTTCCCCTTTTTACCTCTTTGCCATTACAGTCTGTAATAATTTTCCTCATTTCCTGAAAGCTGCCTTTTCAGATGATGACAATTCCCTGCTTAGCTCAAGTAGCATCTCCAATCCTTTCATTTCAGTCCACTGGTTTACAACTTACCTTCCTTGTTTATCTCCTCCCACTCCCCATATGTGCATTTATCAATTGATGTATTCTTGGTTTTGGAAGGAACACAAATGCCACATTTTGACTAACATGCATTCTCTTGAAGGCCTCTGTCCAAAAGTTAGTGTTGTGACATTTTTTATCTTATATCTTGTTACATGCATTTAACCTCATTATTTTAAGACCATTTTATATATTAGTTTGGATATCCTTAATCCTTGACTTCTTTCTGCTTATTGCAATTGGAGTCTAAAAATATGTCTAAATTCTGTTTTAGAAATGGTCTCCAGTTTATCTAGCTGAGCTCATTGATTTAAGGGTGTCCTATGTCTTCCTAGGTGACACTCATTACTCAAAATAGTTTTCTTTCAATTATGTTTTGTTTCAAGAACTAGTTTCCTATAGTTCTGAGAAACTATATTTTTAATCTTGGCCATTTACATATCTGTTTTGTTTCTAATTGGGTTGTATAAAATTCATTACTATTCTGTTTTGTTACATATTCTTGCTTTGTCTCTTTTTCTGTGTCTTAGTATCTTAGTTTTGACTTGCATTTCTCAACATGTGTCTTTCTCTGTCCTGGCTTCCATTCCCAAGTACAGCCCTCTTCACTTAGAATGTTTTTTCACACTGGAATTTATAGAATCTTTCATGTACAAAGCAAAATTCTTCACAGAACTGTTTCATTTTTTTTATTCTGAGGCAGTTTACAAAGCATATAGGTTTTTTAAAAAATTATTTATTTAAATATTTATCCAGTAATTTTCTTATGTTACTACACTTCCATTGTGACAATTGCATAAAGCCTTCTGTTAGAAAGCCTTCTATTCCACTTATTTTGCTTTTAATTTTTAATTTTGCATAAATATTTGAAGTTCTTTATTTTCACCAGGTGTCATTTTATGGCACATTTCCTGGATTTGTTCTTCTTCAGTTGCATTTTAAATGGATACTCAGAAGAATTTGTATTACCAGTAACATTTGTAGATGACTTGGTTTTCTTTGTCTCTGTTTTTTAGGTGTTTGGAAAAAAATTCTAGCATGTCAATCTATGAAATTAATATTTTCAATACTTTATGTCTTGCCGATATAATTGCTGTCATTTGGTAACAAACTTGCCACTATTTCATGTGTGCACATAGTCTAGTGGTGAGATTCTGACTGGCTGTACTGGTGTAAGACTAAAGTTACAAGAAACTCATTTCAGTCCCAACACGTGGGCTGTATAATAAACTTTGCAAAATTAATTGGGGAATATTTATGCAAAGATCAAAATAAAAATAAGGCCACAGTTTTCATGTTAATTATCTAAATGCACTGAAATCCTCTTTATATTAGGAGGAATACAAATATTTTAAAAATGCACTTTCATCTCTGATGTTATTAATGTACTCTAAAATATTGCCTAGTCATTAATCAAATTGAACTGTGATAAATACAGAAAACCCCACAAACCCTGTGTCATTTTGGTTTGTTCTACTAAAAGGAATGAAATTCAGAGTTAATACTGAATCTGTCTTTAATGCTCTTCATTTTGCTTATGTAGGCTAGAGAAGAGTAATTTTATATAATTTGTGTGTCGTTAACATCACTAATCACAAAGGGCAGTGTTAAAAGATGATGTCTTGTGTTGAGCTTTTCCTTGCATTAATGAAAATGAAGGACTGATAAACCTGTCTAGAATTTAACTTTCTTCTGTAAGGGTTTAGTGTTTGAGATGGTGATGGTTTAACCCCACATAACCACTCACTCACTCCAGCCTCAGTCATGTTGGGGAAAGAATCGGAAGAGTAAAACTGAGAAAGCTCATGTGTTGAGATAACAATAGATAAAGCAAAGTCTGCACATACAAGGAAAAGAATCATTCACTACTTGCCATGGGCTGGCAGGTGTTCAGCTGTCTGCAGCAAGGCAGGGCTCCATTAGGTGTCACAGTTGCTTGGAAAGATAAATGCCCTCATTTCCTATGTTTCCCCCTTTCTTCTACTTCCCCCAGCTTTATTTACTGAACATGACCCCAAATGGTATGGAATGTCCCTTTGGTCACTTGGGCTCAGCTGTCCTAGCAATGTCCCCTCAGCTCCTTGGGCACCCCCAGCCTCCTCTCTGATGGAGTTGGATGAGGAGCAGAAAAGGCCTTGGCCGTGTACAAGGGCTGCCCATCAATAATGGAAACATCCCTGTTTTATGAACACTGTTTAAAGCACAAATTCAATACACAGCTGAACACTTTACTACTACTATGAATAAAATTATCTCTACCCCAACCAGAACTATCACAGAAATGCATAAATTATCCCGCTTGTCCCCCAGCAGGTTCAGTTGTGATCTGTTTAAAGATGTTGATCAAGATACCCATACAGAATCTTGTTTAAATATAAATTCTTAGTGGAAGACTTGGGTTCAAATTCATTTTTTGAGGGTTTGAAACTTAAAGTTTTTCCTTGTTATAACTTTTTAAGCTAGCAAAAAGGGCAGCAGCATTTGTTTAAGGTTAACAACAGCATTTGTTGTTCCTCTTAAGCCTCATTCAGGGACACCCCATCCACAATGTCTCTTCAGCATGAAACACAGAAAGAATTTTCTAAACTAGGATCAGAATCCAAGTGACTCTTTGTTCTCTTATGTCTTTGGTTCTAGTAAGGGGGAGTACAAATGGTATGGTGGCACTGTTACTGCTTTACTGCTGCTGACAAAGTATGGCCTGCCTGTCTCTTTGAAATAAAATTTCAAAAATTTATTTGAGGGGACGATTCAGAACTGTGTATCCTGAGCATGCAGAAATGATAGTTTGAAATGAATTTTTCAAAGGTTTCAAGCATATCCTTTTGTAACTCCAGTTATCTGGAGCTTTAAGTTGCCCCTCACAAAGAATGTCTTTCTGAGGCATATAGCTCTTCCCAAGAAACTTAGTGTAACAAAAAGCTGCATCCTAGCTCAGGCTTCCAAATTCCGTGCTAAAGAACAGGAATTGAAGTCTCAGCGCAGTCTTCCCCTGCATGCTTGTCTGATCCAAATGCATATATATTTTTAGAAAAAATAAATTAATGTGATGAGTTTTTACAGATGGTATTTTCTCAAATACCCAGTATTTCCGTGAAAAGACCATGCAAGGATTAGCTGAGTCCATCAGGAAGCTTCACCCTGGGAAGGAAAAAGGGACATGTTATGAGACTATGATACTACCGAGTCAAGATTGGCAAGGAAAGACAGGCTGGGGATTGTCTAGCAAAGGAACAGCAGGCATCATAAAAAGCTGGAAGGAGTCATGCTCAAAACAAGAGTTACTCATGCAGCAAGTAACTGACCTTTGAAACTCCTTGCCAAAGGATGTTGTAGATAATAAAAAATAAATAAAATACAAATTTTTGTGGACTTGGGCAAACTGGACAAGCAATTGAAAGAGAAATCCAGTGATGCTGGGCGTTGTCAATAAGTGTGCAAGTCATATCCACTTCAGGAATTCCCCTGTGCTGGAAATAATTAGAGGTTGGGAATGTGTTAGGGGAGAATCTTGAGCCTCCTTCAGCATCTATAGTCACTTTTGAAACCGCATGTGGGGCTGAATAAAACTTCGGGGTAGTACAACCATTTTGATCTTCACTCTTTTTGGATATTTTAATAGTGACAGAGAAGTAGATTTTCAGAGGTGAAAATCTGATAATTTTTTTTCCAGAGATCCTGGAATCAGTTGCAATTTGGAAGGAAGCACTGAACATGAATGTTGGGACATCTATTTCAATTTTAAAACATTGGCTGAACGCCCATAATTGCCTTAAGTGAGTGCTCACATTTAAAAATTTGAGGATAAAGTCCAGATTCAGATCAAGCTGAGACCCAGGAAAGAAATTCCCAAGGTCTTTTTCCTGTATTTAAACACCATTAGTTTTGCAAACACATCTGCAACTCCCGACATCTTAAAGGAGGAAGAAGCTATGTCCTAATCTAAAATTGTCCAGTATCTGAAATTTGATTGAACAGGCAAGGCTTATCTTAAACTAAACAGATGTTTTGGAAATGGGAATAAAAGACATACTTCATAGTTGTGGAAGAGATTGCTTTGGAGAAGAAAAAAAAAATGCTCTCTTAACCAAATCATTTCCTTGGCTGCATGGTGGGCATCCAGAGTAAATTATTTCATTAAAGCAGTCTGTTTAAAATTTTATATATACACCATACACTTTTGAAATCATATTGTAAAAATTATTAAAATATCTGAGAAAGAGGAAGCATCAGACAGTAGCAGCCAAAGGCATGAATGACAAATGCTGCTTACTAACATGACGAGAACTTCTCTTATGACTGTCAGTAAGGGGTTCATGGTCCACAGTTCTGCAAGGAGGTGCCTTGAGGCTCAGCTGCTTGAGGAAAACAGATGTAACTGTATCGTTCAAATTTTAAGAAATGCAAATTTTCAGACGTGTTTAAATATATGTTTCACGTCATTGTACTATTCTTCCAGCATGGAATTTTAGAGGAATAGCTAAGTTTACTTAATATTCTAAATAAATGTAAAACCTGAGTTAGGAGTTGTATGTTGGCAGTAGCTCAGCTCATATCAATGGCCTTGTATCAGTGTAAAACATATGTGAGAATGGAATCATGCTCTTGATATGTACTCGGGACTCAAACTGAAGAGTGAGAGGAGAATTTATATTACCAAAGGGCAGAATATTCTGTGAAAATGTGGGGTATTACTGTTAGGAGCTGCAGGTGGCTGTCATCATTCTGAAGAGACACATTTTGACAACACTATACAAAATATGAGAGATTGCAAGAAAAATAGTTCCCAAATTGTCAGGCACAAGAAGAGAATATTTGGAGGGTAGGTTTTTATTGTTGTTTTTAAAGATGAATAACTATGGGTGAGTGAGTGAAATAAAATTGCAGAGATGTACTAATTTATATAACTATCTACCACTGAATCCAAAAAGGCCAATAAATAAAAGGAATTAACCCAAACACAGTGTAGAGCATCTACACCAAATGTATTAGGCCTTCTGCTAAGAGCCATAGGTTTTTTGTCTTTCATAAATTCTGGCAATGTTCTCAGTCCTCTCCTGCCAATAGTGTCTGATTGCACTGAAATATTTCCCCCTCTATTTCTCCCTTTCTTTCCCTCATTTGCCTTTCTCTCTTTCTTCCTTTATGCACACTTGAATCTCTTATTTCACTGTTGTTAATCAGTGAATCCTAGACCTTTTGTTGAAGTGATATAACTAAAAATTTCTGGTGAATGATTTATTGTTCTGTTCTTGCTGAACATTGCTGACTGTTATCACAGTAAATGTAAGTAGTGTCACTGAAGTCAGCAGATCTATGCTGAATTAATCAGTATGGATTCTGGTCCTGAGAGTCATAATTGATAAAGTCGTTTGTGTGCTTGAAACAAATCATGAATGGATGTCTCAGTATAGGTTCCTTAAAACTGGCTTAATTGTACATTTAATTAGTTTTAGAGGGTGTCACCTTCACACAGAGCAACTCAGTTTCAAAATATGTTTGCTCTTAGTAAAGGTATTTATAATGTGATTATTCATAAACTTTATTTTTGTTTATTAGTATTAGGTTTTTGTCTGTGCTTTATATTTTGTGTATTAAATACCAGGCTTTTAAAAATAAGTAAGTACCTTGCAGAAGTGAAAGCAATAAATGGATGTAGTTTCAAACACTACACTGTGCTGTATATTCAAAAGTGACACAGGGTTAAAAAATAGTAGCCTGTTTTCAGTAAAATACTTAGATATGAACATATTTCTATTTTATACCCATTTTAAAATGTGAGAAAAAGAGACACAGAAATATTTAATGATAAAACTACTAAACCATGATATTCAAGTATACTGACAAGAAGCTGTTCTAATCTCTTTTCTTCCTGTCTTTTATATGCCTTCTCTGGCTTCTTCTCTCTTCATATATTTAATACGATACTTTCATCCCATTTACACAGCCTTGCCTAATCTTTTTTCTTATATAGTTCTTGCACTCATTTTTCTCTCTCAACTATATATTTCCATGTCTTTCTTCTCTTCTATGTATTCAGTATTTCTTCTCATGTTTCTCTTATTCCTGTGCTACTGGCTTCCTATAAGCATCTATATTGTTAGAATATTCTCCATATTCTAATTTTATGATCTATTATTGCTCTTTGAATTTGATTCCCAAAGTATTTTTTCAACTATTGGAAATATAGACAGAAGTTCAAGGATGTTGTTTATTTAAACAGCAACTTTCTTAAGTTAACAAGAACAAGAATTAACAGTGAATTAACAGTTAACAAGAATTTGACAGTGAAGAACAAGATTCCTTCCTTGACTGTTCCTACAAGGTGGAAGTACTTCTCAGTCTTTCCCATTCTCCCCACCATTCATCAGAAAACTGTCCCAGTAGTGGGATATTCATTGGAATCCATCTACCCAATTTTGGGCAGACTGCTAAAATGTAGATAGATGGATGACATCTTAAATGCAGATGTGTATATCTGGATTGCTTATTCCCCTGGTATGGTGAACAAATAGAAACAGGTAATTCTAATAATGTTTTTCATTGAATCTTGCTGTGGATCTTAAGCTGATCAAGCTGATTCGCATGCTGATAATTTTTCTTTTCCCTGTTCTGATATAAATTTCTGAGGTTGTGTGAGGTAAACCTTATTTCTGCTATCTCTGATCATGGGCTGGTAAAGTTGATTCTCCATTTGACTTGCCAGTTTCTTTGGGTATCCCCTTCACTACATCTGTTTTTGTGTCTAGTTTGAAAGGAAGTCAGATCTTTAATAAAATTTCTCTGCTAGAGACTTGCTATTTGTAACGAGACATACTTTAGTTGTGCATTTGAACCCATCAAGGAAGGTTTCTGATGCAAGATCCAGTCCTTTCAGTCTGGGGGTGAGGACCTATCTTCCCAAGTCCTAGTAAGCAATCGTAATGTACACATCTCTCTCCATGTCTTTTCCTTCTAGCAGCATAGTTTTTCTGACCCTGTTTCCATCTTCACTTTCCACCCTGTATCTCTTGGTGTTTCCAGTGGCTCCACACCAAGTTGGACTAGGGCATCACTGCAGAAGTGGGGTCACACCCATGCTGTCCTGAAAGTCTGAGGGCAGGCTGTGTTCTGACTCCTCCTGCCCCCAGGAGGCAGACAAATGCCAGCTTTATGCCTGGCAGAAGCCCAGGGGCATGCTGAGGCTCAGGCAGGATCTCTGTGTCGCTGCAGGCCCTCTCCTCCAGCATGGCAATAGTACATTACTGAAAAACACCACCCCATTCCTGTACCTAACTGCTGTCAGCCACAGGCTTGGAATTGTGTAGGCAAGTCCAGTTTGTGCTCTGGGATCCTCCATGCCTGGAAACAATATGCCCCTTACAGCCCTTGCTTGTAAATTACCAAAAATCAAAAGTAAACTGGCCATTGATCACATGCTTAGGAAGAGGAGTTCTTAGGATTCAAAGTCTTCACAAATGTTACTGAATTCAGGAGGTATGTGGCACCCTAAAGGCAGGAATTCACATCAAGTTCATATGAAGCGTTCTGATACCTACCCTACCCACAATTGCTGGACTTGCAGGAGTCAATGTCTTTTCTTTTTTTTTTTTTACTGCTGGTCAATTAAAAACAGAGATGATATTCTGGGTGCTCCTTCTCTCTGCTTGTCTTCGTTAATGCAGTGCTCTTTTGCCTTTGTCCCCTTTCTTGAGTTTTTGTCATCCAACATATCTTAGCAAGTTTCTTTGAAGCTGTAAACCCTTTGGGGCCAGGGACATGTCTTGTTAAAACTTAAGAAGTGGTGTAGAAGCGATTTTTACCATGCTAGAATAAAATTTAAATATAGATGTGAGATATAATAAAACTCCACACTCACATATGTGGCGGCCACAGTTGGAAATGTCCACTTGAGAGCAGAACAAGGGGCATAGTTCGCAAGCATCAGGCTCACTAACTGTATATTCAATAATTACTAATAATCTTCACACTTTAAATGTAACTGATAGAGCTTCACCATAAATTTGTTGTTGTTGTTGTTGTTGTTTAAAAGGTTTGGTTTGCAATACAATAATGGGTACTTGCCTAAATTACTTACTGATTGATTAACTCTCTATGAATCTGAATATACACATCTTCAATCCGATCTTTATTATGCAAAACGCCATTGAGCAATTAACTTTAATATAGTAACTGCTACTGATCACTTAGAAATAAGGATGTAGGTGGCATGTCTTGTGAGTTACCAACTGGTCTTAATTATGATGTTGAACTTTTGCACTTAAGTCCTACTACCTCTGTGGCTTTAATATAGAAACCACGTCTCTAATGAAAACATTTTTTTTAATGTTCATGTGGATTTTTCTCCGTGTTGTATTTTTGGACACAAGATGTTAATAAGAAAACTTTAAAATTGTAGTTGACTCAAAGAAATAGGAATAGAGACAAGTTTAATATATAGGAAATCTGAACTGTTTCTATAGGCTCAAAATGAAAATAGTTGTGAAGCTCAGTTATTAATCATATGCATTTTTAAACAATAAAATTGCTCATTTTTCTACTATTAGGGAATCTTCTACCAGATCACATTACTCAGAGGCTCATTTAGCCCAGCCTTGAATTCTTCCAGGGATGGGGAGTTCACAACTTCTCTAGTAAACCAGCTCCAGGGTGCCTTACCACCCTCTGAGTAAAGAATTTCTTCCTAACATCTAATCTAAGCCTGCTCTCTTTTAGTTAGAACCATTGTCCCTTGTAATGTCACTATCTGCTGTATAGAAAGTCCCTCTCCCTCCTTTTCAAGCCCCCTCAAGGTACTTGAAAGCTGTATAAGGTGTCCCCAAAGCCTTTTCTTCATGCTGAGCAACCCCAACTCTCTCAGCCTTTCCTTATAGGAATGGTGTTCCAGTCCTGTCATCAACTTAGTGTCTCTCCTATGGAATCATTCCAACAGGTCAACGACTCATTTTATGGAAAGCATTTTCTCCATTTTTATCTTAACTGTGTTTGAAGTTAAAACACTCTCTCACTTGCTTTTTATCCAGCTGGTTGGTAATAAGGTGAATATAAATGTAAAATCAGAGAGTTTGGAGTAACTAGATGACTGTGAAACATACACAGTTTTTGTTTCCTTACAAATCAGATGGAGAAGTAAGTGAAGAGGGAAATGGGCATGATTGCCTGAAATGAGAAGGGAATTGAAGTAGTTCAGAAATATTTCACCTAAGTGTGTCAGAATTACTTTTCTTACGACAGCATTTTGCCATTGCTCATTCAACCCATGACACAAAATTCTAATTATTGTCCTTCAGTGTTTGACTTGACAGTTTCTACTTGACCAAGCTATACCAATGGATGAACAAATTGTTGACCATTAGACTAATGGAGTTCCTGTAGTGAAGATATATGAGGCTAAATAGCACAGGTGTCTTCAGTCAGAAACTAAAGTAAAGGAAATTGTTCTAGTGTATTTTATAGTAACAGTTTATAATGCACCAATGAACACACAAATATTTTCAAAGAATTTAGTATACTGACATACAATTAAATTATCTGGAAAGCATTGGATTAGCAGCCTTGGCAACTACTAAATATTTACCTGTTGAGGGTATATATTTTGTTCCTTTTTACTCTAAAGAATTTTTTTCCCCCGTAAGTTACCAAGGAGACTAAGTGTCATATTTAAGACTATTTAACAAAACAAAGGGGTGATCGAAGCTTGGAGGGGGCAGGGGGCAGATAATGCAAGTTTTGGGGTAGGTGAAGGGCAGGTGCAAGTTTTGGGGCAGCCTGGCACTCTGGTTTTTGGCGTTCAGGGGAAAAGCACGGCTGGGTTGGTGCTCCTGCTAGAAGAGTTCACTGTCTCTGGAGTAGTCCAGTCCTGGGAAATCTGCCATCATCTGCTCGCCCTGGAATTCTGAGCTTCTCTGCTGCCCTGGGAGAGCTGGGCCAGGCCTGCCCCGCCATCGCGGTTTCGTTGGCACTGCTGCTCTTGCTGCAGTGTGACCCTGCACCCCCTGCCCTGCTGGGAGACCCTGCACTCCTGTGCCCTGCTGGGACACTCTGCCACTCCAGCTACCAGCCCGGGACTTTTCCACTGTTTCCAGCTTGGTGCTCTGAGGGTCCTACAGGGGCACCGAGACCAAACTGCCCTGGGTTTTTGTGAAGCAAAGTCCTCAAAGTTCTTTGTATGTTTTTCTGTTAACAATGCTGTAGGTTGGTTTTTGTTTGTTTGTTTATTTGCTTTGTTATACATACTAGTAAAGAACTGCTATTTCTATTTCCAAAATCTTTTGCCTAAAGGCTTTTAACTGAAAAATTATAATTGGAAAAAAGGGAGTGATAGTGGTGGTGGTTTACATTCTCCATTCCAAGGGAGGCTCCCACTTTCCCTGGCAGATACCTGTCTTCCCAAACCAAGACATTACCCTACTCTGATCACAGCAATGTTTGACTTCTTAAGTATTCCCTGCAGGTGCAGATTCCCTGTCTTATTACAGTATCCCTCTCTTTAGCATTTTCGAATGCCTGCCAAAGATACCTGTGTAGGGCCTCTGTACAGGAAAAAGAGGACCTTTTAGAAAACTCTGCATCACCAGGATTTTGGCTATTGGCCCCTCTTTCCCTTCCTACTCAGCAAATCAACCAGGCCATCCTCCAGGACAATGGCCAGGTTCTTGCTCCACACTTTTTCCTCCTGAACATTTCCAGTTTTTATGTTTGTGTAGCATGAAGGAAGAAAAATGAAATATGCTTGACTTTGCCTCAGCTTTATTTGTCTTCCATGTAAGATGACTCTAAGGAATGGGAATTGACAAGAATTGTCTTTGGACTAAACAGTATCACAATTAATCTGCAACAGCCTGTATTGATTAGTCAGCAGGTGGATGTGGATTGCATTCTGCCTCAGGTACACACCCTTGATATGCACTTTTACAGATTTGTCTTGGACTAATGTCAAAGTGAACTTTTGAGAAGCCCAGTCCTATACTGGGTGAGGAGCCAAGCTACAGGACACACTGTGAGGTAAAACCCACAAATGCAGGAAAAGAACCTGAAGCACAGGCGAAGGACTTTTATTGTTTACTTGTGATTTTTTCCTCAAAGAAAGTGGGCAGCCCTGTGAAGTTTTATTTTTGGGTAAAAATCTGAATGGACAAATCCTGTCTTGGTTTGCAGCATTACCTTGAGGAGCAGATTAGTTATGATAACTTTTGGTTGATTTTCTGTAAGCTTAGGGCCATATACTAGTTCTACAAATTAATTCAAGGGATTTCTAGCTAGAAAAATTTCTTCTGAATATGTTGAGTTTCTTCCAGTCTTCATCTTCCCTGCTGACTTAGCAGTCAGTGCTCACTCCACAGCTGAAGCTGGATGAGTTGGTGGAGTCCTCTCCATGATGCCTTGAGCAGCTGCTCTGAAGAACCACAGGGCACTTAGAAGCTGAACACTAGATCCCAGTAGCCCTTTGTCAGTTTTTTGGCCATGAGCTCCATAAGTCACAATGAATGTATTTTACTGTACTATATTTCAAATCCCTTGAAAAAACAAACCAAAACAAATTTAAAAAATGTACACAGTATTGTCTTCTAAATCGACACTATGAATGAATGCCTTCATTTAAATCTTTTGCTTCCTACATATCTAGGACCATATATGGACACACACTTCATTCACATGACCAGTCCAGAAAAGGATTTTCTGCCTCATCATTCTTTCCTCTGCATGGCCTGTGATATGTCTCTGGGTGTCTGTAATTTGAGCAGCCGGCTAGTCTTTATTCTAAAGAGACAGTGATGAAGGTAACCACTGGACATTTTGGTGTGTCTTAGTCATGAAAGGTGGGAGAGTGGAGGCTGAGCTACAGTGTTTAAGAGCTCAGGTGAGATAAATCTACAGTCTGTAGATAAAGCATACCTTCAGTTTTAGACATCACCACCAACAGACCTTTGGAAGACAGTGGGAAGAGGAGAGGCAAAACTCACCAGCCCAGGTTTCGTCCTGTTTCCAAGTGGTATTGAGGATGCTGGTACAAAATTAAACAGCATGTCCCATGCAGTCATACAGGGTAGATCTCTCAGATATATCCTGGAGCAGGTTTTTACCGGTGTGCTGTGAGAGCTTATGAGAGAGGTATAATGTTTGAAGACTTCTTGTTTTCTGAGCTCTGTATGCAGTTGGGATATGCTAGTATGATTATGGAGGCCTGAAGAAAGCACACCTGATGGGGTTGAATTTTTGAGGTGGTTAAAGCATACTACCACATAGTCACAGACAGCCCAGGTAAACTACTGTTCTGTAGAAAACACTCTAATCAGTGATTATGCAAGGATAGGGATAAAACACAATGGACAAGGTTGCTGGAGTAATAAAGTATGCACCCTCTTTCTCTGAGAGTGTTGCCATTCAGTTAGAATTAAGTGTTCTTTTTCATTTTCCTTATTTTTTTCAGTATTTGGCACATCTCTACCACTGCCAATGTACATGTCACTTTGTTCTTAGTTTTATTTTGTGTTATGATCATCACTTCCATAGGAATGAGGGAGGAGTAGTAAGAGCAATTCACTGAACTTCAATTTCATGAGGGAGAAAATGTCCAGACACTGTGAATGTAGCAAAATTAAGTAAACTTACATTATTTTATTTCCCCCTTTTTATTGGAACTGTTTATTTTAAAATACTTTTTTCATTTTTTCCATTTTACTCTTCTCTCATGTAATGTATTGCTGATACTACACATTGAATAAAGATACCTTTTTTCAATTATAAATTTGAAGTGTTTTAAAAGATGTCCCAGTAACTACATTCTATAGATACAAAGATGTTAAATTACTTTGCTAAGTTAACTAAGGAGAGAACAATAATAAAAATGAGAACAGAGAACCTTTTTCTTACCCTATTCTTCAGTGACAACCTGTGGTGCTTTTAGTGCAGAATCATGACAATGGATGCAGAAAAGCTGGGATGTGTTCATAGATGACATTCAAGAAAATTAAAATTATCTGTAATAGAAAGAGAATGAATACCCTGACCTCTTTGTACCTTTATGCACATTACATTTTATTCATGGGAGTAATTTCTCACAACTCCATAAAGTTATTCATTTGGTAGATAAAGTTAAGCATAGATTTCAATGCCTACAGGATGAAAGCATTGTGAATAATATTAACAGTATCAGAGTTGTTTTCTGTTTTCTTTCTGAGCCTATACGCTTGACTTTTGTTGTAATTTTTTGCTTTGTTTTGTTTTTGAGTCTTTTTGCTTTGTTTTGTTTTGTTATTGCCTGCCCTTCATAAGCAACTGTTATAAGGGAACTAGTCCTTGTCTTGTGTAGTAGGTGATTGCAATTTGATCTGAAAGAGATGAAAACAGTGAGTGAGATGAAAAATAAAATGCACTATGAAAAACCATTATTATAGGAAGCATACAGTTAAAACAAGATATCGAAGCCTGTGCTGCCTACTAGATAAAGGATAATTTAATTACACAAACACTCAGTTTTTTCACAGAGCTCTCATTTGTGTATTTTTGCTTATTTGTCTATTTGTACTACTTTAATATATTTTCCAAGACCTTTTTCAAGGTAAGATTTGATATAACTAAATTTACCTTTGAAAAGATTAAATGTAAGTGGTTTAAATGGTTAGTTTTAAGGGACCACCATCTGGTACATGGTTATTAAAGAAGGCCATGAAAATATTGCATGACAAAATTAATACACAGCTAAATTAACATAAAAACCTAAATTAACAAGCCAGTTCAAAATGCTGATTATGATTAATTTTGTATATAAGTTTGCATAATTTTGGATCTCTGTTATGACCCCTGGTGAGATGTAGAAAGGATTTTTGTAGGACACACAATATAGCAGTATTTGAGGGGATTACTAGTACTTCAGGGGATAAGAACCAGCAGAAGTCACTCAGCATTTTTTCTATCAGGTTACTCTAATAATAAACATCTATAATAATGAAAGAATTGCAAAATTGGATTTTTGAGGAGGTTAAGTGGGATTTTTATAAGCTCACTTTTTATGAGAGACTTAGAAGTACACTGAAAGTTATGACAGATATGAAGTCATTATGCATTAAAGTTTAATCTAAAATACTGATCAAAATTTCTTGGACATTGCATTTTTTTGTTGACATTTCTTATTATTCTTCCTGTGGTCACTGAAATCCCATTGCTCTATATCTGTGAATTATGAACAGTCCCTGTAGTATTAGGCTGATTAACTTAATAGGAAGCTATGTGCAAAATAAGCAGAAATAAATAAGTAAACAAAGTGCACAATTCACCCCTGTCAGCATTCCCAAGACATTAAGCGAAGGACAGTATTGCAATTTCTTAGTGTCAGCGGTTCTGGTTTTGACAAGGTGCAAACTTTGGTTTGACAGAGATAGTCTTCAAAGCGATACAGCAGTTAGCAAATACCCTTATATGTTTTGATTTCTAGGAAATTGAAGGTCAGTTGTTACAAACTGCTTAGGGAGACAAGCTGACAGGAAGATAAAGGGAGAAAGCTCCGGGAGCCGAAAGATGGAGGCCTCCATCCATTCTGAGAGCAGTGCATTCTGGTAGAGAGGCTAAAGGTGTGTGCAGTGAGACAGGGAGCTGCTAGGTAGTGTTTATGAAACTAATATGATTTTTTTTTTCTTGCATGCCAGCTTAACCCACTGTTGGAGCACAGGCATTGTTCAGTGGTTCAGCATTTGGGAATGTCCTGCAAAAGTATCGATTCGATCCTGTGTAGGTAAGATGCTGATAAATGGTTGATAATAGTTTTCAAGAGAAATTTTAATAAACTGGTAAATATTCAATGTGTTCAGAAAACATGACAATGAAACCTAGATAATAAATGATGCTAGCAATATAGAGGGTGGAAAACACCCTGGAGGACTCCAGGCAAAATTGGATGTCTGGTGTCACCTACCCACATTCCTTTTTTCACCATGTCTCCCTGACATACAAATCCTAGCACAGGATGTCTCCCTTCTTTAGGCTCCTCTTTTTTTTGGCCATTGACCATAGGGGCTTCCTATGGTGAACTACTTTGGATCTATGCTTTAGATCACTGAAATGAGGTAAGGTAAACCATGTCTGAAGTTCATCAATTCTCTTTCCACAGTCTTCTCTCTGCTCTGTTTTTCTGTTTATCCGTATATAATTTCTATGTGGACCTCAAACACAGACTTCACAGCTCTGTGTGTGTGTGTTTATGAACATTTGTCAGATTTTTTTAAGGATGTGATTCGTCATTTAAAAAACAATTCTTATTGATAGATGCTATATGTCTGCATATATGAGAATTTGAAAAGTAAAGAATCACCTCTGTCCTTTCCACAAAATTTAAAAACTCTGTCACCAAATATTTTAACAGTCCCCTAAGCAGCAGCTGTCTCTCTGTTGGATCAATGGTTAACGGCTCCTCAACTGCTGTAATAAAGATCTGTAGCCTCTCCCCAGACTGTTGCAAGTGTTGTGATCAACACACAAAGGGTTTGCTACAGCTCTAATTAGTTGGGACTGCTTTGAGTGCTGTCTTTCCCCCACAGCCCAGCTCACAAGTAAAAAGATATATTTTTAAATTAAATATACCGATAAAATACGTCAGTAAGAAAGTATTTACAGCTCACAGGTAAAAATAAAACTCTTTTTCTTTTCCCCTTGCTCTTATTTTAATTGTTTTAGAGTAGAGACAGGACTAGGGTTGCCTAACCACTTCTGAGGACGTGAGCACTATTTTTAGGGTGTCCTGATGGCTGCATTGTCATTTTAATTGCACAAAGGTTTAAGAGCAGGAGTGAGGGCCCCTACTTACCACCTGGATGACATTGTTTACACAGTTAAGAAGAACAACAGGTTATCTAAGACTGCGCAGCTGATCCTCCATACTTCAGTCTCATAAATTAAGGAAGAATCTGGGATAGTATCGTTACTTTAAAAAAAAAACAACCCCCCCCCCCAAAAAAAAAACAAAAAAACACCAAAAAATTTTTTGATCCACAATTTGTTTTGGGGTAAATTTATAGTAATTTTGTCTTGGTTTAATTAAATTGTGAATTATCTTCCTGGCTTGAAGTTAAAGAAAGAAAGAAAAAGAAAAAAAAGGAAAAAGGCAGATGTGGCTCCAAACTCAGCTGGAATTGGCTACCAATGCAGTCAGAAGGAGTTGAGAGCCAAGACATCTGCTTTCATGTTGGTAAAATCCTGTCTAAGAAGGGGATATGTGGCTTATAAGTGCTGAAGTAATTGGTAGCTGGAGGCTATTATTTTCTTACTCTTACAGAAACTACATACTTGTGTAAGAGGCAGAGCTTCTGGGTGCAGGCACCTGTTGAGTTCTAAACTCCACACAAACTTACAGAGGCAATGTGTTTTTCACTTCTGTAGTTTTAATTATTCTTTCCTACTGGTGACAGCAGGATGAAAATTCCTGAACTCAATATTGTTTCACATGAAGGGAAGAATGGGTATGATAAAACTCCTGTAATATTAATATGAGAATTCATAAAGAACACATTTTATATTACAGGTTTCATGACTTGACCCCAAATTCGCAGAAGATCCTACTTTTTGAAATGTGTGATTTCAGTAAAAATTGAGTTAATCCTTCCCACCCTGTCACCTTTCCAGCCTTATTTCTACAGTGGCTGGTATTCCTCTGTGTCTGTTTCCTTGGAGCTCTGATTTTAGCTGGGGCTCTGACAAATCTTCCTCTCAGCAGCCCATCTCTAAGAAGGTTACTCATGGTCTCCTCCAGTTTCTTGAGCATGGTCGCAGACCTTGGTCTACTGACTTGATGCTACACAGTGTTCACTGCCCAGAGACAGTCAATAGTTTGACTTTCAGATACAAGTGAAGAAGTTGAAATAAACTATATAATTGTATTTTCAGTAGACTGGAGGGTTCCTTAAAGAAACTAGGCCTTGTATTTTAGTTACCAGGAACAACAATTTTAAGTCTTTGAGGTTATTTCCTGTGTTTTTAAGATAGGATACATTGGATATAGTTCAGTGTATTACATGTTAACTTTTAACATAAACCCTTGCAAATATTTTTCTTAATGCAAACCTGATATATGGACTGTTAAGTTTGACAAAATAAGCAAGTGGATCTGGTATGCTTTACAAAATTATGGCTGGTTTCTCATTTATTGCATGACATACTTTTGACCTACTAAGACCTGATGGATGCCCGAGGGAGGTGATGCATTTATCAACAAGTTGAAAAGAGCTATATTTTTTCAGCAAATTAGTGATTCACATAATTATTTAGCAAATTTTATTTATTTGCAGCATTTGAGGGCTGATCTTACATACTTTTTTGTTGTTATTTTGGTTCTAAATGTTGCCTAGCCTTGCCTATTACATTTCTTAAAATCAGTGCATACAAATCCTCACAATTAGTCTTTTTTAAAAGCTTTCACAATTGTTTTTTTTTTTTTCAAGAGATGTGTACTGCTGAATTAAGTTGTTTTCTACCAGTATGTGATTATAATTGCCATTACACCAGTGATAAACAATTCTGAGTGTGGACTATTGGGATAAAAGAGGTCCATCAATGTATTTTTTACCAGGCATTTTAACACATAAATTTTTTGTCTTTATATTTCATCTGAGATTTTAAATTGTTACAATTAGGAGAAGCATAATAATTTAGCAGTTTACCAGTTCTGCCTCTTACAGTCCTATTCATATACACACAGCTCATGCTATCTTACTCTGTTCTGGAAAATAAAGAGAATATTAATAAATTTTAGTGAATAACTTAAACTAAATTTTGTTATAATTATTTCTTGTTCTGGGAATTTGAAACATTTGTATGGCAAATATCCACATTTTTCTGTTACAGATGAACAAATTGTATTCATGGTTCAGTGTGATCCATTCATTGGTTCATGGGTCCCAAAGTCCTTCAGGCAGTATGACAAATACACATAATTTCCCTGAATGCTAGGTTGTGCATGTTTTGTATCTGATTAAGTTGAAAGATATGTTAAAGAAATGTAGAAAAATCCTCATGTATAAAGATCCTCAGACAGCTCCCGATAGCTGCAAATCTCAGAAATCTCTGGAGCATTTTGGTATTCAAAGCAAAATTGGCAGTAATTTACACTCAATAAATTGGTTCCAGATCTGCCTGTTTCAGATGATATCACAAGGACACGATTTTATGTAAGATTCCCTTACCTTTTGTCAAAGTGTGTTCTTTTTAACTAATTTACCATGGCAAATGCAGATTATAAAGAGACTCCCTTGCCCGGCAGAGCATGAAAAAAAGTAATGGATCAATAGTTCATATACAAGCTATGTTTTAATCAAATGAAATCATCCTTTTTCCCCAAGTTTTTTGAAAAATATGGTTCTGGATTAATGGAAAAATTATTACATATATCATTCATAATGCATTGATAAAGCCTCTATTTGCTACAAACCACACAGTCTTTGCAGAGAGGTACAACAGGTTTTAACTTTTAACCAAAAAAAGTGAAAATTAAACCTTGTAGCAGTCAGACCTTGACTCTGAAGAACTAGTCCATTGTATAGTTTTAAGTTCATTGCTATTTGACAGCTTTACCAAATAGTTTGTTACAAAACTGATAAATTTGGTTCAGGATTTTTTTTTAAAGCAGCTGTGAAGATAGATTATCTGTCTGCAAGTTGTAAATTCATAGAAAACAGTAGGTTAAAAAATAACAACAGAAATTATAAATAAATATGAAAGTGTGAAATTAAGAAAATGAAAATTGAGACTGAAAGACAAATAGTTTTCTCATGGTGACATCACTTAAATTTGAAACCTTAAAACAAAAAAAATTGAAAACATTGAAACAAAGGAAAAAAATCACTGTCTAGCACTGGGAAAAGGATAGTTTAAATAATGTAATATTTCTTTTGTATTTTGAACTTACCAGCTCTGTGATTATGAATGGCAGTAATTTTAGGAGAAAGGAGGAAAAATGTGCTTTGTTCAGATGATAGTGGTACTTTGTTGGTTGCCTGTATGTGTCTGACAGACAAATGCTGTTGTGAAGTTGCTCATATCTCTATACACTCTATTATTTGAAGGAAAAAATGCTTTCAGTGGAAATGCATTAAAGAAGTCCATAGACACCCATTGCTTGACTTCAGTTTAAGTTGCAGTTGCAGGATGAGGTCAACTACATCTTGTACCTGTGGTATAAGCATACTTTGTGACTTGAAATCAATGAAGTATTGCAGCAAACATCTCTCCTGTCCTTATCTCTTTCTAAAAAGGAAAGCATCAGATGTCTGATAAAGGTAGTGTTTTTATTATTTCTGTCAGCTTTGTGCCACTTGAGGAAATTCTGGTTTTCCTGTTGCAGTGTAAGTTTAACTGACTGTTATACCTCCACCTTTGACCTTTATTACTAGTCTTTTTTTTTTTTTTTTTAAGATTTCAGAAAAGCTTGAGAATATGCATGATTCCATTGTATTCCTGGATCTCAATATCTATGTACTCTATATCCTTAATCTAGGGAAAAATAAGTGAACTTTGCACTTTTTTTCCAAGTTACTGGCAAAGATATGTTTGTAGATGCTTTTTCACTTTTTCTATCACAACATGTTGATAAGAATTACTGCTAGAGTATAATATTGCCCCTTTTTTTTACTTGAAAAATATTTATTTGCAGTATTTGTCTTTTTGTTCATATTACAGCACTGCAGCTAGATCTTTAATTGTTGACATGCTGTTTTATGGTGCTCCTCAGAAGTACATCAATTCTATTAGACAGATCATTGTGTAGGACCCCTTCATCTGAAACAAAACTGACCTGCTACTTTATATGTTTACATAGGCTGTCCATAGCTGTCTGAAGATATCAGGTGGAGTAACAGTCCAAATGTAAGACATTCTCCATTCTATGTACATGGAAAATATAAGAATAATGCCTATTTACATGATACTACTTTCGTTTTTATTTGAGATGTTTCATGAAAATTATGAATTAGCTTTTTCCTGGCCAAAAAGGCATTTATATGCAGGTGTTTATTGTTTTTCCTGCTTCAAATAAGTAAATTAATAAGTAACACAGAAACCCTAGTTTTAAATGAAAACGTTAAAATAGTAGTGAAGCATTTGTTCCCTGAAAAGACAAAGAAATCATAATAGATTTGTTCCTTTGTTGTTCTGAAGTGCCAAACATTTTATAAGATCTTATAAGGAAATAAAACCAAATACTACAACTTGTATACTGGAAAAGAAACTGTTTAAAAATAGCATGCAGATATGATCAGTTGATGAAATTTTGGTGCACCATGGCTGATTTTTCTGTCATACAACTAATTTTACAAATATTTCTGGACACAGTGAAAAGAATTACTCTTTCCTAATTTTGCAAATTGATATTATTCTTTCCCTATAGAAAAAGGCCAGGCTTTCTTTAAACAATGTAGTGGGCTGACAAGGCTCTGGTAGTGGGGAGATACAGGAGTGGCTCCTGTGAGAAGCTGCTAGAGGTTTCCTCCATGTCAAATAGAGCCAATGCCAGCCAGATCCAATATGAACCCATCACTGTTCAAGGCCAAGCCCACCAGCAAAGGTGGTAGCAATTCTGAGGTAATGTATTTAAGACAGGGAAAAAAGTTACTGCACGGGTGCAATTGCAGCCAGAGAAGGAGTGAGAACATGTGGGAGGAACAGAGCAGAAGGAGGGGCAGGAGGTGCTCCAGGTGCCAGAGCTGAGATTCCCCTGCAGCCTGTGGGGCAGCCCATGGTGAGGCAGCTGTGCCCCTGCAGCCCATGGAGGGCCAGGGGATGCAGAGATCCACCTGCAGCCCGGGGAGGAGACCCACACTGGAGCAGGTGGATGCCTGACAGAGGTTGGAAACCCATGGAAAACCCATGATGGTGCAGGCTCCTGGCAGGACCTGTGGAAAGAGGAGCCCATGCTGAAGCAGGTTTGCTGGCAGGACTTGTGACCCTCCAGTGGACCTACACTGGAGCAGGCTGTGCCTTAAGGACTGTACCTGGTGGAAGGGACACAGACTGGAGCAGTTTGTGAATAACTGCTGCCCGCAGAAATGACTCATGTTGAAGAAGTTTGCAGACTGTCTCCCACAGAAGAAACCTCACAGTGGAGAAAGTGAAGAGTGAGAGTTTTTCCTCAGAAGAGAAAGGAGAGGCAGAGTCAATGTGTGGTGAATTGACCTCAATCCCCATTCCCTGAGAAGTCAGAAGTCAAGTTGAGCTTGGGTGATACAGCTTTACACATACTCAGAATGAAATGAGACACATGAAGATGTATCGAGTCTCTGAGGGTGTCCTGCACTTTCAGATTGGCTTAAAATAATTATTAAGACTACTCTTCAGGTGTGTTTTGTAAAAGTAAAAGGTTTAATAAATGAAAAATAATTAACAATACAGAAACACAAAAGCTGAGCACAGGTGTTAAGAAGCCTCTGACACCTTGCTAAGACACCCTAAAAAGCCCTGGAGTTCCTTTGTGCTGTTTCTTTAGTACTAGATCGTTTAGATGGGCTGTTTGGCACCTTGCCCAGTGAAATTGGCAACAAGCTTTGAAGTACACTTCCAAAGCCCGAACAGTGTTCCTGTGCTGGAGACAATACAAATGAAAAGGGCACAGAACTTCCTAGTTTGGTTTTCTTAGATGTTTAGATAAGCTGGAACTTTTTCCCTTATATACAAACACCTGCTTGGTTGTGGGAAATGCATTCCAGCACTTGGGAAGAAGGGGCAGGTTGTGAGAATGTGTTTTACAATTTGGTTTTATTCCTTATTACCCTGCATTGATGTGCCTAGTAATAAATTAATTTTCCCAAGTCAATTCTGTTATGACCATGACAGTAATAGCTGAGTGATCTCTTCCTACCCTTATCTCAACCTGTGAGGCTTTTAATATTTTTTCTCCCTTGTTCAGTTGAGGAAGGGGAATGATGAGTGACTTGGGTGGGCACATGGCATCCAGGCAGAGTCTACCCACCACAGACACTCATTTATAGGGTCTTGTGGTATGGCCTTGCAGTCAGCAGCAAAGTAGCAGTTTGAATATTGCTGCATTTCCCTTAGTACCAGGTGATTATGCCTTCTGAGCTCTTGCATCTTGTGACCTTTTAGGTAATAATGTTGACTTATTGCTGCAATGTGACAAAATTTCTCATGAGATGTTGTAGGAGGGAATCATGGTTTTATTTAAAATTCATGCTCATACACATATTCTCATAACTAGTAGAGCGTGTGTTTTTCCAGATAGTCTGACCAACATTCAAGGATTCACAGGCATGTACTGAGGTGGCCTGGCTAGGATTCCTTGTGATGCCATGGAAGGTAATGAGCATACTGAGTCATTACCATGGCTCTCTCCTTTTTTTCCTATATTGGCAGCCATGATAATTTTTAGTATCATTTTTACATCCCTTAGGAGCTAACCTCAATTAGATTTTTTTTATTTTGTCAATCGTTTTATTCTCTCTGAACCCTCTCAACCTTTCTGCATCATTCTGGTTACCTTTCCTTTCTCTCTGTACCTTTGTGTACCTTTTGTTTCTCTTTGTACCTTTGCCCATCCTGTTCAGGGTGTGGGCTATTCTTAATTTTCTTCTCCTTGATTTTCTTCTCCATAGTACGCTGCATGTACCAGCACAGAGATCTTAATTTTCTTATCTGGATGCCATAAACAATGTGTTTTTTACATCCCTCTTTTGCTGCTTCAATATCTAGACTTCCAATATCCTTTGATTCTCCAGTATAATTTCTGTTGCAATTCTGGCTGGGGGGACAAGACCACATGAGGACCTGAGATTCAACAAGGCCAAGTAACGGGTCCTTCACTTTGGCCACAATAACCCCATGCAGCACTACAGGTTGGGACAAGAGTGACTGAAAAGAGGGCTGGTGGAAAAGAATCTGAGGGTGCTGGTTGACAGCAACTGAACATGAGCTGAACATGAGCATGTGCCTAGTGGCCAGGAGGATCAATGGCATCCTGGCCTGTATCAGTAATAGTGTGCTGTGATTATCCCTCTGTACTTGGCACCAGTGGCACCACAAACCCTGTGTCCAGTTCCAGGCCCTTCTCTACACAAAAGACATTGAGGGGTTGGAACAAGTAAGAGAAGGGCAACAGAGCTGGTGAATTATCTAGAGGGTGAGTCCTATGAGGAGTGACTGAGCTCACCCACTGATCTGGGGTTGTTTATCCAGGATGAAAGGAGGCTTAGGGAGAACCTTGTTGTTCTCTACAACTACCTAAAAGGAGGGTACAGCTGGGGAGGGACTTAGTGTCTTTTCTCCAGCAATTAGTGACAGTACATAGCCTCAAGCTGAGCCAGAGAAGGTCCAGGCTGAACAAATGTCTGCATGGAAAGGATTGCTAAACAATGGAATGGGCTGCCCAGGGAGGTGGAGTCACCATCCCTGGAGGTGTTCAGTAAGCAACTGAGATGGCATTTAGTGCTATGGGCTAGTTGGCAAGTTGGTGATCAGTCAAATTTTGGATGTGATGATCTCAGAGGTCTCTTCAACCTAAATGATTTTGTGGTTATGTGCCATTTCAGGATGAACTCTGAAGTTGCACTGTATGTTTCAGCTGAGGTATTAAAAGTGTATTGCAGGCTATAGAGTCCATCACTGTCTGAAGCCAAAGTCTTGTTCCTTTCATTAGAGAAGGATCAGCAGAAGAAGGAGGTGACCATTTAAGCAGTTTTAGTGTAATATTGCACAATGCAGGAAAACTGTACACAGAAAAATATCCATGATAATTACTGATTTTTTTTAAAGAAACAGGATTTTCAGGTTCATTGGTCCCCTGAAAAGAATTTTGGTGATTGGCAGTCTAGGCTAAATGAACACAAGAAGGACCCTTTTCTCTGACCCATTGATTTTTTCATGTTTTTACATGCCATGGAAATAACGAGATTTATTAAAAGGACCTCACATTTGTTAACCATTTGTTACAGATACCCATTTATCATAGCATCAAGAAGACTTTACAAAGCTGAAGCTGAAAAATAATTTCCAAAGTGAGTTGAATCAGTGTAATATGTGAATACATGTAATATGATCTCTTGTGACATATACCTTTGACCAAATACTATTAATAGTGGTATACAGGATAATATGGCCTTAGTAGTAATAACTGGAAAATCACTTCATCATTGGAAGATGAAAACAAACAAACAAAAAACCTAAATAATAATGGTTTCACAGTGATGTGTAATTTTTCTTCAATTAAGCATTTTATGAATTTAAGATGTGAGTACAGTCACAGCAGTTCCGTCCCCCACATTATAAATAGACAGTGAAAGAGAGCATATGTAAAGAATACAATTTAACAATCCTTTAATGCTACTTTGAACAAGCTGCAAATGCAATTGTAGAATTATTGTATTTTTCAAATGACCTGGTAGGACCTGCAGTTTATATAACTCATTTGCGATGGTATTATGTTTTTGTTTTCCTCTTTTATCATTAATCTGCATAGTTACAATTAGAAGTTTTGCTTGATTAAGAAAAAACATAATGCTAAACATTTAGACAAGTAAGAACCAAGCCCTTGAGGTTTTCTTTTAAAAAATCTTAATAATTTATGATTATTTTAAAGGGTAGACAAATGGCATAAAAATGTATTTTAAAAGCATTTTACAGAAACAATAGAGTTGTACATAGGTGTTAATATCTATTCTTTCATCATTCTGCCAATTTATTTTAACGTGTATAGTGATACTGATGCCTTGGGAAGGCTGACCTGAAACAGAGACCAGACAGAGCTAGAGAATAAAGTAGATATTTATTGAAAGGCCTCTAGGATACACCTTGGGCAGGACAACAACCTGACCAGGGCTACACCCAGGACGGACTAAGAATAGTCACAAAATGGCTAACCAGTCATGAGATCTTATACTTTTATAAGTTTTGATCCATTTGCATATTGGGATTTAATTGTCCAATTACAGCTTCAGGTTGTGAAGTCTCATCCTTCTTCATGTTCACTGTTGTTTATGCTTTCGGGCCTGAAAGTTGTTCTTGGTCTTCAGCAGGAAAAGGATTTGTTTTGTCTTCCTACTCAGTGAAGAGAGCTTACTAGTACTTAATATGAGGCTCAGAACTACACCCCTAGGCAGCACAGAATCTGAAAAACAAGAAAGCTAAAACTTAAGGCATTGTTTCCCCCTTAATCAACCTGGTGTCCTACAGCTTCCTGCAGGTCACCATATTGATGGTGGCCTTAGCTTGGATGTCCACTCAGTCTCCAAGAGAGGACATAGAATAGATAGAGGGAGGTATCATAGAGAGACAATAGCAATTACTGCTTGACTTGGAAATACTTTGCATATTTTTGGTACCATAGAAACCAACTATTAAAAACTACCTAAAACATTAATAAGAGTTGTAAATTAAAAAAAAAATTAAAAAAAAAAGTGACTGTGATAATTTTTAGCACATTTCCACCCAGATGCAGTTGGAATTATAGTAACAGGGTTGAAAATGTTGTGGAGTTATTGTCATGGATAAGTTCATTGCCATGACTAATAACATCAGTGGGAAAGAAATGCAAGACCTACTTAGATTACGCACATACACAAAACAGTAAAATGTGGAGAAAGTTGGAGAGAGTAAGTGTTAAATTGTAATGGTAAGGATGAACAGCATCAAACTTGCCCTGGAGTTGTTGGAAAATATGTTGAAAAAGATGCCTTGCTGTTTCTCATTTGCTAAATTGGTTTCTAAAATGTGCATAAATTAAAATATTTCATAGAACTCTCTTTTTTATTACTCTTCATTATCCTGTAAGAATGGAAAGTAATTATAGTTAACAATTTAAAAATACTGTGCCATTCAGAATGAAACCTTCCATCTATATGTAAAAATAAAGATGCTTGTATATTATATTTCCTTTCTGGCAATTTTTCCTGTATAAAATTAGGCAAAATATTTACAGCTTCTCAGCCCACTGCTAACTAACTCCTTTACAAAATTACCGTATCCTTTAGGCTAAATGGCTAAGCCAGATAAATAACCACAAACATAAAAGAACTTATGCGCATATTGCAACCCCTACTATTGACTGAGCAAGTGGCATATTTAGAATCTTAAAATTATTTTTAAAATTGATAATTGATAGTGTTAAACAAAAATTCTATACTGGACAACTATTAGAGGTTTTGATTTATAGTAAAGTGTTTTATTGTGTGACATGGGAAACATAGAGATTGTGATTAATGGGAGATTAGAATTATGCAGCATCTTTCAAGCAAGGCACAATCTCACACCATCTCTGGTGAGGATTAGGTATTTATTACAGGTGTACTCAGGTGTTAACCAAAGACAAAGAAAGGCCTTGTTCCCCTAAGTCATTGCTGTATTGACTTAGAACTGAACGTAGAATTACATAAAAAAGAGTCTTTGAGAATTATGGAATAAGTTTGAAACTTTTGAACTCCAAAACGTTTTTGAATGGGCACATCTTACAGTCATTAAGCAGTAATACAGGAACAAAATATTATATAATTCTGTACTACTTGATTGTGTATTTTAATAGCTGTGTATATCCACTTATATAGTATAAGTAGTATAGGATACCAATAGGTCAAAGGTAATATGTTGAATTTTAAGACACTTCTTACTTTTCATGTATTTCTTTATATTTGTTGATTTGGGCAAGGAAATCCTATTGCTTTTGCTTTAAATCTGAAAAATATGCAGACTGAGCTGATAATTCCTGTGAAATGAAAATGAAAAATCCTTCTTTTCTGTTTACATATGAATGTAAACACATAAACAAACCAACCCATCTCCCCTCTTTTTTTCTCTTCTTTGCTTTCATTATCTAGCGTTTGACCTACTGAAGTGACTTTCCATAATATTTCATTACTTCAGAGGCAAATCTTACTCTTCATTTCCACCTGGAAACACTCGCCAACCTTGAATTGTTGTTTAGGTGTTATTAAGGTTGTATGGTTCATCTCCTTGCCCCTTCCAGATCAACTTCACAATTTCACAACGTTCCTTCACAACAGGTCTTTGAAAGGAGTATTAGAGGCAGAATCCACTTGTTAATGCTTCTCTAGTTAGCAACTGCTAACATTGTTGCAGTCTTTGAGTTTCAGTAGCATTTGCAGTGCAGGTTAAAATGAGGATTATTTTGACTATGGGGCCATGAATAATTTTTTTGTGCTAAACTTAGATATGCATGAACCTGACCTCATCTAATATTACTTTTTTATTGTTTTTTTCCATAAATTTTTTGCAGTATAACAAGCTCTTATAACAAAGTAATTTTAGATGTTCTTTTGTATGAAGAATCTTGTTGTTCCTTAACTATCATTAGTTTCCAAGAAACTAAATACAGAAGACAGTGGTGACTATATGTTTTATATTGTCAAAGAAAATTAAAAGAAGCCCAAAACACTGTGAAGAATCTTTGAAAGGATATGTTGATGTCAGTATTTTAGTTAAGATGGGAGAAGTGCTTTTGTGATCAATCTTGCAGTTAGCTCCCATTCTGTGATATCATTGGTGTCATAGAGACACGTGTTGGTGTCACAGAGCAGGTGCCCTGTGCAGAAGGGACGAAATTAAGCTGACTGTGTTGTTAGGCTCCTGGCATGCCTATCTCAGGCACCCTGGCTGCTTAGAAGTATCTGATTCATGGGACCAAAGTAGTTTTAGAGTAATAGTCTCTGAAACATGTATTTTATTAATATCAGGTCCCCAGCCCCAGCTGTTTAGCTCTATCAACCTACTTTTACTGTGTATCACTGCTTGCTAGTTGTAAAAGCAGTGAACTGTCATCCAACAGTGGCTTGTGCCACAACAGAAAAACATGCATGTCTGAAGAAGCTGCCAGCCATTTTGCTGAGCAAAAGGAGGAAGCAATTTTTTTGTTAAGTGCAGACATAGCCCCAGTACCTGGATTGCCTGAACCATGGGTCTGTGTTTCTCAGTTTTACTATAAAGGTTTAGGGACCATGATCACTGGTTAAAGTGTGAGAGTTCTATAAGTGCTTGAATGTTGCTGTTAGTAAAAAAAAACAAAACAAAACAAAACAAAACAAAAAAAAAACACAAAAAAAACCCCACAAAAAACCCCACCAAAAACAAAAACCAACCAACCAACCAAACAAACAAACAAAAAAAACACCTCACTGGAATAAAGTAAATTAGATCTAGATCCTGAATTTGTAAATGCAGCCCTTGAAACACTGTGATAAACATTTCATCAGCACAAAAGAATAAGGAAATGAATACTTTCAGGTCTGAGAGGCTGTTACTAAATATAGTAAATAAAGTACATGTATTTGTTACAGCCCTCTAGTTATGTACACTTATCAGATGACTGCCATACAAATTAGAAAATCAGAACATCTATGGAGTCATTAAAGTAATGCTCTTCTGTTGGTATGATTCTTCCTACAAAGTGCTGTCTAGGTATTTATATAGTCCAGTTTAAAACGACTTAAGAAAAAATCTTCCAGATTTCACACCAAGACATTGTTTTGTAATTGAATGTATATCATTCTGAGATTGCTTTACAAGTGATTGGCACTCTTCAGAATATATTTATAACACATCTCTGGTAAAAATAAACAAATGTACTCAAATTAGATCCTGAGGAAGCTAATTTTCTTTCCCAGCCACTGCCGTACATCTGTAATTCTCCTCACTATTGACACAGTGTTGTCATGCTCAGGCATATATCTCTTAAAACCTTATAATTCAGCTGTAACCTGTGTTTTATTCTTTTCTTCCTCCTAACTGCCTCCATCTAAAATCTTTATATCCAATGTGTATGTGCTTTGACTCCAGACTCAACTGCATGAGGTATTGACAGAGCATTACAACTGGTGCAGATATGGAAAGAGGCATGATTTTGCATTAAAGAAGACTTTTTTTCTGTCCAACTCATAGTGAGAATGCAGCATCATTTGGGTTGCTGAGGTGAGCCAAGAAACTATTAGATGTTGTCTTGTCACACAGAAGAATGCAGCAGAATTTTATTTACATTTGCAAGTTCTGCAAGAAGCAAGGATCAGAAAAAGGCATTTGAAATCTTCAGGCATTAAAATATCTTGAGGAATTTTATAGAATGGGTATCAAATAAATGCCCCTCTAGGATAAGTGACCACATGTGGTGGTTATGACAATGGAATCTTGCTCCTTGGTTCAGCTTTCATATTTCAAGAGTTCCAGTTTGCATATGGGAAGTAACGACATGTTCATACTGTAAGCATGAACGAATTCTTCTTAATGGTCTAGACGCAGAAAATATTCTGTCTTTGTCAGAATTTTCCTGCATCCTGCTAACATAGCTACTAAACCATACCTAGCAAGAGAACACGTCACTTTTGCTGCTCCTGCAGCTTGGTGTGTGTGCTATGAACACCATGCTGGGGTTCACATGCATGCTGGAGCAGACTACTGGCAGGAACCTGCACACGTATGGACAGGGAAAGCCATGCTGGAGCAGGTTTCTCGGTAGAACTTGTGACCCTGTGATAGACTCACTCTGGCCAGGCTGTGCCTGAAGGGCTTCACCCCAAGTGAAGTGACTCAAGTTACAGCAGTTCTTAGAGAACTGTTGCCTGTGGGATAGACTCATGATTGAGGAGTTTGTGCAGGACTGTCTCTTGTGGGAGGTACCCGACAATGCAGCAAGGGAAATACTCCTCTCCCTGAACCATGGGAGGAACAATTGACTGTAACTCCCTTTCTCTGTCTACCTGCACCATTCAGAGGGAGAAGGCAGAGCTGGGAAGGAGAGAAGGATGGGGGAAAGCATTTTTAAGATTTGCTTCTGCTTCTCATTGTCCTGCTCTAATTTTATTAGCAATAAATTCAATTAATATCCCTGAATTGAGTCTGTTTTTCCTGTGACAGCATTTGATGTGTGATCTCTCGTGGTCCTTATCTGAACTCATGAACCTTTCATTATATTTTCTCTCCCTTGTCCAGTTGTAAAAGGGAGTGATATAGAGGCTTTGGTGGGTGCCTGGCATTCAGCCTGTGCCAACCTACTACACAGCTGCCCAGCAAACCACTCTCTCACCCCCTCTTCTCAGCTCAACAGGGGAGAGAAACTATCATGGAAAGCAGCTCATAGGTTGAGACAAGGCCATTTACTAAAGTGAAAGTGGAAGGCTGAATATGCACATGCAGAGGAAAAAATCCCAAACTTTTATTCTCTACTTCCCATCAGAAAGCCATGTTTAGCCACTTCCTGGGAAAAGCAGGGCTTCAGCGCATGTAGCAGTTGCTCCAGAAGGCAAACATCATAAATAATGAATACCTTCCCTTCCTCCTCCTTGCCTTAGCTTTTATATCTAAGCTGATGTCCTATGGTATGGAATATCTTTTTAGTCAATTTGGGTCAGCTCTGTTAGTTGTGTCCCTTTCCCAAGATCTTGCCTGTCCCCAGCTCACTGATGAAGGGAAGGAATGTTGGACAGTGCAGATGCCGAGCAGCCCTTCTCAGCAGTGCCCAAAACACCGATGTGTTATCAACACCCTTCTAGCTACCACTGCAGAGCACAGCACTGTGAGGGCTGCTGTGGAGAAAATGAACTCCTCCTCAGCCAGACCCATACAGCATCTCTGTCTTGTGCTGCAGAAACATCTGGTGAGGAGTGTGTGTCCACTGCCTGAGTAAATGCTGAGTGTAAAAGTAAAGCCTATTGTTGAAAGACAGAGAAGGGCTGGGAAGCCCCTTCTCTCCATTAGGACCTCAGAAATCCTGGAGCAAAATCTAGGTTCGTTTCAGTTGGGCTTGAGGTGTCCCAGTGCTGACAGTGAGGTGTCTGTGAAGAGAAGCCAGGGCTTCCCTGTGGTGGACATAACTTGTTCCAGCCAGCTCCCACTGCTGGGCTGAGCCCACTGCTCAAATGGGTGCACCCTGGGGGAAAGGTGTTTAGGAGAGATGAAAACTTCACAGAAGGAGGAGGAAGAAACAGAAAAAGTAAGAGACAGCAGAGCAAATGCCAAAGTGCAAGAATGAGAAAGAGGAGGTGGGGGTGAGAGGAAGATGTTACAGTTTTTGTCTTTGTTTCTCACTATCCTACCCTGCTGTAATGGGTAAGAGAGAAAAATCAGTTTTCCCCAAGCTGAGTCTGTTTTGCCTGTGATGGCAATTGCTGAGTGATCTCCTTGTCCTTATCTCAACCCATGAACTTTCCACCTAACTTCCTCCCCACTCTCCTGCTGAGGAGGGGAGCGACTAATGAGAAGATGGTGGAGGTCTGCAGCCATCCAAGGTCAAACCACAACCCACCACTCGCTGTGGATATTCACATGTGATCATGGCAACCCTTGGCTCATGAATCTGGGAGTTCAGTTCCAAGAATATACCTGGGTGTGAGTGAGCATGAAGTGTTTCAGGAAGAATAAATTGGCTTCCCTGGAAACCATACAAGCTAAATGCTGCATGCAGTCAAGGTCACAGAGGAAGTGGAGTCTAGATGGGGGAAAGAGCAAAGGTTTGCTATAACATTATGTGTGTACATGTTATGGCACTTCAGGATTCTTTTTAAATTCATTTAAACATAAAAGCTAAGTCCTTTGAGGGCAAAAATTAGAAATTCTTCAGTGAAATGAAATCTCATGCTACCTGCTGTTATAGACTAATTGCTCACAATCAATGAACTCTTATCTTTTTCATTTCAAAATTATTAACACTATTTTGGTTATTAGTGTAATTTGGCGTTATCCTTTTTTCTTTCCAAATTAAAATGCACTGTGATACGCTATAAAATGAATAAGAAGTTTAATTATTTTTCCAAGGGAAAACATTCAATTTAAGTTTATATTCAATACTCATGTGGAATACATCAATATTATAATGAAAAGACAATTTTGGCGTCTGAATAAAATAATTGAAAAGTGTGTGGGGTAGGTGTTTGATTAAAATGCTCAGCTGATTGTAAATTGATACAAAAAAATCATGAGTATCTCATAGTCTATATTCTTTCTTCTAATAAGCATTCCCTATAATTCCACATTCCTTTTGCTAAACAATTCCTTGTTTCTGTCTGATCCTTCAGACACTTACTTAGACTGGTCTCTGAATCTTATGTAGTGAATCACTGATTGCCTTTACAATAACAGACAAGGATCCCATACTTAATACTTTGGTCTCTACCTACTTTTTTTTTTTTTTTTTCTTTCTTTCTTTTTACTTTGGCTTATCACAAGAATCACAGATATCTAATTATCTATTATTTTATCTGAATTTTTGGCTGAGATTAGCCAACTGCTAAAGTAGTCTAAACTAAAGGAAGTTTATTGAATCATTAGAGATAATGCCATTCCTTGTCTTCATATGAGCTTTGGGATGATCTTCTGGGCTATTTTGAATGTGACTACCGAATTTTCATAAAATGTAGATCAAATGGTTTAATTGGACAAATATTCAGAATGCTTGGTTTAGTTAAAATGCTGAAATTTAAAGCTAATCTTACAAGTTTGTGTATTTTTAAAAAAATTACAAGACTTACTTTCCAACTTAGAATTTTCATTTTATGTTGATGATGACAACGATTTGAAAATTTAATGGTGATTTTCAGATTTTCTAATCTACACTACCACACAATGCTTTCTACAGTAAAACATCTTTATTTGCTCATTTCAGTCTTGGCTGGTTTATGACAGAGAACAAGCAGTCTGTATGGAAGTCAAACATCATTACACTCAATTCTAATTAGTCTGTTCTTCCATTTTCACAGGAATGTACCGCATTCATTTTCATTGTTTGACTGCATCTCACTTTCCTGTTTGGTCTTTCAGGATAAAGTCTTTCTGGGTATAAGATTAAAGGACTCTTCTTGACCTCTACATTACTTTCAGAACAGCTTTCTGATATTTAAATCTGAACTTTCTTGGTTTCGCTTGTATATACATCCAGTTTGCCACCTCTGGATCCTTGTCAAAACATTGAACTTCCTATAGCAGTAATTGCAACTCTCTCTATTTACGATTTTTTCAACTTTTGCATTCTATAAAATCTAAGCCAGTAAAGCACTTAAGAGCCAAGGGGTAAAATATCTCACCACCATTTTGACACTTTACAAAATCTTATGGTTATGCAGTTTCAATTATGCATTTGGACAGTTCACTGAATTTTTCCTTCAGTACTCCCTGCAGCTATAAATTGTCTCAAAGGAGCTGGAAGGGAATCAGAAAAACTTTATTCCATAGAATTAATGGTCATGTTTGTTCAAAAATCTGTAAGTTGGAAACATCATGAACCTGAAGGTCTCTCTCTGCCTTATGTCTGGGCCAGCTTCACTATTTCAATATGCATCTCACAATTCTGTTCCTTACCCTTTGAATTACTCTGGGACAACAATATCAAGGTGAGACTAATGTGAAGAAAACAGATTATTTAATTTTCTTGTAAGCTTCAACTTCCTTTTATTGAAATATCCTTATTTCTTTAACATAAATATTTTTTATCAGAAGGGAACAAAACCAGGATTGTTTTTCCCAAGTAATATTTCTTTAACCTGATAATGATTTTTTTTGCAAGTGAAAGAGACAGAAGATATTTTAGGAAATGCTGAGAAAACAAATGCATGGCTAGATATGTGTAAAGTATATATGAAGTTAAAAATTGTACTGACTAGGTCATTAACCATAATGAGTGTGTTTAGAGAACTAGAGAAGTGTACATTTTCTGCATTCCAGCTGTTTCTCAGTGAGGATGAAGGAAAATGAAACTTCATCTGGGAAATTCTGTTTCTTTTTTCCTGTGATATGTTTAAAGCACATCTGTTACAAAGTTTAAAAGGATATTATGTCAGAATTGCCAGGAGAAAGATCTGATTGTTCTTTTAATTTTACAGTGACTGCGGGTAAAGTTAGATTCTTCAGCCTAGCTGTAAATGTGTTTTGAGAGAGAATTAAGTGTTCTGTTCCATTTGTTCAGAAGTTCTTCAGACTTATCGATACAAAAGCAACCTAGAATCACAAGTACAGTGAGAGATAGGCAAGACATCCTACTTTCCATGACTGCTATAAAGAAGATCTATAATCAGAGATCTTGCTGTCCTAAGGCTAGTCTGAAAGATTATCCACAGGATAGTGCTTGCCTATGTACACAGGAGCTGGAAGTAGATATGGAAAGTGGAAGTATGGTTGGGATATCAGGGAGGGATACACAATGGTGCTCTGAACATGCTGAAATTGAACTGAAAAATAAAGAATTCAGATGAAGTTATAGATGGAGATAGGAAAGAAGGTAAGTTATAAAGGAGAATATGTAAGGCTCTTAAAGTTACATCAGAAACAACAGGAGAACCAAAGAACAATTTTGACATGTTGGATGGGGTGGTTTTTCACTAAGGAAGGACATAGAAAAGTCTGAAGTCTTTGCTACATTCTTCTACCTTCAGTCTCTTGGACATTATGAAGCAAATTCTCTCAGAAGCCAGTTCAAGACCCACAAAGGTCAAGAAGGTCATCTGGAACAATTAGCATTGGTCTAGTGAGGGCAGAATGCTGTACCAGTGATTGTGCCCTCTCTGAGTAGATGTCTGGCGCCAAGGAGAACATTGAATGATATTTGCTTTAGTAGTGTCTAGGCTTTGACAATGTTGCCCATGACATCATTGTATCCAAGCTGGGGAGATACCTATTTAGATGAGTAAATTATAGGTAGGAAAAATGTGCTGTACCATTAAGGTTAATGGTTTGAAACCTAACTGGCAACCAATTGTGAATTGTGTTTCTTGGGTAATACTGAAGTTGATGCTACTTAACATCTTAATCCAGTCTGCGTAGGGGACAGAATATTTCATCATGGGGCTGATGTGAGACCTCAGAATGGGAGGACTGCTTGATACACTGGATCCAGGGCTTCCTTTCACAGAAACCCTGACACACTAGAGAAAGAGTTGAACAGAAACTTAGTAATTCAGGAAAGACAAAAAGTCCTGCTATCTGAGATGGAATAAACTCATAGAACATTACCACCTGCCAGCCCAGAAGATGGACTGCAGAAAAAGATTGTGTGGCCCTGGTGGACCAAACACCTGCATCAATGAAAGCTAACTGCATACTGTGTTAGTAGCAGTGGAGTCAGTGAGTCAATTATTCTTTTCTCGTTGACACTTTCAGGCCATATATGTGATACTCTGCCCAGTATTGTTCATTCCTATACAAAAGAGAGATTGATGAGCTTCAGAATATTCAATATTTGGTTAAGAAGATAATTAGGAAATGGAGCATATGATGCAAGAGGTGAGGAAAATTGAATAGGAATTTTTCAGGTTGGAGAAGAGAAGATCAAGAAAATCTAATTGCAGTCTACTAAAAGTTAAAGGGGTTTGTAGAAAAGACATAACCAGACTTCTGACAACCATTCACAGTGAAAGAACAAAAAAGCAATGGACACAAATTGCAGCAAAAGACCTTCCAGCAGGATATGTAAAGAAAAAAAGTCAAAAATCATAGTGAAGGTGATTAAGCATTAGAGCTGTTTTCACAGAGACTCTGTGAGAACTCCATCCTTGGAGATATTTAAAGCTTGACTCGATAGGGCCCTGAACTGCCTGACCTAACTTTGTTCATGATCTTGCTTTAAGAAGCATGTGGACAAAATGACTTAGAGAGATCCCTTGCAACCCAAAGCATTTTATGTTTCAAAAACATTTCAGGATCATTGTCTACCGTTATTTGCAGTGTAGTCAAGCTGCTTGGGTTTTTTTTCCTGAACTTGAATTCTTTCAGCTTCCCATCTAGCCCACACTCTGAGATACTACAAATCCTATTTCCTCCCATTTGATCCACTATTGTTGCTTCACTAATGACTTCCACGGTAGTTGTTCTTGTGATAGCTGGTAAGTGTGAGTTTTGGATCCTTAGATGTCCATTATAGCCCTGCATCCCCAGAAATGAGTGGTCTGAGTGTTAGTCGTTGAGGAACTTGTATCTTCTCATAAATTTTCTTACTGTCAAATATCTATATACCTCTGTATAGGCTTCTATACTTACAGATCGAGTCGTGGTCTGAACCGAGGCTACAAATCAGGTACTGTATCACTGTATCACGCCTTACTGCACAGCTGGATTAACTGGATAAAAATGTGGAATTCTGCTAACTTGTATAGCTCTTTGCTTTTTTTCTTGCTTTCTGAAAGGCTTCTCTTGCTCACCCCCTCTAGACCAAGCATCTTAAGGGGATACCTTCCTCTGCCTGAGGTTTTATTCTGTACACCTTCAGAAAACTTCCTGTTTCTGAATAGGAAGAGGCAACTTGCATCCCCTGCACACTGCAAAATAAGTACTGATATTTAAATAATGCTTTTAAGCATTAAGAATAATGCTATGAATTACTACACTTATATATAATACTATATACACATGTAACCTCATATCACCCTGAATTTTGCAACATCAGTTCCAGAAGTAAATGTAACTGGAAGGTATAATCACTCTGTATTTATATAAATATAAATAATGTAAAATATTTCATTAGTTATTCTGTTTATATAAATTAAATCAGGAAGACTAAGGTTTAAGTATCAGCCAGACAATAAATTCTTGTATTTCCTGTATGGAAGAACAACTCCTTGGGTTTGTAAAATTAATGTTTCAGTGACATCAGTCATGTGTCATATCACTTGCATGTGTGGTTGTGTCAGTTAGCAACTTTTGATGAATTCTAGGTACAACCCTAAACTGAGGTTTCCTTTCCACAGAATCACAGAATCATAGAATCATAAAATCATAAAATAGTTTGGTTTGGAAAGATCTTTTAAAGGCACATCTAGTCCAATGATCTTGCAATTAGCAAGGACATCTTCAACTACACCAGGTTGCTCAGAACCCCGTCCAAACATAACTTTGGATATTCTGGGGATGGAGCATCTACCATCCCTCTGATCAATCTGTTCTGGTGTTGCATCACTCTCATAATAAGAAAATTCTACCTTCTGTCTAGTCACAATCTACCCTGTTTTGGTTTAGAACCATTATCCTTTGTCTTACTGCAACACTCCCTGACTAAAAGTCTGCCTCCAATGAGTCCTACAGTATTTCTGGACATCATAGAACCATAGAATATCCTGAGTTGGAAGAGATGCACAAGGATCAGCCAGCCCAACTCCTGGGTCTGCAGAGAACAGCCCCAAAAATCACACCATGGGATTAAGTATTGTCCAGATGCTTCTTGAACTCAGGCAGAATTGATGCCATGACTATTTCTCTGGGGAGCCTGTTCCAGTGCCCAGCCTCTGGGTGTAGAATGTTTTCCTGATATTTAACCTCAACCTTCCATGAGACAGCTTCAGCCTATTCCCTCAACTAGGACCTCTTCAGATTCCCAACACTGCTCAAAAATCTTTGAGAGGCCTTGCGATGATGTAAGCCAGAGCTTTGTGCCTTCTGAGATGAATCCCATTGGGCACCATAGACTCATAGAGATACACCTAGAGCAGTAGTTCCTGAAAAATTCAGGATTGACTGGGATTTTATCATTCTCACAGCCATGGTCCTCGAGCACAGGTCTCTGGGACCCCCATAGCCCATCACTGGTGATGAAGAGTGAAGGGATGAAAGCATTTAAACCTCTGCCTTGTCTGTGTCCCTATTTGTGAGGTGACCATCCACATAAAATCATCTCATCAATCCCCTCGTCCAACCATCCCACTTACAGCCAGGGTCAGCTAGAGCAAGACTGTTCTGTTTGAGACCCCACAACCTCTCTAGAAAAATCTATTATAGAATTCAATAATCTTCTTAAAAAAAATAAAATTCTTGTATTTCAGTAGTTCAGTTTGTGCCCAGTGCCCCTTGTTCTGTCACTGTATACCACGGAAATGATTCTTTTTCCCTCATTTTCACTTCTTCCCAATCAGGTCCAATCAGATACTTATTTGATGAGATCCTCCTTAAGACTTCTCTTCTGAAGGCTGAACAGTCCCAGCTCCTTGAGTATCTGCTCATACATCAGGAGTTCCAGTTCTTGATCATCTCCATGACCCTTCACTAGATTTGCTTTATTGTGTATGTATCTCTGTTGTACTGGGAACTCCAGAACTGGGCCCATTACTCCAGATGTGAGGGAGGTGCTGAGCAGAGGTAAAGGATTGCTGGCAATGTTCTTCCTAATGCAGCTGAGATACTGTTCACCTTTCTTTCTTCAGAGCGCGTTACTGACTCATTAATCTGATTTTACACTGGGCTGCTTAGATAAGAATTTAATTTATTTAAATGTAGCGTCTTACTGATTGGTGATAGAACTCATGAACAACTTATTTTTTTCTTCCAAATTGAAATTATGGCTCTGAGATATATGCATTATTGTTTACAATCAGCTGTATTTTATGTCAGGTTTTTTGAGGGTTTTTTTTAAGCTTTCAAATGATATCAGTATCAAGGGAATAATATAACATGCATGACCTTAATGAACCATGAATAGCCAACAGGTTTTAGCTTTGATGTTTAATATGATGACCTGACAAAGTTTTTATTACTCCATCTGTGTTTTTATTGACATGTTCCTGGATAGATACATTTACATGGAATAATTGTGAGAGTGGCCACATTGGTTGTAATGCCATGTCGTTCTTGATGAATGAGGGCACATTGCAGACACATTTCAGAGGAGACATTTTGGATTAGACAGAATGATGTAAATTTCAAGCTGATATCTTCCCTCTTGTCACATAACACATCTTTCTTCCGTTAAAACATTTCTTTATCCTTCATGTATCACTCTTATTCCATTACTTGGAAATTCCTTACTAACCCATTCAAGACTGCAAACTGAAGTTACTCAGCTACTTATACTAGGAAAATGTATTAATAAAACAAACTAATGTGCCATTATCTTTCTTCCCTGCATATAACCAATATGAAATGTTTTCGGTTTCATGAAATTTGTATTTATGGATCAGATTTATTTTATTTTGCCTTTATTTTTTTCTGAACAGGATACAAAAAGGGAAACTCTGAGCCCAGCCTTGTCAGAATTTTACTGACAGCATGAAATTGTCTTGCTGTCCCAGAGGTTAATAAGAAAAAAATCTCTTATCAGACATCAAAGAAAATGCAAAATTATCACAACAGAAAGCAATATTCTTTCATTCTCTAATAATAAACAGTGCACGTTGCTACAGGAAACAAATGTACCCAGCTGAATAGATAAATCCATAAATAAGAGCTGACTTTTTGCTTTAGCCGAGAAACAAATTGAAAAATATTCCGCATGTGTCTGAAGCCAAACTGTATTAGCAATTGTGAGATTTACTGGAAAACACACTGCTTTTAGTGGTCCTTTAGCCCTATCCACTAACACATTGTGGAAACCTATAATAGAAAGCAAACATCTGGTTGAAAAGCTCTCCATTTTAAGACAAGAGCAACAGTAAACACTGACAGACAGTATTTTCAGATTAACTTCATAACTAGAAAGAAAGAAGGAATTATTGGGATCCAATAAAAGGGTTCAGACTCTTTCAGGAAGCCTTAGAGAGAATGTATTGCCTAAGTCTAAAATAGTGTTGCTGAAAAACCACTCAGTTGCTACTTAGCTCTTGAAATTCATAAACTTTGCAAGCCTGTATTTCTTGTTAGTGGAAAATGAGAGGTTTCTTCTGGATATGTTTTGAAAGTAACGTGTGAACCCTGATAGTCCTCAAGGATTAAGGTTATAGTTCATATTTTCAGGGAAGGCTTCAATACTATGAATGCTGAGTACATCATGTCTCTTCATAAATTCATCTGGGTAGAGAGGCAATGTGCAGGATGCACTCTGTTCTCAGAATTTTCTTAGAGACCAGTCTGTTTCATATTGCATTTGCAGGGCAGCAAAATGCCTTCCCAGGGCCTATTCAAATTTGCCAAACTCCTTCTTGGGACTTTCAGTTCTTATCTTTGAGCAGATGTCTAAATGCCTGGGGTTGGGTAATCTCAAGCACCTTAGGCAAAAGGCAACTCAAAAAACCCCAACTGAATATCTATCATCTGAACTTTAAGTCTTTGCTTTATCTTGAATCATCTTAATTCTCAATGCATAGAGGTCTTAAAAAGATCTGAGTTGATTTTCTGTCGTGAAAAGTCTGATAGATCTTTTTGATTCAAAGATTTTATTTAATTTTAGATTTCTCACTTTGATAAGGCACTTTTACTTTCATTTTATTTTACTTTGCTGGCATTTTGCTCCTCAGTTCCATTTAGCATCAAAGAAAACCCTAAGCAAGCTATCAGGAATTATTCTGAACTTTCAATAATAATTGCAAAAAAAGTCTTGTAATGCCAGAAATAAGCTAGGAATTCACTTTACTAGTGCAAATACTTTTTTACCTTTAATGCAAATAGAGCATTTGAGCTTTTTCAGCTAGAATTGTGATAGTTAACATTGTTATCACTCAAGAAATAAACAATTGTTTAAGGAAACGGGTGAGAGTGGTTCTCAGTGCTACAGTGCTGAGTCAGTCATGCAGAACTAATTTCCTGGCTGTCTCTGAATGCACATAAAGCTGCTCTGTAGCTGCTGCTGACAATGAACTAGTGACTGGAAAAAGGAATCTTAAACACAGTCACATCTCTTGACTGTTAAAATCCTTTACACGAAGCATGCTGATCTAATGTACTGTAGTAAGCAGTATCCTTTTTTTTTTCTGCTTGTTAGTAAAAGAAATTTTAATACCTGAAGCTGTTGCTAAGTAACCAACTGCTTCCAAAATACATCTTTCTTGATAATAAAACTGTTTTATTTTTCTGCTAATTAATATAGCTGCAATGGAATTTCAAAATTGGTATTGCGTAATGGGAAAAATACCCTAACAATAGAAGATTGTCATGCATAACTGAGGATGTCTCATTCATGTGGGGAGCATATTACAAGTCACTTAATCAGAAAATCTGTATTTGAATACAACTGCCCAGCAGTTTAGAAGCAAAATGCAAATGGAAGTAAGATGCCTGTGTGAAAAGGGGCTTCCCTGTTTGTTTAGCTACATGACATGGTGCAGGAAAAAAGAACTGATGCCTGTCCATAATATATGATATTTAGATATTTTTACTCAGAGATATTTTTGCTTTCATAAACAAGTTGAACTTGTTTGAATGGTGTTTCAATGCAAAAATGCTCAGAACCAAAAAAATCTGCCAAAGAAAAAAACTAAATGCATTCATGTACATAGATTAACTAAGACTGCAAGAAAACAGATGCCCAGAAGTAGCAATAGTGCTTCTAGCCTAATGTAGATCTAGTGTTATTCTTCAAATAAACTTAAATGGCTGCAAGAAGAAGAAGGTGGGAGGAAAATGCACTCAGATCCAAGTTTGCAGTTTAACAGCCCACACAGGGATGTAAATGAAGATTTGGACACAGGATTTGCTCAGCGAAGCAGAAGGTTTTACTGCCCTCTAGTAAAATGCAGTTACGAAACTGTCTTTTAAAATGTATGCATGCTGAGTAAACCATTTCAGTTATTGTTACTGAAAATGTGATTAGTCTTGGATTGTCATCTCATTGTTTCCATAGTCAAAGAATAAAACATTTATGTTCAATCTAGAATGTGGTTTGTTTTTTGATTTTTCTTTAATTTTTTTTTTTTTAATTAAGGAAAATAGCAATAATGAAGCACAAAAGCAAGGTCTCTGTGACTGCATCTGCATGAACAAATCTCATGCAAATGTTCAGCACTGTTATTAGGAAAAGGCTAAGTGGTAGCACAGGAGAACTCACTCTGTTGTTAGCATTATATCAGCACTGAATTAGCAGCTCAGGAGTGAGCATGATTTGTGTCCTTTAATTTCTGCCAGCAGCAACCCTGAGAATTAAATGGCAGCAGAACTCTGTACCAAGTGCTATAGAGAACGGGAAGGTAAGTTGCAAGGAAGCTGTAGATATTTAATGGCATGACACAAAGGAAATAAAGAACTGAAATCATGGAGTTGTTGCCGTGCACATTGCTGCTCTGTGCAGTGCTGTACCGCTGGATTGTTCCTAACAAGGATGGCATGAAAGGATACGTGAGGCTGTCATCGTAAAGAGCCTGACACAGATTGTTGTAACTGTGTACACGGTGACTTGTTACACAGGCTCTGCCTCTCAAACAGCAGCAGAAGTGCTTGGCAAAGGGCAACTATTAACTGCAGCCTCATAAAGTAACCTAGTGCATTTTTCCCTGCATCTTGGTTTTCTCTCATTCTCTCTTTCTTTCTTGCTTAATTTTTTTCCACAAATGTAAAATATAAAACTGGCAGGCTTTTCAGAAGCCACATGGGCCTTCTGGGAAAATTATATTTTCAATTTTCAGTGTCAGTCACTGAAAAGCACAAATATTCTGTCAATCCTACCACTGCGTTTGTTTAAAGGAATATTCAATCTCCATATATTCTTGTTTATATAGTTCCATAAATATTCAAATACCTGGGGAAAATGAGGCTAGAAATGGGGACATAGTTCTAAAGTAAATATAAATTAAAATAAACATTTAGAAATAGAAAGAGTTTAGATCCAAGTAGCGGGTAATGTAACTTACTCTCTTGCCTCACTCTGCCGGGGACAGAGAATGGCAGGGGCATATCTTGTGCAAGGACCACCATTGAGGAGGGGCTTTCCAACCTGTGATGCTACCTTTGCATACTCTCTCAAGGCCAACCCATATATTGAATCTAGAAACCCAGTCTTATCTTGTACATTGGTGGTGGTCTGGGACCAAAGAACTGCAACTGATTTTCTGACCTTTTCTCTTAAGACTACCTGGGATGTGGATGAGAAATCAATCTCTCAAGTGCTCCATCACTTTGTTCAATGCAGGAACAGATGCAGAAAAAACCTCGGTTTTCAGAGTTTTTTATTACATAAGGACTCTTAGTTCATTTTCCAGTCCGAATTCATGCATTCCTACAAAAAGAGGTCTGGAAGGGGCTGTGAGAGACAAATTAATGCAAGCTTCGTACAGAAAGCAGGATAATTTGTACCTCAGTCATTGTTGACAAATGCTGACACTAACTAGCATGTCCTTGAAAACCTCAAATAGCAGCTACTCCAAGTACTCCAAGGTCTTTTCTGTCTTCATTAGGTAAGATCCCTGATGAATCTTCACTTTTAACTGCTCTCCTGTTTGCAAGCTACTTGCCTCTTTAACTCATTGACTGAGTCCTGCTCCCTTAAAGGCTGTTTTACATTTAACTCTCCTAATGATTCATGCTTTAAAAGAATACAAGAGAAAAAAAACATATTGTTGAGGTTCCCGGAAACACCAAGCTTACTTTACAAGCACCCTTGATTAATTTAAGATATATTTTTGCCCTTTCACTTAAACTTTCTTAAATAAGAGAACACAGTCTATTGGTTTTAATTTTAAAATTATTAAATTAGTATGTATATTTACATTGCATTGTGCATATGACAGGTCGTTTGACCTTCAGTTAATAGCATTATTTATTAATATTTTGTTGGTTTACTGTTCTGGTACTGTGAGCATCTTTGGGGGTTTGAGCTATGTGAGCACAGGATCAGATTATTTTCTACTGAGTTTTGTACAATTAGCAGGCCATCTTAGTGCTGTTTCATGTGTATGGAAGAAACTTAGGCACTCAGATAAAAATACCTTCCATTATTTGTGAGTGGATGTTAGACAGCTTTATAATCTTATATTTCACCTGAGTTCTGAAAGGACAAAATATGCAATAGTGAAAAATAAAGACTTCGGAGAGCTCTCTACATAGGTGATACAGCCACAGCTGTCACTATAGTTTCCTTTCAGATTCATATTAAGAGCAGAAAAATATTATTTTCATAGCTCCATTCCAAAATATGGCCCATATGTCTGTGTATAGTGTGCAGTAAAGTAAAGAAAGAAGTTGCATGCTTGCAGCTGAAAGAAGAATAGGTATAAGCATCTTAAGTGAAAAACTCTCAATTTGTTTTAATTTCAAGTCAGGACCTGAATAATGCACTGATAAAATGCTCTGATAAGGCTTGGATGTCTTTATTTAGTTGCATTATTTTTAGAAGTCACCATCACTTTTGTATGCAGTTCCTAACCTAATCTGTATTTATGTCCCTTTTCCCAAAAACCCAAATTCTGTAAGAAGCAGAAGTAAATATTTTTTTTAAAAAATGGAGGAGAGTTCTAAGAAATTCCAAGAGTGTTTTAAATTACATTGTGACCACAATGTAAATTACAGTGTGGCCCATGTGTTTTTTGTCCCTGGAGATCCCAGAATTACTAAATTCTCAACAAATCAAATTGTGTGACAAGGTAGTAACTCGATCTGAAAGAAAAATAGGATTCTATGAATGTGTTAAAATTTTCCTCTTATGAATCCTATGAAATTACAGGCTTTGGAATTTTTTTATGAAAATAAAAGCTCAAGGGGCTTGCCTCCTCTTTGACACATAATCCGCAGTTTCCTCCCTGCCCATTCAGCATTTGATTCACAATCTTGTCCTCATAACCCATCTCCTGTGTGAACATTTGATGAGGAAGGCCCTGGAGTGTAAATGGCAAAGTGCATACTCATGTCTCTGATATGCCTGATTTAGATCAGAACAGTGATTTTCAGCCTTTACTCTGCAGACCCCTGTGGTTGTCAGCAAAAAAACCCCAGCAAATAAAAAGCCAACTTCCCATATGCTGTAGAAGTCTACAGACGTGACATTTCTGAAAGGATCCATATCTCCTTTTGGAAATTTATGCAGGGGTAAACAAACTGATATGGACTGAAAAACTCTTGACTAGAAATTTGGGTTAGTCATTCTCAATGGTGACTTAGTTTTCATGCTGTTTGGAAGCTCCTGTGTTTTTTGGATGAAATTGTTTCGCTTCATAGCAGGGATTATGTATTCACTGAATGGGTGAGGCAAAGGATGTCTTTAAAGTCTCTGCAAAATATAGGTATGGAACTGTTTAGACAAAGTTGAACAGTTGAACAGCTTGAGCAGATGTTTATCTAGAGCTTAGAGGCTGTTGTATTCTTTTTATTTCTTTTTTTTTTTTTTTTTTTTGGATCAATGCTCCACAATAATCAATAATAAAGAAGAATCTTCTACAAGACAAGAGAATGATGAAAATTAAATCACTTCCAAGAAAATGGTGAGATTAAGCTTTCTGTATATTTATGAATCCTGAAAAAATGCTTGGATGAAATCAGCATCACCAACTCGCTCTTGTTGTTCTCCCTCATACTGTGTGTCTTTCCGAATCAGTAGCAAAAATAGGAATGATTGAATCAGTGAAGCTGTGAACATTACAAGATGCACACTCCAACAAACATAAAATGCGTGAGTGCCTGGTGAGCATTAGGAAATCTGTCACTATGAACAATTGAAGATGACAAGTTTAAATAGACCGAGGAATTCCAGTGTTAACTTACTTTCAAACAAAATATTTTCAAAATTGTTGCAATTGCTTTTTTTTTTTTTTTTTTTTAGCTGAAGATTAGCTATGTGAAAAGTAAGTTAGTTTAAATTCCTTTTATGTAAGTGAAAAAAAATATTCTGGGAAAACCATTAAAAATGGACACAAGAGCATTTGTATACCGATCACTTTCTCTTTTTTTTGCTAGAACTTTCAAGAACAGCTTTCCATACTCTTAGTGCTGGATGACTAATCCAATATTACAACCTCTCATGAGGTACTGACAGTGCCTCACCTTAAAAGTCCTAAGTTTTCTGTTGTTTTCTTGAAAAGAAGAGAATGCTCTATGTTTGAAAAGTCTACTGTTTCATAAATAACTTATGAGAATCCTATGTGAGACTGATTCTATACTGAAAGAGTTCAAGCCCTGCAGAGACATCCAATCAGTCAGCTTCAGGAGCATCTACCATGCTGGCTTTCACAGCGAAGTGGCAAGCACGAGGAGCAACCATTAAAGGCATTAGAAGCAGTTTGCTTCCATAGTATTTTGTTTTGTGAATTGTTTTAGCTGGTATAATTCTACAGAGAAGAAGATGGAAAATGATAATAATGGCTAAGGAGAGTGGGACTGTCTTTAGATAGTTAATACCCCTCGCAGTAGGCAGATGGATTATCTGAATGGGGGAATAAAAATTGCATTTTTTGAAAGCAACTCTAAGCTTCAGGGAACCAGGGAAATTGTTTTCTGTTGTATTTGTGGGCATAGTCTCATCTGCAAGATATTTAAATATGAGTACCCCCTGAACACATAACTTCTGCTCATTTAGCTATCTAAATAGTTTTGTTGACTTTCGTTTTTAAACTTTAACCTAAACAGTAAAAGCAGAATACCAAGGAAATCTTTGTAGTGTCTGTGGATGTAATAAGGGTAAAGTGTCAGAAAGTAGGTTTCTGTCTTTCCTAACAGTTGGTATATTCTAGTATAAACACTTTGTAAATTACCTGTGCGCTTTCACATTTCAACTTTCTCACTTATACTGCATGTTAGATGGAAGTGCTAAGTTTAAAATTAGTCATCCTAATGTGCAAAGCATTGCAAAAAAGATGCATGTTTTGAACATAACAGGCTTTACATTTAACTCCAGCACAGATTAGATGAATTGTGGAATTATGTCTAATACTCTTAAGGGGTTTTAGTGATCAAACACACAGTAGATCCATGCTGACATTAGGTCTACCATGTCTAAAAAACACATGATAGCCATCCAGAATCCTACAGACCTGCAGTCCTACTGGTTTATGTTTAAACTTCTATAATGTAAAAATGTTGACTGAAAAGGCACATTTTTTTATAGTCAACAGTAACTCCAAACCTGTCCCTGTGCATTTCACAGGCTGTATTCTGTATGTATCTGCTGCAATACTGTGTAGCCCTCTTACACTATAAGTAGACTGATACTTGCAAATTATACCTATGTGCTAAAAGTATTTTTGCCTTCACCGTAGGACACTGACGTGAAGTCTGTTATGATAAGGTGTGGAAGTCTATACATTTGTAACATTCTGGTTTTTTGAGAGATTTAAATTAATTTGTTTTAAGGACCACTGATTTGCTAGTGCTCACCACTGAGGAATGCTTTTCCATATCCATAGGATGGATTTAATCTTGGTAATTTTATTCTCCTAGACTATTTCATAAGATAGGAGAGATATCTAAAGCCTATGGCATCTAAGACTAATAAACCCCTGCCTGAAAGCTCCTGTCTTAGTCCAGAACTAGGCTAGTCAGCTGAAGTTAAGTGAGATGAATCTCCTCTACAGTATGGAGGGCAGCTACAGCAGACATTCAGATCCCTCAAGATAGAAAATGTTTCTCATGCTTGCAGAGGAATCTGAGAAATTTTGTTGCTGCAAGAAGTCACAGTGAATAGTTTAGTATAGTTAAGTACACTGACTGATGAAAAAAATGGTAAGTTTGAGTTGCAAACAAATCAATTTTAAGTAATGAATTGGGTGTGAGTTTTCACAGCAAAGGATGAAATTAAATAATCATTTTTGCTAGCAGTCAGGCTGCATGAAAAAATAGCACTATCTGGTATTACCATCAATTAATATGTGCATTTTTGACATTTCTATAGGGTTTTTTTGTTGTTGTTGTGTTTTTTTGTTGGGTTTTTTGGGTTTTTTTTCATTCTGCAGCCTTATTATGTAAGGTGAAACAAACGGAAAAACCAAATTGGATCTATGTGGCAAAGTTTTGGTAGCTGGGGGCTGTGTGAGCAGCCTTTGTGAGGACACATCAGGAGCTGCCCTTATGTCAGAGAGGGATCCAGGTGGCTCCAAGACAGACCCACGACTAGGTAAAGCCAAGCCCATCAGAAACACTGGGAGCACCTCTGTGGCAGCATATTTAAGAAGGAGTACCCATCAAAAGCTGGGATAGAGGAGTTGTAAGAGAAACAACTCTCTAGGCCCCAAGGTCAGTGCAGAAAGAGAGAGTCTCCTGCAGCCTGCAGAGAGAGTGCAGTGACAGGTTTTTCCTTGCATCCCATGGATATCAACTGTAGAGCAAATAGCCACCTGCTGACTGTAGACAACCCCACATCAGCACAGGTGAATAGCCCTTAAAAGCAGCTGTGAGTTATGAGGGGCTTGAACTCCTGACAAGGAATGCAACCCATGGAGAGAACACCAAGGAGGACCAAGTTTGCTGTCAGACCTGTGACCCTGTGAGGAAGGACAGTGGGTCCATAATCCCACACTGGAACAGTCAGCCTGTGGGAAGGACTTATGTTGGAGAAGTTCATGAAGGATTGTCTCAAGTGAGTGAGCCCTTATGATGGAGCAAGGGAAGAGTGTGAGGAAGAAGGAAGAGCATAGAGGGACTGTTATGAACCAATGGCAACTGACTCTTTTCCCCATCCCACTGCACCACTTGAGGTGCAGAACGTAAAAGAGTTGGGTGTGAGGTTGAGCCTGGGAAAAAAGGAAAGGTGGGGGGAATATGTTTTTTAAAAAATTTGTTCTTTTTTCTTATTAATTTATCCTGCTTGGCAATAAATTAAATTTATTTTTCCAAGTCTGGTCTGTTTTCCCCATGACAACTGTTAAGTGGTCTCCCTTATCTCAGTTAATGTGTTCTTTATTGTCCCTCTGTCCTGTTAAGGAGGAAGGAAGAGTGATAGAGTATCTTGGTGGGTGCCTGGTAACTAGCCAAGGTAAACCCACCACAAAAAAATAAAGAATTTTTTTTCTGAACCTGAGACTATCTGTCCTGATGAAAAAAGATTTAAACTTGCATAAAATTGTCTATTCATGGGATAGGGTAGTTTAACTAATATGAAAAAATAAGAGAGTCCAGTAGAACTTGATGACACAGATGAATTTCAGACTAATGTAAAAATAGCCCCTAAACTGTAGAAGATGTAGAAGGCTTTTTTATTTTAAATATTTTTCATAAAAAATTGTTCAGTCAAAAATGAATGTGTTTGTTTCTATTTTTTTTTTTTTATTTTAAAACTTCTCTTATTTTCTTACTTTTGTATTCACCTGCATGATTCCTGAATCACTCAGGCTATGTGAGCCATGGTAGACATGACTGTAGCATTTGAATAAAGAAATTGAAACATCTGAATTAAACTTCCCCTTGCAGAAACACTTGTCAGTTACTGAAGAGATCTGTTTCCCCTGTGAACTGATGCATATGGGATTTTAAACATGTGCCACTGAAGTGCATTTTAAAGGCTGTTTTTTAAAAAACCTTTTGTACAACCCTGAAATGTATTTAACTTTCTCTTAACACTGCTTTGTTGGGCGCTTGCCAAAATAAATTTCTAATGCAACATGTATTATCTGGTTTCCCAGTTCGGAATTTTGTCTATGTCTGTATCCTCAGTATTGATAAAACTGAGAATTTTCTAGGAAAAGGGTTGAATTCTACTGGCAATTGCATGACTTTTATCTCTGCACCAATCCCAGTAACAGAGAGAATAACCCCAATGAGAAATGAGGGTGTGCTCCAACAACAGCTTCATACTTTGAAACAAAATGAGGAAAAGGATTTTGAGGAAATGAAGTAAAATAGGTTGATCTCCAGAATATACGAGTGCAATATCTTACATTACAGGTAATATATCACCTGAGCTCATTTTAGCCTGCTCCAGGAATGGCTCACTTGCAGACCACACCGATCTGCATCACCCAGTAACAGGAAGCATATGATTTCCTCTGGAGACAGGCAGGGGAGCTCTTCACACTGACATAATGGAAGTAGATGCTTTAGGAATACTTCAGAAAAATAGATGAGATGGATTTTGTAATTTCTCAGAAAATGTTCAGATCTTTTTTTGAGTAGCTTTTCTAATATGCATGTCAGAAAAGAGAAGGACTATTTCTGATCTCCATAAAAGAAATGTATGAGTTAAATCTGGCAGTTATAACTATTTCTAGACGGAATTTTGATCTTAGTACCATATTGCACTGGCTGTTTTGTAATTAGGTGCCATTAAAAGAGGATGTCTATCAAAATGTTAACAAGGATGGTGGTCAATCTCTGTCAGATTTATTGAAAGCAAATACATGTACAAGTTTCATCATAAATCTTGGTCAAGTAATGAGATTCTCAACTTATTTTCCATAAAGCAGTTATTGTATTATGCAGGCAAAATGTCATGGTACACAACAGTTCAATTTCATCAGCTCTTTGCACGGCAATCAAATAATAAGCCAGTACTGTTCCAATTTTTGATTTATTTCATTGTCATATATTAGCCTAGAATACATACATTCCATGCATGTATGGAATATTTTGGCAGAATACGTGTTAAAACCCCCCAAGAATTTTCTTATTTTTGTTGAAATTCTTACAATAAAATGTTAAACTCTTATTTAAGAATAAAATTAAGTATGCATATTTTTAATGTTTCCTTTTGAAATTATGAAATCAGTATTTGAAATTATTACTAGAATTGGCACTAACACTGACATTAATACACACAAATAATGTGCAGAACCAAATGATGCACAACTACTTTAATCTCTTAACTTTTAGTGAGCAGTTCTAAACAAGAGCTTGTTTCCTCTGCATATTTCAAATAATTAGCTATTTAATACAACTTGGTGCTCAAGGTGAATTTTCAACATTCTGGGCTATAGGTTAATATTTACTATCTATCTCAAAAAGGTTAAGGTATTTTTCAAAGACCAGTTTTTACTTCAGTGCCTGAGGAAGCCATATAATGGTAAATAGTTTTCTTGTGAACACAGTTAATGAAGAGATAGAAACTTGTGGTTCATCTTTCTGCACTGATCAATGCAAGCAATCAGCTGATATTTCCCTAAATCATATAACTAATATGAGCTGTGGTTTTGGATTACCTCAGTTGGAAAAAGAAACTGAAATCATTTGCTACTATTCAAGGTATGTACTTCTCACAGAATAGGCAAAGAACATTATGTCAGAGCATTCAGCATTCAGTCCTCCAGAATGTTATAACTTCTTATTTCCTCCACCTAAAATTACGCAGAAATTTGGGTTAAATTGGCAAGTAGTTTGGAGAGAAAATAGTAGGTTGTTTAAGTGAATATGCTGCAGAAGAAGTTCTTCTCCAATACAAGACTATACTTATCTGTGTGGGTCTAGTTACATCTATATTGAATGTTAGGTTTAATCATCAATTTATGTTTAAGCCTACAACTTCTGATCTTTGGTACAAAGACCTACCTTAGTCTAGTCCCTAGCAGGTGGCTGTACTCCAAATTCAGCAGTATGTGAAATGTCCAAATGCAACATGGTGGTGCCTATTGGCCCCTCCTGCTGTATCTGAAATACATATAATTCATTTGAATTTCATATACTGAAAGTTGTAGCTGCAGAAAACCCAGCAATGGTGTCTTGGTTTGGGAAGACAGGTATCTGCCAAGGAAAGCTGGAACTTCTCTTGGAATGGAGAATGTAAACCATCACCCTTTTCCCAATTACAATTTTTTTGGTTAAAAGCTTTTAGGCAAAAGATTTTGGAAATAGAAATAGCAGTTCTTTACTAGCATGTATAACAAAGTAAACAAACAAACAAACCAACTACAGCATTGAAAACAAAAACAGTACCAAGAACTTCGAGGACTTTGCTTCACAAAAAACCCAGGGCAGTTTGATCTCGGTGCCCCTGTAGAATCCCCAGAGCACCAAGCTGGGAACAGTGGAAAAGTCTCGGGCTGGTAGCTGGAGTGGCAGGGTGTCCCAGCAGGGCAGAGGGATGCAGGGTCACGCTGCAGCAAGAGGAGCAGTACTGACAAAACTGCGATGCTGGGGCAGGGCTGGCCCAGCTCTCGCAGGGCGGCAGAGAAGCTCAGAATTCCAGGGCGAGCAGAGGATGGCAGATTTCCCAGGACTGGACTGCAGTGAAATCTTCCAGCAGGAGCACCAACCCAGCCATGCTTTCTCCCTGAACACCGAAAACCAGACTGAGAGGCTGCTTGAAGCTCTGTCCTTTACCTGCCTCAACCCCCCTCCCCAAGCATTGACCACCCCTTTGTTTTGTTAAATATTCTTAAGTACAACATTTAGTCTCCTTGGTAACTTATGGGGAAAAAATCTTTAGAGTAAAAAGGAACAAAACCTAACCCCCAATAAATGGTGATTCTAAAATTTCTTGGTCCATAATTTCTAACCTTCTACAAGTGCCTGTTTCTTTCTCCTTTGCTTGTGATTAGAGCAAGTGGGGACAGAGAAAGAAGGCTCAGTCCTAAAAGGACTTTGAAAAGCAGATTGTGGATCACTCTAGGGTGGGTCCAAAGTAATGGATGCAAAAATGTGGATTTTGTGTCTTAAATCAGGTGGAGATGACCTTGAGATTAGACCCCAGGGATAGTTGTGTGCTGTATTACTCGATGGATATTGTTCCTGAAAGGTGTTACTGACTGCTTTGTTCTGCTTAGATGAGCAAAATAGTCAGATCAGGATTGATGTTTATGCACTATGCATTCATTTTTGGCATAAATTCAGTTTAATGTTTCCATTGTGTATGTCTTCTCTGCTCTTTTTGCATTCTGTAAAAAGACTGCACAGAGACAATATTGTGAAATTGAGGAAGAATAGTAAATCAGTTGATTGATTTTGGTATAGTTTCTGTCCAGAAAATTTTTAGACTTGAATTAAGCATCTGAATAGATGTTGTATTTTTTCCTATGTATTTCTATGTTTAAAATGCTGGAAGTGAGCCACATTTTCTGGATTCACAATGAACCACTTCAGATCAATATTATCCTGTCTTAATATATGTTATATCTTGGCTGACTACACAACACAGTTTGGAAGTTATCCTACAACTAGATTCAAGCACAGACCCCCATTTATCATGTAAGTAAATATATCATTTGTGTTTAAATGATTTTCTTTTCTTTTCCCTGCCCAGGAAAGAGGAATTTGATGACTTGCTGAAGGTTTCAGGAAGCCCCAGAGAAATTATTCCTGCACTTCATGATCAGTTTGGACACACAGGATTTATGTACCGTGATAAACATGATCTGGCTACCTAGAAACACTGCTGTTTGCAGTTTTAATGCCTAAGGGCAGCAGAAACTACAGGGCTCACAAAGTATATGATGGCATATTCTCAAGCATATGGTGTCCTTTCTGGATGTTCCTCTTGAGTTTTGCTGTGAAGAGGATTAAATAAGAAGAAAACATATTTCCTTGGTAAAAATTCTGCTCACTCATAGGGGAAACAGTCCAGAATTATATCCTTTCTCTACTGACAGAATATTGTAACCCTACAGTGAGAAATTTGTGCCCAACACTGTTCTGTGAATAGTAGATTGCAAATTGATACTGGACAGCCAACACACAATAGTTGATGGCAACTCTTGATAGCAAGTCACAAAACTAAGGAGTAATTGAAGGAAGCTAGTATAGTTTTTCTTCCAGAATTCCATACTGGGGGAGAAAAACAGAAACTGGAGTCAGAAGGATCAGGGAAGTAATCAGGAATGAGGTGTGAAGGGAATAAAACAGTGTCCAAGAAAGAATCACATATGATGCCATGGCATGCTGTTACCCTCTCTCTGTAGTCCCTCACTGCTGGTGTTTTAGCTGCTCCAGTAGGGGGTCCAGCTTTGATACACTCCAGCTGTGTAACCTTGACTCAGACTGCTGAGTCAGAGCTGTGAGACCGTCTGTACAGGGATAAGAAAAGTAAAAAATTACAGAGAGCGGTAGGACTGCTGTACGCAATTGCTAGGAGACCAAGGACTCAGCCGAGAAAACATCGAAATGATAACACCTTAAGGAAAGGAAACTAAGGTAACTGGAGGCTGGTCTGGTCAGGGACAGTCAGGAATTGCCAGGCTGGGGCAGTAAGAGGGAGGAGCAGGTCTGCCACCGTGGTGGCCGTGGCCACCAACCCCTCGCTCCTCAGCAACACCTGCCTGCCTGGTGAAGGCTTTCCAGCTGCTGTACTGGAGTGTGAGCACATCCATGCTTAACCTCACGGTTCACTAAATGCTGTCTTTTATGTTTACTGGCCAATAAAGAATTGCTTTATACCTGTGAGTTACCCGTATTTTTCTTGCAGATTATTTTTTTTTTTTTTGCCAGGCTAATGATACACAAACAAACTGACTATAAAAATATTTTGTAGAGGCTAAGAGGTGATTTTATTATTATGCTGGGAAGCCAACATGAATATTTGAGAAAGTAGTAGCTTAATAAGAAAGGAACATCATATTGGAAGAAGTTATTTACATTTCTAGAATTAAAAAAAAAAAAAAAAAAAAAAAAAAAAAAAAAAAAAAAAAAGTCATCTAGCAGAAGGTACTCTGTTCCTGGGATGGATGAAGAATCCTTTGCTGCAGCTATACATCTAGAAAAGCTCTGATGCTCAGAGCTATCTGACATTAAATCATGTCAAGCAGAAGCAAGCAGCAATGGAAAAAACATCATTGATGTTTTTAATTAGGTTGTCTTGAATGCTTATCTGCATTCTAAAAGCAAAAGGCTTATTTCAGTAAAAATCATGGCCAGCTTCTGTAGCAAGGAAACTGGCTGTACTCAGACTGAATTGGGCCCTAAATTTGTTGCTTGGCAAGAGCAGGGAAATGTTTTGCTCTGGTGTCTGACTCCATTGGCAGTGGTGCTTGTTAATCACACAATCCATTACAATGCACTGTACAAGGAGGAATCTCAAAAACATCTTATTGCTGAGCTAAAGGCTATAAAGTGCAGTCTTTTCTGCTAACCAGATTTGTGCTATGTTGTGCTTAGTGGTAGTTGTGCCAGTCTGTGATTACTCACAATTGGTGACTAGAGACTGTGGCTGAGAACCCTGAGTGTGAGTGCAAGGAGGGGAGGACCTCAGAGCTCATGCTTTGAGGCAATATTTAGGCTAGCTTAACACTGAGCAATAAAATGAAGACAATAACATGGAAAAGGAAAGCTAAAAATGTTTAATTACTTTACCCTGATCACTCTTCTCCCTTCCAAGTTGGCAAGCAGGAACTGGAACTTGCCAAACATGCTTTATTTTTAAATCTTTTATCCATTGGCAAATCTGCATATTGCATCAAACCTCATAAAGGTGTTTTACAGTTTTGAACAGTTTCCCAGCCTGTACAAACCCATGTGTTCATGCACACACACTTAGAGAACAGCTGCATGCAGGGGCAACTCTGACTGTGGGGTGTGTGGGGGTCTATCCCCCATTGAATTTCGTAACTAGGCAAAACCTGAGTCATGCTTCCCCCTTTTCTCAGTGCAGCAGCAGTAGCAAGGCTAGCACCAAAATGAGCTCTGCAGCCCACTGCAGGAAGTGCTGTGCACCCATGCATGCCTTTGAGGGAAGGAATCCCCCTGCCCCAGCATCTTCCAAAGGAGCCAGGTAGAAAGCTTAGGAGTTATCCACATATACAGTGCTTCTTTGTATGTTGGATGCTCCTTCTAAACACTGCTCTAGGATCTTGTTTAATGTATAGTAGAGCATGTGAGTAACAGCAATGCTGGACTATTGACAATAATGAGTAAATGGAGAAGGGGTTTAGTCTCATAAAAAAGGGATATCTGTTAGTGAAATCACAGTCCTGGCACAGCGCTGTCTGACTTCATCTGGGAGATGGGAATCACTGCAGCTGTGTGCACTTTCATTTACATTGCTCAGTTCCTGTCATCCTTTCAAGTGCACAAACACCCCAACTAGCTAATAACTAATATTTTTTGCATATCAGCATTCTGGAGTGTGACATTTAAATTGTGGTATTTGTTAGTAAGCAATGTCTGGCACTACCTGATGGCTGGTAGCTCAACAGAGTGTGATCTTGTTCTCATTGTTTAATTGCTTTCAGTTAATTTTCCATGGTTTTATTCAGTGAGAAATAAACAGGGACAGTAGCTGGTTTTCTGGGGAAAAGGTATATGAATCCCTTTTTTTGAGGGATTGAATGTCACTTCATCACTGAAGAGTTTGAGCTAACTTCTTCGAAGAATTTGTGTGCAGTGTGTCTTTTGAGTGTCTCTGAATGTGCTCTTCCACGCAGTGTAGCATAGTCCAGAGGTGTCAGCAATGTTTTTTTACTGTTGTGACTGAAATGTGCTTTCATTATTACTATGCCCTGGCTGATCTGCAGAAAGTTAGAAGTGTCACAGGGTGAAAAAAGACCATAACTTATAAGTAAAAACAATGCACTTAGGGAGGTATATTTATGTAGTTTGTGTATTTTTAATTTTCACAAAAGCTAATTATTTCTTACCAATGCCTGGCTCAAAATTAATCCTACAAAATTAATTGTTCCCAATCTTAAACATTTGACAGTTACAAATCAAGATTTAAAAAATGGAACTCAGTGATAAAAAAAGACCTGCTTACCTTTAAAAGGTCCTTTCCAACTCAAACTATTCTATGATTTAATGCATATAGAATCTATCTCTAATTTTGACACTATTTTTATTTTTATCTTAGCTTTTAATACAGTTCCTTTGCATATTCCATCAAATGACCAATGTATATTACAATCGTGTCAGTTTTGTATCCAATTTATTTTTCAAATAGTCAGTGTGCTGAATCATAGTTATCTTAAAGACCACATTTCTCTTCATTACCTGTCAACTGACTGTGCTCCACAGCAGCAGTGTGACCAACAAAGTCCAGGAAGAATACACTCCTGTGCATTCCATAGCATATTAACAGCCTTAAGTTTATGTCTTCTTAGCTAGTAATAACCCACATGTTTCAGCCAGGCTCTAGGCCTCTTCCTTTTCTGGTAATTTTCTTCAGTGATGATAAGTTTTGGATAGGAATAATTATCATTTACAAATTAAATTAAATACTAGAATGAGTGACCCAGCATGCAGAATAAAACTCTGATATATATATAAATCATTATTTTTTACCCTGTACAAAATAAGATTTTCTAGATATAAAGGAAAGTGAATTGATAAATATAGATTAGCAACATATTTTACCCTTTATGGATTTTGAAAGAGATTAATTTTCATGTAAAGAAACATAAAACAGTCATAATTTTCAGTGTATAACATAGGGAACACTTGTAATCTATTAAAGCTGAGATTTCAATTAATCCTTATTCTAAAATGAATAGGTGAAAAGGGAAATTTGAAACTACACATGGTAACCAAGAAGAAATTATTTCCCAAATCTTCAGTTCTTCCAGGCTTACATCTTATTGAAACTAAGTACAGTAAATGTAATATTTTAATAATTGCGACAGAATAGACACACAGTTTTCATTTCTCCTTCTACCAATATTTATATTTTTTTATGTGGTAGTTAGAGACAGCATCATCTGAGATGGTTTAGGGTGGTTCAAAATTATGTTTAAGACTTCTTTTTGCAATAGATTTCTTTTGAGCTTTTCAGCTACTGGCCCAAAATTTGACTTGGTCTTTTGTAGGGCCTGTGCCAACCAGACAGTCTGATGCAGATATCTTGGAGGCCGTAGGATATTACAGCAAGTGGCTTTAGGAGCTGTGTTTAGTCAACTGTAATTTTTTTTTTTTTTTTAGATAGATTTTTTTAAACATTTAACTTTAACCATGAGAAGTATAGGAGAAGTTTTCAATTTAATATTGATACCTAAATTAGGTCTTTACCTCCGTCATGTGGCACATTTATAATTTGTGTGCATATATCTCAGACAATTTCAGAAATCTCAAATGGCACTAAGTGTTGTTTTGGCAATTGAATTCATCAATTCAGTTGCCATTATTCTTACTGAAGCCTAGTTGAAAAGAGACTTAAATGCAAATCAGTGCTTATTTACCTTCTGTGTGTGTTCTGCCCAATTTGAGTATCTGCTTTAGGCTGTTATTAAATCTTCCTGGAGTCACCAATTTATGGAGAAAGACCTATAAAATTAAGACCTTTCTAAACCTTAAAAGATTAAGATATTTTAAGGGTTTAAAGCACAATAGTTTGGATAGTTTAAGACACAAAAAATAAAATTATAAAATATATCATAGGTGCTAAGTTGTTCAGTCTCTTATCACACATTAAAATAAGAATGATCAAAAATCGAGATAAAATACTACTTTTATTCTGAGTAATTCATTCCTCATTATACTAAAGTCAACTGTTGACCTTAGCTACACACAGAAAATTATAATTTCTGAGAGCTCTGACATATTTTGTCATTTCCCACTGCTGCAGTGTATGAGGTTATTGCCCTAGCTCTCTGTCCTTAAGCAGACAGTATATCTGTTTCTTACTGCTTCAGTTAATAACTTGGTATATGAACTCAAACAGCTACTAATTGCAATTACCATCCTGGTCTGAGAACTGCAATGCTACATAATAGAAATGTTGCCTACTCCATGTCCCTGCAGCAGGGTAACAAACAGTTGACTCTTGTAACCTCATCATGAGTTGCAACATAAAGATAACAGGTCAACCCCTGGCAGACATCTTAAAAACAAGCAAACAAACAAACAAACAAAAAAAAAACCCAAAACCACCAAATGAAAAAATCCAAGCCATGAAAGTCAAAGCAATGAAGGAAATGCATTTTTTCATCAGAAGGATCACATAAATTAAGTTCACACTGCTCAAGAACAAAGCAGATGGTAATAAATGTGAGATTGTCTAGATATCTGGTGAGAATGGCCATTCCTCACTTCAAAATATTTAAATCTGTAACTCATACAACTTCTTCATATCTCTAAATAACTTTATGAAATAAGGAGCATATATTTCATTTAGACAGAGGATATCCTTATTGCAGTTACAACTTCTTTGTTAAGGGAACACCAGGGGCAGGTCTTGACCTCTACTCTCTGGTGACCAGTGACAGGACCCAAGGGAATGGCCTGAAGTTGTGTCAGGGAAGATTTAGGTTGGATATTAGTAGAAGGGTCTTCACCCAGATGATGGCTGGGCACTGAACAGGTTCCCCAGGCAAATAGTCATGGCATCAAATCTGCCTGAGTTCGAAAAGTGTTTGGACAATGCACTCAGGCACTCTTGGGGATGGTGCTGTTCAGAGCCAGGTGTCAGACTTGATCCATGTGGGTTTCTTCCAACTCAGTTTATGCTGTGATTCTGTGATCAATAGCTTGGTAAATTCACAGGGACTGGGTTTGCTTTTTTCAAAAGAGAATGCTTTTAGAATTTTGATTTGCAGAATATTTGAAAACTTGGACTCTTCAATCCCATTCAGACTAAATGAAATTTCAAGTAGATTTGACTTTTTCTGTGAAAGAGAAAATTTAATTTTAGACTAACTTGTTGAAACCTACACTTAATATATGATTTGTCATATTGTCACTACTGTGCTAAAAATCAAGATCTCTTTTCAGTTATTACAGTTGTGGAAGAGACATAAGCTCTTAAAATAGAAGTCTGTTCCAACAAGTCTTCCAGTCTATCCATAGCAATCTATCTACAACAGCCTTTTCAGAAATTATATCACTAAATTAAAGTTGGGCTGTCTTGCCATCTTCTTTGAGTTTTATGCAATAACATTTTATTCATTAAAGCCAAATGGAATAAAGACAGAACTTTATGAAATACAGAAGACATACATAAAAGCCCAGAAATATGATGAGGAATTAAGAAAATTAAATCTCTATCCTCTATTTAATGATAAATATTTTCTATATTAAAATAACTTCAGCTGAGCAAAAGGACAAAACTACATTACTTACCCTTCTGTTTTAGAAGTGCCTTCTATGCTGGTTATTAATTTTGGTTAGTATAATAAACATGTCTGAAAGTAGCACCTCAAATAAATGATCAGACACATGGAAAAGAGAATTGACCTGTTTAAATGTCAAGAAATTGCACATTTAATTAGTGAGCTTGTTATTTCTCACAAGGAAGATTATCAGATGACAGCATTCATATTTTAATTAGGAGAGAATACCTTTGCACTCTTCCTCAGGCAGAGTGCAAAATTTGTCATGCAAGCTGCTTTTCTTTGTGAACTGTTCTACTCTGACTGCAGGCCCAGATTCTCAGAGGCAAAACTGCACTGAAATCAATAGCACAGATACCTGAACAGCCTGGAGAGCTTTGGACACTTTATTTGACATGAAAATGTTTTGAAGACTATCTAATGGCCTCTTGTTGAGAAGATGTGCTTTCTTAACAGAGTCATAATTTTGGCCATAAACCTTATTTGACTTCAGATAGTATAGTTCCCATATACTCCTTTGACCCTCTATTTTGATAATTTCAACTAACTAGCCATTCTCAATCAGAAGACTAATTCAGCAGCCATTTATGGTCATTTTTGGTCCTTATGGCATTAGTTGTCTTTGATTCCATCAGAATGAAATGTTTACACACTTACCTCACCTCAGCAGGAACATCTGTTCAGTCTTTTCCTTTAGTCTCTCTGGCTTCTGTTCTCAGCTCGCTTCTGTGTCATGTGTCTGTGTTCTTCTATTCAAGCAGCTAACAAACATTGTGGCTGTTTCTTGTGACATTCTTTGATGGGCTTCACTTTGAAGACTAGCTCCACTTTGTCTTTTCAGCATGAAATTGAGTGTTCTATTCAATCTTTAATGTACCTGGTAGGTTTGATAAGATTGCTTATAGTTTGTCCTGCTCATGGTCAAGATCTCTCATTAAAAAATAAAATAAAAAAGAAAATTCATTAAAGAAGAAAATAATAATAATAATTATATATGTATATATATATATATATATATATATATATGTGCCACCACATAACGCTGATGACAGCAGCCATAGTATCCTAGCAACAGCATCTCCTTTTAAGATGAGGTTTTCAAAGGGCTATTTTGTGTGTCCAGAATGCTCCAAATAGACTTAATTCTCCATGCAGGTTGTCTAGCTTAATAATTTTTTTTTATGCAAAATCTTCTTGATAAGGCTGTTGTCACCAATAAAATGGCATAAACCCTACATTTTTTAGGTTTTGTTGGGTTTTTTAAAAAAGTCTGTATTTTTTATAATAGTATCATAACAAGGAAAAATGGAAGTTCTTCTCTTAGAAAATTCCCCATAGTAAATTGAAGAAGAGATTTCTACAGAAATTGTTTTCATTATATATGTGTTTTCTCTGCATTTGTCTTCATAAAATGGATTGATTTTGCTTTTGAAAACTGTGAAAAAGTTTTGCTGCTCCCCAAGGGAGAGTAGAATGCCTCCACACTGCACTCTATCTCTGCTCCAGGGACCTTCCATTCTGCCCAAGGGCACAGCTTCCACTAGCATATGCATCAGATCAGTCAGGGTGCCTAATACTTGAGTTCAGATACCATTCCAACGTGGATAGTATGCTGGCACCTAACTGGCAGATGACTGAATCAGAAATTAGGTCTAACCCTCTGACCAGCTAAGGAGAGAATCAGAGCATCAGGGTGCAGGAGCACCACTGCCAATAAAAACACAAGGAAGTGGAAGATAGGAGGTGGAAAGCTATCAGGAAAAAAACCTGGATTTATTATTCCCCATATATATGAAAAATATTAATAAAAATTATATTAATGCTATATTAGGATACTTATTTTAATTTTACATTCACTGTATCACACAGATTCTCTTCTACCATCCAGTTCTGTAAAATGTCAAAAATATGTACCCCTGTCAAGTCTTGAAATAGCTGTTATGATTATCAGGAGATGGGACTTTAATAGTTAGTTACCTAGGAGTTTAAAATCTTTAGTCAGTCCGCTTTAGTCTCACAGAATGTCAGAAATGTAATCTGTAATGTAATTTGACTTTGAACCTTATTTTAATGTTTCATAGATAAAAGGAGTAATGATATTAGATATAATAGCAATGCTACAACTGAATCTTTGCCAATTTTTTTCTGTGGTGTTAATTTTTTTGAGATCTCTTCAGTAAAAAAATTAATTGGGCTGGAACTTTTAAATTTATTTAGTATGTCTCTATGTGTTGATAATCCTATAATACTGGTTTTGCCAGCAGTATTTGGAGATTGGTTATTTGCCTGTGGAATATGTCAGCAAACTTGTAGAGATAAATTTAGAGAAGAACAATGAGAGTTCCCATTACATTTGTCATTGAGGAAGTGAGTAGGCAGAGACCTTCTGGTGATGTCCTAATGACTCCCTGTGGCAGATTATAGAAATATAGTTTTTCAACAAAGTAAAAAATAGAAATGACAGGAATGCTAGTGCAGTGGAATCTTTTCAATACTTCATACTTCTTAACTCATTTTCATACTCCTTGTATGGTTTCTAATATTTTCCTCTGATTTTTCCCTTCTTTGATCATTAGACTATGGTATTCCTCTGGAAGATCATAACATTATAACATTTCCTATGCTGTGGAGATATGCTAGGAAAATGAAGAAGACATCTGCTCTGGGAAATGTTAAGTAAGAGTTCAAAGCCTTACAGTTTTTACGGTCAAAAAAGCCTGGTGTGATTGTTTACTCTGACCACACCATAAAATAGTCCTGGAAGCTTTAAGCCTGTTTGTCATCTGACTTAAAACCCTTATGGGAGGACACTGGAAATACCAGTCATCGGTGCCAACTAACCCCAGGCCAAGAGAATCTGACATGTCTTGGTGAGGTTTAGCAGGACCATGTAGGCATGGCTGAGAATGATCTCTTCTGGCTGTTTTGCAGAAAATACACTGTTCATATTCCACCTATCTCCATTCACATTAACTCATTAAAGTGCATAAATATCTAAAGGGAGGGTGGTACAGGGATACTGCCATGCTCTCCTTGGTGATACTAAACAACAGAACCAAAGGCCATGGGCAGAAGTTGATGCATAAGGAGTTCAACCAGAATATGAGGAAGAACTTCTTTACTGTGGGAGTGATGAAACACTGAAATAGATTGCCCAGAGAGACTGTGGGGTTTTGTTCCTCATCTGGACACAATCCTGTGCCATGTGCTCTAGGATGACCCTGCTTGAGCAAGGAAGCTGGACCACATGATCCACTGAAGTCCCTTCCAACCTGACTGATTCTGTGATTTCCTTCAGGTTTTATTCCCTTGGTTTCAGAGGTTTAAGTTTCAGTTGTCCACATCCTGTAAAGAAAGGAGAAAATTCCAGACAATCTAATCTATACAGTCATACATGTTTATACTGCACTGGGAAATAATAGAAGTTTACACTAGGATATCTTATTCAAAATATTTCGTATTTTATTTCTGACTGGATGCAATAGGATTTTACAGAAATAAAGGACACATTAACAACCTTAAACAAAACTACAGATCCTCCCTTAACTATGTTAGGAAGAGAGTTTAAAGAGACTTGCAAAATTTCTTTGAATCTCTTTCAATACTGCTTAAGGGATAATAGTTCTGGTTTCTGTGGTCCACATCTCACAATCCCTTATCCAAAGACTTCATATGCTGACCTTACACACTTAAAGAATAATCAGTGGCAAGCTTAAATTATGCACCACTCAGTGTAAATTCCCCAGGTTCTCTTTGGTAAAATTCTTCTGTAGCTGGCAACATTAATTAAACAGAGAATGCATCTGCTGGCATGCATGATTGCAGCACCAGGAAAACAGGATTTGTGCCTAAACATGTCAATGGCCATGCTACTTGTCTGAAAGACAGAAAGATAACAATACTTCAGCCACATAACTGTAGGGCCAATGAAAATGTAACAGGTTTCTCCTGCCAAATCAGAGTTAATCCCAGGTCAAATTAAAAAAAATAAAGGCAAAAAAAGAATATTTTTTTCTTCTTGATTTCTACTGATGAGGAATGTAAAAGCTTTGCAGCTTGGAAAAAAGAGTTTAGCTGTGAAATGAGTGGTAAATTAAAAGTTGAAAGACCACAGTTTCCTAAATAGAGGAACCAGGCTCAACAACATGTTTTCTGTGATAAAAGTATCCTTGGAATTAAGAAAGAACAATAGTCTCCTGAGGTCATGAGTGATAAGTCACAAATGCCTGGAAACAATGAAGTAGATGATAGAAGGAGGGAAACAATTAAATCTATTGTGGAGGTATAAAATGTGGGCTTCTGTTTTATGGTAAAAATAAGGAAAGAACAAACTAGTTAGCATTTACATGAAATTCTCAGTAAAAGGAAATTAATGAAAGTATTATTTCTGCCTAAAAACCCCTTTGATTTTGCAGATGGTTACCTTCTTATTCCCTGCCTTTCACCCACGTGGGAATAGAGTAAATGGAAACTAAATTAAAAGCGATGTAATGAAAAACTAAAAAAACCCCTTGCCTCACGTATTACTCTACTTCACAGTTTATTGTTTCATAGCCAGCAAAACTTATGATTTTTAATGTGAAAACGGTAACACATTTAATTTATTACTATGCCACAGCTGTTGTGAGAGGTTAGAAACTACACAGGACTGAGCCACTCATGGTCTGATTTGAAAATCACCAAAAAAGGTGTGATTCAGTTACTTGTATAATCTCTACTGCTTTTCAGAGCAGCCAGTTCCTCCTGCTGTAGTTGATCTGAAACCTAGCTGTTTCTAGTGGCGAGACACTCTAGAAAACTAACTCAGAAATGCACACTGTGAACCAGTCAGTGTATTAGCTGCTTAGCAAGGGAAAAAAGGTAAAGTCTCAGAAAATCTTGTTCAAAATATTCCTAATCTTCAACTCAGTAAAAAAATGGTGATACAGTCTCTCTATCTGTCTAGGTATGTCAGTAAACTTGGATTTTACTAATGTTCTCCAATAGGTTGTCTCTGGTGACTTTGATCCTAAAAAACCGTTGGCTCAAGCATCAATAATGACTGCTAAGAATAAGCCTGCTATTTTATTGTTGGAAGACAGAGAACATAATTTTCAATGTCTAGGAAGAAAATAAATGCCTCCATAATAATAAGTACCTGAATATTCACAGTGATACACTATAACTACTGAGACAGGTGTGGAATGGTTCTTCCCACAACAAACAATAGAAGCATTAAATATGGAGGTATCTTTGTGGTGAGCAAATGGCCCTCAGAAACTAAACTATATCTTTGGCTAATTTATTTCCTTTAAAAGATTGAGCACACTGTTCTCGTGCTTAGTGGAATGTGTTTCACAACAGGACTCTACTGGCAACAACTTTTATGTAACATTATTGTTCAGCAAAATAGCATATTAGAACATAAATGCATTGCTAATAAACAGAAATGTAGTAAATGTTTTGTATGCACACAGAAAGAACAAAGTTATGCATAAAGAAGAACATAAATCTACCATGAGTGTTTTCAAATTTAATCAGGTCAACAGTCTTACTGTGTTTGAGTTAGGGTGCATCAAAATGAAAGACTGAGTTTAGTGGCTAGAATACAGAACTGAGAATCAATATTTCTAGGTTTTATTCTCAGGCACTGACTTGTTGTGTGACTTTGGGCAAATCATTTGAGAGCTTTGTGCCTAAGGTTGTTCATCTTTCAAATGAGATATTTGCATGATTTATGAGGATGTTGTAAGGCTCAACTCCCAGAATATTTGCAAGGAAAGGTACGGTCTGAGAGGTACTAGAAATGCTAGATGTAATGACAGTAACACATTGCCATGGCCAGCTGCAAACGTTTCTTTACCTTAATGATGGAGCCAAATTGTGAATGTTGAGTATGTCTTCATTCTTCAAAAGTGGAAAACCAGCTCATGGGTTCTTACCAGTATAAAACTGGTAAAAAGTAAAAAGCAGGAATTCTTTGTAATCTCTAGTGCCCCGTGTATTGTTTTCAGAACTCCTGCAGGATGAAGGAGCACCCAGCAGGAATACCAAGGAATGGAAAATAAATCAAAAATAAACCCCACAAATCTGTCTTGCAAGTCATTATAGCAAAAATCCATCTGCTTTAAATAAAAAAAAGAAGAAAACAAGTGCCTTAATTGTGCTGATTTATGGTGGAGCTGTAATTTAAGTAAATGAGATAAGATGGAATATTTTTCTAAGAGGAAGGGGCTATGCCCCCATTAAGAGCAATTTGACTTTTTTGATTGATAGGTTAAAGAGGAACTGGCTGGAGAAGCTCAGGTGAGCCACTAGATCACTGTGTACTTGGCAAGGATACAGATATGTCCTGCCAAGAGCATCTTTATAGACAAAATCGTTATCCATTGTTAGGACCTGGTGAGGTACTTGAGAAAAAAGAATATGTGCTGCTTTAACTTACCAAATGACAGATGTCCAGTGAATTAGACATTTTTCTGTGAAAAAACATCTACAAAGAGTTATTTGAAAAGCCACCAGGTATTCCACCAGCTGTCAATAATCCAAGTTTGTGTCTAGGCTTGCATCTCTGATGTGTGAGACAGTAGTCTCATCTAAATAGATAGAATGAGTGAGGAAGGAATTATCACAGAATTACAAATTGGTTGAGATTGGAAGTACCTCTAGAAGTAATCTGGTCCAACCACCCAGATTGATCTTGTGGGGCCAGAGCTAGTTGCCTGGAACCATGTCCAGATGTCCTTTGAATATCTCCAAGTATGGATACTCCACAGCCTCCCTGGGGAACCTGTGCTATTTTTCAGCTACTCTCATAGTAAAAAAGTATTCCCCGATGTTCAGACATCAGCTCCTGTATTCCAGTTTGTACCTATTGCCTCTGGTCCTGTCTTGGGTTATGTAACCAAAAGAATTGTTTATTTTATTCCATCTGTTGAAACCAGTTGGGGAGGTGTTTTCTTCATCTCTTGTAACTCCAAGGGGGAGGGGCAGGTGCCTTCTGGTAATGGGCCAGCTGTTAAAACCGGGTGGGGCATTGTTTCTTATCTCTTTCCACCTTCCATGGGGATATCTTCTGGTAATGGGCCCTTAAGGCTCACCAATGACATGACATATTATATCATCCCGTTGTGAGGTACTCTACCCAGTGGGGGGAACCAAACCATTCCTACCTAGATGAAAACTCTGACACAGGGACATCAGATTCTGTTTTTTCCACTGGATTCCCAAAGGAAGATTGAACCCATCTTGCCATTACTGGACCCTTTTTCTACAGAACCATCTCTACTCCCACAGAACCACATCTTCCACTCCAGGAGGGCTTACTTTGGACTCCTTCTAACACCCTGACCAACAGGATGTCAAGTTGTATTTCTAACTCTGTCAGAGTTTCTAGGATTTTCTCTTTGTTTTGTTTGCTTGCTTTTTGTATTACTACATTTGTATTCTTAATATATATAATAAAGAACTGTTATTCTTGTTCCCAAGTCTTTGCCTGAAAAGCCTTTAATTGCAAAATTATAATAATTTGGAAGGGGGTTGGTTACATTCTGCATTCCAAGGGAAACTACAACTTTCCCTGGCAGATAACTGTCTTGCCAAATCAAGACAGGTCCTATCACTGGGCACCACTGAAAAAAACCTGGCTCCATCCCCTTTGTACCTTCTCTTTAGTCATTAATATACATTGGTAAGATCCTTCTGAACCTTCTCTCCCTAGGCTGAACCTTGCCAATTCTCTCAGTCTTTTGTCATAGGTGAGAGGCTCTAGTGCCTTGGTCATCTTTGTGGCGCCTTGTTTGGTCTTATACTGAAGAGCCTAGGAATAGGTTGCAGCACTCCAAGAGAGGCCTCACCAGTAAACAGAGGGTAAGAATCACCTCACTGTACCTGCTGCCAATATTTTGCCCAATGCAGACCAGGATAACGTTCTTTGCTGCAAGAGTACAGTGCTGCCTCACTTTCAAATTGGTGTCTGCCAGTCTCTGGGTCTTTTTCTGGAAGACTGAATTCCAACTAAGTGACAGGAAATTGCTCAACACTGGGTGCAGGATTTTGTGCCTTGTCAAAATTTATGAGGTTCCTGTCAGCCCATTTCTCCAACCTGTTGAGATTTCTCTGAATGGCAGCAGAACCCTCTGACATGTCATCCAGTCTTCCCATTTTTGTGTCATCTTTAGAACTGCTGAGGGTACACTTTGCTCCCTCACACAGATAATTAGGATTTTGAAAAAAATGAGCCAGTATTGACCCCAGAGATACACTGCTATTAACTGGACTCCAATGACACTTTCTGTCACTGATTACCATGCTCTGAGCTTGGCCATTCAAGCAGTTAACTCACCTCTCTGTCTGTTCTTCCAGTGCATACAGCAACACTTTGTATATAAGGATCTTATGAGAGATTGTGTCAAAGGCCTTCCTGCAGTCCAGGCAGGAAATATTCACTACACTCCCCTTGTCTACCAGGCCAGTCATTTCATTGTGGAAGTTCAACAAGTTGATAAAGGATGATCTTCCCTTAGTGTACTCCTGACATGCTTGCTGATTTTCTTGTCTTTAATGGACCTGGAAATGGTTTTCAGGATTAGTTGTTCCATCACCTTCACAAGGATTGAGGTTAAACTGACTTGTGGCTGCCTGTGCCTCCTTGTCCTTCTTAAAGTTAGGAGTGGCATTTGCTTTCCTCCAAATAGTGCTCCCAGTTGTCACAATTGATAAAAAACTATAGAGTGGCCTTGCAGTGACATCTGCCAGTTCCCTTCAGTACTTGTGGGTGTATCCCATCAAGACCTCTGTGCTTAGGTATATTAATTTTGCTTAAGTATTCACTGACATCTTTCTCACTCCAGCCTTTCCCTGTGGTCTCTTTTTTCATCTGGACAGGTGTTCTGACATTTTTGCCTGACATTTTTTAAAATAGCATACTTGAGCTTGGATGAGGTGATCCTTGAATAGTAAGCTAGATAGCTTTCTTGAGTCCCCATTCCCTCCAGGGGCTTATCCCACAGGACTCTGCCAAGCAGATCTCTGAAGAAGCCAAAATCTGCCTTCCTGAAGTTCATGGTTTGATCTTGCTTTGTGGCAGCTGGCCAAGCTGAACTCACCATAAACCTAAGGCCTTGGGAAACCCCTTTTTAGTTGTGGTGAGTAGTAAAGGCTGATGGGAGTTTGTATGTTAATGAAGCTATTGAAAATAAGGTAATGTTTTTATGTTATGTTTTACAAATATGGTTATGTTCCTAGTTTATATTTTTGATTGGACCCGTACTCTCGGACCTACCCTGTGTAATGTTTTCCCCTTTCCCAGGTTCTTCAGCGTTGATCCTATGCCGTGTGTGGCTTCTCCTCTTTGCTTATTTGACCATTAAAGTTCTTCTGTTTCAGACAACCTGACTAACTCGCCCCTCTATTTCACCACACACATTCCTGCCTGGATTGGTCTTGACACTGCTTTTCCCTCTGCCCTGAGGAACCTTATCATGGTCATTGCAGCCAAGGTTGCCTTTGATCTTCATACCCCAAGAAGTTCCTCCTTGCTGGTGATATGAGAACCAGCAAATGACCTCTCCTCATTGGCTCTCCTTGGAGGAGGGAGTTATCATTGATGCATTTCAGAAACATACTAGACTGCTTATATCAGAAACATACAGACTGCTATGTTGTCCCTCCAGCAGATAACAGGGTAATAAAAATTCTCCCTTGAGAAACAGATATTATCATTCCTAAAGAGACTGAATCCCTCCACTACAACACTACTCACAGGTGTAATCTCACCAGGTTTTCCTGATCCAAATCAGATCAAAGCCGTGCATCTGTGCAAAGGTCTTCAACTCATCATGTGTTCTCCATAATTGCATGTTATTGTAGACCAGCATGCTGAGTTCTTGGACAGGGAATTACTTCTGGGATTGTCAGAAGGATAGCTTGGATACTCCTCCCGAAACATCCAGAATCCTGGGCCCTGGTGGGTAGAAAACCTCTCTAGATTGTTGGTTTGGTGAAGAGTTTCATGCCTCTTTCCCCTGCAGAAGGAGGTCACTTGTAACAATGATTCACCATTACTCCCTGATGGTCTGGCATGGTTTAGAGTTAGGTGAATTGGGTTCTTTTCTTACAGGAACGTCTGACATCTCTTCAACTTTGAGGAGTGTGAACCTATTTTGCGTCTGTAAACCCACAGATGGGGCAGGAGCCTTCCTTCTGGTACCAGAAGCCACCAGGTTCCATCCTTCTTCTCCTGAGGTTGCATTTACCATGATAGTGAGTGTTCAAGCTGCTGAGTCTCTGACAAGATGCTGTCTATCTCCTTTTCACCTTCTTTGATGATGAGCCTTGCCACAGGAATTTATAAGCTTTATAAGAAGGTAAAAGTCCTGCCAAAGCCCCAATGATCTAGATGCTGCCAGTTATAGTACCAATTACTGCTTTTATTTGGCACTTTCAGCTCCATACTATTCAGCACAAAGTGACAGCAATGAGGTTATGCAGGCTGACTTTACAAATTCTCCCGAAGTTCTGAAAAGCAGTCAACATCTGGCTGCATAGGGACCACCACAGAACCCAGTGGAGATCCTGCACATACCATAGAAATTGCTCTCAAAGCATGTTTTGAAAACTTGCTTTTGACACAGCGGAACTTCCAAAATTTCAGGTAGCCAGATCGTTAAGCAGCTCAAGAGAATGACTAGAAAACAAACATGATATCAAAATACTAAGCAAGGTGCATATGATACCACTGTACAGAAAAACCTTAAAAAAGAGAAGACAGCAGTACAGAAGGAAGATAACTCTGAGCTGTGTAGATGATTATATTAAAAATTCCATGTTAAAAGAATAACTTTAAAAGTTGTGGTGAAGGAATAAAAAAAAAGGTGACATATTCTGATGCAACTGATACAAAAATGAAGCCTGCCTGTTACACCTATTGAAGAGAAAGGAATTTGATTTGAAGATGTGTGTCAGAAGCTAAGAGGGCTAATGCAAGTACAGCGAGGCCTTAGCCTCCTGGTTTGATAAGAACCTCCTTTTCTACAGATAACTCTTCTTTCCTTCAGAATACACACGTCCTATTGCCTCTTCTTAAACTTGCCTCTGACTTTTGATTGAATGTGCCACAGTATGTTGAAAATACTGTTGATGAATGGCAATTTTAATGTAAAAATAAAATATAAGATTTCCATGCAAGTCACAGACATAATAAGCCAGTAAGTGATGTAAAATCTTTATGGCTAAGGCCCTTTTCATTTAAATAGTTGAGAACATTTTCTGAAAAGTGAAGGTCTTTGAAACTGTGTTTAAAGTTTTAGTGATCCTGATAGGAAAGCCTCCAGTAGAAATGATTTCTTCCTTCCCATGTTCTACAATCATTGTACTAAGAGATCCCTAAATGTCAGATAAAATATTTTCATAAATAATGCATACAACTACATATTTGCCTTAGATATTGCCTTTTAAAATTCTGGTAGTTATTCACCACTTACTGGAGAAAATCATATCTCTTTGAGTAGATGTTTGAAGTTGGTAGGCAGGGGTTTTCTCTGGTTTCAGTTAAACATGTAGTCAAGATATACTTTCATATTCATGCTTTTTCATAGTTTTTGTCTATGTTACCACAGACTCATTTTAAAGCTTAAACATAGAGACATATTTTTTTCCTAATTATCACGCATTATACTGTTTTGTTGACTTGGAGAAAATAATAGAACAATCACATACTGGTTTTGCTATTTTCTAATTCTTCTGTATTCCTGAAGGTATATAATGCTATTAACAAATGCTATATACTACTCATGGAAGCAAAAGAAAACCTTTTCAAAGTTTAGACCCACTTTCACATACGAATTGTACTTAATAATAGAACACACTATTTTTTCAAGCTTTCAAAAGATATGTTGACTAAATATTTTTAACAGTTTAAATGAAGAAAAGCTACTGTTAGATGTAAAATGCAGATTTTTAAGCTGGCTATTCATCTTAGCCCAGTAAGTGGCTGTATCTCTTTCATAAGATAAGCCTTTTCTTTTTCTTCATATTATTGCATTTAAAATCTCAGGACTTCTTTTGCTCTTACACTATGTAATGAAATACAGTGGAGGCAAATAAATATGACTTACAGTTGCCACTGATTAAGATAAAAAAATGTGGTCAACTGTCTCAGTTTCTAGGCAGTAATTTGTTAAGCCTTGGAAATACAACAACATTCAGTTATGTGATCATATTTGCAAAAAAATATACAGCAAAACTTCTATGGCAAGTAAAGAAAACCTTCCCTGGTGAAACCTTACATTTTTAGGGCTATTTAATTGAACACTTTAAAAACCATTGTTGAATAATTGTTTACAGATTTTTTAAAAATATATTTTTTCCTTCTGGCATGTGGAAAATTCATATAATCTTGCTTATTATACCTTCACCATCACAGAGAGGCATTTGAATTTTGCTTTAATAAAACTGATCTGTTTCCTTACTACTTAAAGCTTGCTACAGATGAATGTGCTTTCATTAAAAGTCTGTGTGATCAAATCTGCTTAAGTCTGTTTCTCTGATTCTCTATCCTTTTTTCTGAAAGGTGATGACAGATGAGTAGCTAACAGTGAAAAGCAGTCATAGTACACATTTTAATCAAGCTTGCCATTCCAAGTGAAAAATTCTTGTTACAATGTTAGTGAAGATTCTCATGTTTGCTTACACATGTGGCATAAATTTGCTACACTGGCTGTGTAGCCCAGGGGTGCTATAGCATAAATAAACATAGCCTGCGGCTTGCAGAGTACATTTTTTGTTAAGGGAAGAACAAAAAATGTTGAGGTCTTGAATGAAAAAGCTTTCCTGGGAAAATTTCTTCTATCTAAAGCTGTCACTGATAGCAACCTGAAAAAAAGATGAAACTCCTGAAACATTTCCCAGCCCTGTTGTCCTTGGGGTTAATGTGAAGGACTTCAAAGCAAGTTACTAAGTGATAGCCATATGGAAAGGCTTTGCATTTCAGAAATCACATGGCAGCAAAGTGCACCTTGGCACCAGCAGCTCCAGATGATTAAGTTGGACATATCTTACATCAATAAGTACAAATCTATTGAAGAATGACAGGTACAGTGTGTATAGACTAAATTACAACATTCTCGTAGTTGCAGACTTTATGAAAAAAAGTATTTATACAGGAAATGTCCTTTTGAAATTATGCCTGCATACCCCCCTCTGCCCCTGCAGGTATGTGTTCCATTGAGGTGGCAGGTGACACGTGGCTGATTTTGATAGAGGCAGATCAGTATAGACATCATCGAGAGATAGATGGTGGATGTCTGCAGTGACAATTACATTCACCAGGCAGCAAACTCAGGCACTGAACACTTGTCTGTCCATCCTGCTTAATTGTCAGCTTGCTCCCGGCTGTCATACAGATCATTACAATTAGCTTTCTGACAGACAAGAACTAGTGATGTCTCTGTATTTGGTCTTAAAAAAAAATAAAAAGAGATAAAAAGGAAAAAAATAAAAAGGAAAAGCTAGCACTAGCCCAAGCTAGTTTCATTGTTCCTCCTTTCAGTAGTGCAGCTCTACTACCCCTGTAACACCAGCTAGAGCAGCCAGCATATGCATTTTATTACGCTATAAAAACAGCTCTGGTGGCCTGCAATGCACTTTTCATGCTGTGTCAAGCAATTTGAACTGAAAAACCTTAGGAACAAAAATTACCATAAGCACAGTACCCAAGTGACCAAGAAGGCCAGTGGCATCTTGGCCTGTATCAGCAACAGTGTGGGCAGCAGGACCAGGGCAGGGATTGTCCCTTTCTGCTTGGCACTGGTGAGGTGTGAAATGCCCCTCCTGTGTCCAGTTCTGGGCCCCTCACTGCCAGAAAGATGCTGAGGTGCTGGAACAAGTCCAGAGAAGAGTAACAAAGCTGGGAAAGGGTTCAGAGCACAAGTCTTGTGGGGTGTGGCTGAGGGAACTGGGATTTAGCCTGGAGAAAAGGAGGGTCAGTGGGGTCCTTATTGTTCTCTACAGCTGCCCGAAGGGAAGTTGTAGGCAGCTGGGGGTCTCTTCTCCAAATTAACAAGTGATAGGAGAAGAAATGGCATCAAGATGCATCAGGGAAGGTTTAGATTTGATTTTAGAAAAGATGCCTCCACAGATTTCTCTTGTGAAGCAGCAGAAGAGGCTGCCTGGGGAAGTACCTTAGTCATCATCTAGTATCTAGTGTAAGCCATTTTGTCTATGGCCCAGGAACTGGCCCTTGAAGCCTTGTATTCAACAGTCTGGAAATTACTGTGATAACTTTATGAGACCATTCATACTACTTCTAGAAAACTTAGAGACAAGACATGATGTATTTCTGTGAAAGGGGAAATGAAGATTAACTGTCATTTAATTTTTTCTTCAGAAATTTTCTGAACTTTTCTCAGACATTAAATAAAGTATGCTTATTTTTTCTATTCCAGAAAAGAGCAGATTTCTTCTGGATTTCTCCCTTCCTTTAAGGTGTTTTTTTCCTCACCCACTGGCACTAGGACATATAAAAGTAAATCCATCACAGAATTTTTCTGAAACTGTTTATTCCCCCTATTCTCATTCTCTGTAAAACGCTGCTTAAAGCCCTGAATAGACAAATCAAAAGTACTGGCATTGCTTGAACCCCTCTCCATCTTCTTAAAATCATGTTGTGGGTTAACTTTGGAAGGCAACTAAGCCCCTCATGGCTACTCTCTCATACAGTATAATGGAGAAGGGAATCAGAAGGGTAAAAGAAAGAAAACTCATGAATTAAGATGAAGAAAATGTCAGAAGGACACCAAAAACTGTGCACTTAATCACAACAACAACAACAAAAAATTACATTGAGACGTCTCATTGGCAGGCAGAAGTTAAGCTATTTTTCAGGAAAGCAAGATTTTATTACACATGCAGTTACTTGCCATCACCCTGAATGTAGCCCTCTTCCTTTTCTTCCTCCACCTTTATAAGCTGAGCGTAGCCCTCAGCCTCCTCACTGGTGGGGTGTGGAAGAGAAGCAGAAAAGGCCTTGATTGCTCAGCAATAGTTAAAACATCCCCGTGTTATCAACACAGTTTTCAGCACACATCCAGAACTCAGTGCCTTACAATCTGATATAAAGAAAATGAGCTCCATCCCAGCCAAAACCAGCACAGATCATGTTTTGTTTGTTTGTTTGTTTTTTAGAGCTATATCTTCCATTCCTCATGTATAATTTGTGGTTCAGGAAAAAACATGCACAAACTCAGGATAATTCTTACAGATGTAGAAACACAAGCATATTGGATAAGTTAAAGGTGGCCAGTAAAGACATTTTATTACACAATATATGTAGAGTTAGTGGGGTAGCATTATGGGGGAAAAAAAAGTAGTTAAAATACATGAGAAATGAAGCATTGTTCTGTATAATTTAGATAAATGCCACCTGTTGCTTAGGTTATCTGTGTGAGAACTTGTTAGAACATTTTGAATTAAATGAAATTACACTTTACAGGGAGACAGCAGAAGAAAAAAAAAAATAAGAGAAAGAAGAGCTATGGTACAGCATACCAAAAGTATTTTGAGGAAACAAATGTGAAATCACTTAAAGTATCCCAGCTGACCTGGTTTTGTACACTGTTCTCTAACTAAAACCTGAGGTCAAAGAGAATATTATAACCTGCATGCCTGAAAGGAAAGGTTGAAGCAGATTTCACCAGAATCTGGCTGCGACACAGAGACACAAACTATGTGAAAATATGCTTAGACTGGGAAGTAAAAACTCTCCCTACAAAGTGCAGAAGTTAATATGGCAAAGGAGTACCTATATTTTCCAGAGTTTGGCTCCTTCAGCTGTTATGAAAAGTCTTTTCAATTGCTTATATTATTTTGAATGCATTCCAGTCTAGGGCAGAAAACAGGATAAAATTTATTCTGAAAAGGTAAAATGTGAGAATATAGGAAAAAAACCAAAACCACTGAGATTGTAAAATCAGACTGAATTGCAGAAGGTCTACATTAGCTGATAATCCAAGCTGAGAAATCATCATCTGAAGTGTTTAAATAGGTACAAGCAAAATACTAGAGAAAACACAGAGGCGTCTAAGCACTAACTTTATCCTTCCTGACCCCCAGATGCCACCCCCGTAGAGCAGTGATCTTCCTGCAGAACTTGATTTACACCTCTAGCTCCTTTGGGAACTAAACACCTGAAGTGTTTCAGATGGCTCAGTGCCTGCTAAGCACTTGTTGCTAGGTATTTACACAGCTAAGTCTCTGCCTGGGAGATGTAATTTAGAAAGTAAGACTGTATTGCCAGTAAAATAAGCAGCTTAAAGTGACTTTCTAACTTGTGATTCATGGATATGATGTTTCATTTAACCTCTTATTAAAAAAAAATAAGGTGACCACCAGCAGGTCTATACCCATATAAGTTAAAACTCCATCCCTTACCACAAAACAAACCTTGCTATATTTTCTTGAAGTATTTTTCTATCTTTGTTATCATATTTTTCTATTGTCTTCCACCAATTTAGGTTTTACTGACTTCAATTATTTATGAGAGAGGGAGAGAGAGAGAATAATGGTTGTTTATTGATCATTCTCAATAATTTCTGAGGATCTAGCATCTGAAAAGTCTCGTTAAGTTGTCTAACTCAAGTGTTTTGTGCCATTAAAAAAAGTCTAGAACATCTTACTCAGACTTTAGTTGTAGAATGACTTTTGTCATTCTGGATGAATGTTTTGAGTATCTTAGGTCATATTTTCATGATGGATACTAGCTCTGAGGTTTTGGAAGAGACATACAAGAAATTTTCCAGTTTAATACATCTGAAGGAAACACCTCCTATCTCTATATCGATTTGAAAAAAAACCTTCTCAATTACATGTCTGCTTATAATTATGGTTGGACAAGTGGATGTATATTTCAAAATCTTGATAGCCAAGTGAACATTGCTTATATTATAGAAGAACAGATCTCATGTTTCAATGACTGGTTTATGTTTTACTTGTCTAGCAGTTTTATAGTCAAAAAAGCTTTTGAAACATGCCTTAATGATAAGTTCTCACAGGAACATTATGGTCTTTTGTTTCCAGGTTACTGATCAACTTTCCTCACCAATGGCTGACAGCTGGTAGGTAACCCCGGTGAGGGTTGTTGCTTGCAAGCCAAGTAGTTGTATATTTTGCAAGCAATATTTTAAAGAAAGAGAATAAAATATTGATTGTTTTCACTAAAAATGAAACTTCAGAGTGTCCTTAATTAGCGATTCACAAAACACAAGAAGTATTATTTCTGACTTCATTACAATAACAAAGCTATCTAATTCCTCTACAAGCCTGTGCGCCAGAATCTAATTTGGCTGTCTTTAATCTTCAAAGATAAAAAGGTTTAATATTTTAGTAAACTGCTTACAAATTATATCAGACAAAGAATCTGCAAGGAATTTTACAACACTCTCTGTTGATCTGTGTTCCATGCTTTTCCTCTCAGGATAAATCACTTACAGTGCTTATCACAATGTTTTTTACACTTGAGAAAATTATATTTACCTGCATTATGCTCTGCCATGTTTGATTTCTTTTGAATAATATTAACCTATCAACTTTCTTTCTTTCTTTTTCTTTCTCCTTCTTTCTTCCTACCTTTCTTTCTTTCTTCCTTCCTTTCTTCCTTTTTTCTTTCTTTCTTTCTTTCTTTCTTTCTTTCTTTATTTCTTTCTTTCTTTATTTGTTTCTTTCTTTCTTTCTTTCTTTCTTTCTTTCTCTCTCTCTTTCTCCTCTCTCTTTATCTTCTCTTCTCTTCTCTTCTCTTCTTCTCTTCTCTTCTATTCTCTTCTCTTTCTCTTCTCTTCTCTTCTCTTCTCTTCTCTTCTCTTCTCTTCTCTTCTCTTCTCCTTCTCCCTTCCCTTTCCCTTCCCTTCCTTCCCTTCCCTTCCCTTCCCTTCCCTTCCCTTCCCTTCCCTTCCCTTCCCTTCCCTTCCCTTCCCTTCCCTTCCCTTCCCTTCCCTTCCCTTCCTTCCCTTCCCTCCCTTCCCTCCCCTCCCCTCCCTCCCCTCCCCTCCCCTCCCCTCCCCTCCCCTCCCTTCCCCTCCCCTCCTCTCCTCTCCTCTCCTCTCCGTTAGGTCAGGAATAAGAGATTGTCTGACTACATTAGTTGTAAACCATCTTTTTTTTGTGATCGTCCTTGATAGACAATCAGGAGATATCAACCTCAGAGATGACCCTGAAAACTATAATTTCTTGAAATACACCACAATGTTTTTTGAATATATTTGGAATTTTTATTATATAGTGCTTCATGTTTCTTTAATGTTTGTATTCAATAGATGTGTTAGAAATAAAATAATGATATCCAGATATCTGCCTGAGTGACTACATGAGCAGTATCACAAAAGGCATTTAAAAGTCTGGGGACATAGATGCTTACAAGTCACATTGCAAGAACCTCTCTTATGAAATTGAGTTCAATTTATTTGCTTGCTCTGTAATTATTTATTATATATATTGTCATCAAATTTGTGTTCTTCAGTTAAGCTTTAAGTTAGACATTCACTGGATAAAATTTATGTCCAGCAAAAAAGTTTTTTACAACAAAATATAAAATTACAACAACAGTGTTATAATTAAAGCAGAATGGAGATCACAAGAAAGCAATTACGTATTATTGGTTTGCTTGCTCATAATATCTAAAGCATAATGATGCTCTTTCAAGACAACCATTTGGAAAAAACATTGCAGTTATACATTGACAAGTCTTGGTAATTTATGCAAACATCTGTCTATCAAGATCAGTTTTTAATACATCTTAAAAAAATGCATCTATAGTACTGGAAAGCTCCTAATCTTTGAGTAAGTGCCAAGAAAGGACAAACCAGAGGATCAGCTCAAATACAGCCAAATATTCTAAATAGTAGTTTAAAACAAATAAATAAACAACAACCCCAAATATATTGGGATTTGGGTTGTGCTAAATTGAGTCAATAGGACTTTGAAGGAAATAAATTTTGTTAAGCAGATTTGATGAAATTTTATAAATTACCAGATATTAGCAATAAATTTAGGAATTCTGTTGATGATAAAGAAGACAATCACATGTGTGGTTTTGTTCCTGTGTTTGATCATGAAGAGGCTTATTTTGGAGTATTTAATATATTCCTGGTATGCATTCTTGCTGCCTTCCCAAGACAAGGTTAATTGCGATGATCAGTATCTTTAAAAGGATATAAGTAGGTGCAGGTGCAAAAGGAGCTTTATTTTCCTTGAGGAAGACATAAAACAATCTAGGAATGCCCACTAAAACAAAACAACAACAACAACAAAAGAATGTAGGTATTTTTTGAATATAGACTAAAAGTATGGAGAACTTTTCAAAGTGGTGGACTGTCTCTGTCAAAATGGAATTTTCCAAGACATATGCTTTAGCTAAACATGAGATTTTTCAAGAGAAAAGCTGTAAAAATTGGATAACCTATAATACACATGAGTTAATAACAGTTTCTGGGGTATTAAACATCAGACAACGAGGAGCAATGGTATCATCTCTATAATACAATAGCTTGAAGAAATTAACTGATTTTAAAGTTAAGTGTTTCAGTACAGTTAAATCAACAGTAGAATTCCTAGTAAATGCGTCTTTAAAACTACTGACAAATAAATAAATAAAAATATTAAAAATTGTATTGAAAATTGCAAAGCAAACACTCAAAAATAGACTATTTTATTTGACTAATATATTAGCAACTGAATAAGGACTGTATGATCATTAATGCATTAAGTATTTTAATGTTAGGTTTTAAAATATTTTTTCTTAAGTAACTGATTTACAGATGAACTTGTTGTATGTATTTTTGTTCAGCCACAAAGGCCCACAGTGCAATCCAACACCCACTGAAGGCTATTAGAAACCTTCCATTAGAACAATAGACACTGTATCAAACATAGAAATTAAATAAAGTGGCAAATAATAGGGTAGGAGAAAGCAGTGGAGGAGAAAATTCAGAACAGATATACAATGGATTGTGCCAGCACAATAATACATTACAACTACTATGGGTGTGGAAGTTTCAATGTTACACAAAAAGGGCATTTGTGAAACACCTATTGTGAATATGACATACATTTTAAACTTCTTTTAATACATCTCTAGAATTAGTTACCAAGGTTGCATAGTCTTTTACATGTGACATGGCATTACAGGTGTCAGAAAGGTGCTCGAACATGCAATTCCAACCGTTTTGCAATGCATAAGAAATAATTGTTAAAAGTAGCTATAAAATAAATCACAACAATTATTGAGTGAACAATATTTGGTCAATGCAAATATTTAGGATTAAAATGTGAGATGTGTCAAAATTAACAGCAAGTACATGAATACCTGACCAGAATTAATTCTTTCCATCAGGAAAACTTTGATACCAATTGCTATAGGACTCATTAAATAGCTAGTGTGGGCCTATGAATTACCCATTACAATTATAGATAGATTTACCATAATCTCTTTAACTTAATTTGAGCAAAAACTCTCTCTTCCACTTTTCGTACTCATTCCTCCTCTTTTTTTGCAGTGACTAAGACATAAAGTACAAAATAGCTGTGCAAATGGATTCTGTTCATTTCCTGCTTGGAAAGGGAAAAAGAACATTCCACTGTTCATTCTTTTTTTTCCTTTTTCTTTTTTTCTTTCATATTATTCTCTAAAACAAGCAGGAGGAAAAGTAGGGCAGTCTTTTGTAAAATGCTTATGCCAAATTAAACAGGCTCTAGGCCACTTTGATGACAATTTCCATTATTGGGCTGAATGAATGTATGAGAACAGAAAGCCAAAATCTACTGCCTAATTTTCTGGAAGTTCACTGACTTTCAGTATCTTAGTTCGGTTGCTGTTTCCACTTCTTGTAATTAGGAAGAGATCTATCAACCTCAGCCACACACACCCTGCCCCACCTTCTCTGTAGTGTCTTCATCCAGCAGCTGGGTTCACAGCGGGAACTGGAAATGTTCAACAGATAAAAATGAAATCACCTTTCTTCAACCTATCCCTGCAAGGATAGAGGACACTCTGAACTCAAGTTGTAGGAAACTAGGAGTAAGAGGCAAACATAACAACCCCCCCCTCAAACCCTTCCCCCCCCCCCTCCCCAGCTCCCATTCCTTCAGAGGAATGTCTCCTGTTGTGTAGGCATTCTTGGACTGTGCTTTTCCTTCTGCCATTGTGGCACTTACAAGCCTGGATTATTGTAAGTAATAAGCATGCACACCAGTGGATATATATACACCTATGAATGTGGTGCTTGCGATTCCAGACCTACACTGGATGGCAGCAATAAAGTCAACGTTTAGTAAGAAAATAATGGGAAACTAGTACAGATAGAGGATGACCAGGTGAAGAGAAGAGTAAACCTGATTAGATTATAAAGAGCAAAATTAAAGTGCCTGGTGCAGGGCAGATAACAACAACCTCCAGCGTCCAACTAGTTACATCCAGCAGAGGTAGCAATTTCTCTAATTCATCCAGGCTAACAAGCATCATTCTCTGCAACATATTTCTTTACACACTGAAGTGCTATTCAAGTGTTGCTCAGTTATAACTTATTTTCCTAGCTGATTAAAATGTTGAGTATTAAAACTGGCACTGGTTCAACCATCAGAGTTCATTAAATTACTCAGGAGATGTGGACTGCAGTAGTAAGGCCCATGAGGTAAAATGAAATGTTCTATTTATCAAGTCATACCCTGCTGTGCTATTCATTTGGTAATAAAAACTTTATTTTCTCCACTTGTGTCCTCGCTCGCTAATGAGATAAAAAGCATAGTCATTTTATTGGTTTGTTCAAATACCTGAACAATCAATCAAAAGCTAACAATCCTAGATACAGCTCCTCTGGAACAAAAAATTTGAATTTATTTTTGAGAAATAATTATGTTCCTTTTTGTAGTTGCATAGGCTTTTTGTAATAATCAGTCATCACATATACCAAAGTGATAAATATCCATTATCTATTTCAGTTTCAATTGTGCAGCTCTGATAGGTTAGTTGTGCCTCTTTTCATAAGACTTTGGTAGTGAGGAGGCAGCAGGGGTTGCTCTGTGAGAAGCTGCTAGAAGCTTTCCCCATGTCTAACAGAGCCAATGACAGCCAGCTCCCAGGTGGACTCACTGCTGTCCAAGGCCACACCCATCAGCAATGGTGGCAGCATTTCTGGGATAATGTAGTCAAGAAGGGGAAAAAATCCCCTGCTGCAACACCAGCAGAAGTCAAAGGAAAGGAGCGACAATATGCAAAAGCAACAACTCTGCAAACCCCAAGGTCAGAGCAGGAGGGGCAGGAGGGGCTCCAGGTGCCAGAGCTGAGATTCCCCTGCAGCCCGTGGGGCAGCCCATGGTGAGGCAGCTGTGCCCCTGCAGCCCATGGAGGGCCAGGGGATGCAGAGATCCACTTGAAGAGTTGCATGCCAGAGCAGGTGGATGTCTGAAGGAGGCTGTGGCCCCAATGGGAAGCCCATGCTAAATAAGGTTTTCTGGTAGGATTTGTGACCCCACTGGGGGCTCGTGCTGGAGCAGTCTGCACCTGAAGTACTGCAGCCCATGCTGGAGCAATCTGTGGAGAGCTGCAGCCTGTGGGAAGGAGTCACGTCGTAGAAGTTGTGGAAGACTGTCTCCTGCAGGAGGGACCTCACTCTGGAGAAGGGGAAGAGTGTGATCAGTTGTCCCCCTGCAAAGGAAGGAGCAGCAGAGATTTATGACGAACCCACCATAAGCCCCATTCCTCCATCTCCCTGCACTGCTGGGGGACAGGAGGTAGACAGACTGTGAGAGAAGTTAAACCACGTGCGTAGTCCTGACTTTGAGGACCTCAGGAATGAGGCTTGTGAGGCTCACTCTGAACCTGTAACCTGTCTGTAATTTTTATTCTACTTGGTTTTGCTGTGGCAGCAACTTCTCTTGTGACCAGGAATCAATGTCTAAGAAATTTTAATTTTGCTTACCTCTGTGTGATACACCATAGCTTTTATACATATAACAGTAACAAGCAGTTGTTCTTTATAAATTTAAAAATTTATGACTGTAACTTGATAATGTAGTGTGTGGAGAAATATATTCCTCTTATAAGAGCAGAGGTGAAGCGAAGTGGAAAAATAGGGTGCAGCATAAGGGAGTACAGGCATGGGATACTAACACATGGTTCATAGGCTTGGTACTGGTCATAACCCCATCCTTATAAACAACTGACCAGTGGTCAGTAAGAGAAGTTTAGACCTGGAAGTAGACAAAAACAGTTTGAAGAGTTGTGTGGACAACAAATAAGGAATAATTTGCAACATATCTAGCATATTTGGGTATAATGTGAACTTGCTGACCAGTCAAGAAACACTAAGTTGTAAAAGCAGATTAGCAAATGTTGAAATCAAGTAGATCCTCTAAAGGGAAAAAAAAAACAAACCCAGGAGCATCATAGTCATCCTTGGTGAAGGGCAAGGGACACTGATGACCCATTGATCCCTACCCCAACAGATGGAAGGTGTCAATATTACCACTCCAGAGAGAAGTAAAGAGTAATAAAAAAGCCCCTCAAAAACAGGAGAGATAAACTCCAGAAGATATGTGTAAAAAAATTTATATGTTTTGTTATTAGTACTTAGAACTTTTCTGTAAAACAGAATTTTTTTAAATCTTTTTTTCTTGTTATGAGTTGACTTTGTCTGGCTGTCAGATCCCTTCTCAGCAACTCTTAAGTTTCCCTCCTCAACAGGACAGAAGAAATAAGAAAAACTAGGATTCAGTATATTGTGACTTCAGATAAAGACAGAACATCACTTGCCAAGTACCAACTCAGGCTATACCAGAGTCAATTTGATAAAACTGATCTATTTTATTTTCAGTTAAAATAGAGTTGGATGGTAAGAAAAAAAAGTCTAAACCACTCTCCCCTCACCACACCTTTTCCCTGGCTCAACTTCATTATTTCATTGATGACTCTACCACTTCCTTCCACTCCAAGCAGCGCAGAGGGACGGGAAACAGAGGACTGAGCACAGTCCACAACAGGTCATCTCCAACACTTCTTCTTTTCATGTTTTTCTCCCTCTCCAACATGATCTCTCCATGGGCCACATTTCTTTCAGCAGTTACCCACACAGACAATTTCCATCTCCAGCCCACTCACTGCAGGGCACTGCTGAGCCTGGCCACCATGGTGGGGGGGCCTTGGGGAAAATCTATTGAAGAAAGGTGAGAAAACACCACTGAGGGAGGAGGAGAGAATGAAAAGAAACAGCAGAGGGTACACCGAGGGGAGGGAAGAAGGAGGTGAGGAGGTGAGGGAGAAGAGACACCCCTGCAGCCCACGGAGAGACCATGGTTAGCAGATACCAACTCTGCAGCCTGTGGATGACCACACACTGCAGCATGTGTGTATCTGCTGAAGGGACCATGGCGTGTGGAACCTCACACTGCAGAATGGGAAAGGCATGAACAACAGAACACTGGAGAGTAGTGTTAATGGATTGACCACAGTCCCTCTCTGCCTGCACTCTTCATTCTTCCCTGACTGGTACTTAGGTAATGCTGAAGCAGTAATTGTTCTAGAGATTTCATACAGTTGTAGGAAATATGGAAAGCACTGTTACAGGCTGTGAGGAAGAAAAGCATTTTCTATAATTGGAGATAATTATAGCTATGAATAACTACTCCATTTTATGTATATAGAGCAGTGACTGAAAAAATCAGTGAATAACTTATTGGAAATCACACAAGTATTATAGTAAAAAATTAAATAAAGCATTTCAGACATCTAGGCCAGCAGTATAAACAGAACATATTCTGCAACTTCTGGTGTACCTGTACAGTATCTGTAATGGGTGCATTGCCTCCCTGGGATTACATAAAACTCACTGGTTAACACACACACACACACACACAAAAGATTATCCATTTTTCAGTAAGAACTATGTTACTTAGCCTGGAGCTTTAGCTTAAATAGTGTTGATGTGACACTGAATCATGTTATCCAGAATTATCTTATGTTTTGGTGTACTGAGCTGCTCTAGGATCAGGTAGACTTGATTGTGAGAATGAAAACTTCTCTGTATTTTCAGGCAAACTCAGGCATTTTGTAACATTATGGACAATATAGCAAGTTGGGTATGTCAAGTTATCTATGGTTTTATATGGTTCTATAAATGGCAAATTTAAGCTTCCATTTCTTTGCTTATCATTATTAATAGTTTTGCCACCCACTTCTCTTTTCTACATAATTTGTTTCACCTACTTATAATGTTCTGTCTGGCAACAAAATTTATAATAATAAGTTAAAACCTCTTCTAAGCTTTACTTACTACTGAAAATGTGAGCAATTGTCAAGGGGGATTGAAAGAGGAGTGTGGAGTCACAGAGGATATCCTGAGGTAGATGAGAATTTAGGTATGCATGGCCCTGATTAGTTGATGCCTAGGTAGAAACATTTTGGAAAGCAGGAGATTTCATTTGCTAAAATATAGACTTCTAGGAGCACTTTTTTCAACATAAAATTCCCTCTAGCCTTCCATTTTTCAGAAGATGTCTCCTATAAGTCACACTTCATATGCAGAAGACCCTTGCAGATACCTCAGACTCCCTGGGGGTTTATGAATGGGTCCTAGAGACCAAAGCATGTATTTGGGTGCCTGAAATTTACCTCAGGTGCTTTCAGTTTTCTTTCACTTTACTGCTTGCTGCAGTAAAGTATCAGGACTATTCAGAGAGCAGGGATTAGTGTTTGCCCTGAGGTGTTTCTGGAGAGGATCTGATTGGTAAACTCTAGAAAGTAGAGAGAGTGGTGTTTCTCACTGGTGGAAGTGTAGGCAGGAGATAAAAGGGAGAATCGTGGTTGTCAGCATTTCAGTATGTGAGAGAGCAGGTGATGATGGAGAAAGGCTCTCAGGTGAGGGAGGGATGAGGAGAGGTTGCTGAAGCCTTGTCTTAGCAGAGAACAACGGGTAGATATGATTTTATGGGTTTAAGATTACAAATTTCTTTTTTTCTCTTTGTCAGGAAAACAATAGTTTTTCCCCAAATGCTCATTTTTGAATATTGGCTCCATCAACCAGTCAAACAGATCTATTTATAAGAATTAAACTATTCCTAAATGTGCATTGTTTTAAAATATCCATCATCACTATCAAATGTCCTTGATTATTGCAGGGTTGGCACCAAAACTCAAAATAAGTATTCATGAGATATATTTGGGAGGCATTTTTGCTATGAAGATGCATTTTAAATCTTCCAAATTAATTTAAGAATGGGGGACTTACAAATTTAGCCAGATACTAAATTAGACTACATTCATATGGATTTCTATTAATAATAGGAAGAGTTAGGAAATTAAAGTGGATCATTTCAGTAAAGCTCACTTATTTACAGATTTCCAGGCTTATTCATCAAAATTTCAGTGTTATTTAGTTGTCACATAGTTTGAGATTAGATATTTCTCTTATAGAAATGGATTGATGGAACATTCTTGCAACAGATGATGAAACAACAAAAATTGTAAAGGAAAGTCAGTGACTGCTTCATGTCTAAATGAAGAACTGGTGGAAGATACTCAGAAAAAAAACAGCACAGGCAATGAAGAGTTAACACTGTACTGAAGCATAAAATTGGAAGAACAAATACCAAGAAGCACATGTCTTAAAAAAAAAAAAAAAAAGATCATCCATCTTTCAGTAGGAACTAGGTTACTTAGCCTGGAGCTTTAACTTAAATACTGTTGGTGTGACACTGAATCATGTTATCCAGAATTATCTTACGTTTTGGTGTACTGAGCTGCTCGGTACTACTCGGTAGCTGCCTGTACTACTTGGCTTGATGAAGGATACATAAAATATATATCATCTCATATTATGCAAACCATTCTGAGCATGAAACCTCAAAAGGCAAAGGATGACATAATGGCTGGAAAGCCAATAGAGATTTTTCAGTGTCGTGAATGAGAAATAGAAGTGTTTGGATTTTATGGGCAACCAGACAACAAACCTTGCAAAAGATTGGCTTCTTACATTTCCTGGATAATTACTAAATATAAATACATACACACACTCAGAAAAATAATTGCTCCTTCTTCCCAATGCATTGAGAGGATGTTTTGTTAAACATGGGGGCACATTTGCAACTCTGCTGAAATGCATTCTATTTATTGTCCAGTACTGAAGTTATTTTTGTTCGAATAAAGTTACTTTATGCATCTCTGTGAACTGCCCAATAACAGTACCTCTTAAAATGTGTCCCAAAAGACTTGCAAAACATTGAGCATAGAAATGGATTTAATTCAGCTTGACCACTTGCCAATGAAAGATACTTTCTTGATGGGAAGCTATGGGATGCTGTGCTATTTAGTAGCTCATTTTAAGATAAGATAATAGGAAAATATTGTATATGAGAAAGGGCTATATTGAACGAATCAATGTTGCAACAGAGCTGAGAGGAAAGTAGTAGAGTTTAAAAAAAAAAAAAAATGGAAGTGAAAACTTGTGGCTTCCTAAGTGAAACATAGCAAGTCAAAGGTATTCTAAAAGTGATATAGAAAGAATAAACTTAATAGTTTTTCTCTTGAACTTGAAACTGGTTTATGTTTCCTAGAGAAATGGGAATAAGCTGTCTTGTGGAAAAATCAAAAAAATCATTAAAAAATGCTCTTTTTTGACAACAAAATTGTATTTGTTTAATATAATTTTTTGTGCTGTTCTTTATACAAGTTACAGCCAGTAGGGCCTCAGTTCAGTTGGCTAAATATTGTCATTTGAGATGACCAAAAGGATCCCACTGTCTGTGGTGTTGGCAATTAAGAAAACATGTCTATGGAAGTTATTGACAAAAGATCTTACTGGCATGACATGTGAATGCCAGGCAGCAGAGCCCACCATATCTCAAATTGCAGGAGAGACCTGCCTTTACAGAACAATTTAGGCCCTATATCTCAGTTGGTTGTAGTAAGAACTGGGAGACAGTGTGCATATAGATGTTGACATAACTGGGGTATTTAGATATGTTAACCTCATATTGAACCCCAGATTAACTTCCTAAAAGAGATATGACTGGAAAGAAACATGTAAAGATAATTCATTTTGCTGTGTAATTTAGGCAAATAAAGCAGTCTTGGACTGCAAACAATGAAGCAAGTTATAGTTTTCTATCTGCTAGGTCCCCTTAGGCACTTTTGAAATGTTTTGATGACATAATTGTTGATCAGTGTGACTCAATTCAATAACCCTCAGTATCTATCTTTTCACTGAGACAGATGAAGCCCTTTTGGAGTTGATGGAGCCATTTCTATTGTATGAGATCAGTCATACAATACAACATTTATTTCCTGTTTGCAGAAGTTGTTCTGGCTTTCAATCATTGGAGAGTATTACTTGTTGGAAGTGTTTGTATTTTAATGCCTTAACCCATATCTACATAATGAAGATTGCTTCCCTTTGCCCAGGACAGGGGCAGAGTCACCATCCTTGAAGTGTTAAAAAATGGTATTTGAGGACATTTGAGGTTTGGTGGTGAACATGATGATGGTGCCAGGTTGATGGTTGGACTTGATGATCTTAGGGGTCTTTTCCAACCTTAATGATTCTGTTATTTTGTGATACTATAATTCTATGCATGTGCAAAGAATGCGTATGCCTTTTCTTCCTCAGACTTCATGAAAAGAATGTGGGATTATTGCCTTCCAGAGAGACAACTCTGGGAGACTGTTTCAATTTTCACTCTAGTACAGACAAGATCTGCACCAATGCATGAATTAGGTAAATGGGAAGTATTTAAAATAATATATTAATCTGTTAACACTGCTTCAAATTAGCTGTTTCAGTTTGACCTAATTTAAAGAAAAAAAGATCTTTGAAAAAGGCATGTTTTACAAATCTGTAGAAGAAGCCATTAAATGAAATTATCTTGGTAAATGTGTTCTTAAGGATGAAAAGAGTTAAAGAACAATAATCTGTATGCACAAATATGAACTATCCGTATCCTATATAATACGGAAGAAGGCATGGAAGCACAGGTAGGAGAGCAATGCGACTAAGTCTTGAATTCTTCATTAATCTCTAACCTAAGCAGAAATCTTATAGAAAGTAGAAACAAGTTGCAAGTGTCCATTAGGTTTATAAAAAATTAGTACAAGCATGAAGAGATTTGGGTTGGGAAGAAAACAAGCCATAAAACCAGATGCAAATAGTATGAGTCATCAAAAATGGTAGTGAACTTTGTAGGAGGATTAGTGTGAAATTGTTGGTCTACTGTTCACTGAGGAGGGTGGACTGTAAACAGATGGCACCAAGGAGGATGAAATGTTTAATATATCTTTTTTTCTTCTGTCTTCCCCAAAACGTTAGCTTGAGCTACTCACTAGAGTAGTCAATGCCAGAGAAGGCAGAATAAGAGAACCAGTTCCATAACCAAAATGTAGAATGTAATGTTTTTTGATGAGGTTTAGAATATCTGCCATATCTTCACAAAACTAGTAGTTATGACATAAATCCTTCTGGACAAACAACTGGAGGTCAGCACACCTAGAAGTATCTTAGAAGCAGCAAGGAATGTTGAGTCTGAGGAAAGACTACATGTTTGAATTGAATCTAGGCATCAATAGTAAATTAATACTAGTGATGAGTTACATAACTCAGCAATCTTGAAAACATCTCTGGGCAATTCATTGTCTTCTCAAAAAGGATATATGACTGCATATTGATTTGAAATTAGAACCCTTAAATTCAGATTTGTTATGTAGGTGCTTTAAGGTATGCCAGATATTGGATTAAAATACCCTCATGTACCCACACCGAACATCCTTTTGAAACATGGAACTTGAATCAGGATAAGAATACCCTGCAACATCTCAAATAGCAACAGGTATTTCTAAATTCCCACTGTGGTCAATGGAATAAAAAATGCATTTCTGTTGCTCGAATTTAAGCCTCTAGTACCACATGTGATCTTCAGCCTAGCTAATGAGGACATGGGGATCACACTGCTCTGGTATTATATCCCCAGTGGCTGTCTTGGAGAAACTGCATGACCTCAAATAATAGTGGAAGCTTCTATGTAGATAAGAATAGATAGATAGTAGATAAGAATAGATAGTAGATAAGAATTTATGCTACTATAGCCTTAAAAACTTAGCAATATAGCAACTTAGCATTTGACATATATTCTGCCCTGAAGTACAAGGAAAGGCAGTGCAGTAGTGGCCACAGAACCTGTGGGGAAGAGGGGTGTATAGGAAAAGGATATAGATTTATACGGACAAAAAACCCATGAATTAATAAACTATGTCAAGCTTCTGAAACATAATGGACAGATGAATTAATCTGAGCATGAAAAAAATTAAATCTGGTCCAACTCACCTAAATTTTTGCATCGCAAGATCAGAGGCCCAGGGCAATTAGGAATTTAGTATGCTTTTAACTGTTTTAGCATATTTATTTATTTATTTATTATAATCCAGATAAAGAAATAGATTTTTGTTGACTCTTCTACAGAGGCCTTAAACAATGTTTGGAAAACTGTGCCCAGAGAATTATTTGTGGTTCACTGCCAGAACAAAAAGATGTACCAAGTGGAGCTTCATTCGTTTTTTTTCATTAACAACAGGGATGATGGAATCAAGAGCATATGATTAAATTTTCAGACAACACATAGCTGGGAGGGACTGTAGGCATACTGGAGGATAGGATGAGAATCAAAAATGATCTTGACAAATTGAAGAAATGGTCTGGAAAAAAACCAGCTGCAGTTCAACAGAGACGAGTGCAAAGAACTACATTTAGGCAGATATAATTAACAGCATAAGTGGGAAGAAAAACAAATGGTTGTGGAAAAATTAATTCCTGCCTTTCCAGAGATTATAGTGGATCATAAACTGAATTTGAATCTGTAAAATTATCCTGTCATGAAAGAAAACAAAGATTATATTCAAAGTATAATCAAGAATGTAAGTGTACAAGATGTGTCAAACCTATTTACTATATATAGTATATTTACTATTTTTATATATATATATAACAGGTAGAGTACTGTCTGGGCAGGTCACCTTCAAAATGTATGTCAGCCAAAGAGAGGAATTTTAAATTAAAGCAGTCCCAGATCCAGATTGGAGATATAGAAAACCAAATCTAAAAGGAAGCATTGAGTAAAGTGAATAGGATACCATGGACAATATGCTAAAAAGTCCTCTTTTTAAAAAAGGTTATTTTTACAGAAAAATACATTGTGCTGGGTCCAACAGACCAGGAGGTTGCTGAGGCTGTTGCAGCTCCATGCCATAGGTGCAACCAGCAGCAAACTAAGCTTGTGGCCCCAGCAAGCACACACACACAAACACACACAGAGAGCACATCTATATACCACATACACACACAGAGCTGTCCACACAGACCACGGACACACAGAGCACTCTCACAAGCACAGACAGCAGAAACAGCATTACACTGCCCCCATTTCTAGCTGAGGAGGGTGGAGGTTTGATAGTGAAAATATATTTATGCACATGAATATAAATATACATCTACATATGTATAACATGAACCTTCCTCAGAAGCTGGGCTCTGACACTCAGTTTGTCCTGTAGCTGTGCCTGGATCCCAGTCTCCCAGGTTTCTAGCATCTGGGCACACAAGCCCCTGACATTACAGCCCCTCTCCAGTTGCTGGTGCAGACCAGCTCACTCAATACACACATGATCACACATGAACACCCAGAGCTGGCTGGGACTCCCCTGGTAGTCCCCAGATTCTCACCCTTAGAGACACACACACCAGCAGGTCATGCCTGTAAGACTCTCCAAATACTACAGTGTCTCTAGAAACTACTGGCACTCCTCTGTTTTTCCAAAGTCTGGGAAAGTCTCATTTCCTCCTGGGGTCTCACTCATGGAAACACCCCTTCCCTCCAGATCCCTGAAGTTACCTGCGCCCTGGCTCATCTGACTGAATTTTTGCTAGTGATCACACACACTCCTACACCAAGGGTGAATCCAGGTGCTGCACTGTGGACACATGGGCCTCTGCCTCAAGTCCCACACCAGGACAGGCAATTGGGTTTCACTCAATTTGGTCTCTCCAGTCCACTTGCTGGCACCCAGGCCAATGCACCCTCTGGCCTGTGATCCCAAACCTATTGCTGGCATTCAGACCCCATCCTACAGATGTACACAGAAGAGGGAATTCTTCCCACAGAAAAAAAAAAAAAAAAAAAAAAAAAAAAGATAAAAATTGTGCAGAGCAAATGAAGGGTATGGCCAGACAAACTATTTTGAGCAGCAAGCTATTTACACGCAACTAGACTTTTTTATCTCCTTATCCTTATGTTTCCCAATCTTGTTCCTACTCAGGATTCCCTTCAATATTTTTGGTTCTTCCTTAAACATCCCATTATGAGTCTTGAGCAATCCTCAGATAGTCTTCCCCTGCATCCCATGAAGTGTTCTATATACCCAGTCCAAAAAGTGCTCCAGCACTGATTCATTGTGATGAGTCCACATGTGACACCCATCACAGTGAGTCCATGCTGGAGTTATTATGGACACATTATGGCATGCAGAAAAAATGATGAAAAAGGTGCCTGTGGGAAGGGGTCTGAATGCCAGCAACAGGTATGGGACCATAGGCTAGTGGGTGCATGTGCCCAGGTGCTGGACCAGAGAGACCAGAGTGCCTTCTTGGATCAAAAAGTTTCTGAATGACTGGCCTGGATATTTCATTTTTTTGGATTCAGGACATGGTTTTATCATTCATGACAATCTTAGGTCATGTCTCCCATTGGTGAACACTTTGCCTGAAGGGTAAAGAGGAGGTGGTCACAAGAAATCTTAGGTTACAAGCAAAGCCTAGAATATTTGATAGAGATACTAACTAAATTAAAGGGTGAAATGCTTGGGTTTCTTCCTGAATATGAACAACTGACCAGCAATGAGATGAAAGAAAAAAAAAATGCTGGTGGCACTCTCACATGTTCAAGAATTTTGTACAGCTAGAGCTGTAATGGATTTCAGCAGAATTAATCCCTAGGTCTTCAAGATTCTTTCAAAAGAAAGTTCCTGCAGTTACTAATGTCAGCACATAACTTTTCCCCAATAGCTTAGTGCTACTTTTCAGCTCGTTGAACAGAGAGTTGTAAAATTTCTGTTTATGTAAACAATACTTACCCAGTTAACAGTCTGCTCATAGTCATAACAATTTGCCCAAATTATACATTTTCCAACTCCATGGAAAGAAATCTAGTGAAATAATTCTGATTAGGTCATTCAGTCTTTTGCTAGTACATGCAAAATATGCATTAAGTCAATATTAAAGTAGTCAACATTAAGAGAAGACATCAGGACAACTCCTGAAAATGCTTAGAAAAAATCATTATCTGTGCTATCCATTCATGAAATTGTGGGGCTTTTTTCCTAATTAAAGTGAAAAAAAATAATTCAGCCTGGTAAAGTTGGGGTTTTTTGTTTTGTTTTTTTTTTGCATTTTACTTTTACATGATTATCATTATACATACTTATAAGAACAGAATAATCTTTCCTGTAAACTTGTCTTTATTTTGATTAGATGTAATACTTGTTTGGAATGTTAATTGTTGCATAATTTTTCTGAATATGAAACAGAAATATTTATAGTGTGAGAATGACCTAACAGTTAGAGATGGAATCCTCTGAGATCATTGATTTAATTTCTGAATTCTGCAGATGAATCACATTAGATCATTTGCTTCAGATACCCTTCGTATGATGGAAATTTATTAATATTTACCAATGTTGGTGTGCAGCAAAATTATTTAATTTTTATGTAATAGTTTGAGATAGTGTCATGGCGTGCGCTGTTTAGTAAGTGCTTTAGATTTTACAAGAGACAAATTGCTTTTTACTGTATTTGTGAAATCCGTTTGTGAAATTTATGAAAACAGTTTGAGATTTGTACTGGTCCACTTAAAGGAACACAAGTACTGACATAGCTGTAGATTTTTATGTACATGTATTTGAAAATGATTATGAATTTCATAAAAGTTACTTTAATCAGCAACAGATGTTTCACCTGTGCTAGTGTTCTTAACAGAGACCTTCATTTAATGTTCTCTAGAAACAGCAGACCGAAGAGAACTGATTAATAAAGTTTCAGTTTGAGTTCCAGACATTATCATGTAATGTTGTGTTATAATATAAATTACTACAAGGAATTTAAAAATTTAGCATATGTAATAAAGTGCCTATTCACTCTTATTTTTACCTCTTTCTCCATGAAAACCATTCAGCATCAAGTTAAAGAAAGAATAGGATGTGAAATAAATACTAAATCATACTATGAAAGTTCAGGAAAAAACATCTTTTTAAGATATAATACTTGATTAATCACTGAGTTTAGAAAGGCTTAAGTAATCTTAAATAAATATCATTGCTTTTCTATGCATGAAAATACTCTTTTTTTGTACAAAGGGCAGTCTAAAATCTAGGCACTGTAAAGGAATGACACAAGACCATAATGCACCTAAGTATTCGAAAAAAATATGCCAAGACATTATGCTTTGTTTTCCACAATAAACCAATATACACAAAATTGGATTAAAAAAAAAAAAAAAAAAGATAGACAAGGAGTTTGTTGTGGTTTCAATTCAATTTCCTGGCCAATGCACCATTTATGTCATGGTTTCACATTCACCAAATTTCATTTACCAACTGGGAGATAGGATTTTGGGAGAAAAAGGCGAAACAGGCACAACTTAAAAGTAAAAACAGATAGATTTTATTAATAGACACTAAAAAAAAAAAGAGAGAGAGACAAAAAAATGAGAAAAGGAGACATTCAATCACCTTCCCCCCCCACCCCCCCCCCAACTGTTCACTTTCCCACTCATCACAGAGAGAGAACTATGATTTTCAGTCAGTTGCCACCATTTAAACACAATCTTACATCACCTTGGGAGAGGAGCCTCTCTAGAATTATGGAGAACACGTCACAAGAAAAGGTCTGGTGGCTTTCAAGGCCACAGATCTGCAACTGCCTGGAATTCCTGCAGATTCTGTGCAGTCTCACCCATATAACAGTTTCCCAAGCTGTTTATGGGTTTCCACATGTTTGGGGTATCATTTTAAGAAAGCTTTTCTAGTACAAAACAGGGATTCTCTTCCATCTCTAAATTCACTTCTATCTCAAAATAAATAGAGACCTCCTTGTTCTTTCCCAGGAGCCAAGGACATATTCTAATCAAAATTCTCAATTAAACCCCATGTATATCAATACACACAACCCTTTGGCTAGAACTCACATTCCCCTAAGCAGCATTAGGATATTACAAAACCAGTCCATTTCCCCATACTTCACATCTAGAGAAGTCTGGTCAGAAATGTCCACTTCCTCCATCCCATCTTCCAAATAGTCTTTCTCAGTTCTTTCACTGACTTAGTCTCAACGCTGTCTCTCAACATTTCAAATCACTCTGTCTTCCATAGAGGAGGGAAAAAGGTTAAAGTCTTTGCCCAGAGTCTTTTTTTTCTCCTCTCCAGCTGACTCTTGGAACTTCAAGGCCACAGGTGGTGGGGGGAGGAAGGGGGAGAGGAAGCTGCTCAGGAACGCTGATGGACAACCCTCCTCTACCCCTGGTCAGATCTAAAGTGACTCAAACTTGGATCAGCTCCCTGGAGCTCCGGAGAAAAGTTCTCAAAAGTCTCTCCTTCTTCGGACCAGAGGCTCCTGGCCCAGGGCCAACACCATTGATCTGAAATCTGCAGTCCTCCTCCTCCTCTCCCCATCAGAGGAACCGGGAGGGGACAGAGGGGACACGGCCAGCCTCAACTGCTGTCCCACAGGCAGGGTCCCCCCCCCCCCCCCCAGGTCCAGCCAAGCCTGGCCCTGAGGGGGACCAGCCAGAACTCCTTATGAGGTGATGTTAGCTCCTTGCCAGCCAGAAAAGGAAAAAACCGAGTCACTTGGGACTTGTGATTTAAGACTGGTTTTTTTTTAGAGGTGTAGAAAACACTCTTATTCATCAGCCAAGCTGTCAATCACAATCCATGCTAGAACTTCCTTAGGAAAAAAAACTTTTCACATTCATGGTAAACCACCACAGAGATAAATAAATTAATCAATAATTTATTAAGAAATTAATTTACATTTACTGTAAGAGTACATGGCAATAGTGCCTATTTTTAACAGAAAAACTATTCAGTTTGAAAATAATTCTAAGCAACAGGAAAGAACATTTTACCTACATCAGGACTATTTTGTTATTTATGTAAATTAATCATCTTGGTAAAATCTGCACAACATGAAAGAGTTGATGCAAGACACATGGGAAAAATGGCCTATTATTTTTTTCAGCAACACAATAATTTTGATAATTACAAAATGTCGTTAACAAAAAGTTGTTTGGTGCTGGTTCCTTTTTTGATCATTCTGCAAAAATTGAAAGGTAATAAATTCTCAGTGTCTACTAGGAAAAAAAAAAAAAAAAAAAAGACAGCCATAAGCTAAAATGTCAACTGAGCCTGACTTGGGGCAGAAACGTTTGACTGACTAACCCTATGAGGTTCCTCCCAGTCATATTTCACATGAGTACATAATTAGAAATTGGCAAACGTTTGAAAAGTGCTTAGCTGAAGTAAACAGAGCAGTCACATATCTTCCACTGTGTGTCCCTGGAGCTGTATGCATTTGTGATAGCTCTGTGACACAGAACAGTCTTGCACCTGCCCAGCTTTTTTTCTCTTTCTGATGTCAAAGTGCATTATAAAGAGAGCCAAATATATTGTCCTGATTTCTCAGACTGTGTGACAGAGTCAATTAAAGGTTAATAGGGTTCTCCTAGGTCTGGCAGGAAGCTAGTGGCATAGGAATATAACCAAAATTTGATGATTCCCAATTTAAACACAAGTATATAATACCTAGTGGTGTTCACAGTATTTTCAAAAGTTGCATGCACCTCATGTATGTAGCTAGTCATTGGAAAATATGTAACTGACATACTGACATGGCATACTGGAATATTAAATTTGCCCAGTCACAGAATGGTATAATCTGGACCTTAAATATCACCTACTTCCAGACTTTTCCATTTTTCCAATGTTCTTGGAGCTACACTGAATCCAAAAAATGTCTCATAAAGGAATAAATATCACACCAGTTACCTCCAATATTTTTTTTCCTATTCTGTTATTCCACAGAAAGAAAGAGATGGAGAGTTCCCCCTACATAAACACATGCTTGCATGTGTATGTGTTGTGTTTTTTTAATTATTATGTTATTTCCATGCAGCATAGCTAACCTCATCTTTTACTGTGATTTCTTTAGTTTAGTGGTAAAATCTGTAGGGAAGACTTTCACAGCAGCTGTTACCCTCCATAAAGCAAAATTCACATCTTAAAGCTTTTCTTACATAGACGAAATAGGAAGAGCATGTGAGGCATTTCTCTTATCATCATTATATATTTATAGATGCATTTTGATGGTATGTTTATGCCACAATATATATACCTACATATTTAAAGAGTGTCTTTAAAAAAAGAAGAAAAACAGAATTCAAGATTTTTAGAAGTATTAACATACTGTCACGACTAGAAATTTTAGTGATTTTAGTGTCATAAAAATTATGATGTGCTTTACATCTTTGGACATTCATAATTTCAAAGCCTGTGCAACACAAAACAAGAATACATTAAAAGTCACTTTTGGCAGGCTCCACACCCTGCTGGTGTAGGCGTAGCCTCTGTGGACCAAAGCCCCTGATTCCATTTTCTGCCTTACAATGAATATCTCTAAAATTATGTCCAAGACATACTGGAGATTACTTAAATTCAAACTCATAGTTCTGCTGGAAAAAAAAAAAAAAAAAAAAAAAAACAAAAAAAAACAAAAAAAAAAACTCCTAAATAATATTAAATTTACATTATTTTGGGGACATGGATGGCTTTTCATACTTTGATAGGGGCTGAGCATCTGACTGTATGTTTATCCATGCAAATAAGCATTTGGGAAACCAAGAAAATCACAAAACCAACAAGTTACCTAAAAATTACAGCTTTTGAAATTTGAACCTCAGGATGACAGCCTACAGTCCTTGCCAACATCCCTGCTTGGTATGTGCTGGCAGAGTATAATTTTATTTGAATTTATAATAAAAAAGGTTCCACAGACTGTTTTGCTTTGTACAGGAAAGAGCAAATATAAGATAATACAAGTAGAAAATTGACTACAAACCTTTCATTTCAGACAAGGGAAAATGCCAATAAGGTATACTTCAGTCAACAACAACCACAAACTGTAGTAAACAAGCTGTGGGATCTGACAGATGGTGCCAAAACATTTTGTATGCCCTAGCATGAAGTACTTTTTTCCTTCTTGAATTAATTGTAATGCCTTTATTTCTGTGGGGGAAACCTAATCATAACACAAAATATCCAATTCCTGGAATAATGATTTTGGATATAAAAGGTTCAAATTAATGTTTGTTGTCCACATTCAGCCAAAAATGGATTTAGCTGTTCCCTTTTGTTTCCCTGTACTTCATCAGACTACTGCTGAATCCTCAGTACTTTGTCAGACTACAGACTATTTTAACCCTCCTAATCTATTTTTGCTTAGAAATACTTTTTTGCAACTCTATAACATAATTTTCCCTAATTCCATTTCTATTGAAATTAATTCATTGTGTTTCAATAGTATAATCACACTTCTGTGATGAAATGTTTATGATTGACTCAGGTTATACATTTATCTTAAAATACTTATTTCAATATATTTCTTTCTTGTTCACCTTTTTTTAAAGTCATACATTCTGATTTTTATTCCGTATATAAGAAAGAACATATATTACAAGGAATACAGATGAATGAAAAGCATGAAAGAAGAATTAAGACATGCTGAAAAAAGAAATGGCTAATGGCTTGGAATACTCAGAAACGGTATAAAAAAATCTTCAAAAATTTAACAGGATAATCAAGTAATTATAATAACCTGTGTTAAGAAGACTCTTTACAATAGGTGTTATGATACAAAGATCATCACAAAATTACATGCCATCTGTATGTGTGTTTGCTTTTATAAGTGTGCTTGTGTGCATATTATGAGAAAATAATATTACTTTGGAGACAAGAGATGCTAAATTAAGGAAATATTGAGATAAACAACAGCCAGTCCTTCAATTTACTTTTAAAGAAAAATTGGGCCAAGTGGCAAACAACAGGATTTGAAGGTCATAACTGTAGTGATATGTCTGTGAAAAAAACATGTTGCATTTACTTTTCCCTTCTAATAGTGTTTCTAACAGCCAACGTAGTTGCAAAGCAATATTTATGATGTCAAACCCTGTCTCTTCTATTCCTTCATTCATTATTGCCTCTCACTGTCATTGCTTTCTTTTTTCCTCCAGCAGCACTAACCTTGTCTCTGTCTGTAAAAGTACAGAATGCTTTAGCTTGTAGACAATAATGAGTAGTCCCAGTGCACCCTTAGAGTTTAGATCATTATCTAGCACATATTTCCCATTCCTCTGCTTTAATTTTTAGGGTATTTGAGTACATTTTTCTCTGACATTTTACTTCCAGTGCAAGAGCATCCCCCACTATAGACCTCATTCCTGAATGTATCAATGTAGCCTTTCTGGAAAAACACTTCCTGAGAAATTTCAGCACATCTTGGTTGCCAAGTTGAAATGATTGATCACTTAAAGCCTGAAACTGCATCAGTGCTGTTTTCTGACCATTTTTACAATTTCTTGTAATTTCTTAACTCTCAAGAAAGAGTATATAATTTCCTTCCAGAATCACTATCAATTTTTCTGATCTTGCATAATAAACTTCGTTCCATAACCACTTACCTTGTTTATGTACTCCTGGCATCTTACTCATCGATATCACATTCTCAGTCCCACTGTTTTATTTCTCTGAACATCTTCCTTTTCTGCCACAAGACACCGAATAATTTTCTACTTTTTAAACATTGCCTCCTCTGAGATTTTGTTGTGCTTTATCCATAGAACTGTATCATTAAATTTGTCTTATTTTTTTCCTTTTTCTTTATTTTCTATTTTACTCTCACTGGAAGCATCTAACACAACTGGCTAAAACTGTGCTGTCTACCATGGCAGCAAATATTGGGCAAGGTTTTCACATAGCTATATCTGCTTAGATTTTGAATGGAGTCTAAATCTCCCCCAATTTGTTCAGTATTCTGAGACACATTCTTTTCTGTCACAACAAATTTGTGCATTTCTTCATGATGATCCTTTAAGATACCTGGATGTATTTTCCTCAGTGTCAACTATTCACTTGTCAGTATGAATATTTTTCATCAGGTGTGTACATTTCACTTTGGAAAGCATGTCAAAGCTTGTGAAATTTATTTTTGGATCACAAGCTTTGTCTTCCACTGTGGATAAAGTTTATTTAGTGATGCCAACAAAAAATCAAACAAACAAAATGAGAAAAATATCCAGTCATGTTCAAATTACTGTAAGTGATAATTAGTTCTCAGCATGTTCATTTTTCCTTTGAATTTGATTTCTGTGGATGGTTATAGCTAAGAATATATTACTTAAATTTCATATGTTGGATATTCAACATTAAGAAACAGATTATACATATAAATTTATCAAATTTAAGATCATGAATAAATACTGTCTGAAAAAACTTGTCAGTCTAGTAATTTAAAGGGTAATAGTTGCTTGGGGCAGTGCTACAGCTAGATGTCAAAGCAGAACAGTCATAGTATAATGCCACCCTCTTTTCTGGATAGCCACCACTACATGTGCAAACACATAAAATGTTATGCTAATTGAAGATTGCATGTGTTTGTTTCCTTCTTAGGGTTATGCTTATCGCAGGTAAACCAATTTACTTCTTATCGTATGCAGAGGTCAGCCATTACTTGCTACCACTCTTTACGTCAATTTTTTTTTTTTTAACTAAAAATCTATGCCTTTCCTTATGAAAACTACTATATAACTACTATTTTTAAAGTTTGCTTTTGTGATTTTTTTTCTTCCACTAGCTACTTTTTTTTTTAAAAAAAGAAAAAAGTCTTTGTTCTTTGGTATCTTCATGCTCCCTGAAATTTATTTCCTCAGTGCTATCCAATTTAAAAGTAGATATTTTCTTCTGAGCTTATGATGTGGTTACTGAGATAAAAATAATCCCGGTCTACTTCTATAAATAAACACTTGACCAATTTCTTCTCCCTATCTTTTGCAATCTGTGATAAAAGTTGTGAAAAAAATCTAAATGAGAGGTCTGTGAAGAAAATCATCATAAAGAATTAGTCTCCTCAAAGATTCATCCAAATGTTTTGTTTGCAGGGTGCTGTACTCAGTTGAAACCTGACACAGATGAGGTAAGCAAAGCACCAGTGTCTTCAGCCGTGAAACAAAGCCCCAGAGCATTGCTTAGCTAGGATTCATTAAAGTGGTGCCAGCAGAGATTGATTCAGTGTGGCTGAAGACATATCTGGAGGCTGAAAGTTTGCAGAATTTTTTCTGTACGCTAGTTTGCATTATGATTCTCTTAGAAATCTTAGAATTCTATGTTTTGGGAAGCAAATCATCCCCCTGTACAGAGCACTCAATTTCTTAGCCAGATAGATGTGTTTTCCTTTTTGTGTCTTTGAACAATTTCTCTAAGAACCAGACAGGACAAGCAAGGGACACAAACATTGTTTGGCTTGGTCTGTAGCTTTTAGTATGAAAGACCCCTCAAAAAGTGGAGCAGTCAATAGTATTTAATAATATGTTTGAGGCATTTGAATTCTCCCATTCATCTGTTAAAAGGAATCTTATACAACCTTCAGTGCTTTTGCCTGTGTGTAAGAAATGTTCTGTGAATTATATGCTGTTTCAGTTGCACACATTGCTTTATTTTATTACAGCACAGCATATGGAAGTTTTTAGTCACAGTTATAAACAGTTTTATTCTCCCAAATCCCATCTTTCAGATGCATAAGAGAGAAAAGCATATTCCACTTCCAGAAGGGATAGGGAAGAATATTCTTTCCCCACCTATTCCAAGGCCAACAGTTCAAATGTCTTTCCAGCAGGATTCAGGTATCTAACATAATTATTTTTCTAGTGGTCTGTAGTTCTACCTCCTATTTGTTTTATGTTTCTCCAGTACCGCATATAAGGAATTTAGTATTTGAGGTTGTAAGCTGTAGTGGGTTGACCCTGGTTGGATGCCAGGCACCCACCAAAGCTGCTCTATCACCCCCCTCCACAAGTAGGCAGATGAGAGAAAACACAACAAAAGTTTCCTGTGTTGACAGAGAAATCACTCACTGAATACCATCTTAGGCAAAATAGACTCAACAACGTGAGTCCACCCCATGGGCAACAGGTCTCCACAAACTGCTCCAGTGTGGGACACTTTTCCATGGGATGCAGCCCTTCAAGCACAGCCTGCTCCAGTGTGAGTTCCCCACAGGGTAACAGGTCCTACCAGCAAAACTGCTCCACTATGGGCTCCTCTCCCCATGGGTCCCAGCCAGGAGTCTGCTCTCAGGTATCCACCTGCCCCAGTGTGGGTCTCCTCCCCGGGCTGCAGGTAGATCTCTACATCCCCTGGCCCTCCATGGGCTGCAGGGGCACAGCTGCCTCACCATGGGCTGCCCCACGGGCTGCAGGGGAATCTCAGCTCTGGCACCTGGAGCACCTCCTGCACTGACCTTGGTGTCTGCAGAGCTGTTCCTCTCACATATTTTCACCCCACACTTCTTTGACTGCAATTAAAACTTGCAATACCTTTTGCCCTTCTAAAGCATGTTATTGCAGAGGTGTTAACACCTTTTCTAATTGGCCCAGCCTTGGCCAGCAGCACACCTGTCCTGGAGCTGGCTGGCATTGGCTCTGCTCAATATGGAGGAAATTTCTGGCACCTTTTTACAGAAATGACCCTGTAGTTCCCCCTCCTACCAAAACCATGTAAACACAATACATAATCCTATTTTCCCATGTATCAATGCCTAAGTATAAATTTTTCACAAAGTAATTTCCATGTGATTTTTTTTCTTTTTGTTCATTGAGGTTCTTATAATGTCTTTCATTCTCTTCTCTCTTTCACAGTTAGTACTTTCATGTTACTTTTTCTTGATATTAAATGGGATCTTATTTCAGGAAAGCTTTTGTATACTTATCTCTGTTTTCTGTGTAAGGAAAGCATTAATTAAAAAGTGGAAAAAGAAAACTATTCAGTGAATAATTATGTGTATAGTATGAAGTGGATGTGATTTGTCACACAAGTGTGATGCTTTTATTATCCACCCTTGGGGATCTACCAGAATGAACAGAAGCCTCTATACTCTTTTCTTAGGATTATTTCAAGGAAAAGCAAAGGTGCATCACAAGGACTGACATAGCCCAATATGAAGTATGGCTAGTGTGTATATGTGATTTTGAGACAAAAATAGAAACTTCAGATGTGGAATGCTGTGCCATGCACAAAGGAATTTCAGAAACAGGAAGAGAATAGAATTTTCTGGTGCTTACTCGAATCACAGCATCTCATATCCAGTCCCTCTTGCCAGCTTTCACCAATGGAAGCTGTTCCTGTATTAGGAAATGTTTAATGAGTTTTATACTGGTAAATTGTTACATTGTTTTTTAACTGTTTCAACAGCCTCCTTAAAAAGGATGGGTAATGCTTTCCAGGCATAGTTCAGCTTCTCATGTTATCACTGTAATGACTCTTCCAGTTTTCTAATATAAAACCAATTCTGGCTTGCAACAGCTCTCTACTGGATGAGGGGAAATCTAGGAGCTTGCCACTAAATGAAAGTACTATTTCAAAGTTAGCATTCATGATGCCTGACCTTGTACCACTTAATGATTAGTAAAACAAATACATTATTCTATGTGTCCTGTTTCCAAACTATATCACATCAAGACAACATAAGAGGTGATTTTTTTAATTGCCTGTTTTCTGGTATTTACTCTGTAGAACAGATCTGTTCAGTCAGTGGCTATTTTTTTGTTTTTCCTAATATTGCTGTGGTTAGACAGCAAAGCACCACACAGCTGCTTCATCACTCTCCCTCAGTGCAGTATAGGAAGGAGGGAGAACTAACATAAACATTTTAACAAACAAATAAAAAAAAAGTTTCACACTTGAAGGCAGATATTTTCCTCTATTCTTTCTCACTTTCATCCTGAGATCTTAGCGATTCCCATTCTTGATTAAATACACTTCTGAATTAAATTAGCTCTCACCTTCTTTCATGATACCCTAAGTCAGCTCAAGACAAGAGTGTTTTGTAAATGTTCTTAGGAAATCTCTAATAATTTTCTTAATTTTTTTATAAATTCTAATTTTCAGTTGAATTTTTCAAAAGCTAGTTACACCATCAGTTCAAAACTTTTAGTACGTGACAAATCAAAGAGAGGAACACCTGTTACTGTAACTGAAGCCAACTAGAGAAAGGTCAAGGTACCTAAAATTAGTGAATAATTCTGTAATCATGGGTAAAAAAAAAATTCTCTTCTCACAATTTTTTTTACAAGTTCTTTTCTTCTGTTTCTCAGGTCCTACCCAGATATAATAAAGCTTAAGGATCCTAAGCCCTTAATGGGTTATTTGTGTTTTATTCAGCATACCATGGGTCTTTGAGGGAGTAAGTACTTCCACTAAGCCTTAGAAGTCTGGGGCTCCTGCCCTCTAGACTTTATTTTCATTTAAAAATTGACAAAAAAGACAAGAGGCCATATTAACTGCAACTTTATTCAGAGCAGAAGGAAGCAGATGAAACTGTAAACAGCAAAGTAGCTGAGCATGGAAGTTAACTAAGACACTAAGTGAAGCTGTTAAATCTGACACAAGGACTAAAGACACACTTCAGAAAATATTGTTACTGAATTAAGCACTGAGGAAAGCAGAAGCTAATTTCATAAAACAATGAAAACTAAGGAAGTTTTTTAAAAAGTTTTAAAAATATATTAAGAAATAATCAGTATTAATTTAGAAAAGCATCAGATTAGTTGGTCTAATGAGCCTTAGAAACTGCCAGTATAATGCATTCTTGATTTCCGTCATAAAAGAAAATGTGTAAATTTTGCCCTTGGTGAGTAAACTACTTTTGAACATGAAGAAATTGTTTCCTTTTAGGGCCCATAAACCTGCCTCTAATTTTATCGGCATAAAACTATAAATTATAAAAGGACCAGCTATGAGGGGAGATATTTTTTGGAAGCATTTTCAATAATCATGGAATTATAGAATCATAGAATAGCTTGAGTTGGAAGCAACCTGAAAGATTATCTACTGCCGTGGACAGAGACACCTTCCACTAGACCAGGTTACTCAAAGCCCCATCAAAACTGGCCTTAAATTCTTCTAGGGTAGGACAGTCTCTGGGCAACCTGTGCCAGTGTCTCACCACATTCAGAGTAAAGTATTTTTTTCCTAATACCCAATCTAAATTGACTCTTTCAATTTAAAACCATTGCCCCTTGTCCTGTCACCACATGCCCTCATGAAAAGTCCCTCTTCTTCTTTCCTGTAGTTATCCTTTTGGTACTGAAAGGCTGCAATAAGGTCTTCCCAGAGCCCACTCTTTTCCAGGCTGAACAACCTTTTCTCTCTCTCTACTAGTGCTCCAGCCCTCTAACCATCTTCGTGGCCCTCCTCCAGACTCACTCCAGGCCCATACCCATGAGAGCAGGGTAGAGGAGCAGAATCACCTCCTAACCCTTTTGGCCATGCTGCTTTTTACAGTCTTTTGCTTTCTGAGCTGCAAGTGCCCATTGCCAACTCCTGTTGAGCTTCTCATCAGCCAATACATCTAAATCCTTCTCCTCAGAGCTGCTCTCCATCCATTCTCTGCTCAGTCTGTACTTGTGTTTGCAATTGCCTCAACCCATGTGCAGGACCTTGCACTTGACTTTGTTGAACATGATGAGGTTTGCATGGAAGCACATCTCAAGGCTGTTCCTCTGGTTAGCATCCCATTCCTACAGCATGACTGCACCACATGGCTTGGTGGCACCAGCAAACTTAAGGAGGGTACACTTGATCCCATAGTACATGTCATCAACAAAGATATTAAACAGCACCAATCCTAATACTGATCGCTGAGGAACATCACTCATTACTGCTCTCCATTTGGAGACTGAATCATTCACCACAACCCTCTGAGTACAACCATCCAACCAATTCCTTATCCACTGAGCATTCCATTCAGGTCTCTCCAATTTGGAGACTACAGTCTCAAGTGGAACAGTGTCAAATGCTTTGCACAAGTCCAGGTAGATGGTGCCACTCTTCCCTTATCTACCAAACATGTAATCCCATCATAGAAGACCACCAAATTGTCAGATATGATTTGCCCTTATTGAAACTATCTTGGCTTTTACCCACCACCTCTTATTTTTAGACATAACTACACATCATTTCCAGGAGGATCTGCTCCATGATCTTGCTAGACACCAAGGTCAGACTTACTTTTCATTTCTAGGGTTGTCCTTTTGTCACCCTTTTTTAATCACTGTGAACTTCACCAGTCATACATGACTTCTCAAATACAATGGATTGTGGCTGAGTCACTTATCCATCAGTTCAACTGCACCCATAGATGCATCTCATCAAGTCCCATGGATGCTTTTTAGATGTTCTTAAAACTGATCTACTCCTACAGCAGGCAGTTTTTCATTCACTCAGTCCCTGCCTTTGCCTTCTGTGATCTGGGTGATGTGGTTGGAGCACATGCCAATGAAGATGGAAGCTAAAAATTCGTTGAATACCTCAGATTTCTTTATATCCCTCCTAACCAGGCCTTCTGTTTCCCCCTGGATAGAGCCTGTATTTCCCAAGTCTTCATTCTATCACCAAATTAGCTATAAAAGCTTTTCGTGTTCTCATTGCATTTCCTGTCCAGATTTGATGATATGAATACTTTCCTTTCCTAAAATGTTCCCTGATGCTTGGACAATCACTTTGTGTTCTTCCCAGGTTAGCTGTCCTTGTTTCTACCCTTTTTGGGCATCAGTTTGCCCAGGAGCTTCTTTGTTCATCCATGCAGGCCGCCTGGCATTTTTTTCCTGTTTTCATCTTCACAGGCATACATTGCTCCTGAGCTTGGAGAAGGTGATTCTTGAACATTAACCACTTTTCCTGGGTTTCTCCTACCTCCAGGGCTTTATCCAATGATGGTCTACCACCATCATTCAGATCCCTGCCTGAAGCTCAGGGTAGCAAGCTTGCTGTGCACTCTCTTGACTAATCTCTTTCAAACTTTTACCAGTAGAACTGGTGAAAAAACCCCTGTGCTCCAGAGATCCTTACTGCCTGCCTGTCCAAGGACTCTCTAATCCTTCTTGGTCCTCTTAAGGCTACCCCTGTCTATCACTAGTGCCCACACTGAGCAACAGTAGCAGGGAATATGGACTGCACAAGGCTTGGTGTTCTCTCAGCAACATCCCTGATATGAGCCCAAAGCAAGTGGCACACCCCTCAAGAGAGTGTGTCAGGCCCACAGACACATGCCCTCATACCTCTCAGAAGAGAGCTGCCTGCTGGAGCACTCTGTTTCTGAAGGAATGAACTCCATGGGAGGCATCCATGCTGGAGCATCTAATGAAGAACTGTAGCTTGTGGAAGGACTCATATTGGGGAATTTTATGCAGGACTGTCTCCTCTGGCAGGGGAAGAGTGTGAGGATTCCTTCCCTCTGCAGGGGAAAGAGCAAGACACCACATGTGATGAATTGACCAGAACCCCCATTCCCTGTACCACTGTGCTACTGCCTGAAGAGGATTCAGGAGTGAGTTAAGCCTGAGAGGAAGGGAGTAGGGGAAAGTTTTTTAAGATTTGGGTTTTATATTTTATTACCCTACTCTGAGTCGATTAGCAATAAATTAAACTAATTTCCCCAAGCTGAGTCTGTATTGTCCATAATTGTAGTTGGTGAATGGTCTCTTCCAGTCCTTGTCTTGAATCACCAGCCTTCTCTTGTATTATTCTCTCCCTCATCCAGCTGAGGAGGGCAGTGATAGACCCACTTTGGTGGACACCTAGCATCCACCCAGTGTCAACTCAATTCATCATAGAATTTTGATAAAGGTAAAACCCAGCAAAAAGATAAATAGATGTAAATTTTATGAGGACAAGAAGGGCATTCTAAATTTCGGTCATTCTCTTTGAAATAATCTAAATATATTTATACAAAGATGAGGTCATTTAGAAATAAAGCTTCTTGGCTTTGAAATAGGCATACAGAAGAAGAAGTTAATTTGATGTGTCCCTGCGGTTTCTGTTACGAAAAAATGAGTGTGATGGGGTTACAGTAATTAACATCATCATGTGAAGAAATGGCACCATCCATGTTCTCTTTTAGGGAATATAAAATGGATTGTTGATTGTAAAGCTAAGAGGCAGATCAGAGTATGGAGGGAATGGCACTTCTGGTAGAGAAATTTTAAATCCCAGAGATCTCAAAAATAAAAGCCAGCAGAATAGAAACTGCAGATTGTTTAGTCACAGGAACATATGGCATCATGCAAAATACTGAAACTGAATGATTAAACAGACAGACTGAACATTTATATGCATGGTACAAAGCTTGTAGTCTATTTAAAGTCAAAGATAAGTACTAATTCTAAAAGCTAATGAAATCAGAAGATCATTTCTGGAAGCAATAGGCACAATTTTATGATGTTGAGTACCTTGATTACTTCAATTAGTTGCATAACATGGATTTAACAGAATTTGGTTGCAAGAGTAATTTTTGGCTAGCAGAATGTGCCAAGGTAGTTGAATTTCTGTGTCTATGTGCATGTGTCCTTTATATTATGTCCAACAGTTTACTTTTTTAATATAGATAGATAAGAAAAAATAAATTAATTTTGTTTATTCTTGAAGACTGGTATCTGCAGTGCTGGTGTTACAACATGAAAAGTGCCTGATTCCAGCTACTATGAACTCTGTATAGAAATAGGAATTTACTTATTTCCATGGTATCTGAATAAATCATACAAGAACAAATATTTCCTGCGATAAATAACTGAAATACACTGCATGGGACAAAAGATGCTCTATTGTTTAGCACAGACTTGTCAGAAAACTATGAATGCTTTCTAATCTTTACATAGTCATAATCTGTGCTGGGTTGTTTTTTTTTTTCCTTTGTTTCCTCTAAGTTTTTTCTGTCACTAGACATATGAAGTCAAGAAAAAACAAGTCTGTCTGCTTCAGTATGTGTGAAATGTGTGAAAATTATTATTAATAAAAAGAGATCTAATTTATTTGCTCTTAGATGAAGATATGACTCTCCTGAAGCCAAAGAAAATTGATTTTATCCTCTTGGTTTCTTGTTCAGGTGATATGTTTACTTAAGAATTTTTAAAGAATATTGTTACTTGTACTTCCCTTTACACAGTTATAAACTATAGGTGTATAGACTTAGATATAGGTATTTTGTTGCAGTGGCTGCTTGCATATATACCATATGTTTTTTATGACACACAGTCCTATAATTTTATGGGGTTTTATTCATGTTTTCTTTTTCATTTGCTATTCTTTGTTTAGTTGGATTACACCTACAGCTTGTATAGTCATGACTGTTACAGAATAGTTTTACATCAGGACAAGCAAGATAACTACTTGGGAGGCTGCTAGATAAGCGCCAAGAATAATACAGAACAGATTTTAATATCTATTTGCTATAGTCAATATTTTGATGCCCCATGTTCACTTTTTAGAATTAACTGTAGGATGAGCTCCTACTGAGCTATTTATCCAGCTGTAATTTTTACCAAACTGTGCTTTTCAATTATCGTGGCCTAAATTCTCATAAATTTTTCAATTAAAGCATATACAGAAGAATATTGATGGTGCATGAAGTGGAAGATATACATTAACCTCTAGTTAATTTATTACTTTTGCTGCTGCCTGTTAGTATTCTTAATTGTTGTTTTCAAACAGTAGTTACCTTAGATACAGATGTTCCAGTAAATATTTTGTGTAAACCTTTGAGGAAATATATCAATTAATATAGTTTTCAAGAAAGAGTTGCAAATATTAAGGAGGAAACAAAGACCATTAGTTAATGAGACAAATCCTATCTATACATGTAAAAGTGCTGAAAAAGAACAGCAATAGAAAAAATGCCTTGTTTGCATTTCTTTATTCCAGTGTCACTCCTTTTCCCTTAAGGGTGGGTGGGATGAATGTATTGTTCCTCTAACAGTTGTACAACATGGATCTAATAGATGTAACACTTAAAGGGAAGCTTCTTTCTCCACCAGCTGGAAATCTGTTTGAACTCCACACTTTAGAGCTGAGCAGAAAAGAAGGAATATAGCAATTTGTTAGTTTAGTGTTGCTAACCTGTTTTTTATCTTCTCCCAATCTTCTTGTTCCCAACCTCTCTACTACAATTGTGCTGAAATAGTTGTGGTGAAAACTGAGGCTTATCCGAGTGTTAATTTAGCAGCTGAAAAGATGATATGTTGAGGTCCTTTAATTCTGATCACTGTTTTCCTTGAGTACTACTCCAAGTGGAATGTATACAAATAATCATTAATGAACCCCTAATGTATCTATCCAGTCGACCAAAAGGATCATATAATAAAAAATATTTTGGCCTAGTGGTTATTTTTTGAGAAAGTTAATCTTCTGTGTCAGAATCACAGTGTGCTGACCAGAATAACGTATCTCACTTGCCTCCTTCTGTAGTGTTGAGTCAAAATGTTAGAAGGAATGCTGTAGTAATTTCCCTACAATTGATTCTTTCCCTCAAGTCTGAACCCCTCTGATTCAGATTCAAATACCAAATCAAACCATAGCATAAGCAAATTCAATCTCTGGTCAAATACTTTTATAATTGTAATCACTATTTTCTGTGAAAAGTAAAATTTTCCTAGTCCTATTGTCACTGCCAACTTTTAGTGATGGCAACACTAGAAATGCAATTCATATAGCTAATAATTGTAAATCCTTTTACTGTTCCTATACAATTCCCAAAACACCTTTTCTGTCAGCAACTAAACTATTCTATAAAATATGAATGGCAAAAGAGAAATTAATATTCTTTGTTCAAAATGTATGATTCAATCTTCTAAGTACCTATGCAGAGCCTTGTGAGATTCAATAGGGAATTGTTACTTCAAGCAATGAATTATATCTCACTCTGAATGGATTTTTTCTGCTATTTAGATCCTTGAATATGTAGCAATCTACTTGAAACACGGGGAAATTTATGCCTATTTTCCATCCCAATTTGCTACCTAGTCAAGTTAATTTAAAAAATTTGCCACTGAATCCAGTAGTAACTGGATGGAGTCCATGATACTTGGGACTACAACTACAGTAAAAAGAACTGAGAATTTGTAAGTAAACAGTTATTATCCATGTTCTTACTTTTTATTCAACTCTCAACCCTTATAGATAAATTTATGTCAACTATCAGTTAAATTAGGCAGCAATTAGGTTTGCCCAATAATTTATAAACAAAGGTAGGCTCCTCCAAGAGGCATATCACTGGTTATGTTAGCAGGGGTGAGTTACTCTTTGGAGATGCTGGTCTTCACTTAGAGTTGAAGTTCTTTAAGACATGGATATAAAAAGGTAAGACACAAGCTTGAGACCAATAGAATTTTGGAGATTAAAATTATTCAAATTATGAATAATCAAAGTTATTAAAACTTTGTATCACTTTCAGGAAGATCAAAGTCTATCTAGCGGCAGAGATAAGATGGCTAATGGCAGTGGAATAGAAATGGAAATTACCACATTTGAGGAACAAACAGAATTCAGAGTTTAATGTGCTCTGATCAAGACATTATTGATTGTCACTGCAGAATAATGAGAAACTGGCACACCTTTAAATTTTGATGAGTAACTGATTTATGAAATTTGGAGTATAAGTATACCTGTAAAATAATAAACACTGTAATTTAACTAATAGAAAAAAACCATAACCTTGAGAAAGAGGAACCTATGTTTTAAATTAAAGAGCATAGAAGCCTTTGGAATAAATTAGATAATATTAGTTCTAGAAATAGAAATTAATGAAAAATCAAAACTATATTTTAAAAGTTAGATAATACCAAGATAACTTGGTATCTTTATTTGATAGAATAATTAATTCCCTGGATATGAGAGAAGTAGGAAATATAACATACCTTTTTATGAAGTGCTGGAAGTGTTTATCTATAGAAAAATATTAAAGCGTTGAAGATATAGAATTAATTTAAAAATTGATATTGATAAAAGCTAAAAAAGGGAATGTCTAAAGTAATTTATATGTTAACACATTTTTTTTATTTTGTGACTGCTAAATTCTTTGCTTGCAAAAATAAACCCAGTTCTGACTTGAAAGTCTTTAGTATAAATTGTTTCAGGATAGTATTAGGAGAATCAGGAAGAACTGCTTAGATATGGTCAGTTAGAAATGATAATCATAAAACTTCAGACAAAATGTTGCAGTGCAAAAATCAAGCATTTTAATTCTGTTAAACCCTTTATGTTACAGTCATATCTTCGCTCCTTACCAAATTCTTGGCCCAGACGTAGTCCTAGAATCATCAGGTGCTATTAATAACCATGGTAAACAGGCATTGCTGCTCTGAAATCAGTGAACATGCACAGGTGTACAGCATCTGAAGCCTGTCAATAATGATTCTGTTCCATCATGGATAGGTAGAGTTCATAGGCAGAATACTCTTCAAATATTAACAAGCTCCAGGCCTCTTAGAAGGGACTCATTTAGAAATACTTTAAAAAAAGGCAGTGTTGTTCTGCAGAAGAGTTGCACAACTGATTTAATGACTGATCCAAATGTTATTGAATTCAAAGATAACCATTAGAATTACAATAATTTTTCATTCATACACACCAAACTAAAGATTTCTTAGAGCTTGCTCACTTGTTATCGTGTAGGGACTTTCCTTCATTACCATGGACCAGCTTGCCTTAATTTTCCTGTCAATTAATCTTACTTTTAAGGATGAAATCTTTTGCTGCATATGATTATGTGTACATGTATGTGTACACATACATACATGTGCACTAAAAAATAAATTAAGAGTTAAGAATCAGATTTCACTGTAATGAGTATATCAAAAAACATTATAAATAATGCCTGTAATGGCTAAATAAAGTTTTTCTATATTGGTAGTAACTGGAACACATTTCATGCAAATTTTTTGTTCTCATTACTAACCATTTTTGTTACATTTTCAAAGCCGTCACTTACCCAGTGAGCACACTCAACATTAGCAGTGAGTACTCAACTGCACAGAGTTGACCTGTGTAATTAGCAGATGGCAACAATACTTCATGTCCTCGGTTACCACAGTGCAGATGACCAGGCCAAGAGCTCTTAAATAAAAAGAGATGAAGTAAACATCTCCTCACTCTTAGCCATCTCCAAGTTCAAGATCTTGTTCTTTTACAAGGTAGTTGATTTTCAAGTCAATTCCCAGTCCTTGGCTCCCTGAGCTACACAATGCCTGGAAAAAAATATTTTCCAGTCTGCAGCACATGCCTCATCCTGTTGCTTGGCTGCTACTCCCTTGCCTAAAGAAGAAGCAGTCTTTACAGGTGCTTTTTTTGAGGATGAGTAATGGCCCATCAGTGCATTGCTAGTAAAGCTGTTGGTGCACCAAAGCTTTTGCAGGTATGCTGACATGCTATTTCATACAGATTCATGCTATTTTTTTCATTCTTTCAGTACTTGACTTGTCTGTCAGAATAACAAGCAAAGCTATAAAGTGTCTTAAAAGAGCAGTTTTAAAACATCCTGAGGCTGAAAGCTTTTTATTACACAAAATGATATGAAATATTAATAATTTTATTTTTATAAAAACTCTTTATAAAGTAGTGATTTTGTAACTTTCAAAATGCTATTACACTCCCTTGTGCAGTGGCGATGGAATTTGTTTATCCAATTCTAAATCAAATATGGTAAAATTGTTTCATGGAACAGGAAATTGACTCTGAATCTGCCTTTACACAAAATATTTTTCTTTTCCATTTTCATTATCATGGGCCATGTTTTATGAATGCTGCTTTGTGACACAGATATATGAAGGAATATGTTTTCCCTGATGTATTAAAAGAATGCTTCTGTAAAATGTGTATTTCTTAATTCTGGCCTTTGTATAAATAAAAGCTGTCAAATAACTAGACTCTTTTCCCTCTATCCACAAAGGAATTGACTAGTGATTAAGTATTTGTCTTCTTTCATTTTATTCATAGCTTCTAGTTATGTAGCTATTTCACTCAACCCTGATAGACTTCAAACACTTTACTGCTGATTTAGCCATACACATATCTAATTGTATCAAAAGGTTGTGAAGTCCCAGTTGTTTTAAGTCTCTCACTGAAATGTGTGACTATAATATTGTGGAGAAATATCTATTTTTCATTACTTAATACATTTTATGGATGAGTAACAGATTGTCATTCAAACTGATTGTTTCACTTAAAATGTTTAACTGCTGAGGAGGATTGCTTTTGTACACCATTACTCAAATCAGAGAATATACTTTTCAGAAAGGTTTTAAAATGAAGTAATTAAATGATATTGAAGTATGGTCACTGCCTTACTAAAAGGAAGGCCAAAGCCTGCTAACCATATTTTAAAGTTTTTTCATTTTTTTAATCAATGTTCATAAAAATCAATGTAATGTGAATTTTTCCCTTGTCATAAGATACACCAAGGTAAAGGAAAGACTATGAGATTCTGAAATAATTTATTTTATTGTATTATTATTATGGGTACATGATAATGTTATTAATTAAAGTATATGATATGTTAATTTTATGTAAAGGGAAAGATTGCCCCACCAAAGGCTTGTATAAAAACTGAATATTTTTTATTAGATACTGGGTATATTAATTGATACTATCCATTACAGGAAGCTTTTGAAAATTAAAAATTATGTTTGATTTAGCTTTTGTCTGCCTAGAACCTGTCCCTCAGAGGCAAAGCAGTGAGGCATTCTGCTGCTCCCTCTCCTTGGGACTGAAGAAAAAGAAAGCAGAGAGAGGAGCAATGATGTCAAAATTAGCAATAATGGTAGCCATTTTTATTGAGAATTGAGTCTTGAAATACAAGTACAGAGAAATCCTTAACCAAAACCAGCAACAGAAATCAAACTGATGAGCTGGTGATGATGGAGTTAGACCATTGAAACTTTTTCCTCCCCATATATATATAATTTTTTTTCCCCATTTCTCTTAAAATCATATATTTAGAAACGTTTCAGTTTGCTTAGATTAAAATACTTTTATGTCTGTTTGAACCCTGGGACTTAGTAGTTGAATGGAAACCCTAGATAATAAAATATTGGAATAAACAACATTAAAATTTTACAGGTAAAATCTTTTATATTCGGTATAATTAATATGCATTTTGAAATGTAGAATTTTCAGCTAAAGCAAATAATACAATAATAATACAATGTCTAATGAATGGATTGCTGTCATGGCATCCTGATTCATGCCACCTTAGCTAAAGAGATAGACTCCTCATCCAATCAGTAGAGAAAATGGGTGCCTCTGAAAAAAAATTTTAGAGAGTCTTAGTGATAGGTATATCCAATGATATAATACTTTAATAGACTACACAGGGACTTGTATAGACCCAGCAAAAAACAAAGCACTAGATATTGAATGTATTATAATTAGCATATGTGAGTATGGAGTAAAATATTCCTCCATCAGGATTTACTGATGACCTTGCTTTGCAGAACAGATGCTTAGTAGTTTGCAGTGATTTTCTATGGGCCATTACATCAGCATAGAAAATCCAGAGCCTTGACTATATATCTACTCCCATGTCAAGGAGGGATGGAGGAGAATTAGTGCTACTACTTCATTAATGAACACAGACAACACAAGGACAGAATAAATCAACTTTTGCTCTAGTGGGAGAACTATATGACTTTTTCTAGGAAATTGGGCAACATACTTGAAGGAACCTGATGAAAATATTTTTTTACATAATCAAATAGTAAGAACTAGCATTTGACTTGATAATATCTTTCTTTTGATCCTGAGCTGTCATCTGTAGTGACTGCAGCAAGACCAATATATTTCCATGCCTTCTGAAAATTGGCCTAAGTAAATTTCTCCAAATTGTGCTAAAACTTTTCTGCAGTGGTGCTTCAGAAGACAGATACCATGTAATGAGTTACCAAATCCTTCATGGGATGATCAACGGTTTCCTTGGCTTCTTTAATATAGAAAGAGAAGAAGAAGAAAAATAAGAAAGAAACCTCCCTCAGTGTATTTTGACTGTCTCTTTGGCTCTCACTGTGGAGGGGCAGGGAGCTAGAGCAGAACCGTTATGCTGATTTGTCTTGGCTAGAAAATCCTCTAGGGAGGGTGCAGATCAGACCCTTTTGCAAAAGCTGCAAAATCAGGATGTGAACCACATTTAACACTGGCAGCGCACAGTGACAAGATGCTAAAAAACGTGTTTTTATCTATGGTGTATCCAGATTCTTAACAATGAAATAATGTTCAGAGGTCATTTAGTGTCACTATTTCATGCAGAGATAATGCTCAACTTTCTGAATGTGCACCTTTAAATTTATTTTGAAGCCACTGAATTTACCTATTTATTTACCTACTTTTAGGCATTTCTCAGCAATTTACTCTGTAGCATCTGCCCTGTAGAAGGGCATCGTGATTTATCTACAGCTCTGAATATATTACTTGTTAACCTTTACGAACACCTAGTGTGACTCATTCCATCTTATCACAGCAGACGTCAATGGAAGTAAGCATCACTCAACAGGACAACCAAGTTGTAGGAGATACAGGCGCATGTACAAAATGTACCCAGATAAAAAGAGTCAGTTAATTTTTAAACTGTTAAAAAGGAATATGAATACAACAGTGCAGTCTGCCCTGGGATATGAGCCATATGGATTGGTAGTCATAATAAAGGGATCAAGAACCTTACAGTAGCCTAAATAATGAACAAGAGAAATTCATTGTAATTTTCACCTCTATGTACCTCTAATAAAACAACAACAAAAAGCAGATAGCTTTAGCTCTTTATGAGTCTTTTGCTTTCCCCAGGAACTCCAGTGTTCTTAAACCAAACACTGCAGACCTTCTGAGTAGTACCTTGTTTACTGTATTTCTCTGGCTAATGCTAAGTTCTACAAACTTGTGAAGCAGTGCACTTAAACAGTTTAACTTTCAATGGTTTGTCCAGACTGCAATTTCTAAACTTTGTGCTCATAGATTCAAAATTTTCTAAGACGTGTGTGTACTGTCCTTTGGATTGATTTGCGTTGTTAGATTCACACAGGTCTTTAGACAGCCAGTAGTGCACTCACAAAACCAGATTTCTGGCCATTTACACTAAAATGGTCAAAATAAAAAAATAAAAGCATATAATCCACATAATCTGTTGAACACATTCAAGCAAGCAATCAAAGTTAAGAAGACTGTTGTCTCTCTCAAGTCAAGATTATTCTATGAGGACAATTGTCTTCAAATTTTACTTCCAAATGGAGACTTCATGAAGGTTTCCCAGGAGTTTTCTTTCTGAAATGGATGGAATTGTAAGAATGGTCCAAAGAAAGCTGATAAACATCATGACCAGATACGATGGGATCATCATAGAATCTGAATGATTTGGGTTGGAAGTGACCTTAAAGATCATGTAGTTCCAACCCTCTGCCATGGGCAGGGACATGCCCACTAGACCAGGTTGCTCAAAGCCTCATCCAAACTGGCCTTGAACACTTCCAGGGATGAGGCTTCACAACTTCTCTGAACCACCTGTCCCAGTGCCTCACCATCCTCATAGGAAAAAAAATCTTTCTAATATCTAATCTAAGACTGCTCTTCTTCAGGTTGAAGCTTGGTGTCATCTGCATGTTTGCTGAGGGTGTGCTTGATCCTTTAATCTGTCTAATAATATAATAAAGTTTTCCAATATTAGTGAAGATATTAAACAACACCAGTTCTGATATGGATTCCCTGAGGGACACCACTTGTCACCAATATCCATAGCGACTCTGAACCGTGAACAGCTGTCCTCCAGGTGTATCCAACCAATTCCTCATCCACCCAACAGTCTCCCAATTGAATCCTTCTATCTCCAATTTAGAGAGAAGGATGTGGTGGGGACCCCTGTCAAAGGCTTTGCAGACGCCCAGATAAATGACATATGTAGCCTTTCCCTTGTCCACTGATGCAGTCATTCTGTCACAGAAGGCCACTGGGTTGGTCAGGCAGGACTTGTCCTAGGTGAAGCCATGCTGGCTGTCCCAAATCAGCTCCCTGTCCTCCATGTGCCTAAGCACAGCTTCTGTGAGGACCTTCTCCAGGATCTTACCCAGGCATAGGTTTTCAAGGGTTTTTTTAAGTATATAGATTTTGACCTGGACACATTAACTGCATATATTAAATTTGCAATGTACTCAGCACCCACTGTCTCATAATAAGGTCTTTAAACCCATACAGAAAGGCATTTTTGTTGGAATTATGACAATGCCATGTGTTTGAATAAGATTGTTCCTATATCCTACAGTATTTCATCTTAGTAAAGTCTAGTAAATTGGCTATTAGAAAGACTTCCTCCACAACCAACAACTACAAGAGATTACAAAATGCTTAAACATCTACCTAGGTGGCTGAATTAGGGGCCTAAGAAATACAGTAAGTTACCAAGATTGCTAGACAAATTTTGGATGCCTTAGAGACTCTGTGCACATTTGACTATGTACAATTGTCAAATCCTGTCCACATTTAACTATGTACAATTGTTCAGCTTAAAAAAAAAAATCTCTTTCCCACTGGTGCGCTGTTGATCTTCAGAAGTTTCCATGTATCAAAAATTTATGATATCTCAATGTTATACCTCACTATCTTGTTGCAGCTAGTTTGTTTGTGAAAACAAAATTCTACTCCCTCCTACAAGGGTAGCCCTGGGCATGACACGTAAATCACTTACAATATTGCCCTCATGAAGCAGAGGCTTTCAAATTAGAAGAGACCTTTGCAATCCATAGCTAACATGGCTTTTCAGCATTCAAAATTTTAGATAATGAAGTTGTCATATACTATATTACCTTGGTAATGATATATCTACTTCTGATAGAATGTCAGGTTGCAGCATTTACTTAAACTTACTTTTTGCTTTGTACTCTGACAGGGTATGACTCACATAGCTTCCCTTGACATGTCTTAAACTGACACCTTGCCATAGATATGCAAATGCTCCCATTTTCTGAAAAGAGAAATTAATATACTCTTGATAAACCAGGAGTTTTACAGAAAAATACTGATATTTTTCCACATTGCCAGAATATAAATTATATGATACAGGATTTGCTACCATACTTTAGCATTTCTTTAAATGTACAGAAGTACTTCTGCAACAACACTTAAGTGATACTGTTGTAAAAACTATATTTTGAATAAAAATGGAAACATGCTGGTAAACAGTAGTGCTAATTGGTCATACACTTTACATGCATTTTTGTAGATATAATACATAAAAATATAAAAATAAATCTAATATAAATTAAGCATATTGTATTTACTTTCCAATATCCATTTTTCTCTTTTGCTGTTGGTTTCTGTTGTACATATAGGAATGCATAGGCTCAGTTTTTGTTCATCCTTACCAAGACCAAACCTACATTATTAAATGACTTCTATACCTTGTAAACATCATTTATTGATATATTTTGTTCCTATGGTTGTCCAAGGTCCTAATTTAAAAGCTCTTCAAACTTAGTGTCCGTCTTTTCAATTTTCTAAAGATTTACGTTTCCCTTAGAGAATGTTCCAGATGAACAATATGAAAACTGGAGGTAAACATTGTCAGTCAAAGGGATTTGGAGGCAGAAAATATTTCCACTGGAAAGGTTTTTGCATAATTTAAGCTGCAGTTTAAAACATGTTTGTCATTTATACCTAGCAGGGTGAAGTTGATAATCCTATTTAAGTTTATAAATTATGAATGTCGTGTTTATTACTATGGATATAAGAAACCAACTGCTAGAGCTTGTTAGACCTAACTTTTACCTGGCTCATCCTCCTTGGAATCGTCAGAATGGGATCCAAAATATATTTCTCACTAAAGAAATTCTCTTAAGGCTCATTTGCTCACATTTTTCACTTTTGAGTCAGAATGAGTAAATGCTGTCTGAGGTACATCAGGGCACCTTAAGCATTGAGGTGTCATTGGCAAGCAGGACACCTGTGTCAAACCTGTGATCTTCTGGAGCAGTAGCAGGGGATCAGGGAGGATACCTGCCCTGGTAGGGAGGGTGGGCTGCCTGAGACTGGCAGGGTCACCGCCTGGTGAGCCAGCACATGTCTGTGTATGAGTTCAGTCCTTAAATCAGGGTACACATGCAACTCTCAGTGACTATCCTGGAAGAAAATAAGAGGTGGTAAATTTAAGGGAAGTATTTTAAAATCTGCTTTGCCTATAAGCTCTGTCAAGTGCAGCACAGAGAGACTGTCCAGGCATATGTATGCTTGTATTTACTAGGTCTTGACTATTTGATTTTTGCGTTCCTCTTGCATTGCCCTCTTCTCTTTCTGCATCTCTTTTACTATTTAAAGAGAGCATGAGTATATATAGGAATGATTGTGAGTTTAATTTCAATGACTGAGGGAAGGTGGGAGATTTGGGGCAGGTGATGGTCCAATAGGTGTTTGAGATTCATCCTCAGTGCTCTTAGGACACACAGCTTTATAGTTTATATCAAAGCTCTTTTTATATCAGAGAAATCCCAGTACTCCCAGGTCAGCTCTGCATGGCAAGACAGTCATGGTTTGAATTCATGTTCTACTTTTGTAACTATATTGCTGTTGGTTTATTTTCTCTAGTACGACTACTGAAGAAGAGATCCAGTGTTACTTGAAGAGAGTTTCAAGTGCCTATGTCCTCTGACACGCTCTCATTCCACCAAGATTATCACTGCTGCTTAGTTTACACCTGAGATACCTTTTTCTTCCTTATGCAAGATCCTATTATGTATAAATTTAAGAATCTTTAATTCACCCTTGTAATAGGTGTGGCACATATTCATCACACAGCACTGTTATCAATGGACAAAATATTCTTAATTGGTAAAATATGTTAAACCATCTGTCTCATATACATGGATAAAATTTGGTTTACTAGTACAATGGTATTATATTTTTATTAATAGAACAATTTGTGCATGAATATGTATTTTTATATTATGATCTGCTTGCTAAAACCTTTACTCAGAAGTTGGTAGACAAACACTTCTCTTACTGAAGAGCAACATACATATATTTCATGATCAAAATACCCTCTCCTAACTACTGTCTTTCTTAAGCCATACAATGTGGAATAAACTCCATTTATTCCAACTGAATACGAAGCTATGTCAATATGCCACAAGAAATGCAAATACGTCTTGTCAGAGAACAAACAAAGAACTGAAGAAAAAAGTCTGTAGACTACCAGTTAGGTCATACCAGTTTGGGACAGGAAGGACAATGTTACTGGATATTTGAAGGTTATCTTCTATGGTTGGGTAGTTCTGTACTTCAAGAAATACTTTACGACTGAGAAAGTAATGGCAGTGTTGAACCTGACACTAGCTGAGTGAGAGTTCCTATATGTCTTGTGCTCTGACTTACTTAAAGGCAAATTTTGCTGGGTAATGAAAATATCTCTCAGGCTAGAAATTTATACTGTCAATCAAGTAATCTAATTACATGAGAGAGGACAGATGTCCCAATGGGGAAACAGAAAGCATGGAGTCATCCTGTCACTGAAAAATGCTCTTGCAAAGGTGTAAGTATGTAAGCTTACTGAAGCTCAGTTGTGCATGATAGGTGGCCCATTCTCTTTGCATGTGGTGTTTATGTAAAATACAGGCATTACTATCTGAATTGTTCATTGGGAAATAACCCAGTTGGGGTGTTTTATGGATTATTTGTGTCACATTTTCAGGTTTGTTTGTTTGTTTGTTTGTTTTAGTGAAATATGGAAATATGATTTTGTGGCAATTGTATAGGAGACTGGAATTTGTTTTCTGTAACTAAGTAAGGTAAAAAGGGAGAGTGCTTACAAAATCTATTATCTGGAAAAAGGATTAGGCCTCTGGGTTTAGGCAGCATGACACCTCTAAAGTAAGACAGAAAGCTATGACTGAATATTTGTAGTGGACTTTATCAATATCTTAATTTTCTTTTATGCTTTAAAGAATAAGCCTCAGTAGAAAAATCTCTGCTTCATGAATCAGTTTAGGTTTAGTGGGTCGGAGTCACAATTTTAACTCTTATTATGTTACTTCTCACTGTGACTATGCTTATAAATCTCTGTTTCTTGCGGGGCTACATATATTTATATGTTACTTTTCATATATCCCAAATTTATGGAATCCAGTATGTTATGAAAAAAGTTAAACTTTTGAATTTTCTTCATTTTAATATTTATAAATGACAGAAATGATGACTCAACATTAAGATATTTTGTTTATATAAAGTATTTTGCTTAATGTCAAACTTTCTAGATAAAACTTTTCTTTATGCAAATTTGCAGCTGCTGATGTTGAGCATAATACCACTTTTTTAAACTTTAATACAATTTTGTATTAAATACAGATAAATCATTCCAGGATTAAAAATTCTTTGAAAATTAAATCATTATCCTCATTGCACTGGCCTTATTCTGAATTTGCAACTATTACAGTGTTTACATGTCACAGACTGGAGAAGGATTGTAGTGTTACCGATGGACTGCGTATGAAGCACTCCTTGAATGCAGGATGCATGTAAGAGATGCTGAAGTGTTTTGGTGCTCTCAGCACAGCCTTTGCTGTTAACTCTTGCCCTGAGTTACAGCTCCTCTGATGGTAGGGATCCTCTCCTTTTGCAGAGGAAGAAATTTGTGCAGTAAGCCTTTATTTTCATCTTTGCTCTAGGTGCCCCAGGCAGCTCAGACATCGGAGCAGGTAGGAATGAAAACAATCTCTGCCAGGTAAATGCCCAGCTCCCATTATTCTCTAACCTGGAACAAAGCAAAATTAAGGTTTACCTTGTTATTCCTTGAATTGAAGTTCAGTTCCTTGTCAGGTAAAATTCAGACTACAGATATTCCCAAGCCCTTTATCAAAACAATTTATTATTTTGAAGTCTTTCAGAGAGTGCAATAGTTCAGAATTTTCTGCAGAGAATAAGTATATTTGTATCATTAAGGGTTCCTAACCTGCTGTTTCCCAGATTTTGAAGAAAATAGCCACGAGCAGCAAAGTGATGGACAGAGAGAAATATTTCACAGGTCCAAAAGCAGCCTTCAGAAACTGGAACCAAATAAACAAACAAATAAATAAAATAAGAGAAGTACAAAACACTCTTTAGTAAGAGCAGGTGGGCAAGGTAACTAATAAAGGAAAAATGATTTGAAGCCCTACATGCATAAGGAATTAATTTATAGAATTAATTTTTCAAACATAAGTGAGTGTTTGATCTTAACCTAGTGAATAGCTGTCTTGGTTTAGATAGGCAGCTATCTGCCAGGGAAGATTGGAGTCTCCCTTGGAATGTAAGCCTCCCTCTTCCCCTTTTCCAAATTATTATAAATTTGCAATTGAAAGGCTGTCAGGCAAAGATTTTGGGAATAGGTATAGCAGTTCTTTACTAGGGATTTTAAAAATACAAGTGTTGTAATACAGAAGAATAAGCAAGCAAGCTAACAAACAAATAATCAATCCTAGAAAACTCTGAAAGAGTCAGAAATACAGCCTGACACCCTGTCGGTCAGGGTGTTGGGAAACAGTCCAAAAAGTAAGCCCTCCTGGAGTGGCAGATGTGGTCCTGTTGGAAGCAAGAGATGATCCTGTGGCGCCAAGGGTCCAGAGATGATTCTGGTCTTCCTCTGGAGTCCCATGTGAACACTGGATATCTGGTGACACTTGTGGCTCCTACTTATCTAGGTGAAGATGGTTTGGCTTCTCCTCCTTAGGGAGAGCATCTTATAATAGGATGATGTAAGGTGTCATGTCATTGATAAGCTTTAATGGCCCATTAACAGAAGATATTCCCATGGGGGTAGTGGAAGAATAAACAGCGATAAGCAGCACCGCTCCATCTGATAAGCAATACTACTCCATCTAGTTTTAACAGCTGATGTATTATCAGAGAAGGCAGTTAGCCCCTCCCTAACAGATAAAGAAAAAAAAAAATTTCCCCAACCGAGTTTTGGCCACCTCTTTGTTTAAGTACTCTTAAGTATCCAACACCTGGTCTTCTTGGTAACTTATGGGGCAAAAATTCTTTACAGTGAAAAAGGGACAAACCTAACCCCCAACAATAGTGATGCTTCTGCTGGCCTCAGCAAAATAATATCTGTTAATAGAAAAACAGGTAATCATAAAAGATAGACTTTGCTCTTAATTAAAGGGTCAGGACACTGTGGTATGATATAACATTTTAGCATAATTATAATTTTGTAGCATAAGAAGTTTCTTAAAAAATTAAATTTCATAAGACCCTAGCTAGGGGATGGCTTGATCAATCAAGCTTTCTGTATACTGAAATTTTAAAAAAGAAAAAAGAAAGAAAAGGAAAATTAATTTTCTAAGGCAAATATATTGCAAATGAAAAAAAAAAAAAAAAAAAAAAAAAAAAAAAAAAAAAAAAAAAAGCCCTGGTATGCTACATCTCCTTGTCATTGTATAATAAGATGAGGACTGACAATTTCAATGCTTTTTGGTTTAGTTTATTAATTAAAAATGAAAAGTGGATGCTCATCACAATACATATATTAGAAGATGAATATAAAATAAATGAAAAAATTTAAAACTAAGTCAATACAAACTAGGGAGTTTTAACACCAAATTAAATATTTATCTTTAAGACAATGAAAGTGAAGCATCCAAAATCCTTTCATCTGCTGAGAATGAGACTAAAAAAATTTAAAAAATCTTCAAAAAGAGTGTATATATCCAAAATATGCTCCAAGATATGCTTGTTTAGGTGAAATTAGTTCATATAAATCATATAAATCATATAAATCCCTTTAAACTTAATATATTCATATCTATGTAGCTGCTATTTTGAGTCGAACAGCAGAATAATCACAGCTCAAAAAGATGGCAAGCTGCACATTCCTTCTCTGAAAAATGATATGCAATATTTATATTAAATAATATATAAATATAATATTTATCAGAATTTTAATCTTTAATTTTCTTAAGTCTATTACTTAAACTATTTGTTATCTAATATAAAAGTTAATTTTAATACAGCAAATGTAATTGGTACTTACATGAAAGCATCTCTGAAAAAATAATTTTATAAAATAAAAATCTCAATTTTAAAAATAAGAAACTAACTGAAGTTTCAAGTAGGAGAAATTGTTCTTAGACTAGGAATAATCTATAACAGATTGTCCATTCTAAAAAAGAAATAGCAAATGCACAATACTAATTATCTTTCAGATCTAAGAAATTCTTAAGATATATTCAGAAAAGTAAAGATCCAAATGGAGAGATTGTTATAAAATTAAAGGTAAATTATTCTAACAGGAAAAATATATAGACACCTGATTTGGAGTAATTCAAAAGAATTTGGAAATATATTTCTCCAAGCGCATGTACAGCTGAGCCCAAAAGCTTAGAGAGCTTCCGGAGCAAAACCACCAAAGCTTAAAGCTGCAGATCCAGATGCCTGGAGTATCTGCAATGCAAAATATCTGCACCCAAGAACTGCACCCAGCTTTATCAGAGTTAGGGTTTGGTAAAACATCCACAGATAACGGTCAGAATGATGAGCTTTCTTTAACCTAAAGATACCATGCTTCACACTGAAGGAGCAATATAACAGTGTGGAGTTGTGGTGGGTTTTTTTCCCCCTGCTGGGGCTGAAAATAGAAGTAAATTTATGCTTAGGGTCACTCATGCCTTACTGTGGAAAGTAATTTCAAAATAACAATCAATAAACTGATCATTACTATCTCTAGTAGTACAAAAAGGAGTCTATTTCTAAGCTGGTAAACTATAAACAGATATTGTCATTTTGATGAAGTCTGCAGTGTCTTGTCTGTTCCTGGAAAACTTGTCAGACCTACTGAGTTTTTAACTTGGTACTGATACAGAAATATCAAAACACATTCCGACAGAGACTGGATGAGTGAAATTAAATGCAAGAGACCACTGAAGGATTCTTTTAAATACTAGATTCATTGAGAAATGCAGAAATCTTCCTTCAACCGTCTAATAACTAAAGTCAAATAAAGCCTTTGTGTAAAGAAGGCATCTTTGAAACTAGTTTCATGAAACTTCACAGATATTTTGAAAGCTACTGAAAATATTTAGAGGGATCTTGGGGTCACAGTAAAATCACAGTGGAATCCACCTCCATTCAGACTCCTGTAAAAATATGTTCTTTCCAATCATTTATGTTAGAATAACTTGCACATGAATTGTAAAATAAAAGGGGTATAACAGGTTAGCTTAATTAGGATACAATACAAACAGCAAAAAATCAATATTGTTTCTTTCACAGTAGGGGTCATGATGGTTGTGTAGTCAAGGTTCCATACTGAATCTTCATTTAAAACTTGCTTTTCCTTCTTTCTTTCAAATTCCCTCCTAAGTCCTCTAAATGCTTCTGGGTACAAAACTTTACTGGACTTGATATTCTAAAATGTTTGCAATTATTCTGTTTTTTTTTTTTCATTAATCTCCAAAGTAGTGAATTTGTTTCTTATGGATCTTTCTAAGAAAAGTAATATAGCCCAAAAGGAAAGGAATTGAACACGTTTTACCCATTTTAGTCCACTATGGTAATGCACCATACACATGAATCAGAAGGCATATTGCTAACTAAACTCCCTTTATTGGCTAGAGAAGACAACCCAAGGACATATGCCAGCTTCCTAAAATTTGACAATATGAATAATAAAAGATCATCCAATGAGTTATTCCAGTATACATGAGATCACTTTGCTTCTGAAAGTAGAATAATTAGCTGAAATGAAAGGCAGACCAGATTAGACTAGAATTTGAAGATGGTTTACCTGGAAGCAATTTAGAAGAAATACATCAGCAAATACTCCAGATTTATAAAATAAAAAAGTTTCAGAAACTTGAAAACTTACAAAAGTGTGTTGACATGGAAGAAGGATAATGAGAAACTAAATGGTACATTAGGACCTCTTAATGATCCGTAAATAAGGAGAAAGCAAGGATTAGTATGAAAGGGTGATACAGCCAGGGGTGATAGGGAAAGACTAAAAAGACTTAGAAAAGCCAAAGACATAAAATGCAATGAAAGGGAAAAATGCACAATACAGTGGTAAAATGAAAAGGGAGGACTAACTAGGCAGATGGTCTTAAGGCAGAAAAGAACTGTGTGTTTCAATGGACTGCAAACTTATTGTAAATTAGAAGCATTATTTATGATTTGTGCAAATAAATGGGGAAAAATTCCTTTATAGAGGAAAATGCTGCAGCGCATTACAAAAGTGCACAATGACATTATTGCAACTGCAATAATCTAAATTACATTCACGGGGCTAATAAAACATCTTACCTTTCCCTACAACTTCTGCTTCATTAAGTGGAATAATGCTTGTAAGACACAGGAGGTAATTATGATGCTTTGTTTGGCATGGAAGACATCTGGCATAGGATTGTGCAGTGGACTTCGGAAAAAACAGACTAATACGAGACACTTTAGAGGACAGGAATATAAATTTTTGGGGATATGAAATAAAGACTTCTTTCTTAGGGAAAGAAGAAACTGATGCAGCAGTAACATTTGATTTGAAATATTAAATGAAACGTGAAGGAAATGACAGGGTGATTAAATATACTTTATGATTACTAATGGTAGAACAAGACAGACTTCTGTTAAAAAGTGTATTATTTTGTTCAGTATTAGCATGAATTTATCAAGTATCTAGATGACTAGCTAGGGAGGTTGTAGGGTCTCAATGCTAAGAGACAAGAACAAGCAATGAGATAGTGGATCTTCAAATCAAGTGGAGAAGTCACACATCACTGAAAATTCCAGCATTTTCCTTGGACCATGACTAATCATTGGGCATCCTGTGGGTCTGTCATGTGTCTCTGTCATTACAGTGTAATTCCCGGAAGTTACTGTGATTCCCAAAGCACCACCCAGCTGACTTGGCACTTGTATCAACTATTCACAGCATCTGGTATCTGTGCAGTTTTGGTGTGTAAACTGTGACTGTCAGATGCCCACCCAGCTGCTTGCTCACTCCCCTTCCTCAAACCGGACAGGAGGAGAAAATGAGATGGAAAAAAGTTTTTTGGTCAGCCTAAGGGCAGACAGATTACTTAGCAGATTACTTAGCAGTTACTTCCTATGTCATGGGAAAGGCATACTTGGACAAAATTAATTTCACTTATTGCCTGTTCAAATATATGTGGCAATGAGGATACAAAATATGAACAGGGAAAATCTCAAAACCTGCTCCTCATTCCCCTCTTCCCTGGCTCATTTCTGGCTTGACCCTTCATCACACAGCATGGAAAGATTTGCATTGTGGGTTGTGGCAAGTTCAAAATGGCTGCTACCCATCCCTTCTTCCTCTTCTTGGTTTTCCAGCATGAGCTCACCACCACTGCCACTGCCAGCACTTTGACACTTAAGCCCAAAATAGTAGACAAGACAGTCCTGGACTGCTATAACTGCCAGTTTTTTAGTATCTTAAGAGCAGGGCTGCTACAGGTCATCAGTAATGTGTGTTAGCCTGCAATAATAAAGGCAAGATTACATTGTCAGTCCCTTCAGGAGAGAAACAAGAGGTGATTGATTTTGAGTGTGTGATAGGAACTCCAAATTACAACTTTATAGGTACATCTCTGTAAGTTTCTGTGTCCCGGTGTCCTGGGTAGTAGTATAGGATGTGCATAAAGTATTCTATCACCATCTTCATGAACTGATGAATCCAATTGTTGGAGCAGTGCTCTTCCCAGGCCCCCTCCCTCTGGGGTGCCTTCTGTTAATGGCACATCAATGCCTTGCTGCATGACTCATAGATAACTCCCTCAGGGGGCTATCTCTCTTTAATGGGCCATCAAGGACCCACTGTAGGACTCATCATCCCATTGTGAGATGCTCCACCCAGGGGGAGGAGCCAAGCATTCTCACCTGAATATAAGTACAGGTGGCCCTTACCCATTGGATTCCTAGAGAACCAAAGCTACCAGACCTTTTCTATGAGATTACTGCTTCAGGAAGACCACCTCACCTGGACTGCTTCTATCACCCTGCTCAGGCTGTATTCTGACTCTGTCAGTAGTCTTTTGTATTATTGCATTTATTTTATTTTACCTTTTTTCCCTTTTCTTCTCATAAATTGTATTTCTGACTTGGAACCTTACTTGTTTTGTTTTTAAACCACTACACTCTAAAAAGTTGATACACCACTACAATCTTCCTTTTTGTGTCTATTAATTACGTCTGTTCTCACTGCATATCTGTTCAGTTCTTCAGAGGCTCTTCAGCAAATTTATGTCCTCCAGCAGAAATCAGATAAAATCAGATTATCAGAAAAAACATTTAAAATTATTAAGCTATTTTAGTCAGTCATAGATAATGACAACAAAGGTTGTTTTCTGTGGAACAGGTATGGAAATTTAAGATGTCTTGGATATCTAGGGAAAAAATTTGGATATTTCACCAGGACAGTTCAGTTCCTGATTGAGATATTCTGTGCCAGGTCTTCATGATAAGCAGATGATTTTCTGAAAACTTATTTATTGTAGATGATTTAGTAATTCCAATGGAATTATTATTGTTTATATTTTTCGTACATATATTCAAGTAGATATGAAGAAGTACATAATCCTTAGATATGTGCCCATAATTATGAATAACTTCACTTTTTGCTGATTAAAATGATATGAAGATTAGTTTTTCCTGCCATATTCACATGTGTATCGACACAATACCAATCAACACATTCATAGATGTATCCTATGTATTTTATATGTATGAAAAATTTAATTCCTGTAAAGAACAGAGAAATAAAAAATTAAACTTAAACCCAGGCTTTCAATTAGACTCATTTATTATTTTTGTAAATAATTTTTAAAAAACAAAATTTATTGATTTGTTATTTAGGACATATAGATTAGGATTATATCATGGTTTTACCTTACCCTCCTCTATATTCTATCATCTTTTTCTGGCAAGGGCTGTTATTCAAACAACAATTGAATATCCTTTATCTACTGTGCTTAGGGTACTCCGTAAACTTATACAGAGACTTTATGATGTGAAAATTTCAGCTATTTTAAAACCTGTAAAAGACTTTTTGTATACAGGCATTATAGAGAAAAGTAGCACTTTTGATCACGGCACCCAGCTAGTAATTCTTACACTCTATTACCCTGCAGATAATTTAAGGTGAAGGTCTCAACTCTGCTGCAATGAGTCACTTAGCAGGTTAAGCAAACAAAACTCTAGAGTAAACATCTTCACACTTCAGAAAGAACAAAAGCTTTTCTTTCTTTTTCTCTGTATCAGTGTATCAATTTCTCATTCTAAATGCTCACCTGAAAAAAACCACTTTACTTCATTAGTCAGTTGTGTTCCTATGGAGCCCTCCCTGTATTGTTATTGCTTGATTTTGTAAGTCCTTTACTGAAGAGGCATGAGCAAGGGAAGTTGCTAGGGAAAGAGTGAGAACAACCTCTATATTTAGTATCACAATTTCTCAACGCTATTCTAAACCACAGCAGATTTCAGTGGCCATCATAACAGGCATTTTTTAATCCATATTTATCCTATACTCTCTGTGCTCTCCCTTCTCAGATCGATCTTTTGAGTGTGGTGCAATCAGGAACATTGCAGTGGTAGGGAGCACATCTTACACAACTGATCCAGCTTCTCAGCACAGGTTTGGAAAACATAATGTTTCTTGTTGATATGACAGAGATAATGGGCTTGAAGCAGTCTCTGTTGATAGAGTAGCTGCTTACTCTCATATATACTTTGCAATTAGCACCCTTCAATCTGCATTGTACCTATATGAACAACTTAAACTGCAAATTATTTTGAAAGATAAATCATGAGGCTAAAACCCAGTTATTGATAGTCCTGTAGTCTGACATTCTTCCTACATGTAGTTGTAGAGAGCAGTCAGTTACATGTCGGATGGAAGTGTGGAAATGGAAAATGTTTGCAAAACTCAACTAAACTTCAGAACTTTCTGAGATTTTTTTACTATTTCCTTGTCTATAATACAACTATACATTTGTAATCTAAATTTTTAATGTTGCACATGAATGCAGAAATATGACTGCGTTAGACAAGAATGCAAACACATCTCTCAAGGTCAGGGGAAGTGGAATGAGATTAATAATACTGATGAAATAATACTTTGGTATCCTTCTTGGATAGGAGTGTATTTGATATATAAAATATATTATCAAACTACATTTTTTCTTTTTTTTCTTTTGAAATCTGTTTAATGGTTCAGACTGCCAGAAGAGTATGCATTATGAGCTAAGCTACACTTCTTTGATTAGGCAAATAATTCCATTCATTTCACCAGCACAGTACCTGAAGTATAGAACAACATAATGAAACCACAAAACTTGCACTAATTTATACCTTAGGCACTTCCTATTTTGAGAATAATTTTCTATTACTTCCAGGTGATATTGCAAGCAGCAATTTCAGAACAAAATATACATCAGTCAGGCTATCAAATCTGTCAGTCTTCCATCTTCACACGCTTGTTTTTTTTTTCTGGGCCTTTTTCACTTTGATTTGCTAGCACAGTTCATATTCCATTCCATTATGGATTAAATTTAATGGCAATACATTAGCAGTGAAAAATATTGTCTTCTGAAATTTGTATTCAGAAACTATTTTATTGTCATTGAGCATAAGGAAACAAATTTATGGAAATTTGAACCACTACTAATGAAGGCTTAGGATCACTTGATCAAGTGGTGGGTTTTCCCTGGCTGGATGCCAGGTGCCCACCAAGACCACTCTATCACTTCCCCATCTCAGCTGGATAGAGGAGAGAAAATACAACAAAAGACTCGATGGCCTTACATAAGGACAGGGAAAGATCACTCACCAGTTACCATCACAGGCAAAACAGGCATGATTTGGGGAAGAAATTAATTAAAACAATTCATTGCAAATTTTTCCCCATTTTTTTGTAGGCCCCTTTAAGTACTGAAAGGTCATCAGAAGGTCTCCCCTCCACATTTTTAATAGAATTTTCCTCACCTCTTGACACAAAGCTGTTAAGCTTTAACACTCCTAACTCCTGTTGATATATTCAGCAAATTTAGAGCCTGTGACCTGATGAACCAACTTTCTGAGCACATATGTGCATGTATCTGCCTACCAGACAGAATGGGCATGGAGGGAAAACAATAAAACTAGCATATCAGAAAGAAATAACGTTTATTTACTGGAAAACAGCACCTAAAAATATTAGTTGAGTGCCAGGTTGGGCTCGCCTTTCTTCCTATTTAAACTTAGCATCTACTCTAATATTTCTTAAGCAGCATTGGGAAGAAATGTAAGCTATTATGAATTAATAAATATTACAAAATTAAGTAATTACAATTAAATTTAAATAAAATTAAAATTAAGTAATTTTAATTACAAAATTAAAATATATTTATAGTATACATTACTTATTTTGGTAGCACATTAGCAAATGAACATGCATTGTTTCAGTTTACACTCCTTTCTTTTATAATTCATCAGAAGAAACACAAACAAAACACAAGATATTCCAGCTCCTTCATCTTTTCAAGTTTACTTCCTTTTTGCTTGAAGGTTCCTTAAATGTAACGATCAAACCAATTCTGCAATAATAATGTGGTAAGTACACGATTTGCTTTTTATAAAATCAAAAAATCTGGAAACATGGAATATTTGAAAGCTTTTTACAGAAGAAAAAGCAAAACCTTCAACTTATTTTAAGAAACACCGAGTTAAATGTACTGTATAACATATGTTCACTGGTATTTTGGCTTCTTCAGAAGCCAGAATGCCTGTAATATAATATTTTTTGTTAAAAGGAAAAAAAAATTAAGGGATGAAAATTACTATCTAGAAAATCTGAACAGAAGGGTTTTTGTTTGAGAGTTCATATTCTAGATGAACTGAAAAGGAAGAAAAAGGGAGTGATCATAAAGAGAACCATATGGGAGACAGTCACTAAGCTATTGAGCAAAGAAATATAGTTCTCTCCCTTTTAAGTTTCATCCATGCATGAATTTGTCACTCTTGTTTAAGAATTATCTATTTTAATTACTGGAGATTCAGTCCCCTTCAGAAACCAGTACAAAATGTACCATGCAGAAAGGCAACATTTTAGGTCTCTGAAAATCTTTTTGCTCCATTTTCTTAAACTGTTTCTTGGCCCCAGCCCATCTCCTAAGCAGCAGATTCAGGGCCTGATTAGATTTCCATTACATGTCAACAAAAACTTGACACTTAAGAGTAGGACTAGGTCAGCAACCCTGGGATAATTATAATTGAGAAGTCTTAAAAAGACAGCTTTCCACTGAGTATTACAGTCATCAGTTTTTGGAAGTCATCATTTCATAACTAGCTCTTTTATTTTCCAAAATGCAGCCTTTAAGAAATACTTAAGTGTATAGGAAAGTTGCAATGAACTTCTGTGTAAGAAAGCTGTTTCCATCATGTCTTGCTGAATTACAGACTGAAGCAGCAATTGAATTCCAAAGCATCAAATGTGTAATAGACTGAGGAGCCAAAACTCCAGAGTTTTGAACCGTATAAACTTGTATACTACTTTCCCAAAGCCTCTGCAAATAGAGCATGCATTTTTGTAATCATATATGTTGTCTACATTTAATTTTATTAGCATTTTAATGGAAAAATTCTTGAGCACACATTAGAAAATGGCATTGCCTTTATCAACAAATATCTTGAAAATAATAGTGGTGGTGCAATCAGAGTTTTTAGGAGCACAAAATTGTGTAAAATGTATTAGTAACAAAAGACTTTATGGCAGAATTGCAAAGATGCTCTACTGTCATACCACAGTTGATAACTTCTTATTAAAACAAGCTGTTGGTGAAATCCATTAGTTTAAGCAGAGTTTGTTTTGGTAGTGCTCTGGTTAAACCTAGGACTGGTTTAACCATGGCTTTAAGCATAGCTTATGCATCTAAAGTCATATTTATTGTTCTGTTTTCTGACATTGCATTCTCTTGGTATTAAAGCACATCTTCACAAACCAAATTACTGTGGCTCCTTGGGATTTAGAAGTGCAATTACAGTGAGACTGAAGTAAACACTATTTCAATTACCATCATTAGTGAAATATGTTCACTATTGAGTTTTGCAATGTTGCTATAATTAAAATTTTGTCTAAGTTAGCTTTGTGTTCCTTGTTATCAGATGATTGTAAATCTACAGTGAAGATGAAGAAATTTTTGACCAAGATTTCTTTTGATTTATTAACTATTTTCTACTAAAGTAAACAAATAATATTTTACCTACTCAGTTGCTTGATGTACAAATGACTCAGAAAAAAATAATGTACTTTGTTCCCTGGAAACATACCTTTATGAAAAAAGTAAGGGAGAGAGGCAACGTCCCCTTCTTATTAAAACTTTGTAAAATAGCTACAAAAATCATCATTGTAGGATATATGGTTTCTTTACTGGGAGGGATAAAAAACATCATGTCCTGCCTACAGGCTGGGACCTACACTTCAATGTCATCCATCCTGTCTCCACTATGACTCTGAGTACTTCACTTTTTTTGAAGGCAGACCATGCATGAGATAGAGTGCAATGGAAGTTTGAGTAGCTCATGCCATCTCTGAATCACGGATGGGCAGACTCAGAGCTATTGAATAGTTCAGTGTTCCAGGATGAAAAGGGGTATTCTTTTAAAGGACCTCTGAGGGAGTATCAGTTGCTCCAAGTGGCATATGTTAAAGTATTGCTTGAATTTCTGGAATAAGGAAATGAAGAGTGTAGTTATTATTTCAATAGAACTGTAGCCCCCATAAAATTGACATAATTATTCTGGCTTTTTTCTGATACTACTGAATGCAGATGGTGACCCTTTGCTCTTTACATTGTTTCCTTTGCGTAATAAACTTTCAATTACTCCTTACAAATAGCTTTGTTTGTTTACTTGATATATTTAGTCAGTTTCAGAGATATTTTGTTAACAAGTGTCTTGTCACCTTAAATTTATTTTACGTGCACAGCAAAGGAATTGATCAGACTGAATTAATTTTGTGTTAATGCTGCTTCCACCTGTACCTCTTTATATCTTCTGCTTAAATAAAAAATTAGTTAGGAATTGGTAGACACTCTTTTTTTTACAAAATTGTTTTAGGATTTCAAGCCGCAGATGTCCTTGGAGTCACTTTAGGCAAAATTTATGTCTTGGTGCTTAGAGTTCTATCAGACATAAATGGATGTCTTACTGTTATTAGCTACAGTGGTAATATCTATCCATGTGATGAAGATAGACAAAATGAGAACTTTTACTTTTTAAATAGTTTAGACAGATAGAGGGGGAAAGAAGGAAGAGAGGTAGATGTACCTATGTGGTACAGATTAAACTTTAAGGTCCAAAAATTAGAACTTCAAAATTATCACTGAGGTGCTCTCTAGATCTAAACAATGCCAAACTGGATAGATAGATGTTAAATTCTGAGCATCAGGGTGTTTGCCTCTATCCTGTCCAAAAGCAGCTTTCCCACTGCTTGCTTAGCCTATCCATGTGGCAGGGATTGGGATCCATGCCTCTGTCTGCCAGCTGGCTGTTATAAAGAAATAAGATTTAAGAAATAAGAAATAATTCATCTTTGCTCTCTTTGTGTGGCTGAAAGATTATTTAATTACTTCATGCAAAGTGGAACACATTTGGTGGGCGAAATTAAAAGTATATTGATGGACTAGATGACCTTTAAAGGTCTCTTCCAACCCAAAGTATACTATGATTCTATGATCCAGTCAAATTTGACACTGAATTTTATGTATATATCTCGAATTATTTTTTAATTGATCCATGTACTAGTTATAGTCTTCTCTAGCAGCAAAGAACTCATCATGAGATAGTTACCAAAGAAACAAATGAGTCTCACTAGAACTCTGTCAAATATAATTTTACTCTCCTATATTTATAGTAATTGATTCCTGCATTATCTGATTGAAAGTTAGAAATCATGTCTGCAAGGACTTCATCCTGCATCTTTTTTTTGTAGAGAATATTGAAGCAGAATTATTTGGTCGATGGAAATCAGAACAGGTAGAGGCAAAACTTGACAAGAAACACACTTTCTCATCCATATTTTCTGCAGATTCATGACTTTATAATCAGGATATTCATTTTTATGTATCACAATTTCAGACACCATCATTGAGTATGCTTTGCTCTAAGTTTCTAAGTAAATTTTTCTATGTTTTTATATATATATGTACACATGCTTCAAAATTACTTTCAAAGTTATGCTACTGTACAGAAACCCTTTAAAATCCTTGTGAATCTGTTAATCTTTTTTCAGCCCTTTAGGAAAAGGCAGAAACAGACTCTAGAGTGAAAAGTTTCTGCCTGATGTAACTGGACACTTTGTTTATGCAGCCCAACAATTTACTGTGCCAGTCCAGTCCGCAATGAATTTTGTATTTGAAACTCTGAAATATACTAACAGGGCAAGTTATATTTGATTTTCCATTATTGAGCCCTTCTAGAAATTATAATTGGTGTCATCTCTAGAGGCAGAAGAGCTAAAATATGTTTGACTTGGTTGATGAGATATAAAATCATTTCAAATACGGAAATGATATGCTGTGATATACATGAGGAAAAACCTCCCTAATATGCTGGGGTTTGTGTGTGTGGCTGCCTCATACAGCTTTAATTTATAGTTACTCATTTTTACAGACAGCAGAAGCTTAGCCACCATTTATTTTATTTTATATATATACAAAACCATTTTCATAATACTGAAGCGTCAGTTCTGATATGCAGTACAACCCTTCCCATGGCCTAGGCTAGTCCCACTGACACTCAGATTTCTCATCATACTATTTGATTTCAGAAGTCCTCATCCAACAATAATAAACAGAGATTCTTCATGTAGTTAAGAGTTTGCCTAAACCCAAATGTCTAGTATAATTTCAGATGTCATTTGGTATCTTCCTGGCTTCCAGCTGCTGCTCTCAAACAACACAGTCTTCCAAAAGTCCTGTGTTATGTCTTGAAACCCCACAACAGCAGCAAGATGCATATTTGAGGGTGCTTTAATGACATAAAACATCCATCTTCAGGGAACTGAACCATATTCTAAGGTGCAAGATACAATCTAAGATAAACTACTCAGTATATACCTACCTCTGTGGCAGTGGGTAGTCATATCTTAGTTAGCCAAGCTTTTATATCAGACAGTAAAGGCTTAGCCCATAGAATGTGGAGAGCAGTTTGGCTCACTATGAAAAAGATCCTAAAGCAAACATCATATTACTAATTAGCTCTTGAACACATCAATTGCATTTACTAGATCTCCATTGTCTGTGATTTAAGCCTTGACAGCTCATATGTCATTGGACAGTTTAACATAGAAATCTAAATAGAAGTGTTTTAGTCTTGAACTGTATCATGCTCTAGATATTTACTCTTAGATCTTAACAGCTGAACCAGTCTTTTATTGTGACTGGAAATTTTAGATCCATCTAAGACTTCTGCTTTTGATTAGTTGAAGTGCATGCCAGTAGTGCCTATTTCTTTTCTTTTACTGCAAAGGGCCCTGAGGTGACTAGCTCAGCCATTACTATCTGCTAGTTTCTGAAATGTACCGTGTTAGTGGTTCACCCACTTTCCTTATGACTAGGATTTCTCACAGTCTTAAATTTAATATCATTCTAAAATACACTAGAATACTATAAAGTAAAATATGTTAATGACTCAACTCCATCCATCAACTAAGTACCAGACAGTCACTTGCTCACTTCTCTACCCTAGTGGGAGGAGAAGGAGAATGGGAAAAAGGTAAAAGCTGTGTGCTATGCTAAGAACCATAAAACAAACAAACAAAAAACCAAAACAAAACAAAGAAACCAAAACAGAAACAAAACAACAACAACAACAACAAAACACCCAAAAAAACCAAGGAGAGAGAGAGAGAGAGAGAGAGAAATAAACTCCCCAAAAAACAAGTGATGCACAATAGAATTGCTCACTACCATCTGATCGATGTCCAGCCTGTCCTGAGCAATGATTGGCTTTTCCTGGCCAGGTCCCCCCAGTTTATATACTGAACATGATGTTCTCTGGTATGGAATAGCTCTTTGGATGGTTCAGGTCTTGGCTGTGCTCCATCCTGGCTTCATCTATACTTCTTCACTGGCAGAGCACGAGGCACTGAAAAGTTCTCTCTTTATAGCAAGTGATACTCTGCAAAAATCAAAACATCAGTGTTTTATCAACATTATTCTCATCCTGAACTCAAAGCACAGCTCTATACCAGCTACTAAAAGGAAAATAACTCTATTCCAGCTGAAACAAGCATGAAAAGTTAAAATACTTCTTTTCAGCAGAATTTGTAAAACCAAAAGGAGCTTCTGGCTTCATTCATATTTCTGCTGTCTCCTGGTTTTCTTACTTGAAAAATGATCTACTGAGATTTTTACCAGATTTTTACATTTTATGTTAGCCAATTAAAAGAGCTTGTCAAAATAGTAGTGGTAATTAAACATTCTCACAAAAGCAGTAAAAGAAAGAATTCAGTATTAATAACATTTCCAACTGAAGATTACTCTTACTTAAAAAAAAAATCTCCCACCCCTTCCAATAAAGGAGGGACATTAAGGAGAGATTATAAATTCAAGCTAAAATAAAAAAAAAAAAAACAAAAAAAAAACCACAAACCAACCAACTAAAATCACAATAACTACAGCAGTAAGTACACAAACCATAGCAAAAAAAACAGAAAAAGAAGGTGTCCTACCCACAAAAGGGCATTCACCACCGAGAACAGAGCAAAACACTTCTTTAAGACAGTGCCTAGTGTGTTCTCCAAACAGAGGCAATAGGAGGGGAGAGCTCCCCTGGCTGAGCGTTTTCTCTCATCCACCCTCCCTGGCCCAAAACCAATCTGACAAAACAAAACCTAGGACCTAGTTCATCCAAATAAATGGGTTCTGCAGCTGCTGGGTGAGCTCAGGCCTCTGTGATTGCTGGAACTACTACCTCCAACTCTCTGCCACTCAGAGCTGTGTGCTTTAACTCCGTAACTCCATAGCGGCGCTCTAGAGGAAAAACGGGAAGAGGGAAAAAAAACCAGCAGACAGCAGAAGGGCCCAGGTTCACGGAGGTTTGAGAGGGCAGTCCACTCCACTGCAGTGACGTAGGCAAGAATGACAAGCTTCCCCTTTCTCGCCCCACCATTTCCTGATGAAACCAGGCCCCCCAGCAATGACATGGGTGGAAAAAACAGCATTAAAAGCACCACCCCCTTTTCTCAGTGACCAGGACAGTGAGGGAGCCCTGTTCCCCTGGAGATGGCTGAATGCCTCCCTGCCCATGAGAAGTGAATGAATTCCCCATTTTGTTTTGCTTGCTTGCACGGCTTTAGTTTTACTTGTTAAAACTGTCTTTATCTCCACCCATGAGTTTTCTCACTTTTACCCTTCTGATCTCTCCCTCATTCCACCAGAGGAACATGAGAACCAGCTGCGTGGAACTTACTTTCCTGGTGGGGCTAAACCATGACAAAATTTAAGGCAACAATATGCCTTCACTTTAGTAAGCAGCTTTTAGATCTTTGTATTAATGCTAGTCTGAAGATATATGGTACAATTTAATTTTTTACCTGCCTTATATTAAATTGAAACATGAACTTCCATTGTATTTGACTGTGGTAATTCAGTATAGTAGGAAGACTGAAAATAATAATCATAACCAGGAAGCAGCCTAACTAATAAGGAATTTTTGCTTACATTTACATGTCAAGATTTTGGTAGTGGAGGAGTTACAGGGTTGCCTTCTGTGGGAAGCTGCTAGAGGCTTTCTCTGTGTCTGATAAAGCCAGTGTCAGCTGGCTTTTAGATGGACCCACTGCCAGCCAAGGCTGAGCTCACCAGCGACAGTGGTAGTGCCTCTGGGATAATGTATTTAGGAGACAGGAAAAAAATGTGCAACTGCAGTGGAAGTGAGCAGTGAGAATATATGAGAAAAAACCTGCTTTTCAGACACCAAGGTCAGTGAAGAAGGAAGGGGAAGAGGTGCTCCACAGCCCTGAACATAGACACCTCTTCATCCCATGGTGAAGACTGGAGTGAGGCAGCCCATGGAAGACTACACACTGGAGCAAGTGGACACCCAGAGGTGGGAAGTCTGTGCTGGATCAGACTGGACTTGTGATCCCATGGGGGAACCATGCTGAGCAATATGTTCCTGAAGGAGAGCACCTCTGTGGAAAAGACCCGTGCTGGAGCAGTGGGAAGGAATGGAAAAATAAAAGTCAGAAGGTCTGCAAAAGCTTACAAAAACTTTTTAGTAAATTATACATTCAGCATGGAATGTTAACTTGGGAAGTTAGTTCCTTATCTTATAGCATAAACACATGGGTTTTGAATAAGGAGTAGGGTCCAACAGAGAGAGGGAGAGAGAGAGAGAGCAAAGAGAAGGAGAAGGAAAGGAAAAGAAGAGAGGAAGACGAGTTCTTGCTCCAGCATTGATCCAACTGATGGGGTGTCCAGGGTCCTGGGGGGCTGCCCAGGCTTTGTGAGGGTACTTTCATATAGATAAGTTCCTCCACCCTGAAGCTTACTTCTCATTTTCTATGCAAATTAATTATCATGCACAGTTCATTCTAGACCTTTCTGGAAATGGGTTGGAGGGCTTTGGGGATCTTTGGTTGATTTCTCCCCTACTGGGTCAGTCTTTGCTCTAAAATCCATGCCTGCTTCTCAGCTTCATTCCTGTGCTTGAGCTTATCTCCATGAGCCAAGACAAGGATATTTGTCCCAGAAAAATTCTTCCCTGTCTCCATATAGCTCTATTCTTCAGCCACATCCAGTTTTTTCTTACCGTGTGTTCATATCAACAGTCCTTGGCTGGCTCCATAGCTTTCTGGCTATTGTTTTGAGACATACACGTTAACCTCTTATCTTCTGGGCTTCTACACTGTGCCCTTGTGCTGATGAAGTAGAGGGGGGTAGAGTAAATCAGTACAGGTGGGGCAAAAGTGGCTTTAATATTTGTTTTTATTTCTCATTGCCCTACTCTGATTTGGTAATAAATATTTTTCCCCAATTTTCCCCAATAACTTTCTCTTTTACCTTTGACAGGAATTGGTGAGTGCTCTCCTCTTTCTGTCTCTTGTTTCACGAGGCTTTCACTATATTTTCTCTCCTATGTCCAGATGAGGAGAAGAGCGATAGAGCAATTTTGGTGAGCATCTAGTATCCAGCCAGAGCCAAACCACCACATATTCTGTATCTCAAGTAAATTGTATATTTGTAATCCATGGGATCTATTAAAACAATATGATTTGAATTTATAAGTAGACAGTTAGAGGGTAAAATTAGGGATGCTACTGATGGTGAAGGCTTAATACAGAAATGGGAGATATGAAGAGCTTTCCTGGAGATGTTACGTAGACTATCAAGATGGAAAGCTATATTTTTCACATTACTATTCTTAGGATTTCTGTTCTTCCATGTCTACTAGTAACGACTTCCTGTCAATATTAATAAGAAAATATAATATTGAATGATTTTATATTTATTTATATTATATTATAAAATAATATAATATAAATTATATTTTATATTTATATCTGAATAATAATAAAGAACAGTTTAGGTGGAAAAATGGAAAATAGTGCCTACCTTGTTTTTCATACACAGAAGAAGGGCTTTCCTACTGTATATTTTCTCAAACTGTGATTGTCTTTGAATGAACAATTTATGTGACTTTTCAGAATTTTAGTGATTCAGGAGTCCCCATGATTTCTCAGTAGTGTGTCTGACAATAGAGGCACCTAAAATCATTGATTGGCTTAAAAATTCAGGCCTTCATATGTATATATTATTTTATTTTCTTCTTACAGTGTTTGAGAATGATCACTGTAATGTTATAACAATAAGGAAGTTCTTGGTGACTATGATTTGACAAAAGCATTTCCATAAAATTTTCAAAATATATAGATTCATTTTTATTGCATTTCCCTGCAGAGTTAGCAGTGAAAAACCTTTCAAAATTGTAGTATTATATCAGAGGCAGAACTGAAAGGCTTTTAGAAACAAACCGGTCTGATTTACCTGTCTAAGTAAGATGAAATGGAAAAAATAAACTCTATATAGTGACAAGCAATGTAGATTAAAAAAAAATATTTGGCATCTAAATTGTCATTTAAAACATAGATGAGAAGAGATTGTTACAAACTACGATAGGACAGAACTACTGTGAATTGGCAGACCTCCATTGATTGCATTGGAACTTTGCCGATTACATTAGCTGAGGATCTGAGTTTATATGAGTTTTAACTTCATAGCATCCCTTAAATCATCAGGAATAAGATGCCTTAGTGACTCAGTAAATCAAGGCAAGATCAAATAATTATTAAAAAATAAATGAGAACTGTTCTTTAGTGCAATACAATTTTATTTTCAATAGCACTTCATAAAAATGCATCCCAAGACACTACAAGAAAAGCTATAAATAATAAAATTATGTGGTTTAATAATAAATAATAGATTAAAAGCTGTTAAGGGTGTTGGAGAGACAGTTTCATCTTATATTTAGAATACAGAAAAGATTTTGTGGGTTGAAACAGGGCAAGGATGCTAGTTTGATCAGAGAAGAAGAGATAGTCAAACTATAATCTGAATGAAAGGGCAAGGGGAAAAAATAAACATTTTCCATGGCTGAAATCTTATATGCAAATAAATCTATATTTCCTTATTCTCTGGAGAGTAGTTCAATCTCCAGATAACAGCTTACTCAGGAATTTGGAACATTTTCAGGCCTGCTGAAAACTGAGATGTTTTGCAATGCAGAAAGAGAGCATAGCTTGAGCAATGTGTATCATACTGAACCTTGTATGTAGCTTTACGTGGAGAAGAGAGTTGGTGTTCCAACCCTCCCATCCCCTCCCCAGGTGAGAGGCTCTTTAAAAGAATGAGTCAGACAATGTATTTGTTTGGTTCTGTGTTAAAAATGTGAGCTGAGGGAGGAAGAAGTACCGCACAGTGGAGACTGGAGCCTAATTTTCCTTTACACTTTTCCTCACTCTTGACTTCCAGCGCAGCATTGTTTTTTTCTAGTTGCTATGGGCTTCATGCCTCCACAGGTGACTCAAGGCTGGTGATTCAGATGCTGAGGGAAGATACTAGTGCTTAGCATTACAGCAGCATTGCAGTGACCAAGCCATTAATATATATATCTTTAAGCTAAAAATTATGTCCTTGAATTCTCATATATATCCTTTCCAATGTGTGTCTGTCAGTAAACAAATTATTTGATCATATACGTTCCAGTAGGAAAGTTTTCAGACATACACCTCAAAGCCTGGAGGGGGTAAGAAATTGATAGTGCAAGGGTGACTTGCTGCCACGTAGCTCCTAGAAATCCATTAGAGATGCAATGATGAAAATATGCCTAGGACATGACAAAGAGAAGGAGTTGCAGGAGTATTCAGAAGGAAGAAGGAATCAGAGAGTCAAAGGGAAACTGGGGAACAATTACAACAGTGGGAGGCACACAAGCATTCCTGAATGAGATGCAAAATTAGCAGAGCCTCCTGCTGTTTCTTCTCCACCCAAGAGTCTCTTGTCTTTATACTCTCGGCCCACAGTAACTGGCAGCATATCTAACATCTGCTAATCCATTTTGAAGAATATTTTGATAATAAATTCTTTCCTTTCTCATTATTTCCAAACCCAGTATCTTCTGCTGGAAGATGGGAATTGTGATTACGAGTCTATCACTTGTTACCAATCTTCATGAAGTACTGCCAAAATTTACAGTGACTTAAGAAGCCCCCATGTTTGGAAATATTCTATGAATCAGGCTGGCTGCTGTGCAACCATTTCCTTTCTCCAAGGCAAGCAAACTGGGTAAAAATAAGTAATTTTTAAAATCCTTAGATGTGGGATTCCAGACAGCTTTTTTAAGTCTTCTGGAATAGTGTGAGTTATTAGGTAACAATACCAAAGAAAATAAACCCTCTGTGACTAAAATGAAGTAAATTATACTCAGATTTTGGTAATGTATGCACACATTCACTTCACAAACAATATATACTTTACATATAGCCACATGCTATGGATAGATACATGTCAGGTCTCATGCTGGACCTGCTCATTTTCATCCATGTTTTTTCAAACAAAGGTTAGAATGGAACTATTCAAAAGATGGCATGAATCATATGGTAGTTTTGTATTTGGGCTCTTACAAGCTTAAGGATGTCTTAACCCCATGTTGAACAAATTTCACAGCTATAGTAGAAATTATGGTCTTCTGCCGCCCTTGAGAGCTCAGTTGCCCTTCAAAACACTCTTCATGGCACTTCTGTCTTCTTTATATGAGTTTATATTTACAATCAAATTTAGTTTTGAAATTTTTATAATCTATCATTGAACAGAATACTTTGACAGGCCATGATGAAGTATTTTATTATTGTTTATACCCTCTAATGCAAAATTTGTAATAATAATGTCTTGCTATTTGGAATTCTTTTTTATTTTTAAAGTGCAAAAACAAACAATAGAAAAGTATACTTTTGATGCTAAAATACTGTTCAAAAGGATTTAACCTCTAAGTACAGTAACAAAAACTTTTTCCTGGTGGAAATGACCTATTTCCCTCACCTGACAAACACCACTTCTATGTACTTGTTATTCTTGTACTTGTTGTTCCTGCACTCATTATTCCAGTGATTAGTTGGGTGACTGTGAGAGTTATTTGCATCTTTCTTCTCTGCTACAGCATTGTTGTCTTGGGAGAGTAGGAAACCTTGGTTAATATTAATGAAATATTTTGGGACAGGGAGCAGAGCACTAACTTCTGCTGCCTGGGCAGTAATATTACTCCTCATTAAAGCTTGTGGAAGTTCATCTCACATTCAGTTACAGATGCCTGAAAACTGGTATTCAGGCAATTTATGCTCCTTAGACAAGAGAAAAGGGGAGCAAAGGATCTGTTCCCCCCCTGGGATTTGATGCTCTCTTTGCATATACTACTGCCAACCAGCTGTAAGATTTTGTTAAGTGACTTGTTGGTCAGAGAGATGTCATATTCGGAGATGATGAATGACTCTGGGCTTCTGCTCTAAGACCTAGCAGAAATAATGCAATAGTCTCAAAGGAATATTGGAAGTTTTATCTGTAACAGCTTCAGAAAAGCAGCTGCATTTATGATGTTCTAAATTCTAGACAAGTAAAAGCCCTGAAGTTTCGGGTTTTGGGGTTTTTTTGGAGCATAACATTTTGTACGCTGTTAACCCTTTTGAATATGAGTCTAATGGGGTTGCCTTTGTTCAGTAAAAGACTGCAGGGGTTGGAAGTTCAAGAGAAAGAGAGGAAGCAGAGAGGTCATACAGCACGCCACTTGCTGGTTTTTGCCTCAGCTTTTGTTCTGTTATGAGATTTTATGCTGATTTTCTCTAATCAGCATAAAAATACATGATTCTTTTGTAAATATGCAGTTCAGAACCACATCACAAAGTCAATTCTTATGAGGTATAAAAAGTGATAGCTGATGGAAATTATGAACTATTTCAAAGTTGAATTTGAATTGTGTTTTGGATGAGGTACTTTGTTTTTCAAAACTTGTGAAATTCTAAATCATATCTTTTCCCCTAAATCTCTATTTCAGCCTCAATGAAGACAATATCTTACAGACAATGAAGACAATATTGGTCTTAAGGAAGTGGCTGGAAGGTGGCACTCAAAGGCTTGAGGTCAATGGCTTGATGTCCAAGTGGAGATAAATGAAAAATGTCCTTCCTTGAGGGCTGAGTTTGGGACCAGCATGTTCTATCATCCTCATTGGTGCTATGGACAGTGGGAAAACACTCACAGCAAGTTTTCCAACAATGCCCATCTGAGTGGCGTGGTTGACACTCCAGGGGAAACGGATACCAACCAGAGGGACCTTGGCAGCCTTGAGAGGTAGATTTGTGTGAATTTCATGAAGTTCAACAAAGTCAAGTACAGGGCCCTGCATGTGAATTGAGGAAATTCCAAAAACAACTGCAGGCTGGGTGGAGAATGGATTTAGAGCAGCTCTGAGGAGAAGGACTTGGGTGTGTTGGTTTGTGAGAAGCTCAGCATGAGCCAGCAATGTGCACATGCTGTTCAGAAAGCAAATTGCAACCTGGGCTGCATCCAAAGTGGCATGGCCAGCGGGTTGAGGGAAGGGATTTTGTCTCTCTACTCCACTCTGGTGAGACCTCACCTGTAGTACTGCATCTGTTTCTGATGCCTACAGTATAAGAAGAACATGGACATTTTAGAACAACTCCATAGCAGGACAACAAAGATAAGAGGGCTGGAGTGAGGAAAAGCTGAGAGAGATGGGATTAATTCAGCCAGGAGAAGACAAGGCTTTGGGGTAACCTAACTGAGGCCTTTCAGTATCTAAACAGGGCTGACAAGAAAGCTGGAAAGGGACTTTTTACCAAGGCATGTAGTAATAGGAAAAGGGAAATGGCTTTAAAGGGAAAGAAAGTAGATTTAGGGTAGGTATCAGGAAGAAATTCCTCCTGTGAAGGTGGTGAAATGCTGGAACAAGTTGCCCACAGATGTTGTAGCTGCCTTATCCCTATGTGGAATTGTTTAAGGCTGGGTTGGATGAAGCCCTGAGTAATCTGGTCTAATGGAAGATGTCCATCCACAGCAGGGGATTGGAAGTATATGACCTTTAAGGACCTTTCCAACCCAAGCCATTGATTCGATGATTCTATGATTTGCTGTCATCTATTATGAGAAAACATTGATTTGCAATATAAAACATAATTTCACAGTCTCTCTTGGTACTGGATATATTTATTAGTTAGAAATCAGAATATACCCGAAGCTGAAGAATCAAAACATGCAGGACAAGACAATTAACATATATCTTCTGATGTTTAATGCTATTTCCTTCATCACCATTTTATTAGGAGGGGAGAACAGATTTGAACCCAATCACCATGAAAGGATCATAAAATCACATATGCTGACACTTGAGAATGTTAATTAAAATTCTAGACTGTAATTGACTTTTCTCAAAAAAACAGTCAATTTACTAGACTGTGATATAATTTAGATCAGTTTCCCTTATAAATCTTTGCTGAAATAGATATTTTTAAAAGAGAAATCTGAAATTGGAAATTATCATTACATGCAATATGATTTGCACATATTGTTTCCCTATTTTAGACTGATACACCTTTTTTGGAGGACAACCTTCACTGCTTTAAAGTGGGGCATTATTTCTACCTGAAATACTGCTTGGTTCCTTTCTTAAGATTTCTCAAATGCTGGCCAAGGCCTCTCCATATACTTTAAGCTTTCTCTGTTGAATCTGATCATGACTTTATTTGCAGGTTCAGGAAACAATACAAAGCTATAGTGTGCTCAGCATGCTAATGAAAACTGGCTCCATACCACAAATCCTGGCAAAGTCTGTAGTCTGAGGATGTGTTTTTACTTTGGTAATTTTTTTAATTACTATTTTTAAATTAATATTTTAAAAATAATATTTTGAAAAGGTTTCTAGATTACTAGAAATTCTAGATTGTGTTTTACTAGTAGATGGATTTTTTTTTAAATTATACCATTATTTTAGTTTTTAGAACATACATTTTTAACAGTTCATTTACAGCATGTTCTAACTGCTTACGATACTTAAAAATATAAGTAACTATTAGATGAAAGTTAAAAACAATATGCTCAGCACACAGGCAATGATTTCAATGACATTTTTCATGGAGTTGGAACAGAGAGGCTGCATACACACTCTCAATGGTTGGATTGAAATGATGTACCATAATGGTTCCAAAGGAGCTGTTACAATCTACCCAGTCAATGATCCATGAACAAAGAAAGATTTAGTCAATTTGAAACCAATACCTTCTAACATGTTAAAAATAAACAAGCAAATGGGCCTATGCTCTGCTGATCCACACAGAAATTTCCTCCTTTACTCACAGGTAATACTCCTATATTGTGCCTCATCCTCATAGTTCTCACTACTCTGTCTTCCAAAGTACTTGAAGGACTAAAAATGAGAAAAAGTTTTAGTCTGCTTTGGTATTACTGTCAATGGTGTTTTCAAATCTTGGGAAGAAAAGTGGAAGATTTGCAAATCCGTATAATATTGTGGCTTAACCTCAGGCTGCAACTAACCTCCACACAACTGCCCGCTCACCCCCTCACAGTGGGATGAAGGAGGAGAATCAGGTGGTGAGAAGTGAGAAAGCTCAGTGAGTTGACAGTTTAAATGAAAAACTTTGCATGGAACAAAACAAAACAAGGAATTAATTTACCACTTCCCATCAGAAGACAGGTCTTTAGCTATCTCCAGGAAAGCAGGGTTCCCTCACATATAATAATGACTTGGGAAGAAAAACACCTCCCAGTCCTGTCTCCTTCTTCCCCCAGCTTTATATGCTGAGCACGATTCCATATGGAATGGGATGTCTCTGTGGTAGCTGGCACCACCTGTCCTGGCTGTGTCCCCTCCTGAGTCCTTGTGCACCCTCAGCCTCCTTGCTGATGGAGGTGGCACGAGGAGCAGAAAAGGCCTTGACTCTGTTTAGGCCCTGCTCAGCAATAATTAAAACATCCCCGTTATTACTAGTATTTCCAGCACAAATCCAAAACACAGCCCCATGCCAACTACTCTGAAGAAAATAACTCTATCCCAGCCAAAACTAACACAAATAGGTTTTACTAGTGACTTCAGGAAAATGAGTTTTCATAGCCAGCAGAACCACAGAAATGAATGCAATTTTAGACTAATGAACTATTTTATCCACTATGTTAGATCATTGCTTGAAAAAGTGGATTTATTTACTGCTACTTGTTTAAATGGCAGTTCAATTCTAAAACTGTGTTTGATACAGATCATAAAGTGATACTTGATAAAGATGAGACATATACAGTGGTAAGTATCGGAGACATTTGTATTTAGAATTTATGGAAAATAATCCTGTGGAAAATCCCTAGGAATCCAACATACTCCACGTAAATGGATAATAATTGACTTACTTTGTTTTCGCTATGGTAAGTCCTCTTTGTTTTAGTGGCATGACACTATGAATTTTCTAAAATAGCTAAGCAGGTGTGATATCACTACTTATTATTGAGAGTTCATTGTCTGAATAGTAACAACCTCAAATGATGCCAAGTTTTGTGAAACATATTTAGCCTGCAGATGGAATTCCCATTACCTAGAGGGTGAGTAATCTAGACTAAATGCCTAAATTTCATATGAAAAAATGTAGATGTTACACCTAAAAAAAACCTGGAGTGCTTAAAATTCTTTTTGCTCAAATTTTTATGGCAGTTAGGTTTCTAACTGTTTAATAGTCCAAATCATTTGTACAGTTATAGTAAAAAGACAGTATATTTTAGGTCTGAGTTCTACTGTCTGTCAAAGGGGATCTGGAGCACATATTTGAGCTGTAGACTGTAAACAAGTGTATATATGTAGTTAGGAGGGGAAAAAATGCTGAAATACAAAATTGCTTATCTGATATTTGCACAATCTCCAGGAACATCCGAATGTTGATAAAACATTGCATAATCACCACCAGAAAGCCTGTTCTTCCTATAAATTCTTGATAAATAGAACAGAATTTTAATATCATAGAATTATCAAAGTTGGAAGATCATCTTTAAGATCATCCAGTCTGGCTGTCCACCCAGCAGTGCCATCGTGACCCCTGAATCACTAAACTCATCACCCAGCACCAGATCCGGACACCTCTTGTAGCACCTCCAGGGATGGGGACTCCACCACCTCCCTGGGAAACCTCTTCTGATGCCTGACCACTCCAACAGTGAAAAATTTTTGGGGAGTTTCTCAGAGGTTATGGGATAGGTAAGAAATTGATAAGTGCTTAGGAACCCTAACTAACACACATTGAAAAATTGCCAGCTGAGCAATACAGTTATGGAAGAGTGAATGTCACTATCCTAGCATTTCTGCTAGCTTTTATGTTTAAAAAAAAAAAAAAAAAAAAAAAAAAGAGAATATATAAGCTATTAACTTAAACCCAACATATGGAGCTGCAGTACATATAGTAATAGTCCATAATTCTTTAGAAATATACTTATTTTCTTTAACTATGTCTGAAAGCTTTAGACTTTGTATATGTTACACAGAGAGAACTGAGAGGAATATAAAAATTTTTCCAACTCATAAGTTGTCTGATGTTTGTTTACTAAAATCTGGAGTTAGAGTAAACTATTACTCATTCCTGAACAGGTTGACAGTTTCAATTAAGTACTTGACTTAAGATGAACTTCTAAAATCTATGATGCTGAACTTTATATCCATCATACATAAAAAAGGGAAAGGGAAGATCAATTTACCATAGTTTCTTCAGACCTAAGTAGTTTTTGAATTCAGATATGACTTGATAAAATAATTGAGCATATTTATAAAAAAATCCCCATAATACCAAATACTGGCATTCTCCCTAAAAAAGAATTCTAGTACATTTTCATCAAAGATATGCTCAGTATTATGAACTATTTATTTGTAAAAATTACTACTGCTTTTTATTAAGTATGAAAAAGATCCACTGAAATTCTGTAAGCTACTTAAAATCTAAGTGAAATGTGTGTTTTCAGATACAATCACATTTTCTCAATTTTTAACTAAAGAATAACACAGGAGAGGTAAACTTTAAATGGGCTGATTTATGTCTTTTGTAAGAGTCCCATTCATCGAGTTGAATATTTCTTAGATAATGTCCTCTTTTGTATGTAACTTTCACATGTAACATATGTTAAGCAAACCTTACTACTGCAAGACTTGTATTATGTTTTACTTTATGAAAACACAAACATCTACACACAGAAGTACACATCCGTCCATCCATCCATCCACATATCCATCTGCCTATGTATTAAATTAATTTATTAAGCATGTATCTATCAAAAGTGATGAAAATTCCGCACTAAACTAAGGAAAAATATTAGGTATGTTCTCTAATTAGTCACTATTATTCATTGGAAAAAATATAATTCTCAATCTGAACAATACTAATCAAATAAAGAAAAGATAAATTCTGATGCAAGATGTCATAGACCCAGTGAGTTCAAAATAATCTGTCTATGATACACATGTTTAGCTGCTATAGACTTGTGAATCTTTACAAGTATTTTAATATATATTGCTATTCACTCACTCTATGCACTTTTTATCTGGTCTTGGGATTTGAGTGCTCACAGATTTGTTTATTATTTTGAAGGTTCTGGAATAAAATATCTCATTTTCTTCCATGATATTGTCTACCTAACCTAAATTACAATAGTATCCATTTCTACACTTCTTTAAGAAACTCTTGTAATTTCCATAGAAAATGTAGATTTTCAGGACCATTTCTTTTCCAAGTGTTTGATACTAGACTTCTGTAAAAGCCTAGATTTTGCTGCTTTGCTTGAGTTTCTTTTTAGTCCATCTCTCTTTCATTCTACCACTTTAAAGTACTTAGCACTTTAGATTCAGATAAACAAAAGTTAGTGAATTTCTGGATGTTGGTATAGAATAACCCCTGATCTGAACTTCTGTTTCACTTAAGTTTTATAATTCTGGCAACCAAGCAAATGTTTCTGCTTGTCAGAAGATTCTTCTTCAGAAGATTTCTTCAACTATTGTAGATAAAGGTAAGATTATCTTTGTATTTTCCATAGGTAAAATCAGCCACAAGAAGCTTCTTGAGGATCAACATAATTTCTTTACTGTAGATGTATGCAGTTACAACTGGTCTAATTCTTGGAGTTACAACATAGTTATGGTATAACTCTTCATGTAATAGTTCAATAATTAGGATAAATAAGTGCAGTATCAACAACATCCAAACAAGTTTTACACAGCAATTTAGTTACCATAGCATTAGAATTTTCTGGGTCTTATGTAGAAAGCGTGAAAGCTCATTAAATTTCTTACATTTTTAAAAGAAGTAGGGGAATAGCTTTAGAATCTTGAAGACTTCATATGTATTTTGTTCCCTTTCTTTCTTAATATGAGGTGACTTTGATTACAGAATCATAGAATTATAGAACCATTAAGACAGTAAAAGACCCTTTAAATCATCAGGTTCAACAATTCTACTAACACTGCCTATTCTAGCACTAAAGCATGTCCCTAAGTGCCATGTCTGTACCTCCAGACTCAAAGCACCTTATCTCACTTGTGTGCATATGGCATAAGCACTGAGATATGCACTTAGGTTAAATGAGTGCAATATTAATAAACAATTATGAGAATGAGGTACCAAAGATAGCTGTTACAGCAGTGAAAGGCCATGAAGTTGCCTTGCACATATATAGCTCATTAAATTTTAGGTAAAAATTAACTCATATTCAAAACTGTCCAAGAGAACTCTGAGATGCAAAATACTATTTTAAAATGTTATTAACCTTTAGTACTTACATAGAATAGGCAGGAAAATATTCATAATTTTTCAAACATGTTTTTCTCCTAAATTATATAATGCCTGAGATAAAATAAATGCCTCATTGTTTTGTACTTGCATTTGCAACTGATCTGATGGTCTTTTTTAAAATGTCTTGCAAAAAAGAACAATATTTTTTTAGCAATTAAAATTCTATATGTATGTGAAATTTTATGTATATATGATAGAGGTAGAGGTAGATATAGATTCTGTGTGAAAAAGGTGCTATAAAAGATAAAATTGGTAATTTTTCATTTATGTTTTTGAATGTAGATTTCAAAATCCTTACAAGAACTCAGCAGATGCCACTGAGTTTTACAGAAAAGCCTGTAAACATATCAGCATGAACTGTAGTATGTTCTCCAATTCTAAAAACAAGTTTAGTGTGTGCCATTTCAATGCCTTTTTTCTTTTTATATTTTGTTCTTTCTTGTTTTTTTTTTCTATTTTCATGCAAATGTACAACTTTAAATTTAAACATATTGGGATTATTTTACATTTATTAAAATTGAAATAATGCAGAAATTCCACTATAATGAAGTTTAAAATCATGTTTAGGGGCTTATGAAAAAAGTGGTATGACAAAATGATACAAGAAATGCTGCTCCACTGGAGTCATGGTAGAGCAACAGATAGAGGACAAAGTTTTGCTTGCAAACTGTTTTTCTAAACTCTTGGGTTTGATAATGCTACTTGTGCTATAGTATAAAAGTACTTTGTATGCCTTTATAAATGACTATTCCATAACAGAAAAGTAGTAGAGCCACGACTTTCTTTGATGTCTTTACTGCTGTGAAGGAGATTTCCTGAACCAACTCAAAGAGCCAGAAGACCAAGCACATAAGTGTTTCATGACTATAAAAGCAGAGGCATAAGGTGTCCCACTTTTTGACTTTGAAAATCTGTTCCACATGCAGCTGATGGCGCAGTGACTATTCTGTTACATGGTGACTTGTGAGCTTCTGAAATTTGCTTTTGTTCTCTGCTGGAAGGGAAACAGTGCTCTTTGTGGAGTGCTACATTAGATTGGTATTCAGGACAAACACAGGACTTTCAGTGTGAGGTGAGTGCTCTTGCCCCCTTGTATCTGAGGGGTTTTGAATTGTTTTGAATTAAGCAGGCTAAGAACTTGATCCTCAGCCTTCCATGGGTTTGTATTTTAGTCATCCAACACGAGAGTCTTGTCACTTCTCTTTTTCCACTGACACTGTACCTTACCTTAGTGAAACCTTTACCATGGAAAGATGCATCTCTGGGAAATACACCAGAGATGTTAAAGCTGATGCTCAACACAACTGTTCTGGTGAATTCTGGTGTTTGCTTTATTAAAGGAAAAGAGACACTTCTGACTGTTTTGGGAGCCTCTTCTTGATTTTTAACCCAAATTCAAACAGAGAAACAATATACAGTAGAGAAAAATGGATTAATAATTAATTTCACACATGAAATTATTTCTCTTTATTTGTCTTCATTAAAGTATTTTACCTGTTTCTTTCTATTATGAGCAGTAGAATTGCATATGGTCTGGTTATAAAATGATAATTTTTAATTAACATTTTAAATATATAAATTTATATATAAATATAGATGATTTTTTAATTATCATTTTGTTATATACTTTCCTTATATGCTGGATTTCCTTTGTCACATTTCTTCTGTGGAAAAGCAAAACCTTCAAATGAAGAAGGATCAGTCTTGCCATTCCAAAGAAAATCAATATCATTTTCTGGTTTCTTCTTCTGTGTATTTAGACTTTGTCAAATGCATAATGTGCACCTGAAAGCCCTTCTGGTGTTCAATTATTGTTTTACTGCAAGCACACAAAAACCCCTACATCATGCTTTTATTTAGCAAATGAAAAATGAGAACTTGGACACTTAATTATAGTGCACTGAAAATGTGAATGCTGAGGGGGTTTATCAGTATTTCTGGGATATCTATTTTTTTTTTTAAGAGAAACATCTCATAGAACCAATATCTCTATTTAAAGGCAAAGGAGGGCTGCTTTCCCCACTAAGTAAAATTATGCCTAGTTCAAGTGCTTGTTCACCCTGATTTTGAAATACTAGAAAATGAAATGCTAACTCTAAAGAATAATACCAGAATTCTAAAGAATAAAATATTTCTACCAAGCAACAAGAAGAGTACTGCTTCAATTATCTTCCACCAACTTGGTTCATTGTGTTAAATACTCAGTTTCAGAGCTGTTTATTTTCTCTGTCTCTTTGCCCAATTCACTGCCTTTTGAGTTGTAACACCATATGGTTATGGAAAGCTACTTTGAGGTAAGGAAATGAAAAAAATTCTGACCTTGTGCTAAAGCAAATTTAAGTTGTCTTAAGCCAGTATATAAAAGTACTTATATGGCATTTTGAAATAAAAACAAATAATACTTTAATGTTATTACTCCACAAGTCATAAAAAAATGAGATTATTTATTTTATGTATACAATGGGAAATAGTACTGCTACACAAAATAATAAAAATACAGAGAGGCAAATTGGATATTTATTCTTGCAGAGTAGGAACAAAGGAGTACTCTCAAAGGAAATGAAAAGCAATTAATGTAAAATTTATAAAATAAAATAGGATTTTTGCTTTTTTCTTGTTTTTCACAAAATGTCTAATCAGACTTAGGAAGTAATTTGATCAAGTAAACCACTATCAATATCAGCCTTGTTTTGTTCCTTTTTTTTTTTTTTAGTGAGTGTTTATAACAGTGCTGAAAATTCGTACATAAAGACATAATAATTTTCTGACCCTACTTTTTTACCTTAAAACATTGAAAAAGTAGTAATTTTGCATTATAATGAGAAATTCATGGGTTTTTTTCTTCTAATTTTTTTAATATCATATATATACAGACAACTAGATTAGCTGGCTATTTTTCTTCTTTAGTATATTTTTTCTTATGGTGTTATAAAAAGGTCTTATTTTTCTTCCCTTTTAAACATTCAGTTTCCAGAAAGCAACACAAAAGTTTATTGAAAATATTTTAGCATAATCTGAATTCAATGGGAAAGTAATAATACAAAATCAAAATTTTTTATTTCCTTCCACTGAATAAAACTGACCTTTACAAATTCCTATGATTTTACTAGTGAAAGATACATTGGGAAAAGAAAAATTTGCATATTTCTTAGGGAAACAAAACCAACAAACAAAAGAGGCCTTCTTCAGCATTTTACTGAAAAAAAAATTAATCCAGACTAGATCATCAAGATTTATAATGGTATGTTTTGTTTCAATTTGTAGATTTCATAATTGTTCTGAAAGAAAAATGCTGTAATTAATCAGAAAATCAAAAGACTGTTCAACAATATGTTTCATAGTCCAAGTTTATTGGACATATTTAATGCGATTTGGCTTTTTCATTTTTCACAAGTCATGTTGATACGCAAAAAATGTATTCCAGTCATGGCATGAATTTTTAAAACTTCAGTCAAGAAATTATTTTCCACAGTACTTTTTATGTTACAAAAATTCCTTAGACATTCAAAGGAATTACTAGTATCTCATGTATTTCTGGTGATAAAAGCTGTAAACATGGAGCATGAGTTCCCTTTTCTTTCCCCAGATCTCACAAAAGGCTACTCATGGATGTCAGCAAATCACAGATAGGACAAGTTCATAGAAAAATAGGTTTAGAAGGGACTGTAAGTTGCTATACAGCCCCTCTCCATATCACAATGTGAATAAAAGATAACTTTTCTTATCATACATTCATAGAAATCTTCATTCATGGAGAGTCATGGCCTTTTCAGGCAATCTATTCTAGCAGTTTTTGGAGTAGTAAGCTTAGCTAGGCTCACAGACATTTTCATATGTTAAATCTGAAGTGCTACTCTATTGGCTTACCTATGAAATCTCAGACAGAACCAACTCTGAGGGCAGCACTGTCACCGGGAAATACTATTGAGCTGGTTTCTTGGCTTCTGTAGCTATGAAAATCCTCAGAGGTGTTTGCATGTCAGTTTGAAAAATAACCATGATCACAGATGTATGTTCAGTATCTACTTTCCTAATTTCTATTTTTTGAGTGCAACTTATTCTTTTAATTGTACAATCAACCCAAAATCTCAGCGCTTTGGTAAAGTAAAAATTGTTAGTTGCATTAATTTTTTTTTTTCTGACATAGCCAATGCATTGCCCGTGCTTTAGGAATCATGATTTATTTCACTGTTATATTGAAACAAAATAGAGTGGAAGACAAATCCTTTGGTAACAACAGATTTGAGTATTTTATTGATCAAGTATCCCACAAAGCTGCAATTTTGATCAGAGATTGATAATAACACATGCCAGAGAAATGGAAGAAATGTTTTCTTACAGTTGTTCTCCAAGGGCTGTCTGATACAGGGCAAGCAAAGGGGACACAACTCACATATTTTCATCTCATTACCTTTGTTCCAGCCACAACATTAGTTCCCTCATTTCAACTGATGACATTACAAGAAGCTACAAGACACATCCTATCATATATTCTGGTGTCTTACAGTGACTTGAAAACTTGTGAAATGATTACAGGATCATTGATAATTCTCACATGGCCCATCAACTTATAGATCAGGGGGTTTCTGAGCTGATGTTTCAATGCAACATTAAATAATGATCTTTAAATGATTTGTTTTTGTTGTTTCTTTTGGTTTAGATAGAAAGGGAACATTGGAGTCTCCCTGCCAGGGAAAATTGGGGTTTCCTGCCAGGGAAAATTGGAGTCTCCCTTGGAATGGAGAATGTAAGCCCCCACCCCTTTCAAAATTATTATAAATTTGCTATTAAAAGGCTGTCAGGCAAAGATTTTGGGAAAGGTATAGCAGTTCTTTACTAGGGATATTAAAAAGGCTTCCAAATGAAGTACATATGCCACTGTGACACCCACTTACAAGAGTGTTACCTGCAGATTGAAGGAGGTGATCTTTCACCTCTGCTCAGCACTTGTGAGACACATCTGGAGTGCTGTGTCCAATTCTGAAATGAGAATCCAAGAGAATAGAATCAATCCAGCAAAGCAGAGCTGAGATATTGAAAGGCTGGAGTACCTGACATAGGAGTGTAGGGCTGGGACTATTCATCCTGGAGAAAAGAGGGTTCAGGGGTTTTACACTTTATAAATGTGTAAAAATAACTGATGGGAGGAATAAAGAAGACAGAGATGAACTCTCCTCACAGGTCTCCAGTGGCTACAAACTGAAATATAGAAATTCTGATTAAACATAAGAAAAAAACGTTTTCCATAACTGTGGATGAACATTGGAACAGGTTCTCCCAAAAGGCTGAGAGGTCACCTACTGTTACCTTCTCAAAACCCAATCACAGACATGATCCTGGGCAACTGCTGTACCTGACCACACTTGAGCAAAAGGCCTGGCTTAGATGCTCTCCAACCTCAGCCATTCAGTGAGCCTCCTTCCCATTGCAGGACATGCCCTCAGAAATGTTATTTCAGTTGTGTTCATCCATGCTGTGTTGAAAATGACTGACTGCTTCAGTTCCCGTGAACATGCCAAAATCTCTTGACAGTCTTAATGTTTTGCAGCAGCGCTGTCGTAGTTGCAGTTGTTTGGGGCTATAACACTTGGGGGTTTTGAGATTTTTCGTGTTAATATATGACATAGGTGTGACAAATTTGACTGACTCTTTAGAAGGATAGTAAACTAAGCTGGTTTAAAATGATGATGAAGCACACTGAATTTATCCTATATATGAGAAGTGTTGAGGATTTCTACTCTTCCATAGCTCTTCAAGCATGATGTTGCAGATAAATGTGCCAGTGAAAATCCTGAAAAATTTTAGGGCGACAGTTTTCCATTTCAGCTTTGGATTTCTGTATGGCCTGAACAAAGTTGCTAAAGAATTAATCTGTGCTAAATACAATATTTTACTTTACTTAAAAATATTATCAATTTAATGAAAAGATGAATTTGTAGATGTAGATTATTATCTTTCTTTGATAAAAGACATTAGAAACATTATTTCAAAGATGAGAATTTTTTTTTTCATTTTTTCCTTTTTTGTACTTGACTTTTTTTTAATCAGTAAGTGAAAATGCCTATTGAAATTTATGAATATCGAGGGGACAGCCTAGGTAGTTCATATTTGGATAAGTTTATTTGTGCACTGTTTCCTGAGAGTGACATTTATAGCCATCAGCACTTAGATTTCACTTTCAAGCCAAACTGAGTGTTAGTAATTGGTGTACCACACCGCCATGTAGTCGTTCGTAAAGCAGAGCTGGCTAAAAAGCAGCATTACACTTTCCAGATTTTTTTAAAGGGTTTTTGTTCTGAATCAGCCCAAAATGAACAAATAAGAAAAAAATCTAGAATTTTCTGTGAGCTGGAAGCTTCTCAAATTTTGCAGCTGCTCAGAGAAATGAGCTCTGAGCTGATACTGGCAAAAATGCAAAACCTGTCAAACTGCATATACTGATGGTAAGATGCACAATGTTGAGTCCCTTCTCATAATTGCCTCGTGTATTTCTAGTGTTGTACCTTGGCCTTTCTCCTTTTCCATGACTTCACATGCCAGACAGTTAGTTGCTGGTGTGTTAATGTGGCAACCAGCTGCTCTTTGCACACGGGTCAAGAGATGGACAAGAAACCAGGGCTTTGAACAACAGCTGGGGCAGTGCTTTTCAGAGAAACGCTTATGCTGAAAAGATCCCTGTAGAAGACATATTATTTGGTTGCCATGTGTCCTTTAAAAACCTCTCTCATCATGTAATCCCATGTGGCTCTCCAGTTTTGCTACATCACCTGCTATATTCTAATTACTTTCTCAGCACATAACTTGATACAGCATATCTTCACAAGCTAAGGAAAACAAAGTTTAACCAGCTGACAACACATATTTAGCTGAGGAGGTAAGGGAGGTCTCCATTTTGAGTTATCCTCATCTGTTTTACCAAACTTTGAAATGAAGGTGGGGATGGTTTCTGGGGCTGAGGTATTCTCACTGTGATAAGCAATAAATTAATATTTTCTGGTCAAATTTTGTTTCCTTAGAAAACATATGAATATCTGCACTGCTGAAATTTAAATAAATCCAAAGGAAGAAGATGGCTAATAGTGTCAGTGATGCATGTATGAAGATGCCAATGTTCTGAGGAAGAATCAGTTATTGTTCAGAGATTTTGGAACCACAGGGAAAAGGCAAGCAGCATCCATAAGAGCAAAATCTCACATATATGATATGTACACATCTTGATCCTACAATTAAAATTATTTATATTATTTTATGGGTTTTAACTGAAGAAGTATATAGAATGCCATCTTTAGGAGCACTTTTTTCAAGAAAATATTCTGGCTAGGGGGCATAAATTTAGGAACTATGAGCCAAAAAACTAGAACCATGACCTAAAAACCACAGTGAACTTATTAATGTAAAAGAAATGGAGTAGAAGTCAAGCCTGGCTTCATGGGAAAAGAAGGAGGAGAAAAACTCAATGAAACACATCAGACAGCCTGAGGTAGCCTGGTGGGGTGATCTGAATGAAAGGAGAGAAAAAATTGAGCTTGATACAAAGGGCAGAGGAAGCACAGAAGGAACTAAGGGAAAGAAAGAACACCAAAAGGCATGAAAGCACTTTCCTTTATTCTGTTAAACCATGGTTTATAGATTTTCCTAAAAGCTAGTATTGGCTGCATAGCTGAAAAATACACAGTAGTTAACTGGCAAAACATGTAAGAGTAACAAATTTATCTTCTGTACTGCTCAAGTTTTCTTTTCTAATATACATGTTTTAACACATGGTATGTTAAAAATCCAATGGGAAAATGAAACCCACTCCAAATATCCCCACACCCCTTTTGATAATGGAGGAAACACTAGGAGAGACTGTAAGATGGAATCACAATACATGGAAAAACCACAATAACCACAGCAATGCTAATGAAAGAGAGTGTTTTACCCAAAAAAGAATATTCACCACTCAGCAAAGGAAAACAATTCCCAAAGACAGCTCCAGGTGTGGTTTTCCCAGACAAAGGCAAAATAACAACCGCCTTCAGGCTAAGCCATGTTGTATGTAGGAAAGCAGAGGCAGTAAGCCAGGGAGGCTCATGGTTTAACTTCCCTCCCCCAACTCCCAGCCCAAACACAATGATAAAACTGGATGGGACCTGACAGGGCTCTGAAACAGGTCAGAGGAAACTTTCCTGGGCCTGACTTTACAGGAGTGGGACTGGAGCACTTAATGGTTCCACAGCAGCTTGGGGTCCACCTGCAGCTCTGCTGTGGTCACCACGGCTGCAGCTTGGGGTGCACAAGGTTGGACTGGGCTCTGCTCCTTGCCCACTCACTCTTTTCTTCTTTCTCAGACCAACAGCTTGGGCTTGCCAGCGCTGTCTTTTAGCACCAAAGCTGGAAAGCTGCAGCTCAGAGGAATGGGAAAGGGACTTCCAGTGGCAGAGAGGGCCTAGCTCTGACCCTGAAACCTGCCCACCCTTGAGTCCTGAAAGGTGGTGTCCCTTCTGCTTTCATCTCCATCTTCTTCCTGCTTAAACCATGCCCCTGGTGTGATATGGGTAGTATGGAATTAAAAAATGATAGAAACTCCACCCCTTTTCTCTATAACCATGATATTATCCACCCCTTTTTCTACACCATCAAGGTTATACCTTTCAACTATATACATATATGTATATATACAAACAAATATAATTATAAACAAACACAAGTATTGTTCCAATAGTCAGAGGCAATCCACCCAAGATATTTGTTGAATCCATTTAGTCCATGACTGGTGTAACTGAAGGAGTCCATACTCATTGTCCAAAGTATTTATGAGATATAAAGGCAGTGTTATTTAGGAACTGGTATCACATATGCAATTAAATGTTTCAGGCTGTTTTCAACCAAAAATCAAATTCCCTTGAGTTATGCATCATGTTTCCCTGTCCCTTTGTATTACTCGTCAAATGCACCCCAGTAAAAAGAGTGCCATGGTTAGGTTTGCCCTTACTTGAGCCAGGACTAATCTAAACTAAATTCCTAACACTCTTCTAATATGCACCATGGGGACTTTATCTCCTTCTGTGGTACAGAGGGGTTCTGATTGGGCAGGTCCAGCTCTATTGGTAGAGCCTCTATTGTTAACTAACCATGTGGCCTTCACTAAATGTCGCTCCCAATGTCTGAAGATCCTACCATTGCTTTCAATGAGCTTTCTAACAATCCATTGCATCATTCCACTTTCCCACTGCCTGGTGAATATGATTGGGACTATGACACAGCCAATCAATATTTGCTCTCTGGATCAGATACCTATGGGTCTATTTTTGAAATGAGTGCCATTGTCTCACTCTGGGGATTTTTTGGGTAATGGATTGGCTTTTCAAGGCCCGGGATGGTGTTAGAGGCAGTGGTGTGGCACACAGGGTATGTCTCCAGCTATCCCATAGTTGTCTCCACTATTGTCAGCATGTAATGCTGCTTGCCTTGGCAGGTTTGCAGGACTGTGATGTAATCAGTCTGGCAGGTCTCCTCATATTTATGTTTTGACCATTGTCTCCCATATCAAAGGGGCTTCACATGCATGCTTGATTGCAACACAAATTTCACAATTACGAATAATCTGGGAGACGGCATTCATGGCCAAACCCATCTCTTGATCATGGACCCATCTGTATATTGCATCTCTTCCCTGATGACCTGAGGCATCATGGGCCCACCGAGCCAGAAGTAACTCACCCTTGTGTTGCCAGTCCAGATCCATTTGAGACACTTTAATCTTGGCAGCCTGATCCACCTGTCCATTGTTGCAGTGCTCTTCAGGAACCCAACTCTTGGGCACTGTTCGTGTGCATCTACGTGATGTACATTCACCCTCAACTTCTCTATCCAGGCAGGGAAGTCTTGCCACAATTCAACAGCCCAGATGGCTTTTTCTCAGCTGCCAATTGGCCTTTTACCATCAGTCTAGTCAAACCCAGAGAGCATTTGCTACCATCCACGAGTCTGTGTAGAGGTGGAGTGTTGAACATTTTTCTCACGCAGCAGTATCTAAAGCCAGCTGGGCAGCTTTCAACTCTGTGACCTGACTGGATCCACCTTGTGCCCCAGTAGGTTCTGAGACTTGCCAAATAGGAGTCCATACAGTTTTTAATTTTTTATTTGTCCCTATGATATGGCAGGAACAGTCAGTGAAGAGAGTACATTGTTTTTCTTTTTCAAGTAATTGATTATATGATAGGGTCTCCTCAGCACGTGTCACTTGCTCTTCATGCTCTTCTGATGGTAGTACAAAATTTTCACCTTCAGATCATTTTGTGATGATCTCCAAGAGCCCTGGGTGACTGGAAATTCCTGCGTGAGCTCACTGTCTGATCAGAGGGATCCCTTTTCTCCACATGGCATGATGGCATAATATGTACAAGGGATTGCCCTTCACAGTCAAGGTGCCAGGAAAAGCTTTACTTTCATGCCAATCGCTTTTGAAGCAGCTCAAATTCCTTCACAAGGTGATAAGAACTCTTTTTCAGTTGGGACTTAACAGGCCTTTGTATCCCAAACTCCAGAACCCCAGTGGCTGTCTTCAAGTCTCCCTGGGTACTTATTGGTAGAGTCTCAAGGAAGGAGCATTCTCCCCTGCTCTGGTGTAGAGCACCTTCCATCACATCATGTTCTCACTGGCCCAAGAGCTACTGCATGGGCAATCTCCTGTTTCATTTGTACAAAAGGTTGTTGTTCTTTGGGGCCCTACTTGAAGTCATTTCTCTTCTGTTTCATAAGGTAGAGAAGGCTTGCAATCTGTCTATTCTCTGGCATATGCATTCTCCAAAACCCCATGGTGCCTAGGAAAGCTTGTATTTCCTTCTTGTGGTTGGTGGGAACACAGCTGCTATTTTGTTAACCACATCCACTGGAACCTGATGACATTGATCTTTCCATTTTACTGATAAAAACTTAATTTTCTGTGTAGATCCCTTTGCCTGACTTTGTTTTATGACAGAACAGCTTTCAGGAGGATTGGGATTATCTTTTCTCTTTTCTCAAAGCCTTCGTCTGCTGTGTTCCCCCATACAATTATGTCATCTACACAATGAAAGTGTTCTGGAGACTCACCCTTTCCCAATGCAGTCTGGATCCATGGCAAAGCATGAGCCTGTATTTCCATCCCTGAGGCAGCTGGTTTCAGGTGTACTGCACCCTGCTCCAGGTAAAGTCAAACTGAGCCTTCACTCTGCTGATAGAGGAATGGAGAAGAATGAATGGTCAATATCCATTGTGACGCCACTTTGCTGCCTTGAACTCTAGTTCTTGCTAAGGCTCTAGCATTTCCAGAACAGCAGCACTCAGTAATGGTGTTACTTCATTCAGGCCACAATATTCCAGTGCCAATCTCCACTTTCCAATGGACTTAAGCACTGGCCATATCAGACTATTAAAGGGTGAACATGTCTTGCTGGCCACTCCCATGTCTCTATAAGCATGACAAACTTCAGCTATTATGTATTTCTTAATACATCTATCTTGAACTTTTCTGTTCTGATACAATATCTTAAAATTATTTGTTATATGCAATAACTAGTCCCATTTCTGATATGCCAGACTGAAACTCTCGTCTTTCAAAGTGCAGTCTTGCACCTTTAATGTTCTTAATGCCCTCCTTATAATTCATTCATCACAGTCTTGATAGAAAATTTTGTATGAAAGTAGTTTGGTAGTAGACTGACACAATAACTCTACTTAATTTATTTTTTTCCTTTCATACCAGATGTGGCCTATGTTTTGCAATCTATTGTTAAAATTCAGAAATGTTATTCCAGAAAGATTTATTAGAGTAAATTCTGAAGATTTTTTTGTTGTAAGTCTGGGGTATACCATGGTGTTCTTAAATAGCGCAGAGAAAAAATGCATACCCAAAGAAGTGAGCAATCTTGTCCTGTTGTTCACCTATCTGACTTGAACCTGTTTCTAATAGGATTTTTTTTTTGCTGCTCTAAAAATATTCTGTTAAATTCTGAGCACTTGCTTCATAATCCCTATCATTCCTTGCCTTTTTTTTTCTTGAGGTAGCAAAAAATATCCATGAAGTTAGACCACCTAAAGAAGAACAACAAGGTATCTGAGAGGCATCCATAATTTCCGAGTCAGTTGTATGCAATTTAAAATTGTCAAATTTTCAGCTCAAATCAGCCCAACAGATACTGGATGCCCAGAATAGTCAAACATGAACAAGATGCACTTTTGAAAATTATTTCTGTATCATACAAAGCTGTCAATCTGTTTGCATAATCAGAAATAAGATTTTGGCATTGCATTATGAAGTTTTATTCTGAAATACAGACTCTAAGTCCACTTGTTACAGATTCAGCATTTTATAAATATAAGACCCTAGTTTAAATTGCAATCATTAGTTTTATCTTCATGCCTTTTTGTGCCTTTGATCCTTGTTTGCTGTTTTGACCTGGACAAAGCATCAGTCTTTGGGTTGAAGGTAGACTAAAAACTGATGAAATCCGCTCAGCTGATGTTCCTTTAAACTTCTGTAGTGATCGTAAGGACTTTGGCAATCTGTTATCACTGTATCTTCTGTATAGCTGCTTTTAATCAGCACTTAAATGTGTGTTTGGTAAACGGGTTTAGCTACTAAAGGCAATTAAAATAATCCATATGAAAAATTCAAACAAACAAACAGAACCAAACCAAAGACAAAAACCAAACCCCAACAACAACAAACCCTCTGAACAAGAACAATGGGATTTATTCTCAGTAATTCTTATATCTACATTCTACAACTTTCACCTCTGTTTGGTTCTTCCCATTGCTCCTGTTTTGGGAAGAAATTACTAAAAGTAAGTAGGTTTTATAAGCTTATTATATTTTAAAAAAATATCAACAAAATCCTTTTTACATAAGAAGAATTAAACATCTGGAGACTGTTTGCTCAGACTCCAAGATATGTTCTTGTCAGCACTTATCCCAAAGGTCTTTTCTCAAGAGATTATTCAAATCCACATGTGTTCATATCCAGCATGTCTATCAATGTGTGTCCTTTGTTCTTATGTCATTATTTTTACAAACAGGAACATTTTCAGCAGATAGCATTCAGCATTTCAAAGCTAACCATTTCTATTCCTTTCCCCTCTGGTTTTACCCTCAGACAGGCAGTCAGTACTCTCACCAGTTTCAATATATATAAAATCCACCTTCAAACATCAAAGAAAGTAAATACATTTATATATGCAGTTTTCTTTCTATGAGGAAAATATTAACAAGAATATATGATAAATGGTCATATATTTAGCAGAACAAGAGGAATAATGTCAAAATAAATAACTGCAGTATTTTGCTTAGTTTAAGAGATACAGTCAAGGTAATTGCAGTCAGTTGAGAGACAAATTACAACCATTTCCTGAAAACACAAATTTTCTTGCACAGATAAGAAACTGTAAGAAGAAGAAATGCAGAGCTTTCTTTCTGAAAACAGTCTTCAGGAACAGTTGTAATATAAACTCCCTATCAATTTTACTTAGGAAAAAAATATTAGGGTAGAGCATGGCTAGAAACACATAAAAAAAGAACAGAGATATCTTATGAAGTTCAGTTGGTAAACAGCTGTTAATCATCTGCCCCTACGGGAACAATCTAAACCTATTTCTCAATTCACTCTAGTGAGATATTTTTCTGAACAGTGCTGAAAAACCTTTCCTAAATCAGGTTTCACACTTTTGTAGCAACATATAGAGTAGCAAGAAGAGACAGGAACAGAATGATCCTCTCAATAGAATAAAAATAAAGAAATATCTGGTCCTTTAATCTGGTGTTTTAGACGATACAACTTTCAAGTGAAATGTTTAATTCTAGTGCAAATTTAGGTCTAACATATATATAGAAAATAAATTCTGAACATAGTATGTTATATAGAAAGTAAATTCTGAACACCAGCGTCTAACAGATGTCTTTGTTGCGGCTTTTCTTTTTTCAGAATTCTTTCGTACTGACATACTTAAAATCACAATATGAAAACCAATAATTTTTAAAGGAAATAATAATAATAATAATAATAATAATAATAATAATAACCCACCCTGCAGCAACAACAACAATAATAACCCCAAACTAATCCCTCTACCATCAAAAAATATTGATAGTTTAGGTCTCTTTCTGATGTCTTATATTCTTTTATTTTGTTCAACAATGCATGCATTGTTAACACAATTTGGAGGACCTTAACAGTAGTGACGCACTCAAGAAGACCATCATAATCCTAATATGGTCTGTATAAATCGACCTTGATCCAAAGTTGCACTAGTTTCTTAGAAATTGTTGTTCCTCTAGCCTTAACACTACCTAAGAGAAAACTATCCATCAAGGAGCAAGGAACAGCCAGAATCAAACTTTTAACTGAGGTCTAGAACACTGGTAAATGGAAGTAAGTGAAGCTTCAATTTCAAACAATTCTAGTTAGGAAAGAAAAATTGTCTTTTTCTTAGTAAATTGAAAACCAATTGTTCTTGATGTCATGTCTTTGGATTTTCTTTCTGTATAGGTATAAATATGTAGGGGGAACAACACCATATACACCAGAACTGTTTATTAATTGTAGCTTACAATCAAAGGAGAAGCTGGAGAAAGCACTGCCTTGGAGAGGGAGCTAAATAGAACAAATGCATTTTCCTACCTAATCTTTTTTTGAGACTCTCCACTACTACAGCAACATGTCTGTAAGACCCAGAAGATTTTGTGGTCTTTCTGTTTACTTCTCTCTAGAAGAGTCTCTGAAAGTAGCTTCCCTCCTCTTTCTTGCAACAGGCAAACTGTTTCTTTCACCAGTGATGGGAGTCATCTAAAAATGTAATTGCTATACTGTGAGTTTGAGCTGTAAAGGTCCTTCCTGCACAAAAAAACCAAACCAAAACAAAACAAAAAAAACCAACCAACCAAACAAAAAACAACAAAAACAAACAAACAAACAAAAAAAAGCTTTTGAAAAGGAGGGAGAACAAAGAGGCATTAAAATGGTCCTACAGGCAAACTCAGTGGTTCAGAAGTCAAAGAGAAGGCTGTGACTGGAGATGGGTACATTTTGGAATGCACCTCTCTGTGCATATAAGTATGTGAGGGCTCACAGATGTTTAAACATACTCATTTCCTTTGCAGGTCCAGTAATAAAAAATGACCTTGTGTCAGTGAAAGAGAATTTAATAATTTCTACCCTCAGTCACCTTTGTCTTGCACATGTGCCATATATGATTATATTGTTTCATAGTATTCAGCGCTAGAGGAAAATGCATTTGTTATTAATAGTTATTATGCTCAGTCTTTTCTGTTCAAATCACAGATATTATTTGCAGTATTAATTTAATAATTGCAGGCTTTACTTTATTTTGGTCCACACTATTAATCCGATGGTGGTATTTGTTCTTACAATAAAAATGTGGACATGAGATACAGAAGAGAAGCAGACAAAGGAAAAATAATAGAGGAAAATTAAGAAACCATGCCAAGATTCTTCAAATTATAACACACAGAGTTAAGAAATGCCTTGAGACGTTCTCAACAAATAGCAATCATATTTCATTCTATTTCATGTCAGCAAGGGAGACCAAGCCTGAAAGTGGAACACATACATTTTGTCAGAAAACACATCTGATGTCTTGACTAAGAACATAAACAAATTTTTCATCATTTAGCAGTTGCTGCTAGACATATAGTAGACACAGTCTCTGTGGTTAACAGATTTTTATTTTTTTTAAAATGAATTGTCTTTAAAAGGAATTTTCACTCCTCTCAAATTCTTTCCTTTACAAATAATTCTGTTTGGATTTCTAGGAACCTAGAAAAGGTTATACCATTTTGTATATTTTTTGCAGAAGGTATTAATGATTTTGCAACAATCTCTTTTGTTATTATCACAAAGGCATAAAGCCCTGAAAAATTATTGAGCATCTGCCTGTTATTTCTGTAGATTCAATGGCAAACTGAATATCTAAAAAAATATCACCTGAACTGAAAGAAAATCAGTGTGTGAACTGTGATGGGGCATGATCAGGAGGAATTAAGGCAGTCTGTGACTCACCACCATCACAGAAAATGTTAAGATACAAAGTCTTCCTTATGATTCATATAATAATACAAAAAAGTGTTCAATTTAACACACACATTTTTCTACTTTCTAAAATGTAAAAGCCCACAGAAATCCTCTGAAGCCAGGAAAATGAAATACAAGTGCAATGAGCTATGAAAGGGCTTTTGCAGATGGAAGAAAAATATGCTAAAATGGTGTTTAGAAATCCAGACTTTAATTTATCATTTCCTATCCAAACACAAGGTTTGGACAGATGTGTTGAGGCAGCATTAAGTTTTGCATTTGAAGAAGATAAGTATCTTGTTTATAGTAGTAAGAAAGAAGCAGTTAACGGATAAGAAAATTCTGTTACTGTGGAAGGAATGAGATGTCCTAAAATGGTTCTTATAACAATTAAATTATTATTTATCAGGTGTACCTTTGAAATCATAGACGATCATGTGTCTTAGTGATGGTCATTTCCTATAAAACAAAAAGAAAACTAAGACCAAAACAGAAATCCTGATTTTTTTTTTGTTGCAAGTAACACCTTATGTGAGTAACAGGTTAATGATATGCATGGGGAGGTTGAATAAACTTTTATCAGCAGCTGGTCATGGATAACGCCTCTATATATGAAATGTTTATCTTAAGCCAGTGGAAGACATGACTATAATGTAAGAAAATGAGGATTTTCATTTCCTTTGAAATAATCTGTTTAGACATTTGTGAAAAGTTCACCAGAATATGTGTTTCAAGATATCTTGTAGTCAGTATGTCTAAAGCTTTATATATTAAGTTTTCATAGATTTTTCTACTTAAATACTCTTTTGTCTGAAGGTGCAGGTTTTCTTCTTATTTTTGAGGGAAATAACAAAACATGGAACAATTATATAAAATATGAGAATTTTGAATAGTGTTCACAAACAAGAACTGAATATCTCTCCCCTAATTCTATTAAATATTTGCCTCAGCATATTTGATTTTCAGAATTTTTTTCTTTCAGTGATGGAAAAATGAAAGGTCCTGTGGAATTTTTGGCAGACCTGATTTCTTTAGTCTTCTCTTTCAGTGGATCTTTCTGAACATAATTTAGTAGATTATGATTTTAAATCTCAAAGGCAAGCTTAGGGAATTTCTGCATAAATAAAATTGAACTAAGAATTTTCTGGTTTTCATATGAAGATGTCTGAAAGTCTCTGAAGTCTTTACAAGAGCTATATTTAATTCAGGCACTAAGTGCTTATTTGAATGTTCAAAAAGAAGTTATAAATAAGTTTAAGTAGTTTAGTGGTGTACATTTTTCTCAGCAAATATATTTTAAAAAGTGTTTTATTGACTTCGGTAAGTGTGAAATGATTGAAGCTATAATGAACAGTTTATGCTTGAGTGTACAAGGACCCTAGGTATTTATAAATGACAGGTCTACAGAATACCTATGAATGAAAATGACCCCAGGTAACTGAACACTGCTTTTGCAGCAGGTATATACACAGCCAAATAATGAAATGAAACCCACAGAGGACTCTCAAGATATTTGACATGAAGTAATTTATGATTACTGCTGGAGTAAAGAAAGTGACATTGAGATTTCCTACAGATTTGTTACACGCTACAATAAAGCTTGTGTCTAAAGCAAGGCAACAGAATGCTATCTTTAATGTATAATATATAATATGTACATGGTATTTAAAATTAGGTATGTACAGCTATGAGGGTTTTAGGCTGTCTACTAGGTTCATAAGTTTATCTGACACAGAGCAAGGTACTATATAACACAAACCTTTTTTCTACTATAAATATTCAGACACACTGATAAGTAGTCATGACTCATTCATGTGATCTGACATGAGATGGATTGTTTTTCAGAGACTGTATTATATATGTGTGCTCAACCTGTCAGCCTGCTAGGCAGAATCACTACTATGAGAATGATTACATTTTCTTTTTAATAACTCAGCATTGTAGCATTGTCCAAAAGCAGAAAAAATTCTCTCCCAAAAAATAGCTCCGAACAGAATACAGCAACTAAAAAGCCTTCCCTTTAGGCTTCACCTATCTAGATTTCTCTACTCTTTTCCCATTATGAGAGTTCTTTCATACTTTCTCTTTTTTAGACTGAACATAGTGCTGATTGTCACTCTCACTGAACTCCTTGCTGTGATGGTGCAGCAGCAGAGATTGCAGGCAGTGATCTCAGCTAAATGAGGACTAATGCCCAAATTCAGGCTAAACAACTCAGGTCAGTAAGCTGGCAGAAGACCTACAAGTTGAAAGTCTTTGAGCCCACAGAGAACTGCAGGGAATTCCCATAGAATCAAATAGTTGTATACAGCTGGATCAAAGACACAGCCATGATGAGACAATTCAGTCACTGAGTGTTCTATACTAACACACCTTTTTTTTTTTTTTTTTTTTTTTTTTTTTTTTTTTTTTTTTTTTTTTTTTTCCTCCCCCCAAGTTCTGGGGCTGCCAAAATCTCAGATTTTTTTTTCTAAATGTGATATAAGTGCATGATGCAGAATGTGCCATGCATAAAAACATATGGCCTTTCTAATATAAAAGCTGTTGCTGCTCCTTTCAGCATCTTGCAGGGACCTCTGTTTGCTTAGTACTCCGGAGCCCAGCTGTTCACAGACTGGTCAGTGGCAAAGGATTCTGAGGTCCTTCTAATCTCTTTCAGGGACCCCAAAGTATTCAGTCACCAGATCACTTCTGCATTGGTATCATCACTCAGGTTTCTTTGTTTAGGCAGTATGACAAGTAGAAAATGAAGCAAAATCAGGTGAAGCCAATCCAACCCCCTTCCTGCTGACTGAGCAGCCACCCATTACAGAGCAGACACAGAGGAGTTCAAGTCATCTAGTGCTCTTCATATATTATACAGGGTTATTTTTATTGTGCCTATTTATTATTAACCTTCCACCTGGCATTTATAGGACATTTATGCTCTCTAAGTGCTTGCACTTGCTAATCAGCTATTACAGCTGCCAGGATACAGCAAGAGCAGGCAGCTTCTGCCAGGGTAGGTGATGGGATAGCAGGAAGTGGCAGCAGTGCAGGGGACACATGGGATGGACACAGGGAAGGAGGTCTGCAGTGGTCATTTAGTTCAGCTAAGAGTCCAGAATATCAGGTAGGCCCATAGCAATGAGGCAAGTCTGACACCAAGCTAAAAAGTCACAAAGTCACCTACAAGCTGGGCTCTGAGTGAGATTCAAAGACACAGGACTGGGATACCAGAGATATCAAGGATGAGACCCCAAGGTTAAAAGCCTCTCCCAGATGTAGTGGGTTAAGTCACTGCTGGGATTTCTCACAGCCAGAGAAAAGCATTGTCAGTTTTCCCTGAGTCCAAGCAGCTGAACCTGGAGGGTGTAGGAGAGGTACTCAGGGCCTTAAAAACATCTAATGCTTTCAAGAACTGGATATAACAGAGCGTTAAAGTAGATCAGATATAAGTAGGTCAGCCATGCTTGGCTCTTTTTTCCCTAGTTGTGCATGTGCCTTGTATTTGGCAGGCCACTGAACTGCAGCCTCCTTCTTCCCTTTTTTCTCCACTAACAGCTAAACCTAAACTTGTTTGTTGGCTTAGAGTGGTGTTCTTTACACATACTGCTGTCATTGCTGATAAGTCACTTAAGACTCACATCCACCTGTAAACGTGTTGTTTTCTTCCTTCCATGACAAAATGTAAGTCGGCGTTTCTTCAGAAAGCAGGAATAGACAGGTAAGTGAAAGGAATGGGTACTTACACGTGCACACATATTTGTGGCTGTGTGGGCATGTGCATATCTGTTTCCTATTACTTTAAACTCCTCAGTAAATTCTTATATCTGAGGGATTGAACTTTCATAAGAGTGTAAGCTGTGTCGGTACCAATAAGTTTTTGTACTGACATCACAGTCTTTATCATATACACAAGTTTTACAAATTATAATTAATGATAGTACTTTTACTTAATTTTGAAGTTATTCAGTATATGTTTAAATCTTTCTGAAGAACTGTCGTGCCTTTTTTTTTTTTTTTTTTTTTTTTTTTCTTAAGGAAACAAAAAACTGTCTTATACTGGATTTCTGTGAAGGGTTCTCCATAGTCTGTGGGGTCATCACCTCCATAGGATCAGCTCTTGCCTATTGCAATGCAGGGAGGCAGCAAGGGCAATGTCTGATGAGATGAGCTCATGGTAGAAGAGGCCTGTGAAACCGGGGACTGAAGATTTGCCTGTTCCCTCTTCAACTTCTGATTACATTCTGATACATTACATTGCATATTTAATTTCTTATCAAGGCCAGACCCAAACCCGATGATGGAAGAAGAAACAAGACTGAGTGTAGACAGGATATATTTCTACATCCACAGATTTGAGCAAAACATCATGGAGTAACAGTCCAGTTGTCTGAAGAAACTGATGTATATTTTGTTTTTAATTTCCCTTAACTACCAGCTTTAAGAGTTGTACTACTTTGTTTATACCTTGCTTGCTTCTTCATTCAGATTGTATTATGAAATTTTAAATGAAAAAATGCTATAAAAGACACTTAATGCTTATTTATAACTCAAGTAAAGGTCATAAACTCTGAACTTTTCTTTGATTTGGGCTTTTCTTCTTTTTTTTGTTTTTACTCTGTTGCATTTGAATATTTAAAAGAATGAATGGAATCTTTGCATAAATATTGACATAAAGTAGATGGGGGATGCACAAATAAGTATTGTTTCATAATCAGATTCGAAGTTTACAACATAGTAAGAATATCACAGAGGAAAAACTGAGCAAAATAAATTATTCTTTAAGAAGATAGATTCAAATTATTGATGGAAATTGGAAGCATCTCTTTAGATAAGGATAGGACTGAAGAGCAGAGGTGAAATTTCAAGTGCGTGGATTAGAAAAGATCTTTAGTATACTTTAGAAGTATACTAAAGTTTGTGGGCCAGTTGAAGTTGACATAAGACAGAAAAAGAAAAGGTGATTTTTGAGAGTAGCTCATTCAAGATGGTCTTCTAAAACAAATGTTGGGGAGAAGCTGAGAAAAGAAAGGGTGAATCTGAAGACTTAATCTCTTTTTGCATCTGTGTGCAGTAAAGAGAGAAACAGTAGCTCAGGAAAAAATCATGTCTTCATCAGTGTTGTGGACATTCCTGAGGACTTAGCAATGGCTGTTATTTACAGTCTTTGCTTTGCCAAGGATTCTCCCAATATGTAACTATCTTAAAATGGCCAATTTGAAAAACATGTGATGCTACTTTATAGCACCCAAGGCAGTGAGATAAGGTGAACTAAAATATTATGAATCAGAAATTCTAGTGGTTTTGCACTTAACATCTCGTCTACTCTTAGCAATTACAGAACATTCCATTTTAAAAATACTGTTTTCTCTATTATTATGCTAATTATCCTTTTTTCTTGAAGTACCAGGGATAACATACTTCGCTTAATTTTTGTTCCTTGTGTAATCTTGTAAGCTAAAATTCTTAAGAATAAATAAATCTATAACCGTACATGAACCTGGCCTTTTTAAAGAGCAAGATCTACTACATAGAGGAGCCACTGGGCTAAAATAAGGGCAGCTTCTGAGATAGAGATCCTGAAATGTTACAAACACTATTAAAAAGGAGCTGCAGTCTAATTGACATGCTCTATAATTGAAATGCAGTTATGTATCAGAGGATAAATGAAGATTAAAAAAATAATCAAGCAAACAATAAATGAGGAAAAAAAATCCAGGAAAAAAGATCCATTTGCTTTGCTTGGAAAAGTAAATTTCTGATGATAATAGCTTGTTTTACAGAAGGTCCAAGGTGTCAGGATGAGGAGAACCTGTTGCCTGTTAAACATGCCCAGGGATAGGTTATTATTCCAAGATGTCTGTCAGAGTTTGAATCTCTGGAGACTGAAATTGTAAATTAAATATATACTCTGTGTGGTCCTTTTTTCACTACTGCTGACATTGGACAACATGGTGCATTAACAATTCCCATGGCAGCAGCAGGAACTTTTGGATGAAGTAATGGAATCCTCTGCGCTGAGTTGTCAGGTTCCAAACCTAAAAGTTCCTCTCAATAGTTGTTGCTTTTAAGAAGTAATGGTTACGTGTAAAAAACTGGCTAAAAGGGAGTCACTCTTATCTTTTATGTTCCTGGGTACACTACAAATTACATATGTAAAGTAGTACTACATGCATCTCCCCAGTTAAAAAAAAGGAAAAAAAAAAAGAATACTGTGGAGGACTTTATTTGATCTCACAAACACAAACTGTAGCCATCATCTAGAGCACAGGAAAAAACCAGTTTGAAAGAAGTTTAGCAGATACAAAAATAGTTTGTTTGGACACGGGGAATTGGATGTTTAGAGAAGTTGCTCATTCTCCCAAGAGCTAAAGTATGTTGAGACAAAAATAAACTTTTCTGTGTCTTTTATGAAGAAATTTCATGCACAGGTACAGTATTTACTTACAAGGGAAATAAAAAGAGCTTGTTGCTGGCAGCTATAAAGATACTCAAGTGAAAGCAATCCTTTTTTCCTGTAGCAGCCCTAAAAATTCCCTTTGACATTGATTGGACATGGCACCTTGCACAGTAAACAATGCTACAATTACTTATCTTTTCTTGAAAAAACAAACCAAATTCCCTATGGTATTTTTAAGGTAACCTTAGGCCCAGCCTGGTTACACAGTAATAACTATTTTGTGGGGCAGACTTCACTTATCAATATTTGAAGGCTGCAGCAGAGGAAACAACCTGGTCATGACAATGTAGACAATTTGGAAAGAATGGGTTTAAGAAAGGGAGATATTGATTCCTTTCCTGGCTTCCAGAAGCTTTCAAAAGAATGAAACCAAAGAATTTCACAACCAGTTGAAGATATATCTTCTAAAATATTTTGACATTTTTTGAACAACACATTATAGATTAACCTGTCACTGATATATGGAAATTTGGAACAAAAGCATATAATTTCTGCTGCTTTGCTTATATTGCCTACTAAACTTAGCCATTTCAGTGCTTACTAGAAGCATCATCTGGTGGTGTGGGGATCTAAGTTTTAGTCTGTGTTAAGAGCTTAAGTGATGTATTAGCTTCATCTGCACATAATTTTCTTTGAAGCCAAATCTTAAATCCCTGCTGATAGAATCTGAGAGAGAAGTTTAGTCCTTGAAAATATGCATGGTGAGAAAGGTACAGAGGTGAAAAAATACATGGCAGAAAATCACAGCATCAAAGAGAGAGGGTCTGTCACAAAGGATGAGGGTGAGTAGTTGAGAGAAGCAGTCAAGCATTGAGAATAATCAGTGAACAGCTGGAAAGGCCAAGAGAGACCTTGGAAGTCAGGGAGCATTAGAGAGAGTTTAAGTGTGTCAAAGCCCAGGATGCTGCTTCTTGGGATTCACAGAAAAAAAAGGTGTGAGTCAAGATTTTCTCAAATAATTTTTAGCTTTAGGGGAGTTTTACTCTCCAAGATCTCAGAAATCCAGAATTCCCAGTGGTGCATCTTCTGAATTTTTTTGAATTTGGACCTAAGGGTTGTTCCCATCTGTCCTACAGGAACTATTCCAAAAATGCTTCTGGGTCTGCAGGCAAATGATAAGTTTTCTGGGTGAGTATAGAGACAGTCACTGCAATGTCAGGGAGTAACAGCTGGAGGGTGTTCATGCTGAACACCTGTGCTTGCTTGGTGACTAACCTACAGTGTGAAGCACTCCCCACCTCCCACAAAACACATCCACAGCAGTAAATTGTACAGCACTTAATTTGGCTTATGTTTTCATGCTGTATCCCAGCACTGGTGAAGTTATGTACCCTGCAGGACTTGATCTCTGTGATAAGCATATACGGCTTTTCAGTTTTCCAGGCTTCAGACCTAGTAGGAGCAGGCCCATGGATTTCCCAGGGGGTTTACCACCCTTGTCACAGCAGAATTTACTGTCTTCAGGACAGCACTAATAAAGTCCCACTATAACACCCACCCTTTCTCTGTTTCTTAATTTAGAAAAATGTTTTAATTCCCCTAAATAAAAGATATTTTTTTTTTGTTGGAGATCAGCACTGCTGTGCTGCAGAAGTATCCTAGAAAGCAGATTAGGTAAAAGATGGCACTAGCTACTCATAGCATGACTTTCTGCCTCCAAGCCTTAGGTTTTGAGATTCATTATTCATAATGAATGAGTTAAGTGAGACACATACACTTTTCTCTCTGGAAAGGGAAACCAGGAGATAGTATTAGAATCAACTCATTTTTAGTGACTAGTGGGGAAACTATTCATAAATGCTCTTTTAAGGTTCTCCTTCATAGATTTTCTGGGAAAAAACACATTTGCTATTAATTAATCTTATGTTCGTACAGCTTATTTTGCAACAAACTGTTTCTAGCATCAGTTCTGAAATTATGAATATTGTTAACAAATATTTATTCCAGTAGAAATAACTTTTTTCCATCAGACAGCCACTTACTGTTTTTAATCTATTAAATGCAGGCTGTGGAAATTTTATATCAGCTCATATATTTGTACTTTTTTTTCCTTCTATTTCATTCTCCAGTTTATAGGATTGTACACTCTTTGAACTGAATCTCCTTATGCCTTTCTGCAATAATCATGACTGAAATGTCTGAGCTTGGCCTTTAAAAAACCTAAACAATAACTAAAGAATATTTGCAAAAAGCAAAGAGGGAAATAAACCCAGTCTTGAGGCATGCTTTATAATATGCTAATTGGTGGCAACTGAAGTTTGGTCTGCCCCACTTATTTTCTGAACAAGTTCCTGCTTGTGTTGTAAAATTGTTCTCCCCTTGTCTATTAGAGAAAATAGAATTGCCCTCTCTGGCCCCAGCCTTGCAGACAGCTATATCTTCCACTAACAGTTCCATTAACTTCATTTAAACTACCTGAGTGAACGGACTTAGTTGGGTATGCAAGTGACTGGGAAATTGAAACCTTTGTCCTTAGGCAGTTTCTGGATGATTTTTCTGTCTAGATTTTTCTTCTCTCCAAACAATCAGTCATTATTGGATCATGCAGTTATTTAACAAAATGGTTTGCATTGCGCATTCTCCAGTCTGTCTAATTTGATGCTGACACTGCTAATAATTTCTCGTGTTGTTAAACTTACTTTTACTGATAGTTGCAGCCATTCTAGAAATGCAAGTTATTTGAAAGCTGAGTTTAATGTAAAATGAAAATAGGAAATAATTCCTTGGCCTTCTGGATAGAGAAAAAGACCCCCATAAAGATAAATTCAGAGTACAATTAAAAGTATTCAAAAGTTGTTATTATCATTAAGTCACACATTTTAGACAATATCATTATAATCAAAAATTTATCTCTTGGTTTTTTGAAATTTGAAGACTGATGAGGGACCTCTACAGGATTGAGGAGTGGACCCATGTAAACCTCATGAATTCTGACATGGCTAGATGCAAGTTTCTGCCTCTGGGCTGGGGCAACCCCCAGTATCTATACAAGCTGAATGCTGGATGGATTGCGAGCATCCCTGCAAAGGAGCTGGGATACTGGTGGATGAAAATCTGGCCAATATGTGATGCAGCCCAGACAGCCAGCTGTGTTCTGGGCTGCACCAAAGGAATTGAGACCAGCAGATTCAGGGAGTTCACTCTTCCTCTGAACTCAGCTGAGTAATCCTCAGTGTAAGAATGACATAGAATTGTGAGAGTGAGTCTAGATGAGGGCCACAGAAATTGCCAGGATATTGAACTACAGCACCTGTGAGGAAGCTGGGGTTGTTCAGCCTCCATAAGAGAAGGTTATGGGGAGACCTTACTGTGATCTTTAAATATATATTGGACAACTGTAAGAAAGAATGAGAGAGTGTTTTTACCAAGGACTGTAGTGACAGGACAAGTAGCAATGTTTTTAAATTGAAGGAGGATATATTGATATATATTTAGATAGGAGGAAATTTTTTTAAGGTGAGGAACTGGAACAGGTTTCCCAGAGAAGCTGTGGATGCCACATCCCTGCCAGTGTTTGTATCCAGTCTGGATGGGGCATTGAACAGCCTGGTTTAGTGCAATATGTTCGTCATAGGGGTTGGATTACCCATGATCTTTGAAAGCCCCGTCTAACCCAAACTGTTCTGTGATTCTGTCATATTGGAATTGCTGAAATTATTGTCCATAATTTATTATTCTCTTTAAGAATTCCTCGGAACTTCTAGAAAACTAAGAAGAAACCACATAAATAGTTGTAATAAAATAGATCAAAGTCAAACACTGAAAGTTTTTTTGAAACAAAGATAATCTACTAACTTATTCACTATTCTCAAATATATTTAAAGTTATGGATAAGATAACCATTTTCCTTACTCTGCCATCCACTTGTGTTCTATCTTCTGTATTCACAGAACATGTGCTTTTGAAGGTCCTGCATCCTCCACACAGAGATCAGTGGCACGTTGCTATGGAATGTTGCAACCAGGAGTACCTATTAGGATCAGGGAGAATTACTTGTTGCAACTGGAGAGGAAGAGTGGTCACGTATTTTTAACTGATTCTTAGAACTACGTATCTAGATGTGTTTGGATAAAGGGAAGACATACTATTCTGACCAGAGCAGACATTTCCATGTATGAACTAGTCACACAAAACTCCTATTATGTCAGTGACGAGAGAGTCAGAAGAAAAAAAAAATCAAGAGAAAACTCATGTTGTTCAAAAGAAAATATTAAATTACTTTGTCACAATGTTTGTTTGTTGGGCTTTGGTTTTTTATTAACAGAATTCTAACATGGCTAATTTTGAAATGTGACCTTACAGTATAAACATATACAGTTAGATGAGAAAAGTTTCATTCATAATGCTTCTGGAGAGAGAGAGAAAGAGAGAGAGAAAGAGAAGAACAGTATTAGAAAGGTGGCAAATTCATAGGAACTTGAGATCTTGGAATGGTAAATTGCCATCAAACTCTTTTTCCAATACGTGGCTTGCATCTCTGGTTGTAAAATGGTTATGTTCAAGAACTACCTGCCCACTTACTGCTGACTTGCCCAGGTGTACTGGCTTTGTTCTGTTAATAATTAAGCTAAGGAGAATAAAAACTTTCTAATTCTGAAAGAGTGTTTCTACATACTGTAGTGTTGAGAAAGCTGCTCATCAGAAATGCTGTAATGCAGGAAAATATAGTAATTCTTTCTGGTTGTATAAGATACAATGAAAAAGGTAATTTAAAAAGTAAAGAAGTCAATGGAATACCATCAGTTAAACTACCTGAGATTTACTCATGGAATGCTTAGTTTATTTGAATTATTCTAATGTTGACTAGAATTTTTTTTTTCAAAAAAGGTTGAAAGATCTAGCATATGGGAACTTCTAATCTAGCAGTGCTACTATTAAAAGTCTCACCAAGCCAGTACTGTCAATTGCTGCTGGTTGTCTTGAGAATACCATTTGGATAACACAACTATAATTTTGTAAAATCCATAATGAGGCTACTCCCTTGCCAGATTTTCAGTTGTCCAACTTTCAAAAAGCTTTCTTCAGCAATTCTTTCCTGCCAATATGAAATCTATAGAGTAGTGGATTGTATCTGTTAATTATCATCAGCAAACTGTAAATATGAAATTAATAAAAATATAATGAATTGAATGTCTAAAGAAATGGCTTGGTTCTATAGTAGTTATCTATCCATTGCACAGCAGATTTATTAAAATGTAAGACCACTTCTAACTTTCTGCTCTCTTCTTTTTAAAAGAAAATATCCAGTTGGAGGCCTGTCACTAGTGGTGTCTCCCAGCATTTGGTACTGGGGCCACTATTGTTTCAACTATTTCTCAATGACTTGGATGAAGGAGCAGAGGCCTCCTCAGCAAGTTCACTGATGACACAAAGCTGGGAGGAATGGCTGACACTCCAGAGGGCTCTGCAGCCCTTCAGAGGGACCATGACAGGTTGGAGAACTGGGCAGAGAAAACTGTCTGAAACTCAACAGGGGGAAGTGCAGGGTCTTGCACGGGGAGGAATAACCACGTGCACCAGGGCACCCTGGTACTCTGTGGAGAAGGACTTGGAAGTTCTAGTGGACAACAAGCTCTCCATGAGCCAGAAGTGCCTTTGAGGCCAAGAAGGCCAGTGGTATTCTGGGATGCTTTAGGAAGATCAGTGCCAGCAGATCTAGGGATAGGATCCTTTCCCTCTGCTCAGCCCTGGTGAGGCCGCATCTGGAGTGCTGTGTCCAGTTCTGGTCTTCTCATGATGAGAGAGGCATGGAGCTCCTGGAGCAGGTCCAGGGGAGGGCAACAAGGATATTTAAGAGATTAGAGCATCTCTCTTATGAGGAAAGATTGAGGGAGCTGGGCCTGGTCAACCTTGAGAAGAGATTGCTAAAAGGGTACCTCATCACTGTATCAGTATCTGAAGGGCGCGTGTCAAGAGGATCTTTCCAGGCTCTTCTTGGTGGTGCCGACTATTAGGACAAGAGGCAAAGGGCAGAAACTGATGCACAGGAAGTTCCCCCTGAATATGAGGAAGAACTTTACTTTGCAGTGACTGAACAATGGAACAGATTGCCCGGGGAGGCTATGGAGTCTCCCTCATTAGAGATACTCGAGAACTGTCTGGACACAATCTGATGCTGTGTTCCCTGGGATAACTCTGCTTGAGCTGCAATGGAAAGTTTCAGCTGATTTTCTGCTAAGTAAATGGTAGACAGATTCTGAGATAAAATCACAGAAATTCTTTGGGATTTGGGGAAAGTTACAATTTAAATTCAAATAAGGGCAACTGAATCGAGTAGCATACGAGTCACTTTGATCAGCTGGATTTCCCAGTGGCATCAGAATACTCTGCACATGGGTATGCTTTTCTACATTATTCCTTTCATTTTGAAATATTCCTACTCACCACATTACTGTTTTGTAGACAACTTCCTTTGAAATACATAGAAACATTTTTACCCTGCAGTAGCGTATATCAAGAAAGGAGGACAACTCTACATTTTTTAATGTTACTTCTATTCTATTGAAATTCTTTTGGTTTTGGATTGTTTGACTTTAAATGGACAAACAATGAGAAAATATTCACTAAGGAATTATCCATTGGGGTTGAGGGCTAGAGTTAATTTAAAATATCTTTTCCATATTTGGAATCTTTCATTAACACTTGAGAATACTATAAGCTTGAAATAATAATTTTTCCTCATTCAGTTTAAGATATATAATGCAGAAAAGACCTTGAAAGTTAAAACCACATCTTTTAATTTGTTTGCAGTGTGGACACCCTTTCAGGGAAGGTGAAATAGTCAGAAGAAGATTAAGTACTCTCTGTCTCTGAATATGTTATAAACTATTAAAGTAAGAGGTATTATTCTGAGAGGGCATATGAAAAACAAACAAGTGGAAAAGGCCTTGCAGAGACTACAGCTGTTTTTATTTTAATAAGAAAACTGCATTGATTTGTATTCCTTCTGGATTTGTTCTGTTTGAAGAATAAATTGGATCTTGAAACAAAGGCCCTGAAGATTCTAGAATAATACTGTTTCCATCTTGGGGTGCTGAAATAGCCCAGAAGCATGCATACAGTCTATTACACTATTTGAGTTGTTAATAGAAAAAATTATGTTCTTTCTCATTTACAAACTTTGACTTAATTGGTGGAATATACCACAAGGATGGGGCCTATTTTCAGATAAAACCCTGCTTTTGAATGTGTGTCATTTGATCGAGCTTCCTTTTGATATACATGACTTTTGCTAATGTTCCCTGTTTAATCTTTATTGTTATTCTATTGTTATAGGCATACTTTTGCAGAATCACTTTCTATGTGGAAACAAAAAATTAAAAAATCTTCAATTATATTAATTATTCTCATATTTTTTTTATATGTGAGAGAATTCCCTGGTATGAAGTTATGAATGGGGATGTTTCATGCATTTATTTCCCAATTCTTAATTCAGTGTTAGGTGAACAAAGCTCAGATTTGAAGGAGTTGAAATGTTTTATTCTTTAGCTTTTCTTGTTGTCATTTAGAGTCTTAGTATTATTGCATTGTGCTTATGTCTGACTCAACTTTTCATAAAACTGGCAGATTGAATTTGTTGCTTTGCAACATCTATGATGAAGTATTTGAGAGAGTATCAGCTTCCACTGCTTTCATGCCTCTGTGCTTCCTGAAACAACCTCAACTACATCACATGTGGGATTTTTAAGGTCGTTTTACACTTCCTTTGAGATTTATAAAATCATGAGGTTTTTAAGGTTGGAGGGACAATCAGAATATTTAGTTTGAAATCCTCTGTACTAAAGGCAATAGCTCATTTCTTGCAATATCATTCTTTATCACAGCAGCTGTAACCAGTTTTTACTTATTTGTCATTATTTAATTTGATTATCAAGTTTTAAAAGGGTAACCATCTTTTAACATAAGTAAAAAAGCCTGACAGAAAAAATAAAGGTTCCAAATAGAATTTAATATAATTTGCTTCACAATATTTATTCTGTAATATCCTTACTCTGTAAAGCTTCCTTCTGGGTACAAATTCATATTAGAATGTGTAGTTTGTCTTTCTTGCCTAGCTGTTGACATTTTAACAAGATGGTATTTACTGAAACTGCTTGCTTATCACATTAATTTCTAATGTCATCACAATATTTATTTTGAAAACCTTTAACACTTTGGAAAGCCACTGACATTTCATCTGTCTGAGTGGAATAAGATATTTCTGAATTCAAAATAAACTCTAAACTGACAGTGGTTTCATATGTGAAAGTTTTTCTGGAGTTCAGTTATCCTGACGTGTATTTGGTTACTGATAGGATTATTCCTTCCGAAGTAAAAGTAACATTATTAAATTCAATGGACTCTTAATGAACACTTGCTATCATCTACTTATCAAAGAATGCTTCTTTTCTGATACACGCATTCCATCTAATTTTCTAAGAAAAATCCCTGACAATGTTAGGAGGATAACTTCTGTATTCTAATTCTGACGAAGTTCACTTGTGAATTTTTGTTTGTTTTTTGCCAGTGACTTTGACATGTCAGGAACATATTCTACTTATGAATAAATCAGTGAAAAAAACCTCTGGCCCCTCTATCTAAATAACAACTTTTTTTTTGCCTCGTGCAAGTGTTTTTAAAAAGCAATTGATATCCTGCCAATAAGCTAAAACTCTTTAAATGTTTGCTATAATTATCGTGTTCTCTTTATTCTTGAACTTAAAACACCACCAGGGATCTATGTGATTCTTGAGGAATTTATCTTTTTCACATCACTATGTAAAAGTGTTTTATGCTTCTCAAATTCAGCTCGGCCTTTCTGAGTTGGCTTCAAAAGTTCTGGTGTGTTGATCCCAATTAGCAACTAAGGCCCCAAAGAGTAGTCCATATACCTCTGCCCCAGCAGGATGGAGAATAGAATCAGAGGAACAAAAGTGAGAAAAATCTTGTGCCTTGAAATAACAACAGTTTAAAAAGAAAAGTAAAAGCTGCACATGCAACCAAAGCAAAATAAAGAATCCATTAATTAGTTGCCCTGAGCAGGTCCATGTTCAACCACGTCCAGAAAAACAGGGCTTCAACATGTGTAACAGTTTCTTGTGAAGACAAAAGTTATCACTCCAAATACCACTCCTTTCCTCCTTCTCCTCCAGCTTTTATTATAGAGCTTAATATCTTATGGGGTATACCTTTGGTGAGCTGGGGTCGGCTGTCCCATATGTGTCTCCTTCCAAGTCTGTAATTCCACCTCCCCAGTCCACTAGCTCAGGAAGCAGAGTGAGAAAAAGGAAGAAAAAAACATGCCCTCAATGGGTTTTATTGGAGGGGTAGGGGCACTGTGAGAAGCAAAAGCAGCCTTGATGCTGTGCAGCCGCTCAGCAGTGGCCAAAGCACTGGTGCTTTAACAGTTTTTGACCACAGATTAAAACCACAGCACCATAAGGGCTTCCATGGAGAAAATTAACTCCATCCCAGCCAGATTCAGCACAAAAGTCAATTTCCTTCTTGTTTTTACTGGGCCTGATTATTAGAAAGTTTGATACATATAATTCCATCTCCAGTGGAAAAAGTAGAATGTAGCAACAATTAACAGCTTTTTACAAGGTTAATGGCATTCAACTTAATTGGCCCAAGAAAATTATGGATTTTAGGTATCACACTTCCCAGGAAAGTACTCCACCACTTAAATGATGGCCTCCTCTTTCCCTTGCAGAGCTTCTCAGAAACAGATCAGCCTTTTCATGTGTTTGGACTTAGTTCTTGTTCTTCTTTCTCATTACATCAACACTTGGCATCTGGCAGGCTGAAATGTTTAGGAAGCTAACTTGTTTTTTGTTTGGTTTAGGCTGAGGATTCGCAAATAGACTTGAGTGTTGCAAGACTGACAAGCTCAAAGTTTTAGCACAGTTTCTCAGTGATCAGAGTATTTGTCCAAGACCTGAATTCTGTATTTTTCCAGGATCTGCCTCTCCAGGATCAGAAGCCTTGCCTTTTCAAGCTATGAACCATGCTTGGTTGATGAAAGGCTTATGTTCCTCACTCTTCAACCAATATGAAATACTGTAGCCGGAGAAAATGTTGCACATAGCAGAATATTATACATCAGAAAAAGCAGAGAAAGGAAAGAACCATTACAAAGTGAAAATAAGCCTGTTTTGTAGCAAACAATTATCAGGTAGTATTTCATACTACAGCAACTATATTATTCAGAAATTATTTTCATGAGCTCTTGTTTTAGAATTCCCAAATTTCCTTACCCTTCTATAAAAACAAAAACAAAACCAAAACCACAAAAACCAAACAAACCCCAAGAAAACAAAAACAAAAAACCCAACCAACCAACCAAACAAAAAAAGCAAAAAGAAAAAGATGCCTAATTTGCATCAGAATTAAATTTTGGTAGGATGAGCTACCTAATAAGCTGGAATTGGGGGAGAATAATTTTTCTTTAACCACATATTTTCTTTAAATAATTAATTCTGAAATACAATTTTTAGTTAGAGTTTCTAGTGTTCCACTAATTTCAGTGTCTTTTTCAGACACTTAAGGGTATCATCAGATTGAGTGCTTTCCTTGCAGGTCTGAAAGAACTTTCTTATATTGACTTTTTTTTCTGTATTTTATTATTAAGTAGAGAGGCAGAAAAAAAAGCTGTGAGATAGAAGCCATCCCATTCTGAAGCTTCATTAGCCCAAATAAATCCTGTTGCGTGTAAATGATCTGAGCAACTCACAGCAATTAGCTTTTCATTTTAACTTGAGTGTTTTAGTGCAGATTGGTAGCTAATCAAGCTGGGAAATTTTAATAGAGTATGTAAAAAAATTGTTTATGAGTAATACTGTAAACAAGCATTGCAGATAGGTCTGTACCTGCTTTAGTGCTATAATAAAATAAGCAGTGAAATCAGCATTGCATCCATTTAGGTGTAATTGTACAAATTGCTAGCTAATCAGAGTGAGAAAATTGAGCCACAACTCGGAAGAACAATGCTCTTTGCTATTAACTTGGTGTTTAACTATGTATTTAAAGCATTTGGAGATTAAGTCTTTTTAAAAAATAAACATACATTTATTTTGTTGTGAAAAGCATGCCTGATTCTAAGTTGGTTTCATTAGTGTAATCAAGAAGAAATTCCACTGACATTTGTGAAGTTAATTCAAGCACGAACTGATGTAAGCAGTATGAGAATCAGCGCCATTTACTTTATTGTTTTCTCCTGCGTTAAGACATAGGCATTTCATTAAAAATTCAAAACTGGTCAAATGCATAAAATTCCCAGAAATAAACAGCTTAGTATATCAAGCCACCTGCAGTCAGCAGTTCAATGCATTTTGACGTGCACAACACAGCAGGGACTTAACTGGAGCCATGTAAGCCTGGCTCAAAGGCTTCTAGAGTTTTTCAACAAGTTAAAAAAAGCTTGAGAATTCATAAAATAGGGAAGGGTTGACTTGATGCTTATTTCCTGTGAATTCTATTTTGTTTAAACTTTTACATGCTCTAGTGCTGTGCATCAAGTTGTGAACTATCCAGCCTTCTCAATGCAACCTGATGGTTTTGATTTTTAAGAGCTATGACACAAAGTAAAGCTTACACATATTGATCTGCCAAAAAACATCTAAATACAGCTGTCATTTATCCATCCCACAGCAGTACTTTTGGAGGGTTCTGCTGCTATACTTGAAAATATCTCTGTATGTTGTATCTACTACATAAACAGAAATAACCTAAAAAAATCTTATAATAATATATTCATAATGCTGGAATGAAGTTCAGTAGGTCACCTAATATTTTAAATGTCCCAGACAGGAGCAATGTTCCCTCAGTTATTTCTAATAGATATTAGTTCAGCTCATAAGAAAAAAAAAGTGATGTGATGCCACAGTCTCATAGGAAGCTCCATTAGTATTACCATGAAACACTATTTTCCTAAATATAAATTTATACATTTTTGAGACTGAAGCCAATCATTATTTATCCTAGCCCCTGTGGAAAAAAATAGAATAGTCCTTTCTTTCCAACAGCAGCCTTTCATGTTTTTCAAGACTATCTCCATCCACTTCTGTCTTCTTCTGGCTAAAAAATTACAATTTTTTCAATATTTTTCTCATAGGTCATGCTTTCTAGCCCTCATGTAGACCAATATTCTAGACCAAAAATTCTCATTGCTCTCCAGTATGCTGTCTGCACCTAATGTTTCTGCCTTGGGGTCTTAAAGGAAATAGAGTAGAAAAAAATGATCTACTATAACCTATAAATGCTTTTATATAAAACTATTAACTAGCCAGATGCCTTTGAAACAAGTTTATGCAAATGATTAATCACTTGGAACTTGCTTGTGTTGAATTTCATGCAAGTGTTTGCTTGAATTTTCAAAATTACTTTTTAATTTTCTATTAATCCAACAACATACTGGCTATCCATGTTGGCTTAAATTTTGTGGAATGATTAATAAGAACAGTCTGAATTTACTCTACCAGATTACTGGTGAAAATATCGAATGATACTTCACTCAAGAAGAGAGGAATTTAATTTGACAGAAGAAAAGACATATATATTGAAGCATATAGATTTTGTCAATAGACACATGCACAAAGAAAGATGTTTAAGTGTGTATGTATATTTAATTAAGTTCTTTTCAGGCTTTATATATGAAAATATTAATATTCAATACAAGGATAATTAGGAAAGAACAGAAATACAGGTTGACTTGTGCTTAAGTTTCCTTGCTATTTGGATATTGAGTTAAGGTTTAGTAAGTCTGACCTTAGGTTACTCACTTGCCTCCTCACAATTGCCTTTCCATTTCTTTACTGCCATAGTCTAAATTACTTCAACGCCCATTTCAATCAAAGAAATCTGCAGGGAAAAGTGCAGTAACAAGAGTAGTGTAACACTGTGACACCTACATTATTGTAACGAGCAAAAAGTTGTTAATAAGAGCTAGATAATGATTGGCAATGGAATAATAGATCAGTAATTGTACAGCCTTGGGGTAAGTCAGAGAGAGAAAAAAAAAAAAAAAAAAAAAAAAAAAAAAAGGAAGAGAAGGCTGCTGTCAATAATGAGATACCAACACAATTCTTTAATTATGTTGTGGGCACCATTATAAAACCAGACCATAGACATACCTTATCAGCTTTGCTTTGTGGTAGCCCATCTATAAAATCCTAGTGGATCATTTTTTCACAAGAAGTCAGTCTTTAAATCAAAATTGAATCACATATATATATATATATATAATTATATTTTTATTAAAAACTTCAAAAGTTATGTTGCATAAGAAAGGCAGAAAATGGATTGCACAAATATAATAACATTTCTCTCCTATAACTGAATGGCAAGTTAGCAGAAATGTAATTTGGTCAGTGGATTCCTGTGAATGGTTTAAAAGAGAAATAAGAAATTGGGTTGCAGGCTTAAAGACTGGAGTACAGTATTCATTACTGAAATATTTAGCATAATAAGTCTGTGATATTTTAAGATGATAATTGTTATTTTATAGATCTCCCATTGGACTTGCTTTTTAGGACATTATTTTCCTGCCTTAAGAAATTGTCTTTGTACAATGACTGAAATAAAGCTCAAATCAAATTAAAACAGGATCTTTTGAGGGAATATGGGAATGGCTCAGAAAAGGTAAGATACAGGGATGACAACATAAATAAAAACATTTTAAGGTAAAAAAAAAATTAGAAGCAGAATTTCTCTGGAATCGGATATGACAAGTAGAAGGGGTTTGAAATGAAGATTATTCTTTTCAAACTACGATAGTTCAAAATCATGACATAGAAACCTATATTCATACCATGAATAGAAACAATAAAAAATGGGACTGTAAAACAGGATTCTCTTCTGCAAGTAGAATGGTTTAATGTAAAATCATCATATTGGTAACATACAAAAATATATAAGCAAACAGTCCCTGCAGGAGGACTTATACTTTGTTTGCAATACACAAGGAAAAAAGGAAACTGATTCAGATATAAGATTTCATTGTGCACGACATACTTGCAGTGACAGGTTTTTTTGAAATTATTTTAACTCCAGAAATCCACCCCAGAAAGTAAAACTTATTCTACTGCTTTTCTCAGCAGCTCCTGAATGAGTCACTACTGCAGCATGAAAACAGAGTGTAATGTGTAGTAAATATGAATAAAAATGAGCTTGAATGGCTCTCCTATCTACTTCCATACTGATCCTATATCATTTGATAGTTAGAAGGGTATCCTATGGGAGCCATCAGCCATCAGCAGGCTGAGGTAGTCTTAACCAGACTGAAGCACCAGAGAACGCACTGAGTATTCAAATGGAAAACTACATGATGTGGTCATGTTGGGAACCTACACCCATTTATCAGTCAAACTGAAGTCCAGTGTCAAACTAGACAAAATAATAAACTAGACTCACCAGGCAGTAAAGATACTATCTATGAATGCTGGGTTTCAGAGCCTGGGTTTGTTGGCTGTGTGCTTAGCCCAGCTCAAATGCAAGCAGTAATGACTAGATCATCCAGTGCCACTTGACATGACCTGCAGCTTATGACCCGAAATTCTAGATACTCTCCTTTCTGCTTAAACTCTTAAATACTTTCTCTTAATCAACCTCAGTTTCCCTTAACAGTGACAAAGTGCAAAGAGCAACAGAAAATGACCAACAAAACCTGTGAAAAAAAAGTCACCTTCTCATTTAGAGCCCATTAGCACGTGGTCTTACCCCAGCTATTGTAAAGGATAATTGAATTGTTTAAATTGCAGCTGGATTGCTTCAGCAGAATTTTTACCCTACTGTCATTATTGAGTGATACTTAACTCCCATAAGGGTAATTTAAAATGAAAGTCTGCCTTTGCTTTGCATAAAACTGAACCCAGTTGCTTTGTAGTGAGTAAATAAACAATGGAGTGCTTTAATCGTTGATGTTTTACACCTGAAAGCTGCTACATAAACTGTGTAAATACTTCTATGCTCTCCTACATGTGTCACTTATATTTTCGTTAAGTATTTAATTAGATTGGCATCTGAGAAGCTAACTCAAAAACATTTATTTTCATTTGGTGTGAACTAAACATTGACACTAGATCTCTGTGAATAATAAAAGACCTGTGATTATATCCAAGATTAAATTATTACCTTTACTGAGCATTATCATTTTTCCTCTTAAACTTATGACCTCTCTCCTGAACTCCAATATTAAATCAAGATAATTTTAATACACATGAGATTAACAAAATAATTGTTTTCCAAGGTATGTTATTTAGTGGATTGTGGGGGTGTGTTTTGGTTATGTATGTTTTCATTACTTGAAGTTATTTATAATGGTTTGTTCCATGTACCCCTTTGGTTATTCCCCGCTTGGTTTACCCCAGTCACTGTTTTCTGTCAATCCTTTGTTATGTAACCCGTGGGCCCTGCCTGTCACCTCGAGGCCCCTCCTTACGTCTGGAAGGTTCTAGGGAGAGCCTTGAGTGGTAGGACAGGATTCCAGATTTCCCCTCCTACCCCACCTTGGTTTGTTCCCCTGTTTGTCTATTATGTTGTGAGCCACGCCTGAGTTACCTCTGATTGGACCCACACAGAACCCATCCCTCTGTACCACCCCCGGGATAAAAGTTACGGCACAAAGGGTGGGTCTGGACTCTGTTGAGGCAGACACCCTGGGCAAATAAACCCAGTTTGGTTGACCCTCGACAGTGTCCCCTCTTTCTATCTCGCGCCATCACTGCCTCCAGCTAAGGGCCAGCCAGGACCCACAGGATCTCAAAAGTGACCTGGTCACTGGAGAGTACCTTCCCTGCCGTTGGTGTCAGGGTTAGCCAGGGCAGGAACAGCCACGACACCGCAACAGTGGATAGTATAGACAAGATAGTGTGTAGGATATCCCTACTTGCACTTAATAGGAGGCAATAATGATGGACTATCCATTGATCAGCAAAGGATAACTTGCAACACACCATTCTTTGATTACTGGGAAGATTGCTTGCAGCATGTTCCTTCTCACAGCTGTTCTTGCATTTACTGGGTTCATGAATCTTGTTTAATGATATCGTTCATAAAAAAGGGTACCCCCTTTATTTAGTACTTCTTTATTTAGTATTGTAATGTCAACCCACAAGCTTAGCCAGGTAAAATGATGAAATAAGGTGGCTGGGGTCCTGGTATGTTGGATGGAGACAATTAGATACTTTTAAGAGCTTAAATGTCCCTCTTGATATGTGAACTTCTCAGGGAAACCAAGACCACTAAGAGCAGGGGGTGATTGAATTCAGAGAAACTAGACTCCAGATCCTGAACCCTTGGCTTAAAAGTCATCAGACAATAATTTTTTTCTATTAGGAAGTCAGCATGGGGGAAATCTTCTCCTGAAGACAAATCCTTAACTCAGTTAACACCTATGTCCTTTGTAAAACCAAAAAAATTTAAGTATTATAAACAGTAATTCAGTGATGAGGCAGTTGAGTTTGTGTCTAAAAGCGTTCTCAAGCTTGGGTATGAAAGACAGGCTGTCATTTTGTTGGAATGTAGAAACCAGATGAGAGATAAAGGGTCTATAAGTAAGCGAGAAGAAAGAGTTCAAGAGCCTGGTCCCCCATATGTACTTTGTGCCTGGTTGATCAGATGAGGGAATTTAAATTAACCTGCAGAGGGGAATTTCTGTAGCCTTCAGGGTTACATAGCTGCAGTACTGTTGGGTTTTTAGTACTTTGTAATTAGATACATTTAAATGCTTATTTTTAGAAGCCTAAATAGATGTTTTGGATTTTTTTCCTAAGCAGCTGCACACTGTTAAGCCATTCCACAGAGTTTTAAATATATGAGGCTGAGAAAAGCTTGGATACAACCAGTGAATACTTGAAAATTAGGTGACATAACTGTCATGCAGTATATGTAGCTCAAAATCCAAGAATAGCAGCTTATTACTCTCTTCTTCAATAGCTACTGACAGTCTCAGTCAGAAAAGGGTATGTAAAGTATGAACCCTGGATATGGCACTGAATTGTGGCAGAGGAGTCACGAATGTTCCTTGAAGCCTAGTAATGGGTACAAAGATGACTGTGATGGCTCCTCTGCCTAATAGGACATAACAGGAGAGGCAGAAGGCAGTTGAAGCTGCTTAATAAAGGTTTAGCAGAACCTAGGGGAGACTGTTGAGGTTTGGATCAAAACTTGATTTTTTGGAGGATTTTCTATAGGTGTATGAAATTAGCTCAACTCTTTTTCCAAAGCTCACCTGGTCAACACTGAGAAAAAGTCATCAATATATGTAAGAGATCCCCTGCTGGTAAACAGGGAGAAGATGCTCCTTTTCCTAAAGAAGCTCATCTAGGTATAAATTTAACAAAATTGCCTAGCCCTATGTAGTTTTCAGTCTCTGATGCTACAGTTATATTAGTTAATAAAACAGCTGTAGCTAAAGCAGACACGTGCCGCACCTATAAATGTAGAAGCACACAAAGCAGACTTCAATTATAGCTTCTTTTGAACCCAAACAGGAACACATACACAGGAACACAGCATAACTGTATGACCTTTTTTTTTCACCTAATAATCCAGTAAAAAGTTACTACCATTGCTGGGCCATGGGCCTTATACTTATTGTGCCTGATACAAAGAGTGTCAAGTCCTTGTTCTGGTCTGTGAGGCTGAATATCAAATAGTTGTGAAAAATGGTTGATATGGATTTGATGCCAGGTGTCTTTTGTTATGATGCATAGTGTAAATGCCTGTTAATAGCAAAGACCTTTAAAATATGAGCACTGGATGAGGGCCCCATCCCCAGAGCTATTAACAGGACCCCAAGGCATAATAAGTGCTCATTGAAAAATGCAACCTACTGAACCACCAGAATATTTCTTTTCCTCTAGGAAAAGCAGCAGTAGCAGATGAATAGCAGGATAAGGCACCTGCCACAGCCTGGAAAATAATATTCCCCAAGGATCAGGCAGAGAGTAGAATGGAGTTGAGGCTGAGGGTTGGGAATTCACTAGCCTTATCCAGATCCAGAATTTGGTGGATGTGAAGACATCCACTGAAGATCCATCTTACCTTTACCATGGAGACTAAGAACATCCAGGACTGCTGCCATCAGCGCTGACAAGGGGACATCAAGTCCCTGGTATTGCATTTTCCCACTGGTGTCAGCTGTGATTGCTAAGGACTGACTACTTTGAATACATATTGCTAATTATAACGACTGATAGTAAGAACTAGCCACTAGCAGGAAGTCTGTTATTAATGACTTCAAGTCCAGGAAAACTTAAAGCAGGACTAATTTATCAGTCTTCTAAAAACTCACTTCTTTAGTTTTTACTTCTGTATGTGTTTGGCCGTTAAATAGTCTCTCGGACTGTTCTCTTGTATTGATTCCCACAAGTGATGCCTTGTGTGGGAATCTTGTGTGAAAGATTGTTCTCAACAGCCAGCTTGGATTCACCTTATTAGTGGAGGTAGACAACAGAGATACTGTGCAGACAGGCAAAGCATTTGAATTTAGAATTCAAAACTATTTTTAGGCTGGGAAAGAAAAAAAAAAGAAAAAAAAAAAAGAGAGAATTTCTTAGATGTAATCTAAGAATTCTTCATTCTAACAAAGAGAATTCAATTGTTTTTTCCATACTTTATGTATTTATGTATCTGACTAGCACTGGGACTAAAATTTCTCACGTTTTTCAGTATGCAGCAGTTCTGTTGGGTCAAAGAATTAACTTAAAGACATGAATAAAAAACCTGCAGTGATGTGACTATGTTCATGTAGAAATATGTCCATGTGCCAAGTTTGCTGGGAGTAAAGTATGAGATAAAGCACTTTCGTGTCCACTGTTTTTTGGAAAGTCACCTACATGTCTGTTTTTAAGCAAAGAGTCTGCATACAGGTCCTGTTGGCTTGCTGCTTTGGGGGACTTTAGGAATTTTTCTACAACTAGAAGCTAAATTCCTCTAGGAGACAGAGTAGAGAAATAATTCTGAACATCTGTATTTCTATTTCTGCTTGAGAAGTAGTTATAATCTAGTTTGTAAACCAACTTAAAATATGTATGCTATTTCAAGTCTATATTATGAGGTATTACAAACATGGCAAACACTACAGAATTTAAGTTTAAATTATAAAATACAGCTTATGTGCTATAGTTGTTGCATTGCTGGGTAATAGACTGGTTCCTCTTACACATCCAGTTAACTTGGATCATTAATTCCTTGGGGAGTGAGAAATTTCCCCAGGCACTCTTCCGCAGAGGCAACTCACTGAACATGAGGCAAGTTGAATGACTGAGATCCCACATCCTTCACAACAAAGTACCTGAGCAAATGTTGCAAAAGGTTTCAAAGTGGCTTCAAGAAGGTTTTCAGAGTATTTCCCTCAGGCAGTTTCTGCTCTGGCTGTTATAATTTCATCTGCTCAAACATGTTGATTAAAACCCCAAATGGAGAATCTGGCCCTTCCAGAAGTTCCCTTGGGTGTTTACTGCTGTAAATTTATCAAAGTTGTACCTAGATAAGGCACTTTAAAATGGTCAATAGAGACTGTTGCAGCAGATGTAGAAAGCAGGCCAGCCTTTTTCATATAGGGAAGAGAGTTAAGAGAGATTTTATGTATAGTTAAGATGACAACTGGAGCAGCCATGTAGAACCAGGGACCAGCTGGAATTTACAAACTGAGCAGAATAGAAATTTTGGAAGACTTATGTGATCCAGCTTAAGACACTATTGATAGGATGCATGCAACAGAGATTTCTGATTCCATCTGTAGAGCTACTCACTGTCCTGTTTTTTGACTGCCATTCTCCATGCCAAAGTTGCCCTGTGTCCACAACACACACACACAAAAAAAAAAAAAAAAAAAAAAAGAAAAAAAAAAAAATTAACACTCTGTCTCTTTATGTCTGTGCTACGTAGTCCAGATCATCCAACAGCTAATTTCCACAAAAAATCTGCCACACAAATAACGAAATGTTTCCTAGCAAAAAATGAGCCAAGCCTTCCAGCTGCAAAAGAGCAATTATGAGTGCCTGAGCCTATTCAGCAACAAGGCCACTTGGACTATGGTAGTTTGTTGTGTTATTCTGCAGGTACAGCCTGGGGAGAGCTGCAAAAGGCTAAAGTGTTCATTGCAGAGAGTCCTTTGGCACTGTGAATGTTTTCACTTTAGCTGCCAGACAATTAACAATGTGAGAAAATTTTTCAAGGGAAAGACTACTATATCTGAAGGTTTAACTAGCTCACCTAGATAATTATACACTTCCTTATTCTGACTGAAACTACCTGTAACTGCCCCATCTCCACCAGTTGGAGGTATTTCTCTTAGAAAAATGGGTTAAATATTTATAGTCAGTGATTCCTACTGTTATAAAAGAATCAAGTTCATCCAAAACAATTCAGACTTTTATTGTAATCTACCATTAGAAATGCTGTTGGTTGTTGCTCCACAATACAAGACATACATCCAGTAAAGCAGTGACAAACCATAATATACTGTTTAAATAGATAGAAGCATAGACAGTCCAAGGAGTATTATCATATACTCCCCTGGCACTTTCAATATAGAGGTTAGCTTGCGTTGTTGGAGAAAGTGTATTACTTTTGTCGAGTATCTGAGACAGTTGAAATACTTTCCTATATTTTGTCTCTAATTAAAGCCATAAAGCATAATGAAGACTTGTCAGAAGAAGAAAATACTTCTAGGGAGCATATCATTGTCCAGTTGTACTTAAAATATTTCTTCATCTCAGACGACAGGTCAACGCTATACTTTATGTTTGTAATAAAAAAATGGCATGTAATGATCCATTTTTAGAATTAATCAGCAAAACTAAGAACTTTCCAATTAGTTTGTGTATCTAAAGGGATTTGCACCATTCCTTGACTTCATCTTCTCCATCACAGTTATGACTTGGCTGATGGGATGAAGGGCCTTGATAAATCAGATGTCCATGGAGATACTTACAGGAAATGTGTGCACGAAACATGAGATTTCTGTACTGACTGCAGTGAACATGAACAGTTTTTTTGTGGTAGTCAAAACCTAAGTAGCTTTTATGAAGTGGCTTTGTGTGTAGATTTAAGTGCTTAAGTCCTCCTTAATTTTGGTGAGGTTCCTGGCAGATCCTCTGATGGCAGAAATAGATTTAAAGCTGTTTCTTGTTAAGTAGGAGTCTTGAAAAAAAAAAAAAAATCCCTCATATTAGAAGAAACTGGTAAATTTTTGAGGTCTGTACTAGGTGCAAGTTCTTCCCTGGTGCTGGACACAGCTAGTTCCAGGCAGCTCCAACCCACCCAGCACAGGCCACACCTGAACTCACAGCCCAGGTGGTAGCATTTTGGCAGAAAGATGTGAAGAAAGGGAAAAATAATGCCATACTGAAGGCTGGGAGAGAGAGGAGTGAGAATGTACAAGAGCAGCAACTGTGTAGACACTGAGGTCACTGGAGAAAGTGAGGAGGATGTGCCCCAGGCACTGGAGCAGATATTCCCAATGGGAACAAGACCATGGGCAAATCCATGCTGCAGCCTGTGGAAGACCCCATGCTGGAGCACACAGAGATATCCTGAAGGAGCTGTGGCTCATGAAGAGCCCATGTGAGAGCTGGGAGAAAGTGTGAGAGGGAAGGATCAGTGAGGAAAGCAGTTATGAACTGAGCACAACCCCATTCGCTACCCCCCTGCCCTGCTCAGGGTGGAGAGTTGGTGTGAAGTGAGTGAAGCTGGGATGGAGAGAAGGAAGGGGGGCTTAGAGTGTTTTAGTTTTTATTTTTCACCATCCTGTGAGCATAAGCATTACTTATTTTTCAACTAAGTAACAATACCAAAATAATCCTTAAGCTAATGTAGACATTTGCAATAACCAAGTTATTTAGTTATTTTAGTTATTTTACTTTCAATAATACATACTCTACTAGAACTTTAATATTTCAATTCAAATCCATAATCTTGTCCTTTGTTTGGCATGAGCTGCATTTCTCACAACCATTTTAAAACCTCAAGAGAGCAACTCTCTATGGAGCAGGTAGCTGTTTTCCAATTATTCAAGGGCCTTTTTTTTCTGTCTTCTGATAACTTGTGACTTTTCAGTTTTGGAGGAAGCTTTGATATTCCTAGATTTGACTTTCCTTTTGTATCACCAAAAATGGCCAATAGAAAAATTACATCTCTTTTAGAACAAAACTTTGTGTCTGTTTCTTTTCTAAAGAAATCTTCAAAGGTTAGTCTTTGTACATGTCATATTCCATGTAATATTTTGGATATTTTTATTGTGTTGTCTCCTCACTTCTAAGCTCTGAGCTGCTCTAAAAATGAGTCAGGAGTGTGGGTTCAACTGCAGCACTAAAGCTTTCTTTCCTGGAGAAACCTCAAAATCTTTCCTCCCCCAAATGCAGGCTGAATGCTCTGCCTTTGTCCTGGTTTCACACAGGAAGAGATTTGAAAGCATCTGCACAGTGTCACTGAGCAAAATGCTGTTCTTTGTGCTACCACAGTATGTGCAGCAAAAAATCTATTAAAGTAAGAGGAGTTAAACTCAATTCATGCTGGGGAAACAGAAGATGTTGCCTAATAATCGTATGTGAATTAAGATATATGTATATATAAATGAGCATTAATTTAAAAGGCCTCATGGCAAAAAAAGCAATTGCTTTCTTTACTGTAAACACTAAGATAATACAGAAAGAAAACACATTCCTTATGTATCTGGTAAGACAGACTTCTTAAGGTCTTCATGATGAGTTCAATGATTAAATATGTCTAAGATAAGTGCAATAACTAGACTTGGAACAGGGCTTCTATCAACAGGGCTGGAACATCATTAATTCTTGATTCTTATGCTGAAATTTTTATCAGACTTCACCTTTCACACCCTGGGGAAAAAACAAAAAAACAAAAACAAAAACAAAACCACAAAAAAAACAAAAACAAAAAAACAAAAAACAACAAAACCTAGGTTAAAAGAGAGTCTGTACCATTAGGAGAGCTAGAGAAATTATTTCAGTCTGAAACTAGATTGCATTCATTTTCTTTAGTTAGTATCTTTCAAAAGGTGTCACGTTCTGAATAAAATTAGAATTAGAGTATAGATAGCTAACTGGAGTATAAATGCTAAGTATTTGGCAGAGTATTTTATAGTTAAGTGGTTTAGAGTTGGCAAGATAAATGGAGTGTATTAAGAACGGCTTTGTTCCCTAGCAGAAGTGAAATACATCCAGTTCCTGTGTATGCTGTGGAAAAAAATAGTTACATAGTTGTGCAAAAAAGTGAAAGCATCAAGGAAAAAGAAATCCCCTAAAGCCTCTGCTCTGCTTTTTGCTTTCAGTGAGAAATTTGGGATTGTCTAGCTTATCAAGTCTAACATTCACTTTCATTAGTCAAGCTGCTTCAAAATCAAAGAAGGGTGGCAAATATTTACCTAAAGGAATGATGGGATTGTGTTATATTTATTTGTATTATGATGCCTACAACCTATAAAGACCCATTTCAGACAATTGTACAGAATTATTTCAAATTTTAAAATTGGTACATGTGTAACAGAATCTATGAGTACAAGAGGTTGTCCGGGCATTGCACACACGCTGTGAGTCATTCAGGTGTTTACATGTGGGTGTCTAATGCCCAGGGCAACTCAGGTCACTTTCAGCAGCTACTTTTAAAAAGGTATGGGTCATCCACAGCTCTATGATTGTATCTGTTATTGTATCAATGTGGACACTTTGGATAACTAGGGACTTCCTTAAGGCTTTGTTCACCTATCTTTTTATACAAATAAATCCTGTCCTTGCAGAATGTGTGGTCGTGCAGCTTGCATTTTTGTCACAATGGAGTCCAGGAGATTTTGACATTCTTAGTAGAGTGTGTGGCTGCAATAGTCACACAGTATAGCTTCCTCAGATAAAATTATATTTCCTCATAGTAATTTTTTAAATAATAATTTTCATGCTTTCCATTAAATTCATCAGCATTATTTGATGCACAGCAGTAAACCAGTGAGGATGTGTTTGCTCTACTTGGTTTATATTCTCATTCAATGACAATAGTTCTGAAGTTTCCTTCCTTTTACCTAACCTAATTAGTGCAACCTTTCTACATACAGTATTCTGCATAGCATAAACTCACACAGAATTATTGCATTGTTACTCTGATAGTATTTAGTGGCGCTATAGTTGGTGGAAATCGAGAAATCTGTTTATCTGTACATTTTAATGATGAAAAGTATATCAGAAGCGATTTGAAATGTTTTAATTTAGTGGGCAAAAATATAAAGGTGGGACAATTTACCACTTACTGGTAAAAGACCCAATGATGCTGCCTTGAAACACGTGCTAACATGTGCATTCTCATTTCTGATGGAAATGCACAATGCACCAAACTGAAGGATTGATATTTAGTTGGCTGAAGTTAACCTGTCTTCATAAAAAATGAGAAAGAAAAAAAAATTCTGAAGGTCTTTTTGTGTTTTATTGCAATATATGAGATTTCACCTTGACTGTATAATCACATGTAAATTTTTATAATCAAGAATCTCTTTTTTTACAGAAATGTATAAATTTTATTTTGAAATTGTGACCTACATATCTCTGCAAAAATCACTTTACATGACTCTTTCCATGATACAGACATATATTCAGACTTATCTAGTGCATTGCAAATATAAAAATTTTACCCATGTTGCTAGTAAAGACTTAACAAATTTGAAAAACAGGACATGTTATGATTCTCAGACTGGTTAGATATACCAGATGGGATTCCACCATATGTTTATGAGAAAAATAAATTCCTATTTTTGTTTTAGTTGCTGATACAGTGTCTGAAGTCTTATGTTGTATCCCTGTATGATCTCCTTGTCATACTTTGGAAAGAGTGCAGTATGTTTACAAGTCTTTTATAAATATATTGCAATACATTCATCATTTATATCTTCTTTTCAGAGACCATTCTTGCATTATTAACGGAACAAAACAATCTGTTAAAAAATTGAAATTTAATCTGAACATGCCCCTTTTCTGAAGGGTAATTAGAAATTAAATCAAACCACAAAGTAAAATTCAGAGACAATTTTTCAGCTAATAAAGTAATGCATGGCCTGCTTGCAATTTGAGGTCTCAAATTACAGAGATGGGGATAATTTGATGTTACAGAATGAGAGTCTAAAAACACTGCCTTGGTTTAGGTTTAGTACTCTTTTCTGGTGTGAAATAATAGGATCTGCTTATTTATTCCCTTCTCAACACATCTGAAGAAGCCCACAGAAAAGAACAGGTTTTAAATCTGACAGGAAATCAACGGGAAATTGCATTTAAACAAGCAAATTTTATGACAGCTAAGTATGGGAAACTTTGCTTGCATATTATGTAGTATTTGCAGTATTACAATACATTGTTGCATGATCTATCCGTTATTTTGATGACAAGATTCACTTCTACAAGGAGATATTCTCTTGATAGTAGTGAGTACAGTCCATTAATTAATTCTGCACATAGCCCATAAAAGAGCAGTGCTGTGCCTAAAGTGATATAGAGAAAAACAGGATTTTGTTGGAAGATGTTTGACAGCAAAAATATCAAGCTAAAATTTCATTGGTAGTGTTGCATTTAAAATAAATACAGAACCTGGACTGAATGTTCTGAATTTATAATAGATTTAAATCTATAAAAAGATTTCAAGGTATGGTGAATTTGCTATTGCAGCAACAGAATTTCTTGATGCCACTGCTTACACTTAGAGTAAGAAAATTGGTCAAGGAGGACAGAAAGAGGCTGTTCTTCAAGAAGTCTGTACTCCTCTAATATAACTATGGTTTTACTACTGCTACAGGATGAGAAAGACCAAAACTGTGATGTATATTTGCATGTGTATGCCGTGTCTGTTCAGAAGGACAATGCATGATTATTATTGTTTCCCACGGAATCGCTCCAGCATCTCTTAAACAAGACTTCTACATATCAGTTTGGGACAATAAAATTGTTAGTTTGACTTTCATAGCTAAGTTACTGGTAATATACAGATAGATAATTATTATTTAGACTGATAAAAGATCAATACTGTGTTATTTTGAATAATTTGCTGAAATAATCGTGAAACCTTTGCAGCCTGAAATATAATGGTACAATTTGTAATGGTACAATTTGGTTTGGTTTTGAAAAGCATAATTGAACATGGAATATCTACAGCCTGTTAACAAAGTTTATTAAACAGGGATAAAAGTTATAGCATACATCACAGAGTAGGAAGCCAAATGCTGGCTTGAGAAGCAATCTGAAAGGAACTAGAAAGAGAAGTATGCAATTCCTGAAAAAAAGACAACAATTCTTTCTCACCAGTAAAGTAAAGGTAAGAGAGGGGCAGCTAAATTTCAGATGTCCCAGGCTCTGTCAAGTTCTGGCACTAATTACCTAACTCTTGAGCAGTTCCCTATATTGCCCATTTTGATATTTGCCTGCATTTACATGCTGCATTTTTCAAGGCAACATTAATAATAAAATTTAGATATAAAATTGCACTAAACGTCAATACTTTGATAAAAGTTGATCCCATCTTAATGAAAAAACCTTTCAAAACTGTGTTCCACAGAGTATTTTCACAAGATATATTGAATAGTTTTGGGACTTTTCCCACATTTTAATGGGTTTTGCTTAGAGCAACGCCATAATTCTGGCCAGAAAAAATTATCCACTGCATAATGTCTAATTGTTTTCACTACTGTTACTATCCTCTTTGCCCTATTAGAGGGGAAAAAGAGCTTCCAGACCCGTTAGCAGATGCACTAATAATACTAATTCTGTATTTCTTAATAAACAGGTTGCTTATGATGTTGGTCTGTTTATATTTATTTGTGATCTGGGACAGCATTAGGATTTTTTTTGTTTGTTTATTTTTGTTTTATGTTTTTTTTTTGTTTTTATTTTTTTTTAGCCTCATCATATTACCTGTGAGGCTTATGAATCTAGAAAGGAGCAAATAGCTTTAAAAGAGCCGTATGTGGGTTGCAAAGCCTTTCTAGGAGCCCATAGGGGTCTCTGTGGGACAATCCATATGGCTGTGAGTTCTGTGTTGCAGCAGGCATAAAACAGCATCCCTGCCTTTGAAACAGACAGAGCAATTGAGATGAACTGACAGAGATGGAAATACTGCTGAAAAAAAGCCCAGTGGGAAATACTGTGGCTAGAGGAAGAGTGAACTATTACTGTGCACTTTATTATTCATTCACAGGGTTGATTTTTTTGTTGTTGTTGTTTGGTTGTTTTTTTTTTGTCACCTCTAGTTTCATTTTGATTTGATTCTTTTCAGAATTCTGAAGTCTGTAAACATTATCTTCAAATTAATTAAAAAAGACAAATAATTATGATTATTCATGTGTTTTAGAATACAATACAAATTCTCCTGAACAAAGTTTATTACTCTAGGCTTTTTTTATGATACTTAGAATATGAGTGAAAATAAGGTTAAATTTTCAACCACAAAATTTACTCGGAATTAAATTTTGAAAATTAGGGGGGTTTTTTGCTAAAAAAGTGTCATGGTTTTGCCATGATCTCACTGTCCAGTGGTCTGTTCTACAGTGTTCTGTTCTATACGGATGAGATTTCAATCTCAGTCTGGGTACCTATTCTACAGGATTTCACTGGCAGCTTTTTAGTAATGACTGCAGTCTAATTCAAATCTCATTTTTCACAGATTTCACATGGGAAATTGTATGCACGTAATGTAAAAGGAACCAAAGCAATATTATGGACAATGAAAGCACAATCTTAATTTTCCTCAAGTCCTAGACACAGAAGCTGCAGTAACTGCCTCTGGGATGTTCTTGGGTCTGTTTCACCACTTTGCCACCTGGGGAAACATGAGAGAATCAATACTCAGATTCTGGAGGTTATGCTTTAGAGGTTATTTCTTTTTAACAGAAGAATTGTGTTCCACTGTTTCCTCATAAATATAATCAAGGGAAAATATCTAGTGACAACTGAGGTAGCTAAATACTGCAGCTTTTCTTAGCTACAGATAAAAAAGGTTGTAAACCTTGCTCGACAGTGTCCACTCACAGCATGAAGGACAAATTTTTCATGGACCTTGCATTAGTGTGATGTATGGTTCTTTTTGCCCCCTTCCCCACAATAAATTAACTTCATCCAGGATAAATGTAAATACAAGAGCAAGCAGTAACATTATTTGATAATTTAATTCTTCTTCCCTGTGTCCTTGAAACTTTTCAAAAAGCACTGTAATCTTTTAGAGTGACTTAATGCATAAGGTAACAAAGTACTGCAAGATCCCAATAGTTTCACAAAATTAGACAGGCATTGATTTTAAACTGGAGGGGATTTTTTTCTCTTTGATTAACATCTTTCTTTGTACACTAAAGGAAATTTGATGGAATGCATCTGTCTCTGGGCTTTAAAATTATAATGCCAATTGAGATGTTTATTATTAAATAGTTGGCATTATTACATGTTATAAATTTTAAGATTACAGAGTTAATACATTCTGCCAATAAAATTAAGAATGCATGTACTGATCTATTTTCATTTGAGCATGAACAGAAATGGTTTTATCATTGATCATGTGAGAATATGCTACTTAAAGGCCTTCACCTGTAGAAATGTCTCAAATAAACATATGTGAACATGACTGGGATTTTATTTTTCTGAATGAATGTGTAATGCTGAATAATTCCTACTTGCATAATTTATGTCTTAGCATATAGTCTTCATTGGAGACATAAAGCTCCTTCAATTTTCAGAGGTCTGAATACAAAGTAGGTCTGCCCTGATGATATAATTTTGTACTAAGTCATATCTTGCATTGTGTCTAGAGACTTAAGAGGCAAGGATCTTGGACTTTTGGCTGTGACCACTGGGACATTCTTCTCATAATGGTAGAAAATACTGGAACCTTCATCATTCAGCTGAAGGAATTAACTCATGGGGATTAGCCCTGCTCCTTTGTGCCTTTTCTCCATCTTACCCTATGCTCTCAGCATATATGATCACCTGGTGGCCTAAATTAATCATAGTTCTAACAACTTCATTTTAACAGACCCTTGATGATGCTGGCTTTTTTCTCCTTCTGTCAAAGGTATGGGGTCTCTCATCTCAACTCTATTGTTAGGGAGATGTCATATCTTTTTTCTTCAACTAATCAAGTACAAACCCCAGGAGTTTTGCAAGTATCCCTTTTGGAGAGTTGAGTTTAAATTCAGAAATTAAACCTAGGAAACTGTCAGACTAAAACAGAATGTCTTTAAGCTTTGTTATTATTGGAAATGTGCAGGACATGATGATCACGCAGTCCAGTTCACATCTTGGAGGTTATTGGATTGAAGTCTGTGTACTCGTTAGGTGGCATTGCTGTGACTTTTGATTTTTATGATTCATAACACAGCACATGGACTTAAAATATTTATGAGAAAAGAAGCAGAAAGCTGAAAAACTTGGTTAGTACAGACACAATACTTTTCAGACACCATTAATATTGAATTGATATAGCTAGTAGAGGAAAAGTATCTCTAGCCCTTTTATTTCCCTGTTGGATATTTGGTTTTCTTTTTGTCAATACAGTTATTGCTGTAATTTTTGTGAACAATTAAGAGGGTATTTAAAGCATAGTTACCCCAAATTCTCCTTGCTGGACTGCATGTATGGAACATACATTATTATTTCACAGTTGGTAATCACTCTTGGAAATATCACTGCACATTAGGCCGGGTTTTATCTGATATAAACATATGTGGTTTCACAGATATATTTTATATTTTATAGTCCTCTTGTATATAATTTCCACAGGTTTATATTACTCAGAAATATATGTTTCTTTCTCGTAGGTAAAGTGTCTGAGCTGTATCTATAGACATGTAATATGCAGATGTGAAAGACCTGCTGAAAACTAATGCCCATTCACCAATATTTGGGAGAACAAACAGTTCTGTTTAATATTGGCTCAAAACTTAAGACTCCTGATGATAAATGCAGAAGCTCTGTTTCTCCTGTAATAGGTGACTGTTATTCAGCCTCAGACATAACACTAAGAGGCTTCCAAATTTTCCTCAGATTATTTTGTTACATTGATTTTAGTGATAATCATCTACACTTTCTCTATGCAGAAAACTAATGTATACTCCTATAGGATTTGAGGATTATCTGCCATGCAGATTCTCTGTAATAGCCATAATGATAGCTTTACCTCAATTTTAAATATCTGATTTTTCCAATATGGAATTTTTACCAGAATTTTAAAATTTAAGGTTGTAGGCAGATTTTGAATGAACTATATCTAGCTGTTAGCAGAACTAGTGAGAGAACATTCAAAATGTTTTCTATCACATGTTTGGGACAGTAGGAATAACCTTTGGTCTACACTTAGGAAAAGCATCTTGGACTCTTGTTCTCCTATCATGCATTCATATGTTATTACTTCCATTCTTTGAAAGTTGGGATCCTTGGTACTTTTAATATATTTTTAATATATTTGTGAATTAAACCCGCTTCAGTGCAAAAAAAAAAAAAAAAAAAAAAAAAGCATTACCTGTTAGATATTGTGATAAAGATTCTGTTTTATACAGGCAGTTTTACATAAGTGTACCGTACCTTGAAAAAAAAAAAAAACAGCCAAAAAACTGACCTGATAGCAGAGTATCCTTTGCAGTGAGAAAGAAAATTATAAAAGTAGAAGGTACTGCTGAGGTTCTGGTGAGACATAAAAGAACTCTGTTAGCCAGCCATATCAGGATATGATTTATTGTACTCATAGTTTATCATCCAGTGGCCATGAGTATATTAGACCTATCAAAACCAGATATCTGAATTCATGTTTTTTCCTCTATGGTGCTTGCATAATGCTCTGTAGCAATATGTATTGAAGAAAGAGATAACACTTCAGTACACGTGTTGCATAGCTTAAATTATTACAAAGTGCAAGAACAAATTTTGACTATCTTTTTTCATTGTTTCTAGATATTAGTTTATATGAAACATTCAACTCAGTGATGACAATTATTTGTCAATGTCCAAGACAAGAATACAAGTATGAATTTGACAGTGAAGATTTTTCTTGTAAAATTATATCTGACCATTTTCTTAAAATATTAAGGGCTAGTGACGATATGCTGATTTTGAAGATAAGTCAGCTTTTACTATGTAAGAACTTCTGTTCCATTCTGTTCCATATTTCCTTTCACATAATCTATAAGATAAACGGTGACTATGTGACTAGCTTAAGTATACCATAAAGCCTGAAAAAGAAACAAATATCTAGTACCTCCAAAATAAATGTGCTAAAAACCTAGATATATCTAAACAGCTCAGCAACAGGTTTCCATATCAATAACTTAGTCATCAGATTTTAATAGCTTCAGTGATCTAGGGAAATAGACTATATCCAACAAAATGCAAGTTTATAGCTCAGTGGATGGAGATTCAGGCTTCCATTATAAATAAATGGCATTGCATTAAATTGCCCTAGCCTCTTACTGCACAGCACCATCTGACACTAGTAAAATATTACTACATTACCTTGCCCTTTGTACCAACAGCAGCAGCACATATTGCCAACAACAACCGATTTGCCCCAGGGAACACTGGGTTCTTTCTAAACTGCAGTACTCATGAATAGAGGTGGGTTGATCATCTACTTTCTCCATTAATTTTCAATGCAAGAAATAGTGGCTTTTGTGGCAGAAAGATGGTAATTCAAATGCCTGAAAGGTCACCTCATTGAACCATTTTTGCTTCTTTGATCTAATAATTCCTGTATGACTATATTATATAAGTGTTGATTTACAGTATACAGCATGTACTGAGCATATATGATTTTTTTCTGAATAAAATACGAAAAAGTAGCACTAAAGACTTTAATTTTTTTAAAATAAAGAATCTTAGCCATTGACAGAAAGACATATGGTCCCCAATTTAGTAAATATTTTGCAGAAGATTATGAAATAAGATAGAGATTTTTCTCTTCACTGGTGGATTGCAGATGGGTGGACATACACATTATATGAGTATTCAGTATCTTGAACTTTCAGCATTATAAAGTTCCCTTTGGAACAAAACTAGGTAAAATTACAAAGGATGAAATTAAAGTACTCACAGGCACATACTGATAAATGTTCTAACATCAGTGTATGTTTGAAATATAATTAACATAGAAAGAAACATGATTCCTATTATTGTCATGCAATAAATATGTTATTTGACTGGCTTGTTTAACTTAGTTGACAAGTTAAAAACCTGTGTATGTATATTGTGATGAGGAAAAATACTGCAGCTCTTCAATCTCCTACATGTTTAGAAAAGACTACACAATTATTGCAAAATTTGTTCTATTTGATGTCCAAAAGTCTTGGTGACTTCATGGGCAATGTACTGAGTTGCTTCTGTCCTACTGGAGTGGGTTTGATATAAACTAAGAACATGTTACAAACTGCCCTTGGGATTGGGACACCTTGTATGTTTCACAGTGTTGTATCTGAACGATAAGAAAAGTTAGGCAAGCACTAGATGACTACAGGACCAGTCTGATAAAGTAATGCTATTACATACATAGACTAGGAGCTCAGAGAGTTTTTGAGTTCAAAATTTAATTACTTAATGACATTTATAACCACAGGATGTTGCCATTTTCATAATTTAGTTATGATTGAAATTTGAAAAGTGAGGAAGTTTTTCTACTTGTGCTCCATTTCTTTTTTCCCCATGGCATCTGTTACCGGTCACTGCCAGAAAAAAGACTTTGGGTAAACATACTCTTTGGCACTGAGGAAGTATTTAAATTACCTTTAATTCACTTAAGAAAACTATTGGATTACTTCTATAACCTTATAAATATACCGATTGTCGCTGCTCAAAGATTACACAATTTGTCTAAACAGTGAAATAGTTGACTCTGTGACTGAAAACATTTTTTATTCCCTGTTCTGACACTTTCCCCTTGCAGTCACTTCATCCTACAGAAATTCTGATGTTGTTGGACTACTCTACACTAGAAGTACACTGTATGACCCTAAGACACTAGTGTGTGATACAACCAAAGTAGTTTCTTAATATAGAAAAAACTCTATCAATTTGCCCTGTAATTGTTTTAATAATTTACCACAAAAACAAAAAAACACAAAACAAAAACAAAAAAACAAAACAAAACAAACCCCAAAAAACAAAAACAAAAACAAAAACAAAGCAAAACAAAAGCTCTCTTTGTGAAATGCAATTTGGCAATAGACTTTAAAGACTTTATCTTTGCTAAAAGTTTCCATCATGCATACTTCTTTATATCAGCATTGTTGTTATGGTTGGGAAAAATAAAAATAAAATACTGCAATTCTAAATTTTCAGCATAATTGATGCAATATTCAGAAGGATTTAAAATTGTGGATGCTTTGGCTGATATTTTCTCAGTAAGTTTTCACTCAGTCATTTAATGATGCTGTATATACTGCATGGTTTGAACCCAGTAACCCAAGTACCAGAAAAAAAAATTGTTCATATGACAAAAATGGTATACATACCCTTACTGCAGTCATGGCAATAAAATCAGTATAACACCAACTTAACAGTGCTCAACTGAAGCCACATATCTTGGTGACCTCTAAAATATGCATACAGCATTAGGGGACTGGGCATGATTTACTTACTATTCAGTCAGGTTTTGCAACCTTTACTGACCTCAGTTTAGTTACAGCTGCAGTTATCCTGATATCTATGCTAGGTGTCCTACTGCCCTTCTGCTCTGAACAGTAGGTCAGGCAAATCTCTTGGTGTCTGGAAATGCCACTTTCAGGTCCTAATGTTTGTTGTTCAAGGAAGATATTTATTCTCTTTGTTGCAATTAACTTGGTTTCCTGCTTTATGAGAGTCTCTCTGTTGGTGCTCTAAGTCTTAGAGAAAACTTCTCATAAACATGATCAAAACTATTTTATTCATAGCTATAATTCATCTGCTGAGCTTTCTTGATCATAACTCCCCTTGTTCAGAAAGAAACAGAACTATATTCCCAGAATCACTCCTCCCCTTCTCTTCAGAAGTAATCATATCTATCAGCCTCTTTACTTAGTCACTGAGAAAATTCACCCCTGGCTGTTAGGAACTGTAAATTGAATTGCAATACAGAATATAAAATATAAAGCCTCACATAACAAAACCTGGCTGCAATTTTAAGCACACACACAAAAGAAAAAAACCAAACCAAAACAAACACAAAGGGAGACTTGTAAAGCTGAGGGCCAGACAAGCAAAATAAAACAAAAACCAAACCAAAGGTAGCCTACTTCGAAATAAAACACTCCATATGTCTTCTAACTCATAAGTTTCATTATACACATTCTGAAATATGTTACCATGGAAGTCTGTTGTGCTTAAATATTGGTTGAAGCAGTGATGATATCACTTTGTTTGTAACTTTTTATCATTTTATCTTTCAGTTATAAGAAATTTGGGTAGCATGGGAAAATATAGGCTTGGTGAAGCATAAATAGATGTTGAGTAGTAATTTTCTACCTGCTACTACCTGTGCAAGTAATTTTTTTTATGTTCTCCATCACATGGGAATTATACATGTATTTTGTGGATTAATGATGCGAAAATTCTGAGGTACATTTTCTGAACATGTAGAGTGTTATGTAAAAATTAAGACTTAGATCCACACAAGCATTTAAGCACTGAACACCTGTCAATACAAAATTAAGTGCCTAGTTCATATTGTGCAATCCTGACCTTTTGTGCTTCTTTGAAACTTTTGTATTTCCTTTAATCAAGCAGTCGTTGCTTGTCGAATGTGTTAGGGACCAAATTCACACGGTGGCAAGAATTTTTCAAATGTTACAGTTCATTATAACTATACTTTCAATTTTGTACAATGCATTTTCCATCCTAAGGCCTTATGTAGCTTTCTGTTAACATAAGTAAAAATTAATAAGAAAATGGAAGCCTTTAGTCCCAAAGCTGCATTGCTGTTTTGGTGTGCATGTTCAATTGCAATTACTGCTCTAGGGAGCACTAAGTTTGCAAAGGTTTTGGTTTGGGGGGTTTTGTTGTTGCTTTTGTTGTGGTGGTGGTGGTTTTCGCTGTGATTTTTTTCCTCAAAAAAAGAATGCAATTCGTCTGGTTTTAGTCTACAGAAATAATTACCAGTTCCAAAGGGGTACACCCACCTGGGTGCATCGTGAGTCCTATGAATAGAAGAGATTTCTTTGTAACTGCGCAGAAGAAAAGAGAATGAGATTGTAAGGCTCAGTGAGAGAATGGTTTGATAAACCTCCAACCAGAAAGCTCTTTTCTTCAGCATTTTGCAGATAGCTCAGTTTGCAACAAGACCTTGAGTGCTGTTTCTCTATTTCTATGCAGAGGTTTCATTCAGCTGCCAGCTGCACAGGCCTTTGTCCCCACTGTCCAGTCTCATGCATGAACTGTTGCTGTTTGAACCAAATATGTGTGTAATATACTGCTACGATCAAGGGAACAAGCCATTAAGTAAAAATGAATTCCCATATTCTTTCACAGATAAAGAAACATCATGCTGAAGGCATTAATGGTGTATTTGATACCTCTAACACAGAAAATAGCTTCCAATAATGACATCATCTCAATTTAGATGGTAAAATAAAGAAGTTATTTGTCATTCAACTGTTTGCATCTTGAAAGAATTAGTCTGACTCTCACAAGTCAGAGGAAACAAACACGCAATAAAAGGGCAAGAAATGGAAGAATAGGTACAAAAAAGAATCATATAAATAAAAATATTGTTGACTACTGGTTCTTCATTACTCAAATCAATTACTTTTACTAAATCAATCTTTTATTTTACAAATAAAAAGTGGTTGTTGAATTACATGTTGGTAACTTACTTGAAAGTATCATTATAAAAATGTAATGAGCATAATGTTTAAGGCTTTTAGTGTCTGTCTTGATGTTTTAACCAGAGACTTTGTTGTCTATGTAACTTGACTTAGTTTGGGTCTAGTCTAACACACAGGGAACAAAAAAGAGGTATTTTGTTCACTGACTTTCCAAAGATTGTGGTGTTTTTCTTTTTTTGTCAAACTTTTGTAACTGTTAAGTGGAAAAGAATCAGTTTAAAGGCTTTGGCTTAAGACAGCACAAAACCACCAGGGAAATTCATGTGTACTAGAGAAGCCTCTTGGTCCACATAATACAGTCGATAAGGCTGGGACTCCCAAGGAGGGGTCTTAAGGTCCTTGTTTTTAGCTTTGTGCCTGTGATGCCTTTTGGACTAGTGCCATGTGTTTCAGAAGCTCCTGAAGTCATGAGGGACTTGGCATCACAGAAGAGGATCCTTCATAAAAAATTAGTAGAGGCTCATTTGATTCCAGTCTATAAAGCTGATTCTATCTGAGGGTTTCTGATCTCACATATATTTTTAATGAGGACTGAAGAAAAACTGCTTGCAAAGCTCTCTTACTGTAACTGTTCTGTGGGATTTTTTTAAAATAAATTAAAAAAAATGATGAAATGAAAAATTATGAAACTTGAGACTAATAACAAACCTTTTTTTAAATAAAGCTAAGACACCATGAAGCAGTATTTCTTCTTAAATGATGTCACAGTTACGATTTTTTAAATTCAGAATCATTCTATATTTTTAACTTGCTCAAACTTGCTGCATTGCAGTGTTGTGCACATTTGTAATTTAATGTTGGTAAATCTTTCCAAATTATAACTTTGCCATTTAAACAGAGATATGCATTTCAGTTTGAAAATGTAATGATCACAAAACCCAGGAGGATCTTATTTAGATGAAACAGCAGAGTAGAAGTCAGGAACAATTATTTGCATAATCAACTAGAATTCATTTTTTTTGTGTGTGTTTGTTTACCCACTGAACAGTTCTGACAACATAGCAACCATGTACAGATATCTGATTTCAGTGCAGCAGTCTACTCATGGGTCTATCGTTTTCAATTCTACTGGTGGGGCTTCTGTAGAGTATAACAGAAATGTTATTACAGGTTCAAAGTCATGCAGTCAGGGAACAAAACCAAGATAGTTAAGACTCATGGTTATGGTCTGTGAGGGAGGTTTCTCTTTCAGAGGTGTGTTCACACTTACACTTCTGACAAAATATAGTTCATGATGTGTAACAAAATATATCTAGGATAACTCAAACATGTCCATGAGCAGAGAAGGGGTTACTATTGCCCTCTGAAATAATTCCAGGAGTGCTTGGCACAGGATGTTCAGAATGCTGCCAAGTCACAGATTTGCTATGTAGTCTGTAGTTTCTTTTCAATTTCTATGTTAGTGCTAGAAAGGGAGTTGTTTTTTTTTTTTTCCAGACCTGTATTTTTTCTCCAAGATAGCCTGTCACAGTTATAGTTAAATGAAACTTGAAAGGTATTTAAAATGTAGACCTTGCAGTCTCATTAGATGTTTCATCCCCAACATTCTCCATTTTCAAAGTAATTTCTCTGGATCAAGGGTTCTCTCCAGATCGTGGAATGGCTACAGAGATTGTCCTGAAAAATACTCACCTGGGGAGCATTGTGCAAGTGTTACAGTTAATTTCTTTTGCTTAATCTATATTTTAATTGTCAGTGTTTCTCTACATAAAAACTATCCATTTGGGAAGTATTTTAAGGCCCCTTTTGATTTGTTTCAGTGCACCAACAAGAACATCTGTACAAAATATCCTTTTGTTATGGTTTATGCTTACTACCCTATGATGTGCGTAAAGAGAAATGCTGGTTTTTTTTCCTTTTAAATAAGGGGTTTTGTATTTTTTCCAGTAAATAGAGGCAATTTTTAAGGAAGACTATTTCTTTTTCTAAAGTGGAAGTGTTTTTTGTATTATCTGTAAGTGCCTTAATAAGTGCAATGCAGTCTGTTCATAAAAAGCTTTCTCTCTTACCAATGAAATAAATAAACACTTAAAATTTTAATGTAGCCTAAAAGCATCCTTATATTTTTACTAATATCTGCTAAGGATAATATTCTTGTATGAAATTAGCATTATGAAATTAAAAATGATATGCAATTGTTCAACGTTCTCTTTTGTCCTCTTAACTGTCAGAACACTAAATCTGTGTTTGACAAGTAGGTAGGACACAGTAATTGAACTTTTCTTTAGTAAAAGAAAGAGGAGATTATTAAAGATTTAACTAATACCTTTAAGTACAAACATTTATCAAAGCAATTTAAGTAGGAGAGGTCTTTTGTTTCTAATCCAGACCAGGTTTAATCTCTGTTTTCCCGTTCTTGATAGGGTAATTTACATTTTTCCAGATGTTGAGAGGACATACTACTTAAATGTAGATTACTAATAAGAAAAGGCAGTCACAATAGATCAGCTTGCATTGGGGTTGAGTGATATGCAGGAAATAATTTTCTTCAGGCACAGTGATTGAATTACAGAACCTTTAGAGCTGAAGAATCTGATTTCTGTGAAAGGCCTTGAACCATCATGAAACCTAACCTTGCCACAGCAGTTTTACTCATCATACTGTAATTACATGGGGAGAAGCAAGGTGCAGAAGGGAGGCTGCAGCACATTCTTTAACTAATATTATTAATTTTACATGGAAGTAATGGAATTACATTACAAACATTTAATGCAACAATCTCAAACTTCCCTGCCGAGACCACCTTGAAATATTTGGCACTGCATATTTTTTTCAGAGAACATCCCAATGAAATATCTTGACAGATAGTCCTGCTTCAAACTATGTATCATGATGGGATAACCTGCTATTGCTTGATACTTCAGGGCAGTTACCAGGTTAAATTTAGATTAAAGGTGGATTTATTTACAGTTTCAAATGACTTCACTTTGAATTCTGGTTTCCTTAAAGGTAAGAAATCTCCAAACACAGGAATCTGCAATGCCTTACATAAAACTGAAAATACAAGCCTGGTTGTCACAGCATTAAGCTTCTGAATGCTTGACTTATCAGTAGATAATTTTACAGGAAGCACAAAGAAAGTGTCCTAGATAGCAAATATGAGTGACCAATTATAAGCCCAGTGCAGACTGAGAGCTTTGTAAATGCAAGTAAATTACCCAGATATGAGTTCTAACTTTGTTACCTTTCCAGCTGCCATGTCTCTAATATTAATCTAAATTATATGATTTTCAATAGGATAATTTAAATAAAAACCATTAAATCTGTTTCACTGGATTATTTCTATGTGCCCAGATATTAATATAGTAAGTTTCTAATCCACTGGTTGTTTTGTGGGTATTTTCCTCTCTTAGCCTAGCCTTTGATATCAGTAGGCTGACAATCTTTGTCCACAATAAATTACATTGTTCAGAGGTGTTGATAATTCTAGAAAAGTGTAAAAGGGATTTTGCTGGCTTATTGATGCTGCTTTCCCTATTAACCTCTTTTTGAATTAAAGAGTTGGGACAGCTCTCTTGACAAAAGATTTCAGATGCACAGAGTAGCTATGAACCAGATATGCCTGGCTTCTGATTCTTTATTTGTATTTCATATAATATACAATTTCATAAGGCATTCATAAGGGGAATATAATGGAATAATTAATAAATCCAAAGAAGCTGTGATCTGAGAATATACTGCATAGATAGAAAAATGACTACATGTATCAAGCTAAATATTTGATTTATTAGATTTATTCCTTCAGATGAAGTCTGCATATTAACAGTTTTCTGCTTTTGAAAGTAGTGCTGCTGACTTACGATTTCTAATGAGCACATCCAACTGTCAGCAAGTTTTATCATTCTGTATTGCATATATAAGTTGTGTGCCTGCTTTGAACTTTACAAAGTTTAAGTTCAAATGTTTCAGAGTAATTAAAACAAAACAAATCAATTATTCCTCGTGGCCATTAAATCAATGCCATTTTTTTGTCTGTATTCAGTTATGATTGCTTCTCTTGGCTTGCTGGTTACTTTTTTGCTTTTAATGCTCTCAGATATAATCAGAGAGAATTGCATGGCTTACAATCAGAACCCTGTCTTGTGCCAGTTTGCCTTAATCATGTGTTGTGTGGGGTTATGGAGTTGTGCTCAGCAGAGTGAGGAACCCTCGGAGTGATGTCATTTGTCTATCAAATTCACGGTTGTGTGTGATGGAGCCCTGCTTTCCTGGACATGGCTGTGCACCTATCTGCCTGTCCATGGGGTGTGGTGAATGAATTCCTTGTTTTGTTTTGCTTGGGCATACAGCTTCTACTTGGCCTACTCAAGTGTCTTTATCTCAACCCCTGAGTTTCCTCATTTTACCCTTCTAATTCTCTTCCCCATCATTTTGTGGGAGAGTGAACAAGTAGCTGGGTGGCGTTTAACTGCCAAATGGATTAAACCATGACAGCAAGCTAAAAATTTTTACCTCATGAATAGTGTAAGTGTGTAAGTTTATTGCTCTTTAGAATTGCAATGAATTCCTTTCACTCCTAAATTCTCCTTATGTCACAACTCATAACTGGTGAAGACTTCATGGCTTCACCTGATGAACTCCTGCTATTGATATGACTGTTAGTAAGCGAATTCAGGCCATTTTGCGAAACAATAAATTTGGCTACCAAAAATGTTAATTGCTGTTTTATGAGGCAAATTTGAAATATATAGACCTTAGTGCAGTCTGTTAGTTACACAAGATACTGCTGCATTCTTCAATGGATACATCTTTCTGTATATATTACTATATAATGTATAATATATATATTATTATTATATAATGTATGTTATATGTAGTATATATTATATTATATATTATATATTATATATTATATATTATATATTATATATTATATATTATATATTATATATTATATATATAATATATGTAATTTTCAAGGAAAATTATTAGTCATTTTATAAACTTGAAATAATTGTATATATTGAGAAATAGCATCACCTGAGAATCCCCTTGCATTAAACACTGTTGCTTATCAAAGTTTGGGTTTAATATTTTCAACTTTGTAATTAGTTTTGGGGTTTTTTCTATTTTCCAAATGCTATTATGGTGATTTTGTGAGATGTGACAGATCTTAAAATTGCACTTTTTTCTAAATAAAAGATCCTGTCTTTGGGAAGCTTCTATTCTCTTTAGGCCATTGAAGCAAATCTATGTTTACTGATTCCCTAGATGAATCAGGATGAATTACAAATAGGAGAGCAAAGAAAACACTCTATAAATACACTGAATTCCTTTGGGTACCTCAGTCCATTCTCTTCAGTTTAGCACATTGTCTGCAAACATCAAAGAGGTTCTGTAAGTTTCCAAGTCTGCTGGATGATTAGGGAATTGTAACTTTACAGTTTTGCTTGCATGTTGGCCTTCAGTATTCTTGAATGAAAGAGCTACTGCAGATTTTCAGAAGTTTTCCTCCATAAAGGTTGGATGCAGAGAGTCTCTAAACTTTTGGAAGGTGATAGAAGGGAAGTCTGATAAAGATATTAATCATAATTTTGGATATCATGGTGGTGAGCCACAAATAGTTTAAAGAGGTAGAACAGGACCAGAGGAGACTTCTTTGTTATAGAGCTCTTTTATTCATTTTAGACATTTTGTCTACCATTGTTCCTGTTGGTTTTCTCCTTAGGGCTGAGCAAACAATTAGGTACAGGAAGACAAAAATAAGCTGTCATCCCTCTGTCGAAAAACAGGTAATGTATGAGGGATCAGGCAGAGCACCCTGGACAGTCTGACTACTAATGGCCAGAGATCTTACTCATTCCAATCAGCAACACACAATTATCTCACTGAAAATATTTAAATATCTTCTGTTTCCAAATGAAGAGCATAAAAATAGAATTCAGGGAAAAAAATCTCAAGGGACAGTAACTGGAAAAAAAAAGGAAGAGAGTGAGTGTTGTACTACTGGAGATAACAAATATAGGAAAGCCAAAGTGTGGCACCAAAGAGACCATTCCTAATGTGACAATTTGTATCAGCCAGTGCATAAGACAATGTCAAGAAAAGTCTTTGTTTTGACACAGTATGGCTGTTCAGGTTAGAGTTTCCCTTTGGATAATGTAAGTTGACTCTGGAACATAAACACTTTTCAGTAACTAGCCACCATCCTCTGAAAATCCGTTGATAGACCTAGGTGTGTCCAAGTCTAAAACAAAGTTTGAATATAGGTCAATTGAGAAAGGAACTTTCACAATCTGAAACAGATAAATTGCATCTTGGTGCCAGAATTGCTTTTCTTTTCTCATCCAAACCAAAAGTCCAAATTATTTAGAATGAGAGAACAAGAAAACCCTGAAGAATCCTTAGAGTTCTGTACATTTTAAAGTGTGGAATACCGGAATATTCTCCATCTTGTTATCTTTGTCCTATTAGCAGAAATTATACCATCACCAATTAATCTTTGATTAATTTCCGCCTTGAACTCTAGCACTTTCATTCCATTTCTGACTTCAAATGTAAGCCTATTTAAAAATGCAATGTTTTTTCTTTGATATTTTACTCTATGGCCATACCATCCATGCTTCGTCAGAATGCCGTTGTGCTAAAACCAGAGTATTGAATAAGCTATTATTTATATATTCAAGTCAGTACATGAGAATGACCCAGAAATCTAGAATCCACTTGATTTTTTTGTCCTTTCAGCTACAACTAGAGCTGATGATTTCAATTTTGCTACCTTCGTTCCATCTTTGCCTATTTCTGTTTAATACAAATCTTCAGCATCAGATTAAAAAAAAATCCATTCTTTCTTTAGATCAACTTTACTAATTAACATTATTCTAGTTTGTTGTGCTTCAGAGGAAATCTCAAGAGCTCCATACTTCTTCCATCTTGGAAAACTACTACAATGCTCAGATGCAATTAAGATACCAGCCTTGAGGAAGGGCAACTTGTTCATGGAAAACCAATGTCCCACAAACCATTCATTTGACCTAGTTCCTGTTGAAAAAACCTAATTCTAGTAGATTGATTTGCACGATATTTTTCTAGAGTTTATTATGAAATACTTAGTAAAAAATAAATCCAGACCAATTATTAATTTATCCACTGCGTTGGGTATGTAAGAGTTATGCTTTAAATTCAGTGGCTGGATTTTGAAACATAAATCTCTCTTCCTCTCCTTGCTGCTAACCTCCGTGGTAACCAGTTCCTCCTTGTTTCATCCCAAATAAGCTGTTCATATTTACTAATATTTTTAGCCTGCCTGGGCAAACAAATGTCAGCTCTAATTAATGCCCAGTACTCATGGATATTATCATGTACTTTGTTTTTGTAGATCTGCTTTCAAGCAAAATACTAGCATATTGTGAGTAGGTTCTTTGGTAAAATAGGTTCTATCTGTTTGTACAGTGTTAAGTTATTTTTTGCCACCATATATCGGTTTAACAAGAGTGTATATCACCTGTGAAACTGCAGGTGAATAGGGCAGATGAATCCTAGGAAAATTCCTCTAGGTATATATAAATAATTAATATTGACATACATTTATTCATCTGTTGTTGTGGGGGTTTTTTGGGTTTTCTTTTTGGTCAAAATATTCTGATTCTGTGCTTTTTTGAGACTACACCCAATATAGACTGAGGTTAACAGAGAAAATAATATAATTTTAATAGAGATCAATTCCATACAGTGTCAAACCTAAAATATCCATTTTAATTGAGAAGTATTATTCATTACTTTAAGCTTTGGAAATCTTTTTTAAGTATGAACAGATTTTTTGTTGTTGTTGTTGTTTTAGTTCATTCTTCATTACCTTCCTATAGGGAGTTAATGTTTGACCTTTCTTTTTGCGTTCTTTTAATTTTCCTCCTGTTATCTTTGCTAGGCTTTTTTTCCCCATTTGTTTAGTTTGTTTATTTCTCCTATTTTCTGTTTTTAACTCCATTCCGGTTTGGTTTCCTGAGACATTTAAAAGCCCAGTACTTGAGTTTCTGACAACTATAGTTAGTGTCAGCTCTCTTTTTCTTCTTCTGCTGAACCAGCTTTTAAAAGCCACACCAGCTCTCTCAGCAGGTGACTGCTGACTTGTTCTGCTGGAAAATCATGTCTTTCCAGACAGTCAATGCCAGAGGAGGAAAGCTGCCTTGTGGCAGTTTTAATGACCTAAATTGAACTGGTACAATTGGGTGAGGAAAGCTTGTGCATTACACAGCTGATTAAGAATTGCATAATCTATAATTCTATTGCGCCAGAGACTGCCAAGTGACTCTTCATGTCAGTAAATGAGGACAATATATATAGCAGCATGGAAATTCACACTTGAGGCTGTTTCTCAGTGTTTTACAGTTACCATATTTTTCACTAAAACTTATACCTGAGAAAATAAAAGGATATCAAAAATGTATATTTTAAAGTCAGGAGAGCACCAAGTTGCCATTTATCTTCATTTTCTGACAATAAATCATGGGAATTTTATTCCCATGGTACTAATTAAGAATATTCTGAAGAAGTGACTTAAGTCCTGACTCTGGCTCTCAAAGCAGTCTGCTGGGGAATATCCTCTGATTTCAAAATATATTGTAGACTTTTTTTACTTTTCTGCAAAGAAGAAAGATTTTTAAATATTTTTAAACTATTTTCAGCCTACTTTGGTTACATTAGCTTCTTTCTTGTTCTCTTTTGGCCATGATAGAAAGTTTCTTAGGTGGAAAAGCTTACTTGTACGAAAGTGGACATGATACTGGAAGAGATGTATAGGGATAGGGATGAGGCATCTTGGCTGAGTTGTTTACATGTTTACAGAGGAGTAAGAGAGTAAAGAACGTGTTTCTCAAAAAATTTACAGCTTTATTTCAATTCCACAGAAATGGAATATAAAAAGTGTTTTTTAACTGAGAGAAACTGTTTGTTCTTCCTTTGCTAGTCCTTTCCTGCCATGTAGGGCAGATTGTTAAGTTACATGCTCATAGTACTGAAATCCCTATCCAGCCCTTCTTATTCAAGCAGAGCTGTCACTGATTTCAATGGCAACTCTGCCTGATTAAAGAGAATTGAATACAGCCCTGAAGCAATGGTGTTTTGTCCTTGTCTTTGCGCTTCTGGCCCTTAACCGTTACTTTTAAAGAGCTTGAAGCAATACTGGCACCAGCAGTGTTTCAGGTGAAAAAGCAAAAGGATAAAAAACAGTATCATGAGCTGTTTCAAGTAAGTGCTACTGCAAGAAAAACCAGTGCGTATCATATTGAAATAACAAGAAAAATGAAGAATGCTCAGAAATATTTTTCAACTTTCTGTAATGTTTTAGATACATTAGATTTAGACCTTTGTTACTTCTTCTATTTACATTCATACAAATATGTTAAGTGGAACAACAGGCATATGTTTATTCCAAGGTTATCACCATTGCATTGCTATATCCATTCCAATATTGCAGAAAATGTGACTAGTTATTTTTTTAATTGCCACACCAGAATTACTAAATAAAATGTCAATGATACTGTGTTGTATATAAAGAGCTGAGGCAGGGATTCTTGGATTTAAGAGCAAAACTGTTCACAGTATTAACTGAGAAATATGATTAAATAAGGATTGGAATTGAAGTTTTCAATATTTGAACACAAAGGTCCACAGCAGTGGGATTGATATGACTAAATATAAATAGCATATAATTGGTCCAGCACTCTATAGTCTTTTTGTAGTCAAGTAAAAAATGTCTGATTTTACAATTGGATTAATACAGTTTGGGCCTCTGCTTTCAGGTAGAAATACCACTACATGTACGGAAAGGAGACTATCCTGACTATTACAGGGAGGAACCATGTAATTTCGATCAGATGAACATATTTAAAATACACTTGTTATTATATGTAAGTGCAGAATCTTAACTACTGGATATGACTTCATCTTGGGCAGTAAGACTGTTAATAAATAAATAATCTAACATGCTTATTTCTCCTCTTCTGTTCTTCCACTTCCTAAACAACTCCAGCTCAATCTTAGAAGTCCCTGGCAGAGGAGTTTCCATGTCCCAGATTTTACCTTATACTGATCTCCCTCAGGCCACCTCTTATTTATTGGTCAAGTATTGTTCTTATCATCTGCTTTATACAGTAAAATTATACATTAAAAGTGTGTATTGGTGTTTTCAAAACAAATCTATGTCTATCATTTTATTCAAAAAATAGAGAAGACATTAAAAAAGGGTCAAATCAACAGAATCCTATGCTGCACATTCTTCCTCTTCCTGGTGGTGTTTGTTTGTTTGTTTGTTGGTTGGTTGGTTTTTAAAAGAATGCTAAAAAATCTCCTTGGTAACATATCTGCTTGGAGACATCAAGACAAGTGTATAATTTTTTTTCCCAATTCCAGACTATTTCCTTTAGTATACACTCAGCTTTAGCTTGAATCCTTTGTTCAATGCTCTCTTTCTGTTTAGACCAGAAGAATAGGTCAAAGGTCCTGGTTCTGGAAACTGATATAGAGCTATTTTGACAGAATGAAACTAAACAGAAAATAAATTTCCCACTGGGATACCTTATTTCCTCAACAGTTTTCCCTTGTTTTAAGGATCTAAGGAGATAAAACAGCACCTAAATGAGCTAGATGTTTCAGTCAGAGTATTATCACTTCTATCTGTCTGGTTTTCCAATAAAATCTACACAGAGACTACCTGTCCTTTTCTAACAGTTGGAAGATTTAGCAAAATACTGAATTCTGGATTTGTGTTCTCATCTCATAAGTTGTTTGGGGTTTTTTTTATGTCTTGATGATCCCATCAGATTAAGCCATCACAACTCAATTTATTTCCACTTTTATTTTTAATACAGTAATTTTTTTAGCAAACCCAGAAAAAGAAAATAATAACTTGATCATTACGACATGGATTCATGTTTCCCAAATCATATAACAATTCACAAAGTTGGTTGCAATTTACAGACTGGTGTGTTGTGGGTAACAATATTTCTACTAGTAGAATGTTTTATGTATCACCCAGCAGAATACAGTTAATAATGCATTGCATAGCATTTTGAATAATTTTAGCAAAGGAATAATTTTAGCACTATAAACTTACTTGAGATGAGTTTTCCCCAACACATCTTCTTTATGGCTTTGCTCATAAACTCATAAACTCATTACCTATCTTATCGACATACTTCTCTAACTTTCTTTTCTGAGTAAATATAAAGCAAAATGAAGTAAATTTAAAAGATTCTTTCCTAAGTGAAAACTTGGAAGTGTTTGCAGAATGCATTCTAAAAAGCTCTTAAAATTGAAGCTTATTCAATACACCTGATTTGACTGGAATTCAAATTAGAGATTTGGTAAAAAACTGTGCATTTCTGATCTTCTGCTTACTTCCTCCTCATTATTACATTATCTCTTTCCTCTGCTTGATTCCTTTTGACTTCTTTTTTCTCAAGCCTGGTTTACCAAGACTGCATTCTGACAGCTATATTTGTTAGAAGTAATATTTCCTTAATTACACTGAAAAGTTTATCAGCTGATGCACCTTTCACTTATATTTCTCTTTCACAGATAAAAAATGCTGGCAGCTCTAGACATCCCCTATTAAAACTCTTGTCCTCTTCCTTTTCAATTTTCAGTTGACATTTCTACTGACAAAAAGTTTTGTATGTTAATCATAAAGTGTGCGACTTTATATCTGTACTACCCATATTTAATTTGATGTCTATTACCATGATTCTCAAGGTCGTCATTTCTGTATTATTTCTAAGCACTGCTTGATGATGTTTCCAATGTAGTGTCTTCATGAATATGTTTCCAATATCCATGCCAGTATCACTAATGAAATTATTAAATAACAATGATCTCTGAGCTGATCTTTGATTTGTTGGCAGCCAGACTGATACTTTTCTGTTTTAGTTTTTTCCTATTTACATCTTCTCTGTTGCAAGCTGTCTATTCACCTTATAATTCCTCTATTAATCTCTGGATTTTCCCCTTTGTAATATTTCCAGTGTTGTGTCCACATTAAACGCTTGACTGAATCATCAAATCACAGAACTGTTAGGGTTGGACTCGATTTCTGGACATCATTTGGTCCAGCACCCCTGCCAAGGCAGGGTCATGTTGCTGTTAGGGACATGAAAGAGCAAAGCAGGGAGCAGAAAGGTCAGTAGGAAAGCTCTCTACTTTATTTCTCTGACTCCATCTATATATACACTTTTAAAAGCAGGGCAAAGAGTGGCTACACAGGTTGCCACCTCTTCGACCTCATTGGTGAACATCACCATCAATCATCTTTCTCCTCCCAGAGGAGAAATATGTAAACAAAATAGGTAAGTTATAAAAATATATAGTGCTTTTGAAGCTGCGTGAGAACAAAATGCAAAGCAGGCAAACTTGAAGCAACAGGGTCAGCTAGAGCAGATGACACAGGAATGCATCCAGGTGGACTTTGAAGGTCTCTGGAGAGGGAGACACAGCCTCCCTGGGCAGCCTGTTGAGTGCTCTGCCACCCTCAATGTACATCCTCATGTTGAGGTGGAATTTCTTTTGTTTTAGTTTATGGCCTAGACTTCCTATCCTGTTGCTGGGCACCACTGAAGAGTCTGGTGCTTTTCTCTTGGCACCTACTTTTGAGATATTTGTATGTATTGATGAAATCTGTTTTCAGTCTTCTCTTTTCCAGACTAAACTGGTCCAGGACCTAAAATCTTTCCTCATGAGAAAGATGCTCCAGACTCCTTATATGTTTATGGCCCTCCGAGGACCCTCTCCAGCATCTCCTTGTTTTTCTTAGGCTGTGAAGACTGGGATGGATATGGCCTCCAGATATGTCCTCATTTTGACCTCCTAATGGTCAATTAGAGGGAGAGGATCACCTCTCTCAACCTGCTGACCACATGCTTTTTGATGCACCCCACAACACCATTGACCCTCCTGGCCACAAAGGCACACAACAGACCAAAATTCAGGTAGATTTGGTTTATCACCTTTTTTTTTTTTTTTTTTTTCCCTTGTATAACAATGACTTTATTGGAAAATGTTATAATATTAATCTGTCGTAATTCACATTTTCAAACTTGTGTTACACATTTTCTCAATTTCTGTATTCCTCTGTGTATTATCCTCTTCTTCAAAGTCTTCTTAACTTCAGGAGTTTAAGTCTTACTAAGATCAAACATACAGACATCTAACGGCTCAGATCATAATTTTCTTGACTGAAAGTTTTCAGAGTGTCCATTGAATAATACCTTCCTGAGATCATGAAACTGGAAACATCATCTGCTATTAAGACTTAAATTCCAGTTTTTTAATCACCTTAATGACTTAAGTGTCTTTGCTCCTCTTAGCCATCTCCATGTTTGCAAGTGACTTGCTTTTGCTATTGATGTGATCCTTTTACTTGGCAATATCTTGCTAGTTTTGGGATATATTTTTTCCCGCAGAATCAGTCTCCCCTTGCCTCTGAAGAATTTCACTTTGCCTCGTAGATTCCACTTTTAAAATCATGGAACATAGAAACTGGTAAAAAAGAAATAAGAAATAGCCATCCTTCTGCAATACAGACCCTTGATAATATAATAACATTTGTCTTCAGGAAACTCCAGGCATTCCAGAAAACTCAAGACTCGTTTCTGCACATGCTCAAAGATTTTAGTTATCATTCTACCTTTTAAGTTTGAACACTTTGGATTTGGCTTTTGGCTTTATTTTAATTTGTTTGTGTTCCTAGTAAAAGTTTATTTTCAATTATTAGCCTTTCAACTCTATACTGCCCCTAAAACAAAGACAGTTGTGTTTTGTTCCTTTAATTTGCTGAAAAAATTGCAAACCTTTTCCTTGTGAATATCTGAGCAATTATTGAAAACATTACTCAATTTGAAGCTTAAATGAAAGAGAGATTAGTTTTAAAAACAACTTATTAAGTTTAATGGGGAAATTTCTCAAGCTTCTCCAAGAGTTTTCCAGATGGATTTTTCTCTCTTCTATAGTATTGAGTATTTTGTGTCTGCCCATTTCTCCTATTCTAAGCAACCACATTACTGTGACATTTCTTCCTCTTTTACTATTTGCTACTTAGACTTCTCCTGTATTGCTGATCTTAAGTGAGCATGAATGTTTTTACTTGATAAAGTAAAAGCTTATTTGGTTTTAGAATGTTGTTGGATAGCTGTGCTCACAAAATAAAAGAGCAATCACAACAATATGAATTAGATGCTCATTTTGAACATTAAATGTTCCCAATGTACGACAGGTGTTTTATGAAGGGATATATTAATATGTAATCCGTGTAACAGAAACCTTTGCTTTCAAGTCATGAAGCCTGATTTAATTTTTGTACAAGGTTAAAAAAAAAGTGAAGAATTAAATGTTGTTCTGTAGCAGTCTGTGAAACATGACGGCTATATGCTGCTAGGACATGATCGACAAATATGATGAATCCCCTTAACACCTCATCCACTCAACCAACCAGGTGTTTGCAACCAGAAATTTAAAACAACAAATGACAAGGGTAAGGAGTTTTCCACAGATTAACTGCAGCAAGATGGTGGAAGACAGACAAAAAAAGATGAAAATGTTTGGTAAAAATCTCATCTAAGAAGATATGTATGACATTAATTATGCATAAGGAAAACCACTGCAAGTAATTTTTATATTCAAGCTGCTGGATGACTGAACTATATCTTTCCATTTGATTACTTGCATGCCAATACTTTTATTTGTTGTTTGTTTAAATAAAAATTAATCTTCTTTCAAGGTATGTGAACATTTTGAAGAGGCAGATGTAGTTTGGGGAAGCCAAGTGTGACTGGGAAATCATGAGCCAAACTTTTGAACTGCTCTACTAGAGCAAGAGTGGAAAGACTTGAAACAGACAACAGCTCTATCTCCAGCTTCCTCTGTCTTTCATATTTGACATGTAAAATATTCTCTGTAGGATATTCAGCTTCACATTGGAATGATGAGCTGGCCACGTACATGGTGTTCAGGGTCATTTAAACAGAATTCCAAGGTATGCTGTAGATAAGATTTGTGGAAGTTCATAGTAGAGGTGATGGTGATAGCAGTAGAAACAATAAGAAGAAAACAAAATAAATTTTGGAAAAAATCATACCTTAGTGAAATGACTGCATGAACAGTTTAAGTTTTCAAAAACTCAGTTATTAGAGACTAAGCAAAGTCTGGAACAAAATTAAGTCTACCTATACATGGGCTAGAAATACCTATGACTGTTTGGGGTTTTGTAGAGTTTTTTGTTTGATTTTTGTAGTTTATAGCTATGTAGAAAATACCTATTTTGTAAGAATATTAGGAATACCGACATACTTTTAACATAGGACATCATTAATCTTATTAGACATTTTGAACAAATGAAACAATGGATAACTTTACATAAATTACTAGGTGTTGTTACATGGTCTTCCTTTAGTGCAGTCTTTTGAGATGAACTTTTAGAGCTTTGAAATATTTTTTGAAAGTCTAAGAATTAAGTATATAAATAAGAGAGGAATTGGTTCACTTTTTTACTGGAGACAAGATTAGTAAAAACATTCAATGGTTCATTGAATATCTCATAGGCTTTCTGGGTTCTTGTTTTCAATGTCAGTGTCATAGCTCTTTAGTTGCTTCCTGAAACATGGATTAGATCAATTTCTTTTCCTATAATTCCTGAAAAAAAAAAAAATCCCAAAAAACATAATGCTCATCTGGCTGCTGACTTACCTTAATATCCTAATTGACTCGTGGGGTGTTCTAACAGTTCATGGAGGTTAATAGGATACAGAAGTTCTTTATGGTGCACAGGGACTGTTTACTTTGTTGTAGAATGACCCTTATACCTGTCATTGAAAAAAACAAGTTAGAACTCCAACTGAAAACACTCAGAGACACAGTAAGGCTACAGGAAGTCTGTACTTTAAGACTAAAAAGAGGCTGGAAAAGACACTGTTAAAACTTATTATTCAGGAGTCTTTCTAATTGTTCTGGCTGGAGAATTTTTGGCAATTCTGTGTTAGTATTCATCAATATTCTTCAAAGAAAATAAATGGGAACATTAAAATTCTTCCTATTTTTATATTAGGAAAAGGCTAAGTGAGAAATAACCTTGAGGTGTAGTTTTCAAATTCTACTTGAAAAAAGAAAGAGGAAAAAACCTACCAACCCTGAATCTAGCTATCTTCAGCATCCTTTAAAATCCAAGATTACTATGCATTAAGAAAAAGCACAATGCAAAACAAAACAAACAAACAAAAAAAGTATTGTAGCAAGTTGAACTGCTGAAAGGAATGCTTGAGTGCTTTTCTTTATGTCTCAATGTAATTTAGAAGTTATTAAATATATGCAATATTTGTTATATGTTACAATGAGTCCCTTTACTGGTTCTTCTTAAGCATTTCAACAACACAGTCATTTATCTATTTTTTCCTTCACAGCTGAAAGCAAAACAAAATGAATACCTGACACAAATTCATGTGGTATTTACTTTTTACTAATTCCTTTTTTCAGTCCACTACTTCCATTTTGATAAAGATGACATCATTCAGACACTACTTTAATTTTAAAATTCAATATCTTATCAAAATTAAAATTCAGTAGAGTTTCCCCAAGGGCAACAATTCTGTAGAGTACACATGCATGAAGTTCAGACACATTTTTTAGGCATCAAGCAATGAAAGACTACCATTTGGGAATTAATGACTTAGAATATATATATATGACTGAAAAGGTTTCCTTTGCTGCATTCGGTTGTTTGTTTGTTTGTTTTGTCTTTATTGTGTATGCACAGTTAATTTTTATCAATGAGTTTTAAACAAATATTATTAGTATATTGGAAAAAAACTGACAAGAAGAAAGTTGCTGTTATTCTAACTCTTTGGGACTAAATACCTCAAATGCATCCTTTTAATAAAAACGGGGGTTTAAATAGACCTTAGAAGCTGTGGATATCAGTGATGAAGTAGAGTGTACAAGCATGGGCTTCTTTGCAAAGTCATCTTCACTTCTTCCACTGTATATGTTTTTGTATTTCAATACTCCTCAGTTGGGATTTTCTATTAGTAAAGTTCATGGGTGGGGAATTGATTTTCAGGGGAATACTGGGTGCAAAAGAGAGGGACAGGTCCGTTAAATAGCAGGAAGCAGGTAGATATCATAACTGTAGGTCAGAAAATATTACAAATGATCCCCTGGGAAAATCTTTTAAATGAATGATGACAAAAGTGTAAAATAAAAAAGTGTAAAATAACATCTTTCTTTATGGTCTTTCTTATTTAGATGTGGCTATTGAAACACTGATGGACAATGCATAAATCACTACATGGGTAGTGGCATGAGACTCCTAAAATATCTGTGATTTAGTGAGAGAAGTTAAAGACAAAGACAGACTGAAATAGATGTGCACTTCCATTTTCTATTTTAAACAGAATCTTCTCTTTTACTGCCATATGAATTCCAGTATTCGGTATCTCTCCATTGGAAACAACAGAAGCTATTCCTTGCTGCCTGTTACATTTTAGGTGTTGATCCAGGTTCACAAAAGTCTTATATGTTGCATATGTTCTCTGACTGAAGATGTCTTATCTGATGGTTTATTGATTTTAACACATCCCAGTGCAATATCTATCACATTTTTTCTTAATTAATTTAATCTCATGATGTTTGTCAGGTATAGGAAAATAACACCATATCTGATCAGGTAAATCTGAAAACACTTGCAAATTTTAGTAATTTCTGTTTCCTTTCATAACTTTTGTCTTGCCAACCACAACAGAATTCATCTCACTTAACCTTAGGCTTGATAAATTGATTGTTTAATCTTAGCTCCATCTAGAGACAATGAAAAGAGATGGAAATGTTTCAGAGTAATTTCTTCTACCTATTCGTGTAGTCAGAGTAGCTTGTCTCAGTAAAGGAAGATCCTGTTAAGCTACATAGGTATGTTATGGGCTAACCTTGCCTGGCTGCCAAACCTACATCCAGCTGTTGTCTTAAAGAGGGCTGGGGAGAAAATAAGATGAAAAACTTGGGATAAGGATAGGGAGATCTCTTACCAATTAATGTCATTGGTAAAGTAGTCTCAGATTTGGGAGATTTAATTTAGCTTGTTGTCACTTAAAACAGATTGGGATACAGCAAGCAAAAAACAACATTTTGACCCCCTTCATTCCCAACCCTCTACTTCCAGTCTCACCCCAACTGACATATAACTAGCCATCAGTAACAACTCTTCTCTGCCACTTCATCCTCAAGTCTTACCCACTGTATCTTGGCCTCTCCATTGTCCACAACATTTCAGGAATTTCTAACTTCTCTGGTGTAGGGTGGTCCCTGTGTATGGATATCTACTCCCCCATGGACTTCCCTACAGGCTGCAGGTGTCTTCTTATTCCCTTTCTTCTCTGACCGTGGTGTCTGCAGGGTTGTTATCTATACTTTTTGTTCCATCCTCCCTCTGCTAAGTGTTTTAAACCCTTTCTTGAATACATTTTCTGTGGGCTATCCCCAGGTGAGCTGTGCTCTGCAGTGAATGGGCTGGATCTGGCTTGATCCTTCTGTGTCCAGCACAGGGCAGCCCTGACTTCTCCTCAGAGAGCCCCTCTGCAGCCCTTTCTGCCAGCAGCTTCCCAGCTACACCCCATACAACACAGTATCTTGATGGTTAAAGATAGGTAACAGGACAAAAATTTCTGAGAGATAGAATACTTAAAAATTTACTTAAGTCAATTTTTTGCAGGAGACTCTTAAGGACCATAGAACTATACTTGCATGTGTATAGTACATGCAAAGCTCCACAAGGAACTGATTTGACCCAGTTTAGAAGTTTTGGTCAATATGTTTATTTTGCATGTAGGTGATTGTTCATATTAAGTTTAGATGTGTACTTTCTTTTTTATTTTCCTTAATTTATTGATTTAAATATTAGAAGTACTATATATTATAAACAGTCAGTTTCAGAAGCTCGGAACTCAGTTTGTAAGGTCCATAATATAGACCTTAGATAAAATTTTAGTATAGAGACTTGATTTATTTAACTGAGTTATTAACTGATTTATTTAACAACTGAGTTATTAAACATACTAGGAAGAAATTCTTTACTGTGAAGTTGATGAGGCACTGAAACAGGTTGCCCAGAGTAGCAGAAGTGATCAAGGTCAGGTTAGATGGGGCTTTGAACAACCAGATCTAATGAAAAGTGTTCCTGCTGATGGCAGGGGGGTTGGAACTACAGCAGAGTCATACAATTGCTAAGCTTTGAAAATACCTCTAAGATCATTGAATCCAACTATCAGCCTAGAACCACTGTGCTGACCACTAAACCATATCCCCAAGTGCCACAGTCACACACCTTTTTTTGAACATCTTTTCTCAATAACTCATCTAAACCTCACCTGGTACAACTTGAGAACATCCTCTGATCTTCAATGCCCCTTTCAATCCAAGTAATTATTTGACTCCATAATTCTATGATCTCTGCAGATGAGCAAGACTGATGCCATTAATACTGTTTCTTCAAATGGAGTGGAAAAACATATACAGTGTTATCAGAAAGGGAATTAATATATATTTTAGAGTTGCTTGACCTTTTTAGAGTTTCTGATATAAGTACAACATTAAAAATCATGAAATTGGTGACAAGTACATTCAAAGTTATGATATAATCTGTTGCCTGTTTAAGAAGACCTACACTAGCATATGATTTTCTAAATAGTTTCTTCACATCCTCAAGGACATTTCCAGAATAAAGCCTTCTTAAGACACAAATTCAGCTAAAATATTTTAAATAACTTAAAAAAAAAAGTGTCTGTGAGAAAGAAGACACTGCTGAGGATAACCTTCACTTGCTCATTAAAACAAAGCTTAAAAAATCTTATTTATTTAGAATTTTTTTTTTTTGGACTGTATTAAACTCATAAAATACCCTCAACTAATTCTCATGTTATTTTCAAAACTGATAAGGAATATTTTATACAGTCCTTCATTAATGTTGTGGAAAATGTTGAATAAATAATAAATTCCTTGCTTTTTTGGTAGTATATTTGCTAGGGAAGACTGGTGATGGCAACTCAAGGTAAGAAAGTTTTTGATATATTGCTCTGCAGGTTTTTTTGTTTGTTTTTTTTCATCTCTTCTATCTTTAAAAGCAGTATAGAAACATAAATAACAATTGTGGGACTGGATGACTCAAGGAATTACTAATCAGGATGAGAGCCAGTTCTTGCTTTCCTACAAATAGAAATCTATCTTGACTTGCAAGCAAAGGTTGCAACTGTATAACAATTCAAATGAATATGCTTATTTGTTACACTGGTGGTCTCAGCCTGTGGCACAGCCCTCACATATTAAACTTATTCCATTGCTAGTAATATCAATAAAGTTGTCATGGACTGAATGGTATAGACAGGAAGAATTGATGTTCTTTCCCCTCCATCTCACAGGACAGTGTGGGAACCTTATGCTGCAATTTCCCATGGTGCATATAAACAGTAATTCTTTCCTGAGGATGACAGGAAAATGTTTTCATGAACATGAAAATTCACCTGTGTTAAAGTGAAGAAGGGCAGTATGTTGGAGGAAGCTCTGACAGCAGAGGGTAGTACAATAGTATTACAAACGTATTAGACTTCAAAGGATCTACATTAACAAGTCAATCTCAAGCAAAAGACACATCCTTTGGAAAGACTCTTTGGAATGAGTGCAGTGTAGCAGTCTAGCTGTGTCACATCTCATTTATACATTTGTTTTTTCAGCAGCTAACTTGATCAAAAATGTCCTTATTAACTTTATTTTCTACTTTCAGCATGCATTTATTATATCTGATTTACTCCATCCAACTTAATATGTCTGCACTTAATTAGTTTCTTGACTTTGCAACTGAGACTACCTACAACACAGAATTTTGCTGAATGGTTTCTGAAAGTTCACGTGATGTACATATCTCCTTTGTCTACTTTGATGGTGATATCCTCTGAGAATTCCAATGAGTTAGTGAGTCTTTACTTCCCTTGTCTTTCCTTAAGCCGTTTTAAAATAATGGCATTATGCTGGCTGCTCTCCAGTCATGTCAGATTTCACTTGATCTATTTCGAAGAGCTGAAGTACATAAAAATGTCTGCCAAACCTTCTTCAATTTCTATGCTTATTTCCTTAACCCGTTTGGACACATGCTATTTGGTCATGGCCCAATCAATTTTGGAAGCCATTTCACCTTATAGTAACTATATTTGACACATTCTGTACATATCCTGATTCCTGATCATTCCATCTCCATATGTATGATTTCAGGTATAATGAAATACTATATATCTATATATCTCTATATCTATATATATCTACCCTGATCCTTTATAAGGCCTTGTAGAACCATTAAATAGTATATCCTCAATCCCCTTATATTCTTCCTAGGCGATAGATCGCAGCATGAAAATTTCTTTCAAGAGTAAGGGTGTGACCAGACCTCAGGACTGGGCCAGCAAATTGGTTTTAATTCAGAATTTCAAACAATTTTGTGTTTCTTTCCTGCTGTAGGGAGAAAGCAGCCTGCAATTGAATACCAGCTGATAGCTATTTGCTTCTTTATTACAATTTGACGGCCAAGAAATGCTCTCCTCAACCACCTGCAGACTGAAGGTTTGCAGCACCATTAGGGAAGGAAGAAGTTCTTTGCTTGTCTGCATAGACATGTCACAATCCTCATGATTTTCCCTTGAAAAGACCTTAAGAAGTTAGGTAATTAGTCCTCCTATCCCAGAATGAAATTGTTTGGGTTTTCTTCTCTTCATATCCTTCAGTTATGGAGATCCCATAACCACCTTAAGCAATCTGTTCAATGCTTATTTAAACTTCAGATTTTCAATCTTTCCTTAATTTTTTTATATGATTCTTAGAAACAAGATTGAAAAATAATGTATGCTACTGCACACATTACCACAGTTGAAAAACCTCTTAATGTTTCTGCGTGTGAGACACTGATTACGCCTAACAAAAGTTTAGAGACAGAGCCTGGGGCTGATCCTAAACACTTACAAGATCTATTTGATGTGAGTTGTCCCACTGAAATCAAGATGACAGCTGATTATGAATATTTTATATTATCATCTACCAATGTTTTTAGCTGTAAAATCTTTCAGTATTGAGCAGTATGCTAATTCTGAGGTACTTTTATAAATGCAACACCGATCCTGGCTGGATGTTGTACAGGAAGTTAAACCAGAGCCTTTCAATTTAACAGAAAAAGTTGTTGCTATCTGAATCACATTCTGAGTTATGTCCACTAGAAAGCATTATTAGATTAGGAATTTTCTGTCCATGTCTTCTCTTTCTGATCACTGGACAAAGCCTAAAATTATGTTGACAGGACTGCTTCAACCTAATGATAGATATTGAAACAAAACAAAGGAATAAAATTCTATGTTCCAGGCATGAGTTGATATCATATAATGATCTATATTGAATCATGATTCAAGGCAAAATATCAGAGTGATGAAATCTTACACTGAGACAAAGGCTCACTTCAGTTACTTCCCTGAGACCACAGGCCAAGACTGACCACATGTCATCTGGTAAATGCTGACTCATTACTCTCCTCTAACTTTTGTGATTATTTTTTTAAGAACTTCTGCTTGAGTTTAATAAGGCAAAATGAAGATTTTAGCATTTAAAATCACAGAATCACAGATTCACTAGGTTGGAAGAGACCTTCAATATCATCAAGTACAGCCAATGCCCTAATACCTCAACTAAACCATGGCACCGAGTGCCACATCCAATCTTTTTTTAAACAGATCCAGGGATGGTGACTCCACCACCTCCTTTGGCAGATGATTCCAGTACTTTATTACTCTTTCTATAAAAAAAGCTTTTTCCTAATATACAACCTATATCTTCCTTCGTGCAGCTCAAGGCTGTGTCCTCTCATTCTGTCAGTTGCTGTCTGGAGGAAAAGACCAACCCTCACCTGACTGCACCCACCTTAAAGGAAGTTGTAGAGGGTGATAAGGTCACCTCAGTCTTTTCTTCTCCAGGCTAAACAACCCCAGCTCCCTCAGCTGTTCCTCACAGGGTTTGTGCTCCAAGCCCCTCAACAGCCTCGTTACCTCCTCTGGACGTGCTCAAGCATCTCAGTGTCCTTCCTGAACTGAGGGGCCCAGAACTGGACACAGCACCCAAGGTGTGGCCTCACCAGTGCTCAGTACAGAGGAAGAATGACCTCCCTTTAAAGAGTTTAATTCAGGCACTGATCCACTTCACCACTTCTTCACACTTGAGTGTGTTGTTCACACTTGAGTATGTGATAGTTTTAAAGATAATTTTTAAAGTAATTTTTAATGGCAGAAATGGTATCCTGGACTTCCACACTTTCTACAGAGAATAGCCCCTTAGAAAATTTGCCTCTGCCTGTAACATTGAAGATTCTAATGGTTACTGAGCAAGAAAATCATGATATCCCTTTGCTAAGGTAGGGAGAGGAAGATACAATAATATGCACTAAATTCTTTTTCCTTTTTCTCTGATGACAGCTGATAAAAGTACCTTTTCTAATTTTTACCCTGTTTTTACTTGTTCATGTATTTTGCTATGTTAAGTCCCAGAGAAGAGGACCACAACAGCATGCTCTTTAGTCTTATGTTGTTCCTATTATAACTTTATGTCTTGGGGTTTGTAACCAAAAAAAAATGTTTATCCTATTCCATTTGTTGAAACCCAGTTGGGGAGATTTTTCTTTATCTGTTGTAACTCCAGAAGGGAGGAGATAACTGCCTTCTCTGATAACAAGCCAGCTGTTAAAAACCAGGTGGGGTATTGTTTCTTATCTCTGTTCAGTCTTCCACTACCCTCATGGGGAAAACTTCTGTTAATGGGCCATTAAAGCTCACCAATGACATGACACATTACATCATACCATTGTAAGATGCTTTACCTAAGGAGGGAGGAGCCAAACCATCTTCACCCAGATAAAAAGGAGCCACAAGTGTCACCAGACATCCAGTCATTCACTGGAGTCATTCACACGGGATGACTCCCAGAGGAAGACTGGACCCATCTCTGGACCCTTGGCCCAACAGGATCATCTCTGCTTCCAACAGGACCACATCTAGCACTCCAGGAGGGCTTACTTTTGGACTGTTTTCCAACACCTTGACCAACAGGTTGTATTTTTGACTCTGTAAGTGTTTTCTAGGCTTTCTTGTTTGTTTGTTTGCTTGCTTATTCTTCTGTAGTACAACATTTGTATTTTTAATATCCCTAGTAAAGAACTGCTATACCTATTCCCAAAATCTTTGCCTGACAGCCCTTTAATTACTGTATAAATTTATAATAATTTGGGGAGGCGGTGGGGCTTAAATCCCAAGGGAGACTCCAATCTTCTCTGCCAGATCCCTGTCTAACTAAACCAACACACTTTAATTGTATAGGTCTGTGTAACTGACCTTTGTATTGCTTTGTATTGCATTTCTGTTGTCTTTTATGGAAGAGCAAGATTAAATTCTACTTGGGCATAGCTCCTTCTAATTATTTTCTCCCTATACAACCTCACAACAAACTTATGAGCTGCTTGCTCCTTTTTCTAAACTATAAACTCTCCTTTTTCCCCCCTGAGTTCCATCCAAAGCTCTCTGTTCAGCCTGGCTGGTCTATCCCACTGACTCGTCTTTTGGGACATGGAAATTTCCTGTTCTTCCTCCTTCAGGATTTTCTTCTTGAAGAATGTCCAGCCCTCCTGCACTCCTTTGCCCTTCAGGACTCCTTCAGGACTCTCTAGGGGCTCTTTTGGCCAGGTTCCTAAACAAGCCAAAGGTTGCCCTTCAGAAGTCCAAGGTGGCAGTTCTGCTGACTCCCCTCCTTACTTCTATGAGAACTGAAACGTCTATCATTTCATGAATGGTATGCCCAAATTGTCCCCTATCCATCCAAGATCACCACTTAGGACTAAGAAGTTGCTGCTTGATTTTATAGGGAGTGTGTTGTTATGCTTCTTTCTTCTTTGATGGGGTCCTCAACAAGATCTGTTTGGTCAAGTACCTAGAACCTTCAGCGCTGGTAAGGAAGGCAGTAATTGGCCTGGCACACAGGAATCTTGAGGCTGGTACCAAGTAGAAGTAGAAATATATTTTATATTATTTTTCTACTTGCTTTACAGGATCTTCAGCCCTAACAGTGACAGGACAGGAAATGAAGACTGACCGACTTGGTCACGGAGAATGACCTAAATGGCTAAACTAGTGTAAGTTGTACTAACCACATACCAAGAGTGTGGAGAAGGCAAATAGTGGCCACAGATGGACTCTCCTTGGATCCTAGTGTTGACAAAAAGATTTTTTTTCAGGAAGAAGACAGACATAACAATTTACCATCCTAAGCTCTTTGACAGGAGGAATCTTATGCTTAAGATAATGATTTCTTCTTACTCATTTGGATTACATTGAGATAGTTTTTTTACTTTTTAGATAGTAGAATTTACTTATTTGTTATTTTCTTTGTTGGCTTGCAATTCATTACAGTATCTGAATTTACTATGTGTGTTCTGCTTTAAATGCATTTGGTACATGTTCTTTGTTGTCTTACTTCTGTCTGTAACAGGTTTGTGGTTTTTTTTACCAAAAATCAGACTATCTGAAGATAACACTATCTTGTCTTGGACCACTGGATATTGTGGGCTGATAATTGCTGCTCACTTCTTAATATGAAATAATTAGTCAGAGCCATACATAATATAAATAAAGATTTTGTCTGTAAATTTGGCAAGACATTTGGATATCTTCTCTTTTTACAGTACACTGAGGCATAAATTAAATTTTGTAGTGCTTGTAAATAATCTATAGCAAACTAACTGATGGCATGCAATAAAGTGTTGGAGGGTTTTTTGTTATTGTTGTTTGTTTGTTTTGGTTTTTTGTTTTGATTTCCTTTTCCCTAAAAGAATAAATATGTGATCATCTGAATCTGAAATTCATTTGGAAACTAATTTACTTAGAAAGTTGTTGTAATGTCTGGATTAGCTGTTATTTCTTTAAAAATAACAAAACAAAAACCAAACCAATCATGAGAAGAGTTTAAAGACTGTTGGGACAAGATGGTAGAAAGACAAGATTAAGAATAGTAGTGAACATTATTTTTATCTACTTCACTAATCTCTAAAATGATCCAAATACCTCATTAGTGACTCTGTACATTATCATACGATTTTTACTACTATCACTGAATGAGGAAATCTGACAAAATTTCTTATATAAATCACATTTTCATCTGAAAACATAAAATTTCCTTCTTCAACATTTGTGTTGAAAATACTGGCAGGATTATGTATAAAGGAAGACTTCAGACTTCTGCAGTTTCAGCAGTTACTTAACAGTGTTGTGTACTTTATCCTATCTTTGACTCCTGCTATGAAGATGTGCATTTGATTTGTTCCTATTAGGCTCATGAACAGTATAGGAAAAATGTCAAATTTACAACAATAAAATTTATTTAGTTGGGTACACAATCATTCATCTTAATTATGTCTGACACCTTCACCTGAAGGATTATAAAATCAGTTTCCCAGAAGAAGAGAAACTCACATTCTGTCTCCTTTAGAAATCCTTCATTGAAAGAGACTAGTTATTTCAGTCATCTGAGGAAGCTAATAGTATAGTCGAAGCATCAGGGAAAAAAAAAGAGTATTCATCAAGGGCAGGGAAATACTACACTGTCATGCATGATAACCATAATTCCTAACCAAACTGCTTTTTTGGATTGTAGTTGTTTCAATCCAGTCTAAACCCAGAAGAGCAAAGGAAATTAAGTCCGTGTATAAAATGGAAAGATCTTTGTAGATTTAAAATATACACAAAAAATGTGATTAAAACCAAACAAGGTTAGATGTTGGTGCCAAAAAATTGATGCATTTTATTTAATAGTGAAAAAGGCAGAGAGAAAGAAAGAGAAGAGAAGAAACAGAAGTGTGTGTTGGGGTAGGGGGACAGGAGAGAGTGACAAGGGTTAGGAAGCATATCAACCATCCAAAGGTCCCAGCCATGTCTTGTTGCTCCCCTCCATCTGGTCTTCTTGCTGGTGAGGGTTCCCTGCTTCCGCTGCCACACAGCCACACGCGGGAGAGGGGAGAATACCGTGGGTTAATTCTTGCCTTGGGAAGGTGGGAAGGCCCTGGTGCCCCCCTTGCAAGAGGCCCTTGCAACACTGAGGGTCTGTCTATTCCATCATCTCTGGTGCTCTGGTGAGAGTGGTCTGGATGAGCTTTTCGCGGGTGAAGCCCTTGGCTGGGCTCCTCTGCACAGGGAGGATGTGTGGCCACTGCCTCTGACCTGAGGCTTTTCCAACACATGCCCAAAGGTCTGTCTCTCAGTCAGAGGTGATAATTGATAAGTCTTTATCTTACAGAGACAAACTACAAGAAAAATATCTCCTGCTTAGAACTCTGCTTAACATTTCTGCAGAATAAAAGTTTCTTTTAACTAATTTATTCAAGGAGACAAGTGAAAATTATCTGCAAATTATTTTGATTATTAAGAGATGGAGTGGTTCTGAAATGGCAGAAAGTTGAAGCTGAATATGTCTCAGTATGCCATCAGTAGATTAACTATTTTTCTTTCTGTCCATTACCTCTATGCTTTTTGAGGCAAAGACCATCTGTTGACATGCAAACAAAGTAGTTTCATAACTTGATTTGAAGAAAAACCTTTGTAGTTGTATTGAGAATGATGACGATGATGATGATGACGATACAGCTAAGACAGGCTCTGAAAAAAATCAGTGCTCTAATATAGACAACTGTAATGAGAGGATTGGGCTACATTTCAGTAACAACGCTGGCATAGTAGTTGCCAGTGAGCTCGTAACTGCTTCATTACCCATGCTTGACCCCTTGTGATGAATACACTGAGCCATGACAGATTCAGATGGCAAGGGAACAAGCAAATTAATTACTTTCCCAAATTAAATTTTTCATCAGAATTGTAATGAAAAATAAAAAATGCCACTAGGGGTTGAAAATGCCCAAACTAAGTGCCAAATTCTGATCTACTGTCAATTGAAATGCTATGGCTTCATAGTGAACTGAAATGCAAATGTTTCCTCAGACATAGAGAAATATGTTTGACTTTCTTCACAATGATCATTTTAGTCAATAGCTCTAGTGTGATGTGCAAGACATCATTTCTAAGGATATGCTTATTTAATGAGTACTTACCTGGGCTGGATTTTTTTGGTGACGTCAAAATAGAGCTCTATTCAAGAAGTACCAAAATATTTAGATACTTTTGAATTAATTTTACTTTTTTTTTAATGGCCTAAAAAACCAGATATATTTTAAATACTTCCCAAATTAAATGAGATTTACGTTTCAGTGAAATATTATTTTAATATTTTTCTTTCCATAAGTGGGTAACTTGGTGTGTACTTCAGTTCTTCTATCAAATTGACAATGTCAACCATTGCACGTGCTTCCAGCGGTCACTTGGTACTTTGGCTAACTAGCAAACTAACAAGAAATAATCCTATCCTTAAGTCAATCAAGAGAATGAAAGCAAGAATGAAAGCAAGAACAAAAGCAAAACAAACAAACAAAAACCCCAACAGACCAAAAAACCATCAAACAAAAAACAACTAAAGCCATCAAACCCACAACCTAAACCAGGATAATCAGAAAATTTATGGTAAGAATTTGCCTTATTAGAAACAGTAACTTTATGAAGCTATGGAGAGGCAAGATTGGGTTTTTAAGACAAATCTCTGATCTACAGTAATCTGAAGGTGAAATTTGCAGTGGTTGTATCTAAACTGTTGAAATCTAGAATATTATCAAGCTAAATCTAAAAGAGTACTTCAGTTATGTTCTGATGGTCTTTAATTGTGTTCTGATCCCACATTTGGAATTCGTGAACTCTATTTCATCTTTTTTTAAATGGACAAACCTCAATTCCTATCAAAGGAAAGGTCTGATGGAAAGGCTGTTCTGGTATATCCAGCTTACCCCCAAAATAAATAACCAGACAAGTAATAGTCAGAGGAAAATAGCAGTGCAGTATGTTAAACTTTCTCCACGGGCATCACAGGGATTCTGGACAATTAGTTTAGATGATTTCAGTGTTGCTGAAGTGGGATATATTGCATATAGGTGCTTGGTTTGTACCTAGCTCATGATACAGGAAGTAAAAGCTTCTCTTCACTTATTTAAGATTAATTTTCCCAACTCTATACTATCTTTCATCTTTATGTGACCACCTATGTGAGATAAAGTGCATTTTATTGCATATTAACATAGTATCTGGAAGAATCAGGTTTCAATCTTGATAAGGACCTTGGTACACAGCAAGTGTTCTAAGAGTGGGTAGCCAAATGTAAGCAAATACTAACAAATTTTAGACTTTGATTTACGACATAGTCCACCAAAAGTTGCATCTTCCAAATATAAGTTTCTATTAGCAAGGAATTCAACAACACACCAGACAGCTGAATTCTTGTTCTGTCATTTTGTAAAAGTTGTTGTATTGAACCTGCCAATATTTAATTGCATGTGTAGCTTAAAACCTCCTGGAGACTGTATTTCTTTCTAACAAATCAGAGGGCACTTAACATATGCTACCCTGTGTGTCAAGACTGGTCTCTTTTCTGTCCTTCTTCTGCTTGTAGAGTACAGATTAACTTGACTTTGCTCTCTAAAAGACTCCAACAAAACTGATCCAGAGTGATGGTCTGTGATTTACCTTGACATTAGAGAGGAAAATGTTAATTTTAAATGCACTAGTGATGATTCCTTTACCTTTAGATTAATAATACCTTGCATATTGCAAGCTGTTAGACATTTGAAACCAATAGGATATCTGTGAAGCTATTCTCCACTAGAAAATAAAATCTTGCAAACGTAACTTGGAGCCTCTCTAGTAAATCAAATTATGTTTCTGTGCTGAGGGTCCTGAAGGTTCCAGTAAGGTTCTGCTTCACCTATTAATCTCATGCTATGTATTAAACTTTGTTTAGTTGTAGTTCTTTTGCAGTTTGCTTGCTGCAGTTATGGTATTAAGAATATTTTTTTTCTTTATATGTAGGAAATATACTATACAAATACAAGCCTAGTTTCTGGGAGAAAAGGTTTGAAAAGACATGCAATGATATACAGTTCTGTAAATCTAATACGTACTAGGAAATTTGGTAGAAGAAGAACAGAAGTAGTTGTTCTGTTCAGAAATATAGAATAGTGGAAGAAATCAGCATGGTTTTTGGAAAATTATTTCTTGCCTTACATACCTTGTCAAATAGTCAAGTTTGTGAATAGAGGTCAATTCCACTGACATGTATTGTTAGATTACCAAAAGTCTTTTGACAGGGAAATAGAAAAACTTTAGAGAAAAATAGAAGGTTTTGAATGATTAAGAGATAGAAAATAGAACATAAAGATAAATGATCAATTTTAATAGTGGTTGGAATTCACAAGGGAGATCCCAAAGAAACTGTGCCAGATATGCTGATGTGACCTTCGACAACAGTGAAAAGACAAACTCTCTGATGTTATTGCATTATTCATTTTAGCAAGATGGTTTGTGAATAATTATGAAAAGTTCTTACAATACTGGTGGACAATAAATCCATTAAACCAAAATATAGAAATCAATAAACATATCACATGGCATAAAAAATTGTATCTTCTGAGCTGATCACTGTGAGTCAATCTGAAATCTGGGGATTAAGGTAAATTGTTCCATATGAATATCTGCTCAGTCTTTAGTAGCAGTAGATAACAAGCAGATGATTATACCATGAAGAATTGTTTGAAAGTGTTAGACAACTACTTTATTGGACTGTAAAGAATTAAGTCACCATATGATTGTATATACTGGATTTCTAAATTTCAGAAGAAATGTATTAAAATGGAAAGCTTCAGATAAATAGAAATAAAGGCAGTGCATTAAATAAGTCTGAGAAGGAATGACAAAGCCACAGCTAAATAAATTTGGACTCTTCATTATGAGTAAAATATGTGCAAAGGAGAAACTGACAGAGGTTTATAGGGTCAAGAGGGACATGAAAATTATGGACAAAGGCACAAGGAGGATAGGGATTGATTTTCCATTATTTTACCAGCACAGGATTGAAGGCACATTAGAACAAGCTAGGAGGAAACTGGCTTAAAACAGAAGGACATAATGCTTCAGTCAATGGGTTGTCAAGCTTTCTTTACTCTAGGAAACTGTACCTGTTGAAAGTTTAGAAAGTTTGACAGAGACTGACTATTAATGGAAGAAAAAATCTCAGAACTTCTAAGCTTGGGAAGAATCCCTGGGTGTTACCTAGTTTAACATCCTTGTTCAATTATGGTCAGGTATACCACAGATTGCTCAGGACTATGTCTCCACTGATGAAGCTTCCACAACTTGTTTGGGCAATCTAATCTTGTGTTTGATCCTCCTCACAGTATTTTCTCTTCTTATGCTTAAATGGAATTACCTGTGTTTCTATATGTGGCCATGTGTGTGTTGTTCTGTCACTGAACAACTCTGAATACAGCCTGGATGCATCTTTTTTACCTCCTCCCATGATCTATTTACATACGTTAATAAGAAGATATATGTTGCTGTAGGACACGATAGACTCTAAATATTTCAGAAGGCAAATATTTCAAATTTCTAATTTCAAATTTCAAATTTCTAAATATTTCAGAAGGTTTTATTGTTTAAATTCTTACTACCTTTTATAAAGTGTTATGACACGGACTTAAAATGATTGGTGGATAGGAATGACACTTGTCTAATGCCATTGGTTAAACTAGAGAAACAGCAAACACCAGCTGGACAAAGATTGTTTTGAGAAAGGATAGTTGTTTACCAAGATGGCTTTGAGAAAAAGCTTTTTTGAGAAATTTTCCTTGGGAAAAAGTAGCAGCTAGGGGGTTAAAGTAGTAGTAGCAACAATAGTAGTACTAGTAGTAGCAGCTGCTAGGAGGCTAAAAATCTCTCAGGCCCACAGATGTACAAATGACATCTGTCTTAGAACAATTGAGTACATGAGGGAGCAGTCCACCACGGCAATATGACTTATGATACAGATGCACAATGGTCACATAATGAGAACAGGAAGTCAAAAGTTCACTTAGCACTGTGCCCAAGAATTTCCATGCAAACTACAGAACAAGCTCAATTCATTTACCCAAATGTCAATGTTAATAGGCATTTTGAATGCTATAGCATATTAGAGATATCAGGAAATCTAACAAACATGACTTGGTATTGGTACGAGAACTGTTTCCATGTGAAGCAGAACCTGAAGGCCAGGCACAGTGTTTTGGGTATCTCAAATGTGAGTAGACAACTGTGTGGGCTGCCAAGTCATTACAGATGAGTTCATCCCCAATTTATGTGTTTTCTGACATCAATCCTTGTCTTTAACTATGCTTCTCTTACATTACACAATTTGTTTATTGTAAAATAAAAGATATACTAAGTGTTAAAAAACATCTTGTTTATTATCTTGACTGTTGAAGTAACACACTCATTGGTAACAGCAAACTGCATGATTGAAAGACTTATAAATTGTTTGGAGTAATATTTGCTTCTTTCTGGATAAAAAATGTCCAGAAAAATAATTTGTGTTATTGTAAATTCTTTCTTCTATCTTAGACTGGCACAGAAGTTTCAACCTGTACCTGTATGAGCATAAATTAAGAAGAAACAATTCAGTGGTTCAATACTTCTGTCACCAATGCAGACTTCAACGGTTATCAGTCAGACTCACAAAATGACAAACTGTATCAGACTCACGGAATGACAAATTGTGCCACTGCCATGCCTATAGATCAGATCGCAATTTTGATTTTTTTACGTAAGAGTGACTTTTATTTCATCAAGGTAAGGACTGCTAGATTTGGTGGTTCATTACTAGTACTTCCTTATATCTTCAAGTACATGTTTTCAATCCAGACAAAAAGTACCACCATTTTGCATATTTTGTTTCATGCTTTTCAAATATAGCACTTGAATGTAGTACAATTTGTTAAGATCTCCAGACACCCCTAACAACAGCAAGAATAAAGCAAATAAAATACTAATAATATATTAACATAATGTTTATTTAATTTCCTCTTCTTCTGTTTTACTTCAATATGTCTCCGTACATAGGCTTTCATTTTTGGAACTACAAAATAGTTTTATGCAACGCTATACGGCCACAGTGTTGAACAGAAACACCTTAGTTTACCAACAAATGAAAAAATTCCATTCTGCTTTGTAAAGAGTAATCTGGACATCCTTTAATTCAATACCAACTCCTGACCTTGTCTATAATGCATAAATTGAGTTTGCATTTTCTTGCTTTGAGTGAGTTCATGAAATAGCTTAGATTAACCACAGATGATTTCAGTTACACTTGTTACTCTTTTTGTAATGCAGTGAGAATATATAAGAACAAAACAAGGAAAACAAACAAACAACCCCCCTCCACATGTTAAAGTTTAGAAATCTTGGTTTTTTTTTGGAAAGGTACGTGCACGTTCTGACATTATTATACCACTGTGGAAGCTCAAGTATAATCAATGAAGCAAGACTGGCATGTAATTGAAGGCCATAAACATGACAGTGGGAAAGAGAAAAGGTTGTTTAGTGATAAACTGGATAATCTTAATTAAAGGAAAGCATTGACTGATCACAAGGAAACATTCCAAAATACAGGCCAGCCTTTCAGATTGCAAAAGAGCCCATATGGACAGGTGGCACATATTCTACATTTGAGCTTTTAAAAGCTTACTCGAGCAAAGCATTTTTAACACCCACTTTAAAAAAAAACAATAACATCAGAAAGACAGAGAAGATAATTAGAGGTCAGAAAACTGGTACTTGGTTAGTTCCAATCCTGATACAATCCAAATGAAAACTCTCCATAATGAAACAGCACAATAAAAAAGGATATACGGGAGAGAAACCTGTCCTGTTATGTTACCATGTCAAGAATTGCTATACCATTGCAAAACCACATCCTGTGGAAAAAAATTAGAAAGTCTTGATTTTAGTTGTTCCACCACTATTCCATATATTACCACATTACATAATTGACATTGAAGCTAATGTGAAAAAAAAGAAAAGAAAAAAAGTCAAATACTGATTAGTTTTGCATGTTTTCTGTCCTTCCTGAGATGTCTGAACACCAATTTGTTTCTGCACTTCTTTTCTGTTGATTTCAGTGATCAGACTTTTGAATTTTAAGTTTACTGCTCATCATTATTTAAATACATTTATCATTACCATTTCAATCATATTAAACCAATCCTGCTGACTGCATATTTTGATATTGTTTAGTACAAGTCTCCTGGCATACCATAAGTAGGAGTAGGAGTGCAAATTCTATATTTAGAGTGCATTTTCTACATGAGTTCCTTCACTTTATGTCACTATACTTATAAATTACCATTAATGAAAGTTTCCTTCTTTTGGGTAGGTCAAAATGTGAAAATGTCATGGCACACCTTGTTACTTCAAAAGTATTTGATTTTTTAGATAATATGATAATTTTCTTATTTTCTTACATCTAAATAAAAGAAAACCAAACTAATTTTTTATAATCATTAAAAATGCTTTGCTTGAATTCAGCTGTTTCTTCCTATTATAAACCAGACCCAATCAAAATTGACAAGTGATAGGCAAATTATACCATTCAACAATTTAGTTAGAAAATCGTCAGTTTTTCACAAAGAATAAATGGCAAATACAGTGTTAATTTGGAGATCATAACTCTATTTTATTATCACACAGTCACATCTCTTGTTTCCAATTACTCATTAGGCAAAAAATGTCCCTTGCTTAACTCAGTCTTTTGTTAGGATTGTGTTACCCAGTGGTCGATTTTGAAATCTGTGGTCAAAACCAGGCTAATATCAATGTATTTATAATTTGCACAAGCCATCACTATTTCCTTTGTGTATATTGTTTCGTTTACAGTATAGAAGAAATGATAATATTTTTTCTAATTATGTAGATCTTAAGGAAGAGAAATATAAAATATATTTATATTTAAATGTTTGAATTAAAATTTTTAAGGATAGAAATATAAATCCCACAATGGAGAAAATCATTGATAAAATATGAAGATTGTTTTGTTGAGTTTCAACATTAATTTCAAGGCTTAATTATATTCATGATCTACTTTCAAAGCAAACATAAGTGCGTTTAAAAATAGGTGGAAGAAAAATTATTTATTTTAACTTCAGTGATGTCTACTTACTGGCTATACCAATGTTAGCTCATTATCATTGTAAGAATTCATCTTATAACACTAAAAATGCAACAGTATAGAACGAGGCCTTACATATAGAGTTTTTTGAAACAATTATTTCTTTCTGTTATGTGAATATCAAGCATTAAAAAAATTCACTTTGATTATGCAGTCAGAGAACCACAGAACTGTTAGGGTCAGAAGCAACCTCTGGAAATAATCCAGTCCAGCACCCTTGCCAAGGGAGGGTCACCTGAAGCAGATGACACAGGAATACCTCCAGGTGAGTTTTTTTGGGAGAAGGAAACTCCACAGCTTCCCTGGGCAGCCTGTTCAGTGCTTTGCCACTCTCAGTTTAAACAAGTTCTTTCTCATGTTGAGATGGATCTTTATATGTTTTAGTTTATGGTCAATTTTCCTCATCCTGTCACTGGGCACCACTGAAAAGTGTCTGGCACCATCCTCTTGGCCCCGGCCTTTGAGATATTTATGCATAATGATGAGATCTCCCCTTAGTCTTTTCTTTCTAGACTAAAAAGTGCACAGTAGTGATAGCTTAGATTCTAGAAAATAATTTTCTATCTGGACTGAAAACCTGTGAGCCAAGTTTTAGCTTAGTGGTGGTTTTGCTGTAAGAATAAACCTTTGAAAAGAGGGCTTCTGTGAAGAATGTTAACCTTGCTTTTATTTAAATCTCAGAAGAATACAGAAGATACACAAGGATGTATACCAAACTTATATTCAACCAAGCTAAGATTAGGGATTTTAATTAAATGTCTAAGTGGAGCAATTAAATTCAGGAGAAATTAATTCAGGTCCCATATTTTTTAATTATGAGGATATATAACTTTCACAATAACTATTCAGCTAGAGAAAGAACAAGCAATTTTTTCTCTATTTCAAGCAACAAACTTTTCTGTCTTAATTCTACGGTAAGAATTGTGAGGCTGTTTCATAGATAGCAGTCTTTTTTATTTTTCTATTTTTGTGAGGTTAAATGGATTGGCCAATTTTCTCTTTCCAATTCCATTTGTACTGAATGAGTCACTTCATTGTAACAAAGCAAGGCCTTTCACTGCTAAAGCTTTACCTATTGTTACCATTTCAAAGTTTGAAAACACATCTTTTGAGATTAAAGCATTTTACTTTCTGTCATTTGACAATGATAGGCTAGACGTACCCCTCTCAGTGAAGCAAGGTATTGTTGATTCATAAAACAGATAATGAAACCAAAATAATATATTTTCACCATTGAAATAACCTGATTATTTCTTTCTACATATCTAAGTGATGTTCAATTCCTAAGGCCATTACACTTTCTTTGGATTAGTTTTCGAAGGCAGTCTTTGTCTTTTTCTGTACCTTATTGAAGTTTGGGCTGCATTTTGTATTTAACTGTACTGTAACTAATATACATTCCTGATGCAGTGATATAAAATCCTATCAAATAAATAAATCAATGAATATTTAAGTTTCCCTCTACAGAGATGCCTTTTCAAACTAGAAATATAACACCAATGCACATACAAATACTAATATTCAAGGGCATTAATTTGGCTTGCAAAAGTGCTTTGAGAAACAAATGAGAACCAGAAGACTTAAGACTTTTGTGGAGTTGTTTTAATATAAGTGAAAGGCTGGTCCAGCACAGTATGCTCTGTCATCCAGGGGTTTTAACAGCAGTCCAATCAGTTTTAAGGTTTGCTTAGTCAATAAAAAAGTATTGATTAAAAGATGGATTTTCTAATTTGTGGAGCAATGCAATAATTGGATAATAACAGGTTCCCAATGTAAGATTTTTATGAGGATATCACTTTATCTTTAAGCTGAATTTCTTTAACATGGCTGCTTTAAACTCAGGGTAATTTTAAATCTTCTATATAATTGTAACAATAAACTGTTGGGTATAAATATGTATTCAAACACAATCATAGTAGACGTAAAATGTTCTACCGTCAATGACCCATGGACAAACACCAATGAGCTCAATGAGCTGTAAGTCAATATTGGCTTTATATTCATTAGATGATAGCATTCTACAGACATTGTGTTGAGCATTAAACTGTGATACTTGCTGAATAACATTAATGGCTTATATTTAAAGATTATATGACATAGCTCCCATTTAAAATTGAGCTTAGTTGTGCTTTGGAATATCATAGACATGAAGTAAGTTTTGCGTTACAGAAACACAGTAAAATGTATACAGCCATAAGACTAAATTGCATCATTTTAATGTTGATTGCTCAGTATTCGACTTATCCAAAAGGAACTTTATTTTGTATCTTCTTCTTGATCAGGAGGAAACAAATAAATGTGTGGATGATGTAATGTCTCTAGTCTTTAGTGCAACAAAGACTTCTATATGAATATCAAGACTGGACAGAGATTATTCTTTTTTAAGGAATATATCTCATTTAGTGTAAGACTCAGTACTACAGATGTTATTTGGAAAAATGGTGGGTTGTCCTGTGTCTTTTACAGTCAAGGAAATATAATAGAAGAGCACAAAGCAGTACTCTGCATTATGCTGTACAAGCAAATTATCTGCATTAATCTAAAATAGAGTTTAGCAAGCTTAGGAGAGAAACTCTTAAAAACAAGAGTATTCTTAAATTTAGAAATTAAGTAATCCAGTACATCAGTACTGGGAGCTGCTTTGTGCTCTTCTATTTTATTTCCTTGAGCTGGTAGCAAAAGAAAATTGAGTTTTTCAAGCAGGACTTTCCCTTTCCGAACTAATGCTAGCTGTGACCAATGGCTAGTCTTTTACAACACCAAATCATGGTTTAAGGCAGTATAACTAAAATAAAAACATACCTTTGATAATACTTCTATATTGGATATCTTAATTTCTAAACCAAAGAATGGTCCTTTTTTTAATATAGTTTTTTTTACCTCAGCTTGTTAAATTCTCTCTTAAATTAATGTAGGTAGTTTGCTTGTACTTAGCAGTACAGAAGATCATTCCATAACTTACTTCTACCTTTTTTTTTTTTTTTGTTAGATAATTACTTTCAATCTGCATTTCTTATAGCTATCCTTCTATTGTTATAATAGTATTAATATTTATTTTTTAATAACTTAAATGGTCACTTTTTATCCTGGAAATAGATCAAAAAATCACAAAATGGTTGAGGTTGAAAGGGACCTCTGGAGGTCATCTTGCCCAATCCCTCTGCTCAAGTAGGGCCACCTAGAACACATTACCCAGGGTCATGTCTATATGAATTTTGAAACCAAGGAACAACTGGGCAACCTGCTCCAGTCCTCAGCATCATCACAGTTAAAAAATTATTTGCTTATGTTCAGGCTGCACTTCCTGTGTTTGAGTTTGTGCCCATTGTTGCTTGTCTTGTCACTGAAACCACAGAAAGAGCCCGGGTCCTTCTTCTTACTCCCTTCCTTTAGGTATTTATATGCACTGATAAGATCCCCACTTTTTCTAGTGAGAAATACACGATCTTGATCAGACTTCCTAGAGATGATTTGTCTCATCTCTGCATTTGCATGTTGTGCTCAACAAGCAAAGGTATTTTAAAGTCTCTTCTTAAAATAAATATTCTTAATCATATTATCCTTTACCTTTACTGCAGTGAAGGGGTGAGCACTTTGTACCAAATTGCAAGCTTGTATAAGCAAGCAGTAAGTCAATGTGCATTACTACCCAATCTAGAAACTTTAAACTTTTTTTATCTATTAGTTGATCTTATATTTGAACATAGACTGAAGAAATACCTAGTTAATTTCTTTTAATGATGTGATTATTTCAGAAGGGATGTGGACATTATGAAAATAGCAGCAACAGGACTTTATTCATTTATTTTCTTCTTGACCACTCCAGCCTATGGGTTGGAATACTTAGCTTTTTTAGAACAAAAAATGGAAACCAAAGCTGAAAATAGTTGAAATTTCAAGTGTTATTTTATTACTGGTATAATAATATATTAATGATTTTAAGGCAAGTAATTGGTATACTCTAATAAAGAGTAGTCTAAATTTGATATTGAAGGACTGTTTAACTAAGTATATGAAGAAAATTATGTCTTCTTTAAGTTTTTGTGAAAGAATTAACATAAAAGAGGACCAAGTTACAATAAGTAGTTAAATTAAATATTCAAATTGGATATCATATTAAAGCATTTTTCCAAGTTTTTTAGTACCTTCCCAATTGCTGTGTTGCCTGCTTCTTTTCCATGTACTGTGTACTCCTCACAGAATCAGATTATCTCTTTAGAATTCCTTACACTTAATTTTTATTGCTAGATAAGATCTGAATCTCTTCAGGGACCAGATGTAGCAGGGCATCTCACCTCCCACAAGGGTTTATCTGCTCTTTTTCAACTGGTCAGGTAACTCAAGCAGGACAAGCTGTCTTGTAGTGAGTTATTTTGGTGCCATGAACTTAACCCTGGTCTGGCATCTTCCAGCTGCCAATGAGCATCTTTTTGTTGAAGTGAGATCTGGGTAGAAAAGGCAGATTTCTGACAGATGCCTCACTTTCTGACCATAAAAGCCACTCCAAATTTTCGCAAAGCAGAAACCTATGAATTTCCCCTGGAACTGTGTGGAGTTTCTCCCTTGGGTAGGGATGCCTGGAGTTACTCCCCAGGGATTAAGTGAAGGAATCTGTGCACATAATTCTTACTTCAGTGGTAAGTTACATTCAACTTCCAATCAATACTACTTCTTTTGCTAGCTTAATATAGCTATATTCCTTGATACAATGCACTATTTTATATTATGCTGTAATCTACTGGTAGTACTTTAGTTTTATACTGAGTAGTAAGTAATTCTGATTAATTAATTCTGATTCTTTAATTCTGATTCTTTCTACTGTTGTCTCTTGTCTGTTTAATAAATAATTATTTTTTATAAATAGACTTGATCTGTCATTATTAGAACTTGTGGATCAGAGTGATTCCTTAAATTTAAACTGTTGACAAAACCTGAGACTAAGACAGGGCTTGTCTAAAACTTCCACTTATGCCATGACACTGAAACCACTTCACATGGGCTGGATTCTTTTGAACGTTATTTCATTTCTTTAGGAGCAAATCTTGCTTTTAGAGATAATATATATGAGGTTCAGTACTATAAAGTAGCATGTCAGTCCATTATACATCTCACTGTTTAGAATAATTTTGCTGATATATCCTTAGAAATGAGAAAAAGAACCCCATGAAATATTTGAATTTTTGAACCATCACATAGGGGTTTTTTAGGTTAATGTTAACTCTGAGACTTCTTATCTGTGCTGTGGCTCATTTATCTTTTCTGTTTATCTTCTTTCTTATTCACATCTTCCCTCTCATAGTATTTCCCTTGCTTGAAGTGAGATTTTGAAAGCAATCTCAGTGTTGTATTATTGTTTCTGATTCACATATCTGTTTCTGCTGTTACATATACACATTTTAAAAAGATAGTGTTACATTGATGAAGGGTAAGTAAGCTCTAAGTTTTCATCCTAATCAGTTAAGCAGTGCAAAGACTTGGGACAAGGCCGCATTTTTATCATCTAAAAGATCAGTTTCTAGGCTCTTTTCTTACACAGTTTCAGCCTTAGGTGACTTGCACCCTTCCAAAGGAATCGGAGTATGATTTGGGAGTATGGGAGCAAATTGTTTCTAGGCTTGTGGGTCAGAATATAGCCTTGGCATTGTTTATGAGTGTGTATTTTATCCCATCTCCTTTTCTTCCTCACACCCCTAAACTACAGGATTATCTCAAAGATGCTTACTAAAATAATATCCATATTTTTCCAAGGGAATTTAAGTTCCTCTCAAAGGTATGTACATTTCCTTCTACTATTTTACTTCTGAAGACTTAATAAAACTTACTTAATCACACACAATACAGAAGTACATGAATGTGATTCTTTCTTTATCCCAGGTCAAGTCTTTCATTAATTTATCATGAGAACATTTCACTGAGGTCAGATTCTATTTCCCAAGCAAATAAATTCACGTCTGAGGAGTTCCATCTCAAATTCCACTAGCTGGTTTTTAGATCTCCCCAGGAGAAGAATGAATGTCTTCTGGTTTTACTGGTATTATCAAGCATGCAATGGAGTAAGTATGGAAATACAGAAAATGTTTCTCAGCTGGGGATTTTAAAATGTACTGTGGAGCCATTCTCTTTCTTCTCCTTGTTTACACAATATATGATTAAATTAGTTTGTGTGGTTATTTCTTTTTTCTTGAAATCAGAGATTCAATTTTGTTGAATATACGGGATCTTTTTCAGAAAAAATATCTGTCCAGAATGAGAGAATCAGAAACCTTTTATTTAAATTAGAATTCTGTGAAACACAATACATTTTCTATGTAAACCTGTTGCCAGGCAATAATGTCTAGTATCACTGCATTTAAAAACACTTTAATTTTGTTTTCTGCAGAAGTTAAGAAGAAGCATTCTCCTTATTATTCTATATTTTCGATATGTTTTTTAGGGTGGAGGAACTTTTTTGTAATCTTAGCACAACAAAGATTTGATGCCAGTGTATAGAGTACAGTGACAAAAAATACCTCAGTATAAGTTATGCCTTGAGAAGGCTGACCTGGAACAGAGACTGGGTGGTGCTAAGAGAATAAACTAGGTATTTATTAAAAGGCCTTAAAGGATACACATTGGGCAGTATAAGAGCCTGGCCAAGGCTACATCCAAGATGGAACCAAAATGGTCACAAAATGCACGACAGGTCACGAGGTTTTACATTTTTATAAGTTTTGGTCTCTTCGCATATTGGGGTTAATCATCCCATTATCACTTCTGGTTATGAAGTCCCATCCTCCTCGTTCTCTCCTCTCAGCTCCCAGTTGTTTATGCCTTTTTGGGCCTGAAAAGGCCCAAAACAGTTGTTTGCTTTGTAACAGCTGTTCTTGGTCTCAAGCTGGAAAAGTATTGTTTTGTCTGCCTACCCTGTGAAGAGAGCTGACTAACAATTAATATGAGTCTCAGAGCTACTCACTTAGGCAGCACAAAATCTGAAAAATATGAAAGCCAGAACTTAAAACATCATAAGAATCTGATATGGAAAAACTGATCCATTTTTACTGATAAGAATTTTATTTTTTTCTCTCCTCAGAAAACCAACTGTGACATTCTTCTGCTTTCTTTTTCTTTTTCTGCTGTTCAAGTGAAAATATAATGCTTATTTTGTTAAAATTTATTTAATTATATTAGATGACATATGAGAAGGTGGGAGATACCACACTATCCTCTGTAGCCTTTGAATTTTTTTGAGGATACTGGAAACTACCAGAATATCTTCCAAAAGAAGATTAGTCATGTTGCAAAGCCCTATGCAAATTGCACAGAAAGGAACAGATTATTCATTGAAACAACACATTTGTTTGGAGACCAGTTAATGTGCCTCTCATATAGATACATTATAGGTTCTGCTCTAATTTCTTCTTTCCAAGCATACTTCAGTTCTCTAATCCTGCCTATATGTTGTTTTTACAAATAAAAGAGGAAAGGGGGCTTTCTGGAATACAGTATTCTGTCCATTTTCTTGTATTTCTTAAAATAATCCCAAATTTTCAGCAATGGTAACAATGATTATACCTTGGTGACCCAATCTCAACCCACCAAATGTTTTACTTTGTCTAACCAATCATTTCTCTATCACAAAATATATACTGTGTAGCAGATGTGATGGTAGAATAGAAACAGAGAGAGGAGAAATTATAAAAAAAAATGTTTTCTTGCTTTTAGGGTAAGTCTGCTCATCATCTGTTGGAGAGAGCTAGGACTAACAGTGATACTAAATATACATTTAACAACTACTCAGTTAGAGGACGACTCTAACAGATTTGAAAGGCTCCACAACAGTGCACCTGCCAGTGTTGGTACTCACAGTAAGGCCCAATGGCCATTTGTTATCTTTGGAAGGATGGACTGTTCTTTTGTACAGGACAATGAAGTTGCAACCAGTCTTCTTTTAGCAAGGACAATGAACCATGAAATTGGGTAGAGACAGCAGTGGATCAATGTAGCTCATACAGAAACAAAGAGCCTAGTACTGGATAGCAAAAATGTTTGTGATTTTTTTTCTTCATTCTTTCTGTTGCCTCCTCTGCCTGTGGGCATTGTTGTCTTTCAGACGTTTTGTGTGTATTAATTACTTTTATGTCTGAAATCTTAACTGATATCTGCATTAAAACTTTTCTGAAGAAACCAATATATAAAGAAACATCATGTTGCCATTCCCATGAGATCTTGGACCCGTTCCTATTTGAATAGTCATTTTGCCTTTCATATTTTGCCCTCTCTTTTCTTGTCCATCCCATTTTGTCCTTATGTTTTCTCCATATCATCTTCTTGAGAAATATAGCTCCCAGTTCTAACAATTCCACTGTTTCTGTTTTCTGCAGGAAAATATAAGGTTAAGTGCTTCTCAGAATCTGGAAACAGAGAAGCCAGATGGCCATTTGAGCAGAGAGAGCAGCTGATGGCTACCTGCCTATCTGCTAGCTGTAGATAGTGACTCCAGTGTGCTGTACTGGATACTCAGTGGAGCAGAGGCAAGAACAGGGCTTTGAGACAGGAATGAGGTACCAGATGAGAAGCTGACAAAACCAAAAACAACAGACATTTGTCCAATATATCCTATTTCCTCAAGTGAAAATAAAAATTCAGAAAAGGTTGACCGTTTGAGACCCTTATCCAGTATGCATTCTATTTTTGTCTCATCACTACTTTTACTACCCAGGTTTGTCAGGAGACTTCTCTCATGTGTCTGTTTTTGTTCGGTTTTGCTGTTCTTTAGGTTGATTTAATTTTCAAATGAATTAAAATAAAAAGAAACTACATTCTTAGCATTATTCACATTTTTTAGAATTTATAGGCAGACAGAAAACCATCAGAGATGAAGACAGGGAATCTATCTTCAAAAACAAAAATAGGCTTTCTCATTAAAAATAATAATTTATACTTATAAGTAGTAACTAATAAAACTCACTATGTGACTTTACTGCTATGAGAAAATGTCTGTCCTTCACTGTGCAATTGATATCTAAGGTAAATGTAATAGCTCTTTTCCATCTTGACTGAGTTTTTTTGTGATACGCCTAATTTTGCACAAGTTTAAAAGCATTGACTTCCTGGTTTCTTAAAAAATTTTTTGTATGTGTTTTGATCTCATTTTTCTTTTTTTTTTATTATTATCTTTGTTTGAGTTAAATTTTCATTATCATTGATAATACATATTATCAATGATAAAACAACTCCTTTTTGCTTAACTCTCTTAATGACTTAGGGCATTAGTGAGATTCCTAAAACCTAACAAGATAAAATTGGCATGGTTCAGTGTTTTCCAATTAAATATATCAGTAAAAGTATCACTTTGATCCAGTTATAAAATGTTCACATAATTCTTGGAGCGTGAACAAAACAGTTGCATATAACTGAGGAGACAATCTTTCTGGACACGTAATCACTCCTGACAGTGGGAGAAAGGGACAATTTTCTTCTTGAACCAAAAGAATAAAATTCTTCAAGTAATTTATCTGGAGTTTCTTCATCAAGCATTCCTTCTGGTAGGTCTTGAAGAAAACAGGAGATAATTTTTCTGAAGAAATTAAACAAAAGAAAACCATGCCATAGGTTCAGAGTAAGCAGTATGAACACAGTACTGAATTAAGCTGAATTAGATTTAATTTGCTGTCTGACATAGATATAGTTTTATGTTTATCATTAATGGGGACACCATCTGTGTTAACAGAAGATGGTGTGTTTCACACTGCTACATATATATTTGGGAGGTAGAAAATACCAGTGTGGAGGAACATTCCGTCTTACTGTTATCTGTCAGAATTTCTGTATGTAGTATTTAAGGAAACCTTTACTATGGTTAGTGAATGGTTAATATGGTTGCATTCAAATTCAGAACAGCTGTATAAACTAAGTAAATTACAACAGGTTGGTCTACAGGCATCTTTGCTGTTCATCCTTCTAGTTGTACCTGGTTAAGACCTTTAATTTAGCACACATTAACAACATTGTTTTGTTTTTATCTATCTTGGTAAGAGTCTGTGTTGCTCATCAATTATAAGAGCTGGATAGATCCTCAGTATGTGTGGTGGGTTGACCTTAACTGGCTGCCAGGTGCCCACCAAGCTGCTTTCTCACTCTCACACCCTTCAACAGGACACAGGAAGAAAATATGATGGAAGAGTCTCATAAGTTGAGATACAGACAGGGAGATCATTTTCTGGTTACTGTCACAGGCAAAACAAACTAGACTCAGGGAAAAAAAAAAAAGCTTAATTTACTGACAGCCATTTGTAATGGAGTAAGACAGTGAGAAATAAAAACACCCTCTTTCTCCCCTCCCACCTCTATGCCTGTTTTATTCCAGGTTCAGCTTCACTCCTGACTGTTCTACTTCTCCCATATCATGCAGCCAAGGGGGATAGAAAGTGAAGCTGCAGTTGGTTCATAGTGCTTTCTCTCTGCCACTCCTTCCTTCTCACACCCCTCCTCTGCTTCAGCATCAAGTTCCTCCCACAGGACACTGTCCTTCAGGAACTGCTCCAATATGGGTCTTTTCCATGAAACACAGTTTCTGCCAGAAAATCTGCTCCTGAACGGGCTTCTCTGCACATACTGCAGATGGAGAAATAATGACTTCAGTGACCTGTCTTTGAAGTGGACTGTGTCGATGTTTTTGAGGGGTTTTAATTCTTCAAGCGTGAAGATTTTTGTCTCATAATATTTGTTGCAGTAGCTTGCCTTATAATTATTAATAAGGATTAGAAATATCAGATTAACACAGCACATAGAATGTCAGGAAGCATTTATGCTTTTAGAAATGGAAAGATTTAGATAATGTGTGCTCCCATGTCACTATTACTACACATTCAAACCACTCGGATCTCCTGTGATTGCTAAATAGTGAATATAGAAAGCAAATAATGAGCTACAAAACAAATATAGTTTAGAATACTGTACTGGTTTTGCTGGAATAGAGCGAATTTTCTTCATAGTAGTTATTACAATGCTTTATATTTGTGACCAAAATAGTGCTGATAACACAGGAATGTTTTAGCAGCTATTGCACACATCAAGATCTACTCTGTTCCTCACATGAACCCAAAAGCAAGCAACTGGGGCTACACAAGAATCTGGGAGGCAACACATCTCAACATGTGACCTAAACTGACCAGAGGGGTATTCCATGTCATATAATGTCCTACTTGGCAATAAAGGCTAGTCAAAAGAAGGAGGAAGGGGGGGCATTTGTAATGACGGTATTTTTCTTCCCAAGTCACTGTTACATGTGATACAGCCCTGCTTTTCTGGAGATGGCTGAACAACAGTCTGCCCACAGGAAGAGGTGAATTAATTCTTTATTTGCCTTTGCTTACATGCATGAATTTTGTTTTCCCAATTAAATTGTATTAATCTCAACCCAAGGGTTTTCACACTTTTACCCACCCTGGGGGTGGATGTGAGAGAGTGGCTGTGTGGTACTTCGACACCTACTGGGGCTATTCCACAACAGATACCAACCAGCCCAAATATACTCATGCACAGCCTATACGTCGTATATACATATATATCTGCAAAAAACGACCTCTTTATGATTGCCATTCTATAAGACTAAATATTTAAGCCATCAGAAGTTAAGCAGATGGTGTCTGAAGTTCTCTTTTTTTAATACTTATTTTTCACTAAAATTCCCATCATAGCTCTCAACAAAAACTTAATTATTTAGCAAGATATCATGTTTCAATGCATCCCTGCTCAAAAATTGTGGAAGTTATTGTTTTATAAAAACTGCTGAAAGTACAATCCCATGCAAACAAGGATTGCTAAAGGAGAAGTAATACTGAATCACAAAATCTGTGCACTCCAAGATACATGGTTATTAAAAATTCAGGTGAACCAAACATTTATTTTAAAATTAATTATTTAATTCAAAGCATTCTGGAATTACAACAATAACAAAAGAAACCATAACAAGCCCCCAAAAGAGAGACCCAAAACATTCATACTGAATGAATAGCTTCACTGACAGATGGTGTCTGAGAAAAGAACATGTCCCAAAGATTTCAATTTTTTAGAATTCTGCCACACTGAAATGGAATATACCTTTCAGAATTTGAAGATACATAACAAAAATCTGAGTTGGTAATAATATGAAATATCAGGTGCAAATATTTCTCCATATATGTACATTATAAATGTTCTAGATTTAATTTTCTGAGTTTAAAAAAGAACACATCATAGAACATTTTTGTTTTGACTGAGATATTAGAAGACACTATCTAACAGGTTGTAAAATAAGCTCAGATGAGTGATCATGACTGCCTAGTGAGTACCAGTGCTTATCAGTCACTTCTAATTCATGTAAATGTGATATAATTTAGCTATATATAACCTTTCTTTAGGATTGCTTTTAAGGAGTTTGTCAAAGAAGGTATTTAAAGCTGGTTTAAGCATATTTTTCTTTTTTCCCTTTTCAGTATGATTTTGGATGACATGATAGCCTAATATATTTATATTTATAATCACAGGTTTTCACATATCTAAGAACTGCAGTATAATCTAATTTTGTTTAATAAATTTTAGTAAGGGTTTTAGGACATTAGAGACTGGACTGAAAAACCAGCTTGGTCCAGAGGGCCGTGATTAGTTGCACAAACTCAATCTGGAGGCCAGTCACCAGTGATGTACTCTGTGAATTGTTACTGAGTGAAATACTGTTTAACACCTTGCTGAATGGCTTAGAAGTTTGGACCAAGTGCACCCTCAGCAGGTTTGCAGATGATATAAAATTTGGAAATACAATTGTTGTACCAGACAGATCAGCCTGGACAGGCTGAGCAATTGGGCTGGCAGTAAGCTCACAAAATTCAACAAAAGAAAATGCAAAGTTTTAATCCTGCAAAGGAATAACCCAAGGCACTAATACAAATTAGAGGCTAACTGGCTGGAAAGCAGCTCTGCAGAAAAGAACTTGGGAGTCCTGGTAAACAACTAGCTGACCATGAGCCAGCAATGTGCCTTTGATGACCAAGGAGGTCAAAAGCATGCTGGGCTTCATAAGGGTAAGATGTGCTTGAAGGTTGAGAGAGGTGATCCTCTTCCTCTGCTCAGCACTGTTGAGACACATCTGGAGGTTTTAGTCCATGTCTGGACTCCCCCATGTAAGACACTCATGGATTGACTGGAATAAGTCCATTAAAGGGATACTAAAATTATTGAAGGACTGAAGCATTTTAAAGTTGAATATAAGCTGAGAAAGCTGGGCCTGCTCAGTCTCAACAAGGCTTGAGGGGTTCTTACCAATAGACACAAATTAAAACACACAGAATTCAGTCTAAGCACTTTTTTTTTTTTTTTTTTTTTTTAATTGTAAGAGTGGTCAAACTCTGAGACAAACCACCCAGAGAATTTGTGGTGTGTCTACACTTAAGAGATACTAAAACCATGACTGGACACAGCCCTGGGTAACCTGATGGATCCAACTGTTTAAGCATTGGTTTTGGACTACAGAATCTCCAGAGGTTCCTTGCAATCTCAGAGATTCTATGATTCTGCAAGTGTGTGAAATAGATTTTATGCAATAGTTTTTTATGTAATAAATTTATATTAAAATGTGAATCTAGGCAGCATCAGGCAACAAAAAATATAAATACATGTATTAAAATGCTAGGGTTTTTTTTTTTTAATATATCAGGCAAGTCAATACTTTTTTTACTATTTTAATTGTTTCTTCTTTTTTTTTTAAGTTAGGAATTATTGAACAGAAAAAGAATGTTCAGCTTTGGTAATATCAAATATTATAGTATATTATAGTATATTATAGTGCACACTTTAATTTTCAGGTAGTTGTTCTGTGTTCTGTCAAGCACATATTAATAGTGGAATTGCAGTGATGCTCAGATAATGACATATTTTGACCAGTGGGAAAGGAGTGAATAGGGTCTCTTGTGACTAGACTTTAATTTTTTTTTTTTTTGGCACTGGTTTCTGAAGAGCATGTTAAAGAGCATATTCAATTCCTCAAATAGATGCTGTGTGAGACATGACAAAATTAGTCCTTTATGATTTACTATCCACAACCTATCCTCTATATTTAGCTATGAAATGCTTAAAATGTTGCTTTTTAAATATAGTGCATTATTTTTTGAATACATTATGATACTTTGGCTCACAATGAATAATCCTATATAATCAGAGTTGTCTGACTAAGTCAGCTCATTTGCAAAATGCTTTTCATCACAGTCTATTCCAGTCATTATAGTCCTCAGTCTTTCATTATCTTCTCCATATCTTTAATTTTAGAGCATGTCAGAATGCCTGAGGAGGTTCACTAGGTTTAGCAATGGCATTAATATTTTCTGTTTGCAAAGAGTTTAGCACATATTGGAAATCTCAGGCACTTAGAGTCTCAGACTTCGTAAGTCTTTTTGTTTTCTTATGATAATAAGAAATATACTGTTAAAAGGGGCTGGTGGCCATAAAAAAGTTAAGAAGCAGGAAGATTTTGAAGAATAAATTGATGGACATGATTTACACTACCAAGACTGCACTAGTATTATTCAAGTAAATGGGAAAGTGAGACTTTGAATTTTTGTTTCCACATTAGTTCTAGAAATAGCTTTGATATAATTCAGAAAGGTTTTATAAAGTTGTTGAACATTAAAAAATGTACCACAAAGCCCTGGTTTATAAAAATTCTCAATACAAGTAAACCATCAAGAATTATACTGATCAAAAATGAAGTTTTACTGAGAATGATGATGTAACCTGCTTCCTTAATGAGGAATGAAGTAACTGATAATTTGAAATAATTCGACTTTCTTACTGCAACCTAATTTAGGTTATATTGCAAACTGGATGTCATGCAGAATATTTAAAGGGTTCTATCCATCATGACTCACACCCATTGCATTTTTTCAGACATTCTGTTACTTGCCACAGATCAGTGCAGAGGTTTTCACCTTTTCAGTTAATCCTGTATTCAGAGGCTGGTTCTGGTCTTAAATCTACACTGTAGGTCTCTGAGGGCTTTAGCAAATAAATGTCCAATTTTTACTAAAAAGCAGGCCATCTAACAGAACTTTTTTTTTTTTACAGTTTCTTTGCATCTTTGCATATTTTTTACAATTTTCTTTCCAATAACTGGTATGGGGCTAGGTTTTGTATTTGCACTGAATGCAGGGTTGGTAATACAGAGATGTTTTGTTATTTCTGAACAGGGCTTAAATCCAGTCAAGGCCTTTTCTGCTTCTCCAACTGCCATGCTGATGAGGAGGCTGGGGGTACACTGGAGTTTGGGAGGATGCACAGCCAGGGCAGGTGACTCAAACTGATCAAAAGGATACTCCAGTCCACATGAAACCATGCTCAGTGGATGAAGAGGGGGGGAAGAAGGAGGAAGGGGTAGACATTTGGAATGATGGTGTTTGTCTTCCCAAGTCACTGTTATGTGTGAGGGGGCCCTGATCTCCTGGAGATGGCTGACTATCTGCCTGTCTCTGGGAAGCAGTGACTAAAGTCCCTGTTTCACTTGTGTGCATGGCTTTTTTTCCCCCCAATTAAATAGTCTTTATCTCAACCCATGTTTTTTCCCTCTTTTACCCATCTGAGTCTCTCCCAGACCTCATTGGTGGGGGAGTGAGTCAGTGGCTCTATGTAGCCTGCTTGGTAGCTGGGATTTAACCATGACATGATTAGGGAAATTAGAAAAGGGAAGGGAAAGGGAAGTAAGACACCAGTGAAAATCCAATTACAGAACTCATTTTGGTGTAGAGTTCAGAAGAAGACAGGAAATACTAAGGCAATTTTGAAGGGTATATATCCTTCCTGAGTGATAGAACATTAAAAAAGCAAATCATGCCCTTGTGTTAGACTTTTGGGGTGCAAGCAGTCCTATTGTAATGAATGTAATAAAATTGGGGACCTTATCAATAAGCTGACTTATGGAATATACATTATGCACAGTGAGGTTTTAATTTTCTTTATTTATAAATGATACTGTGATTCCAAACTGTTGCTAAAAAAATTGCAGATCGAATCAGTCAGTATCATCTGAGATTAACTCAGAAAGATCATTGAGTCCAAATCACCATTCCTTATGACTACCTAAAAATAAACCACATGACTAAGAGCATCATCCAGATGCTCCTTGAATTGTGACCCTGGGGACCCAGTTCCAGTGACTGACCATTCTTTAAGTGGGGCATCTCTTCCTAATGTCCAATCAGCACTTCCCCTGAGGCAGCTTCATTTAATTTCCCCATGTACTACCACTGGTCACCAGGGAGAGGAGACCAGCACTTCCCCCTCTGTTTTTCTTCCCCCTTGAGGAGGCTGTAGACTCCAATGAAGTCCCCCTGAGCTTTCTCTTCTTCAAGCTGGAAAAAAACAAGTGAATTCATCAAATAAGGCTGCTCCTCATAAGTTTGCCTTTGAGGCCTTTCATCATCCTGGTCTCCCTCCTCTGGGCACACTCCAAGAGTTTGATTTCCTTCCTATTTTGAGGTACCATAAATCTGCACTCAGTACTTGAGGGGGGGCCGCACAGCACAGAGCAGAGTGGAACAGTCACCTCCCTCAACTGGCTGGACATGCTGTGCTTTATGCATTCCTGGATGTGGTTGGCCTTTTTGGGTGACAGGGCATACAGCTGACTATTACTGGACTTGCCATCCATTGAAAACCCCAGATTTTTTTTCTGCAGGGTTGTTCTTCAGCCCCTAATCCCAAAATTTGTACATATATATATAATTACCTCATCCAAGATGGAAAATCCAGTACTTGTTCTTGTTAAATTTCATATTTTTGGAGGTGGCTTACTTCTCTAGTTCTACATACATCTCTCTCTAAGACCTCACTATCCATGAGGGACTCTACAGCTCCCCCAAACGTAGTATCATCAGTAGGCTAATGTATTGTATATTCAATTCCTGTGTCCAGGTCACTTACAAAAACTTTGGAGGGCACTGGCCCTAAATCTCTGCCCTGGGGAACCACTTTGGTAATAGGCTGCCTGCCTGATACAACATCATTTACTATAACTATAACCTGTCAGCCAGTTGCTCACCCAACATGCTACAGACTTGTCTAGCTGCAAGCTGGACATTTTTCTACAGAAGCATATCGTGAGAGACAGCATCACTTTGTTAAAACAAATAAAACCCCCAGAACACATCTACTTGCTTCCCTTGGTCAACTATATTGGTGACTTCGTCCTAAAAAAAACCTAAGTATATCAAGCAGGACTTTCCCCTCATGCAGACTGTGACCAATTGCTGTGTTGTTTCTCAAGTGGTTTTTAATTCTCAGAAAAACTGTCTCCATAATTTTACCAGGCACTGAAGTGAGATTGATAGGCCTGTAATTATAACAGTTTTCCTTCTGAAAACTGGGACACCATTTCCCAGCTTCCGGTCAGTGGGGACTTCTCCAGGGTCCCAAGACTTGAAAAATGATCACAAGAAGTCCCACAAAGACATCAGCCAGTTTTTTTGGTGCCCTGTGATAAATCCCTTTGGCCCCCATAGATTTGTATGCACCCAGCTGGAGCAGCTAACTCAAATGTTTTCAGAACAAGCTGAGAGTTCATTGTCCCCTGAGTCATGGTCTTTCCATACTGGGGTTCCAGGGTCCCAGAGCCAATCACTGGTGTTAAAACAGAGGTGAAGAAGAAATTAAACTTCTCTACTTTGTCTATGTCCTTTTTTGTGAGGTAACAGATTTCATAAAATAACAGATTAATTTAATTCGTGATCTTTTGCTGTTAACATATTTTAGAAAGCCCTTTTTGTTGTTTGTCACAGTGCTGACTATCTTGAATTTTAATGAAGCTCTGGCCATACAAATTTCCTTCCTATGGTAGTGAAATATGTTGAAAAATCTTTGACAATTTAATGAAAGACATTTTTCTTATCAAATATTAAGACTTATTGCTTTATGCAGCATAACTTTTTTGGCATAAATCTTAATGTAATATTTAAATTATCTCAATGTAATATTTTAAATTAAAACACTTTTTATAAAGTGTTTTAAATAAACTCTTATTTGTGCGAATTGCTATCTACTCTTTGCTTATATACTATCTTATTGTTGCTTAGTCACTTACTGAACAAAATAGACTTATTAAACCATAAGGTAAAGAATTCCTGTATTAGTCTTACCCTTTTCCTCCCTGCCCCATCCCAAATGAAAGACTCAAGCAAATTGATTCAGCAGTTTCAGTCCAGTCTGAAGAAGTTATATTATTGAAGTGAAAAACAGTCAAGTCCCATAAGTAATTCCTAAGAAACGCACCTATTCTTAGTCATAGAAACAGTGCATCAACAACTTTATATAACATTAAAAGCATCTATATTACAATATAATATGTTTTAAACTCATTTTACACTAATTCTGATTCTCTAAAAAATCACACATAAATAAATGTAACCTCCTCTGTTTTAAAAAAAATTAATGTTTAAAGTAATAAACCACTTTAACATTTTCTGATGTAACATGCCCTTGAAAAACCTTGGGATTTTCCAAAAGAGACTTTAATTTTGCTAGATCACATTTTGAAAAGAATGATTGAATATTTTGTCTATGTGAAATATATGCTTATTCAATATTTGAGATTTTTTTTTTATTTCACTGGTTTATATAAAGACCAATGATATGTAAACTAAGTGAATTTGCTACATTTATAATTCTGGCGGTATAAATTAAAATTATAGAATTATAGCATCATGCTTTTAAGACAAATATGACATGTTGTGTAGGCAGGCTACTTTATAAGATTATGCCTAATGGTTACCTATAGAAGATTAGCAAGATTGCAGAAACTGGAAAAGATATTTGTAATGTATATCATTAAAAGGGGATATTTTTTTAAACAAAAAGTTGGAGAGTTTTCCTGTTGAAAGTCTATTATTGAAAATATACTTAGAAACTGTATATTTAGGCAGAAGATATTATCAGTTTAAATGTCAAGATATAAGAATATATTTCGTATGAAAATATTTTGGTTCATTGTATTGTTCCTATGACTGCAAATCCTAAAATAATCACAATTTTTAATCATTCCAAGAATGACCAGGTGAATGAGCAGCCACCAACCTTTCTTCATCAAGAACTATTCACAATCTGGCTATTTTATAGGATAAAAAATGTAGCAATTTCAGGTGAGAAGTAGAAGACACCATACAGCTTGATTTTTGCAATTCTTTTGATACAGTCTACAATATTTTCCCCATAGGATTCCTATCAAGTGAGCAAAAACTTGATTGTAAAGCTGTACAAAAAGAACGGTTAATAAAGGTTTACTGTGAAACTTGAGGAATGGACTGAGCAGAATTCTAAGGAAGCCTGTGATGGCTCTAGTAATGTTCAGCAGTTTTATTAACAGCCTGGCTGATAGAATGGCAAGTACACTGATTAAATTTACAGATGACATCAACCTTTTGGAATCTGCAAGCACATTGAAGTTGGATTCAGAATAATTTTGAGAAAATGGAGAAACTTTCAGAAAAAGAGATGCAATTCTACAAGGACATTTGCAAGGTGGAAATAATCAGCTGCATGAAATGAGGACAGAGAATAATTGGCTAACTTATTGAAGAAATTGTGTTATTTTATCTAGACAAAAAGGAGAAAGAAAGATCAAATAATAGCCTTTATATATAGAATATACCCGCTAAGTGTTAGGTAATAAGCTGTTTTCTGCAAGTCCCCTGTAAATAGGTTAAGAAGTGAGCACCACTTATGTCAGGATACTTTTTTTTAGCTATAAAAATAGTTAGGCATTAGAACACATTTGCTAGAGAAACTGCATGACCTCTATCACTGCAAGCATTGTAGCATCTTGCAGCTGCCTGGAGCTGAGATGTTGCACTCAGGTTACTCCCGACTTTGGACAATGAATTAGCAACCTAGTCTGGGAGATGAATGGCAATGTGTTAGCCAAGATCTGTGTGGAATGGGGAGCCCAAACATCTTGCTGGTTGTCAAATATCCCTTTAATTCGATCACAGAATCAGAGAATCAAAGAGTGGTTTGAGTTGGGAGGAGCCTTAAAGTTCATCAAGTTCCAATCCCCTGTCATGAGGAGTGACACTTCCCACTAGACCAGGTTGCTCAATGTCCCATATAGCCTGGCCTTGAACACATCCAGGAATGGGGCACCCACAACTTCTCTGGGCAATCTACTCCAGTACCTAAAAAAGGGCTTTATCATCATTATAAGCAGTGGCCATCACAGGGCTCATTGAGCTTTCCTGCACACCAGGATCTTGTCTTGGGCAGAGACACCTCTCAAGATTACTCCTCAAGACTCAGAGATTTCTTGCTGCAACAGTAAGTGACTAATAGGACAATAAACTTTGTAGTTTAGGTGAATGATGTGGGAGATTGATTGTGAATGTGTTCTTTTAGACATAAATGTTGATCATGTCTGGGACTAACCACATATAAACTCTTCCCTGAGATGGAATTTAGAATACAAAGGACATTTTGGAATCTCAAGACTCAGTGTGTGTGTGTGTGTTTCTCCGACAGTTTTGTCTTATCCTCCCCTCTATGAGGTAAATAATTAACGTACCTTGCCATTGAATCTTGATAAACCACTGTTTCATTTCCTATCCACCTCTGTTAAACCACTTTTTATATAATAGAACATATTTTTATGTGTTTCCTACAAAGGACGTGAGTCACTCCATTGACTACAATACCTTTTTAAAGAAAATAAGAATAGGCTAGCTTATCTTTCCATAGTAATGGGGTGAACTAGCTGACCTATTACTGATGCTTTTGGACAAATCTGTGTTGTGAAATTATGTGTACGTGTATGTATACATGTACACCTGAAGCTTATTATGTACACCATGCTTAATCACAGCTAAGTATCACTTAACAAATTAATTTCTTATATTAGAAACAAAGCATCATGACTCATTTTTGACCATGAACCTTTTTGCCAGTTAAAGCTCAGATGTCTATCTGTACTATTGTAACATAAGAGTTGTCAGCTGCACTACATTGTATGCATGATCTTAGGGAAAAGACTATTGTCAGTTGTTCTGATTTGTATTTTGATTTATGTTGCTCTCTGTTGTAATTTATGTCACTCCAGAATATCTTATTGGGGGAAAACATAGATCAGAATCATGTCCAGGACAAATTAACTGCTCAGCTCTTAAAACTGGTTAATTAGAAGCACATTCTTACTTTTTGTAGAAATTCTATAGTTTGCAGTCTACTGTAGAGTACATAAAGAAAGAAAGAGTCAGGCTGATATATCATACAGGGTTGTACGGCATATATAAAATATTTTGGTTGGGATGTTTTGCTAATTACCCCTAACACCTATAGAGAAAAAGGTGCTGCTGAGAAAGAGTTGCCAGTGAAAAGAGGTAATCTTTGTCACTGTCTGCAAATGTGATCCATTCTATTGTTCAGAAAATTTTGGCAGCTAAAAATAGTTCAGATAAATAGACTGTCCAGTCAGTATGACCAGATTCTATTTTTCATCCCTATATCCTAGTAAGTTTGTGACAGATACTTTCTTTGCAATGAATTATAGATGACACATATGCAGAAATTTCAGTTGTTAGTAAAATGGCATTCTAGGGTATAATATGAAGTTATATATGTATGTAATATGAAACTATACTGATCTGATACATCAGTAGATTGGTTATAATGTTTTGATATCCATATCTATCACTGTTTGGCTCTCTAAAAAGAACTCAGAGGACAGGAGAAAACATATTTTAGCTTACCTTAGTGCCTGTAAGGACAGCAAGGGTTGGCAGCTTGGTGCAAACACAGCAGTTGAATGCAGCTGCAAGGTATTCTCAGAAGATATTTGGAGCTGTATGGAAATAGTCCTTGGGAATGGATCGGCCAGAAAATGATGTATTCTCAACACTAACAGAAGGGTTTGACATGGACAAATGTGAATCTATGCTGCGGGCAGGACACAGTGCCTGGATCTCTTTAAGTGTAGTTTGTGGGTTGACATTTTACCAGGGATTAAAGAAATAACAGTTCTCAGAAGACTGAAATATCATTACCAATATTTCACATAGGCAAAAACCCTATGTGATTTCTGTAATCACTCATTAGTTATCTATAAAGAGTCTAGATATTCTCTATCAGTATCATAAGAAATTCTGAAAGTGTATAAGTAAAATGGTTAGTAAATAAATAAATAGGGGTTAATAAATAGGGGGTTTCCCTCTCAGTAGAAGAATTTTCTGCTTATTTAGTAATAAGTGTTGTTTTGGGGATTGTTTTTAGTTTTCTGTATATAGCTAGCCTGAACTAATAAATTATCATCTACTTTTTTTTCAGCTGTCAAAATACATCCCCTATGCTTTATTGCAACAATGTCAAATATAATATTGCAAGATGTACAGAAACCATATTTTCCCCAATAATTTTTAATTTTGGTTCAGTACTCAGAGTCCATCAAAACTTAGGATTCACATCTGTATCTTTATCAATTCTTTCCCTATGAGTGTGTCATAAAAGTATTTTTCCGTAATCTGAAACCAATTACCATCTATTCTACAACTTTCCCCCTTTACTGCATTATCTTCTTGTGGAATATCTAGACTGTAATTAGTGGATTTTGCTGTATCTCATGCATGTCTCATCTTTTCCAGCCTCTCAGACAGGAATTGCAGAATTTTACAGAACACAAGTAGGCCTCTCTACCCTTCTAAAAATCCAGGAAATCAATTTTTTTGACACATTTGACACTATTTGATGGGTTACATTTTTCTACAAATCGAAATCTGGTCATGAGATACAATAATAACATCTCTGAGCTTAGAAAGTGCCACTCATTAAATGATTTGGAGAACAGTATAGTATAAATTGCTTGTGATAAGAATACTTCAGTGGATAGCAAGCATATAATCCTTTAGTCCACTTTCATATTCTAATTCAGGCTAGGATTTGTAGATAATAGCAGGAAATCTGTCCCTTGCCTGACGGCATGGTTATCAAAAGCCCTAGTTCTTACTGTTTCAAGCACTTGGGGATTGTATTTAGGATATGTTAAATATACAGCTTATTCTGATCATAGCTATCTTGATAATTTTATGACACTGTGCTAATTATGCCTCACTAATCATGAATAAAAAGTGTCAGGAAAAATATTACTTTGACCTTTGTCGTATCTTTCCATGGTGTTGTTAAGAATTTTACAAAACAAAGAGATTATGGAATGCAGAGGGAAAGGAAACCCAGGACACAATATTTTACATGCTAGGAAACTGAAGGAAGTAATTAGTGCGTAAATCTGGATATGGAACAAAGAGTAATCTCATAGCAAAGTAGTAATAGAAAAGGTATGAACTAGGTCACAGGTATATAGAAAGGAAAGTAAAAGAGACTTAGGGTGAAGCCATAGAGCTCACTTATTTTATGCTGGTTATATGATTGCATGGGCTAGGCCTGTTCTGAGTCAAACAAGCTCAGATGTGGTAAAAAGAGGTTATGGTTCAACAGTACAAAAAGCTTTTATCTGGTCATTCTACAGAACACTAACAATGAAAAAAGGCAGGATAAAAACTGTTGATGAGGAAGTAGACCAAAGGTAATTAAACAATGAGAAGTGAAAAATTTAAGGAACTGAAGCAATGAATCTGAATTAATTAACATAAATATGTTTCAAGTATGTATTACAAAATTTTTTTAAAAAAAATCTGAATGTTATATTTATGCATTTCAGAAAGCACAATGCAGAAAATAATTAAATTTACAATTAATAATATTAATGGATAGCAGGAAAGGGGAAGGTGGAAATGGAAAACAAAATTGACCTCCAAATCAGTTAAGGTGGCAAAATGAGCATTTTTTCAACTGGAAATTATTCAAAAGATGATGCTGCAGAAATGGGTGATTCACCTTTGGAAGTAAAACCTTAAAATTATAGATTTGAAAGGTTATCTTTTTTAACCTTTGATAAGACTTTCCCTTAGAACTATTAGATAGTAAATCAGTCACAGGAAAGTAGCCAATTAAAATTATGGTAATTGTGTCAGTTTACTAAACATGGACATTATAATTTTTTAAGATAGGCCATTTGTCACAGTCTGAGACCATTAACGTTTTTTAAAGTTGTATGTATGTATTTGCTATGTTTCAGAACAAAAAGAACTAATAAATACCATTTTTAAATTATATTACAACAGATATTGCTAATCAAGTTCTGATATAATGAATGTCTATTTGAAATGCACTTAAACCAAGACAATTGACTTTGCATTGTGTTTGCTTCATCAATTTTGAACATGTACCGCTATAATGGGATAGGAAACACTTTGCCATCCTAATCTTGGCTTCAGTTTATCTCAAACACTTACTTGTTCAGTCTCCCTTTAAACTTACATAGCTTTTTTATCCACAGCATTCTTTGTCAAAGAGTACTGCTGATCTGCTTGCTATGATGTGGAGAATCAGTTGCACTTGATTAGTCTGAATCTGTATTCTAGTAGCTTCAAATGAAGGCCAAAGTCTGAACAATGGAACAGAGAATAAACAGCTGAACAATTCCTCCATGCCCACTATGGCCCTCACAGGTTTGTAGACTTTTGCTATATTCCTTTCATATCATCATCTCCTTTTAGTTCTTTATACAGACAGTTAAGTCTATTTGACAAGTTCTTAGTGACAGGTATTTTCTATTTACCACTTAAATTCAATCTTGCAGAAGACAAAAAGGAAAAATCCCCAAGTAATAGACTCTTTATGCTGATGTTATAAAAAGGTCTAAGAATATACCATATTTTGTGTCTGTAATTTCATGTTTGAAAAGGGAGTTAATTACTTCTTATGTTTTAAAATGCAAGTTGAAACTTATATACAATGATAAGAAAAATGCAGTCGGGATTAGCTCTTGAATTTTTTATTTTAATCCAATTTGAGCAAAAATCAACAAGGACGATAGATAAGCTATCAGACAAATGACTGTTGACAAGTTTTAACTTGAACTGATTTTGTCTATCTGACTTATAAGTGTTACAAATTTTGGCTTAGAACAGCATCATGATACATGGGAAAAGGCAGCACTAATGGATACCAAAGTGATGAAGATAACGTTCTGTGGAGATGAATTCCTTAGAAGAAAACTTTAAAACCCTGTAATTAGCCAAGAGTGCGATGTATTGCAATATGCTCAATTTTACATTGGGAAGTACTATATAAAGCACATCTATTGATTAACATAAATCTTGACTAAGGGTTTGACTTATGGATAACAATGATTTGTATTACACATGTACATTTTACATTGCTTCTATAACTGCATCTCATAATTAATAGTAATTCTCCCACTGGGATATTAAAAAAAATAGTAAGTGGGAGGACAATTTCATTTTTGTACTGAGAATAAAGAATAACTTTAAAGACCTTATCTTCCACAAACCTTAGCTTTAAAGATCACTTTACCTGTTGGCAATCGGCCTGTTGCTGTAAATGGATGTAATGTAAAAATGCAATCAGACTAATTCTTAGTTTAGACAAATGGTAGATGGTAAATATTTTAAAATGGAATAATTATCGGAGGGAAAGTACTGTGTGAAAATAATGTAAGCAGAGGAACATAAGGTCTTTGTTCTGTTAAGAAAGGTATTCATTAATGCATAGGACTTTGCATGATTTCAGCACTAGGTTAATGCAGAATTCCTGGCAGGATTAGGGTCTAGGCGTATGTTTCATACTTACCTAGCATTTATAACTTGCTGCTTGGCATCTTGGAAAAGAACAATGGAGAAAATTTCTCCAAGATCATCTGTGTGCTCTGTCTTTGTCCTCAGAATCTCAATCTGTGAAGGCTATCTTTCAGTCAAAGGGGATTATATACACCCTTTTAGCTTGGAGAACTAGTTCTCATATTGAGTCTGTATTATGATTGTGTAAACATGAGCTGTTATATATGGAGTAGAACAGTGAACATATAGCAAGTAGAAAGAATATATGGAGAGAAAGTGAGGATTTTGTGACCTATTTCATACAGTCATAGAATGGTTTGGGTTAGAAAGAGTGCTTCATCTCTTTCTAGTTTTCATCTAGTCTTAATTCTCCTGAAATCAACAGGAACAACTTCAACTCATCCAGGTTGCTCAGAGCCCTGTCCAGTCTGACCTTGAATATTTCCAGCGATGTGGCATCTACCAACTCTCTAGGAAACCTGTTCCACTGTTTCATCATCCTTACTAGAAAAAAAAATCACTATCCAGTAAAGATACAATGAGAATAGAAAATTGCACAAAACTCAGCTATTCTAGTGTACCAATAATAATTTAGACACTCTGCTCTGAATAGTGAGGGAAAGTGTAAAACAGCAGCATCCTAAAGGAAGTGCCACCCTCAAGGACGTTATGAGTTGTTCGTTTGGTCTTTCTGATGGCAATCTTTCCTCTTATAGCTGGAGTCAGCCAATTCCTCAGAGAGTGATACAACATGCAAGACTTATCTATGATAAGAATTGTTTATAGAAGAGATGTGGACAATGGTAATATTCTTCATACTGAAACCAGTACTTCTTTTACTTGGAACAGTGAAGACAGACAGGAGGCTTAAGCTGGACAGCAAAATGCTGTATTTTGTCTGTGACACTGGTATATCTATCTCTCTCTCTCTATATATATATATATATATGCAATTTTATGTTGTTGTTACTTATGGTAACACCCATCTTCCAGTTGCTCATAATTAAATTAGCAACTGCTGACAGACCAGCAGTGCTTCCTGTTCTCATTATTTTCTGTGCCTTGTTAGTATGTTACTGAACATGAAGCTTTTTCACAGTCTATGTAAAAAATACTGGGGCTTCATAAATGTTTTTGTGCAATCTAGATGCTGTTTGTTCATGAGAAGCTGTATCTGAAAAATTTCATTTGTGTTTTGTATCATTTCTCCTCCATCATGTAAACACTTACTTAGATTGGTTCATTTACTTCTATTCTTTATCATTAATAAGAACACTTTGATCAGTATAAGTAGCCAATGAATGATACTTTCTTCCCAGTCAGAGTCCCATTTGCTTTGTGTTTGACAGCTGAATTTGTTTCAGCAAGGGTGAAAACAGAAAGTTTTTCACATCTGCTTTTTTAAATGATATCTGCTCTAAAATAAAATTTTACTCTGTGTTGTTGGCACTGGCTGGCAGCCAAAGGCTCATCCAGCTGCTCGCTTACTTCCCCCTAATCAGGACAGGGAGAGAAAAATGGGAAAAGAATGGGCGCATGATGAAGAAGGGGAGATTAAGGACATTAGTTACTGTTGTAGACAAAATAGATTTGACTTGGAACAATTTACTTAACTTATTGCCAATTAAAATAAATATTTAATTACTGATTCAGGTAGTGGGAAACAAAACATAACAAGCAAACAAACAAACAAACAAAACAACCCAGAATGAAATATTTACCAAATAAGGGTAAAAAGCTTTTCCTCCTCCTTTCCCAAGCTTCACTCCAGACACCATCTTTTCCCTGCTTGTTCTTGCTGCAAGTTGCACTCAGTGCTTTCAGTGAGACAGCAGGCAGTGAGGCTGCAAATAGGACATAAAGGTTTCCTTCCGGCTTGCTATCCTTCGCGTTCTGCTCTTTCTTTCTTGTGTGGGTCCTTCGTGGGCTGCAGCAGCTTCAAGAGGAAGGGGCTGTGCTGATCTGCCATAGAACATGTCCCTTCCTTTCCCAGCCCTCCTTTTTACAGGCTCAACTTCACTCCTCCATTCACTCTTCTAACTCTTCCAACCCCTGGAGCAATACAGCGGGATGGGGAATGGGGGATAAGGGTCATCCATGAAAGCTGTAGTTCTGTAGTTCTGCAATTATTGTAGAAGTAGGTAGAGGCTTGTAGACACTTTAATAGAATGTTAGAGGGCGCATTTGAGAGATAAGGGCTTTGTGTGTGTCACAGGAAAATCCAGATGTTGCAATGGAAAAAGATAAATATAATTGAGGAGATAGCTTCTTTCATTTTTAGACTTTTGAACAAAATAAATGGTTCTTCCTAAAAGTTTGGTATATTTCAGGAACCATAGAAACTGATATTTTCTGGCAGAATTTTATACAATAGGTGATGTTGTCAAGGTATGTAATCTTTTAATCAAATGCTTGCCAGGACTGGGAAGAAATCAGAATTTTCCTGAACTCTCTTAAGTCACTACAAGCTGAATATATTTTCCTACTGTTCTTCTGAAAACAAGCAGTAGAAACCTGAAGTGTTTATTTGCTCTTGCTATCAGCACACATTAGCTGGCCAGGAGAAACTTATGTCATTAAAGTGCCTGTAACCAGTATCCTTGCTTAGTATGCCCTCACTTAGTAGAGACTTTATGCTCCTTAGTGTTTCTGGAATGCTGTGAGAAGTTATAATGGTTTTTCACAATTTCATACATATTAGGTCTAAAAGCTGGTACTCGTCAGACATTGAGTAGGGATGCAAAAAAGACTATGTTGGAAGACAAATATATAATTTAAGCAACTATGACAACATGTTTTTCTCTTTCTGTTCGACCACACTGGAACTACATAAACTCTTCATATCAACAAGCTTGCAGTAGAATTACAAATGTATTAACCCATTGACTATTACCTGAATACATTAGATTTCAAGAATGTGTTTTTTTACATTTCTCTAGCTTTCCTGGACAGTTGTATGGAGTGATTCAAAGGAAGAGTATTCTCTCAACATCAGTATGTGTCTGTTGGAGAGAATTTACTTTGGGTCGATTATTTATTTATTTGTTTGTTTGTTTGTTTGTTTGTTTCCCCCTGCAGCCATCACCACAGAATTCACTACACTGAAGAATTTAGGCAGGGAATGACCATACCCTTCATCACTGAAAATACCTGTGATTTGATGCTGACTTAATGTATCTTCAGAAAAACTCCTGCTTTCACTGCAAGAGTGCTGTAAACACTAGTGAAACCATGTTATTTCAGAGGCAAATATCCATGACAGGCTTGGGTTGTACTGGTGGGCATCAAACCCAAGAGCATGCTTCATGAATAAATATTTACAGATGCTGCTAGAGGTCTCTTTTGTAACAACTATTAGGCTACAATAGCTAAATAAACTGCATGCTATTATTAATATAAATGTTAAATTGGATTCATAAATATTAAATTCTAAAGAGATAGTATTTTTTTGCTTTTCTGCATCTGCTGTGCGAAATAAGGAGACTGCTGCTGTTCTGATCTAGCACCATTTATAATCCACATCACATTCCGATTTTATTGATGTAAATAACTACAGAATATTTAGAATTTTGAGATCAACTTAAAATTGTTACTTATAGGAAAAAATCATTCAAGGAAAAGCAATTTCTTCATATACTTCCTGGCTATTTCTGAAGAAGATATAACCTATATTAGCTGAAAGTGCTTGGTATTAAGATGCAGAAGTTGCAGCATCTCTTTCAAAGTCTAATGCATAAAAATTCTTTAGAATTGGAGTATGGGAGTGACTGGCCTCTGGATGCCAGGGCTCCCTATTTGCTGAGTCTTGTGTAATATAGGGTCACAAGGCTCACACATCCACTGCAGTTTCAGACTCTTCTCAACTACACACATAAACAGCTATGGACAGGAACATTATGGATCCTCCAAAGGAATTCTCCTAGGCTTCCTGCAGTATTTAGGTTGTGGATTGTTATGCAGTATTAAAGTGGAATTTCTGTTTTAGTGATAGGAGAAGGAATATTGTAAATAGCATAAGAAAAACTCAGTTAAAACAAACAAACAAACAAATAAACTTTGAGAAGTGAGGAAAAGACATTAAACAAAGTGAGTTGCTCAGGGTATGTGGAAGTGAAGTACACCACTGAGGACTTTGCCATGATCTTAATATAAAGCAATTAAATAGAAGAATTTTCTCTGATTTTTATGCTCCTTATTAATACACCTGGGAAAATAAGTACACAGCACCTGCTGAATCATATATTTCAACACAAAATGAATTACAATTGCAATTCTAAATTTTTCCCTTATATGCATATGTATATTAATGAAACAACCATTTGGGTCAAATTGTCACACAGATGCAACAGTGATTCACTGGATGAGTATTCTGCTCCAAAACACAAGCTGAAGCTTCTGTTTGGCCCTTCTTTCTGGATTTAATTCCATTGATTTCAGTGCAGTTACATAACAGAAATATGACTCACTGACTTCAAGATAACTAATATTCATGAAGGTAAAATCAAAGTTTTGAGCTTACAAACAGTTTGGGAAGGATTGAAAACAACATGAGACACTACTATATTTTAGATTCCCTTTCCTCTCCTTTGTATTCTAATGAAGAATGTGTTATGTTGAAAAAGACTTACCTAGGCTAAAGATCTGTCCCAGTTTCATGAAATTTATAATATAGACAAAAGATAGCCATGATGGAGTTCATGATAATCAATATGGCTGATGATTTCTGTAGATAGTCTAGTACATTACCTGGTATTTTTCCCTCACTAGCTGAATAATGAATCTACATCAAACAACCTTAAATTCAGAGCTGCCTTGTAAATAAAGTTAGAATCAAGGACTTTGAGATATGATTGTTATCAACACACTATGGAAATATTTAGTGTTCTTAAATTATGTTCTCTATCAACGACTTCATAAAAGACTGTTAACATTTTTAGGAGATATATGTATGCATGAAGGAGAGATTATATTCTTTAAAAAGACATTGAGCTTTGAATAAAGCAATTTTTAGACTTATTGCTGAAGGATGTGGTGTCAGCTATCCAAGTAACATATAACAACCATGGGATTAGAACTATTAAATTGCAAACTACAATAAGACAGTGGTTCTTAGGTAAGAAAATGTTGGCAAAATATATTGCCCATAAAAAAGTGAAATAACATAAAGAGTTTATAAGCAAAACTGAGAACTGGTTTTAATGCATTATTCTTAATAGCAGCATTTACTGTATTGACACTCCTACGGTGCTACTGTATTGGCATTTTCCTTATGTAGATATATATTTTCCTTCTGAAATTTTCTAGTGCAGTGTAAATATGCAGACAGTATTTAAACAGAATATGAGACTATGAAAGACTAAATTTTTGCTTGCTGTTCAGCCCAACAGACATAGGAAGTGCAATGAAAATAACAATTATGTGAAATTACTATAGTTTGTATTTGAGGCTCTCACAATTCCATAGGATATCAGAAAGCTGCAGAAGCCTGGTGACTACATTCTAGAAACACATCTTAAACATTAGTTTCCAAAATAAAGTTTTCAAACTTCTTTTCTTTATTCTTCATGGAAATATGTGGTGCTATGTATGTCTTTCCCAGGTGTTTCTCATTCAAAACACTTCTGAAATATGACTCCAGCTCATCTGGCTATTTCTTGAATGAACAAAAGGGCTCTTTTTACATCATTATTTTCCCCATAACTGATTACATTGGTGTGCATATTTGCCTAGTTCAAAGATGCTCATTAGGAAAAAGAACAGTAAATCTCTAAATTTCTGGAAACTGTGAGGTTATCTGATGAGACTTTATAGAGCAATTTTCAGTCCAATTTGGCTTCCAAAGAAACTAGTAATTGTGGGTTAAGAGTAAGATCTCAATTCTCAATAATCTTGCCATTTCAAATATAATATAAAGTGTAGGCAAATGCTTTTGCTTCTGTTTGTATGATGGACAAGAGAGAGGAGAATGAAAAATTGTGTGTGACCCTATTTATGTTAATATCATTAAAACAAGACAAAGATGATGATGATGATGATGATGACAATGACAACTCCATGGCAATGAGTTATGTTTTGCATAAAAAACTGTGTGACCTGTAAAAACTGTGTCACAAGGGAAAAGAGGAATGACTCTCCACAAACGATCTGGAGTCAGTTCACATAATTTTTCTAGAGTGGTACTCCACAGGTTGCTAAGAAAAACATAATCCAAAGGAACGTATTCTATTTTTCTAATGCCTTGAAAAGAAAGTGTTCTTCTGAAAAAAAATATAAGGACTAGCACCAGTAATTTATGGATATTGGCTTTATGAGCAACTTTCAGAAACCGATCTTTCAAAAATGAAATAACTTTTCAATGCAAAACACAATTATCTGAAAACTCAAAATATTGCTCCAAACAATTGAAACCACAAGTTATACTACAATTGATTCAGTGGAAAGGGCATAACATTCAAAAATTAAGAGTGTAAATTTTGTTGTTGATTCTTTAACTAAACCATCACATACAAAATGAGAATAAATATTCCTTCACTGACTAGAAGCAGCTCACACGACAACAGGACAGTTTATTTAAAATGTTCATATTCTCAAGATAGATTTTTTCCCTCCATGTCTGGGGAAAAAAAAAGAAAAAAAAAGTCATTACTTTCAAGAATACTTTTGTCCTGGTTTGGAATAAATTAGGGAAGAACCTCCAAAAGGAGTCCCCTAAACCAAACCTCCACCACCCCTTCTCCCCCCCAGCCCTGGGTTCGGGAAGGAAAAAAAACCTTGGAGGAAAAGTGGAAAAACCGGTTTATTGACAAAAAACCACTCCCCAACACCAAATAGTGGGAAAGACGGGTTACTCTGATCATGAGGAGGGTGCTGACACGTCTGTTGCGAGCCCCGGGACTTCTCCAACTCCTCAGGTCAGGTCAGGTCCGGAGCCGGTTCAAACCTTGGGGTGGGGGGAAGAAGGAAGGAGGGGAAAAAAAACCCAAACAGAAACAGGGCGGGGGTGGGGGGGGGTGGGGTGGAAAACGGCGGCAGGGGCAGCCAGAGAGCAAAGCAAAGCAAAGCAAAGAAGGCAAAAGCAGCCGAGCTAGCAAAAGCAAGAGCTGAAACAGGAAAGAAAGAAGGAAAGAACTGCAGGCACCCAACCAAGAGGGAGGGATTCAGCTGCCAGACATAACAATGTATCCAAGATATAGGATGGATATAGGGGATAGGAGGCAGGTCAACCCAGAACAACTTTTAGAAGTTTGTGTTTTTGAAAATTCATTAAAAATGTAACTTCTATATTCTTATTTTCAATGAAGTTCCAATATTCAAATATTTCAATTCAGTTCCTAAGCACAGAATTTAAATTTAAATGGAAAACTCTTTCAAGTTCTAGAAATTAACTCGTTTGTTCAAATTTTCACAGCTTACAGTGCATGGGCATAATCACAACCAAAGTCTGCAAGTGACCTTTTGTTGATTCTCGTCAGCACTGGTGAGAATTGACAAGTATCCAAAAGTCATGCTAAGAACCTAGGTTTTTAGCTTCAAAAATTTATGTTACAAGTGATGCAGATACTGATACCTGAAGCTGAAAACCTAACTGCCATTTGCAACCAGTGAAGCAAAAGCAGAATTGCTGGGGTACAATTCAACATGTCCAAATCCATCTTTTTTTTGAGATCAGAATCACTATAAATGAACTAAGGATAATGATAGCAAATGTAGTCTCTACATCAGTATTGTAATTAAAAATAATTAATGTGAACAGAAAATATTACAAGTATCTTAACTTTAAACTAATTGGAAACTCATAAAAAGAATTATTGTTTACAGAAAAGAAAAACAGCAAGAAGACATGATAAAACATTTGGATTGTCAATATCTTCAAACAAACAGTTAAAATTGCTTCTTTTCAAGAAGTGCTAGACATTGTCTTAAGTTTTCATGTAAAATTAGATGACTGTTGAATTTAAATTATGCAATACACATAGTGTCTCTCCTACACTTTTATAAGTATCTCAATTTCTCATAATCCGGGGCAGATGATCTGACCTAAGGGGAGGGCAGAAATATTAAGAAAATAGAATAGAATTTATTTTAAGAGTATCATTGAACTCCCACTGGAGTTGATGGAAAAATGCCTAGCTACTTCAGTGGGAGTAGTACTAGGCCTATGATAAGCAGGTTGTATTTTGTAATTTACAGTATATAGTGGTCCTACAAAATAAGATTCAGAAACTAATTGACCTTCAGGTTGCTTCATCTTGTAGAAAGAAAGGACTTTTGCAGCAAATACCTATAGGTTTTCATAACCTTAGAAATGCTGGAATATATTTTCAAGAAGAATTAATGGGTCATGAAGTTTATGGTCACTTATGTCACAAAAAATAGAGACATAAAAAAAAAAACCCAAAATTTTGAGTCTAGTTAAGTGCTTAAACTGCACATATATCTTAAAATATATCTTTAACTCATCAGATAACCCACTGCCTATCCTGAGTGTTTTGGAGTAATCTTGTAGTTAAAATAAAATCAGTATAAAATCAATCTATTATTTTGTTTCCTCCCCAAACCACCGCCTCACCTCATCTTCCCTGAGATACTTCTTTTTATAGCATTGAAATGTGAAGATTTAACTCTCATTGGCTTGTCATGTACTTCTTGTTTCTTTGGCTCAAAATGAGCATAAGAATTTGAGAATGGAGAAACAGCATCATTGGACATTAATTGCATAACATTAAAATACTAGCTGCTTCAGTATTATTTGTATAATGCTCATGCCTCTAGGATTATTATAATTTCACTCACTGGTACTGTGAATTCAGCATTTTAATAAAGGCTGTTGAGAAAACCAAATGAATTTAAGAGAACAGGTTTTATGGTTGCCATCAATATTGCTGTAATTACATATCAATAATTAGTAGCTAGATATCAATAATAAGTAGTAGAGAAAGAGCTACAGTTGCATATACAAGTAAGCTTAGAAATCCCCAGAGTATAGAATGTAACTAGAATCAGACTCCAGAATAAGAATGTATATGAAAGTGAACCATCTCATGACTGTAGTGGAGGAGCCAGCACGTAAAGCAGAAGAAGAACTGGAATTACACAGGAACAGAATGAGATCACGTCTCAAGACTATGCATAAAGGGGTCAGTTCTTGGTAAAGAATGGTGCAACAACCCAGTGAAACTGCCTATAGCTGACAGCATAATTGAACATATCTAAGAAAACAAAATCAACAATTAATTGTACAGAGATAACTACTCCAGAAGTTATAGCTATAACTCCAGTAGTTATAGTTATGTAACTACTCCATAGTTATATGAAATTAATGACCCTGATACCCTGCAATGTTATATATTTCATTACCACTAAAGGAAAATAACATCTGTGTTTGGTTTACTATTCCACCCTTGAGGTTTGACTGAATTTAAAATGCAGCACGGAGTGTAATAAATATATTAAATAAATAAAATATAATATTTGGTAATTTTTTAAATATTATTGATGCAAGTTAAGGTAAACAAGTTATAGGACTGAAGTGAATGTTGTCCTCTTACAAGTAAAATTACAAATTTGGGATGTTTTTTTGTTTTCAAGATAAGAAGCAAAATATTTGCCAAATAATTTGCTGTGAAGATCTTTTACAGAAGATGTCAAACTTTATTACTCAGAGCTATTTCCATACACACTGTTAATATAACGTGATACTGAAACTGCATAAATCAGAGCACATTGTGTTTTTTAGGAACATCTCACTCCTGTGCAATCTAGCTCAGAGGAGAAAAAAAAGGTATGCTCTTCAGAGGTATTTTTATTTGATGCATTTTTTAACAGCTAACAGATGAATTCATATCATCCAGCGAGGAAGAACTTCACATAATCAGGAAAAGAAGATTCAACACTCCTGTAAAATTCATGATGATACCTAAATAAAGTGTTACTTTTTGACTCATAAACCATATTACTGCCTAGATTCTTTATTCCCAAATTTTCTGTTGCTCTGACTCTAAATTTATTTCAGTAAGGGATTTTAAAACATTCTGCTATCACCTCTTTCAATTTTTTTCAGCATCAGATTTTGTATGTGGTTTTGTCTTGGTATTTGATGGCCTTCTAGGCAAAATGCAGACAAATAAGAGAGGGATTGATTTTGACCTTTTGCAACTTGGAATCTACAAATATTTATGCAGATGCTTGGCTCTCTAAAAAAATGATCTTACTGGCATCAGTGTGGCCACTTCTGTTAAACTTAGAAATTTTTACAGGGTCAGGATTCAGTTCTGCAGAAATCCAAATGCAAACAGAAGAGGAGATGATTCAGCAAGTTTCTCTCATAGGTATTAATAAAGATTCAAATGCAAATAACCTAGATCTACAAGTACTTGGCAGATCCTAGGAACATTCAGTCTTTATTTGCAAAGGAGGACTTTAAAGTGAAATAATTCTCTTATTTTAATTAAATTTTCTCTTACAGTCAGTGCTTTTCTTTGCATGCATCAGTGGAATTCCTATATTTCTGAGATACTGGTAATTTAATATTAGATTGTTATTCATTTAAACAGATGATACGTCTGATTATTTAAGCGCTAAAATTATATTGAACTTATATTAATTGCAAAGAATATTAATGGTGAGAATTATCACTAACAATTGAAGGTATAAATAAAATGCAATGGTATATAGAATTGTTTAATCTACTTCATTTAGCTTTGAATCACAAACTTCTGAAACTTGCAACAAAGTTGTGCAACTTAGTGGCTTATATCTTACAGAGCTGACCGCTGAATTTAACCACAATCTCTGTAGTCTGTGATGTAAAATTCTTACTATTTTTATTCCTTGTTTACCTTTTGCTTGGTTAAGTAAATGAATTTTCCTATCAAGTTGCAAACTATGACAAAATAAATTGAAACAGAAAATTGGAATTTAAAGTATTTACACAAACTATGGGGATAAAAAGCAAATACAGAATTCCACGGTCATTCACATAAATTTCATCTTAAATAAAGGTCAAGCTATTAGATCATGTCGAAGAAAAAAGGTGTTTATTACTTCCATTGGGAAGTCTCATGTGAAATTGTAATGTGTAATATTACTGTCTTTTGCTCTCTATGAGACAATAAGCTTCAACCCAAATGACCATGGATAAAGCTGTTCTTTAGAGAATAAGACGGCACCTATTTTCATATCCTGTTCATCAGCATATCGACTGGACTTGAGCAAAAAGACAGTTTTACAACCTGCTTGGCACAGGTGTTTGACATTAATCAATGTGACAATGGAAAAACTTTAGCTGGATTCTTTGCAAGCTTACTTCTAGCCAGTTTACACATATTAGTTCAATTTGTACAGAACATGATTTTCTTTTTGTAGTTGCTTTGCATAAAAATAAGAAATAACAAAGAGTCTTTATTTTCATTAACATCTCATATACAAAGGGTGAGCTATAACATAAGGTTTTTCTTGTAGATAGTATGATTCTCTCTGGTCATTTCAAGACACAGCTTTCAATGTGCTGATACTTTCTGGTATCAAATTAATAACCACAGTACTGTGATGTGTGGTGTACAGTCAGATCAAGGAAGAATGTGACCATTCTCATTAAAGGACAAAGTTTACTTTTTGGGAAAAAAACCCCAACTTATTCCTAGTGGTGAATGATGTGCGTATTTGTGTCTTGTAGCTACAGGTAATTAGATATTATTTCCATCACAATACGTTGTGGTTTATACTAGCTCTTATTTCTTGAGTTTACATGGGTAAGAAAGATTGGGCACCATGACTGTCTGACAACATTGCCTCACCTGTGTCAGCAGTTGTTTAAATCAAACCTGCAGGTATCCAAATAAGACAAATACTTTTCACATTTATGCCTTGTTGCTGCAACCCAACATCTAAAAGTAAAGATACTCCATCAGAGTCATTGTACAAAAATCTGTCTTTCCCTAAAGTCTGTTGTAACCAGAGCAGGGTTTGTTGACTGTTTGGTTTAATTTGGTTTGGTTTTCCTTCCAATAGTTCTATAAACTGGCAGGATATAAAAAAGATTAGTTTATTTTCATCAGGTTAGTGGCAAATAAGAGAGGATTTTTTTATATATAATATTTATATACTTAGATTGAAATTGCCGTGAAATATAGATATTCTGGTACATTTTTTATATACATCAATCTTATTCAGAATTGTGAGATTCTAATGACATATACTTTTAAGGACAGAATATTTCTTAATTTGAGGTGAAATTAACTTATTTGTAAAGCCCTAAGATATACATGATAATATGAAATTCAGTGAAAGGACAAAAGGTTTCTATTAGTTTTCTGATCCATGCTGAAATATAAGATTCTGTAACTAAGCCAATAATGGTGCTTAATCTAGACAAAGCTTAATATGGTTTTGGGCAATGAATTTGTACTGCTGACTGTAATGCAGGTGTACACAGACTACAGAAGAAAGTGCTGTGTTTGTTATGGTTTGTTTTCTTGTGATAGGTTCTGCTTTGTTTCACTTCAAAGTGAAGAGGTGTCATTACAGGGTAAGACAACAGAGTCAGTAAAAATTCTGATGGCTCTGCACCTTAATGTTAGAAATGTATTGTTGATCAGATTCATACACATGAGAATGTAATTTTCCATTGCTAATTATTCTACGTAATAAAAGGTAGATTATTGTATATATAAATTATTTTGTTTGTATGTATTATTTTGTTTTGTTTTGTTTTGGAAAATGTAGTCTAATAAAATATATTCAAAAGCATGTGCATTAAAGTCTTTTTCATTGGATTTGTATTAAACACTTCTCTGAAAACAGAAAATGCTGCTCATTTACTACATGTGCAATCACCATACATTCTTCAGTAATCCCTTTTCTGGGGAAGAGAGTGTCAGAAAAAAATATTTGTTCAAAAGCTGTGAATTGCCTCTTTGAAATTACTTTTTTTTTTTTTTTTTTTTTTTTTTTAAAGTCTGAGTAAGGCTGAACCTTAGGGAAAATGCTACATTTTAATATATGTATAATTTTGATAATCTAGCTATGTTTAAAACAACTGCTATGATCCTACTATAGTATTTCTTATTTTGGACCCACAATTTTACTTGTAATTCTTGAAAATTTTTCTCATATTCTAAAGATGATATGCCTGGTGGAACTTCTGACTGATTCTAATCGTCATGCCTTTTAAGTAGTAGTAAAGATGACTGGCTTCATGTTGTGGCTCTGATTCAAAATTGTACATTTTCAGTATACTATTAGCATACTTAGAGTGGGTGTGTAGGACTGCAAATATATGACATTGAATGTATATTACTATAATTTGTGAGTAACTTGTAACACAATATATATTTATTTTAATAAAGAAATGTTCATTTGTTTATTTAGCAGTCATTCATAAAATGTTACAAAGAAAGTGATATGAAGCAGAAGCATTTTACTGTCTCCTGAACTAATGGTCCAAGTCTTATCACCTGGCAACACTGGCTCAGCTGTGATTCATGATATATAGATAAAATATAAGGCTACAGGCAGTAATCATAAAGACTAACTGGCCTCATGAGACTAATTTCCCATGACTTCCTCAGTAATCCATGCACAAGGATAGGTCCTTGGAAGAGTGATTCAGAGGAGGTGTCTAAATCAACCACTATGAATTGTCCTCTAGAAAATATATCTTTTTCCCTTGCTAACTGAAGAAATCCAGGGAGATTCGCCTTAAGAGGTCAGTATTTGCTTCAGTGAATACTCTTCAGAGATGAGGGTCCACAGGATTCTACTATATAAAAAAAATATAATTTGGCACAGAGGCCTTATAAGAACAAAATTATCATCAGTTTAAAACTGCATTCTGAAAGGGAACTTTATAAAAAGGTGAAGGAGCTACATGTCCCCTGTTTGCTCTGCCTGGGAGGTATAACCATGCAGTGAGAAACTGAACACTTGGACAAACAGAAAAAAACCTCATCTTCATGATAATTCAAAAATAAATAAATTGATTGGCCTTACAGCACAAAGATCTGTCACTGGAATTCACTGTTAAATGTGAAACTGCTGAAAATTCTCTATTGAGCCACAGAACTTGAGGTTTTGGTCCAATAAAGTACCTAGAGACATGCCTAATTGACCTGCTAACATCTGTGAGTCTATTTGTGCTTACATCCATAACATGCTAAATACTTGAAATGTTAGTCCTTCACTTTAAATCAACAAAATGTAAAAAAAAAATTCTCAACCTATTCACACTGAATAATACTGACAAACTGATGCTGTTTGGACTCAGTACTATATATGCTTTCTTTTTTTTTTTAATATAGTGATATGCAGCATCTGGTTGTTTATTTGTTATGGAATATTTTTGCATTTTAATTGTTTTTGCTTCTCACTTTTATTTTTCTCTTCTTGCAGCAGTCACTCTCTATTGATGACTTTTTTCAACAGGGTAAAGTGAGGCTTTTGTTTTGATTTGTTTTCTCTTAGGAATATCTCAGTTGACATAAAGCTCTCAAATGTTTTTGTTGTGCCTGTGGTTCCTGTGCCATGGCAGTGCAATACTGTCAAATTAGGTGATTTTGAACTCTTGCCTGCTGTTGAATATGGCCTGGAAATCACAGGACTGCAGTCAGAGCCAACGCCCTTTCAGAGAGAGAGAGAGGGATACAAATAGGGTATGTAGAGAGCAGATGTCCCCAGATCTACAGAGATGTAGAACTTGTTTCACATTAATCTCCAAGCACCAGAGGTTAAGAGGTTAGGCTTTCTGCTATTTTCTCCATGTCACTTGATATCAGTATGAGGCCAATTTCAGTGGTATTATCATTTCCTCCTCCTACACATTCATGCACCTTGACTATTTTTCTTCTCCTTCTTTTTCTGCTATATTTGCATATGGTAATACAGCTGGCATGTTAATTTGTTAAAAGAACAAGAAAGCTTCTGTATTACTAAGGGACAAAGAGGATGAGCAAAGGACAGTACTAATTCTGGCTTTCATAGAACTATTTTATGGGTTTTTATTGGACATAGTGACATTGTTAAGAATATTTTCCAAAGCATATTTGTGACAAAAATAATCCAAAAATGTTATTTCGTAAGTAATATCCTATTACAAGTCAATGCACTTCACAGCATTGAAACAATAGTTATATATGTAGCAATGCAAACTAGGATTTGCATTGTTGAGGTCTTCATTAAAATAAAATGAAAATAAAGATCAACTATGACAAGCTGATAAAATTATTAATCAAGAAATAGGATTTTATACAAAGTAAAAGATAAGTGAAGTTTTCATCCAGGAAAAATACATTCTCAATAAGGTAAAGTGATTATCTCATCTCCCCTATTGGCAAATGTATAACAGTAATAAGAGTGAAAACTTGCACAATCAGGATGTAAAAACCAATTTTAGAGGTGTCCTCTGTGTTTCCTAATAGAGATATGGAATTTTTTTCATTTCTAGCTTTTTAATTGCTTTAAAGTAGCCTCTCAGTACACTGGTTTGCTGAATGGTATTAAAAGCGATGCCTGGTTATGACTGCAGTGGTAGATTTCAGTATTTAAAATTTTATTAGGGCAAAATCATTCATATTATCACTCTGGAGGTCAGACACTGCCTAAGACAACCTCAAAGGCTTTGGTACAATAGGTAGGGCATTTATTAAAAATTCCTAAATATTAGCCTTAGAAACACAAATGCCTGTTTTTTAATCTAGTTCTGAATTGTTTCTTTGATTTGTACCTGAGGATATTTTTTACTGAAAAATATAACTTGTGCCAGTAACAAGATTGCTTACTAGAATTTACTTTGCTTTTCACCCTTCTCCCTAGGTTAGGATACTGATGTAATTAAGAAAAAAACACTGAAGCTAGATTATAGAGAAATTTTCACTCATGAATGAAGATATATAAACATGATCAATTAATACCAAATTCAACAGTATGAACACTGGAATAAAGTTTCTTATGTGTATAGGTGTTTTTTGTGCTGAACTGAGAGTCCAGGTTCACATGAGAAAAAAAAGTTGCTTGCACAGATATGATTTTACAATTAAATTAAGAATACTTGGCCTTTATGAATACCTATTTCATAATGACAGAGGTGTTTTTCTGCATATGCAGAACTTACACAAAATAACTTACACCAGTTGCTTGGAATATAATTTTTTTTTCCATCTGTTATTTTGTGTTCTGAATGACCACACCTGATAAATATTTGTTTAGGGTCTTTTTTCATTATAAATCATAAGTTTAAAAGTTCTTGAACTAGCTTAGATGTTTCAGGTTCTTATGTCAATGACTTCCACTGAAATTACAAACAATAGAAGAAAAGTCTGTACTGTATCATAGCTTGAAGAGCCATATTAATCCTTTAGTCTGCCAGAAAATTTCTATTTATCTGAACTTAAATGAACAAAAGACATATCTTTGAACTTATACCAGAGAGATATTAATAACAGTGGATATGAAAAAAAAATATTGAATTAGTATAGACAAGTGTAGCTGAATAATTTCTGTATATTCTTTTAAATAGGAGACAAATTTTCAAGTGTTAGATCATCTACTGGCAATCTTGATTCTGCTCCATTTAATGATTTGTGAACTACGAGGACATATGTATAGAGCAACACAGATGACTACTCTCAGAAGTGAGATGCTCAATATTTACCACAATGCCAGAAGAGTTGGCTGTAGGATCATTGACAGCAGTTAATATTAAATGTGTGTACAAGCTCATTGGCAGAAAACTTCCAGTTTGTACAGCATGATGCTTTGTCTGATGGCTTAATACCAATTTCACAGTGTGCCGTACTGATAAGCAGATGCAGCAAAAGTGTAAAAGAGGAGGTTAAGGGGTGTAAACACCACCATGATCATGTCACACGATGGAGAAGCATCTCTATCCTGTTCCAGAAGTGCACATGGTTGTGGATGCAGATGGTTGGAAAGGAGTACAACTACCTCTGCCATGTCCATTTGAAGTGCCAAACAGTAGCCATGGAGATCCACAGAACATAAATATATTGTTGTGCCTACAGTTGAAAAGTGGGAAACAGTAATTATTTTTATAAATCTGAATTTTCAACACCAGGATACTTATTTATATATTTGTATTTGCTTGTTTGTTGTGCTTGTTTGGTTGGTTTTGTTTCTGAGTCAATGGAATAGAGAGAGCTTGTTTGCTCACTAATGAAGCTTAAAAATATCCTAAAAGATGCATTTACTCCCCAAATGAATCAAAATTACCATGAGTATATCAGGAGGTACTTTGCTTTGATTTGATTGCCCTTTAGATTTTTGTGCTATTCCAGATTTTTTTATTCAACAAAATTGCTTCAGTAGTTGTGTTTATGTTTCTGTATTTTCCTGGAAGCCATATTAGATTGAAGTGTGGAGAGACAGCCTAACACTTTATTTGAAAGGATATATTTCAAGTGACCAATTAAGATGTGGGTTTGATATAATACAAAAATTCTGCTCTTTAAATAAGGCTGCCAACATTCATTCTTACTCACTAATTGTTATGTTCATCCCCTAAAAGAACACAGGTCAGACTGTAAGATTTTGTATCCAAGCAAGCTAATAAACTTATAAACATCAACAAATGAGCTTATAAGATTTTTAAATTATCTGGTTGAAGTGTTTCGTTTAAAGTTGACTGTGGGGCAGGAGTTGGAATTGGGTAATTTTGTGACTTGTAAGTCATTATCAAAATATGAGTAAAGATGCATATGTAGCCTCACATTAAAAAGTAAGCTTTTTTTTCTGGGAAAATTTTAATTAATTTCTTATCATCATGCAGGTACCTATCTCCTCCTTTCATTCTTCCTCTCACTTTCCACTTACCACTTCATAAGAATTGCAGGTTTGACTGGTACTTTTCTAGATGCTTCATTCTTTCTGAGTAACTGAATTTACCCCAAACAGGACTACAGCATAGCCTCAAACATCTCAGTGTATGCTGGTTTAAACTGCACAATCCTTTTATGCATCTCAGTTTCAAGTTTTAAAAGCTGTACGTGTATGACAGCACTTAAGGGCCTGCAGGCTGTCTATGGGCTACACGTACTATTCAGATTATTTGATTTGGGGTGGGAGTGTATCTACAGTTAGGTCATTGTTCTGTCTAACATGAGGGCTCAGACATATCAATCTTCCAGTTTAGGCTTTAAAATGGAAGCTTAACTTTTTTTCTCTACCATAACAAATAATAGTAATATCACATTGAAGCCCAGTGGCACTTTCACTTAAGTGTGAATTATAAAGCGTAAGAAAAACATTGAAACAATACTTCCCTTTCACCTTTCTCTGTGTTCTGCTTTTTCTGGTCTTGATGCAAACAATGATAAAGAAGACTTAGAAAGTAAATTTCTATACATTGAGATGAGATGTTTTGCTTCTTAGTTAATTTTTAATACAGTCTAAGGCAAAGCTGGTGTGGTCATTAAAAATAAAATTAGAAAAATAGTCAATTAAATCTTTGTCCCATGGTTGTTTATAAATATAAGGAAATTCTTTAAAATGTTTTGCATTTGTCAGATAAAAAGTCAACTACTTCACAAATGAACAGTGTTCATGCAGGGAAGGGATTTAATGGACCTCATAGCCTATATATCTTACATGCCATTTAGAAACTTATATTTTTACATATTAATAGTTTATTTGATAAATGACTTCTGAGTAACTGTTGATTGTTATATAGAGTACCTTCCTCCTTGTATGGAGACCTTCTCTTGTGCAGTCATAAAAGAGCCTTAAAAAATCTTTTAATGTGTTAAACTTCCTTGAATTTAACTTTAAATATATATTAATATTCTGAAGTGAACTTGATATGTTTTTTAAATAATTTTTTGCTCAATTGCTACTACTCTGAAATGACCAAGCTAATACACGGTGGATCTATGTTATCTGATTTTTTCGTTTCCTGGCCTGGGGCATCATTTGGCTGCATACAACAAACCTGTCCAAGGCTACAGCATAAGAGCCAGAGCAGCACATGTAAACACTGTGCTGGCTTTACACTGACTCCCAGCAAAGACAGACCTCTTGTAGCTACAAAGCTTTGATAGAGGAGTGAATAGCATTCTTTTCCACCATGAAATTAGTTTTCAGGTCTTTTAATATCACTGATTCATGAACTGAAGCAACAGAATATTATTTTACTGTATCAAAATATTTCAAAACATCCAAGGAATATATTTGCTGAAGAAACCAGAGTGAAATGCAACAAAATATCAGAGGATTTACACATAGACTAGAAATTAAGAAAAAACCCTCAAAACTATTAGTATAAATCTGATAATATAATATATAAATAAAATAATTCAAAATAAACCTTCACCTTCTCATCATTCTATAGAGACCAGATAACTAAGAAGCAAGCTCTCATTATACTTACTTAACAATTTTTTAATGTGATTAAATTGTCTTTATTATCAAAGAAGTTTGAAGAGTTTAAAACCTCACTGAGACCTCTTTGACAAACATGTGCTGGCAAATAACAAAGCATCAAAACCAGCTATAGGAACAGTATTAAAATGTTCGTGGAAAGACAAAGACTGTTTAGCCAGCTGATGATATTAGCACCCATACTGTTTGCTTCAGAAGATGTGTTCTCAGCCAAAGGCTCCTTATTATCACAGAATGCTGTTCTGGCTGAGCTGCTGTATACATATCCATTTTATTCTCTCTGTGCCTTCTTTTTAGAAAATTACAAAAGGACTCCACTTTGTTCTGATGCAGAATGAAAGCAAGCTACAAAATCAGTCAGGAAATGAGACTTCTGTTTTTCAGGTAGCCTTAGGTCTCAGGAATCAATACACTGTAAGCTATATTGTGTTTCTTAAAGTCAAGAGGAAAGTATGTGTGCTAGAAAAGGAACCGAAAAACTTCTGCTGGAGTCTCCTCTCATTTTATTACTGTTATATTAAATTCCTTTAAAATTAATCTCTTTGTTAAATACTGGTCAACTCAAGAGAAAGAGAATCAGAGGCTGAAGAATCTGTAATTAATTATTCCATAAAACATTTTATATTTTCCGGGGTCTGGAATGTCTTGGATGTAATTTTGCAGATTTTTAATTTAATGAGTCTTTCATCTACTCATATTGCAAAATTTTGTAAACCAAAAATGGTAGTTGCCTAGGCATCAGGACATTGATATCCCCTTTAAATAATTTTAGTTGAAGTTAAGTTGGAATAAATAATAATAAAGAATAAATAATAAAGAATAAATAATTTTAGCTGTGATGCAAGTGTTGATACACAACAACATTAGGACAATTTATGCTATCTTCCTTAGATGATATTTGTCAATCAAGCGGAAAGCAAAACATGTCAGTGGGTCACCAAACTTGATAGGAAGTATTAATTTAAGTACCAAAAAAGCATTGTAGTGGTGTACTTTAAAGAGGTCTAACTCTACAGTTAGATAAAAGAGATCACAAGGCTTTGGCAGTAAAAAGTGTATCAATGGTAATTGTTCACGGATAGAATTTATTTTTTCCTTTTTTTCTGTTAATGGGTGGATAGTCTCTAGTGCAAAGTTAAATGTGTGATTGCCATTTGATAATGGGGACAATTAAATAATGATGAAATCAGTCCAATAGTAATAGGTCTGGAATTTAGACCAGTATAGCCCCATTGCAGTTCCTACACCAATATGGTCTTCTCTACATACAGTGTTGCAAGAATGTAGTTGGAGTATCTCAGATCTGAAGGTATGTGAAAATTATTAAGTTTTGTGAGGTGCTCATATAAAATGGAGATGGACAACAGAAGTATCATTCATCTTCTCACCCAGTAATATTCTTGAGTATCCATTCTCTGCATATCTATGTAGACATATTTTCAACATGTTTTTTTCCATTGTTTGATTTAGGTACTCTCAATTTTCTCAAATCTTTCACACCTAAAACATTGAGAATGTGACATTATTTCCTCAAATAAGAAAAAAAGAGAAGACAAAATTTAATTAATTTAAAGCATTCAAATATTGAAGTGTCAAAAAATTTGCATATTGTGTATTAGTTAATAAAATTTTTACTTTATCCAAGCAACTGAAGTTTTTTTTTTTTTTTTTTTTTTTTTTTTTTTTTTTTGTTGTTGTTGTTGTTGGTTTGGTTCCATTACATAACTAAAAAGTATAGGTAAACACATATTGCAACATATTATTTGTATATTTAAATAATTTACTTTCAAATGTGTTGATATATGGGTCAAACTATGCATTTGACAAAATATTCCCTGGTGTTTGAAGTTATTATGCAACATCAGTCATTATTACTTCATCTGTAGAGTAATAGTTTCTAATGTTCTCAAAATCACATATTAGCATCTGTTAACTGAGACTTGAATTACCCCTATGGATTGGATGAAGAATACCTAAATTTCACTTTGCTTTCAGCTGAAGTCTAGCCAAGGGTAGGTTAAGTGTGGCAGACTTCTACTCAAATGAATCGTCAGACATATAATTAAAAAGATATGTAGTGTTACTCTGATTGAGAACATTCTTAGAACAGGTGAGAAATACATTCTCTCCTAGGCAAAGCACCAAGGAATACCAAGCTTCTTTGAGATTATTCTGAAATAAATTATCTGCTGGGTGATAGTCACTAATAACACAAAGCTGGGATGTTATACAGATCAGTATTGATTCAGATCATGGCATAGCTTTTGCTTAGAGTCCCAGCTTTGCTTTCCAAAGTAATACCCCAAATGCCACTGCCCTCTTTAGTCAGTGAACCAGTCTGGGACTTAGTTTCAAAAGCTAAAACAAAATAACAGAAGAGATGACCTCAGATTTTGCTCTTGTAGGCTGACACAGGCAAAACTCTGTATTTCAGCTCTGCACTTTAATATGTTCTTACTAAAATCTGCATTGGCTCAGCCCCACCTTGAGTCCTGCATGCAGTTTCAGGGTGTCACAATATAAAAAAGACATTAAGCTGTTAGAAAATATCGAAAGAAGGGCCACAAGGATGGTGAAGGGTCTGGAGGGGAAGCCATATGAGAAGCAACTGAGATCACTTAGTCTGCTCAGCCTGGAGGAGACTCAGGGAAGACCTCACTGCAGTTATAGCTTCCTGTGAGGGGAAGAGGGGGGCAGGCACTGATCTCTGCACCCTTATGACCAGTGACAGACCTCAAGGAAATCACCTGAAGCTAAATCAGGGGTGGTTTAGGTTGGATATCAGTGAAAAGTTTATTATCCAGAGGCACTGGAACAGATTCTCCAGGGAAGTGATCACAGCACCAAGCCTGTGTGACTTCAATAAGCGTTTGGACCATGCTCTTAGGCACAGGGTGTGACCCTTGGAGTGTCCTGTGAGGGCCAGGAGCTGGACATGATAATCCTGATGGGCCCCTTCCAACTCAGTATATTCTATGATTAGCTTCAAATCAACAGTGCTTAACTCTGAATTAAAAATTTGGCATTGTATATGCTTGGCTTCAAAACTAGCCTTTTGTAAGTATGGAGGTACACAGTGTGCAATAGAAATTAAGTGTATTTTTTGATTTCATACTGCATGCTCCATACCCTTGCATAAGTCCTTGTTTCTAAGCTTTTCTGGAAAATTTCCTAGTGTATGATAGGCATACAAATAAACAGCTTTTAGCTCTGAATTGGTTTGGTTTATATTGAGATTATGTATGTGTGCATACATTTATAGTATGTATTTTATTATTATAGTTTTATTTATATATATATTTATACTCATATTATTTATAAAGATATATCACTAAATATGTGGCTTAAATGGTCTAAAAATGAAAGGGAAAGATAGCAGAAATTAATTCTTATTTTTACCACTAAGATCTGATATAAGCTATACAAAATCAATTAAATGGTTAGAACAGTTTCAGGAGGTTAGTTTATCTTAAATGTAAATGATTACCATGCAGTTAAAGTATGCTCATTGGAATTGTGAATAATACCATTTCCAGTATTTTAGCTTTGTGAGAATCCATGAAAGATAGATGTAGTTGACAAAAATCTTCTCTTCTGAGATTAGGGGGACAGAAAGTTTTTGAACTAAAAATCGCAGTCTCATGTGTCTTGCTAAACAAACTCTAATTCTCTGTCCACCACTCTCCCTATGCGAAGCATGGAGATACTCACCTAGTTCAAAGGATTGACAGGAGAATTAATTACTTTGTATAAGAAATGCCTGAAGGTAGAGGCACCAGCAATAATGTTGTAAATAATGCCTACTGCAATACTTTGACTAGAATTGTTAGTTATCATCTTTGGCTTGGCCAAGACATTTTTCATCTCTTAATCTGAGAAGTCTTATTTGTAGACTTGCCAGAACTTTTACCATGATCTCAGTTGCTGTGCTAACTGAAGCAGCATGTATAATAGAACCAGTTTTTCTCAGCATAAACAAAATTCATTATCTTTGTGTATTATCTCAGCCTTTTGCTTCCACTCTAATAGTCTTAGAATTTAGGATCCAACTCTGCAGGTCAGTGCACAACAGGGGCAGGCAGACTTTCCTTCCAAGACTTAAATACAGGATAGGACCTGAGTTGGCTGGCAGCAGTTGATAAAATTAGCAGAGGATGGAAAATCACTTGCTTGTAGCTGTTTGTAGGAATGATGGATTTATTCATAGTATCAGCTTCTGCTCCCTTGCTGTTTTGCTTGTGCCTTGCTTAAATAAGCATAGGGCTACTTAAGTGAGAACACACAGACAAACTTTGGAAGACGTAGCAAGATTTCCTTCAGTTAGCATTTCCTTATTATGCCTTAGCTATCTGTTCCTTTGCAAAAAGCAGAGTTTTAAAATCTCACCCACATGCACTTTTGGGGAATTATTTAGTACTGCCAGGAGAACAGTCCCCTCAGTTAATTTACAGATTCTACTAAACATGGTTGATGAGAACCGTTTTGTCTTTTTCATGGTTCTTGAACATTCAGGTTCTCAGAGAACGTTAATATAAGATACTGAATATCAGTATTTAGAGCTAAGATACTACCCAGCATGAAATACATGTGAAAGAGACAAAGAAATCAGCACAGATTTGTGAAGGGTGAAGATTTGGATTCTGCAAGATTATTTCTTTCAGGATATCTTAGAAAATTAAAAGAAATCCTTTCCAGGGAGTGATCGCATAGGCAATATTTTAAAGATCTCTTTCAGTTATTTTTTACTATGTCACCAGAGTAAGTAATGTATTAATATTATAATTACTTATTATTACTTGTTATTACTTTCCTCTATAAAGCCACTATATATATACCAGGTTTAATTAGCATGTGTGTATAGTATATGGCTAAGAAGCCAATTAAATAATGGAAATAATGAATATATTGACTTCTTTTTTTCTGAAGTATCTCAGATATTTTTGCATTAATACAATATTTTGATTCTGCATACTAAAAAATAAAAGTTGTGAAACCTGAAAAAACTTCTTTTTTTTTTCAGTTATAATTGTTATTTAACAGTATTAAGAGTAATTGAGGACTTGGATGCATTCAGTAGGGGCTCACATTTGGAGGGGATTTTTGACCTTGGTCAAATTCAGCAATATACTGGAATCATCTCTATAAAATATGTGTCAGTTAATAAAAGATGAACACAATTAAAAATATTTTTTCTTAAAAGTGACGTGATAAGGGAGATCACAGACATTCTACTTATGCAAGAAAGCAATTTCCAGAGCAACAGTCAATAGTTTAGTACTATGTAAATAGTATGAAAGAAGGTTTATATTAATTATGGGAATATGCAATTCTTTGTTTTGGAAGCTAATAAGAAAGGGTTTTACACTATAATACACATTTTCGAAGCACTGTCTTAAAAATGTTATGTAGCTTCCTCCATAAAATTTCTGTCTCATTTTTCTTGTGTGTTCATCTTCCTTTTCTGTTCCTTGGTAGATTTCTTCTCTTTGTTCTGATATGACCTTGTTTTTCTCAGTTATATTCTTTATCATTCCTTTTTTCCCCGTCTCATTGTTATTTATCGTTTAAGTTCCAGTATTTCCTAGAACAGGGGTTCTCAAAATTCAGGAGTCATGATCCCTCTTAGGCTAATTAGTATAGCAATGTAAACAGAAATGTGGTTGCAAGTCTGGAAATGACCCCAGAAATGAGAATGGAAATGGAGATTATAAGTCCTGAAGTGTAGCCAGAAGCAGAAGAGTTTTCAGAGCATTAGCCAAAGGGCAAAGTAATATGTATCCAATCCTATTCTGCAGAGTGCTGAGAATTCTACAGTGGAATAATTATCAAGACAAAACAAGAGAAATGATACAAACAAATAGTAAAAAAGGAGGCAGTTTGGAGAACAAAAATAATAAAAATTGAGAGATTCTTGGCCAGTAAAGTAAAACTTTTTTTTTTTTTTTTACTTCCACTTTCTTCTTGAACTCTTGCTCCCTCTTAAAATTGTCACTAAGTACTTCAAGCTTTCAAATGTTCTTCTCTCTGCCCTCTCAGGTTGCAGCTTTTCTCCATGCCTTTGTGAAGAAAAACAAGGTTGGATGGTGTGGGAGGGAGCTTGCCTTTCAAACAGTCCAGTGTCTTCTGCTGATACACTGGCAGCTATTAAACTGCCTACCCACTTCTCTACTAAGCCTATGTTTTCATAGGGCAACACAGGCCATCTCAGGTCAGGCACCACACTGCCCTGCAGTAACAAAACTCACTTCAAAGAAAGAGAAAAAGGATGCTGACAGCTGACTCTGTGGCTCTTTTATGGGAAAAGGCAAGATAAGGGATCTTGGAGTTCTATAAGAAATGGCAGAATCTTCGGATCCACCACTGAGTTAAATATAAGAGGTTAGACTACTTTTGCCCGACTTTTTTTTTGTCTAGTAGGCATAACATAGAACATTCCTGACTTTAATCTTTATTTCTTTCCTAGCCAGAATCTGCAGCATCACCTGGACAAAATACTGAGTAGATTGTTTGCAGCACGGTGACTATTTCAAGAGAAAATTTGCTAATCAGTTCTTTAAGGGTAAATCAGAAGAGACATGAGGCAAGGTTTAGAGTTTTGATCATAAATTCTTTATCTATTTCACATTTGAAATGATCATCTTAAGGAATATCAAAGAATCATATAAAAATAAGATATTTCCAGCAGAGAGTAGTGCATGCATTTTTATCTTATGTATTATGTATATGGTTTCTCTATTTGTCTTTGTTAAATTTTGATCAGGTTAATATTATTGGAATCAGTAAAACTGACACATCTAACAGCAAAATGAGATGAGAGAAGTGTTTTTCCTTGAAGAAAGCTCAGAGTGGTTTGCTCAGGATCTCATAGCTGTGCTGTTGATTTTTCTCTCTTCAGTGTCACTTGCTTTCCTTCATATTATTTATTTATATAACTCAAGAAAATAAAAGGTTAATTTGGGAGAAATCAGTACAAGCTTTCAAATCAATACACTGAGATGAAAGACAGCAGCAAGCATGTCGTGTAGTTTACTTCCATTTCTTATGGCTGTCTGGAATGAAATGATTTCCCAATAAATGCAACAGCTTCAAGGATAGAAACACACTGAGTCTAAGTGACTTACTGAAGTGTATGTGCTGTGGAAAAATTAATGGAGTACCATACAAATTAGGTGGGTAAAATAAAGTTTTGTAGACTACAGCTACACCTTTCTTGCAGGAGATGAGGAGCACACCCATCCTCAGTCTATGCACTGTCATGTTTGAAGTGAACTGTGAACACTGGAATAGAAAAAGTCTTGTGTAAACAGGAGAGAATGACTGTGAGGAGTATTTTATTGGACCTTTTAGGACTTCACACTCTCTTAGCAAATACAGTTTGAGAGCATTTAATCTGGGAGCTGTTCCAGTCCGTTAACAAATCCCTTGCAAGGCTGTGAGAGATTCATTGTTGTATTCTGACATATGACGTATGACTTCAATAACTGTACTGGACACACAGGGTGACGATCTCTCACCTTTCTGAGCAATGACACTGCTACTGTAGTATTTTTCTTCAAGAAAAGCTCATAAGTAAAATTCCCGGTGGAGCAAGAAGTTACATTAATCTTACATTTGCAAACAGAGTCATAGTGGTAGCTCATCACAAACATGGTATTTCCCCTCTCTATGTTCCTTTTGGCCTCGACATCTAGCACTGAAATTAGCCTGAATAACCAGTTTTTATTGCTGTTCATTCCATGCTTTATCAAGGAAACACTTCCGAGCTCTGGACATACTAACTCTTCTATATGATGTGCAGTGCTGTGTTTAAACATGCAACTTATAAATTTTATAAATTATACACCAAATTATTATTGGTGTTTTCTTTAAGATTTATGTGCAGTTAACAAGTAAAACTTGTGGATTTTGCCTGCTGGTCCCTAGCCCTGGTGTTTTTTACCACTGACTAGCAGAGTCTGGAATGGGGCACTGGATCAGGCAGTCAGGAATTACTGGGTTGAGATCAAAACACTGAACTTCTCAACAAGAGAAACATGACAGCTCCATATCCCTAGGAGCTGTGGCCACTTCCCTACTCACTTATGCCTGTCCAGCAGGTGAAAGCTCACTGAGCATCATGCTAGAGTGAGGCATCACAGCTTATTAGATACTGTTTATGTGTGTTAACCAACAGCTCCAGCTGCTTTATAATCACAGACTGTATCTATCCTCCTTGAAGAATGTGTTTATACCTGTCTAAAGATGCCCAAGCAAATTGGCTCAGGAGAAGAGTGGATGCTAGGGGAGGAGAGCAGCAATAAATACTCAGACATGCAGTGAAACAACAGACTACCACATACAGTCTCTCACATGTTTAAGTTTACTGATTTTAAGATGCCAAAGCATTTCAAACTATGTGATGGTTATTTTTGTAGGTAGCTATAAATAGAGTAGGTGCGTAAGTTGTTATAGTTTCACACTGAAGTTTCTTAGGTTCCAGAAATAGTTTCTACGTACATAAATACCTTGGTCTTGACATTAGAGAGAAACTTGACTGTATCAAAAGTAAGTTCTGCCAGACTCCTTTAAACTAAACATTTCTCTTTCTTTCTTGAAGGATAAGCAAATATTTTTTCCTTGTGATTGAAGTTTAAACCTGTCTTTTCAAAGGAAAGATAGAGATTTCCTTTTTTATTCTGGCCCTGTAATCAGCTAAGGAATACAAGATAAATTTATATCTGTGGATAGGAGTTCAAATCTTCATGTTTCACATCTGCAAACATCTTATTCTAATGTAGTAGTACTATAAAATCAATATTAAAAATAACCCCAAACTTCTCATTGTATGTGATAAGAAAGACTATATTGAAAGCAAAGATGACGTATAATAGCCTGGCCATCAAGTCTTATGAATGTTCACTATGTTCATCTGAGGACTGATGGGTTCCAATTCACTACATACGTTTGATATTTTATCAGTGCCTTTGTAAGGTAAAATGGATAAGCAACCCCTAAAGTCAGCACCAAAAATTAAGCCTCTCCTTGCAATTGGTTTAGACATGTTCCAAAGGAAGTTCAAAGAAGTACACTAGTCAAAGAAATATTGGGATTGAATCCAGTAAGAAAAGATTGTTATTAAGTTCATGTATTTTCATAGTCCGAGTTTTCAGCTGCTATGTGGGTAAATATCACTCCACTTACCACTCTTACTTCTGTAGTAAATGCTGTTTGGTTTTCATTTGAAAGAAATGTTAAAAGCACCTAAAGCACCTGTTGGTGTCTCTACTCTATGAAATTCAAGTGACAGAAAATGCTTAGACCCTGGAAACTATCTTGGTGAACTCCCTGGTGAGTCTTCAACTCGCTATTGTCTTACAGTTTTTTTCAGATTGCTAATGCAAATCCATGATTCTGCAATCAAATTCCTTTTTGGGGATTTTTTTTCACAGTTTTGTGGAAACATTTTGTGAGAGACAGAAAATTATGTAAGTCCATATCCCTCAGGCACAAAAACTTTCTTGGAACTTTTCTAAAAAATTGTCAAGTCTTATTCCACAGCGGGATCTTGCCCAGTCAGCAACCCATAGGCACTTACAAGGATGAATTTTGGCCAAGGAAGCGATTTATCAACATCAGAAGTGCTGACTGATTCATTAATTGTATCAACATCATGATTAGAAATTAATGAAAATGTCCCAAAGTAAATATTTTTTGCTGATTCAGTATTTAGTAGTGCCCTCATTTTTTTCACCTGTGAAAAGTAATTCCAGGTATTACATTTTTCCTATACCATATTCTCTCTGCTGCTCCTGTGTTTTCCTTACTAATTTTTTCTGCCTCATAGTCTAAGTGAATAGCAAATCTTTTAAGAGCCTGCTAGGTGAACATAGCATCATTTATATTAGAAATAATAAAAGATATGGTTCTTTTTCAATTAATTTTGTGTGTAATTCACATCAGCTAAGTTTAAGTGTCTGCAGTCATGACATCTACATTTGATCAGATCATCTTTGACTCAGTAAACAGCTAAACCACCTGAGGTACTTTAAATGTGTGGGGTAATTATAAAATGAAAATTACTTGAAAGTACCAATTTCTTCTCACTCATTACAAAGAGAGTATAAGGTGACTACCTCAAATACAGCAATCTACTTTTGCCCAGAAATATTTCACAATCTGTGCCCTAGACAAGAGGGTCTAGTGTTTAGGAACAGTATTGTCCTAAATTGATCATATGTCTTACAACTCACAACCATTTCCATGTTCTCTTGTTTAGTTAAGAGGATTAAGTAATTTAGCAAGTGAATTTAGAACAAACATAGGATGGTAATATGGGCAATTACTATGTTCCACACACATTCCTAGATGCTGATGAACCCCCTGCTTATTATAGAGAAAAATAAGTAAACAAACTAGTTTCCTTGCTAGTTTCTACCATTTTCTTTGCTCATAAATGAATTTGTTAGGAACATCATTTCATTTGGGTTCAAAATAATGATAAAGACAAATATTTATTACCTGTCTGACCCATTCTACTCCTGCATATCTTCCTGTTTACTGTCCAAGGTGCAAAATTAATGTTTAATTTTATTCTTGAGTACTTAATAATCATAGCAGGGAGCTTTGGTACTTGACTCAAGGTTGTAGATTTCAGTGTCATAGGAACAGAGATGAATATGCATTCCCCAACTGTAAACTAGGCTGATTGCATTTCCTTTCCCAGAAACTGGATAGGTAAACATTTTCTGAGGCTGAGGAAGATCCATGTACTGTGGTAGTGGAGACTACATAAGTAGTTTAGGTAGAACAAAATTTTTATTATCCTGTCAATAAAGGCCTTTCGTACAATATTACAAATGCCTCAGAGGACTAAGATAGTGACTCCAGAAAGTCATAAATCACCTTGTGAATAAAAGGGTTACCTTTGCATCAAAAGTATGAAAAGTAAACACTGTGTATTGCTGTTGATAATCCCTGTCCAAGACATGAACGGCACTAATGAGGTCCGGAAGAAGTTACCTCTGGCTCAATGACTAAAATTTGGGAAAGGAATTTTCTTTGCATTAGGAAGAGATCCCTTTTTGTTTCTGTTTATCCTGTGGTAAATCACTGATCATGGTGGGACCATGTCAATAATAATAATAATTTTTTAAAAAGTGGTACATTGTAGTTTTTTGTTTGTTTGTTTAGTTTAATTAGTTAAATTTTCATGCTGTTTGGTTGTTTATTTGGGAGTGGGGAGGAGTTTAGTTTTTTTGTTCGGTTTTTGGGTTTTTTTCTGACGTGAACTGGCACAGTATGAGTTCCTGCAGAGAGAATGCCAGCATACACAATTCACACAGTTCACATGCTGCAGAAAAGGAAAGATGGGAATTCAAAGACTTTGAATGCTCCTAAAAATCACTGGATTAAAAGTCACAAAGTCTGCTAGGAGCAAGGACAAGGATTCCCAATTGCCCCCTAAAAGCTTTTTAATCTTTAGGCTATGAGATGCTCATCTGCTTTCCTCTCTGGTTGAATGAAGTATTTCTGGCAACCCATTTGTCCCCCTCTGAATAAAATACACTCAGAATCTTCAGAAGCCTCTTGGTTAAGGCCACAGGTAAACATGCAGCTGAAGGGTTTTAGTAGTTTAATGTCAGCACAGATTTAGTTTCAAGTTGCTCATCAAATAGTTTCATAGCTAGGCTAATATGCAAAGAGCCACAACATATAATCAGTGTGCATTTTTATAAAGAAAACAGTGAGAAAGTTGGTCACAGTCAAAGGGCAGACTAAGTTTGCTATGTGTGAAAAGGTCCCCAGACCCCTATTTAACACTTTAGACTGGCTGAGCTAAGCACTGACTCAAGCCATTACATGCTACGTTTTGATGAGATAATAAATGGGGTTTTAAAGTCCCTACTACTGGATCAAAATACTTTGTCCACATGACCATTTTGTCAAGCCAGTTTACAAGCCTTTGAAGGAAAAACTTTTCTTTGCTGGCCTTATGCTGGATAAAATATCACCTGTCAGTACCACTCTATTTTTATGCTGCTTCAGGTGTCATCTACCATCTCACAGCAAGCATAAACCTTGGTTAAAAGTATGAAGTCAGCATAAAATTCCCATCATCTGCTCTGATTACTTGAACAGAAATACATTCCTGTGCTCCAAGATGATCTGCAGTGCTTTGTGATCCAGCAATAGATGTAGTATGAAATTATTATGAAATGCCATAACACAGATGACTACCAGACTACACCTTCATAGATCTGCCTCTTTTAAATCATTTTCTCAGGTGTGGGTTAAGAAACATATTTTGTCTAGCAGGTCAGAAAGTAAAAATACCATGCATTCTAACAACATAGTTCGCTGTCCTGTAAGATGAGGTAGGGTTTGTGAGGCTGTAATATAAATGGGATCACTGAAGTGACCTGGGTGAGGTTAAAAAAAAAAATCCTCTTTACTTTTGCTGTTGTTGTAAAGCTTTTTTTTTTTTTTTTTTTTTTTTTTTTAATCCAGTGAACCCATTTAGAATGTTCTCTGCACACAGCTGCATCAGAACAGACTGAGAAAACTGCATACTGCTGTGTAGGCTAAAAATAAATAAATGGGAGAGAGGAGGGAGCAGAAAGTTCTTACAGGTTTTAGCGCCAGAGGTAAGCATCAATGAACACGTCCCTTAGGCTCTTAATTCAGGTTTATGGATTTCACTTTCTAGGCTGTATGTCTAACTTTCAGAGTTTCCAGCACTTAACATGATATATGTTTAACTTTTCTTATTGTCTCTAACTCTCATTCTCTGTATCTGTAGCATAATTTTTAATTGTTGACCTACTTATGGTTAGCTGTCTGTGGTACCCATGGAGAGAGGAAAATTAGAAGGAAATAGCTTAGATAACCACTTATGGTAACAAAGGTTTCAAAAGTGTAAGAACATGATACATATTTTCACAAGAAAGTTTACAAAAGAAAATAGAATTCTTCCTTTGTTTATTTGTTCTGTGTATCAATCCCTTTCGAAGAAGATTTTAGTATAGGTTGGACCTGCTAATTCATTCCTCTACTACCATTATTCATGTACTGAAAAAGAAAAAAATATACTGATACATGTTACCTCAGGCCCAAATATAATATTTTTGAAGGGTTTTTTTTGGTAAATTGATTAGGTAGTCAGTGTACTTCAACTCTGCAAGAGTGATTGAGTAACTGCTTACACTTCAGATACTGACATACTTTAGTATACTGCATATTTTTTATTAAAAAATAAATTCAGAACCTGAGGCAAGATAGCTAATATTCTGTTATTGATATTTAGTATAATAAATCATGTGCTCATAATTTGTTATAGAGTATGAGACAGATACAGGCAATTTTTCAAATTCTACATCATCCATTTTTTCATAGTATATAGAAATGACACCTGACATGTTGACACCTGAAAAGGTGCTAGTTTCAGTCCCACTAAACAATGACATTTTCCTTGTATTTTCTGCTTGGGAAAAAAAAAAAGTTTGGTAGTAAATATTGAGATTACCTCTTCATCACACCTGTCTAATCAATTTTATGACAATTTGCAGTATTTTCACTAGAGAAAAAAGGGTGCTGGGTTTGAATCCCTTCAGACTCAAGAGAGGCTTAAGCTCTTGTGCACTGCATCTTAAAGAGGCACCCTGACCACTGGGAAAACAGCGTACTGTGGCCAATATCACATTAAAAGGATGCGTGTAAAAACCTTTGGAAAAATTATGAACTCCACTTAAGTGGTATAGACCTTTGCCAGGGACAAGGTCATTCTTGTCACTCGAATAGACTGAGGCACCTAAATGCTGAAATGGAGTCGTCTTTAAGCTTTTTCTTCTGGCAGCCTGTAACAAGCTTTCTCTTCTTAATTACAGGTGCGTCACAGTGCATCATGCCCCTCTATTTCTGATTTCGTCTTCTACAAATTTCAATATACATCTGAAATTTAACAAAAGGGGAGACTTTAAGGGAATTATAATAGACCCCCAGATGGTAACACAGAAGAGATGGCAATCTCTCCTGGCATCCACAGGTTTCTAAATTAACTCTAGAAGGTTTTCCCCTTGCTCAGTGTTTTTAAGCTCATAGCTTCTGCATTTTCAAGCATATGAAACAATATATGTGTTCTAATTGTTATTTTTTAATTTTAGTTATAGATTGGGTTGAAGTATATGAATATTTGTACAGAAGAAGTCTATTATCCAGCTCTATGGCAAATTCATGTCTACAGTATGAGGGTTTGGTTAGACAGGTTTATTTTTACCTATTGTTTTACTAAGTCATGTGTTTAATGAAGTATTTGCATAAAGGCTTAGAGGCTCAGGATAACCTATTTCCATGTTTTATTCACAATTTTAAAGAAGAACCATCTCATCTAAAAAAGCAGAGTGTTAAATTATTTTTTAAAGAATTTTTTAAAAAAATTTTTTATACTCCCTCAATATCATGCCTACCTGCTCCTACAGGTAAAACAGAACCAGAGACAAAAAGCTGTGATCTCCTCCCATTTCATGTTCGTTCTCTTTTTTGTTCATTAACTTCCAGAGTCCTGCTGTTACCTGCATTTGACCTTTACTCCTACAAGAAGACAAAAATGAACAAGAAAGCATTCAGTTACAAAAGCTCTGTTGATCATCACTGTTTTCATTTGTTCAGAAGCTATATCTCCACTGCCACTCTTAAACTTTATGCCTTTCAGATCAGAAACTGTGCTGGGTGAGCTATTTATCTGTATTTGTACAGCACACAGCACTATCCGCACTGAGGCCTTTGGGTGCTACCATCCTGCAGTAATCTCATGTTCATTAGGATGAACAAAGACAAGTTTATCTTGGAAAAATTAAAGGAATTCACAGTGCAGGTCAGGTTTGGGCCTCTGAGCCATTCTTTCTGTTAAAGATTGTTAGTTTTTACTTTTTAGATTTTGAATAGTTTTTGAGCTTTTGGGTGCTAAAGGGGTTACACCAGTAATCTAAACACCTCTGATTTCAACACAGATTTGTTGTGGTTTTTGAACAGCAGTTGTCTATCTTGAAAAGCAGTATTTCACCATCTCTTTTTTACTGGAGCTTCCTGTACTAGCTTGCTATACCCAGCTGACAATGATCTGGAGTGCAATGCTCAGGGTCAGGTAGTTTAAGGGATGAAGAAGACTGACTTGGCCTCAGCTACATGAAAGTGTAATATGGCCAGGGAATTAATCCTAAAGCAATACAGAAGCCTCAAAAGAAAATCATATTAAAAAAGAGTCAAACTTAAAAGTTGTTCAGTAGGTGAGTAATTGTCCTACTAATTACTCCAGGCAGGAGGGAAATGTGTTTAGGCAGGAGGCCAGGAAGAAGCACTACCCTTTTCACACTGAAAACTCAGAGTGAAAACTCACTTTTCACTCAGAGAACTATCTCTAGTTCTGATCTCAGTTTACCAGAGATATTTATGCATATCATATGAGATATCTGTGCTAAAAAAACAAAAAAACAAAAAAAACCAAAAAAAAACCAGGGAACAACCAAACAAGCGAGCAGAACACTTGCTCAGCACAAGTCTCCCATGTTCTGGGGTGCTGCTCTTCTTGTTAGAATAGTGAGCTTGTACACAGCAGTGCTCTCCACAACTGAATAATGATCGTTTAAGTGTCCGTGGTCAGTACAGGTTTTGATCTTCTTAATCTGAGCTGAATGGAACATCAGTTTTGCAAGATGCTGACAAGCACTTCTGTGTTTTCAGTTGATTTCTTCCAAGTGGTTCCTCCCAGTATCAGGAAATGAACCTTTTCATACCAGTACTGCTTTGACTAAGTCCTACAACATGCTACACTACATATTAATGTTAAATATCCCATTGGTTCATGAGGATGACACATGAAGGCTGTGTCAACTCCATGAAATCATATCTAGAGCTGTAATATTTCTGCCCTCATGTTCTTCACAGAGAGAGCAATCAGTTGAGTGCTTCGAAATGGTGCATGAGGCAGACACCTTCACCAAATTGAAAACTAAAGGAGGCAGTCTGAATTGGGCCCTCAATTATATATATTTTTGAATGCTCAGTGATGGAAAATATGCTTCTGTTGTTAATTATTCTCACTGTTAGACCCTGTGTTTTCAATTTATTTGAATTTGTTTGGTTTTAGTTTCCAGCCCTTGGTTTGTGTTACCTTGTTTTCTGTGTCATTAATAAAAGCTTTAGCACTTTCTACTCATGAAAATAGTTATGCCTGGAGAGAAACTGTTTTCTTATCTCACAAAAGCTTTTGTCATTTTGAAAAATTCAGAAGAGTAATTTAATTCAAATGTCAGAAATGTAGACCAAACCCAAATACAATTACACTTCACAATACAAGAAACAATATTAAAATATTGTGCGTAGATTTTTGACTGAAGGAATTTTTAGATTTTTTATTAATGTAATCACAATACTTCTAAATCTTCTCTTCATAAACAAAAATGTTCAACCTCTTTTCATTCTCTCATCCTTGTTTTTTTTTTTTCTCCGCTCCTTCAAATGTATCTGCAATTCTTTTCACTTATTGACTTGCTTAGTGACAGCACAAGTGTTTCAAATTCTTGCTATTAATTTTTAAAGGTTCATTAGAAGTGCTGGACAAAAAATCACTTTCTAAACACTTCTCTCTCATCAACACATAAAATAGTTAATCCTGTCCCTCTACTCAGCCCAAGTGAAGTAGCATAGGGAGCACTGTGTCCAGTTCTGAACACCTCTTTTATGAGGAAAGATTGAGGGGGCTGGGCCTGTCCAGCCTTGGAAAGAGATGAATGAGAGGGGACCACATCAATGTCTGTAAGTATTTAAAGGGAGGGTGTTGAGAGGATGTTTCCAGGCTCTTCCCAGTGGTGCCAAGCGATAGGATGAGAGGTAATGGGCAGAAACTGATGCACAGGAAATTCCATCTGAATAGGAGGAAGAACTTCAGTGTGCAGGTGACTCAGCAATGGCACAGATTGCCCAGAAAGGTTTTTGAGTCTCCCTCACCAGAGCTATTCAAGAACTGTCTGAACACAATTCTGTGCCATGTGCTTTAGGATTCCACTGCTTTAGCAGGTAGATTGGACCCACCGTGCCCCTTCCAATCCATTCTGTGATTCTGTGATTTTCCTCGTAGCAGTAGTTTTGGAGATCATGCTGAGTGTCCTTTAGTTTGTCCTCTGTTCCTTCTCTTATCCTCATTAGATTCCAAATCCTTTTTACAAACTCTACTTTGCACCAAACAGTCCATCCAATTTGTAACAGGAATATACATTTTTAAACTTACACTAGGACACCACAGTAAAAAAATTTCTTTTGATGGATTTGCCTCACGTAAGCCATATGTGACCTATAGTCAGCATCTCCTTATCTCTTGTTAATTCCTCCATAGTCTTTTTAGATCTGCTATCCTTGTAATAGTTCAGTATAGTTCAGTTATAGTTATAGTTATAGTTATAGTTATAGTTATAGTTATAGTATAGTTCACTTAGTTTTTAAGGGTCATATACTTTTCTTTCTGCCTTCTTTTTTTTTTTTTAAATATATTATTTTTTCTTTTGCTCTAATCCTGTGGACCAGCTAGCTAAAAGCCTCTTTAAGATTCTTCAGTTATTCTCCTAGGAAGAACTTAGCATTATTTGTCTTTCTCATGAGATATAGCCTCAGATATTTCCCTTCAGTCAAACACTGATTAATACCAGAATATCAGAATTTACTACAGAATTTTCACTGACTTTAGCTGGTTTGCCATTCTCAGTAAAATTTTATTTATGCACTGTTATAAATTTTTAGAAGCCAATTCAAAATAAAAAGAATTTATTTAGCAAAATCAAATTGAAAGATCACAATAAAATCGGACAACATCGATCGAATGCTGGGTGGGCAGAGTGATAGTAACAAAGGTACCATCCAACCTCAACCACACACACTGGGTCCCAGTGTAAGGTTTTTATACAGTTTATTTATCCTGAGGCTAAGTCCATTGAGAGTCCAAATATTCGTGTATCTCTTTATTTTCAAGCGAGGTTTTGAAAGGGATTCCTCTAAGTATGAAAAGATGATTTGATAGTCTTCCTGGATTTCTCCTTTGGGGTGCTGATTCGATCATCCTCTGGATCCCCCACCAAGACTGATATCAGATGTCGAGCAGCTGTGAAGTGGAGGCCCATCATTGATGAATGGGCCATCTCCAGTCCAGCCATGTCATTTCTGTTGTAAATGTTGTGGTTTCACAGCTTGCACCACAGGTCTTGGAATCTCGGAGATGCCCGGGAGTAGCTTTTAATAGACCAAACTTTTTGATACAATATTATATACATGAATTTATCCATTACATTTACCACATGTATGTTGGAGAAAACAGGAAGAAGAGGCTTTAGTAGGAGAACAAAAATCTGTTCTATCTACCTCTTGTCTTTATTAAAATACTTTGTGTAATATGTTCAATAATCTTCATCCTTTCAATGGTTTTTTCATCTTCTGAAATCTTCTGACATCACAACTTCAACTGTTATCACGAGATTTCCTGAAAGAAGGAAGTCATAGGAAGGGTAGTGAAGCCACCTATTTAGATTTTCTTTTACTGTTCTGCTTCTGTATTCAATTTACCTCCCGTTACCAAGTTTAACTGTAAATAACAATCTTGTGGGTTTACAGTCTCACGTAAGAGGCAATTAGATAAATTTATTAAAGAAAAAAGCAATAAAATTTACTGTTGCTTCGTGTGGCAACAGTGTTCATCCTGTCCAGGGAGGTTACAGACGCCAGCAGGGAAAGAGGTGAGACAAGTCTCTTTGGATTTGTCTGGATTTAGTTTCCAGCCCTTGGTTTGTGTTACCACCAGAGTCCATTTTATTTCCCCTCCCCGACCCCGAGCCAAGGTGGGAGAAGAAGGTGGCAAGAGAGAGGGCGAGGAGCGAGGTGGTGAGAGAGACGAGAGGGCAAGAGAGAAAACCCCAGCTCCGTCTCCCCGTAAGTTGAGGGGCCGGGGCAAAGGGCAGGTGAGGGCATTGACCTGAAGCCAGTGGGGACACACCGAGGGACAGGGAACCACAGGCCAAAGTCATTGAGGAGGGAGCAGAACTGACCAAACCAGTGTGCACAGAGATTACATTGAGTGGCTGAAAGGACTACACAATTTACAACCGTAAGAATAAAGCCTTCATGAGAAGATCATGATGATGACTCCAGCACCTGAGTGAAGGTAAGAAAAGAGTTATAATTTTTCATATTTCCCTTAGGTTTCTCCTTTCTGTCACATCTCTACTACATAGATATCTGCGGTTTCCCTTAACAGCCATACTAGAAAACTTACATTTTTTACATCTTGTAGTATTATCTAAGAGTTTTCATGCAACTGTTCATCCTGAATAATTGTTTTTAAGTTCAGAGGACTTCAGAATCACATCAAATTATTTATCTGTTTGCAAAATGTGTATGTTAATGCTATACAAATTTTAAAAATTAAATCTCTGCTCACAAAAAAATGCAATTTTCTTGCACAGTATATTCTATATGGACATTTAACTGTACAATGGAAGGCTTCCAAGAAAAATGGGTGAGAAAATGGTATTTTCACCCACGTTTTGCTGCCACGAGGCTATTAAAACATCTCACAAAGAGATTTTATGAGGGGTTAGTTGCAAGGAAGCCCTCACCATAAAATGGAGTAGCACAAGTTATAGCAAAACAAAAATTATATCAAAGAGAAAAAATGACAATAAATTGAATACAGGAGCAAGAGGAACTGATCAGAAGCATATCTACATGACAATACAAGTGACAACATCCAAGCTGCCAGCCCAAATGCTTAAGAATTCTTCCAGAGAGCCAAAAGCATTTGCTGAGGTAAAAATATCTCCATAGTCTGACATCTCTGCTGCAAAAATGAGCTGAGAATAGTGTATGGCCTATCTGAAAAAAAGCATATATTTTTTCTTTTATTTCCAAATGACAGAAAGGACTTGTGGGAAAATACCGAAAAAAATTACACTCCCACCCCTCCACTTGAATAATACATTGAACTACCTCATAATTGCTTTTTATTCTAGTAGTCACTCACCAAGAGCAAGGTATGTTTTGGGCAAGAAAGCATCATATACAAAATAAGTGGAGAGTTTTATGCTGAGTGGTTTTCTTTGTTTCACTCTAAATCATGCTCAATCTTACTTTCCACAGTAACATTTATTGTTCCATTTTTTATGTCCTAATGATACCAAAGTATGAAACACACAGGCTCGTAAAAAGACTGTCTCAGAAAAAAGCTTTTAAGTGATAATGCTCACATGTCAATTCAAAAAAAATTTTCTCTTGCACTTAGCATAATGGCCCCCCTTCAACAAAAAGTCAATATGGTGTCCCCTTCTTGTCTGAAAAATTGACAAGTCAGTGTAATTATTTCTTGTACATCTAGCTGTATAATGGCAATTTAAAGTGAAAACCTACTTTTTCCATTGAGATTTAGAATGAGTCAGTGATATTCGAATAATCAAATGTCAATGGAATTATTTCAGTCTCATTCTGATTTATTATAGCCATTAAAGCAGAAGTTAAAGCATAATAAAGGTATCTGCTTGGTATGCCCAGGAGCTATTTTTTTGTCAGTAAATAACAGCTGTCTTAATTCTTTTCTCCCATAAAAATCAGAAATTCAGAAGAAATTATTGAAATGCAAAAATAATTTTTTCTTTATAGATGCTTGAAACCATTAGAAAAGGTTTTTTAATGTTCTTTGCCTGGAATTATTTCACTGATTATCACCTACTTTTGAAGTCAACTGACATTGTGAGAAATCAGGGGAAATAAGCTGGGTCATAAACTAAAGAAAAACTGGCATCATGATGGGAATAGATAACTGACCCTTTACAGCAGCACTAACAAGAACCACTGCATTATACACTGTAACCAGACCTCAGAAAACAAATTCTCTCTGGTAATACATGTTTTAGAATATTTAGATGCATTAATTCAATTTAGATGAATTCAATTCAACATAATTCAAAAACCTTAGTGTTTTAGTGGGTTGATTAGAATTTTTGATATCCTCAAATTGATTCTCTGTGAAATGACTAAATCAGTTAGTTGAGGGTTTGTAATTTGAAAGGAAAATAAGACAATAAATAAACCAAACCTTGAACATTTTTCATACAGCAAAAATTGTGCAAAGTATTTAGCTTTGCGACTCAATAATACATACACCTAGGTATTTTCAAAGTTGTACAAAAATTATTTTATCATATCAAATGGACACCTCAAGAAACATAAGGAATATTAAACTATCACTCTGTTTTAATTCTTCATTCTACACTACATTCTTCATGCTATTTAAAGTAAGACTGCTATCATGGAAACCATAGAAATCCAAAGAAGTTTCCACAAGTGTGAACATTTTGCAAATAAGGCAGCAAGCCCTGAGGAGTCCATTCATGATATATTGTAGCAGGAAAGTTACATTAAAGAACTGACGGCTAAACAGACGCAGCAGTAAGACAGAATTAGTTGTTGTATAGTGTTTCCAGAACCATACAGAAAATAAGTAGGATCATGAGTAGCAGCACTGGGAAAGTTCAGTTTCCTGTAGATTTCTGTTTGACTTGGAAAATTCTCTGATATCAAATAAGATCTGAAAGGACATACAAGTATTTTCTTCAGAATTTAAATAACAGGAACTTTCTCTTTTAATTTTTCAATTGTTTTTTCCTAATTTTTCAAGAATTTAATATTTATCTAGACTATTAAAAAAAACCTAAGAAAATTAAAATCTTAGCAGGATGACATCTGAAAGATGGATACATGCATAAAACAGGTTTTAATTCTGTGTAAGAGTTTACAGATGCATAGTTTTCTAATATACTGGAGTAGTCAGAGGACATCTGGTCAATAAACTCAGGGGAGTCCAGACAGTATTTCAACTTGCCCTAAACTACACAGGGATTCTTTTGCCATATATGGGTGACAGGAACATTTTTAATTCTTTAGGCATGTTGCTTGGCCTTTGGTAGAGCCTTAGAAAGGCGTGAGTCTCTCACACATCTTGTGCACATATCTGACTGTCCTGTGTGACACCCCAGGCAGTCTGGGGCAGCTCAAATGGCATTAGACACAACCACATGAGCAATTGAACCAAGCGTCTACAGGCTACACAGGAGAATAAATCTCCAAGCTTGTTGACTTGCTGATTGTGCTGACTAAGGCTCCTGTGCTGTCCTCAGCTGCTCACCCTTGGGGGCCTAGTGACATTTAAGATGGTGTTGAATATGGTGGTTAGCCTCCAGCTGTGGCCTTGGGATGGCACAAGTCTCCCCTTGTATCACATGGGCCCACGTGTATGTCTTTGACTAAAAAAGGGCATTCATAATGACACTGAACACTTACATGCAGGCATCTCCCCTGAGACTCCTGGACAGTAAGAGAAGCCCAGATAACCATGACACATACAGGCACTTCTACCTATACACTTTATTGTGTCTGCATAAATCTAAAATTTGAGTTCTCGCCAGAATGTGCTCGCCATTTACATGTTGACTGTGCAGTAAGGTGAGACTCATTTACTTCAGATGTTAGCCAGGCTTCATCAATATGGAATTTGCCAGCTCTATGCTTATAACCATAATATTACAAGAAATTTTGCTGCAGAAAAATAAACAAACAAACAAATAAAAAACAGCAACAGATTGGCAAGTTATTTCAACTTAATATTCCACTTATATCCTCTTATTTTTTATTACATACACAATACAGTATAGACATTGTGTAATAGATGTAATTTTTCAGGCAAACAGTTTCTGTAAAAGATATGCATTAGGGAAAAAACCCAACTGAATAATGATAAAAATAATCAAAAAGACAAGTTATTTTATCTTTTGCTTCTTCTATCTCTGGAGCAGAAGTCCAGCCATCTCACAGAGGATTTTTAGTATGAAGATTCACATGAGTTTTATCAATGACTAATATTAATATTTTTAATAACAATAATAATAATAATAATAGTACAGAAATCGTACAACAATAATAGTACAAAAATCATCCTAGATCTGAATGCATAAAATACCCATATTTAAAATACCATAGTTTCTTGATTGTGCTGGCCAGATTATTAATACTGTCTGCTGTGAAACAAAGATATGGTATTTGTTCCCAAATATAACTTTCTGCCTTTAAGCCTTACAAAGAATTACAAGCAGGGTTTAAGTAATAAGACATGTGACAAGAACCAAGAAAGGATCAAGAACTCTAATTACCTCAGGAATCCGAATGCTACTGCATTATATAAAGATGACAGCTCACTTTTTTTTTTCCTTTTTTTTTTTTTCTAGGCAGAATAGGAACAGTAGAGATATGAAGAAATAAAAATGTAGAAGATTGACACAGACCAAAGTACAGAAATTAGTAAGTAGAGCAACACAAACCAGTAAATGTAAGAAAATCAGTACAAACTCAGAGTATCACATTTATTGGATCCCTGCCACATCATAATGATTCATCATCCTTTCCACCAAAACTTCTTCTAGTTGTCACAAGTTTGATGGGAGAAAGTTAATCGAGCAACATGAATAAATCACCATGTCAATTTTAGTACGATTCTGATTCTCATGCTTAAAAATATAATAGTCCAAAGGCATCTATTGCTGGATGACATACACACTGTTCAAGCATATTCCAGAAGTCCTGCATCGATTTAAAAGGTAGCACTGAGAATTATTCTTCTTCAGAAAGTGATCTGGATATTGATGGTGACACTAATGAAACAAAGCACCAGAACATTGCCATTCAGTCCAATGAAACAGACAACTGGGACAAAAAGCTAACCAAAAGTGAACCCTTCCTATATTTTCAGCATATTTTGGATGCTGTATCACACTTTCTTGCATCCACATAATAATCCAAATTATGACAGCTTAAGATATTACTTTTTGTTTTCTGCCTGTCACCAGCATATAGGTGCTGCTTAGTAACTCTGTCACTGTACTCTTAATATAAGAATAAAAACAGAAATAGAACTGACAATTTCTGCATGGTCCAACTCTTATTCAAGTATATAATTACTACTGCAAACCTATGGCATAAAAGAGAAATATTATGGATATTGAAAATCACTGAATTTTTTCTTATAATATCTTGTGTTATACTGAGAATTTAATAAATGTCTTACTGTACTTAGTACTGCTTCTCCTTTTCTGTAAACACAGTACGCAAAAAATCTATATGTGAACAAATGTGAGAAGATATACTGGTATAACTATGACAGAGCAGATGATATTGGTGACATATTTAGGAAACACAGTATATAATGGCGGATAAATCAGATGGAGGGAAGAGAGAATTTTAAAATAGAAATGCAGACATAAAGAGGAGGATTTTCAGGTCCTACTAGACATCTGGTGACAATTAACCCTATCTTCACTTCGGGCAGTTAAAAAAGGTGCTTGAGATGGAAAAAAAAGTAATTTTCTGTGCCTTCATGGTCCTTTATGTATTTCAAAATTACTCAGTTCAATGCAAACACTGAGGCAGGATTAATCGAGATTTTTGAATGCAAACTAATTCAATGTTGAAATATTAGAACTTAAACTTAAAAATTTTGACTGAAAAAAACTGAAGCTGATAGTTTTCCTGAAAAAGGTAACATTGGATTTGAAAATACACATTGGAGTCTATTTAAATTCAATATATATCTGAAATAAATGCTATGTGAACACTAGTTAATGAAGACATCTGCAGATTTTTTTTTTCAGTTTTCCTTATTGCAGTATTCTTTACATCCTCATGGAAAATGAAAATGCCATGCCCAAGAACTCCAAGATTATTTCCGACTGTAATGAAAGTAATGCCAGAATCTGACAAATTCTTCTCTGAAGGAACTTACTGGAAAAATATGCAAATTTTTTCTGGTAACATAATCTGACTATTTTTTATTGCTTACTCTCCTATTCTAAATATTTTTCATAACACATTAAATGTAGATGTTGGGGGTTTTGTGTGTTTATTTTCATTTTTAAGAAGAAATCACATTTTCCTTGACCATCGTCAAAATAGATGTTTTGACATTTTCATTATCTGTATGGAAACCTATGGAGCTATTTGGTTTTGATCTGTTGTAGAGAAAAAAGACTGTGGAACCTTTAGTATCCTTTAAACAGATTCATGACATAGGCTATGCAGAGTCTGGAACTTCAGAAACACTTTATTTCTGTACAGAGTAATTTTTACTCAGCCCATAATGTCCGAGTTTCTGTCAGATTAAAGGCATTTCCTGAACTTTGGTTTAGGGCTAGTTCTAAACACTCGTGATGTAAGCTGAATTTTAGCCACTCTTGAAAAAAAAATAAATAAAAGCTTTATTAGAATATACATTAAATCCTTAACCTAATGAACCTACTCAGAATGAGTTCTGAGAATCATATCCACAGATGAAAGATGTATTTAGAGAAACTAGTCAATGAAGATAGTCACCTTAATCACCCAGCTTGACTGTAAGCCTCTGACATAGACAATTGATTATACACAACTGATTGTACATCAGTTGTAAATGATTAATATTTTTGTGAGCAATCCCATTTCTATGGCTAAAAGTACTGTGTGCACCCTAATATAAGAAGGATATAGAGCTATTGGAAAGCATTCAAGAAAGGCCACAAAGTTGGTGAAGGGCCTTGAGGGGAGGCCATACAAGGAGCAGCTGAGGGCACTGGGTCTGTTCAGCCTGGAGGAGACTGGGGGAAGACCTCACTGCAATTATAACTTGCTCACAAGGGGAACAGGAGGGGAAGACACTGATCTCTCACCTCTGTGGTGACCAGTGATAGGATCTGAGGGAACAGTATGAATGTCACAGGAGGTTTAGGATGGATATTAGGAACCCCCAGAGAGTGTTTGGGCACTGAACAGGCTCCCCAGGGCAGTGGTCACAGCACCAGCCTGACAGAGTTCATGAAGCATTTGGGAAACACTCTCAGGAACATGGTCTGATTCTTGGGGTGCCCTATGCAGGGCCTGAGTTGGACTGGATTGCCCTTGTGGATTTCTTCCAACACAGGATATTCTATTTTATTATTTTTTAAAATTAATTTAAGATTTTGTTCTGAAGGCATGGACAAAACACAAGGCAATAAAATACCCATCAGCAGCTCCAATTTGTTAATCTGCATTTCATTGTCCAGTCAGAGCACATATTAAGAGGCAAAGAAAACAAAAAATACATAAATAGTTCTACTTCAGCAAAACCAGTATTAAGACTTTAGTAATGTCATGAATGGACCGCCTGCCTCTGACATTCCAATGTCAAATCATTCTAAAAGATTTATGAACCAAAATAAACTTTCTGCTCCTTCTATTCTTATTTTCAAAAGACTCATGACACAGAAATAGAAATTTAATCGATAACTTTGTAAATTTGTCTAGTTTTCTGGTATTTTGTTTAAAGCATTTAAACCCCTTATACAAAGTTTTCTTTATCTTTTAAATTGTGGTTTAGAATTCTGTATTTTTGAATTGGAAAGCAGTCAATGCTCATTTTGGATGGACAGAACCACAAACTGTTGCTTTAAATACCATCCTCTTCTAAGTTCATTTTATTGTAAAAGGAATTAAATTGGCCTTTGGTAATGCTGATCAGATGGTTTCCATGACCTTTCAACATATCCTGTTTGGAATTGGGATGAAAAAAGAAAAATTCAAGACTGTAATGAGAACTGGCATATTACAACGTTTAATAACTGAGTAGAGACCAATGTAAAAAGTTTGAGGATAATTAAAGCCAAAGTTTTGTTCATTTGCCTGAGTTCAATGGATTTTTAAGTCAATGTTAAAAATTCTTTGCAAAACATATTTCCCAACAGACCAAGAGAATTCATATTAAACATAATCATATTTATATCTTTGAATAACATCACAGAATTAGACTTTGTAGTCAGAAATTTGTGCTTGTCATCTTCAGTTCTGGGAAATACCTGTTCTTTTCTTAATTACAAACATCAAAGAAACAAGTACTTGCATTTCCCAGGCCAATAAACAAGCAATTATTATTTATTCAAATTGTTTAATTTACTGTTATGTATCTGAAATGAGGCAAAATAAATATTTTATAGTCAATGCACATGAAAACATAAAGAAATACATGGCATAATACTAAAATGTAAATACTCATCTTTCTAGTTTTAAATACATTATCAGTTGCTCTTCTCAAATAAAAAACAATCAATGACTTGACACTTTTTTGTTTAGAGAAGGTGAACTCTTGTGAAAGGGACTGAAGTGCAGCTGAAATTAATGTTTACTTTACTTCATGGGTATTCAGAAACATTGATTGACAGTGTTCAGTGAATTCTATTAATTGAAAAAATTCATCTGGAGGCTCCTTGGGGACCTTCATAATGCAGACCATCATATGAGTTACTTCAAGAGGAGCCATAGGAACCTGAATCTTGAAAATCATAGAAACACTGAATCATGAAATGGCCTGCATTGGAAAGGACACTAAAGATCATTTACGTCCAACCTCCCTGCAGGGACACCTTTCACTGGACCAGTTATGAGAGACTGAAATGTTATGGTTAATGGTTTAAAAATTGTTATGAAGGATATTTTCTTGTTATGGCAAAACCTTATAAAGAAGCTGCAATCACCAAAGCCTACCTGTCCCTGAATATGCCTTCTTTGGACTGAGGTAAATTGCATAAGGGAAATTCAGATAAGATAAAGGTGACACTTGCATAATTTTCTCAGGTCTAGGAAGAAGTGAACAAGGCTGAGGGTGAAGACTTTGTATCCACAAAGAAAGTCAAACCTAGCAGCTATACTGAAAATTATCTCTGGCTGGGATTAAGGTGGGGATGATGACGAGGAGGAGAAGAAGGGGGAGGAGGAGAGTTTTTGGTGTGTGGTGTAACCTCTGTCAGAGAGAGTGAACAACCATGCTCCCTTACACAAACTGGCTCAGCTGTAAAACCCCCACCCTGGGAGGGTCACACACACAGGACATCCACATGAGAAGCAGCTGAGAAGTCTCATAAATCACCAAAAACCCCCAAAGGACTCCCTCCCCGCGACTGAATCCTGAGGCAGCACCAGCCCTGCATGTGACACAAAGTGGTGCAATGGATCCAGAGTCTGCTGCAAGAGATGGTGTCAAACTTGTTCCCTACAGGGGAGGTATCTGACCCAAAAGTATATTAATCCATTGAATCTATTGAACATTTTGCAGGACCATCACCACCCAGAAGATCAGAAGAAGAGGATCAAAAGGATGCCCTTGTAATCCATGGAGTGGTGATATTTTCCTCTTAATCCATTTATTTGTTACTTTCTTTCTCTCTTCCCAATCTCTTTTCCTGTTTCTTTCCTTTTCTCTCTCTTTATCTCTCTACCTCATATTCATATTTGCTGTTACATAAAATCCATAATATGGACTTTGGCAGATGGTCTAGTTTGCACCTTAATTCAGGCAGAGGCATCTCTCACAGTTTTGATAACCAGGTCTGAACACCAGGTTGCTCAAAGCTCCATCCAACCTGGCCTTCCACACTTCCACGGATGCGGTATCCACAACTTTTCTGGGCAACCTGTTCCACTGATTCACCACCCTCACAGTAAAGAATTCCTTCTTAATATCTAATCTAAACCTACTCTCCTTCAGTTTGAAGCCATTGCCTGTTTTCCTGACATTACATGCTCTTGTAAAATCGTCTCTCTCCCTATTTCCTGTAGGCTCCCTTCAGGAACTGAAGGCCCCAGGTGACCCCAAAGCCCCAGCCCCAATTATCCCAGCCTTTCCTCATAGCAGAGGGGCTCCATTCCTCTAATCATCTTGGTGCCCTCCTTGGGATTCACTCCAACAGGTCCATGTCCTTTCTGTGGTAGGGACCCTGATGGAATCTTGCATGGGGTCAGATGTTATAAACCCCACGAAGGTCCATCACCTCTGAGGGGCCAGCCCTTGCAGAGAAATGGCTTAAAATAATTTTTTGAGACAGCTCTTTAAATGTGTTTTATAAAGCAAAGATTTTAATAAAAGGAAAATAACAAACCATACAGAAACAAAAGCCAAGCACAGGTGTCAGAGAAGCCTCTAACATCTTGCTAAAACACCTTAAAAGTGCTTGAGTTCCTTTGTGCACCTTTATAAATACTTAGTGATTTAGGAGGGACAACTTGGCCTGCTGCCAATAGAAGCAGGTACAGATATTGAGAAACATTTCTAAAGCCCAGCCAGTGCCCTTGTGCTGGCTCTGGGCCAATTACATGAGAAGGCAATGGAAAATTCTAGTTTAACTTCCTTACCTGTTCAAAGGTAAACAGAAACTTTTTTCCTTAAATAGAATAATTTGCTTGAGTGTGGAAATGCATTGCAACACCAGAGCTGGATGCAGTGCTTCAGCTGGGCTCTCACAAGACCAGAGTAGGGGAGCAGAATCACCTCCCTACCCTACTGAATCATGTCCAGTCTCTCATCCACCAGCACCCCCAGGTTCCTCTCTATAGGACTATTCTTTATTTGTTCAGCTCCCATTTGTACTGACACCAGAACATCCTAACCTAAAAATCTATGAAGATTGCTAATGTTTTACAGTAAGATATGAGGGAAGTGTATTATGACTACAAATGTCAATATTGAAGTCAATTGAAAAATAGAAGCCCCAGAAATCATACAAACCTAACTACAAAATATTAGAAAACAAAAAGGATTAAAACAAGGTAATCTGTCACAAAAATCATGCTCTTCCCACTTCCCTGACAAAATATTGTGGTCTAGGAATGATACTCCTCAGCTGAGCTGTCTCACCATAACCCAAACCACACCAGTGCTCAGTTGGTTCCCCTTTCCCCCCTCTCCCACCTCCTCACCCTCTTCCTTCCCCAAGAGGACAACTTGGGGAGGAGGCAAAGATGATGGGCTAAGATAAGAAAAACTTACAAACAGCAATGAAATAAGAAAATGAACAATAACAGCAACAATATAATAACAAAAGTGTACAAAAGAGAAGAGGATGTACATGCAGAACATGTACATGTACATGTACGAGAACAGGATGTACATGTACGAGCCTGGCCCAAAGCAATGTGACTGTAGCCAGTGGCATCCCACCCCAACACTCTCCACTGACCAGAAGGCATCCCCTTCTTCTCAGAAGCCAGGGTTTCTTTCCCCTTTCCCACCCCCTTGCAATGAGGTAAGTTAGTATCCCCTAATATCTTGGTCCTGGCCAGGCCCCCTTAGACACATACTCACTGCAAAAAATTAACCCTGTCCTTGGCTGAGAACAGCACACAAAATAATACTGAAATAGGGCTGTGAAACAGTCCCACAGGGAATTGATCTGATCCCACTGTATGAAATGTCTGATATGAAAAAAAATAGGATTGGTCATTTTTGGAAGATTTTATGATGAAACTGTCTGAGCACTGCCTAAGATTTTTTTTTTTTTAATGAAAGACGAGCTGTAGGTATAAAATATAAGTGCACACTGAAGGTATGCAAGGAACTTCTGAGAAGCTAGGACATGATACATTAACTTTCTCTCTTTGTGAAGACAGACAAATAATTTCAGTTCAAATAAAAAGGCTGCTTGCCAGTATCAGGTGTGTTTTGATAATGGGAGTGCATACACTTTATTTCTTACCCATCTTTACTGATCTCTTTGAATATCCATTTTTTTATCACTAGTTGAGTAGTTTTCCGTACAGTTAAATGACAATGGACTTTTAACACCAAATAAAACTTTCTCCCACAAACAAATAAATATAAAAATAAACAATTTTAAAATTGGATCTTTCTTTCAAAATCTTGTCATCTCTAATTTTTGTTACACTTAATTCCAACCAATAAAAGTAAGTGTGGCCCACAGTAATGGTTGGGATACCCAGAATATCTTATTATTAAAGAAATGTGATATAAATAAGAAAAAACATCAAAGAACAGTAGAGATATTTCTAGTCTGTTTACCTGATATTTACTTGAAATTCCCAATCTGGAAGTAAATTTCCAAGCCTATGAGAACACTGCCCTGACAAGAACAATATGAAATTTGCCCAGGATTGTTAGACTCTTTCCTCTATCAAAATAGGTCAGAAAGGCATCGGGCAAGAGATGCAACACCAGGAAACAAAAAAAGAGGCAAAAGATAACTATAGAACATTAAATTTATCATGATTTTTAGAAGAATGCCTTGTTCCACTGCTTTAAGTTACAGCTATCAATGTTTTCCTTTAGTTACTCACATTTGAAGGATAAATCTTATGATGTTTCCAAAGATGAAACACTTCTGGCCTAATTTCCTAATGTGCTGACACCCGGAGCTGCCTGTGAAATCAGTGCAGGTTTTGAGTGCTCAGATTTTTGAAAATCGGGCCACTTATTTTTAATTAAAAGACAGATAAAGGAAAGTGGAGAAAGAAGACATGTATAACTATGCCTAGGCAGTTGGAGTTTTTTGACCTCTGCTTCTTACACTCCTCATAATTTTCATGCTGTTATGCTGTGCTCTCCTCGTCTGTTCCTTGTGTCCATCCAGTTTTACAGTTTTAGTTCATAATGTTTTGAGGCATGATATATATTTTAATGACAAGGGAATACAGGGTGTAGAAAAAATAAGCTTTGAAGTCTTGCTAAATACTTTCATTATCTCTGTAATATTAATTAGTAACAGTAATAATCATAGAGAGACTTCATCACTGCAAAATCTGAAGCAATTTCCACAGCTAGTGAGCAAAATCAAAAAGGTAATCTCCAGATTCAACAGAGCAAAAGTGTGTCTGTGACAATGCACAGCACAGACTGTCATCTAGTGATGTTTGTGTCACAACAGTTGAACTGTATGACTTGGTAAAAGTCACTGTTGCTAGAATGGACATTTTAAAAGCAGTAGACTTCACAGGTATTATTCTAGACTGTCTCTGTGTTTACATTCATATTTTTTTATTTATCACACAGCTATTATTTATATATATGTATATACCTTCTTCTTTTGTGAAAAAAATGTTGGATATAATTTTCAAATTGCCTCTCTTGCTTTCATTGATTGCCTCTTGACACAATTGCATTTTATTATTCCTTAGATAGGTATGACAAACATGGAAGTATTTTTATGTAATTTATCTTCCATTTCACATTTGCAGTTGAAATACCCTGTAAACGGAAAAATTGAGTTGTGAAATCCTTCCCTCATGTTTTGGAACCTACTTTTTAAATTTTGTGTGTTTGGCTCACACATTTCTCATTCTGTATCTAGAAGTCACTCATCATATATAGGGCCTTAGATCTTAATGCAATTTCTTTCTGTTTGTGAAGTTAATAAAAACAGTTGTGTTGACAGGTATATCTGACACTACGTTATAATTTATAAAGAAGTACTGTGGTTGTATATACTCACAGAGTCTTTCCAGGTAAAACAGACTGAAAGGCCTGAAGTCATGTAATTACAGTCAACAGATAATTTGAAAGTCATGAAAAATTTAGGAGAGAGAGAAATAAAAATGAAATGAAAAAAAAAAAGAGGGTTGAAATCAGTCTAAGAAAAGCCTGAGGCATCTGAAGACAGTCATTACTGATGCAAGACAAGGGATATACTAAAGATAGGTAACGTCAAGAGGGGACCATAATGAGCCAGAGTAAAAGCATGGCTGCCTGCTACTGACAGACAAATAAACTACTGTAGACCTGCTTAAGCCTTTTATTTTGTTGATGGTTATCTTTTGTAGGAACAAAAGATTCCTCTTACATACACAGTTGATAAAGTGGGCTGTTCCTTGGAATAATTCTAGGAGCAACTGTCATTAGTTCTAAATGATTCTTTTAAGAAATGAGAAGAAAAAGATAATTTGAAGGGCAAATTCCCAATGCATAATGATTTATTAATAACCACAGATATTTCTTCCATTTGGAATTATCAGCACAGGGAGTTAGAGCATATCAGTCAGCCAAAACATTCATTTTTAAACTAAGAACTCATGGATGAACGAGTAAGATGAATTAATTGTGTTAGTTGTTCATTAGAAAATTCCTAGTATGTCTCTTGATCCCAAACCCAGAAAAAGCTATTGGCACTAGGAATGATCTAGAGATGGACCAGTAGTGGCACACATACAGTTATGCTTTACTTGCATAAAACCATTTAAGTTCTTTTACACAGCTGAATTTTCAAGTGAGATCTGATGCAGACAGAAATAAAGTCATAGCTGTAGGCAGTAGATGCAGTGTTTCTTCCCAATAAGAACCTAAACAGTCAATCCAAGTGTCGCTGGCCGCCCAGTTCCCTGGCGGGGGTCTTCTGGGTGCTGTGACCTTCCCAAGTGAGTCGCCCAATGAGAGACAGTCTCGACCCAGGTGGCACAGGCACTCCTCTAGAGTGACCAGCTCAGCTGTGAGATCGCTGAGGCCATCAGGCCTGTCAGCTCTCGCCAGGCTGTAGCTGCAGGAGCAGCTTCCTCCTAGGCAGGGGTTTATCCAGACGGCTCAGGAGAAACCACAGGACACGGGGGTCTTCTTCAGGAGCCTTCTTTATTCCCCAACGACTCTCCGAGGAAGGATCCCAAAGCTCCTAAAAGCCGAATTTTTATTCTTAACCCAGGGGGTGGGGTCTACCGAAACAACGAGTAGGGAAGTGGATTGAAAATTTAACCAATTGGAGAAGGGATCCAAAATGAACCAATCAGGGTACAGAACTGAGGGGAAGACACAGCAACCAATCAGGGGTAGGGTAATTAACATACCAGGAAGTAACTTTAACTGCTAACTTCAAACAACAGGGGATTAGTGAACTAAGTTAGAGGAATTCAAGGGCTAGACACACTCCATGGAAGTGCTAGGAGTGTTGGTCTTTCTGCATCACCCTTAGGAGCCTCCATAGCCAAGGACACAGCTCTTTCTCTCTCCTTTTAACTGAGTTACCATCAGATTCTCTTCTATTATTCACAGCTAGAGATTTTTAGAGAAAGGACTAGAATACCTTAAAATTGATGGACAGAGAAGGCAATGCTAGCTATGCATTGGTTTTGGTTAATCTTTTTTTTTTTTTGGTCATGCAAGAAATATGAGTCTTTTTGAGTTCATCTAATTACATGATGAACTTACCTTTCTTCAAAGGTGGAAGAAATAGTATTTCATTTTCAATTACAATATTTTACTATACAATTTGTTACCACAAGATAAATTGAATTGAATTCTTTCAAACAGTAATAACAACACAGCTGCTAGGATGAGGCATTGAGCTTGTACTTATATGGTGACTTCCTTGTGCATAGATTGTTCAACATTGCTGAGAACTCTTTTGTGTCATTACCCATTCTTATTTTTGAAATAAAAACCCATAATCCTTCCACTTTAACCAACCCAAGCTCTTTCACTCCATTCTGTACAATTACTGAAGCAGAAATTTATTCTGTGACTCTCCTGTGATTTCAAAAGAACTTATATTCATCTGAGAATTCAGAGATTCAGTCTAATATTTGACTTTTTGCGCAAGTATTATTTTTCAGTTTCATTAAAGACGCTATTTTTTTTCAATATTTCCCACTCATTATCACACCTCAGAAAAATATAGTACTTTTAAGTATTTTACAGCTTAAGTACAGTATTTTTAAGCTGTGGCTCTCTGAGAATCTCCTTGATTCATAAAGCTGCTAACTGAGCTGTAGAGCAGTGATTGGTGTCTAAATTTAATTTAAAAGATTTTTGAATATAACAGCAAGAGGTTCTGAAGGAGAAGGAAACAGCATCATAACAACATTAATAGCATAAATTTTAAAAAATAACAGTGTATGCACACCGTTTCAGGATTCATCAGCATAAAAGAGGTTTACATATACATAAGATTCATATTTTTCTATTTTTTAATATATAAAATCAATTACTGTGATTAAATTTCACATATTCACAGATGAGAAAAAAAGTTAATTTAGAATCTAGAACTAGAAAATAAGTATAAAAATATTCATAATAGTCAGGAATTTAAGGGTCTAAATTTGTTTATTGCATATTCTAATTCTCAACAGATTAGTTTTGAGCTCAAAACTCTCCCTTGTAGGTTCCTCTCAGAATAGATAGATAGATAGATAAATATTACATTTCATAGCTACATAAACATAGGCCTGGCATAATTTCAATGACACCAAGTATTTTTACCTCTCTTCAGCTGTTTCACACTACAATAGGAATAAGAAGGATAGAAATTTGCTTAAAATTTCACTTTCTCTGTCTTGGATTTATTGCCTGTAACATTAGGTATTTTATTGAAATGTTAGATGCCCAGTTGCTGCACAGAGAGAGCAGAAAGATGTGGGTGACCTTCCGAGAGCTGAGTCATATTCAAGAGAACTTCTCTTTCTCTATTGATTCCTGTGGAGCTCTATGTCATCTCCTTAGATTAGGCATTTATGTCTGTTTCCAAGGTAAAATAACAGAAACATTAAAATGCTACTAAATTGGGACATTATTTTTAGAACTGTTGACCATGACCTTAAGAGGTAGGTGGAAAGAGAAAGAAGCAGGCAGATATCCACATTTTTAGGGCTACTAATTTATGTGTTTCCTGAAAGGGACCCTCCTGTGTCATATAAACTTCTTGGTTTGCAGGTCAGACCTATGCAACACACAAAAAAATCCCCACAAACTCCCCCCTTCAAAGCCAAAAACCCTCCCACACCCAGAAAACAATGCAAAAAACACTTAAGCCCCTCCTCCAAAATACCCAGAAAACTCCCCCCCAAAAACCTCACAAACCCAAAACAAACAAACAAACCCCAAAACAACAAAAAACCTCAACAAGAACAACAGAAGGCAATAGTTCAGATATATTAAAACTTATATATGTATCACAATTACTTGAAAAGCCATTAATTGCTGCTTTAAGTCTTGTTTGCTCTGACAAGGCCAGTAAAGATGGCATTGACTGTGTTAAATCAACAAAACAGTAAACTGCTGTTTTATAATTCAGAATATAATTCAGAATGTAGCTTCTCCATAGAAAGAATGGGCTTATATTTTTTTAAAAAAATATCTGTAGTGAATTATACTACTCAAACAATTCCAGGCTGTTCTAGCCACCCTATTGCCAAGAGTGCTTAACTAAAGTCAACAAAATGAACTGTCTTACTGATACTGTTTGTTAAAACATTAATTCAAATTTCAGATGGAAAAATAAGAAGAACTTTTGAAAGTAGCCCTGTTCTCCATCAAAGTTTACATAGTACTGTTCCGTGCAAACTGGAGCATGTAGATATAAACAAACAATAAAAAAAGATTAAAAAACAATCAAGCTGGAAATAACACTTGAAAATTCTCAGTTTTTATGCTTTGAGTAGCGTTGTTTAAACTGAAATCTCTTTTGAATATAGGGGGTTTTTTTTGGTTTTTTTTGTTTGTTTGTTTGTTTGGTGGGTTTTTTTGTTTGTTTTTTGGGGTTTTTTGTTTTTTTTTTTTTTTTTTTTTCATTTGCACATCTATTGTTAGACTCAAAAAAAGCCAAGCAGCTACAAGTGTGACAAAAAGACTGAGAATGTTAAACTGTGCTGTGCTCAGCTTGAGTTGTGGAACCAGTGGGCACTAAGTGCTTGGCAGGGAGATGTTGTGCCATTCCTTGTATGTATGCTGATAATCAAAGCTTTGTACGAAGTGAATGCCACTTCAGTTTTATGAGCTTTTTATGTGACGTGGCATATCAAATCTGCCAAGCAGCGGACCATCTGGAAACAGGTCATCAGAATGGATTCTGACACCCTCTGACAGGCAAGAGTGAAGATGAAGAACAGAAAGGCAGGGGCTTCCCTTCCCTTCCCTTCCCTTCCCTTCCCTTCCCTTCCCTTCCCTTCCCTTCCCTTCCCTTCCCTTCCCTTCCCTTCCCTTCCCCTTCCCCTTCCCCTTCCCCTTCCCCTTCCCCTTCCCCTTCCCCTTCCCCTTCCCCTTCCCCTTCCCCTTCCCCTTCCCCTTCCCCTTCCCCTTCCCCTTCCCCTTCCCCCTCCCCTTCCCCTTTTCTTTTCCCTTTCCCTTTCCCTTTCCCTTTCCCTTTCCCTTTCCCTTTCCCTTTCCCTTTCCCTTTCCCTTTCCCTTTCCCTTTCCCTTTTCTTTCAGTTACAAAAGCACAAATCTTCCTGGGTATAACAGAAGTGTTATTCTTTTTTCCTCTTCTTTTTCTCCATCTAGAGAATAAAAATGTTTCTTAAAAGCTTCACAGCCTGATGCTAAACATATGTTTGTTGGGGGTTGGGTTTTGTTCCTTTTTACTCTAAAGAATTTTTTCCCCATAAGTTACCAAGGAGACTAAATGTCATACTTGAGATTATTTAACAAAACAAAGCGGTGGTCGAAGCTCGGAGGGGAGTGGGGTTTTGAGGCAGGTAAAGGACTGGGCTTCAGGCAGTCTGCCTGTGTGGTTTTCGGCATTCAGGGAGAAGGCATGGCTGGGTTGGTGCTTCTGCTGGAGGATTTCACTGTCTTTGGAGGAGTCCGGTCCTGGGAAATCTGCCATCATCTGCTCACCCTGGAGTTCTGGGCTCCTCTGGCACCCTGCGAGAGCTGGGCCAGCCCTGCCCTGCTGTGGTAGTTCCATTGGCGCTGCTCCTCTTGCTACAGCGTCACCCTGCATCCCCCTGCCTGCCAGGACACCCTGCACTCCTCTGCCTTGCTGGGACACCCTGCCACTCCAGATACCAGCCCGGGACTTTTCCACTGTTTCCAGCTTGGTGCTCTGAGGATCCTACAGGGGCACTGAGACCAAACTGCCCTGGGTTTTTGTAGAGCAAAGTCCTCGAAGTTCTTGGCACATTTTTTTTGTTATCAATGCTGTAGTGTTTGTTTGTTTGTTTGTTTGTTTGCTTTGTTATACATACTAGTAAAGAACTGCTCTTTCTATTTCCAAAATCTTTTGCCTAAAGACTTTTAACTGAAAAAATTATAATTGGAAAAAGGGTGGTGGTGGTGGCAGTAGTTTACATTCTCCATTCCAAGGGAAGCTCCAGCTTTCCTTGGCAGATACCTGTCTTCCCAAACCAAGACAACATTGTAGAAATCCTCACAGGCAGATTTTTGATAAGGGTTCTGAAGCCATTAGGCTACAGTAGTTCAGCTGAGAAGATATTACACAACCATATATCACTGCACAAGCAAACTCATGCTCTAAATGTCATTCAGTTATTAAAATACCACACGCCCTGAGAGTTTGACCAAAATGAAGACCTATGAATAGTGGCTATTTTCCCCTGTTTCCTGGATTCTTAAGGCAAATTTATCACTTATATACACATTCAGGAGTCGATTATAAATGAAAAGTCTTGCTGCAAGAACTGAAGGGTTAAAATACTCCTTCAATTTTATGTCTTTGAGAACTGAAAACACATTTGCACTTGGTATGATAGACAAATGTACACAGAACCTCACTGAAGAAAGTCACAGTCTCAAAACCTGAACAAAACAGACCACAGTGGTTTAATGTTACACCACAATTCTTCAAATAAATCAATTCAAGAAAACATTTCCACCACCTCTTTGTTGAAATGAAATCATTCAGGTGGACATGATTATAGTTCCACTCTCAAGACTAAGTCTCAGGGACTCTCATTCTCTCTTTCTTTTTCTGTCTTTCATTTGTTTTCTTCCTACTTATTTTTTGAACACTGCTGTGAAAACAAGTGCTTCTGAGCTCTAGAGATGTTTGAGTGAGTTTCAAGGTGGAAATGTTGGAGAGTAGCAAGAAAAGAAGTAAGGATTGCTGCTTATTGGCCTGCCAATAAATGGAAAGGAAATATTTTTAATTCTCTGAAACTAGTAATTGCAGAAAGAAAAAGCTCTTGACCCAGTTCTTTTTTATTTTCCCATAAAAAAGCTGATATTTTAAAATGAAAATGATACCCCTAGGAAATCCAAACCCTTTTTTTTTTCTAATGCAATTCAGGTTTCTTCTTGAAGTTGTTGGTGTTAGTGTGATTTTTGTGGATACACTAGTGCTGAAAATATTGAGAGTGTTATGTCATATGCTGGTAACTCTAACTCTAGGAATGTTTTCCTTCATCCAATAGCATACTGAATGCATTATTTTTGGTTTTTCCTTACAGACTTTGTTGGATATTGTAACTAATTATTTAAATTTTTGAAAACAGTGACTAAACTCATTCATCTTTAATGATGGAATACAGGAGGCAGTAGAAATTTGTGCTTCAGTCCTTCTATGCAGCCAGACCATAAAGGCCAAGTGTCAGAATAATTATATAAAATATTGCGGTGAAAAATCTGGGGGAAATAATTTGTTCAGGCATTTTCCTCAGGTATTCTTGGAGAAATACTATTTTGAAGTACAAAAAACCTGAGTACTGAAAAGCTCCTTGGTAAGAGCAAGAAGACAGAAACTCTACTACACAGACAAAGCAGAATTCCAAAATAATTAACAGATCTATTCCTTTCTCTATTTCTTTTAACTCAATCCATTCCAACAGAACTGTTAGAGCAGTTCATTAGGATATGAGACACTGACTGAGATTTCATCTGTAGTTTGATTAGTAAACTAATGGTTAATCCAGGGTGATCCAAATGATCTCTAAAGAGCTGTTTGCTAATTCGTTATTAATAATGAGTTTCTCTTTCAAAAATGTATTATTGATAAATATTTAATTGCTATGTTCTCATAAAAGGACAAGAAATAGTATTTTTTTTTTTTTACATATAGGGAAAAAAGGGATAGGAAGTGAAATTTCAAGTAGAGTTCTTTTATTTTACACATCTCATCCTCCTCTATAGAACCGAAGATTAATGGATGACATGCTGCTATTTTCTACTTCGAAATACAGCAATATAGGATTTAATCTTTTTGTTGCCATGACACCGACCAAAAAATGGGTCAGATGTAGTGGTGAGGAAAGATTTTAACTGAATTTTTTAATATATCCATAAGGCCTCTTATGATGTCTGTACATTTTAGTTTATCTATAATACTCACATATATAGATGTACATATTCTGATCTATTTATTCTGTAAATATATTTTTGATACAGATGACAAATCTAATCTTTCTTTTGTAGATGTTGAACCAAAAAACAAATAAATAGTTCCTCAGGGTAGAGGTGGAGAGATGCTATTGCAGAATATCAGCTACTAACTAGTAGCATAGTATAGATGATCAGCAACACATTAATGTTCAGCATGAGAGATCTTTGTTTCATACTGACTGCAATTTTTGGCACTTATTTGAAGAGAAGAGCGACCAGAGTATTAGTGCTATGTTCCCTAATGAGCAAATAACATGCAAGAGGCAAAATAAATGGGCAGAGTGACTTGGGCAGAAGAAGATAAAGTTACACATTGAAAATTAATTTTTGGAATCTTTAAATTATGGATTGCAGTGAAGGAAAAGTCAGTGAACGGATTTAAAAAGTCTGCTGGCTTATTTAGATTGATTTATGTAGAAAAATTCCTGCAGGTGCATAAAGATAATATACAATGAGTTTGAAGAGAGATGCAGTGGAGATAGATTCATCTGCAGTAGGTATGAGGCCTGAAAAGAGCATAAAGAAATCAAAGGAGGGCAGAGAAAAAAAGACCTTTTAGACAAAGCATGTGTGCAAAGAGAGGGGACAAAGAGAAGAAAAACTGATTTTGGACCAATCAGCTGAAAGCCCCTTGTTAACAGCAAAAATAAGATGTTCCAAACAAATGTTAATGAGGAGGACAAATGCCGTAATGTCTGAAGTGCTATATGGTTCTGTGTAGTTTCTCCTATATGTAAATAGAAAATAGGCTTATTAATAAATTGGCTTTGTTTGGAATTCTGCCATGCACTAGCTTGCTATATAATACATCAGGCAGAAAAAAAAAAAAAGTGCTGAAATCATAGCTGAAGGAATGTTCTGTTAAGGAATAAAAGCAGAGATTGCTAGGCACTTCTAGATGCCTTTTGCTGCACTGTTTATTTGATAGTGTAAAAGCATAGAGAGCCTGGACTCCATCTTAACTAAAATCAATCCACTGCTAAGTTTTTGCCTGGTATAGCTTTTTTATTTCTGTGCTAATGTAATTAAAAAAAAATAAATAACTGATTAGCTTGTTTCTTTTCCATGGAACTTCTTCTTAAAGAGATTTCTAGAAATATTTTACTACTTACTAGAAACAAACTTTTAAACTTGCATAGGAAGCAATCGAAATTAGTGTGCTAAAAGGGAACCAGGTAACAGTGAAAGAAAAGTAATTTTCCACTCCCTATAGCATTCAATCTGAAGCAGCAAAGGAAAAATTACTGGTGCAAACTTGTAATTGGTGAAAGAAAACTTCACTTCTGACAAAAACTCAACAGTGGAATTCCAAACTGGCAGTTAGCCCCTTCTATTAACCGAAAATTTTGTTTTGACTGATTATTAAAGGGCAAGTAATATCTTAATTTGTGTGTATGTTTGCAATGGTGATATGGCATTATGCCTTTGCATTCTTATTTATGTGGAAGGTAAATGTATTTTGACAACAGATATAATTTGTCTTAAATGAAGTGAGAACCTACTCAGGCAGACTGGGATGATCTCTTTTGTACAGTGCCACTATATTTTGCAAGCATAATTATGAGGTTTTGGTAAATAATCCTTTAACAAGGTCTAAATTTTGACTCATTAAATCCATATTTTGATTCCAGCATTTATCAGACTGCACAAAATAGTTGTCTTTAACACTGAGGTAAATAGTGAGTTCACTGCTCAAATTTAATGCTCAAGATTGAAAGATATAAAAAATGGATTAAGTTTTCTTTCCCACATGAAGCATGTAGGCGTGCGGGAATGATGGGGAAGGTGAAGAGATTTGACAAAAGTTGGTAACATAGGTTGCTTCAGCCTGAAGCTGAAGTAACTAATCTCTTGGTGACTTGTGTGGGGTTTTTATTCTGTATTGCCTAGCAAGTCATAAAAAAATCACACCTTAAATATTCTAGCCAGCTGCCACATTTATGAGTAAGGTCTTATTCTACAGAACTGCAGATGGGCAGGTATAGAGATACCTATTTCTGTACAGCAGACAGTAAATATTTATTCACAGCTGGCAGGTCAATTCCAATTACCTGCAAAAAAAAAATCCACTTCATCCATTTCTTTGGCCAAGGGAAAAAAAAACCAACCAAAAAACCCCCCCAAAAACCAACAAAAACAAAAAACAAAACCACACCAAACAAACAAACAAACAAACAAACCAAAATTAAAACCAAAAACAAACAAACAAATAACAACAACAAAAAAAGCACTAGAGGCCACTTAAACAGCAGTTAAGAGCAGGAAGCTGTCAAAAGATATTTTTGTGATATTTTGATATCTTTTATAGGATATCAGTATGCAAATGGAAAATGAGTAGGACTGGAAATGTTAGCCTGAGTAGAGTGTTCCTTGAAAATTTTCCTGTTTGTTTATTTTTTTTTTTCTGTACACTACTGAGTGTAAAGCACATTCCTGCTATCATTTCATTTTATCTTAAGACATTAAGATTCCTCTGCAGTCCACGGTGAAGACCATGGTGAGGCAGATGCCCCTTTGCAGCACATGGAGGTTCTTAGTGGAGCAGAGATCCACCAGCAGAGAACCACCTGCAGCCCACGGAGAAACTTAAATATTAGGATATCTAGTTAAAAAATTGTGAATGTTTTTTGTGTGCTGAAGATGTTTTTCACATATTAAAAGTTAAGCAAATATCAGGTAAAATCAGATGGAATCCATAACATGGGTGTGAGATGCACTGTTTATCAAAAAGTGTGTTTATAACCGCAAAATTGGACTTTTGTTTGCTGTAGCTGGCTTCCCTTCTTGAATCTATTTCAGAAATTACCTCTGCTCACTAGGCAGGGAGACCTATGCTATAAGGATGTCTGTCCCTACTTTTGAATAAAATGGATTGTGACTTGCATTTTCTGCTTAACTCAGTGTTGTCAATATATGTTAGCTTTTGCTCTGAGCATGCCTAGTGAACGGTGCCCATGAGGGAACGCAGTGCTAACAATACCTAAACCATGAGCCTCTAACAGCTCTATGAAGAAGACAACAGTTGCATCAATTGGTGCAGTATGTTTTTTTGCTTATGCAGAGCTTTGACACCTAACAAGATTGCTGCTTAGGAACAGATGACCTGCCTAGTGCCATGGGAAATTGTAGGTAACTGTGTTCTGCCCAGGGAATTTAGATGCTGAGTTTGCATCTTAATCTGTGCATTTGTCTCCTCCAAAGAGAGTCCCAACAAATAACTAGTGGCATCTCTATGAAAAATTCCATACTGGGCAAAGGATGAACTCTTACTATACCCCAAGGAGTTTCAGAAAGTATTAGTTATCTCAAGCCCATTATAATTTACTATCTACTGCCATAAACACACACTATATTATCCCTGAGCTCCTCCTAAAGTTACATATTTAAATGCCATTTCCAGTGTCTTTATTTGAAATTAATTGTTTAAATATTTTTTCTCAGATCCTTTAAATAAGTAGAAGGAGGCTAAATTCAGTGGGTCAATTATTAATATCAAATTCTTCATTCAGTTCCTTCTGAGACCTGACTGAACAATTTTTCACGACAGTTTTGTTATTGTCTGAGTTCCTGTCCAAGATTTTATTGTCTAAGTTTCAGGGGATAATGGATTCTGAGTAGCGAAGGAAGTTAAAGAGAATTTTGCACAGTATACAAGTTATCCAGCTGGGTGATTTTTCAGTTTGCCTGATCTAATTACCTTTATTACCACTTCTGTAAATATAGAGTCCAGCTTGTCTTTTTTGTGGATTTGAGAATGCAGGCATTTGATGGCTGCATGGAATGCCTTCATTTCAGGGTTTGAAATATGGGACCATGAATTTATTGAGTCACGCAGACACCACAACTATCTGTGTGCTTTGGAGTGATTAGATTTGGATTTGCTGCAACCTGCTTCAGATGAGAAAGATGTGGGTGAGTATTTACTTCTTCTCTCTGTCTCTGTCTCTGCCTCTGTGTAGAACAGGATTTTTTCCCTTTTTCCCTAGTGCATCATATCTCTGCGTGGTGTATCTAATTGATTTTTCTATTTCAGAGGATTGGAGCTTTGCCAGTCTTGTAGGGTCTGCTTGAAGCTTTTTATAGACTTCTGCTTCCTGCTCCCTTTGCTTTCCTTGCTAGTCTTTTCCTATTGTCGGATTTTCCGTATTTAAGTAGTTTTTTATTTAATTTTGTCTTGTTTAAGCAGGAGATGAAAGAAACTGCTTCCTTCAGGTTGCTGCTTTGGTAGGCTTTCCAGGACAGGAGGGTGGATCCCCAGTCTTTCTTAGAGCAAGAGATAAAGACAAGATCAAGGGCCTGCTTTGCTTATTTTACAGGGAAGTCACAGGTAATTAAAGAGAAGTTGAAGATGCATTAATGTGTGACAGAAAGAAATCAAAAAGCATTTAAAGCAGTTTATAATAATGTAAGTGTAATGAGATTATAGGTTTTTACACAAAGCCTGGCTTACGCCCTCTGTAAGAACAAGACAATCTTGAAGACTTGATAAGATGCCTTAGCAAGGGGAAGGCTACTGAGGTTACGGAGGGTACAAAGAAAGTGGTTCTTGGTGTTTTCCTTCTATAAATCCCTGCTGCTGTTTTCAGAAGGGCTGTGTTCTAACATGTATAATGTATCTCTTCCTAGGACCACTGCATGTTTTGATCACTATATGGAAGGAAAGGTGAACAGATGAAAGCAAAAAAACCCAGAAACTATTTTTCTTTTCCTCCCAGGTATTCCAGACAAAAAGAAGGGTTTAAGTGCATCCATGTTCATCCACAAGTTTCAACACTTCATAATCTTAGCTGAATTTTAACTCAGGCTTTAATGTGTAATAAGATCAACTAAATCTGAGGTCACAGGAGGTGTGAAGGAGGCTTTTCTCCAATTAAATTAGATTTTAACTTTATTTGACCAAGTTCATAGTTTGGTACTGATAGGTGAAAACTAATATAAAAGAGGTATTTTACACCTTATACACACACTTAATAATGGGAGCCTAGAAAATTTACATTGTACTAATTAGATTTTTTTTTCTTTAAGGTAGATATAGAAAAAAAATGAAGCTAAACTATGTGTGCATAAAATGTTTTGCAGCATGGAATGTAACTTAACAGGTTACTGGTAATGAAATGAAGGTATTAACTGATCAGAAATTAATATAAGAAGCTGAAAAAATGAGGGACTTTGGTATTATTTACAAAATAGGTTGTAATTCCATGAACTGTTAAGTTCATTATAGAATGTATTCAGTCGTGTCATCAGGCTATTTGAACAAAGCACTGATGCAAAAGCAAAATGGGTAAAAGCATTCTCTCAGTCAAATCTGATCTAAATTTTCTGAAAGGCTGACTTGTTCAAAATGTTTTTCATTATGCACTTATCATTTATAACTAGAACCTGGCATGCCACAGGCCTTTTGCATCATAACTTCCTTGTCTTTTGTCGAAAATCTAGTCCTCTAATGTCAACAAGAAGCTGCTGCCCTCATTTGGGAGAATATATCCTTTCTGTAAATTCATTTATTTAGCTTCAATTCTTTCTTTCTGTTGCAAAAAGATTTTTCTTCCCTGAGCTGTCTCGGTGCCTGCTGTTTCAGAGCTCAAGATATATGTGTTTCTATAACCAAAAGAGAAAATACTACTTTTGATTTCCCAGTATGAACAGCCAGAATCAGCCAGAAGAGAAATTGTCCACTTAACGATTTGTCCACCCTAGTAATTCCAGCTAGACTCAAGACTAAGATCTTCTCAGGTACTGGAGAAAAGCCTCATTAAAGAGAAAAACTTCTGAAAGTTTGAAGAATGAGATAATATATTATGTCACATCTGTACTCTGTTATTAGAATACAGATATGCTGAATCTCTACTGCTACTATGAACAGACTGGGAGCAGCCCTGCCCAGAAGGACTTGAGGGTACTGCTGTAAGAGAGCTGGACATGACCCAGCCATGTGCACTCCCAGCCAGAGAGCCAAACGTGTCCTGGGCCCTATCAAAAGCAGTGTGGCCAGCAAGGTGAGGGAGGTGATCCTGCCCCTCTGCTCTGCTCTGGTGAGACCCCACCTGCAGTGCTGCATCCAGCTCCGGAGTCTCCAGCACTGGAAAGACATCGACTTGTTGGACTGAGTCCAAAGGAGACTGCCAGGTTGATTAGAGAGATGGGGCACTTCTCCTCTGAGGAAAGCCTGGGAGGATTAGGATTGCCATTCTGCCTGGGGAAGAGAAGGCTTTGAGGTGACTTAATTGCTCTCTTCCAGAAGGGAGTCTATAAGAAAGATGAAGAAATATTCTATTTACCGAATATGCCCTGTGACAGGAAAACGAACTGAATAGGAGGAGGTTTAGATTAGTTATTAGGAAGAAATTCTTCATTGTGAGGGTGGTGAGGCACTGGAACAGGTTGCTCAGAGAAGCTGTGGATGTCCCATCTGTGGAAATCTTCAAGGCCATATTGGATGGAGCTCTGAGCAATCAGTTTTAGTGAAAGGTGTCCCTGCCCATTGCTGGTGAGTTGGAACTAGATGAACATTAAGACCCCTATCAACCTTCCTATGATTCTATGCGTCTATGTCATGCCTGCATTGCAAGAAGGATAATATACTTACCCTGTTGGTATGCAAACTGCTGGCCCTCTGACCACCTGAACCAGGAACAAAGAGTTTGAAGAATTATTTAACTATCCAAAAAAAAACCCCCAAAAAACAACAACAACAACAAAAAAACCCAAACCAAAACAAAAAACCAACAACAAAACAACAAAACAAAACAAAAACAACAACCCAAAACAAAACAAAAAACCCAATATTTTTATGGACCGTATTTATACTCTAATTCATTTAGTGAATAACTAGAAGTTGTATGAAATTCTTCTCTGATTTTTTGTATGCTTCATTTATCTAGTAATAGAATGAACCTTGTCTTTGAACTCTGTTTAAGTTGCACCTTCACAAATTTATTATAAAGCCTGCTTTTTTGACAATATCTTTGGTGATGATTCCTTAAGCTGCATAACCACTCACTCATGACAGATACCAGGTGAAATATTCAGGGCATATAGATGGCACCAAATAAGATTTGAGGAGCTTTTTGGGGCTGTTCAGAATATTCAAGGTTCTATTCAGGAACAGCTCCAAAAGCTAAATTCCTTCCCATAACTCTGAGTTGCTCCACACACCTGTTTTATTTTCCAGTACACTTTTCTCGCTGAGATTACATCCAGTACTGTGCCTTGGATTTGATGGCTATTCTAACCTATCTAGTGTATACATACCATCAAAGAATGAGCAGAGTAGGCCAGAGTAAACAGAAATGAAGTGGAACTCCTCAGATACCTCAGTAGACCTAATGCATATTTGCATTCAGCATAAGAAAAACATACTAAGAGCTAATGTAGATTAGCTCTTATGATAGCAGGTGAAGGACAAACTTGATATGTTCCAATTGGGTTTGACTTCAAACATCCTGCTACCCAGTCCCCAGGAATTTTTTATTCATAGCAGATTTATATTGATCTGCAAATACCTCTTTTTTTTCCTTTTGTCTGGCAGATAAATTTCCTTTAGCATGTGAAGTGAATTGAAGGGATATGGGGCTGCTCTCCTGTGCAGAGAAGAGGCCTATATGGGCAGGAATGTAACAACTACAGATCCTCAAAGGTAGGCTGGAAAAGACCTGCACACAGTCCAGAAAGCAGACAAAAATTAAGACTTGTGCAACACTTCTTTACCCCTTAAATATCAACAAAATACATAACAGTAGTCATGTATCTTGAATGGAATAGTCTGCCAGAGCCATAAGTACAATGTGGCCCTGGTGGTTCTCTGGTGGACCACAAATGTGTGGCAACAGGCAATGGTTGAGCCTGTTGTTTCAGAACAAGTTCCTGCTTCCAGATTTTTTGCCATTTGCTCTCCTTTGTTTTGCAAGGAAATAGTAACTGAAGAAGTTATGGTTAAATTTAATGCTTCCAGTCAATGACTTTATCAGCCATGGCTTCATGAAATAGGTGTGATCACTGCTGGCACAGTGGAGACAATGCAGAAGTGTCTAAAACAACTTTCTACAGGGGTCATGGAAAAGACAGGGCAGATAGTATTTATACTTCCAACCTGGGAAAGACAGTGATAGATAAATTTGAAGATGGGAAATCCTTTTCAATAGGGTGTGCATTTGCCTTTGTATATTTTTCAGGTGCGTAACACATAAAAACAAGAGCATCAGAAACCTGGTACAGATTATAATGACAGCAATAAGATGTCATGCTGATTCCCAAAAGCTTGAAATATAATAAGGAAATCTCCCTTCTTATTGTACAATTTTAAGATGAGAAGAAAAGACATTACTGAGATAGGTAGACACAGGTAATTCTTTGAATTTCTTTTGTTCTTCTGCAACAAATAGGTATAGAGCATAGTGGATAGCACCACCCAAACTACCTCACCATTTATATTGGCAGTGGCTAAGCATCAATGAAATTAGGTGAGGTAGGAATAAAATTTACTTTAAAAGAACAATAGAAAATTACTTTTTTCCATGCATTTTCATGTTTGTCGTCTTCTTGCCAGTCGTTATATAAACCACTTTTTTATCAGAAGAAAAATAGACTGTTTGCCACAAACACCAGGTGGCAAGCAGCATAACACTAGGCAGGCGAACCCAAATAAGTGGTCAGAGTTGAATTCTTTTTACTGAGATTCTTCTAAGCAGATATCTGAACAGGCCAAAGTCCATCTCTTTACATTTAAGGATATTATTCATATTTTTACCTTGTTCTCTCCTCTCAGAATTCTCAACTCCATTCCCTGATGATCACTGTCATATACACTGCCCCTCATCTTCATAGCACTGAACCATTTTTCTGATTTGTAAGCATAAGATTCAGCAGCTAGTCTTCCCTTTTCATCCCCTCTATCATCTGTGTTAGGAACTTGCCATCAACGTGCACTAGAAACATCTTGTGCCCTGATGTGTTGTCCTTTGAGCAGGCTTGAGTGGTCTTATTTCCCCATGAGAACCGCAGCCTACAAATGTGAGGCTTCTTCCACTTGTCTGAAGAAGTTGTCACCCAGTTCTTTCTGCCCAGGAGGTCTGCAGCAGACACATAGACCTTGGTTTTGCCTTTATTTCCAACAGATAATCCCCAGTTGGATCATCATGTACCTCTGGGTGAAGGTCACCCTCCCACTGACCTCTTATCTAAAGACGAACTTCCTTCCTTGCCCTCCTGACCTCTCCTGCCTACAAAGCTTACAGCCACCCATGGTAGCTCTCCAGCCATGTGAGCTGTACTACCCCAGTCTCATAGTTTCAGGAACTGGTAGCCTTGCCACAGCACTCTGACTCTTGATTCCTCACAATTCCGCACATTTGCTCCCCAAGCAGCACATGTCAGTGTATGCACACTCCAGAGAGGTGCACAGTTCTATTTCCCAGAAAAGGTAGTACCAAGTTGACCTCACTCTGACAAAATAACCATAGTGGACTGCACTCCTTTACTCCTGTGAATGTGTTTTAAAAATTAATTTTTTAGCTATATAACTGTCTGTGGAGAGTTAATTGTCTCTTTTTAATTTTTTTTCTCAACTCAGGATTCTTAAGATAGCAGAACAACGTCTGTCAGGAAAACCTTAAGGAAATGCAGCATACTCATGCAGAATGTTCATATATCAAAGAATTTTTTAAAAAAATTTCATTTGCTAATTAACAAATATGTTTTGTATTCCAGGTATAGTTTAAACTACAAGGAGTAAAAAACCCAAACAAACCACCCATTTAACTGGCTGAAAGGAGCTGTGAAAGAAGTCCAGCTGTGAAAGTCTGTCTTGAATATTATAAGATGGAAGAATAATTGTATGTATTGAATTTATTTTATATATACATTTCTTCAGTAAGTTGTGCTATTTGGTATTTCTTTTTTTTTTTTTTTAATGAATAATAGAAAATTCTCTCTGTGAAAAAAGAGGTTCAGGTACAAATGGACAGCTACTTTTTAATGTGTTTAATTTCTTTTTCCTTTAGTTAAGTTTATAATTCTCAATAAAATTTAGTCACTTTTTTCATCTATACTACTTATTTTTTTTAAAGAAAAGAAGTTTAAAACTTCAATAAGTTTTTTCTAGTCTATAAATAAATCAGAGTTGATAGACAGTTGTTTGCAATATGCCACTAAAATGTAGAAGCATTAAATTTATATAATTTCAAAAAATCATTTTACATTTAGTATAGTAGCAATGACACATGAAAAAAAAAGATGCCCAGACAAAATGTCACACATTATTATTAATCAAGAAAAAGTATGTATAGTTTAAATACGTCTACTTTTGTAGATGAATAGTGAATTTCAGTGGGAGGTAGATTGGTCATAATTGATAGGATGCATTTCTCTGTGTGAAATGAATTCTGGTTATAAGGATTTTCAAAGTAATAAAAAAATCATATGCAGAATTTCTACTTGTGTCACAAATGAAAATCATTTCTTGTTACCTATATAACTCATTTAATCAGGAGAAAAAAGATTTGTTCTGGAGAGATAAATCTTATGACTCACTTATTAAGTAGTCCTTTATGAACAAATTTTCAGTATCTCCTGAAGAAGAGGCTCTCCAGCTGACCTTTCTGCAGTTCCAGCTGAACTGAATTCCCAGGGCAGGTTTTAGAGACACTGCCCTCCTCTTCTGTTTTGTTCCTGTTTAGTTTTGTGGTTTGTTTATGGTTTGTTTTTCTTAACAGCGCCTGCATACGTTAGCTGGAGAAACATACAGAGAATCATTTGGATAATTTATATAAAATCAATTCACATCTATATAGAATAAGAATATAGTGGAATAAAAAGACAGGCTATTCAGTCTGAGAGGGCCAAGGAAGCCTTTTTCCCTGCTGAAATTTGAAGATATGGTCATCATATTCTACTCACATCATCGAATCTGAATGGAAATTGCCATGTTGCTCACCTGTGTTTAGAATTAAACTTATCCTCATTTCATGAGCTCATCAAAAATTCCTATGCCTGTCAGTTTGAATGATACTATTTTCTATTAAAACTTCTCTGCTAGTCTCTAATCTGACATTATACTGTATTTAACTCTCTATAACTCTCTATTTGTTTTCATAGTAGCGATGGATTTTATTTCTTTACTGTATTCAGATTTTCATCTGCATCTGAAAAACAAAATTATTTTATGGCTTTTTTTCTGATGTGGCTCACTTGACTGATTTCTCATCAGCATACATATTATCCTATTGCACAGTTAAGTTTTTAATAAGGTATATTTCTGGATTCTGCGAACAATGAACTAAGAAAAGCATCACTTTCTTCCCCAACCTCTCAGTGTTTGTCTTTGCAGTTATTGCTCCTTCCTCAATAACTGAAATGAATCTAGGGTACTCTAATTACTACAGTCAATTTATATTACATGATTTAATCATGAGAAGAGAACCTGCATAATGATTTACTTCTGTGTACTCCACATATATCAACTGGTGTCAGAAGAAAAGACTCCTCTTACTATTTTTCTCACTTGTATATTTCTCATATTAGCTCACAGACAGAGCTATAAAACAGTGCTGTTGGATGTAATCCCAATATGTGTCAGGGGGGTTTCCTCACCCGAACTTTAGGTGGTTTAAAGTCCTTGGCCCTCTAAAAAGCCCCGAGTCTCGTCCATGTGAAAAAGCAGAGTCCTCAAGGTTTGTTTTCAGGTTTCTCGTGTTGTTTATTATTTGGTATCTCAAAATTTTCTCTGCTCCCAGCTGAGGTCCGGACAGCAGCTGGGACATGAGGCGACTGCCCCACAGATGGGATGTCCCCTAACATTTATACAGATAATTACATACTAGTTATTTACTATTTTGTGCCAATGCCCAGTGCCCACACCAGAAGTGACATTCTACTTCGGTCCAATCCATTCTAACTACTTTGTGCCATCACCGCCCAAAAAAATGGAGGACGAGGAAGAAGGAGAAGTACATAAGGTACCACACAAATTCCACCATCTTGTCCCCATTTACTTCTATTCTAAAAATTCTAAAACTATTAAATTCTACATCATCTACTGTGCTAAACTACAATTTTCACATCCTGGAGGTTTGCAACTTCTGCAATGTTGAAAGCTTTTCCCATGGATTAAAATCAAACCCAGTGTCTTCCTGGGCTCTGTGCCAAGGTTTCCGAGCCCCCTGGACTGGCTCCACACCCCCCTGTCCAGGACTCAAACTCCTTTCCTCAGGTCCCAGGCCATCCAAGGTGATGTCCTGGACTCCAACAAATATGTGAGATTAATGTCATAGTATAAAGGGGGGGAAAGGTAAAGAAAAATACCCTGAACATTTAGACTTAATTTCTAAACAGCAGAGGGCTGAGTTGAGAACAGAACTTCAAGATGATGTTTCATACAACAATGGATTGTCATAGAAATCAGTTGCTGTGTGGAAATTTACATGCAAACCTTAGACACAAACAGATTTTTCTTTGCAGAAAGCTCAGTTATTTCTAAGAAACATTAAAGTCAGCAGAATATAAGATAGAAACCCCAGAGCACCTTTATTTATAACTTGCCATGGAAATGTTTTGTTCAAAAGTTGCTAAGGTCAATAAACATTAAATTGGACTTAAAACAAATTATTTACAATTTGCACTTTAACCATAGGTATATTTTACTTATTTCTGACTCACACAGAGTCAAGGTCTTTTCCTTATCCCACCCCACCAGAAAGCAGACTGAGGATCTGCAGGGATCTGACACAGCTGGGACAGTTGACCCCAAATGACAAAAAGGATATGACATACCATAGGGCACCGTGCTCAGCACATAAAGATGGAGGAAGAAGAAGTGGACACTCAGAGTGATAGTATTCTGTCTTCCCAAGTCACTGTTGATGTGTTTAAAGGTCTGCTTTCCTGCAGAGGGCTGAACCACCTGCTCATGGGAAGTGGTGAATTAATTCCTCGTTTAAATTTGCTACTGTGCTCAGCTTTTGCTTTATCTATTATACTGTCTTTATATCAACACAAGTGTTTTCCCACTTTTACCCTTCCAATTCTCTTCCCCATTCCAACGTGGTGGGAGGGTAGCAGGGAGTAAGTGAGAGGCTGTGAGCTTATTTGCCAGCTGGGGCTAGGGTCAAATAACAACAAAAGTTTTGAACAAATTTATAAGAAAGCCATTAGGTAAAGCAGTGAGTCTAGTGATTACTTCACATGAAGTATATTTGTAAAAAAATCTTGTGGGTTGATGGCTGTACAGAAAATGATAAAAAACTGAGTTGAACCTCTTTTTCCAGTAGTTACATTGCTATGATACCTAGTCCTGAACATTTTCCTCACACTAGAGTACATTTATATTAATAGAATTATATTTAATTATATATTACATGTACTATATGTTATACATATTATGTCTATATTACATAATTATTATATAATACACTGTTTTCCCTTTCTTGTTAGCTTATTATGCACTGATTTATTTGCTATTATGTTGACTTTGCATAATAAAATCTAGAAAACTCACTGGACATTGTCCCATAATTATTTGATAAATATTTTCACTACAACTTACTGTACTGTTTTAATAACTATAATTTGATCTTCTATTTTAATATTAAGAGAAGCAATCTCAGCAGCTTCAAGCAATATTCCTTAATGTTTTCCCACACAGTAACATGTGAGAGACAAACACTCATGCAGGTAGACTTGTCACTTCATGGAGGAGCTTCATGGAGGCCCATTCTGCATTGCCTGCTTTGTGGAAAATTTCACTGCTCCTTTTAGGACAAGATGTTCCCCCAAAGACTGCATTTGCCCTGATGCAGCAGCTTCATATTGCATATGCGTTAGGCAAGGTAAATAGGGCACCTTGAATTCAGCACTGACAGACAAGAACTTGTGCCACATAGCAGTCAGGCTAGCATTTAAAAATAGTGTCAAGAATAATTTATACAGTGTAACAAAATTCAAATTGGAAAGTGATCGCAATAATCAAATCTGAAGGCTCCATGATTGATGTGTGTCAGAAAGGGGAAGAAACTTTATTTTTCTGGAGGGGAAAATAAATATTAAAACCAAAAAATGGCCCAAAGAAATCTCTTGTTTTTCAGTAAATTTAATCCGACTAAAACATAAGGCTTTTCATAAATAAGAAAATAATATAAATAAATTAGCATTATGTAAATGAAATTCTGGATTTCTCTTCATGTCTTTTGACAAAATCCAAATTTGTCCTTAAGACAAATCCAAAGTCAGGTTCTGGCTAGATACCAAGAAACCTTAAATATTCCCCACTCCCACACCTAGAGTATAGCTGCAATTGTCAATAATAACACAATTGGAGAGGCATTCAACAGGGAAGAGGACATTATTTTATCTAATTTTTTTATATCAGGCTTTTTTCATACTGTCTTAGCAACAGAAAATACTTCATGCTGACTGAGGTTAGCTGCCAGAGAGAATATTAAGGGATAAATCATGTGCACTTTGAGATTGTATTTTACTTAACTGACTTTATCTGCATTACAATGGGAAAAAAACTACACATATCTGTTTTGAAAAATATTATGAAACAACAAAACAGTGGACACAAAAGTACTTACACAAACAGAAATTTGCACTTATAAATAGTATTATCGTAAGAAAAAGGAAGTTGGAAAAATGATGGTTTTTTAAGATGTCATTATTATTTAGAAAATAGTATTATTTAGAAAATATTCAACAATAAAATTTTGTTCATAAACGAAACAATGATAAACAACACATGCCTTTATAAACTAGCTTTCTGCATTTGAAAGACAATTTTTTACTCTATATTCTTCACAGAATCAAGAATATCATACTTAGCTTCACAATTAAAATATACGTTCAAAATATTATTAACTCTAGGTGCACTTGGAGACAATTTTTAAAAATTAGCAAGGCTAAATTGTCTTCAATTTTTTTCATTGCCTCATTGAAGCCAATGCAGTAAGAGAGCAGAAGAGTCAATACTGCATGAGTAACAAACCCAGCATGCAGTGTCGAGTCATTACAAACCCCTTTGAGATCACACTTGGTGGCATTGCTAAATCTAAAACTACATGGAATATATGAAAATATTGACTCTCAATTAGTTATCAACTTATAGCTTAAGTTTTCTTCTGAAAGTTGATTTAAAAAATGAAAAATTCATTTAGATAATTGCAAATGTCTGAATTAAAAATCTTCCGATTAAAAAAACCAAACCCAAACCCTAGAAACAGGTTTAAAGGATGGTGGCATATAAGACTCAATGGAAGCAGTTCTTAAACAAAACACAGAAAAAATATTCCTGGTTTTTATTGGTACTAGTCTATTAAAATTAACTGGAACGGTTTTATTTATCTATGGCACAGAATAAGCATTGGAATAATATCAGATGAAGATAAATAAAAACCATAAGAAAATTCCAAAACACAGAGAGAAACATTTCCAAAAATCTTATTACTTGTTTAAGCCTTTTCTCTTACATAGTTTGAATAAATGAAAATATATTCTTTTGAGAAATACAAGCTAGATATTTGAAATACTGTTTCACAATTCATCACTTGATTCTGCCTTTTTCCCTGAAGAAAATGGTGGACCCATTAGGAGCTAATTGTGAAATCTGGCAGTGCAGTCTGTGAGATGGGTTAAAAGGATAGGAGTACTAGCACCAAGCTCAGACACTGTCATACAGCCAGCGACAGGCAGCTGGGTCCTTCTGAGAGGGTCTTTCAGGGTTAGCACAATCTTGGTAGCAGCAGTTATAATGCTTTATGTCTGGCTGCTTATAAACCATTGGTGGATCTCATCAGGTAGGGGAGGGAAAAAAAAAAAAAAAAAAAAAAAAAAAAAAAAGGGAAAAAACCCAACCAAAACACCACACCCACTTAACACAAAATCCGCCACCAAGAGCCAGGGTGCCTGCACCCTTCCTGCTCACCCTACCCAGGTGATCTGCCATACCACATCCCTGTTCACCATACTCCCCAGAACTGCTTAAATCTCCTGCAAATGGTGCTACACATCACTCACCTGATAAGAGGGAAAGAGTGGCTTGGTCAGCTCATTAAATCTCCCACAAATGGTCCTAGCACCACCCCTTGTTTTTCTGATTGGTTGAAAATGGGGGGGGGGGGGGGGGGGGGGGGGGGGGGGGGGGGGAATCTCCATAACTCTCTCTGTGCTTTAGGAAGAAACCTAGCTGGCTGCTTCCTGTATCTCAGAGTCTGTTGGGCTTCCTGTGAGTTACAGATTCTCAGTCCTTGCTGTGAATCCCTCTCTAAAGACCTCCCAGAAATGCTGCAATTGGAAGCATTTCCCTGCTAAACAGGCTCATTCACTCCCTGCTGACATGGTAACCTGGCACCTGTTACCAGTGTTTACAAAATGATAAAAATACCCAGCTGAGAAGTCATATAGTCCATCTCACTAAGACTGAAGATTTGCAAGTAGGAATTACATAATCTCAGATGATAAATAAAGGGATATTTTAAACAATGAGTGCAATAACCAGTAAAATAGATGCCCATAAAATATTCTTCATATTTCTAAACTTCTGAATCAAGGTTTGATATTCTTTTATATTCTTCAAAGAAAAAAATTCTTCAACATGTATTATGCAGAACTGTAAACTCATATCACTGAAATATTAAACTATTTAAAATGTGGATGATTAGGATAGGATTTTTTTATTTATACTATCTCTTGTTTTGCTGTTTTCATCCGTGCTTGTGAACACTGACAAAATCTTAACATTCCCCTTGTAAAAAACTTTTCCATTTTCTGTAACCATTTAGACAAACTTGTTCTGAAAGTTATAGACCACTGTGCTTATTGCTAGTTGTGTCTACTCTGAAATCATGAGGTGGTGTAGATAGAAACTAGTAGAGAACTCATCCCATAGCTCTGACAATATACTATATCACATCATAATATATTTTCTACATTTGGCAGTGAATCTGCTCTGTGAAAACCTTTGTAACTGACTTGTGTTTCTGACTAAAATTTCCTCCTAAAATATTTAACTGTTCCAAAGCATGAACAAGACAGAACTGTACCACATTTTCTCATGCTAATCGGACTTGTTAAAAGAATGTGGGTTTTTTCCCTACCTAAAAGTATTTTCCCCTAATTGCAATTCATTACCTTGCTGTTTAGGTAACAAAAATCACTGAACAATGAACTACAAAGTTAAAGTAAGTTTTGTGGTGACAAAATTTGGGAGCATTTTTTCAGCTGCTAATTTTCTCACAAGCAGAGAAATCCTTATTTCTTATTTACAGAAGCATCCATATTGTAGGAGGGTAAATGCTTTTTGGAATTCCTAATCATAAGACCGAGTAAGTAAAGAAACTCTTTGTCGGTGAGGGTTGTGACCAATACGTGCTGTTGAGTTACTGAAAGCAAAAGAGAAATAAGCCATGATGTATACCTGTATATTTTCATTGCAGGATTCCTACTGGAATTTTAAAGAAATAGAAAAGGCCACATTAAATTATTAGCAATTGTATGATTGTTATTAAAATATTAAAATGCCCATTTCAGATTTTTTCCCCAAAAGTGTGTGATATCTCATCTTCATTTTCTACTTTTCCCATATGTTTTTGTGTTTTTAGTTAATATTATCAATTTTTTTAATTTTATATTTAGCAGAATTTGCTGCTCACTTACAACACTAGTGTATTCACTAACACAAGATGTTCATTTAGAAATAAATAATGATAAAAGGTCTGAATTAATTCACTAATGTTTGTTATTATTTTTTATAGGAAGTTACATCCTTGGGGTTTTTTAGGTGATGAAAATAAAATGAGGTAGATCTTTGCAGCCAGTGTTAATATAAACAAAATTAATAACAGTTTTTTCTAGTACTGTCTTTTAAACAGGTACACTTTGTTTCCTTGCTAGTGTTCACTGTCTCCTAGGAGATGGATCACATTGTCAAAGGGTATGTGAAACTAAAAATCAAGACAAAATTTATTGACTGAATTGTTGTGGGTTTTCTTTATATCTACCTTCCTCTCAAGCAAAGCAAGGAATCTGGATTATAAGAGCAACATAGACATGGGAATCAAAAAATTAGTCCAATCATCTGTTTTGTATTAATCTGAATGAAAGACTATCAGGAAAGCAGGAAGCTCAAGAGGAAGAAGGAGGAGAACAAACAAACAAACCCATCCAGAAATAAAACCAACTTCCTAAAGAAAAAATATTTAATAATAAAGACAATATTTACCAAACTGCAATTAGTACCACAGGGTAAGTGAATAGCACCATGAAGTAGTACCACCGAAACAGAAGGAATCTTGTGGCCTCAGCACAGTCCAGTTGCTGCAGGTCTGTTCCACAGCATCAAACACCTGCATTCAGATCTCTTGCAACTGGGGCCCCCTATCCACCCACCCTTCCCTGGGCTAGAAAATTCTCAGGATGGCTTGTCAAGGGGCAGAGGACCTGGAAAGCACTTGTGGAGAGGAGATGAAAAAACTGTGATTCTCAAGGCCTAGAATCCCAAGAAAGCTGCTTGGAAAACATTGATGAGAGCAGGATCGGTTATTTTATTTTTTTGTTTGTTTGTTTTTACGGAAGTCAATGGACTCCAGAGTATTCTCAGACCACATTTCTCTTTGCAAATCAATGTTTTCCAGTGAGAAATGCCTTCATTTGGGGAATTCCTGCCTAGGATTCTATAAGAAAGACACTTTAAGTATTCAGTGCTCCACTCACTTCCTGATAAAAAATATTTTGAGATGCCCAAAGAATGAAGAGAAACAGTTATCAACTGCAGTGATGTATGATTAACATTATTATGTCTTCGAAAAAATTTATGCAAACACAATTTTTCTCCTTTTTTGCACTGAAGTAATTTTTTGCTAAATATATTTTTCCTCCTGAAGAATTGTTTTGTAAAACGTGATATTTTTCCTCTGATGTTTGTGTTGTGCTCTCTTTTCTCCTTTGACTCACACATGCAACAAACAAAGCCATGTGCACATATATGCTCATGTACACTCTTGAATGCTGTTCCAGAGGTTTAAATGACAGCCAGTCTTGTTCCAAAATCCACCATTTTATAAGAAAAATACATTTTCTTTTTCCCCACAGCACTAAATGACTCAGAGAGGGCTTGCTTCAACATAGCTGTCATTGCACTGCCTTGCATTTCTGCCCACTTGCCTGGCTTGCAAAGGAGAGGGTGACGAGAATTCAGGAAAGATGACTGGGTGGTGGTGATTGGTTTCTATTTGGAGGAAACTGTTTGGAAAACTGTAGAGTTCTTTTATCTGTCAATGATATAACAGAGTCTGACATGCCTAGCAGTAGGCAGAAGCAGCTGTCAGTAGTAGTATAATTTATTAGTATCTCTTCTTGAATAAGAGGGCTGACAGACTAACATGGGAGCAAAGGGGAAATATGCCAAGTTATCGTCTTGCACCTCAGGCCCATACTGCCAATAGCCCACTGTGGAATGTACACAGCATTAAATATGTATTGATTAATTCTGTGGCACAGTCCACTGACTGCACTGATAAGGAAAATGGCTGAGGCATTGCTTCATCTTCTAGCTGAGAGTCCCACGCCCAACATGCTGTCTTCCAGAATCCTCACCAAGAATAGCTAAAGTTGTTCATAAACAAGATGGCCTGGAAGAAGAAAAAAAATTGTGCATGTTGTATAAAAAATTTTGAGAATTAAAAAAAAAAAAAAAAAAGTGTGGTGGATAAAAAAAAAGAGTTTGAAAAATCAGGAACTAGCAATTGTTACTTAAAAATTCTATGGGAAAATGAATTCGGTTGATTACATAGTGCTGCTGATGTTTAAGATGGGTGAGTATCATATATTAAAAAATAAGAAATCAGTTGTCTGTGCTTATTAGGTGAATATTAGTAAGTGGTAATGAACAGAAAAAACCCGCTTTTTTAGTTCTTACTACTACTTTGTGAAGTACTAGAAGGAAGGTGACTCATGCACTACTCAGAGTGCCCCCACACAGCATCACACACGGGGTCCAATTCAATACGGACTTGTGGCGGCTACTAAATACTATTTTAAATGTCAATTTTACTATCCTTTTTAAAAAGCTAACATTTCTTCACCTTAGTTCCTCCAACATATAAGTTGTCTCTGTGTCTGGCTTTTTTGGGAGGAGGTTTTTCTGGGATTTTTGTGGGTTATTTTTCCTTTTGTAGTTCATGAAAAAAAGGTGACTACAGTAATTCCATGGTAACAACTGGTAAATAAAAATAATGTCTTATTGATGAATTCTGTGTTGTACTATGGGACAATCAAAATACAAAATGCAGGCAGGTTTTAAGAACTTACACTTCCAAGTATCATGATAATGATTACAGGCAAGAGCTGCTTCACTACTTCAGGTTCATTATCTTTAAGAGTTTATTGAGAGCCTTTTGAAAGTCTTTGCCATGCAACAGAGAAATAGAAACTGAATTAACAATTGCCTCAGCTTGATAATGAAGCCAAAAAACAATTCCTAATTCAATCTACTGTTAATTGATACTGTGCTATAAATGTTGGAGAGAAAGGTAGCAGTGATTTAAGGGAAGGCTTAAGAGGTAATGGTGGTTTTCAGATTCTCCATGATCCTACAAAAAGAGTGAAATCTTATCCTGAAGGGTTTTTGTTTTTTGTTTTTGTTTTTGTCTTTTTTTTTTTATTCTTTCTTTTTAAATCTCTTAGCTGTGGAAATTCTGCATCTTTAATAAGAACTTCACAAATCATTATTTAATGCAGATAAGATCTGAAAACTATATTTCAGTGTATTGCATGGAACGATTTTGCTGGACTTAATAGACACATAACTGCATCTTGCACTTGCTGGACTTGCAGAAATAAGCATATATATTAACATTTCTGCACTGGACTCATTCTTGCTCTCTACCCTCTCCCAGTGATAAAAAAACAAAGGTGTTACTTAAACTTGTCAATTAAATACATGGGTAAATTTATTTATAATTTAATTTTAACATCTTTTTCAAACAACAAAAATGTGAGTAATGTTGAATAGTTTGCTTATATTTTAGACTTCAACTTTATATTTATGTAAACATTGAAGATTACATTAAACTTTCCTGGGAATATATTATTTTGTAAGTGTTGTGGTGTGTTTCGGACTTTACCAAGTTTCTGCTTGCTTTTGTTCTTTGTTTTATAATGGTTTGTTCCATGTACCCCATGTTTTACCCCATTATGGTTTACCCCAGTTATTGTTATTAATCAGTTATCGTTTATGTGACACCTGAGTCCTGCCTGTCACTTCGAAGCCTCACCCTTTCTCATCTCTAGAAAGTTCTGGTGAGGATGTCGAGTGGTTCGTGGGGTCCAAGTCCCCTTTCCCCCTTTGTCCCTTGATTTGTCCTATAAGTTGCCATTTATGTACAGAGTCACTCCCTTCCCATTCTGGATTGGTTCCAAATTGTATCCTCCCCACTCCCCCACTCCCCACATTTAAGGTAAAAACCCACGAGTTTAGTCGGCTTCAGCGGGCTGACTCCTGGGTGAAAGGGAATCGTGAGAATTTAATAAAACCCAGCTGAAGTCCCCCACCAGAGTTCTGTCCTTTTATTTCTCATGTTGTTCACGCTTCTGCTGAGGCAAGAATCTACAGGATTGGAACTGTATTCCAGAATACAGGATCAGAACTGTATTCCAGAATACAGGACCAGACTATTTTGCGATGTCGGTGCCAGAGCTGGCCAGGAAAAGAAGGTGAAAACCCCGAGAGAAGCACCACACTGTAGCACATAAGTAATAGTTTTACTTTCTCACAACTTCCTTTGAAGTAGTCTGTAGTGGTGACCACCTCAATCCCTTTGGCAGCAGGGAAGAATACCAAAAGGAAAAGGAGAGCTTGCATGATCAACATGTGTCTTTAAGACTGGTGCTAACAGTGGAATTTTGGTTTTTTCAGTCATGGGCTGGTTTATAGGACACCAAGCCTGCTGGAGACACATGAGTTTCACCTGTCTAAAAGAAGGAAAAGGACTCTAGCCCTTGAGCTGGTTGAAAGATCTTTTAACTAGGTTTAGAGCAGGATGAGGTTAAATCAAGCCTTGCTAAAGAGGAGCCCAAGGATGTCACGCTGATGTTGGAAGGTGAAATAAGGAGCCCAGCTGAAGTGTGCCTATGCCAATGAATGCAGAATGGAGAGCAAACAGGAGGAGCTGAAAGCCATTGTGCAGCAAGAAAATTATTACATAGTCACTATTACAGAAACTGGAGTCCTGCAATGAATGGCTCTGAGCTCTTCAGAGGGGATTGGTGAGGTGGGAGAGGGGGTGAAGTGACTTTGTACATTAGTGAGTGTTTTGACTATACAGAGCTCCAGGATGACAAGGTTGAGTGCGTAGGGGTAAGAATCAGGGGAAAGTTTAACAAGGCCACTGTCCTGATGGAAGTCTGTTATAGAGCACCCAACCAGAACGAGGAGGCAAATTCTGAGAGTAGCTGTCTGACATTTCACTGTTGCAAGCCTTTGCTCTTAAAGACATTAACTTGCCAGCTATAGCTGGAAATGCAACACACTGCTGTGGGGATGAGGGAAAGGCTGTGAATATAGTCTGCCTGGATTTGAGGAAATCTTGTGATACCGACTCCCACAGCAATCTTCTGGATAAGCTGGCAGTCCATGGCTTAGACAGGTGCACTCTTCACTGGGTTAAGAACTGGCTGGATGGCTGAGCCCACAGAGTAGTGGTGAACTATAGGAGAAAGGAATACAAGTGGCCTCATCCCTGATAGTAACAGCTGTGTTAATTACCCTTTACAGCCTCGCCCCTGAGGATTCACAGCCATTTCCAATAAAGCTAAGTATGATAAGAAGAAGAGGGTTAGCTGGTGAGGGGAATTATCATGGAGAATCATGAAAAAGAAGGATCCTGGGGAGAGAGAATCACTGCTATGAGGTCTGTATGGGTCTGCAGTTAGAGCCTGTTGTTAGAACCTGCAGCCACAGTCCAGCCTGGTGAAAGCCTGCAGTTAGAGTCTGCAAACTAATATATGCAGTCATAGTTTAGCAGGAAATAACCAAGGGAGACCAACAGTAGGAGCCTGCTGCAGCTGGGGCTTAGTGAATGGCTGGAGTCAGGATGTCTGAGCTGTAAAGAGGAATAAACCAGGACCCTTTTCATGCTGGGATAAAAAAGAAGTCTGTGTCTTGGCTCATTTCTGCCCTCTAACAAGAGGGCTGCTGCAGCAGCGAACGATGCCACATCCATCTGATGGCTAGTCAGTGGGGGGATTTCCTTCGGCTTGATATTGGAGCTGGTGAAGGGTCTAGAGAGAAAATCCTATAAGGAATGTCTGAGGGACATGGGGTTGTTTAGCTTGGGGAAAAAGATGCTTGGGGCATCCTTTTCTACCTTTCTACTTATTTTCCGCTTTCTACTTATTTTCAAACCTGAAAATAAGTTACAGTGAGGTGGAGATTGTACCCTTTTGTTATCCAACCAGCAACAGGACAAGAGGAAATGGCTTCAAGCTGCACTAGGGGAGGTTCAAGTGGGGCATCAGGAAGAATTTCTTCCCTGAAAGGGCGGTAAAGCATTGGAACAGCTGCCCAGTGAAATGCTGGCTTCACAATCCTTGGAAGTGTTCAAGAAATGACGTGACATAGAATTCAGTGCTGTGGTCCAGTTCATGTGGTGCTGTTTGGTCAGAGGTTGGACTCGATAATCTTAGATTATATTGTGATTCAACTTGCTGCTGAACCTTTGACCTGATCTATTCTCTCAGTTCCTGTATTGAGAGAGTTATGTAGGAAATGCCCTGGATTTGTGCAGGGTGCTGCAGAAATCAGAAGGTACATTTGCTGGCTACTGGAGGGGCCAGGAGGTTTAATCCAGTCACTGCAGAATTCATGGGATCTAGGGTTCACTCCTGATGTGACTGTAGGTCTGAGCCAGGTAATAGAAAGGTGTATTTACATGTGTGCCTGCAACTGAGGGGCATGCACGTTGTATATACTTATGTATATATGCATATATATATATATGTATGTATCTTCTGCTAATGACCTTTTATGCTGAGAGACGGGAACAGGCGAGGCTGTTGGTGTCTGCATTTGAGCAAGAGCTGTATTTTCTGTCTATGTTGACTTATGCAGCCAAACAGATGTATATGTACTGTGTAGACACATATACTCAGCGTCATTCCTAATTAGACCTGGGGACATGGAGCTGTGGTAGCCTTGCCTCTGTTCAGCCTTGCTGAACCAGGTTCAGTAACTTCTAACAGTTAAGACCCATGAGACAAATGTACAATTTAAATGTCATTACCTTCCTTCAAGGAAAAAGCAAAAGTATTTCTTGCAAATTGGTTTTACATGGATGCTGAGAAATGTTTGCTTAACCAGAAAATCTCTTTTGTAAATAATGACTTCAGAGACCTTGAGGCAATTTATAGCTGGCTGAAATGCACACAAAAACAGGGAGAGGGGTTTTAAATTTAGAACACGATGCTAAGTCTCCAGGGACCCAGTCTATAAAGGTATTTACCAATGAAGTTTTCCTTAGGGATGTCAATGTAGACATCAGGTATTGGGGAAGACAGAAATGTATACGTTCTACCATTGAAAAGACTGATTCCTTAGAGTGAGTAGGTATTTGTCTTGGGAAGACTCATTTTTGAAGACAGCATTTAAACAGTCAGCTAAAATGAGGTCTCGTTGCAGCAGTGTTTACCTACTGCCTGATTTGATTTCTCAGAGTTTCATATAGAGCTTACGATCAGCAGGTATTTGACCTCAGAGTTACAACTGGCCTTTGTAAAGGGGATGCTCACCTGTTTGATTCATTTTCTATCATCTTCATGATAACTAACTCTAATATAGTCTTCCTGGTAAGGTCTTCCTATGCAGTTCAAGAACCAATGTGTATGCAAACACTCCTTTCCTGTATATCCTTCCTGTTTTTTTCCCTAACTCTGTAAATAATTCACATTCTAACTGCTCATTGTGTAAAAAGAAAATTTAAGAGAAAGTTCCAAGCTGTCAGAGATGCTTTGATGCTCAAGGGATTCCTTAATTGCCATCTGATGCCTCTGAGATACAGGCAAATAACCTACATCTCAAGTACAATACACCATCAATCCCAATTGCATATATTATTTTATGAGCTTACACCAAGTGTGACAATTTCAGTGCATATAAAAAAGTCATGATTGAAGAGCTCTTGAGACCCACCCTACATTTTCCTTTCATGAAATTATTGCAATGAGAATACACAGCTTTATTCTCTTCAGGCTTCCCAAAAAAAGGATTTTTTAAAGGATGATTTCAACCACAGAAAGTCTCTGCACAGCACTACTTTATTAGTTCTCTAGCACACTTTTATCAGCTTCCTCCTGAGAGCAACTCTATTACCATTTCTCTTTGGAGAAGTACAACCTTTCCTTATAATCCTAAGGTCACACAGTGCAGCTGAGTGCTCAGCTGTTAGGTAGTGTCTCTTTGAGCTGAGTCAATACCTTGATTATGAAATAACCTTACCTTGGGTGGTTGGCTGGTTTGAAAGGTCTTCCTTTTCCAGTCAGTTCTGGGTACATCCCCATAAATGTAGGGAAGTTTGTAAACTTCTTCTCATACTTAGTTGCAGATAAGGTGCCAGTTGTTTCAGTAGAACAGGACCAGAGATTTCCTAAGTGGAAGGAAGGGCTAAGAATCTGCAAGTATGAGCATGTCTAAGTTACACCCTTTGTGTTCCCCCTCTCAGGCTGTCTCCCCACATAGCTGCTACCACAGATAGGATATATTTCCACTTGGTCCTCCTTTCATCATTCCTTTCTATGAATGTTGTTACACCACTGTTGGGTTTTATCACCTGTTCATAGGCTGTGCTATCTTTGTTATTAGCTCTAGACTTTATGCAGTCTCTTGGCTGTCTAATACCTTTAGGCCATGTATGTTTCTCCCTTGTTGCTTTTGATTAGGTAACTTCTACTGTTCTGTAGCTACTACTTTAGTGTCAATGCACTAAACTGAAGATATCATTCTGGTGGGCACAGAGAAGGAAAGAGAGGGAATTCTAAACTTTTAAATACTGGGAAATGCACCATAAAATTTGTGTTTAGGACTCAGAATATTTTTGACCTTCTTGTATCTTTTGAGGAATTAAAAATAAACCCAGTCCTCCTTCTGTTACTACAGTATATTTACCCAGTAGTGAATGTCTGGAATTTCAACAAGTTCTTTGATCCCCACTTCCTTCTTTATTTCTCAGAATAAGAATAGCTCATTTGGGATAAGCTATCTTCGTCACCTCAAGATATTGTAATATTGGTGTATGCCTCCATGTTAAAATTAACATTTTTCCTACTCCTCTGTGGTTTTAAATTCAAGGTATTTGTTTATTTGTTAGATAGCTCTCAATATTTTTTAAGGTACTTCTATTCCTGAATTTCTACTCTAAACCAGAGTGATTAATTTCAAGTTTTGTTTTTTTTTTTCCTTCCCAAGGGTCTGAAATGGAGTTTGCAGCTCTTGATAAAATAGTTCACTATCCTCTTCACTTTCGCAATACAGAAACTGTATGTAAATTACAGTTTAGATAAACGTGTTTAAATCTTGTTCTTGAAGTAGTGCCTGTATTTTTTGTAATGAGTAATTCCAGATATTTTGTCTAACAGCTCCATGAGATGAAGTGATACAGTACCAATTCATGTGCACCATTTCATCTTCTTTTGCACTGTTTCCTAAGTAATAATATGCAAGTTTCCTTCAATAGCCCCATGTGTGTATATATATAAACAAACCCTCATTTTAAATGATCTCTCATTGATAATATATATGAGCACTGATTTTATGCAGCTCTATTTTCTATTTTCACTCAACTGCTTTAATTTTTTTTACATTTTTCAGATTGTTTGTAACAGTGCTAACAGAACACTTCAAACTCCATGAAGAGTAAGCCTGAGGGCCTAGTGGCAGCAAGCTTGTGAACTAAAATTAGCATACTGTGAAGTGTGTGCTTGCCATCGTTTAAAGCTATGGTGAACCATTAAAAGTCAATGTCAATACATAAGACATTTGCAAAGGCATCACTACATTTTAGATCAAACCCTGTAAAATATTTCTGGCATAATTATACAGTCTTTTAAGACTTGAAAGTTCATTTCAAAAGAAATTCTTAGTAAATTTAAAAAAATCATACTTAAATCTAGGTCAATTATTTAATTTCTGTTCCTTTTTTTTTCCAGTTCCTCTTTCAGTCCTTCACTAATATCTAAAATAAAATAAAACAAAACAAAACACTATTTTAATCAGTGTAGTCTGACATTTTTTCATTGTTGCTTTGCATAATTTTTTAATCAAAAATATATGATTTTTTAATTCTTTCAATGCATAACATATATAATTATTGGCTGAAGACTCAACATTAGTACAAATTATATTTTGAATTTTTAATCCATTCGAGCAGTATAATTTGTATATGAAATTGAGTCTAAATTTTAAGCTATGTGTTCATGGTTCATAAAAATTCATTACAAAGCATTATTAGATCACATAAGCTGATGTTCTAAATATCTAAATCCCACCGACCTCCTATATTCAAAGGTTCTTAACCTGTTGACGTTTATCAAACACCTTATTTTATATTCCTTTTAGAAAACAAAAGCATCAGCAGTATGCTGTAGATCAACCAAATGAAAGATCAAAGTTGCATCAATTGCCCAAAATCTTTCTGTTAGGGTGTTTTTTTTTGTAGGAGATATGCCAAAATGAACACATTCTCTGTTGCAGAGAACTACTTAATCACAACTAAAAGATCACTTAAGACCTAAACTAAATGATTGATGGGAGCCTTAGTATGTAAGCAAGATTGGTTTCTGAGAAACTTGATTGTCTACATATCATATGTTAGATACTTCTGCCAAATATTTGCTCTCAGTTTGTGACTAGTCTCTGATATTAAAGAGGATGGAGAAAACAACATTAAGATCTATTTGACCAATTTTTCATAAAGAGAAAAATATTTCTCAAATTTATAGACAGAGAGAGCTTTTAAACAGGAAATTAATTTGCAATAATTATATTTATGCAAATCAGTGAATATCTGATTCATCGGTACCAATATTAACAGGTGAAGAGGGTGATCACAACCAAGGACCCAAATCCTTTTGACCTTTAAATATTTTAATTCCCAAACTGCAGAAATTTACTTTTAAATAAAGAAATTTTGTCTCCTTGGACAATTTCAGCTGAAAGTAAGACCAATTCCAAGCACTCTATTTAATATCTAATTACCTCACAGCTAGGAAATTACATCTTATTTCAAGGCTGAGTTTGTCTAATTTTAGTTTTCAGACTTTGGAACTTGTTACATCAGCTGTGAAGAGCTCTTAGTCACTATTTTTTTTTTTTTTCTATGTGTTCCTTTGTTTAGGGATTGAGTCATGACTTGAACTTCTGTTTGGCAAGGTGAAACATTTTAAGACATACAAGGTTTATTTTTCAGTCCAAGGACTCTATAAATCATTCTCATATTCCATATTTCCTTTAAAGAATGTACATAAAGATTGGATATAGCATGGTATTTCCAATTACTGCAATTGCTTTGGTACAAAATAACCAAAGTAGGACCACATTTTACTCCTACTTTTCTGTATCCATGAATCTCATTAATCCTTATAACATTAACGTAGAAACTTATGCTGAGATTGTTGGGTCTCTTAGTCACTGCCTTCCAAGACAATTGTTCATGTTCTCTTTATTGGATTTTCCTCAGTGGAACAATTTGTATTTAGTTCTTGATTACATATTTTGTTAGGACATCATCAGTCTGCTGCATCTGAGAACCAGGATGATCAGTCAGAATCACACAGACCTGATGGAAAAGTGTGAGTTTCTTGAACTATCATAAGCAAGTAGAAGATGGTAACTCCTGGAAAATCAGATCTTCCTTTCATATTCTCCACCATGGTAAATATACATTTGAAATTCCATATAAAATGCATGGAAAGAGCTGGGTCCATACTAAAGCAATAATAGGTCCAGTAAATTTATCAGGGACCCTTGTAACCATAGCATCACAGAACTGCAGGATGGTTGAGGTTGGAAGGAATGTCTGGAGGTCATCTGGCCTAACCCTCCTCGACAGGCTCACCTCAAGCTGCTTGCCCAGGATCATGGGCAAATGGATTTTGAATATCCCCACAGATAAACACATACTACCTCCCTTGGCAACTTGTTCTAGTGCTCAATCACCCTTACAGTGAAAAAAGTGTCATTTGATGTTCAGACAGGACTTTCTCCGTTTTGCTCTAAGTCCATTGCCTCTGTCACTGGGTGCTATTGAGAAAAACCTGGCTCTGTCATCCTTTGCATCATTCCTTTAGGTATTTATATCCATTGATAAAATTTCCACTGAGCCTCCTTTTTTCCAGGTACAACACTCCCAGCTTTTCAGTCCTTTGTCATAGAGACATGCCCCAGGTCCCTTCATATTTTTCTTGCTCCTTTGTTGAACTCTATTCAGTATGGCTATATCTTTCTTATGCTGTGGAGTCCAGAACTGGCCACAGCATTCTAGGTGTAGCCCCATCATTTCTGAGTAGAAGGGAAGGATCAGGTCTCTCAGCCTGCCAGTAAAACTCCTCCTACTGCATCCCAGGATTGTCTTTTTTGCAGCAGGGGCATATTGCTGGCTTGTGAATTGCTGGATCCTTTGTCAGAAAAAGTGTTTCCAACCGTTGACCCTGAACATATATTGTGCCTGGGGTTCTTCCTCCTCAGGTGCAAGACTATGCAATTCCTCTTTGCTGAACTTCTTGAACTTCTTATCAGCCCATTTCTCCAGCCTGTCAAGGTCCCACCTCATAGCAGCACAGTCTCCTGGTGTGTCAGACACTCCTCAGTTTCATATTAATTAACTAATAGGAAACACCAAGGAGATGGCTAGTTTTGAACTTCACACTTCTACAAGCTTTAGCACCAAACTGATAAGATGCACTCTGTAGAGGATAAAGAGGTCAATAATTCTGTGAAAAACCTTTCTTGAAATTAGTTATCTATGTTAGGTGAATCCTTAACTATTAAAAAAAAAAAAAAAAAAAAAAGGGTGGGGAGATGCCTCTTTCTCCCATTTTCTCTCAGCTCATTTTTCAAAGTTGCAAGAAAAGCCATTTACTAATGGAACTTAATAAATGAGAGGTGTTGAAAAGTGAAGAATATATGAGTGTTAATTCTTCCTTTTCCCCTCTGTTCATGACCTAAGCCAAAGCTTCTATGGATAGAAGTGTCCTTTCCCAATAAAGAGTAATCAAAAGGACTTCAGAAAGAAAAATATTAGGGACAAGGCCAAAGAGCAAGAAAGAAGCATTACTAGGGAAAGGGGAAAGTGATAGATGTCTTCAAATTAATCTAATGACATACAAAATTCTTAAGTATTAAATTTAGATGCTTTCTTACTGTTATTCCATGGTGTGAAAGCCTAATGAAGCTCTGAATTTTAACTGGGCATAAATATGTACTTGTATGTATGTATGAGGTTCTACTGTCTCTGGTGGTAACTTTAAAGGAGTATCCAACTTGGATCCCATGGAGAAGAAAACTAAACATTACTATTTGCTTGTATTTGGGGATACTAAACCATGGCTTCTAACAGGATGAATATAATATAAAATATAGACACATCTTTTGCCAGGTTTTATTACTTCAGCTGTTATTTAACAAAACTTATTGTAACTTATAGCTTCCCTCACAAGTATTCTTTCCTCATGACTTGTGTTAAAGTTAGGAATGATTTTTTTGTTTTGTTTTGTAGTCAGGATAATTGTCAGGTACTACTTGATTTTCAAAGACAAAAGGGATGGCTAAGAGAAATATATCAAGCTTCTCTGAATTTCAGCATCAGAACTGTTGTCTACCCAAATCCTTAATATTCTGATGTAAAAAAACCAAAAACTATTAAATCCCTCCAGAAAATTGCTGCAGTGAAAAGCAAAGTTCCTGGTACATTTATGTATAATAAAGGAGCAGAACACCAGCACTATGACATTTTGCAATTAAAACAATGAGCCACAATGACCCTTCTTCTTGGTCATTCGTTTATTTTTTCAACCTGGTTGAATTTAAAATGAGTGAAGCATGTGAAAATGAGATAGGATGAAACAGCTTTTGAAGATGGTACTTTATATGGATCTGTTCATCAGAGATCTGAAAGAGAAAATCTGTAGGTCCTGTAGAGTGAGTTACTCTTTTGTATCTTAAAGAAAATGTGGTATGACTGCAAAATGCAGATATTTGCACATTTAAAGTATTATGTAGTCTAACTGACAGTTTTGGCTAAGTATATATATATATAAATAAATTAAATTACATGAGCAGTCGAAGAGTGATTTTGAGTAAATAAACACAAATGACAGTTTGTGGGGAAATCATGAGCTCCAGTCAAAGTTAGTAACACTTGGTTAAAAAAAAATCTAATAAAATTGAATATTTAAAAAAAGTCTAGGTGTACAAATATTTTGTACAGATACAAGTGTACTGATCTGTGTTAAAAAATCATAGATGGCAAACATATGAAAAATAGTTCTCTGGTAGCAAACAACATGCCTTGAAACAGATGCAAACACAAAGAAAATATTGTTCTTCACAGAATAGGCATGAACTTAATTGCTTGATCAGTACCTCTAGGTATTTACCACCATGACTCAACTTAATTCTCAATCTGAACTAACTATAACTGAAATCAGATTCAAGTTTAAAATATTTTTTTTTTAGTATTTCATGAAAAAATTTGTATACCTGATTAAAGTAATAGAAACTATTTCATGTTTTAATATAATTTAACTGAGAAAGTATTTTGTCCTTTCTATCTCTGAAAAGCCAAACATTTCCTATGACCAATTCAGGATTTTCTGTTTGTATGATTTTTATTATTGACATTGATATTAATCTGGCAGAAAACTACCTTTTAGGAAACAGCAACTGATGTCACCATTGTGCTAGAAAAATTAAAGATTAATAAACATTAGAGAATGGAAATGTAGCATAACTTTAAGAACAAGTATGACAGAACAATTATGGGGATTTTTCTGTGCCTTTGTCTCACATTTTTCTGTTCTTGTTCATTTCGTTGTTTACAAGGCGATACACACAGAGTTACTCTCGTAAATCTGCATCCAATACTTAATTTTTAGCTACTGAGTAGGCATAGATGCTATTTACTTCAGTGTTGCTGTTCAACATTTCTGAAATGACATTCTTGTTAAATTACTGGGAATTTTAAATTGCATATATTTTGCAATGTGGCCTTCGTAGATACATCTTCTCTACTAAGAAGTGTCAAGAGCAGGCAAAATGACTGATAGTTGGAAAAGCATATGTGTAGTGAAACAAGTTAAATAAAAGAAAAAACAAAACAGAAACCCAGAGTCAGTGTATCCAAATAGCAAAGGGCAGTGAGAAGCTGAAATGAGGGAAGGTTAGAGTGACAATCAAGGTCATAGAGAGACGTGGGGCGCCCTGCAGTTAAGTATGGATTAGACAAAGAAGGTGAAAATCATGCGAATAATATCCACCAAAGATAAGACATCACCTACCTCCACTTAAACGTGACATCTAAAGCTGTAGGCTGCTGTAATACAAAATATGTACAGTGGCTTTAACATGTAGTGGAGAAGGAATATGGAAGTACTCTGGGTTACTGACATGTTGGTAGAAGCCAGAACTGAGAATTGAAATCCAAGGTTTTTCCTATTGGCTTAGAGATGTAGGCAGGGCAGAGATGTTACCAGAGGTGTGGTAAGAGTAGAAGCAGCAGCAGGCTGGTTTATTTTTTCACAAACTTCTGTTGCTTTGGTAATACCTTATTAGTTCTATTAGTCTACTAGTCTCTAAGTTTCTGTTCCTTCCAGGGTGGATTTGAATTTGCTTATCCAGTCAAATAAGAATATTTTATTTTTTATTTCCTTACCAAATACCCCTCTATGCTATTTTTCATTAGTACTTCTGAAAAGAGGTTTTCCAGATTGCAAAGATAAATGGAATTCTTTTGCAATGTAGCCCTGGATCAATTTGTCCTTAAGTTTTCAAAATAAAAGTTTAAGAAACACTGATTGAAAATGAAACTATTGAAGGAGTATGAAAAGTTATCTTAAGGGGCATGTAGACAGATATGCAATTATTTAACTTATTTTTAAAATGTCTTTTGTATAAGCCAAATGCCAGCACTGATTAGTTGTACTTTCTTTTCATGATAAATGGAATTTTGTTTGTTTGTTTTTGTTGGCAAGGTTTGGAGTTTTGTTTGTTTATGATTCTTTAATTTATGTTGGAATGAATCTGTGAGCTAGAGAACAGAAAATGCATGTGGGATACTTCTTTGTTAACTTGAGTTTTTTTGCAAGATAGTCTGAATAGCTGTAGTTACGAGTCACAAGTAGCTATACAAAAGCTTATCCCTCAACTGGAATTTGAAAGCTGATATGTTGGAAGGCATCTTTCAAGATCATCTAGTCTCACCCCTCTGCAATGAACAGATGAGTTTGTTTATGCTAAGACCTCCTTACCCACCTTGCTCGGAAAGAAAAGAACAAGTAATCTCATACTAAGCCTTTGACATAATTCTTGAAATATATTTAAAATAGATTCTGCTATTTCCATAAATTTAAATTTTTATTTATATTTTATTAAATGGGAAAATCCAAATCTATTTGCAAGAATCACTACTTGCCTTAAATTATTTACTTTTCAGTTATTTTCCCTCTTATATTACCCTTCCTTTGTGTTTCTCTCTGTTCATCTCTCTGCCACACAGCTATGTCCATTGTACTGCATAAGAGTACAGCTACTGAAGAATTTTCCTTTGATCCTTTTAACACAGTGGAAAAATGTACATTCCTTCTGAACAGCATAATTGCCCTTTTTTTTTTTTAACTCAGTATGAGAAGTAAAGCTCCTGTAGTTTGAGCAGTTGACAAAATAAAGACAAAAAGTCAATACATCTTTTTCATTTTTCATCACAATACAAGTAATATAACTGAGGAGATCATATTAGAAGCACTGCAACTGCTGAGTAAACTAGATCCCTCTTAAACAGCATATCCCACTGGAAGCAGAATGTGCCAATTAAATGATCATCCCAATTACAAGAGGCTCATGGGGATACATTGTGCTGGTGTGGTTTATAATCACTTTCATTTCATGGATTGATTAAAACAAGAACAGTATCAGCCTCCCATCTTGATTACCTAATAGAGATGATTTATTTTGTATCCATACAGGGACTCTTTCTTGCATATGTGACAAAAATAGTGGAACTGTTTGTAGAGTATGTGCTAAAATAAAAAATAGCATTTTTATTCCTATGTGGCTCAGCTGAATTGTTTATGGTTTGATGATGAAAACTCTATTGTCTGAGTAATGTGTTTTACTATCAGGGAAAGAATTAGGTATTGAGCTACTGAGCTTTGTCTTCATCCCAGAGGAATCAAGTGGAAGTATTGACTCTTGAACTGAGAGCAAAGCTCAAAACATGTTTTAAACACAGAAGGTGAAATCAATGAGCTGAAATCATCAGACTTCAGTGGAAACAGAATTTTATTCAAAAAAAGGAGAAAAAAAAAAAAAAAAGAACCTTTCACCTAAAACCAGGAATGAACCAATCCATCATGTCCTTGAGTCAGACACCTGCCTTTGGAAAAACTTGGAAGAACTGCACACTCTTAGGGAAAACGTAATTTTTTCACTGTTAAAAAAGTGGCAAAGAAGAAGATTTTCACATGAATATAATTCTGTTTTACTATATTTTACCTATTAAAAACCCAAAGTTTCTCCTTCCAAAAAACAAACAAACGAAAAAAAACCCCTCAAACCAACCAAAAAACCTTCACAACACAGACAGTTTCATGTATTTTCACAATTAGGATAATTCCAAGAGAAAAATTTTTCACAGAATTAACAAGTGTGGTTGAAGCAAACTAGTTATGTTCTTGAGTGCTTCTTGTGGTACATCACTGATTTTTTAAAATTGTCTGAATCAAGCCATAGAGTGAAGTTTTTTTATCACTCATTTCAGGTGTTTCATTAAAGTGTGATGAAGAATATGTGAAAGAAATCCTTGGTTTTTATAGAGTCAGCAGGTGACTCCAAGCAGCTGAATTAGATGTCTTAAATTTCAGGATGTGATTATCTTTCTGAGAAACAACAGAGAGGAATGCATCTGTATTTTTTGCTGATTGTACACTAGATACAGCATTCCAGCATGAAACTTAAATCCATACATCAGAAGAAACTTCAAAATAAAACCAGTATGGTATCAGTCTCATTTCTCTACCTTCAAAATTAGCCAAGAGCTATTCAGAATTTTCTACACTCACAGCTTGACATTTTTATTTTGTTTTAATGGAATACATGAGTTCCATTTCAGGCAGTTTTTATTTTAAATTACCTTTAATCTGGTTATTAAGACTGTTATTAAATCTTACCATTGATTCCAAGATCTTCAAGATTTAAAGTAAGAACATATTTTATTAGGTTAAACATGGGTCTTGGACCTTAGGCTTACATTTAAACTTGAATTATGTCGATGTATACATATGAACAAATATATGTGTTTTGATAGCAACTTTCAGATGGCTGTACATAAAAAAATCTTCAAAAGGATAAGTATCAACAGTAAATGTAAACCAATATAAATAGGACAGACCACTATTGCCTAAAGAAAAAAATATTTCTGTCGACATTTTAAAAGAGGAAAACTCAGTAGATTGTTGCAATAAGATAGAAGTAATGCATTAAAGGAGGGGTTCTGCAAAGGAGATGTTCTTGTTCTGACATGGCTGACAATGTGCGGGCTGAATATGCAGTGAGCATGTAGACAAAAGACGTAGATGAAATTTTGGGATCCAATTCTGCCTACAAAAGTATCTTTTTATTAATACAAGTCTAGCATTCTATCCAAACACTGCAAAAGCAGAGTTCCCATTACCCATCCTCACACGTTTACTTGCAGGAAAGGTCCTTCACTGCCACTTACCTTTATCCTTCCTATGTATACTTATAACGGATTGGCAGGAACACTTTATCTTTCTCCCCTTTCTGGATATCATTAAACACTTTATCATTCTCCCCTATCTGGATATCACCTCCTTGCCTAGCTTTCTATCTTTTCCTTGCCTTTTTAAAAGTAAGCTCCTTTAGGACACCCTCCTGTTATGAGTAGGAATCCAGAAATAACTGCTCTTATGTTTAGCCATCAGCAATTTAATGTTCCTTTCCAGTTCCAGGGGTAACAACCTGTTTCTTTTATCTTTTATATTTTATCTTTCTGTACAACCACTGCTTCTAGGGCCATTTTTCTAACATTGCTGCTTATCCTTGTATAGCCTGCTTTGGAATGTAGTATGTTATCAGTTAAATACAGCTCCTGAAATTTCATTTTCTTTTCAGGTATCAAAATCTAGTTAAATAGTCTCTTACAAGGGCTTCACCCCCACATTAAGTTTCTTGGCTTTCATGGCTCTTGAGGGGGAAATATTCAGTGTGATCAATGACGAATTAAAAGTGCTATTGCTATTAGTGGGAATAGTGAGATGCTTTCCCACACTTCTCGTTGTCAGTTCACCCTTCGATGACTAGGACATGCTTCAGGGCAAAACCTAAGTTATAAAGCATTATAATTGACAATAACATTCAAAAGAAATACATTTATGTTTTCTTAAATGAAACTTACAGTGATTGATTTCTTTAGATACACAGAAAGCTGAAAAAAACGGTTACCAAAGACAAATTTTCCAATATCTACTTCTAAAAAAATGCAGTTCTAGGAGTATCTAATAGCTTCCAAATTCCTAGGTCAGTATGCCTGATGCAAACTTTTGTAAAGATAATTATATTTTTATATATATAGACCCAGCATACTAAATATGTGCAGATATAATTTTTTACTCAATATTTTACAGAATCAACCCTTTTTTCTTTACGATATTCAATTGTAAACATTAATTTTTCAGAAAGGAATAACATTGCCTTTTGTTCCTTAGATGCTGGAGTTTACAAAAATTAGCTGCCTTGTTAAAGAATGGTGCTAGTAACACCAAGGTCGTGGGTTTGATCCCCATATGGGCCATTCACTGAAGAGTTTGACTGGATGATCCTTGTGGGTCTCTTCCAACTCAGAATATTCTGTGATTCTGTGAAAATAGTTTAAAAGAAAATATTTTAAAATATTGAATGGAGACAGATGTGGTTTGTTTTATTTTTCTGAAAAGAAATAAAACTGGAGAAAGTAGTTCTAATTACTTTCAGAGTATGACTAAAAGGTGTGACACCCAGCTCCAGAAATGCTCTCGTACATTGGCTTAATATTAAGCATGTGATTTCTCAGATTCTCAAAATTAGACTCTTGTTAAAAGTTATTGTGGCTGATGCTCTGCTAAATTATCAGCAAATTATTAGCAATATATCTGCTGGCTCTCTATATGCCCATTTCTCCAATTGCATTTAGTGCCAGAAGATATGTATGTTATTGCTAGATATGTAAAATGGTATTTTTCAATTCAAAATGCAAATAGCAAGTCATGACTGCAAGGCAGAAAACTGTAAAACTTTTGGAGAATTTATAAACTAATGTGCTATCATTTTACATACTTAGGTGACAAAATACATACATTTATTACATTAAAAGTGCTTACTAAGAAAAAAAAAGCCTACAGCATTTTTGTTTTGGAAACTGTTTACCTTATAGTCTCCTATTTCCTACTTCCTTACTACAGTAACAACCATCCATGACAAATCCATGACATTTCTGGAAAGAAAAAGGAAAAAAATATAAAATCATTAAAAAGCACTTTCTATCCTTTTTTTTGTACAGCAATTTGCTTTTTAGCTAGAGGTAGATTAAAACCTCATAGAAATTGTTTACTCGTAAGATAAATTCGGGGCTTAATGTCATGATTTAGGAATGGTACTCCCAACTTATTTCTTCCACTGAGATCTTCCAAGTTACACTGCTGAGTTACACTCAAGTTACACTCATCACCCACCCCACCCTGCTTCATCCTCTCCCTCCACCGGTAGCCAGAGAGGAGAATTGGGAACACAAAAGTCAAAGATCATGGGTTGAGATAAGAACAATTTCCTGGGAAAAGCAATGAGACAAGAAAATAAAAAGTAAAAAAACTATTACTAACTAAAATATTAAAAAATATGGACTTATTCTCATGCAAAAATGCTCACTGCAGATCCCAAGACAATGAACAATGAACAATAGGTTCCCTGCCATGCTTTGTTCCATCAGAAAGGGTTGCTGTCCTTCCCAGAAGTTAAAGTCCCTTCTCCCTTCCCAATCCCAGTAATGATGTAATGTGCTATCAAATAACACAATATCTTGGCCATGTCCTCTCCTGCTGATCTGGGACTGGGACACTTAACATCCGTAATTTGGTGGCAGGATAAATCAGAAGTATCTCTACTGAAAACTCTGCAACTTATGTCTCCTCTATACTGTGAAAGTGATGGGGAAGCAAAATTATCCCTATAGAGAACCACCACCAAGAAAGCAATGCAGAAATTTCTAATGGATGAGACATGGCAAGAGCATGGCTTGGCAAACTTCAGTTATAGGGCTTGTATAGAACTTGTTCATATGCCTAGAGGTAATTATTTGTATAGGTGACTTCTAATAAAAGACAATATGAAACGTAAATCAAGTGGCTTTTGATTTTGTGGCCTTCTATTTAATGCAAAATTAGGATGTTCATATGTGTTCTATTTTTATGTTTTTTACTATACTTGGATAGAGGCTTTATACAACTCTGTATCACTGGAACATGCACGTACCAAGAGCACTGGGGATATTTATAGAAACTGGAGTGAATTCATCCAGAATGGGAAAACATATAGCTGATGCAAATACTCCTGCTGAACAAGAAGACAGAGGGAAAAATCCATGGAAGAACATCTCACAGCTTGGTGATTAATAGTTAAAACAGGAGAACAAGGCAGTTTCCATTGTGGCTGTCTGTCAGAATGTTAAAAAAAAAAATAGTTGCACAATGCTCCTTTTGTGTTGCCCACTGGGGGGAATGAATGCTATTCAGCTTTATGATTGTGGCTGTTCAGGTAAAAGAAAAAAAAAAAAAGTTGCATACAGAAATACTTATAGAAATTAGTTTTAAATTTTTCATCTGATAAATATCCTTGCGGGATGGTTGATAACATCAAAGGATTGTGCTGCCAATAAGGGGAAACTGAATAGGCTGTATAAATGGACTGATGGGAACATTATGGAGTTCAGCAGGTGAAAGTTCTGAGTTCTGCACCTGAGGAGAAATAACCCCATGCACCAAGGATAGGCTGTTGACTGACTATCTGGAAAGCAGCCTTTAGAAAAAAGAGATCTCATGGTCCTCATGAACAACAGATTAAATATAAGCCAGCAACCTTGTAGTACCCTGGGCTGCACTAGATAGAGCACTGCCAGCACTTCAAGAGAGATGATTTTTCCCTACTGGGTCAACCTGGTGAGACAAGTCTGTCAGGTCCAAGTCTTGACCATCCAGTGCAGGAGAGATGCAGATGTACCAGAGCAAATCCAGAAAAGATGATAAAGTGGTTAGAACACTTCTCTTATGAGGAAAGATTGACAGACCCAAGACTGTTTAAGCTCAAGCAGAGAAGGTTTGTGGAACATCTTATTAGTGTATAGAAATAAATACCTGATGGAGTCAGTAGAGGAGATAGGGTCAGACCCAGTTGTTCCTCGTGGAAGAGCAAAATGCAATAACAAAAATAGAGGAAATGCCATTTAAACGTTAGAAGAAAACTCTGATGAGGATAGTTAAATGCCAGCATAGGTTGTCCAGAGAGGATGTGTGTGTGTCTTCTTTGAGCTATTCAAAACCCAGCAGGACATGTCCTAAGCAACCCGCTGTAGATGGCCCAGCTTGTGCAGGGGAGTTGATCTGCCTGACCTGCAGAGGCTGCTTCTGTCTGCAGAGGCTTAAGCTGGTCTGTCAATCTGTTATGCTGTGGACAGGTAATAGGGCCTAAAGTGTTACTGAAACCACTTGGCCCATGGAAATTACAGTTTTACAGGATGCAAAACAGCAGTTGGAGCTGAAAAGTGATTACACAGGTTAAAAAAAAAAAAAAAGAAGCAAATCAAAACCCAAAGAACCCTTGCAAGTGTGAGTTTTACAAATTACCATCTCTACAAACAATATATTTCAGCTTAAAATAACCTCCATCTTGCATTTTCCAACCAAAAAGAGATTAAATGTTGGTAAACATTATTGGTTTGGAGTATTTGGTGTTATTGGTTTGGACAATTTCTTTATCAACAAAAAGTATTCTAATAAGTTTCTGCTACTTTGAAGACAAATATTTATAGGAAGTCACAGCATCTGATATCTGTTGTCCCACTCTTGCTTTGGTTTCTTTCCTGATTCCTATAGTGCCTATTGGTGGTAAAGCTGGAATTTAAGTTCAAATAGCTGTGCTGGCAACCTGTCTCACTGTCACCTGTTCCTGACACACTGAGAGATGAAAGTGATTTATATAGATTTATAATACAAAAAAAAAAAAAAAAAAAAAAAAAAAAAAAAAAAAAAAAAAAAAAAATACAACTACCACAGATATTGTGCCATGGTTTTTCTACACTCCTCCCACCTGCTCAGTAAGTGGGAGATAATGCTTTAAGAATTTGATGAATGGAAAACAGGTTCTATTTTAGTCAGACAGTGCTTTTGGGCACCGAATCTTTATCATTCCCAACTGTACACCATCTGTATGATGGATAATGCCAAGCTACTGGGCACATTTTATTACCCTAGTGTTACAAAACAGCAATGAGAGAATTAGGAAAATGCCCAGAGATTCAACTTGCAGATTTTCCTTTCCAGACTACCCATGCACAAGGAAACAAAGCTGCTGCTTCACATTGTTAACTTTATTATTTCACAGGTATCAACAGATTTATCCCAGATGTTGTTCTGATTTCAGCATGAGTGTCATGTCTATTCTCTGCCATCTCTCTTGAGGTACACTGGTACAGGATTCTATAATTTATATATAGTTATGAAGACAGTACAAGGGCTGCTTTTGAACTCACTAATGTATGTCAGAGTCAAAATGAATAATCTTCATAAATTCAGTTAGTAAAAGGCTTTAGAACATGTCTGCTTTCTTTTACCTACCATCTCTGTCTATTTTGATGGAGGGGTGGGCCTGTTTTTCTTTATTTTAAAGACTATGAGACAATCAAATCCACTGTACTTTAGCATATTAAGGTAAAATATTTGCCAGGAAGAAAATAACATTGCAGAATGAAACTAGGCATCTTTTTCTAAGTGCCAGGAATATTAGGTATGGTATAACAACAAGGAAGTGTTATAAAGCTAATTGATATTTTTCATTGTGTAGTTACAATTTCCAAATTGAGGTGAAACCACAATGTACAAAAAATGTGTCAAAACAGACATTGTTTAACACGGGCACAAAAAAGATTTATTTGAAAAAAAACCTAAAGTTTCAATGACATAGAGAAAAGGAAAATATTAAATCATAGAATTATAGAATCTTTAAGATAGGAAAACACCTCCAAGGTCTCTGAGCAAACACCATACCACCAACTAAATCATAGCACTAAATGGTCATTTCTTCCAAGTATTGTGACTCCAACTCTTCCCTGGACAGCCTATTTCAATACTTTCACCCTTTCAGTGAAGAAATTCTTGCTACTGACCAACCTGAACCTCCCCTGGTGCAGCTTGTTTCCTCTTGTCCTGTCGCTGGTTGCCAGAGAGAAGAGGTTGACCTCTACCTTGCTACAAGGTCCTTTCAGGTAGTTATAAACAGTGATAAAGTCTGCCCTGAGTACCCTTTCTCCAGGCTAAACATCCCCTCAGGCTAAACAGCTCCCTCAGCTGCTCCTCACAGGACTTGTTCTCCAGACCCTTCACCAGCTTTGCCGTCCTTCTTTGGAGTCATTCCAGCCCCTCAACGTCCTTGCAGTGAGGAGCCTAGAACCAGATAGAGCACTTGAGATGTGACCTTACCAATGGCAAATACAGATGGAAAATCTCTGTCCTAGTCCTGCCAGCTGCAGGACTATTGCTGATTCAGGCCAGGATGCCACTGGCCTTCTTGGCCACCTGGGCACACTCTGGCCCACGTTCTGTTGCTGTCAACCAACACCCCCAGGGCTTTTTCCACTGAGCCCTTTTCTAGGCACTTTTCCCCCAGCCTCTAGTGCTGCCTGGAGTTGTTGTGGCCCAAGTGCAGGACCTGGCACTTGGCCTTGTTGAACCTTGCACCATTGGCCTCCAGTCATCAATCCAGCCTGTCCAGATGCCTCTGCACAGCTTTCCTGCCCTCCATCAGATCAACACTGCAGCACAACTTAGTGTTGCCTGTGACCTTACTGAAGGTGCACTTGATTCCTTTATCCAGATCATCAAAAAAGGTATTAAACAGTACTCGCTCCAATACTAAGCCCTGGGGAAGCCCAGTAGTGACCATCTGTCAGCTGGATATGACTGTATTCACCACCACGCTCTGGGCCCAGACATCCAGCCAGTTTTTAACCCAGCAAAGAGTGCTCCTGTCCAAGACATGGGCTGCCAACATTTCCAGGAGAATGCTGTGGGAGACAGTGTCAAAGGCTTTACTGAAGTGCAGGTAGACAGCATCATCCACAGTCTTTCCTTCAGTCACTAGTCACCTGGTCATAAAAGAAGATCAGGTCAGTCAAGAAGGACCTGTCCTTCCTAAACTGATATGGCTGGGCCTGATACTCCAGCTGTCCTGCATGATAGCACTCAAGACAATCTGTTCCATAACCTTTGCTGGCACTGAGGTTAGGCTGACAGGGCTATAGTTCCCCACATCCTACTTCTGACCCTTTTTGTAGATAGGTATCACACTGGCTGACCTCCAGTCATCTGGGATGTCCTTGACTAACCAAGGCTGCTGGTAAATGATGGAGAATGGCTTAGTGAGCTCTTCTCCAGCTTGCTCATGCGCTTGGGGAAATCCCATCCAGCCCCATAGACGTGTATATAGTGGCTCAGGCCACTTAGACATCAAAAAAGGTATTAAGCAGGACTCGCTCTAATACTAAACCCCGGGGAAGCCCAGTAGTGACAGTCTCTCAGCTGGATATGACTGTATTCACCACCACGCTCTGGGCCCGGACATCCAGCCAGTTTTTCCAGGCAGAGGAAGCCAACTGCTTCCTCCTGTATTACACGGGGTCTATTCAGCTCCCCATCCCTGTCTATCAGCTCAGGGTCTGGTTGCCCTGAAGATAACCAGTCTTTCTGTTAAAGACTGAAGCAAAGAAGGCATGAAGTACTTCAGCCTTTTCCTCATCCTTGATGAGAGTATTTCCCCCCACAGACTCTCTTAACACTACACAAGGTATACAACTGTAGGGAAAGGTACAGTACAACAATATTTTGATAGGCTGCACTGAAGCACACACTTGAATTTTAAAGAGAATAACTATGTGAGAAATGTTTTCACATATCAGCTGGCTGTACATCACTATAATAAATTACTGAGAATGTTTGGAGTAATTTCAGACCAATAAACAAGATCAGATTAACTTTGAATATTAATTTCTTTACATTTTTTGTCTTTACATTTTTGCCTATCTGTTCTTTTGCAATCTGAGAAATGCCAATAGGCATTTGAATGGCTTTGCTTTCACTTGTTACAAGAATCCATCTCTACTCATCTATTCAAAGACAAAGCTGTGAGTAAACTTCATCTCTCATGTATTCTGATATAAATAAAAAATATAAATAGAAGTCTATACAAACATAGTATCACTCCACATTCATACTTTGAATGCTATGCCATGATCTGTCTTTGGAATTTATCACTTAAAGCAGGCAGCAGATTCTACAGTACCTTTTGTTATAGATAACATCTGATATATTTCTGCTGTTCTTTCAAGATCAGCTTTATGAATCTATGTCATCCACTTAAAGTTTAAAAAATATGTCTAAACAAATTCTCTTTCTGAGAGGTTTGTTGCCTAAAACATTTGGCTGTGTCATTTATGCTACTTAAAAGTAAGTAAAATATATTTATGTAAGTATGGAATTTCTAAAAGCAAATAAACTTTTTCTCACTGAAAAGAGTATCATGAATAAAAAGGGAAAAAGGAAAAAAAAAGGTAAAACACATTGGTTGGCTGCAAGAAAACATAGTAAGAAAAAATTGGGTTGAGATTAAAATGTGGTGTATAGTCTGACAAGGTATAAGAGAGGAAGAGTTAAATTCTCAATATTCTTCCTTCATAGGCTGAACCTCATCTGAAGTCCCCTTATTTAGAAAAGTGAGGACCTTCCAAGGTTCCTTAAAACACTAACAATGACAACCTTCTTCCTTCCTGCTTTCAATGAACTATCAAAACAAATCACCTGTATTTGATGAGAACAAGAAAGGCCAATGTGCAATGTTTAGGGTTTGCCTCTCCCCTTCTGATTACAAATGTGTTGAGAGCTGGGCCTTGATTGGCTTGATTTTAAACAGGAAAAAAATCTAACGAACACAAAATAACTTTATGACATTCAGCTATTAAAAGTGCAAGATCATTAAAAGTCTGCTTACTTATATTTACTTGGATTTTCAATGGGACAGAAAAATAAACATTGCCTTTTCTGCCAGTTGTAACATCATGTTCAACATCCAAAAATAAAGTTTTTTCTGTAGGGTTCAAGATTTTGTCAGTGACTAGCATTGTTAATGTGTATGTTAATTTTATGTTATATGAATAAGATGTAAAAATCCATAAAATGGTGAAAAAATAAAGCAAAACTCACCTCAGGCATAAAGTTTTACAGAAAAAATAGATCTCACTTTAAAAAAAAAAAAAAAAAAAGTGTGCATTACCTAAAAAGAAAAAAAAAAAAAATTGAAGTATTTTGTAAAACAAAGATGAAAATCAGTTTCATTAGATGCACAGTGTCTTATGAAAAAAAATTGCTTTAAAATTAATCAGGATGGTAATTGTGCTTTTTAAGATGCATTTTTGAAGACACAATTTTTAAGATGCATTTAGATTTTTTTTTTTAATTAAGAGTCTGATACATATTTAGATAAAAGATTCGATACAGAAGCAGACTGGAACCACTGATTTAAATATATATCTTGTTCCAACTGAGAAAAAAAAGGAAAGCTTAATACACCTGATATCTTGCTAGACTATAAATGCCAGCCTGGCAGATAATTAGGAACAATTTCTCCCATTGTCACTGAAGGTAAACCATATATATTTTACTCTACAATATTTTGACCGCACTTTTATTCTATGGATTGATACCTTGAGATTCCTGGCTTCATGTCTTAAAATGTGGCTAGCACATTTTACTGAACAGTCTGCAGAGTACTCAATCCAGGTTTCTTCTAGAGTCTGTGTGCTCTTCTCCAAAATGTTATTGCTGTTCTGTATAGTGGTTTACTTCACAAATGTGGAAATAGACTAATGTTCAGAAGAGTAGCATTTCTGTATTATGAAGACATATACGTTCAAGATGGAAAGATTAGAGCAGACAGAGAGATGGTTGGCAAGATTATGTCTGTATTTCTGTAATGAGTGTTAACTGTCCCACTACCATACAATATTCTCATTGCATAAGGAACTCATTAAATCATTCAAAAAGTCTTCCTTTTGTAAATGAAAATACATGCTTTTCAAACAATCAGAGACCCAGGAGTGACCCAAGAAACCAAATTATTTTACAGATGTAGAACATGCTTAAAGTAAAATAAGCTCTATTAAATACTGGAAGTCAGTATCACATTAGTATGGGGCTTTCATTCAGCAAACTTATGATGCTAACATCCACCTAAATAGTACTGTTTATTTTACATGAGTTATGTGACAGACAAATTGGTGACAGATTTGTAACTGCTTAGATTACACATACTTTGATGAGATACAGATATATATGCTACCTTTTTCCTTTGAAAAACAGAAAGCTCATCTTTCATTTTCAATATGCTGTTTTGAATGTATGCACCAAAGCTAAAGAAACTGCTGAGAAAGTTTGGAGCTCAAAGTATCTTTGTATTTCTCTAATTATTCAAACCTCAGTTAATTGAGGAAGGGGGAAAATACCTTCAGCAGCTTTCTTAGTCTTTTCAGGAGATTAGTTTCAGAGAATGCTTGGTTTTTTATCATGCATAGAAAAGAAATTTCCCCTTCCCTTTTGCATTCTTCCTGTGCTTGCTACATTTATATTGTCACTTTAGATTTCTCTAATCATGTATAGGTGCTGAAAACAATCCTAATCTTCCAGAGACTTCTCTGAAACAAGAGGGCAGACAGCTCTAGATTTTCCTGGTCAGTGTAAGCAGTTTTACATGTCAGTTTAACGAGACTGAATGATGAGGCACTTCTTCTTGTTGGTGACCATATGTCTGTTGTTCTACTTGTAGATTAAATAGTGCCTGAAATACTCCTGGGTGCTGAAACTCAATCATCTCTGCAGCTAAACTGCTAAGGACGTCTCATGTTTTCAATCTGTGTAAACTAGAGGTCTCAAAAATGATTTCTGGATGAAGCTTGGGAGCTACAAGGCTCTATGGAGAATTTCCAATGCATTTAGCATGCAGCCATGCTCTTCTGGAGCCTAAAACATTTTACTAGCATAGATATAGGCTGCTTTTTACCAGTTGCACTCAGTGCCTGGAGACACAGCAAGGAACATATAAGTTAATACTGTAAGGGTAGTCTGTGGCCCACTTGAGGAAAAGAGGTTTTAGTTCGGGAGTTCTTGTACTTTAAGATTTGAAAAAAATAGATTACGAGAAAATTAATCTCCAGAGACAGAGGTTAGAGAAAGGCAAGTGAAAAAAATAGTCTGTATGTAGAGCTGAACAGTGTGAGTTTAGATGGGTTCATGGAAAACTGGCTTCAAGGACTGAGATTTATATAAATATGGTGTGATTCAGAATTAAATCTGCTCAAGGCCTTTTGAATCTCTGTAGTACATAGAACTTTTCAGGACTTCGATTTTGTTCACTCCCTCAATATTTCTAGGTGTCGAGTGTGCTAGAGACTTTCAAATAATGTTGCAAGGGGTAAGATTCAATTTGAGAGAGTCCAAATGGAGATGACCACATTTGTCCTCTTTTATAATCAGTGCAGATTCTATGATACCAGTCAATGGGCAATTCAGCCATCAGCTACTAGGGATGAGGTTTCAACCCCTGATTTAGATATCTTCATGTTAGTGGGCAGAGGTTCAGACAAATGTAGACTGTGAGAAACAACTGGGTTTGGAGTAAAAAACTGCTGGGCATAATAGGGTTAGAAGCGCATATAAATTGTAGATAGTGCCATGAGATATGACCAATTTCATAGATAGTTCAGAGGGATTATGAGTGATGGCAAAATTTCACAGATAATTTAACAGAATATTAAGGACATTTTGGAGAGGAAAATCTGATATGGCCAGAATTATCTATTACCAAAACCACAAAAGAAGAATATTAACTAAGTAGTCACAAGAGATATAGTAAAGTCAGTTTCCTCTGGTACCAAAACTGTGACTGATGGCAAGCAGGTAGCTAGGAGTCATTTCTATATTTAGGAAAAGATGAGGGCAGAGAAAGGCAAGGATAAAGGTGGGCAGGAGGAAGAATGGAAGGTAGGCTGGTGTGTAAAAAGGGCTAGTCAGGTATAACCAGACTGCTTGTCTGACGTGTTTGATTACTGCAGTCTGTCCTGTTACAACCTGTTGAAGGAATTTTCCCAATCTGATTTCCCAGATAAAGAAAATGAAGGTAGACTTATAAGTTTATGGCTGTAAGTACCTCTATTTCCTTTAAAAGTTATTGATATCACTTTTGTAAAATGCAAAATTTTAAAAGAAGACATTAGGTTTTTTCAGCTTTTAATCCCTAAAATATATCAGGAGTGCAAATCATATCTGCTATTTTGTTGTCTTCTTAGAAGTTCTTATGAGCTTCAGAACAGTAAATTTAAAGTTTCATGTGTTTAAAAGAATAGTTGGATTACTAAACGGTTTTTTTAAGTTTTTAATCTCCAAAATATATTTAAGGGCCCCTGAAAACAAACAAATGAAAAACTTACATTTTGACTTCCTGACTATTTTTTTTTTTTTTTTACTTTGCAATTCAAATTTTACTCTTTTGCTGTTATGATATTGTTACTTCACTGGTTCACTAGTTGCCTATGTTCCACTAGTTGCCACTGGTTCACTATGAAAGCCATGGTTTTCTAATTTAAAATCAAATAGGTTAAAAAATGACTGTATTTCTCTGTTATTCAATATAAAGAAGTTAAGAAATAAAAAATCTAATCTTTTCCCTTTAGATATCACCTTCCTAAGTACATATTTATTATGTTCAGATTCACTTTGGAAAGAAATGCACACACTTTTGTTTGTAGAACCAAACCAGACCTCTAAACCTTTAAAAATACACACATGACTAGTTTTTTCACCAGTGACTGAAGTAAGGATGATGAAAACATTGTTTGATTTTATGGATGGAGGGTTAAGAGACCAAATGAATTAGGTATCATGTTTGGCAATAGCAGAAAATAAGTATCAGTCTTAGTCAGCCTGATACAGTTTCTCACAATTGTTTAGTAAGGTTATTGCAGTGGCCTTGGTAGATCAATTCAGTTTAAGCCAGGCACTGAACTCTCTTGGGGTTCAGGAGCCTACACTTCCAGCCACTTAACTCAGTGAACACAAAATGCCAGTAACACATATATACTTCAGTGTGCTCACTGCACATATGGGATTTTAGAATGTACAGTCTTGTCCCAGCAGGAGGTCCCTAGCAAAATATAAATACAAAAGCTGGAGTGATGGGGTACCTCCATTAGCAAAGGGTGGCCTGAGTTCCTCCATGCCCTCTCTACAAGTTACTGTGTTTTACCTTGAATCAATATCCTGACCTGATCTGCCTACTGCATGAGAAATAAAATCCTTTCTGATGAAAAATGCATGTTCATCTTCAGAAGCAACAAGGCATCTTCCTGAAAGTGGCTCTTGGCTGCATACTAAATAAATGCTACCACTTCAAAAATGAACTGCAAAGTCCAGCCTAGGAGAGATATCAGCAGTGCTTCCATGAAGTCCTGGTAGGTTGTTAAGATATCTCTGAGCAGAAGACCTTAGAAGAAAGGTAGTGAGAACTACAAACAACTCCAAACGTCTTACAAATCCACAGTGCAGAACTGTGCTCTACAGAATTATATTTGTCTCAAATTTCTTTTTCTATTTTGCACCTCATGGAACTTGAGAATTTATATTTTGTCCATTTATTGGGCAATTTCTTAATGTCACAACTAACTATGTATCCGTTTTTTCTCTCCATTAGTTTGATAAAGCTAGGAAAATAGGTCCTTGCTTTAGAATCAATCTAACCCTTTCTCATTTTCTATGTCAGATAGATTAGTTTAAAATCTGAAATGTTCTCTTGCTACCTGTCTTACAGGGAAAGTACTGGAATCCAACAGATTTAAGGTTTCTCCCTGGAGACACCTGCATGACAGTACTTTTGTTGCTAACGTAGAATTTAAATGTCTGACTGCTTTCTGCATATAGTTTTGCTGATTGCACTTTGAAACTCTTTTATAAAGAGAAAGTACTTGCAAAAATGTGTTTCTCTTCCCTCCTCATACACATTCCTTGAAATATGCACAGTGCTGGGAAAGACATAAATATCTAGTACTGATGAGAGAAAATAAACAACTACAAAATTATGGTTTTAGATAAAAACGGTTACATAATAATTTAGAAGTGAATTTTGGATAGGGTTTGGGTTTTTTCTGATGTGACAAAAGCAGCTGACATATTGCATTTCAATCACACAAGTCCAATATTTGCAGATTATGCCTGCATTATCTCTGAAGATGTCTCGGTGTTTTTGAGGACTGAGAACGTCGGGTAAAAAAGCCTGAGGTTGGCAGAAAAGTCAGTCTGAAGCACTTTGGATTTTTTCCCAGATCTGCCATATCTCTTTCATGCTTTATAGTGACATCAGCATTTTATACCTCAATATTTATTCCAGAGGGGAAATAATTCTCAAAGCAAAATAAACAATGATATAATTAAAGTAGCAGTTTTGCCAAGTAAAACAAATAAGAAGTGCCTATATATAGTACATGTAGCATGGGCTGAAAGAAATATGTGTTAATCAAAAGGCATTTCCTTTTTTTCATTCATTGAGGGGGAGGGGGTAGAGGAGGACATTGTGAGAAATTTTATAATTTTTTAAAAATACAAGGTTTCACACTGTGCTTACTGAGTTCTGATAAAAAGTTCCTGAATATGTTGCAAGCTGGCAAAATGTAAAGCAGTGAGTTCTCATCTTGTTCAAAGGCTGTTATTTTCTGGTAATGCATATATCAGATCTCCTGCTGGTATTCAAGAACCTAACCACCATCAAAAAAGAGAGATAAAACTAAAGAGTGTCACCAACTTTAGTGTCTTTATAGATGTGCATCATAGAAATATTGTCAATAAAGTACCTGGAATAGAATTTGGTTCAGTGGACATCTGACAAGTTTTGCCAGGGAGAATCATGAGCTACACAAGCTGGGTGTGTCCAATACTTATACCAGAGTCCTCCAAAGACCTCTCAGAAGAATATATGAGTCAGCAGTCCTGCATCTTCCTCCTCTAAGGACTTCACTGGTGCTGCAGTGTGATGATGAATTGCTTGACATCCTGCCTAAAATATGACAAAACCAAGTTCCTGATGATTTCTAAATTCTCTACGTTAGTGTACTGTACTGCAGATGCTCCTTTTGATGTTGTCCATATTTCTAAGTGGTTGAATGTATTCTGGTTTGGAGTTTCAGTTTCTCCTCCTATTTTATCAGCTCCTTATTACATTTTTAGTTAGTCCTAATTTATTTAACTCACAATACATGGAAAAGACAATTTTGTGTCTGTGTGGAGTTTTCACTTCTGCTTTTATTTTGGAAAAATATATGTAACTGTCTTTTTATTCAACCCTGAAAGCGTTAAAACAGTAACTATGGAAGGGCAGCCCAGTTTCCATTATAATAATAACTTCAAAGGTAGATCAGGACAGGTGTTTTGCTACTATACAGAACAAAAATATGGATATATAGGAAAAAATACTAAGGTAACATAATTTTTATGATTTATAAACCCACTCATTTCCAATTCTTATTCCAACATATAAGTTCTCTCTATCTTCTTCTCCTCAAATATATACTGCTAGGGAAGTTAAATAGCTACTGAACTGGAAGGTAATAAATTTAGATTGCAAAAGAAGATATGAGAAAAAATTGCATGTCTTCAGATAAAGGGCTGCTTTGAAGTCGACATATGTTCACAAAAATAATTTCACATGCTTCCATATCCTTACAAGGTCTTCATCATAGATAAACTAGGTAGTCTCATAGACTGGTTAATTGAAATCATGCCTCAGAATTTTACCAGTGCCTTTAATATGATTATTCTACTTGATATCTGAGACAGCCATATTTCTTTGACTGTAGAGGGAGTGCTTCAGTTCAGTGTCTTAAATTTAAAGATAAAGATCCAGTTGCTATTGCTTAACATAAGCACACAAAACTGTCTGGAGGTTATGGTACCTCTATAAAGGCTGGTAATTGCGCAGCATTATAAAGCTCACTTTAATGACTTATATTTAATTTTACATCACTTTGATCTTAGCTAAACAAACTTATTTTTCACTGTATCTCCTGATCATGCTGTCTTGAAACTCTAGTTTTCCTTATACCTGTGTCTGGACTATGATATTCCAGGCTATTGAAACAACTCCTCTATATTCAAATTACATCACTTTCTTGGTATCCTTCAGCAGGGATTTAGAATAGGATACAGAAAACATGTCTGTCCTTTTAAAAGGGGAAGGAGATATTGATAATTATTAAATTACATAGCCCTGTAGATCCAAGAAGGAGTCCTGGGTGAAAACTAAGGCATAATACTCCCAAAATATATGATTTTTTTGTACTAGAATGAGAGTAGTCAGCATGGGGAAACCAAAGGAAGTTGTGCCTGAACAACCACATTTTTTTTTTCCCATGACAGCTATGTGGTCAGACAGAGGGCAATCTTTTGAAGGGATTTTATAAAGGTATTTTATTTGAGATGAGAGTTTCTTGGAATTACATTAATAAATTTAAAAGTCTATTATTTTTATGTTTGGTGACATCTATTTGGTTTGGCAATCTTGTTATTTTCTTGGTTGAAATATTTTCCTCAGGATGTTCAGGCAGCTGAGGACAAATTCTAAGCTATTTTGCACTCATTACTGCAAAGTTAGCTAGACCACAAAATTATCATGACAGCACAGAAATAGTCATTAAACTTGAAACTCAGACAGACCTAGAGAGCTATGTCTTAGCAGACGGTGTTGAAATTAATACATAAACCAGAAATAATATGGAGTACCAAAAAAGGTAATAAGGAAGAAGAAAATAAAGAAAGAATATGGTTTCTTACTTTCATTCTATGAATTTGAATGCAAATGCCCTACGGAGCAGTTCCAAGAAGGTCCAGCTTTTTCTTGTATTTTCCCAGATTTTAAAATATTTTAAAATTATATGTGTATACTGCTAACACATTTTACTCTTAATTTATCAGGACTGTTCAAAATAACTTTACACAATGGCTTAATGTTTTATGCATTCTTTATAACTGAAGATAAATACTCCAGCCTTATGGGGAAAAATACCAACCAAACAACAACAAAGACAAAAACAAACAAACAAACAAACAAAACCCCAAAAGATAAAAAAAAAAAAAAAACAACAACAACAAAAAACCTCCCCCCACAACAACCACAAACAAAAAAAACCCAAAACAAAACCCAAACAAACAAACAAAAAACCACCCAAAGCATTCTCTTATATATTCACATCTATGTTTTTTTTTGGAGCTGTTTCAAGTAGCTGCCCCAAGTGCATTATTTAGACACTTGTCTTGATTCACAGAGAAGTTCTTATGAAAAAATCAAGATTCTTTTAGTTTGCATGAAATGTAGTATTAATTCTTCATTGAACAGTCTGAAGAAATAAATCAATTAATAGCAAAATTTCATGTTTTTTACTGAGTGCAAAACATGCATGTGAACTACAGACAACTGTCTGTGTGCTATAGCTGCCAGCTATGCTTCCAGGCAGCAGTTGCTGGTTCCTCTGCACAGAAGCCAGAACAAGATCTAAAAGGCTGGCTCAGACATGAGGGCAGACCTCTGTCCTGTCCTTTCACTGACTTGTTCATCTTCTTGCCTCACAGATATGCTGTGTAGGGTTCAAGCTGGAGAAAGGAAAAAAACAATGCTGCAGAAGGGTCTCAAGTGTTTGATGCTGACAGGGGCCTTTTCCACTCTGTCGCAACCTTAGAAACCTAAATTTGACTTTTGCATCCAGAGTTTTGCATCTTACCATCTGCAAAATTGTCACAGAAGTAGGATTTTCCATAAAGTTTACTGTTCAAACTTGCATCATGATCAAGTGAGACACTCCATACAGCATCAGTGACCAGACACATGGAAGGGACTTTCCTTTCTGGAAAAGCTGGACTTTCCATCCCAATCAGCACTGGTAGTCAAGGTGTCAGGAGAGGCAGTGCTTTGGTGCCAATCACTTCCGAAGTGGCTCAAATCCGTTGTAAACTGGGGGCTAACAGGCCTCAGATCCTTTGTATCTTTGATTTCAAACCCTCAGGAGCTGTCTTCAAGTCTCCCTAGGTACCTTTTGCCAAAAATTCCATGAAGGACCATACTTCCTAGCTGCAATATAGAGCATATTTTTTGCATTTTGTGCTGTACAAATTGGCCCAAGGGCTACTGCACAAATCATCTCATGTTTAATTAGTTCAAAACTTGTTATTTTTCAGGACACTGCTTAATATCACTCATCTTCTGATCCACTTGATGGAAAGGCATACAGTCTGACTATACTCTGGAATTTGCATTCTCCAGAAAACCACAGCACCTAGGAAAGTCTGTGACTCCTTCTTTTTGCTTGGTGGGGGACATAGTTGCTATTTTATTTTTTCTTTTTTTAAGTTTTGGTGTTTGTTTTTTTTTCTCCTTTACAAGACTATTTCAGGATTTTTCAGTCAATTACATCCCACAGGTACAACTACAGCTGTAGATGTATTTATTGTAGATGAAATAAGTAAGGGAAAGACTACCACATCTTGTTTAAAACTTTGGTCAATTTCTTATCTCTGATGTCTATAAAGGGACAATTCAGATTGTGTTTCACAGACCTGGAGAATTTTTCTATTTTCTAAGGAAAACTTCACAAAACTTCATTAATACTCCACCTCATTCAACACCTCCTGTAGAAAAAAAAAAAAAAGAAAAAAAAATAAAAAAATAAACAAAAATAATCAATCAAACAAACAAAAACACACAACACAAAAGCAACAAAACCCTGCCATATTACTTGACCAGTTCTATTTCAGGTTTTATGATTGAATATTGTGTCATAGAAAACACTGTACAGACTGTTATTAAATCCATATATATTTACTCTGACATTTGTTCCTCTAGAAAAGACAAAAGAAGTTAAGCAGTTACTAAGGATCCTGGTGATCATTACTTTGGAAAGGGCAGTTTCCCTACCCCAATATGACATAATGTTTATTATTTATAATGTAATAATAGAATTATTACAAAAGAGATTCCATATGATTACAACGGACACAGAATATGTCTTTTGACCAAATTTTGCCAGGCTCTTCCGAGATTCTTCTAAATGTCTTAGTAGGAAAGAATCTCTTTCGGGATCTATGTATGCCTATCATCACGCGGGGACTTGAGTTTTTTTGAAAATTGCAGGTATTCATCTGCTAGAAAGCAATTAAAATTAGATATTTATATTGCCAATGTCTGGTAGCTGCTTAAGATATATACATGGGTCAGTGTCTTATGTATACATCCAACCTTAAGAGTAGAGCTCATGTCACTGCTGAGTTATCAAATCAATGCTGTTATCAATTTGGCCTAGACCTTTCAACCAGGCCTGCTTTCATAGATTTTGGCACTTACAATGCTCCACTGAGTCATGAGTGAAGGGTATAATCTATATTTTTCTATTTTCTTGACTGTCTATGTACTTAGTGTCCTGGAAATTTTATTAAATGATTGTATATATATACATATTATCTACTGGAAAATGAAAATTTGCTGTGCTTTAAAGATGCAGTAACAAGAATTTCCCTGTTGATTACCAATTCATTACAGTAAGGACTGATTAATAATTGTATGCAAAAAATATTTCTGTGGAGTAGAACATTAGATTAACCATTGCATCAGATTATTCATAGTATTGTGGCATTTCATTTTGTGGATAAAATTATATAAACCAATCCTTGCTGTTGCATCTGCATGTAGTGCAGTACAATGTAAAATGGGCTCATATCATTTCAGTTGCAAACATTAATTTTTTAATGTCAGCTTTATCTTTAGGGACTACCTTTAGATTGTGTTTGCCTTTTTCAGCCAGTATAATTCAGAAGATTTACAAATTCACTTTCATATGTACACACACTTAATTTTAATGGTGAACTAAATTATAGCAAGATATTCTGTAGAAATGAGTGGAGGGAATAAAAATTTTGTTAAATGATGATTATATGTTTGCAATAAAACAATTTTTAGTAGAATATCATAGCAAAAAAAAGGAAAAAAAAATCCCCTCCCTTGCTCTGCTGGTGATGCTGTGCTTGATGACCCCAGGACAGGGTTGGCTCTCCTGGCTGCCAGGGCACTCCTGGCTCATGTTAAACTTTCTGTCAATGGGGACCTTCAGATTCCTTTCCACAGCACAGCTTTCCAGCATCTCATTCTCCAGTCTATTCATCCAGGGTTGCCCATCCCAAGTGCAGAATCTGGCACTTTCTTGTTGAACTTGGTATGGTTGGTGATTGTCCAGCCCTCTAACTTGTTAAGATCTCCTGCCTTTGACAGAATTAACAGCTCCTCCAGATTTGTATCTTCTGCAAACTTCCTTGGTATTCCTTCAAGTCCATTTAGGAAGCTGCTGAAGAGCACAGGGCCCAAGATGGAGCCCTGTGGAACCTCAGCAGTGAGAGTTTGCTAGTCTGATGTCAGCCCATTATCCACAATTCTTTGCACCTCACCCCTGAGCCAGTTGCTTACCCATTTCACAATGTGTTTATCCAGGTCAATGCTGGACATTTTCTCCAGAAGGATTCTGTGAGAGACATGATGAGGAAGTAATTTTTGCAGAAGTAAATCAGCAGTATATATTGTATAACTTAAATTAGTCTGTAGATACTTTAAACAAATTGAAAAACAGATTACTGCAAAAGACCCAAAATGTTTCTTTCCTTGAAAGTTTTCTCTTGATTTATATGAGCAAGAATCTGCAAGGACCAGCTAAAACCCCAGGCATCTGATGCCACACGGTTCAGGGAGAGTTCCTGTGTCACTTGACAACTGCTGTCTATTTAATCTTTATATAGTGGTTAAAGCCTGGATCTTTTGTTTTGTTTTGTTTTGTTCACCCTGGGCTCATCTTCTTAATGATGTATCAGACAAGCAGGTATGACAATTTTTTTTCTCTCATGGTCGTCCTAGTATTCCAGGTAAAGGATACTGGTTGGTCAACAACTTAAAGTATATAATTACAAAGAAATATTGCAAAATTATTTTTTACCACAAAATTTGAATTACTTCATGTGTAACATATCCTAGTTATAACTCACACTACCAGAAACTTTATCTATTTACTCACCTGTTCTTTTCTGTACTTATTCACGTGTTCTTTTCTGTACGTAATCATAGCTTTTAATATGTTTGAAAAGGGACATGAGAAACCCAGTCCTACAGCCAACAGTGAAATTCTGTCAATGGTCTTGGAAGTAAATAGGATTTCTTACTCTGACATGAATAGGATAAATAAATTTTGCATTACTTTGAATTCAACTGGTTTCTCGAAGGGGAATTTGGTAAACAAAAGAATAACTATCTGAAAACCACTGTTTCCAGCCTCAACAAGGGATTGTTCCTATAGGACATTTATTTTGCTCATATACATTCTTCTAATCTCCTGGAACACACAGTTACTTCTTAAAAACATTGTACAACACAGTAGTCAGCAACAGGCATAAATCAACAAGAATTGTTCAGTATTTGTCTAAGTGTTCCAAAGCCAGTTATTCTTCATGAATTACTTGTGCTAATGTTTCAACACCAGCCTTATAATCTGCCAAAGCCATATAGTGCATTTTAGCCCCTCCAAGTTTTATGTGAAATGAAAGATAGAATCCAAATTTTGATTTTTAACCCTGTAGTTCTTTGAAATATATGCTGTCACTAAAAAGTCAAAGTCTGACAAAAGTTAACAGACATATGAATATCTGAAACAGCTAGAAAAACTCAGACTCCAGTGCTTCCTAACATACAGTAAATTTTGAAGTTTTAAAAGTGATTGAATGAAATATATTTGTTGAGAATTTAACAGAAAGAACTCTGGTAGCTGATTGATTTAGAGTTTCCTTCTACTGAACCACCTGCATCTTCATAATTTTTTTTTCTAGAAAGAAATTAAATAACTGTCTGTCTACATTAAAGACTTTCACAGTTTCACATGTAAAATGTACAAAAGGTTTTCACACCCTGAGGAATATGCATTTCAATGGGATGCAATGGTGATCCAACACCCCAAACTGTTCAGCTCATAGCTCTTATGGAAGAAAAAATGTACAAATCTAAATATGCAGACAAAGGAATAAGAAATTCCATACAGTAAATACAAACACTTTTTCAGAGAAGTATAATAGAGAAAACTCTTGAAAGAACCAGAATATTTAACAAAAATCCCATTTATTACTACATCACTGAGGCTTTCAGTTGTAAGCAATTATGTATTGTACCAGTTTCCTATAAAGGCCACTGAGAGACACCATTTTTTACAGATTATCCATTTGGATATTGAGCTGTTGACTGTTACTCTTTGGACATGGTTATCTAGACAATTTCTTATCCAGTGAATAGCCCATCCATCAAACCCATATCCCCCAATTTAGCAACTCAAATGCTGTGTGGGAAACATGCCAAAGGCCTTGCAAGGTTGATGACATCATAATGTCATCAAGATTGATGACATTAGTTCCTTAGTGACCAATCATTACATCATAGAAGGATGATCGGGTTAGTGAGGCATGGTTTGCCTTTTTGAAGTCATGTTGGCTGTTCCTGATCACTTTCTTGTCCCACACATGCTTTGACATGCTTCCAGGAAGATCTTTTCCATGTTCTTATCAGGCAAAGACATGAATCTGACTGGTCAGTAGTATTCAGGGTCCTCTTTTCTTCCTTTTTTAAAAATGGGCATGATATTTCTCTTTTTCCAGTCACTGGTAACTTTCCTGACTGCTATTTTTAATACTGCCTGAATTTTTGAATGGTGGGCAGCATAGCAACTACATCAGCCAGTTCCCTCAAGACCTTAGGAAACATCTCACCAGATCTTATGGACTTGTACATGTACATGTTTCTCAGAAAAACAGATAAAATAAATAAAATATGGATTTAAAATGCACAAATGAAATACAGATACAGACAAAATAAATATATTTACTAAATAAACCATTTAAGAATTATTTTTAATATCTTTAGTAAATGAATGTGCTGATTTAAAAAGGAGTATTGTTGCAAATATGTTTTTCAGGCCCATGTTATACCATGAAATAAATAGCCTTATTTTGGAAATTTTTGAATAGATATAACTTCTAGAGGCTGGCAGTTGTATGAGAAACTCAAAAAAATTCAATCAAGCTTGGAGAATCTCTGGAATTTTTTCTGAAAATTAGTAGAGTTGCTTAGATGCTTGTTTATGGGTTAAATTTTGTTCAGATTTTATCTTTTGACCTTAGTGCCATGCTTGAGACCCCATTGAAAATCATTTGCCCAGAGAAGAGTGGTATTCATGGCCTGATCCATCCGTGACATTCTGCTACTGTCTGTGTCAAATTTAATGGCTTGTGACAGATCAATTAAAGTTAAGGAACTCAAGGTTTGTATGACAGATTGATTGTTTATGAAGTGAATTTATATGTGTATATAATGTAACAATTTGCATAGTTAATTTATTGTTCTTGTGAGGATTACATTTGTTTGTGTAAATTACACTAGTTTGCTGCTCAGATAAAAATGGATATTGATGGATTTGTTTTGACTGTGCACAGGTTGCCTTTGACTAGAAATTCATCTGGATGCAATTCCTTGCTGTCTGTGTCAGATGGCAGAGTACATCTGCACATCAGATCTGAGGACCAAAGTCAGTAAAAGCAGGCAAAAGTGCTCAGGTCTTGGTATTAGGAGAGTTCAAACTTCTGTTCACGGCTTGGAAAGAGTGAGTAAGAGAGAGGTTTGACTAACCACCTCCACTGCTCAGTGCTCTTTCTTGTCACCAACAGATCTTGGGAAGTTAACATGGACATATGAATATAAGTTCCATACAAAATAAGTTCCATAAATACAAAATTCAGGTAACAGAGCTTCCTCAGAAAACAGAAGAGTTTTAAAGCAGAGCAGTCAAAAATGCTGATTTTTAGTGCAATTTCCTGGAATGTGGGAGATTGAAATTCATGTGTGTTTTACAAAGCATGATTTTAAAATAGCTGTCTGTTTTTGTTTTGTAGCCATCATAATCACAACATCACTGGACAAATAGAAGAATGCATCTTTACATTTTCTTTTCTTTCTTTCATTCCTGGCATATAGCAATCTAAGTTTATATATTTAATATTGAAATGGGATTATCTCTTTTTCTGTTGAAGAATTAGGCTTCTGTGTTCCTTTTAGGTGTACTTTTCTGTATTTATATTTAGATATCTTTGATAATTCTTTATTGAACTTAGCCTAGGTGTTTATGAATTATTTCCTGAGCCTATATGAACTCCTGGGAGGCCTATAAATATCTCGTGAAATAAGGAGAGATTGTGGGAGGTAGTTTTGGAAAAACAGGTAGAAGAGTTGATACTTTGTAATGATATTGTTTTAAAATCGGCTTAAACTAAATTAACTCTGCCTGCTGTTGAAAGGGATTCTTAACCTCTCCTCATTCTTGTAGCAGCACTTGCAATCAGGTGAGTCAGATCATTTGTCTTTGGTGTTGGTTATTTTCTTCTCCCATTATTAGTTTACAATCATGGATAATCATGACCTGCTGTAGGGCCCCATGATGCTAGTGTTGGCTGAAGGGAGGCAGCAGAAATTGCAGCTGATTATTTTGGAAAAATAAAAGGGTTTTTTTGGCTGAAACCGATCATGAATTAGTACCCTAGGATGTACACAGGACTTCTCTTTCATTCCTAAATGACTTTACCCAAGCCCAAAATTTTAATCTGCGTACAAGAAGAGTGTATTCTGTTCACTTGAGACACAATTTAATGTTTGCAAGTCCTTGTTATTCCTTTATTATACAGGTGTAATGAAAAATACATTGGTCACCACCTCGAGGCTGCTCAGAGAATGAGGCAATATAATGTGTGGATCATGCTTGTTAACTGCAGTTTTCATGTTGTGACTACATCACACCACTTTCTGAAAAGTAATGGTTTTCAAAAAGCTTCTGCAGGCTATGCAGAGTCTTTGTATTAACCTATAATATACCCTATTATGTTTCAGCTCCTCTGTTTTGCTCACTCTCTCATGAACATAATCTTGCAGACGATGCCAGTGGCAACTTCTGAGCTGGTGTTTCTTTTGTAAAGTGGGAGGCAATTACTGACAGGATCAAATCTGTTGGATTTCATTCCTTACTGTGACTCATTAAAGCGTACTTTACCTTCTGTGAATGCTAGAAAGGCTAACCCTTCCCCCACATGCCCTTTAAAAAAAAATAAAATATTTGCTAGTGACTATCTGGAAAGTAATGCAAGGTAAACAGCCATTTCTAACTCATCTTGATGTACATTTTAATTAATGGGATTGTGCCAGACAGATAAGGGTCTGGAAAAATTAGCACTTGCATGAAAAATACAGTCTATTTGCTTTACGATGAAGAAACAACAGTTCAATTTGGCTCATATTTTTCTGTAATAAAAATAAAATTATATTATGTATGTTTAAGTATAAGCCTGTTTGTTTTCATCTCTTACAATATTTTCTGCTGTTATTCATACAAATGCAAATAGACAGTAACTTCTGTGGAGAGAGGTTGATAGGTAAAAATCTGCCTATATGTAGAAAACTTGTATACATTTCCTAATGCATTTAAGTAAATTAATATATCATGTATGTCAACAAAAGCAGTATATTGCACTTCAAGCAAAAGAAATGCTAAGTACTGCAAAGTGACAGATTTCAAAATGGCACATTCAACAGGCTACAATCAATTTTATGGATTTTTTAACTTTGCCAAATACAAAAAATAATTATATAAATTTTCACAAATCTGCAGATTTTAATAAGCTGTCACTAATCTTCCCATTATGTCTTTTTTTTAAAGTTGATCTGTTTACTTGAAATAACTAAATATGAAAATGCTTTCAAAATGAATGAAAAAACATGGTTGTTTTGAACTCTATATGGGGTTTCCAGTTTCCTTTTATAGAGGAATTTCACAGGATATTTTTATTATTATTATTACTATTATTATTACTATTGTTATTACCTAGCAAACATTTGACCAACTAAAACATAAATAAATTTGTATAAATGTATAGCAAGTATATAAATAACCATTAAATGAAGAGTCTTTAGGATTTAATCCTGGGACAAGTGTAATTTTCTCATTGCACTTGCTAAATATTATAAGTGCTCCCTAAGCTCAAAAAGAGAGAGTTGTTTAAATTAACCATATGGTATTTCCATAAAATAACAACAAAATAGCACCTAGCAACAAGGTTTCTAAATTTTATTTAAGATTAGGAAGGGATTTAGAGAAGCAAGGAGAGATGTGCATAAATACCTGGTTGGAGGGTAAAGAAGGTGAGAGACAAACTCTTCTCAGGGGTATTCAGTGACAGGACAAGAGGTGATGGGCACAAGCTGAAACACAAGAAAGTCCGTTAAGTGAAGAGAGTACTTTTTCACTGTAAGGCTGGTTGAGCAGTGGAACAGGTTGCTCAGGAACATAATACTGTGTCCTCATCGTTGGAGATATTTAAAACCCAGCTGAACATCCTCCTGAGCAAGCTGCTCTAGCTGACCCTATTTTCAGCAAGAAGGTGTTAAACTACAGAGTCTCCATAGAACTTGAGTTTCTACTATTCTGTGATGCTGTGCGTTTTTGTTCTCTGCCTCCATAAAGAGAAATTATGTGGCTGTCATTTAAGACAGATGCAGAAGTTTTCACTGAAGGATTTAGGGAGCAATTTTCCAAAGCTTGAATTGTTTCCACTTTTCACCATTTACCTCACTGATGCACAGCTAAATACATTAAGGAGATATACACAATTATAGTCACAAACCCATCCACTGATGCCAGCAGTTCTGCAGTGTAACTTTCTCATGTTCATTAACGTAACACTAATTTAATTGGTTTTGTACATGACTGAATTTCTTTTTTTCCACTTGAAATATCATTCTTTCCATAGCTTTGTTCTACCACGACTTCAGTAAAGGAAATAAAGGAATATCCAACTGTGCTGCACATAATGAGCATCATGAAATGTCACAGCATGTTTTAACAGAGACATAGTCTACTGCAATGACAACAGTTATTCTAAAATAACATTTTTAATTTAATTTAGGTTTAAATATATATGTTAAAAATGAAAGTAACAACAAAAAAATCCCTAAAAATGTCAAGCATTTTTAGGGAATTCTGAAAAGGCTGCTGAACAAAGAAAAAGATCTCTGTGATCTTCATGATCCACTGAGTGCTGAAGGTGAGAAAACTTTCTGGTGAAATATCATCACATTTCTTCCTTTTGTAGAATTTTGCAGCTGATCTCAGTGATCATTGTCAGAGATATTAGATTGCTTTCTATGGACATAACATTGAATGTGCTATAGCTTATGTCTTGTATTGATAAATAAAGTCTTAGATATCTACTCTTTCTTCACAGTACTCTGTTCAACTATTTTCCAAACATTTAGCTTTCAGTTTCTGGGTCTGATCTTAGTGTCATCTACAAATTCTTAATATACTAGCTTACTGACAAAAATAATTAAATTAATAATGTTTTCTTAAGACCTCTGCCAGCTATCTTTTGTGATCCTAAACATTAAAAGGATGGTTGAGTATGTATAGAGGCTCTGAAAGTCTGTGTAGTTTCACACCTTACTTATGGCAGAATGAACGTACATGGGTTCCCAGCTGCAATAGGTTCCTCATCTATAAAATTATTTGAAACAGGAGATATATGGACAGGCTGTGAATAAAAAGCTTATCAGTATAATTTATGTTCATATTTGTAAAATAAAAGTGCACCTAGAAATTTCCCAAGGGAGAAGTGCAGCAGAACATAGGAGCCATTCCTAAATGAAATGTTGAATTTGCATTATTCTGTAACTCCTAAGAAGAATTAGCACTTTTAATTATCCAGATAAATAAAAATATGTAAAAAATTATTTATTCATGATTATATAAATTACAAAGCAGGAACTGCTAAGGTAAAATATCTGGAGGATATTGCAAATATAAATCTAGAGATTTTAAGGAGACAAAAATGCTTATTCCTGAATTACTCTTATTCTCAGGACAACTTTATTCCATGGCTAAGTTAAATTTTGTTTCTTGAAGTCAGTCATGAGAACATAATGATATATAACAGTAGAGAAAAAAGTTTAAGTGGTATAGGATTTTAATCTGATTTGGAGATTAGATTTCATATGGTTTTAATTTGTCAAGAGTAAAAAGAAGACTAATTACAATCACAGAATTGAAACTGTAATGGTAAAATGAAGAGACAGAAAATAAAGTGTAATTCAGCTCTAAAGGACTATTCCTGAGATGCCGGCATACAACTTCTATCTTCCCCAGAAAATTTTCTGTGCACAGAATAAGATAAACTATTATCCCTAATGATTAATTTCTTACTATAATCCACAGATTAAAATACATGGGAGAGGAGATGGAAGGGATAAATCATTCTGTCTGGTTAGTAAAAATTTGATGTGTATTTGCATATCTAAATATATGATGCCATCACTGTAAGACTATGTCAAAAGCTTCCATTTTAGCTCACACAGGTATCTGTTACCAGAAACCTGAAAATTCAAGATGAATTGTGAAGAAGGTCAAGTTTGATTAGACAGATTTTCAATTCAAAGCATTTCATATATCCACTCAAATAATGCTATAAACAAGGCTGTTTCAAAGATCTGCTAGACTTTTGCACTATCTGTATAAAGAAATATCCCATAAAATTCTCAGAGTAATGCTCTGTGAGTATGGCTTATCTAGTTTTGTCTTTTATTTTTTCCATAGAGTTTATTGATTAACCAAAAATAGTATATTAAAGGATTAACTAATACTTGAAATTGTAGCTCTGTAGCCCAAGAAATATATCATTGATATGAGTAATAAAAGATACAGGCTTTTGCCACCATTGAAGCCTGAAGAATTGTGTAAACTTGGTGTGAGCTAAGTTTAGGTTGTTTAAGCTGTCATAATAATTGCTTAACGATTGAGTAATGACTGAGTGTCTTGGGAGTTTAGTTATGTTCATGAATATGATATATGATAAATGTTTAACAAATCTGTGCAGAGGATCAGTGAAGAAAGAACGAGTAAGACTGCATTAGCAAATATGTGAAAGTCACACTAAGCAGATCAAAGACAGAGAAGGAAGAAATCTCTCGTCATCAAACCTGCTGTCTCTCAGTGAAGAACATCTGTCATCACCAGCTCTTTGGGATCCCCAGTATCCATCTGAAGTAAGGTGGGTACCATCAGACTCAGGACTTAGGCAGTGTAAGATTGAATACAGCACCAAGAAAAAAGGGTAAATAGAGGAAAAAGGGGTTTCTTTGTGTATGACAGTGATAAACTTTGCTGAAAAGGAAATTAGTTCATTCAATATATAATTAGCATTAGTTTTACAGTAAGTTTACTGATACTCATGTGAGGCCATCCTCTTTTACCCATAGTATAATTTTGAATACAATATTATAGGTAGGAAACGTAAGCACTATGTCAGTGCTGAATGCTGTCATTTGACACACTGGATTACCTCAGGCACTTGCTTTACCTAATAAGATTTTGTTTACGAGCCTGTTGGCATTATTTTTCCTTTTAGTCCAGAGCTATATTAAAAGTTTATTTACAACTAAACACTCAGTCAGAAACGTATTTGTCTAGAAGTATAACAGGAATAATGACCTAACCCCCCAAACCTCCTCCTTAAAATCATAAGGAGGATTTTATGTGTAAATGTCTTATTAGTATTTTCTTTGTATCTGTTAATATATTAATATTTTCTAATATTAATTAAGCAGCTTTTTGGATAGCTCACCTGTATTATCCTGATTCAACTTTGTCTTGGTGTTTATGGGAAAAACATGCTACACAAAGGTAAATCTTTTATACTGGATGTATTCCTAAATTTGTATGCACTTTGTGAAACACACTAACACATTTTGAAATGTAAACACAAATAAGTTTTAGTTAATATTACCCCCAGTTATTTTTCTTTCAGTTCAATGTAAACCAGTGCTTGTCTTTCAGTACTGTGTTTAATGTAAGGTCTGCTATTTAGCAAGAGTTACTGCAATTATTTAAATACATTTATAACATGATCTGGGGTCCCATTAGGTCTGTGTATTACACATATTTTTAGTGCATGGGTTTGATTTTAATCCACATTTGGAATGTTTTTCATATGACTGTAAGGTCACAGTGATGGAAATAAAATTATAGAAACCCTACAGCTTAGTGGTTGTTTGCTTTCTTTTTTTTCTCCTCAAGTTTAGTAAAAAGCTTATTCAGATTGGTTTGGGGCTCTTTGTGAATATTTAAAGCTTACTGATCCTGTTCTCTTCTTTTGCACTCTCCTAGGGTGCTTTATGCTTACTTTTGTAATTGGTGACTATGTTTAGTGACCATGGACTATGTTTAATTAACAAGGTCATTTGATTCTGTTACAATTTGAAGTTAGAAATATGTTTGCTTCTCTTTGGAGACTCAACATTTACTGTCAAATTAATGAAGACTAAAGACCTACTGATGACAATAATTATTGCTCATTAGGAACATTTGGAAGTAAGTAATATCTAAATTCTTGTTCTAATTTCAGCCCAGGATATGAAGGGGCACAGCCTGGAGCCATGTGGATGTGTCTAGCTTGTTATTCTGTACCACACATCATTCCTGGGGTGCAGAAGAAGGGCATTGTGAGAAGGAGGGGTCCACAGGCATTTTTTTCCTTTTCCAAGGAGCAAGCAGTGAATGGAGTGGTGGGGTAATGCTGGTCCTGACTGAAGGGTTTGTCTGCAATTGTTTTTCATTGTCTTGGGCAGGGGGAAAAAATGTATGCATAGAGTCCAGGGACCATTTTGTTCTTTGTCTCTTTGATGGGCTGTGGCCACATCAGGTCAGACTTGGTGAGCACTATGTGTGTAATCACTCTCTTTTATACACTGTTGTTATTTACGTTGTTGCTGGTTTTGTTTGTTTTCTTATCTCATTGCTGTTTCTAGTAAATTGTTATCTCAAACCATAATCTCTACCTCAGAATATATCTGCCTATTGTCTCTCTCACCTGAAGGGGTAGAAGGAGGGCTTAATTTTCAGCTGGGCAATTTTCCATAACTCATTACTTTTATTGACTTTTATTTAATTTGTGCTTTTAACACTCAGAGAATTGAGTTTCTTTTTATTCTTAAAGTCAGTATATCAATTCAGAAGTGAAAATAAAACATTGGTATTTTTTGTAAAAATTCTTTGCTATTTCAAATTTCTGGGAAAAAAACCATAGTCAAATTATGTTAAATTTCTGGGAACGAAATAATAATTTCATATGGGTTTGAACTGGTTTTTTTGTACCCAAGGTCAGCTTTTATGTATTATGGTGCTTTAGTCTTAAAACTACTGTTCTTTGCTTCAATGTTAATTGTTCCTGTTTCTTGGGAGAATTAGGAAGTAAACAAACTGGATAACTGCAATTTTTCTACTGTTGTTTGTCTTCCAGAGCTTCAGGTAGTAAAATAGATTACAGTCTCGCATTTGTTGCTGTGGCCTTTGTTTTCAGCATTGAAACTGAAATATTTAAATTTACTAATTCTTAAGCAGAAACAGAGAAAACAATTTAACAGTGTATGTATATTGAGAAGGAAAACAAAGCTAGACACTGGAAAATAAGTAAAAAAAAAAAAAAAAACACTCTAGCTGCAGCTACCTGGTACAGCTTGTAATGCACTCTGATGTTTGTTAAGAAATGTAAAAATGGTATCTATGTGTTGAATTCTGATTTTTTTATCTCTGATCCTTAAGTAACACAAAATTTGGCAGACTGCACTAAAGACACTGGATATAAAGAAAAAAAATTGCAAATTATTTTGCAGGTCTCTTTTAATGAGATAAAGACAAAAGGAAAGAAAGAAAAGGAATAAAATTCTGGTACTTAAGAAAAGAATGGAAACAAAGAGGAGAATGCAAAGGAAGTGGACATGGATAATATGAAATAGTAAGTCTGAATTATTGAATCACTTACATTGGAAGAGATTCTTAAGATTACTGAATGAAACTGTTGAGCTAACATTACTAAGTCCAAATGCCCCTAAATGCCACATCTGTGTCTTTCAAATATTCCCAGGGATAGAGACTCATCCTCTTCTCTTGGCAACCTGTTCCAATGCTTGACAGTCCTTTCAGCAAAGAAGTTTTTCCTTGATCTTATACAAAAAACTTTGTGGGAAAGAAAAATGAAGTTAATTGTGTATGTTTACTTTCAAATGAACATATTCTACTGGGTTTGGTTAGTTACTAATTTTTCATAAGACTTATCTATATTAACTAAAAAAAACTTAATCTGGTTTATAGTTAACTGTTCATCATAAATGTGTTATAGGACATGCAAAAAGATAGAGAAATGGAGAAGGTAAGGAATTACATGTTTTAATTTAACGTAAGAAATTTCATGTTACACGAGCATCTATTAGTAGTTTTTAAATCTCTCACTATAATTTTAAAGACTTTTTTTTTTGTTTGTTTTGTTTTGTTTTGTTTGTATAAACATTTGTCCTCTATTACAGAACCTTGTTTTTCTTCTCTTCATTTTAAAGACATTTAGGAAAGGTAACATCAGCTCCTCTGAAGCTTAAGAGGAGGGAGTGACTCAGCAAATAGAAGGATCTAGGATGGAATAATTTATGCTATATCACACAGGAGCTACACATTTAAATATGGACAGGAACTTGGGGTTTCTAGCTCTGTATTATAGTGCAGATTACTGCGTCATTTTTGATTTCTAATATGTCTTCTGATGAAGCATATCTTAGTCAATGTGTTCACTATTTAAAATGTATATTTAGAATATTTCACCTGCCATGGTTGTAAATGACCCACATAGAACATCAAAAAAGTGCTATTCAAGGAGGACAACAGAAGTGAGCTGTAAATTCAGTCTTTGAATTGATGGCTGATTTTCAGCTTAGATGCACAAAGGAATAGTTTCTTGAATCAGGGTTTGAATATTTTAATTTTTAATAGAGCTGATATTTTTAAACTTTTGTTTAGAGGAAAATGATTTCTTTTGAAATTATTAGCATTTACAATGTCATTATTTTAGAATGTTTCAATGTTTATTCCTTGATGACAATTCTTGGTGCATAAGTAGAATAATAAAAATTGACAATTAGGTTGAATTTAGAAATTAGATTGAAATAGTTTCCTTTAACAAAAAAATAACACTTTTTACTTAGACCTAAAGGAACTAAAGATTTATCAGAATGATAAATATAAATCTATTGAAAGATTTAATGCCTGTATAAATATCTTGTTAAACATCAAGCACTGATGATCAAATACCTGGTCAACATTATCCTAAGTATTATTTGGAAATCTTCTGTTATATAACGTTTTTTTTCTTTTATCTAAGTTATAGGTCATCTAGTAGGCCAGACATTAGAATGTATGTGAAGTATTTAGTGCTCTCAGCAGAGGGCAAGAGAGAAACTTAATATTTATGCTGCTTTGTTACAAATGGCAGACTATATTTGCGTTAACAAAAAAAAGTAAAAAATAAAGATAAGGAGTGGAAGATACTCCTTGGCTGATTGTATATCAGTAAACTTTGTTTGAGAGGTAATTTCAATTATTTAATGACAGATAATTGGCTTTTTTTTTTTTTTTTTTTTTTTTTAATTTTGCAGTTGCATTAATGGGCATGTTTTGTACATGTCTTCTCCCTAGATAACTGTCTTCTCCCTAGATAACTAGAAGTTTGATTATGACATATAATATATTGGAGTCTAAGTTTGGAACTGAAGCAGCAGTAAATAATATAATACATTTTTGACCTTCTTTCTATGTTTCTAAAAATATTTAATTAAATATCTAGCTCAGTACACTGAAACAATTTTTGTTATAATTGTCTGGGGAAGATATCCCTTTATAGGATAGCATGAAAGATGTCTTCCAAAGTTTGATTAAATATTTATTAAATTTTGCTTCTTTAAAAAAAATCTTTTTTCTACTTTCTCTTCATGATTGGCAATAGTTATAAGCATAATTAAAAGTAGATCTTTCAGCAAGATAATTTCAAATCCTAGTCATACTATAGTAAAGTAAATAAGTTTTTAATAAAATCAGGCTTTTTTTTTTTTTTTTTTTTTTTTTTTTTTTTGCCAGGTACCATTGTGACCTGGTTGCGATATTCTGCAAGCTTATTTGAATTTTTGCTCAATGTTTCATCTGTAGACTTAAAAGAAAAAAAACCACCCAATTTTTCAAAGTTTGAATTTTATATATTTTGTTTAAGAACATTTTTTTTCTTCAACTTAACATGAAGATTTTCTTCCTATCATGTATCTTTTAGTAGTACAAATTTAATTTTATGTTACCCACTATTGTTAAGGGTATTAATTGCAACACTTGGAAATTTAGGTTCTAGACTCAAATGTGGCAGGTAGACAGCTATGGACAGGGCTGTAAAAGTAAAGCAGTAAATTACAAGAGAAAATTCTATCTTTCCCAAAGGAAAATGATGCTGAAATTTACTTTGTAATGTATATTTGAACACCAAAGGAAGCTATTGACTTTGCTGATCACTTTTCATTGAGCTGATACTACTGTAAATTCATTGATTCCAGAAAAGCTAATTCTGATAAGCATAAATTTACAAAAGAGAGTAAAACAGCAATTTTACCAAGTCAATGAACTAATGCTGTTAAAATGCTTCCTTATAATCTGATTTTTATTCTACACTTTCATCCACTCTTAACTGTTTCGTTCCTCTTTTCTGCGCTGTTTTTGTTTTTTTTTGTTTTTGTTTTGGTTTTGGTTTTGGTTTTGTTTGTTTGTTTGTTGTTTTTGGTTTTTTTTTTTTTTTTGTAGAACTAGTTTTAATATGCTTTACTCTTATGTCAACTTTATTATGATTCACTAATGCAAAAAAATTTGGATGTTTTCTGCCCAGTAGTCCTGACTTTGACCTGTCAAGTCAGAAGTTAGAAGTTAACTTTTGTCTGACATTGGTCTTCCTCTTAGTAATTAGAAACAGTGATATCAGTTTTTAACTCATACTAGGTGAAGTGACTGCTCAGAAGAGTGATTTTTTTTTTAGTTACATAAATCAGTGCACACAAATGCTCAAGCAATGCTTTGCTTCCTGGTTTTCCTGTATGTACATTAGGGAAGATATACTATAATGTTAATATTTTTCATTTCTACCTGATTTATTTTCAGTTTCCTTGAATTATTCTTTTGTTTTGCTCTTCCAGTTCCATGGAATGCTGGTTTCCCAGTCTAGAAGAATGACTTCTATACTGGACATCTATTTGCTCTAGAACTGGCAAATTTGGGTTAAAAGCTCTTAGTTAGCTCTTTCATTTGGTATTTAACCTTTGTACATGATAAATAACTTACTGTCCTTCTAGTGATTTTATTTCCCCCTAAAGTTCCATTCTTGGCCAGTAGAAAGGACGATTCTCATTCTTTGTGGTCCTGGTGAAGGAGGAAATAGTTCTGCATACTACCACAAGCACCCAGAAATCATTCAAAGTGTTTTATTCTCTCCTTTTAAATAACTCTTCTGAAAAAATATAGTTTTCTCCATCCTTGTTGGTTTTCCTTTCTGTGTAGCCGGGACTCAGTGGGTCCTAGCAGCAGACTGGGGTGGGGACCAGGAGCTGTGGGAGCTCATCAGAGGTCTATCAGGGCGGGGCCCAAATCCAGTCAGGAGCAGGGCAGCCAGGGGGACCAGGGCAGATCCAGCTCCTCGGAATCAAACACATCTCTAGAGATGGGGACAGGTTGGGGTTTTGGCTCAGACCGACTGCGATCTGGGCCATGTACTTCATTGTTAGCCAGTGCTCTTCATAAATAAATTAAATGTTCTGGAAAACAAATGAAAAATGTTGTTCATAACAATTAGTCTACATAAACACATTAAGAATGTTTTCTGTATCCTTTTGGTATTCAATAGTTGTCACATTTTTGGACAGTTATGCTCTTCGATACAATATTTTTAGAACATCATAAAATCATGGTCAAACAATCTTGTGTTGAGGTTTCCATAAATGAAGGATATTTTTGCTGATAGAAATTTCATCATGCCAACCTGCTTATGGAGTCTGTGGACATGGATCCATATCAAAATGAGGAGTGAGGGTGATTGATTTTTTTTTTTTTTTACTAAATGAATGTTCTGGTTAATCTAAAAAATTCAGTACTGTTAGTTCTAATAAAATACTTTTTGTAAGTAGTTTTCAAAGGCCAACGGCTTCTAGTATTTATTTTTTTTTTTTTTTTTAGTGGAGAAACCCTGAACCCAGTAGTCATATTCCACAAATCTGGCCATATTAAAAGCAAGCAAGTCTTGTAGTACAAACTAAAAAAGAATTATCTGGCTTTGTGCTGCCATCTTAACAAAGTGAAAGGTTCTATTCATGTACACTAGCTAGAGGTGGAACACAAATGAAAAACTTACACTAGATACCTCATTATTAGTTTTATTAACTGATTTTCACAAACATTGGCAGAAAAAAAGACAGAAAAACTTACTAGCAAATATGCAAACCTTATTGTCCTCTAAGTAATTTTCATGATCTTATTGAACTATTTCAATAAAAACAAATAATGGAAAAAAATCTAGATTAAGTGATCCGACTTTTACACTTTAAAATATAAATTTGTTTCTGATAAACAGTTTTAACATGGTAATACTTGGATTTTGTGATTGGCTGTCTTTTTCAATGACAGCATTTATTGAGTTTTTCACAGAGTATCTACTCTTTGGACAGCAGGGGAAAACACTGCATTTCCTGGCATGAGAACACCTATGGAACTGCTTTAATTACAGTTAAAGTAATTTTTTCAGTTAAAGTTGCTTTTCCCTTTGTTTCAGGGGAACTTGCAAATCCTTAGAAAAAAAGAAGTGCTGAAACACATGCAGTAAGCAAAGCAATCTTATTATAGATTATATTTAAAAGAGATAATTTAAAATACATTTTCTTTAAGAGTTCTTTGGGTTTTTTTTGTCTTTCACCAAACTGCATCATCTGATTGGTTCATATCTGAAAATTGTCAAAGTAATAGAATTAATATTTGAATGAGAGATCAAGACTGCCAGATGATGTGCCAGTAGATGAGCAGGTGACTATTTTTCTCTATTCTGTGGACAATAGCATTGTGTTAATACCCAGTATCTAACATGAGGTCTTTAAATTTTAAAGAATGAATGTTAGAGGACTAGTCTCTCTTATTTGAGACTTTAACTGACTTGAGACAAAGTTGACTGACAAACTGACTTGAGTTCAAACAGTCCCTCATATAAATACGTAGGTATGAAGCAATATTAGTGATGCAAATTCTGCAATACAATAGGAAAATTATGTAAGTGTCCTAACAGTATTTCCTGCATGCAAACAATTTCGAAATATTCTCAAATGTATAAATTACATATTTTTATAGCAAATAATCAGAAGCCTTAAGAACATTGATAAAAATTCAAACTCAGCTGGACATGGCTCTTTAGCAGCATGCTTTGACTGGGTAAGCTTTCAGCAATGGGTTGGATAAAATGACCTCTGAAGACCTATTCTAACCTAAAACATTCTACAATTTAAAAATTTTTAGTTTTAATAATTTTAAAACTAATTAAAGAAAAATTTATGTAACCTGAATCTATTTAGCCATGGTGGTGGCCACTAGCATTCTGGAATTTCAACAATTGGAAGGACTTGTAAAAGTGTGTAGTTACATTTTAGGGATCCAAGCAGTTTTCAGAACTGAGATGTTTCTTATTCGATTCATAGGTAAAAATAAAATACCAAGGTCTACCCAGACATCCTTTTAAATCTACTTCTACATATATGAAGAAAATCAACTCAATAGGCTTTTAACATTAATTTTTGAGAGCTGCAAGGAGCTAACAGCCTTCAATATGATCAACTTTATCAGTACTTAGGTAAGATTAGATGTAACATTGAATATTTAATAAATATGTCACTCTTCACACATAAATAAGTATCTTGTTATTCACTCTATAATCTACATCTCAGAGATACAATGAAATTACATTCTGTCATATATTATACTGCAAGAAGGAAGCAGAGTATGTTGTTACTAAATGCTGTTTTAATGTTCTGAAATAATGTTCTAAGTTCTAGCTAGAAACCATTGTTACTAAAAAAATCAGTGACACCAAAATGCTGCATGGAGGTAATCAGTAAAATTCAGGGTGAAATGAAAACAGGAACATGGATTGTTAATTAATTTGATTCTCTAAGAAAATAGCCCTAAAATTAAAATATTATCATTAGATATAGTTTGTAAATACTGTATCATATATTATTTATGTATTTATTTATTTCACAAAGCTATCAATATTTAATTTAGAATCATTGCTCAAGTCTTGTATTAGGGAAAATATATTTTCTAGAGGTCCACATGTTAAAGACACAGTTTGTTCGTTCTCATATATATAATAGAATGTGTATAAATAGTAAAAAAGAGGATGCTTATGGCTTTAACAACAACAACAACAAAAGCTATGGAATATGAGATAACAAAACCATTCTATCTTGATACCTCTTTTATTTAACCATTTCTCCAAGTTTAGGGTAATTTTTTCATGTGCTAGAAATATGACAGTGTAATGAAATATTTAATTCAAATAAACAAAAAAAAAGTAGGTAAAATCCACATTTATTTCAAAGTGCATCAGATTTATTTGGTTAATTTTTTCTCTGCTGAAACTCATAAAGAATTGTTTGCCATGCTATATTTGTAACATCTATGTAATTATAGTCTATGTCTTTGCATGAGCTGATTGCAAAGGAAACAATTTTAGTTCGGGGCTAAACTGGTTTTAAAAAATGCATATTGTAGTTAACAAATATATTCTTTATGCTGGTTGTGGCTTTTTGTCTCTTTTTTTCCCCTGAAATTATTTTCAGAAATAATTTTCAATTATTTTCAATTATTTCTGAAAATCAACATACAAAGATACAACGAGTAAGGACTGACAGAATCGGAGAGTAAAGAAGTAAAAGGAAAGTGGGATTCTTATTTCTTGCACAAATTTTAATTTTCAAATATGTAAAATTACACTGAACAATTTTTTGGCACCTTTCCTTGAAATAAGCATTTTTAAAATTATTTAGCAAGGCAAAGAAAAATGCCTCAGGAGGAGTTAAAGTTTAAAACTTAGGGAATTCATCTCAAAAAATCAGAAAATACTCTGAATTTTTTTTCAGAACTTTTTTATTGGGTTTATTCAGCAAGTTTTGGTAGCAGGGATTAAAAGATTTGGCAAATAAGGTTTCTGTGAGAAAATTTTAGAAGCTGTCACAATCTGTCTTGGTTTGGGAAGACAGGTATCTGCCGGGGATAGCTGGAGTTTCCCTTGGAATGGAGAATGTAAACACCTCCTCTTTCCAAATTATGAAGAATTTGCAATTAGAGGCTTTCAGATAAAGATTTGGGAATAGGAATACCAATTCTTTACTAGGAATATGAAGAATATAGATGTAGCAGTAGGAAAAAAAACCCAAAAAACAAGCAAACAAAACAAACAGAAAATCTAAGAAACCCTGATAGAAATACAACCTGGCACCATGTTGGTCAGAATGTTGGAAGCAGTCCAAATATAAGCCCTCCTGGAGTGGCAGATGTGGTTCTGTTGGAGTAGAGATGGTCCTGTAGAAAGAGTCCAGTAATCGCAAGATGAGTTCAGTCTTCCTCCAGGAATCCAGTGGAAAACCAGGGTACCTGGTGTTCCTACATCTCAGTTTTTATCTAGGTAGGAACTGGTCAGCTCCCCCATTGGGTGGAGCAACTCACAATGGGATGATGTCATGTCATTGGTGAGCCTTAATGGCCCATTAACAGCGGATATCCCCCGAGGGAGGATGGGTCGTGGGACAGATAAGGAACATTGTTCCATCTGGTTGTAGCAGCTGGCCCATTAACAGAAAGGCAGCCGCCCCCTGCCCCCTGGACTTACAAGAGACAAAGAAAACACCTCCCCAACTGGTTTCAACAGATGGAATAGAATAAGTTTTTTTTTTGTTACATAACCCAAGACAGTCACTGTAACAGGCACAGCTAAATTCAGCCAGCTCCAGGATGGACAAGCTCTTAGTCAAAGCTGAAACAGTCCATGATGCTGTTGGTATTCTTTGATAACAAGTTCAAAAAAGAGTAAAAATTTCTGTGCACCACCAGCTGTGAGAGAGGAGTGAGAAGATATGAGAGAAATAACTCTGTAGACACAAATGTCAGTGAACAAGACAGAAGATGCTCCAGGCATCATAGTCTGTGGGTAGGAGAATGATGCATGTTATCTCCTTCAAGGATACACCCCTTCAGGGTGGAGCAGCTCTCCATCCTGCAGCCCAGACAGGACCCCATGCTGGAGTAGCTGCTCACAGGGAGTGCATGCAGGAGCAGATTTTCTGTCCTGTGGCTCTATGGGGAATGACACTGGAGCAGCCTATTCTTAGGAAGCTGTACCCCATGGAAATGACCTTTGCCAGAACAGTCCTTGTGGAATTACAGCCTCATGAGAAGGGCTCACATTGGTGAATTCCATGAAAAACTGTATCTTATGGGACAGAACTTATCCTAGAGTAACTAAAAAGGAGAGAGGGGAATAAAGAGATAATGGGTTATAAACTGGTTGCAATCCCCATTCCTCATTCACAGTTTAATGGAAGGAAGCAGAAGAGATGGGAATGAAGATGAGCTTAGGAAGAGGGGAAGGGTGGGAGGAAAGATTTGGGAGTTTGCTATTTCTCATTATCCTACTCTGGTTATTTGGCAGTAAATTACATTAATTTCCCCAAGTCAAATCTGCTTAGCCTGTGATTGTAATTTCTTTGTGATCACCCTGTCCTTATCTCAACCCAGAAATTTATGTAATATTTTCTCTCTGTATCATGTTGAGGAGGGTGAATGATAGAGTAATAAGTTTGGTGGGCATCTGGCAGCTTGCCAAGGTCAACCCACTACAGCTATGAATTAGTTCTAAATTTTAGGCTTACTGCTAAAGAAGATCATTAAAAAAACCCATAAGAACTTTTTACTGATAGCTAAAAAATTAATAGCAACCTTTTTTTCTGGAAACTGCTAGGCTACGAAAAACCCCATGACGTTATCCTTAAGCTTACATTGAAGGTATTCTTTCCAAATAAATAGCAGAAAAAATGACTTCTTACTACCCTTGTGAAGGCCACTTAATGAATAATTTAAGAGTTGTTAAAAGCAGAAACAAATCTTAACTTTTTATCTGTCAGTTGAGTGAAATAATTCAGATATTTTGTGAAACTGTTACTGCTGAAAAAACAAAGCATGACAGTTCACATGTCATGGCAATGGCTGCAATGATGACAATGTGGAAAATGGCGTGGAAGTTAGGATGAAAAATCTACTGTTCTGTATTACAATAAAAAATAGAACAATTCCAAATGTAGCACAAAAATCCTAAAAACAGTTTTAGCAGAACTGTTTTACAACATATTCTCTTTGGACCACCGTTTTTTTAAATACAGTCTCTGTCTTACTTTACACTGCTGACCAGTCTTGATCATTTATTCATGGTTATCTCTAGTTTTATATATTTTAATGATTACAAGATGTGCTACAAATCATAGCTACTTACTTTTATTCCTTCTTTCTCATTTTTTAAAATTATTTCTATTTTCTTTTCAATACACAATGAGGAATACCTCAGTCTGCAGTCTCTATACTTTCAGTGAAAATTCTTCACAAGATAGAAATTTCCTATATTTTTTTAATGTAGTCTTCTTTCTATTAGTCAGATAAGTCAAAAGCAGACAACCAGGAAATTTCAGGAAAAAAAAAAAGTAGCCTACAGATAAAAGACCAAAGTCCAAGTAAGGGAAATTTAGATGAGTAGTTTCATAAAGTACTTGGATAAAGGCCACACATAGTGAATATTTTAAAGAATGCATGTATTGAAGAATGAAATATCAGAAAAAAAAAGTGTTAAATGAATTGAGATCTTCAACTGAGATTGTTTTTCAGTCCTTTTGGAAGCCAGTGGAAAAATAACTTGCACATGAGCACAAGCACCCTAAAATAAACATGCATACAGTCTGAAAGGACTGATTTAGTTTACCTGGAAACACTGGGATCCTGTGTATTGAGTTGATATGGCAAGGTTTTGGTAGCAAGGGGATGCAGGGATGGACTCTGAAAAGCTACTAGAAGTTTCCCCGACATCCAATGGAGCCAATGCCAGACACCTCCCATACAGACCCACCTATGGCCGAGGCTGAGCCCATCAATGATGGTGGTAGTGCCTCTGGGATAACATAATTTAGAAGAGGGAAAAAATGTTTCATGCAATCAATTGCAGCCAGAGAAGAGAAGAGTGAGAATTTTGAGATGAACAACACTGCAGGCACCAAGATCAGTGTAGAAGGTGTGGGAGGACATGATCCAGGCACTGGAGAAGTAGTTTTTCTGCAGCCTGGTGAAGACCATAGTGAGGCAGCTGTGACCCTGCACCCATGAAGATCCAGAGAGCAGCAGAGATCCACTTGCAGCCCCTGGAGGATCCCATAAAAGAGCAGGTGGATGCCAAAAGGTGGAGACTGTGACCCTCTGGGAAACCCATGCTGGAGCAGGCTCCTGGCTGGACCTGTGATCCTGTGGAGAGAGGAGCACTGGAGCAGGTTTGCTGGCAGGATTTACAACTTCATGGAAGGCATCCATGCTGAAGCAGTTCATGAAAAATTGAAGTCCACGGCAAGGATTTGGAGGAAGTCATGGAAAATTGGCTCCCATGGGAGGGAGGCCACACTTGAGAAGGGGAAGAGTATGAGGAGGCATCTCCCTGAGCAGAAAGAAGTGGCAGAGACAGCATGTGCTGAACTGGCTGCAACCCACATTTACTGTGCAGCCAGGGGCAAGGAGGTAGAGAATTTTGTGAGTGAAGTTAAGCCCAGGAATAAGGTGGGCATTGGAAGTAGAAATGTTTTAAACATTTGATTTTCTCATTATCCTACTCTAATTTGCTTGGTAATACACAAAATTAACTCGTCAAGTCTGTTTCGCCTATGCTTGTAACTGGTGAGTGATCTCTCCCTGCACTTTTCTTGACCCATGAACTTTTTCTTTTATTTTTTTCTCCCCTGACCAGCTGAGGATGTGAGAAAGAGAACGGGTTTAGTAGGCATCTTGTGTCTAGCCAGGGCCAACCTACCACATCTTACAACACAATTATTTTAAGGTTGTCATAATGACAGGATTTTACCTGTGGTAAATTTTAAGGTCCAATACATGAAGACTTTGGAGGTTGAAACCCATTAGATATATTCTTACAAATTTGATTCCCGACAGACTCTTCAACAATGTATGTTTGTACCTGATCTGTAAGTACCTGATGCAGATTTTATCATTTAAATAGAAATGAAATCTGAGTAGCATATAAGTAGAAGTCTTATGAGGTGTTTCTTGTTTTACTTCCATCTACAACTCTTCACTATCAAGTGTTATTTTTTATTTTCCATAGATGATGCAGTTCTGCTTTCTTTATCTCCACTAGGCCTGCAAGAGTTTCCAATTTTTCGTCTAAGCTTAGATTCACTGAGAAATATAAGAAGACCACAGTTACTGTCCTTTAACTTTTCAAGAACCAGTCATGTGCATATATGCCTCTCTCAGCAATAAGGTGCAAATGAGTGTCTGGGGAAAAGATACATTAACTGAAGTAAACAGATATGTATTTTTATTTTGTCAAGGAATACATGCCCCTTCATACATAGAGATAAATTCATAACTTTACCATCTCCACAAATTCCAATATTTGCTTTTGCATGTTCTACAAGCATACAGATAATAGTGATATGATGCCTTTTAATATTTTAACTTCTATAGTCATATCTAATACTATATTCTCCCACCTTATGTTTCTGTGTTTAGTGTTGTTTATTCAACTAACATGGAGTAATTTCAACTTGAAAAAAATTAGTTTTCCATTTCATTTTATACTCTCATAGCAAAACTTGTTACTATTTTAGGATGTAAATTATATTTATCAGAATAAAATATTACCCAAATTACTTGATGGTGTTAGAATGTTAAAATCATTTAATTAAAAGCTATTTTGCATTATCTGGTACCTGGATCTTTTATTATTTCAGTTATATTTGGCAATTTTACATGTTTAATTTTTCTGTTTCTATCCTGTACCAAAAAACATTCCTCACAATTTTTATATAAAAATTGCTTTGAAGTTTTATAGGCAGAATGACTAACAAACCTAACTACCTGCAACCTGCTATTTTTTGAACACATATATAAATATATATGCTCCTTTTCCGGGCTAAGTAAAGGTGGCCCGTCCACCTTGGACAAATCCGGTAAATTAGTCCAAATTAGGTGGTAATTGACGCGTTATGAAAATTAAAGGATGAGTCCCGTCCCTACTTACTGTCCGCATCCTTCTGGCTTGTGATCCCTGGCTTGTGGCTGCCCTACGCCCCTAGCTCCCGCCAAAGTTTATTGAAAAAAAAAACATGTACAATGGATACAGTGACAAAGGTAATGTACAACATCATCGTTACAGTATAGTACAAATCCTTGATTTCCTAGCAAATATATGAACAATGTCCACTGATGAAATGAGTGCTATACAAGACAAGGATCGGGCAGTCTTTTCTTGATCCGATTTGGAGATTCCAAGAGTTTTTAACAGTTCAAAGTTCCCCTGGTAACATTTCCCTCGGGCTCCAAGGGGAAAGCCCATAAAAACAATGTCTTTCGTGTTGGTGATCTTTTGGGTTTCTTTTGTCAGGTGTTTGTACTTATCCACTTTCTCCGCAGCTGCCACCTCCAATGAGGTCTCGTCAGATTCGTATCGCACGGTCACATCCACGACGTACGCTCGGGTGTCCTTTACAAATATCAAGTCTGGTTTGTAAAGGTCCTTTTTGGAGTCCCTAATATGTGGTTCCTGAAACACTATCCAGTCTTTCCCCACCGCTTTCTCTGACAGCACTTGACAGATATAATTGTGCCTTTTTATTCTCGCGTCCTGGGTTATGGGGCAATTGCCTATGATATGTGCGCACGTCTCGACGGACGCGTCGCAGTGTCTGCACATTTTATTGTATTTATCCTGCCTACCCCTTGCTAAAAATTCCCTAGTTGGATATACATTGGCCCTAAGTTGTACAGCGGTGAGGAGTTTCCTGTGAGGTATGTTTCTATAATGTTGCAGCCAATTGTTACTAATTTGATCCCCTCTAAAGTTCACAATCCCTCGGCCCTGAGATACCAAATTGATCCATTTATCAAATTCTTTCTTTCTCCAATTACATGGCTTGGGAAATTTGATTTTCAGGGTCGGTGCTTCCCACTCAGAAGACACATCTGCATCTTATACAGGAGGTGGTTCTATCATCGGTTTAGTTTCCCAGATTGCGGGAGCCTTTTCTCTGTCACCTCCGGCTTGAATCCATACTTTTAGGTGCATCGTTTCCATTCTGTCCCTATTGAGGAATTGTTTCATGGTTTCATCAGAAGACTGAGCGATTCTGTGCAGTCTCCGAGCCTGTATGCTAGGAATCAGTCTTGCCAATTTAGTGATACCCAGACCTCCATCCCTCGTATTAGAGTAGAGGATGGCATCGCAGGTACATGGGGGCAGATGCAGCCATTCTTTAACTACATTCTGAATTTTCTGGTCTAGCGTCTCTAGGAAACTTACTTTCAGGTCCGAATGGTCAGCCAGGTATGTCAGTCGGGGGATAGTGTACGTTTTGAGGAGTTCTGTCTTTTGTAAAGGTTTAAGTGGGACTTTGTCAATTCGTTCGAGCCAGGACTCAAGTTTTGTAGAGAGGTCTGATTTTGCTATCCCAGTCCAGGGGTCTATCTGTAGGCCCAAATATTTCTCAGACTCACCGGGAAGGATCATGTTCAGGGGAGTGCCGTTCACAGTCCAAGCATCGCAGTCGTTGACCATGTACGAGTCCTTTGTCGGCTTGATGTAGAAGCCGTGGCACTTTTCTCCCTGCATCTTGAGGCCGGTGAGATCGCAGAAAGCCTCAAGTATCGTGATGTTTTTCTTCATGCCCTCCCAGGAGTCACTCAGTAAGACCAGATCGTCAGCAAACGCCATCGCTGTGATGCAATTCGTGCCCCGGTGGTGCTCTTTGCCGTTGATCTCCAACTCGCACAGAAGGGGGTCCATAGCCAGATTAAACAGGAAGGGAGACATCGGGTCGCTCTGCTTCACTCCGACTCGAATCTGGATGCGGTCTGTTTGTGCCTTTTTCGTGGTGATATATGTATGAATATTGTCATACATATTACTCACCAGGCTGATGATGTGGGGATCTACTCCCCTTTGCTGTAGACCATGTAGAATGTGCTGGTGGCTTACGGTGTCAAAGGCCTTTGCGATGTCGATGAAAACGACACCCAGAGACCTGTGTTTCCTTTTCGCCGACCAAATTATGGATTGCAGGAGTTGCAGGTTTTCTGAGCAACCGGCCGCTTGGATAAAGCCTTTTTGTCTTGGGTTAAGGGGGCACGCCTTGGACAGCCTGGCTGTTAAAATCCTGGAAAATAATCGGAGCAGGGTGGAGCCGATGGTGATCGGTCTCCAGTTGTTAACATCTTTAAGACGTTCTGGTTTTGTTGATTTGGGAATTAAAACAGTCTTACAGTCCCTCACCTCATCCGGGATTTTACCTGCGGTTAGCCATAAATTGAAAATTTCTGTAACCCTGGAATATTTGGGATCCATCTTCTGAATGTCGCTAAGACTAATCCCGTCTGGACCGGGAGCCGAGCCTTTACTCATTTCTTGTATGTTCTTCCCGACCTCTTTTGCTGTAATTAAATCTTTAAAAGCATTATTGTCAGCTTCTCCAGTAATTTTAAAGTCCCCAAGGTTGCTGAACTTGCCTGGCATTTCCCATCTAGCCTTAAAAACAGAATAGAGTTCGTTGGGAGGGATATCACAGGTCAAACATTCAATGTTATCCAAAATAATTTTGGCTAATTTCCCCCTATCAAGGTGAAAAAGATGCTGGAATCGAAGAAAAGTACCTCTTTTAATGGCTCTCTTTATATAAAAATTGCTTTGAAGTTTTATAGGCAGAATGACTAACAAACCTAACTACCTGCAACCTGCTACTTATCAGCATCTCAATATACACTAAACCAGCAAATTAAAAATATACAAAGCTTTTCCACTACCAGATAATTATTAAACATTCAAGATTTCATATACTACTATATAAAGAAACTAAAGCAGAGTTGAATACTCTTCTTATTGAGCATTTCCTTGTTTATACTTATAAAAAATCCCCTGTGAGGAGCTGAGAAAATGCCTGTATTAAATTTTAATGAATATTATCTGTGACCTTTTTTACCCAGTTTTATATTTCTGCCTGTCTGAAAGCATAAAATTAAGTGAAAGGAAGCATCATATGTATTTAAATCAAGAAAAGCAAAAACAATCAACAAAGTAGAAGAAAAGTGTGAAGTGATGGGCCATGTAGCTTGTGGCTATGAAAAGAATTCTTATATTTCCCATCCTCTAAAATGTGAGATCAAAACTTATCAGTCTCTTGAAAGGCTGAGCTGCTAGAGAAAAACTGAGCACACTGTAAATCAGCCTGGGTTGTTTTCCCAGCAGCAAATCTAAGACCTGAAAGAATTATGAATAAAAAAATTTAAGGTTAACTAAAAAAAAAAGTCTTGGATGATTTTTTTAAAACAATTAATATTTTCAACTTCTTTACTAGATATTACCATTTTAAGAGTTTTTTATAGGGTAGGGGAGAAGTCTGAAACAAGAGAAGACGCTATGAAGGAATAAAAGGAGAGTAGAAGAGAGAGACGAGTTACTTAATAACTTTCTACCATAGTGTCACCCAAAGATATAAATCCTCTTTGAAATTCATCTCATTTGAGCATCCTGAGACATTTATATTAACCCTACCAGAATGAAGACTAGATACACAACTTCAGTTTTAAGAAAACTTGATTAAGGACTTTTTCTAGGAATAAGGACATTTACTATGACATAGTTGAGAGAATATCAGTGACAGAACATCCTTGGATATGATAATGAAATTCTAAATTAGAGTGGAGAAGCAATATGCAAGATATAGAAACCACAAAAACTGCCAAAACCACAAGTCCCACCCCCTCCCCCCCAAAAAAAACCAAACAAAAAACCAGGCACAGAATTATTAATAGCTCACTTTGATGAAAACATGCAATTTTGTCTAAATTTAATTGCACATTTTCTAGATAAACAGAATTAGAACTCTATTCTGTATTTTCTATATAAATTGTTGTTCATTTTATTTAAGTTTTTAGATTACAACTGTTCTCTTTAGTGGCACAACCGCTCTTTGCAACTCACCCAGGATTCTCTGATTGGCTCTCATCATCCATATAAGGAAAATCTTTGAGGTCAGGACTGCAATCTTTGCCACATCTGCATCATGGGGTTCTGAAATCTGGTGGGATTGCTCCTTCAAGAAAGAATTGGGATAATACTTTTAAGGCAGTTTATTAAAAAACAGACAAACAAGCAGGTTTATAAGAGGCTTTTAACAGGAATTACATGCCATTGATGCTCAAGAAAGGTTCTCAGTTTGTGGTACTTAGTTAAATGCATAGCTTGTCTTTTACCCCTTATACATATTTAGAGAATTATGGAAATGAAGCTGTACAACAATTTATGTATTTAATGAGTTATGTGACAAAAACTCATTGTGATCCAGTAGATATTGGCTGTTATTATTCAATTAAGAAAGGGATTTTCATCGGCTTTATTTGATTTTCCCATTACTTGACTTAACAGTTTCTCAAATTGACTAGATGTCTGTGGCTAGTTTGATTAACTTTTTTAATCTTTTTGTGGCACCACAATTTTGTATAGGAAGGAAAGAAAAGGAAAGAAAAGGGAAGGGAAGGGAAGGGAAGGGAAGGGAAGGGAAGGGAAGGGAAGGGAAGGGAAGGGAAGGGAAGGGAAGGGAAGGGAAGGGAAGGGAAGGGAAGGGAAGGGAAGGGAAGGGAAGGGAAGGCGAACCTCATGTTCATTAATGTCTTTCCAAACTTTAAAAAAAAAAAAAAAAGTCTGATAATAGTTTAAAGATTGTGTTAAAGCATTATCTGAACCTGTAGAAATGCAGCCAACACTTGGTTCTAGTGAATATACAGAAATGTGTTTCAGTATTCCTTGGTTGTCTGGAACTGCTGAGGGAGAAATGATGCTTTTAATTCCATCTTCTGATGATGCATAACAGTGTTTAGAAATTTTGATATGCTATCCTTGGACATTTTTTCACACTCTATTAAAATAAGCTTATTTTTGCTTTTGGGAACAGACTGGTAGAAATGAAGCAAGTACTTTTGTGGAGGAAAAAATAGTGGAGAAGGATGGGGAAACAAGAAGCAACATAGGATGGGTCATGATATAATAAAAGGACATCTCAGATATACAGTATCACTGGCCTAAAGAAAGGAGAAGTGCATACACTTGATGAGAAAAGAAATCATTTTTGGTCTCCACTATTTCTTTTCCTGGTAGAAAATTTAAATGGAAACATAGAAGTAAAAATTTCAGCTTTAAAAATAAAAAATCATATTCCTTAACAATAACTACATAGTGTTAATTACAAACCAAACATTTTCCACCTGCTAAGATTTTTACTCAGTGGAAAATATCTATTACTCCATTACATCCTCTGAAAACATCTGACTTTAATTGGGAAATTCTTTTCACTAATGCTTTGCAGGAAATGTTAACATATGCATTTCCCCCAAAGATTAAATATCAGTCTATTTTATGAATGTACTAAAGTATTCAGAACCAGTGATTTCCAGAAAACAGAAGTTATTTGATGGAGACAAAAAAGGCACAATTTTTATTCCATAAAAGTCAATGGAAATTCAATTCCTTCAGTAATTTCAAAGATAATTTCTGTCTTACACATCCTTTTACTGCATATCCAGGTATTCCTCCACCACCTAAAATATCTTAATCTCTTTTATTAAGGATAATTTCAAACTGGATTTTATAATTAAAAATGTCTTACTTTCATTCTGTGTATATGTTCACTTTAATTTTGTTTCTCTTGTTAATTACTCAGATTTTCCAGATATGCAAAAGGCATGAATGTTTGTCATTGGAGTATATTTAGACTCCAAAGACTGGACCTGCATTTTAAGTAAATGGTGGGTTAACTTTGGCTGGTGGCTTTCTCACTCCTCCGCATCAGCAGGGCAGTGGAGAAAATAAGACGGAAAATTTGTGGGCTGAGATAAAGGCAGTTTTAGCAAAGAAAGCAAAGGTTGTGCAGAGAAGCAAAACAACATGATTTTTGCTCTATTTACCATCACCAGGTAGCATCCAGTGACTTCTGGGCAAGTAGAGTTTCAGAACATGCAGCAGTTGCTTTGGACAGTGTCACCTCAACAAAAAACATCATTCCCCTTCCTCGTCTTTCCCCTCAGCTTTTATTGCTGGGCACAAAGTCATATGAGACATCCCTTTAGACAGTCTGTGTTATCTGTCCCAGCTGTGTCTCCTCCCAAACTCTTGCCTGGACCCAGCCTTGTGGCTATTGTGTGGGAGTTCAGCAAAGATAGCCTTGATAATGTAGGAGTATCGCTCAGCAACAGTCAAAATATTATCAACAATCTTCCAACTACAAGTAAAAGCAAAGTGCTACATGGATGCTCTGGGGAAAGTTAACTCCATCCCAGCCAAATCCAATACAATCTCTAGCCCTTGTTCCATACCATTTGGAAAATGCTCTGGTCACACATAATCTGACACATTTACATAACTTCTGACCATTAAATTGTATGTTTCTTATTCCTGAAATCTTTTTTTACCAACTCTTATAAATTATACTACATCCTTAAACCATCTTTATGATTTATAGATTCTGATTAACTACCCTGTGCCTTAATAGAGAGAGCTAATTTGCCCACTCTCTGGGTCTCTGTCACTCCACAAAATGTCCAGAAGAACAGACTCTGATCTGGGACTCCTGCATCATGGTGGTTGTTCAGGACAACAGAAACAATATGTTTAATTGCTGAATGCCAACACCAGCTTGATTTTAGTCATCACTTCACTCACCCAATTCATTGTGAGGCTCACTCTTTATCAGTTCAGGTAGTCTCTGCTACATTACTTTCTATGACATGCAACTCACATCAATGGTTATTTCTTCCCAAGGAAGAAAATTCTTGTTGGGAGGAAAAAAAAAAAAAAAAAAAAAAAAAAAAAAAAAAAAAAAAAAAAAAAAAAAAAAAGAATACAGGCACTGGATCTCCTCATCCTTCTGCACTGTTTACCAGGTACACCCATGTCCTTGAGTGAAGACAATCTCACAGCTGCTTGCCTTTTCTCAAGCGACAAATAATCCACACTGCCTTTCCCAGGCTGTCACTATCAGAGCTTTATCTTCTCCCAGACTCTGTAGGCACTCATTTTGGGCAGGACTAGGAGAGTTGGTAGTTCTTCTGGTGTTAACAAACCAAGTACCCTCAGGAAAGAGTACTTCAAGGACCCAAACGGTCCAAATGGACTTTCAGTGCAGGCACCAGTAATACAGACATCAAAACAATTGCCTACTTTGCCTGCTCTCTCTATTTGAAATATTCACTCTTAGCACAGTGGGTGTTTCAAATGACTTTTCCATGAGCCACAAATGTATGGTCTATTACTTCACCATCTTAAAGTAGATGAACATATATTTTGGACTCTTGGGTCTGAAAACACATGGAATTCACAGTCCCAGATCTGGCACCTACTTCCTTTGTACCACAAATGGAGAGTGTCCAGTGTTTAACGGTAGAATATTTACAGCCAGGGCATGAAATGAGAAGACATTAAGTCCCATGACTGGTATTAAGGAAAATTCTGAAAATTGTCATATGGGGATGTGAACAAGTATATCAATAGTCATCATTCTGAATAGAATTTATAATACATACCATGAATATTCAAATTTAAAATTAAACTAAGGAAGTTGTTAAAATCACATTATATGCTAACGACAGACTTATGAAAATGAACAATACTAAAACATCAGATCAGTGCAACTTCAACAATTTGAAATATGGCTACAACAGGAATAAATCATGTTCCTTTGTGTACAGAATGTAAAAAACCATTCTTTACAGCTGCTTATTTAAATTTTGTGAAGTCAAGATGAGCTATATAAAGCATATTTAGAATCACACCAGTATAGGAATCTAAGATGTCTAACCACAATTTTGGCTCTCCTACAACTTCGGGTTTAACAATATAAGTAAGTATTCAGATGCTCACATATTTTTGCTGCTTTCATTCATAATGAAGCACCAATTATTCTAGATAGAAGCATGTTTTGATTTTCCAAGAGTTTACAAATTACTAATGACATTTTTCTATCACAAATTCTTTTCACTGGGGTGTCAAAATTTCATCATTGAGGCATTCTATACTAGTAAACCTGAAAGGTCACATAGAACTCAGCCACAGTCTCATAAATCAGTCACTCACATTGGTACCCCAGATCTGGTTTCTATAAAAAGTGAGTGTAGGTTTACTTATATCATTCATCTGCAATATCTTGTGTAATTCCACAGAGCAATTCAGTAGTACTGGGGTGATATAATCATCTCTACTGGAAATCAGTGAGTGCTACCATCATGAAGGAAGACCAGAGGGCACAAGAGTAGTAAGCAACAAATACTTACAAAGTATTTTTAATCTAATTTCAATTTTGTTTCCACTTTGGAATTTTAATGCTACCTGAACAGATGCAAGAATCTACAAGGATACGCACCTACATTTCATTCAGTTGGCTACACTTTTCACATTTAGGAGGCAAAAGTTGGTACATTTACTATGTTATTCTTCCCATCATAGACCAAATGTTTAAAGTGAGATCTCATGCATTTGAAAGTGCTGCCTTCTTTTCTGTGCAATGAGAACACTGACATTTAATGCAGAAGATAGACTTTAAGCAAAATAAGTCCTGTTCTAAGAAACTGAATCCATTATTTGCAATCTTCTAACCAGATATTCTGTTAATAGGATGGAATTTTTTGCATGCTTCTATTTTAATCGAGGTATCTAAAGTGATGGGTTGAATGATATTTTTGACTGGGTAAGCACAATCCCATAAACAATTGTGCTATGTCTAGATGTTAGATTTTCATAGGATCATAGAATATGATGAATTGGAAAGTGCCCATCAAGACCATCGAAGTCCAACTCCTGGCCAAGCACAGGACACCCCAAAAGTCACAACATGTGCCCTAGAGCATTATCCAAATGCTTCTTGAGCTCTGTCAGGCTTGGTGCTGTCATAGCCTCCCTGGGGACTCTGTTGCACGGTGCCCAACCACCATGTAGGTGAAGAACCTTTTCCTAGCATATAGCTTCCATACATACAGAGTTTACTATCTTGTATAATAGCTCTTATTGTCATCTGTAGATAACAAAATACTTCACAAGGGTGACAAAAATTGACCACTTTAGATGAAATAAAATTATGTGGAGGAAATCATTTTTAAAAAGCAATGAAAATTGAGGCAAGAAAATGGAGTTTGGGAAGTAGATTTCCTAGAATTGTCTCTAACTGTCAGTTCCTGTAGGTGTTTCCTTTCAATGTGACTAGGGGGAGCCTCTGACAGCATTATGTTAACAGTAGAATCAAATTATTCCATCCATATACAAAGGGATATAGATATATACAAAAAGGAGAGATATAAATATGTAATTTATAATTACATTAAATTGTAGGAAAAGAAGCTCCACAAGACATTACAGGTTTCAAAGGACAAGGAAGACCTTTTGTGACATATTTCTAGTATGGAAACTGAGCCACTAGCAATCTATCTCAGCAAAATCCTAAAATGGAACTTGTATCTTTGGTTTCTATTTTTTTTTCCTGATTTTGTTTTGTTTTGTTCTATTTTGTTTTGTTTTGTGTGAGTTTTAATGAACAGATACAAATTCACTCTATCTATGATTCAAGCAGAGAAATAAATAAAGCTGATGAATCTCGAGACGAAAATCTCTGCTGAGATTTTTTTTGTCAGATGGGTTTTAAATTCTTTCCATACACTAGTTTGTTTGTGACACTGCTTGCTTTAAGGGGAAATAAGACTGTATGTTTAGGTCCTGAATCTGAGATAATATGTGAGGGGGTAGGGGCATAAAACAAGAAAGAAGAACATCAGGTGTAGAAGGCTTACATGAATGTCAGCTTGTGATGTGGGGGGAGATCTTTGTCTAGGCTTGTTCTGAGAAATTAGAGATATACATGTGCTTATCCATTATGGTACATGCAGAAGTGAAAGTGAAATTTGTGCAGTCAAAGGCTATTGTTTTTAGAAGAGTCAGAAAGATGAGGAATTTATTTATGAAATTTTTGAATCACAGAATCACAGAAAAGAGGAATTTGGAAGGATCTCTGGAAATATCTAGTTCAATCTTCTGTACATGGCAAGATCAACTAGATTAGCTTGCACAAGACTTTGAAATGTTTGTGAGGTAGATCATTTTACCGTATTTGCAATTGTCTACAATAAAATTTCTTTCTAATTGTTTTGGTCAATCTCTGTTTTGTCAGAATATGCTTTGTAGTCATGAATAACTGACTTAATTTTCTGTTGTTTAGTGATACTACCATATTATTATTTTTTATTGTCATTTATATCGTCATTATGTCTGGAAGAACATTTACTTTCTGGAAATGTGAATAAGAAAGAAGGCAATTTTTTTATTCAATAATAATTTTAAAATTAATTCTGTGTGTGACTTAATTGGAAAGATGCTACAATCTGTTTTATTTACTCATAAATGACTAATTAACGAATCACTGGAACATTACTCTTGAATTTCTTTTCTTTATGTGTTTATGTGTGTCTTGTGATTAGTTTATAATCCAGAAATCTGTCAGTTTTGTCTAACAGAATCAGAATTTATACAAGGATCAGGCAGATGCTTGAATGAAGCTGCTCCACAAGGACACACAAGCCAGGAGCCAAGGGAAAGACATCCAAAGCCAATTCCCCTCTCTCTCTGACCTGGGTGTGGTCTACCACAGCCACAGAAAGGCGAGGTAATGAGTCAGGAGTGGTAACCACCCACAAAGGCCATCCAGTACATGAGAGGAGCCAGAGCTTGGCTGAGCAGAGTCAAACCTGTGATGCAGCTCAGGGATGTGCATTCCTGATGAGGTTGCTCAGGGTAGCAAAGGCCTAGCAGTGCCCCCTGGCCCCGCACTTACAAATGCTGTAAATAAAAATAATTTAGCAATACCTGTAAAAAATAAATTCAGTACTAGGACGAAAACAACCAACCAAAAAAACAAACAAACAAAACCCCACCTAAAAACCAAACCAACAACTTCCATTATATTTGTGTAGGCAAATAAATTTCTGGGTTTGTGTAACTGTCAATACCTGTAAAATTGCCCAAAAATGTGCAAAAGTGAAGCAGTTAAATGCAAATGCTCCTCTTCATTGGTATATTATTTAAGCCAAAGCCTTTTTTATTTTTTTTCATAGCTGTAAATGCACCTAAATGCATTCAAATTTAAATTTTCCCTCATATTACTAAGGAAAAAAAGCCAGGATTTATGCATCATTTATAAACAATCTCATGATGCATTCAAATAGTGTACTGATAAGCAGCAAGAAAACATCTTGGAAAGGTAGCTAAGTGGCTAGACAGATGGATTATGAGTTCAAAAAGTATCTGAAATGCTAAAAGGAAGCTTGACCTTGACAAAAATGAAGAAAAAATATGAATAACACTGCTCATATATCATATACATGTACACTGCTAAACATGATTCTAGAAAGGTATCGCCTGCTGTTTAATGAAGGATATTATAGACACAACTAGGATTGCATAAGTTTGGACCAAGGATCTCAAATTACAGCACATGTACTACTGGGAAAAGCAAAACTTGAAAGTCCTGTACAACTGAGAGCTGCTCTTACTCTTAAATACCTGATATCACTGCTTGCAACTGTTCTGCAGTGACAGATGCTGCTGATGGCTGTACTTGAATTTTGCAGATGACAAGTTCAATATATTATTTTTATCTGACTTTAACAAAACATTCTATAGAAAAATGGTAGAACTTTGTCTTATTTCACATAAATAAAACACTATCATTTCTTTTGCCATTTCTGAAGTAATGTCATTTATGAAGGGCATCTGTATATAAATATTAGATACTCATGCTTATATTATTCTTGCACTTTTCTTCTGTGCATAAAGATATCTGTCAACATAAAGGAGTGCCTTATACAAAAGATGTGAAAAATACTTAGTAATGCATTACATAGACTGTATTTAATTTTTTGCTATATGTGGCTCATTATATTTTCCTGTTTCCTAACCTGTCGTAAAAGATCAGATCTGAAAGGCTTGTGTGGCTGAAAGCAGGGGGTGTTGTTATTTTCACAGAATTTCAGCCGTTGGTCTAGTAAAATGTGGACTCTTCAAACTCTTAGTTGCTATACCCTTGAACCATCACAGTTATAACCACAGAAGGACATGAAAAAGACATTAAAATTAAGGTATTTTATTTCATCTGGAAAATCATGTTTCTCATCTTTTAAACTCTAGCATGGAGCTGTAGACTAAATTTAACCTTTCTGTTTTGTAATAGCTTCCTTCGTGCAGTATCATACGCATTAAACTTTCTTTTTCAAGAGTGGAAAGGCTTATTAATTTTTAAAAGAGCTTTCTCCCTCTGAAAATTCTCATGTCTCCTTCCAGTTCCACAGATCTATCAGCACTGCTGATTGTGACAGTGCTGGTGATGCCATTCCCATCACAAATGCTGGCTCTAACAGATGACAAAAGCAGCAACGTTTTTGCTCTGTCACTGCAGCAGCAGCAGCAGCAGCAGCAGCTTATTTCTCCATCTGTGAGGAAGGTTTATTATATATTTAAAGCATATATTCACTGTCCTGTGAAGAACTTTCATAAATTTGGCTCTGACAGTTCTATTCCAGTTCTTATCATCTACACCAAAGAGACTTTATTTGGGTGTGCTGAACATCTTTATAATTTCAGTATCTGATATACTGACGATATTTGGAAGATCTCTATCACGTAGAAGCTTCCAGGAATTGATAACATATAAATAATTCTGCAGTATTTTGTTAAATGTGTAAACAAGCTTAAAATAAAAATATTTTCATATAGACAGAATTTTAATGGTTGTGCATATCTATTATATATTTATATTTATATATTTTTATATTTTTATATATATATTTATATATCTGATATATATATCAGATATATAAAGGCTAAGAATATTCTTATATAATATAATTTATATATTAATATTTTATTTATATTTTTATATTATATAAATTTATATAAATTTATATTACAGGTAGGCACTGTAGTTTTTAAAATGGATAATATGTGACCTCACATTTAAAGTAGCTGGTCAATGTTTTTTTTTCTGGTCAGAAGACTGCATACAGTGGGAGTTCTAGAAATAGCGTCTTCTACAAATAGAGGCATCTGCAAAAAGCCATAATTAGTGGTCTTTCCATTTGTTTGCAAAATTTTTTTCTAAACATATTTAGGCAAGTATGCAGAAACTACTGAAATTACACATCATTTCCCTTTGAAGATTCAGGATCTGTTGGGCTGGTAAGCTTTTTACTTTTAAATTTGGATAACAGCCTATGTTTTAGAAATCAAAAAGGAAATAATATGGAGTGATTCTGTTTTAAAGGCAGGTAAATATTAGGATACAGGATGGGGCTCTGCTCTCCTGGAGACGGCTGAACACCTGCCTGTCTGTGGGAAGCAGTGAATTAATTTCTTACTCTGCCTTGTTTGTGGGTGCTCCTTTTCCATAATAAAGTGTTTTTATCTCAACCCACGAGTTTTCCAGCTTTTACCCTTCCAGTTCTTTCCCCCATCCTGCTGGTGGGTGAATAAGTGAGCAGCTCTGTGAGGCTTGGCTGCTGGCTGTGGTTCAGCCACGACAGGGAGGTGAACAAAACATTAATGAACTACACAGGACATCAGGGCTGTTACAGTGATTGGGGTGGCTGGACCCTTTTGCTTTCAGTTTTTTGTTACTTCGGATCACAACTAAAAGCTACACCATGATTTTGGTGAAACATTTACTTCAGCTGAATTTGTCCCTGAGAACCTTAGGAAAGAACTGAAATTGATGTGAAAATGTGTTTTTCCTAGGAAGACATTTGGCATTTTTCTGAGGAACTACCGGATATTATGGAGCAGTACTTAATATACAGCTTGCTTTTATACATCAAATAAAAAGCACATACATTTCTATTGCAGGAGAAAATATTCACTCAGAAAGTCTAGGTGTATATTTTCCTAGAGCTTTGATGTAAAGTAATGGGAGGTAAAGAGAAGAACATCCAAGTTCATAATTTTCATGCAAGTTTATTAACTCTGAGGCTGTTGCTTGAAGAGAGATGGGAGAGATCAATTTCTGTCTCTGTGTTTAAAGTGAGTTACAGCACAGTAAACAGCTTGAATCCTCGGGTCAAGGAGAGTAATCCTAGGAAGCATCTTAATACAAGCCTATTGGCTCAGGAACCTGCTTGGTTGAGAGATTCCTTATTTCCAGATTCAGAACCCATCTTGTAGCTTTCTGTTTTTTTGACTCAGATGTTGTGTTTTCTGTGCACTGGCAGCACTCAGCTCAGGCTTTTCCCTGGGTAGGCAGAAATTCACATCTTGAAAAGGAATTCATATCTTGAAAATATCACTGAGCACAGGTAAACAATCCCTGCAGAAATGCTTCTGACATCTACTACATGAAAATGCAAAATACCATCTACAGTATGTTTTCAAATCAGATCCTGGAATAGCTGCCTAAACTTCAGCCCAAAATTCTAGACTGAAGTGGAAGTTCTGCAACAGTTTATTTTCACTGATACTTTACCAGCTGCTTATTCAGCATGCTGACTGTTTTTGACCCTACTCTGAGACACATAAATCTTCCCTAGTTCTGTCCAGGGAACACAGACCCCTGATTCACTGCCAGATACAGCAGCAGCCATGCATAAAATTCTTTCCCCTTTGGGAGTCATGCATTTAAAAGTAGCATGGCTGTGCCTGTTACTGGATATACCTTTTGGTTGGATAGAACTGTGGGAGGCAGGAAATGAATTGTAGGGAAGTTCATTCTGACAGTTCATTCAAGCTAGATTTTTTTTTTTTTTTCGGGTCATAGACCTTGAAGAAAAGCCAAAAGAGAACCACTATGACTCAACTGATATTCTTTTTTTAGGATGCTACTTTGTTTTGGGGGTTAGCAATTCTGTCTAATCCTTCACTGTATTAATGGTCTGTTGGCTTGGTTCTGGCATCTGTTATGGCATGTAAGTAGTTGTTAAGTTTGGGAGTTTCCTTTGTGACTGTTTCTTTATGGGGGGTTTGCATGAAGTGTTCTTAGTTTTTGTTTATTCTAGCTCTTTAGTGGCTGATCCTTTTCTATAGGCTATAGGGGAATTGACATGCTGTGGTGTAATTCCTAGAATCATAGATATGGGCAACAGAAGGCAACACAGAGAAGGATGAATCCCTTGACTGGAGTGCAGCTGTTGATGGTTCTCCTATTCATAAGAGACCAGTAAGGAAGAAGGGGTGGAGGTGTTGCTTTCTACATCAAGAACTGGATTGAGTGTGAAGAGTTGTCTCTGAAAAGCAGCCATAAGAAAGTAGAAAGATTGTGGGTAAGAATCAGAGTCCAAGGCAACAAAAGGAACCTATTGGTCTGTGTCTGCTACAAGCCTCCCTTGATCAGGCAGCATGATGTTCACAGGGTCTTGTCCTCCTGGGGGGCTTCAACCAACCCAGCTTCTCCTGGGAAAGTAGCACAACAACCTATAGGAGATTCTTGTAATGCATGGAGGATAACTTCCTGACCTGGGTAATAGACAGCCCTGCTCAGAGAGGTGAGTTACTGGACCTGATGGTTATCAATGCAAATGAGCTCATCATCGGTGGCATCAAAACCAAAGACAGCCTGGGCTGCAGTGATTGTGCACTGTTGGAAATTGCAGTCCTGAGGGATATGGGCCAGCTGAAGAAAAAAGTACTCTGAATTTTAAGAAAGCAATATTTCAGCTCTTCAAAAGAATTAGTCAGTAGGACCATCTGGGAAAGTGTCCTCAGGGAAAAGGGAGAAGAATGGAGTTTGTGGATCTTTTCACAGAGCAGGAGAGCTCTTGGTCACCAGGGGAAGAAAGAATTCAGTAAAGGAAGGCAAGAGCTCAGTTTGGCTGAGTAGGGAACTGCTGACCAAACTAAAGGACAAGAAGTGAATGCACGGGAAGAAGGGACAAGTGCTGCTGACACACCTGAGGGATGGAATACCATCTAGAGGGACCTAGACAGTCTTGAAAGCTAACAAGATTCAACAGGGCCAAGTGCAAGGTCCTGCACACAGGTCAGGACAACCTAGACATGAGTACAGACTGGGAGAAGACTGAGGAGAAGGACTTGATGGTTCTGATGAATGAAAAACTGTTTATGAGCCAGTGTGCACTTGCAGCCCTGAAGGCTAACCATATACTTGCTTGCATCAAAAACAAATAGCTAGCAGATTGAGGGAGGTGATTCTCCATCTCTACTCTGTCCTTGTGAAACCCCACCTGGAGCACTGATTCCAGGTCTGAGGACCTCAACACATGCAGGACATAGGGAGCAAGTCAAGAGAAGGGTCACAAAGATAGTGAGAGGGCTGGAGCACCTATAAGGAGAGGCCAAGAGAGCTGGGATTGTTCAGCCTGGAGAAGGCTCCAGGAAGACCTCACTGAAACATTTCAGTACTTAAGGGAGCTTATAAGACAGGTGGGGACAGACTTCTTACAAAAGCATGTTACAACAGAAGGGTAAAACTAAACTAAAACCACGCTAGATTTAGACTAGCTAAGAGGGTGGTGAAACACTGGAGCAGGTTGCCCAGAGAAATGGTAGATGCCTTATCCTTGGAAACATCCAAGGTCAGGTCAGATGGAGCAACCTGACTTGAGTTGAAGATGTTTGGGCTTTTTGAAAGGAGGATTGGAGTAGATGATGCCTGAAGGTCCCTTTCAACATAAGGGATCAAACCATTCTATGATTCTAAGGCAAGGAGCTGTTTAAAAATAAAAATGAAGCCATTTTTTAACATCAAAAGACAAAGGAATTTTTCAAGTCTGGATATTACCATTTTGGTCTTTCAGACTGATTTAGGAGGGAAATCTTCTAATCAACACCACTAAAGTTCTTTACTGGTGGCATTAGGGTCTTTAGCTCTTTGCCAACACATAGAATTAAAAAGGTTGATAACTGCTGAAGTTACTGCTATACAGAGATATCAATAGCCCCAAATCTGACAGATTAGGTTTACCTTACTCTGTGGAAAATAGACTGAAAAAGAAATATTGCTGAGCTAGAGATAGAACTTTTTTGCTTATGCTGTTGAAATGTAGGAAGAGACAATGAATGAACTAAAAATTTGAAAAGCACAGATCTAAGTCACTATTCTATTTTGTAGTGGATATTAAAAATACCATCTTGTGCTGAATTCTCTGGTTGTAAAACAATGAAACATACATATCCTTCAGAGCGTAGTATGCCCTGTAAGGGACAAGACCTGAACATTACTTCAGGACTGAAGAGAGAGATTGAAAAATATTAAAGAGATAAATAGAACTTCTGCTTCAGTCTTCAAAAAATACAAATAGGAGGATCAGCTTTATTAAAAAAGGAGGATAATGGACATTTCCAGAGCTGCTATTTGACCAAAGGATAAAAGAAGAGAGGTGCTGTCATTAAATATAAAATTTGGATTAAATTCCTAGCAGGCTGACTTACTTTCATTTTCAGAAAAACATTAAAGTAATCCAAAAGAACCGGAGTAATGTAATTGGCTTGAAAATATGATTGATATAGCTCTTTGAACTCAAGAGCTGGCAAGAAGGGAAGAGAAGGCTGTTGCCAGAAAATGAATTCAGTTCACTGGTAGTTCCAATAAAGGCTAAGGACTAAAATATTAATATAAAGACCTTGATAATTAAAAAGAAAAATGTGATGTTTCACTAATCAATGGGAAACAAAGAATGTCATAAAAAACAAAGGATATCAGTAGGTATCTAGCTCATATAGAATATTATCTAGAGTGTTTCAATTTCTCACCAGGGCTCAAAGTTATTCAATATCTGTTATAAATGTGTCTTCTCTAAAATAAAAATACCCATATCTGGCCTCCTCCTTAATGCTGCAGTTTAATATTATAAAATACTTTTATAGTACTGGCCAAAACCAGGGCTTTTTGGTTGTATGCCAGCAATGCCATAACCTTGGAAATCAATTTGAAATATCTAGTTAACTTTGCTTGACAAAAATCTGCTGTGCATCTGTAATAGTCTCTCTCTACATCCATTCAGACGCAGTGGTGGCCTGATGCTGCACTTATAAAACATGCAGATCTTTCTTAATGACACTCCAGAAACAGATCCTTACATGAATTTAAGAAGAAAACTCCCGCTCCCCTTAATTCTCTCTGTCATTAATATTCTTTATAAACATGAAGGAAATTATAAAGGAAAAAATATGTTTCTCAATGTATTTCCCATAGACTGTTGCATTTCTAAAAGAATTCCATATGAAGGTTAAAGACCAATTGAAAAAGTTATCACTGCTTTAATGGACGTGATACTGACTTCTAAAGTGTTCTTGTCACAGCGAATTCTCAAAAAGCTGTTAGTGTCGGTATATCCACTTTTCATCATATGTCTTGAAAAGGACATCGTTTTTTCACCAGTAACTTGAAAGCCTGTTTTTCATCTGGCTCTGAGTTTGGTAAGCTCTGGTTATTAGATTGATAGCTGTTGTCCTAAAAGATAACACTTACTGAGCTGACTGATTGCCAAACAGGGACAAAAGAAAACACAAAACAAACAAAAAAACCCTACCACAGAGGCCAACAGAAAAATTCCCCTACTAATGTAGATGTCATCAAATGCTTCATATGACCTGAACAATCATTGGTATGGCTGCCAAGCTGAAAAAGAGTGAATGGCTTCATTTTTATTTCTCAGATTTTCCAGAGACTTCTGAATATTGGATTGTAATTTCCTATAGTGAAAATTACTATAGTAATTTCCTGCCTGTAGTGAATGCCCTCTCATATTAGGCACTGTAGAGTTCTGTTTTATTTTCCTTTTATTAATCAGTTAATGAAGTTACAAGAATAGCAGGAGTAGAAGCAGAAATTATAGTTTCTTCAATAGAAGAAAGACAAAACTGAAAAAGCTTTTGAGAAAACAAAATGTTGTCTGAATTCAGTGTGTGGCTTAGGCAATAATACTAAGTACCTGTTGTTACAGTTTTTCCTCTTGCTTTAAAACCTGTTTGGAAAAGATGACATGAGTGATGGCTTATATTCAGGTTAAGCAAAAAGTTTATTTAAGGGGAAAATAATGAAAGAATTTAAATAAGACCAGATTTAAAAAAAAAAAAGCAAAAAAAAGCAGATTCTTTAATGTGTGCATACAGTGTTGCAAATGTTATCAACCCCTCGTCTGACCATGAGTCTCAACTTACTTCTAAATAAATGCTATAGGCCTTCACAGAGCCTATTAATGTAATAGGCAACAAGCCAACATTGAAGAATAGTGACTGGGACTAGAACCAGGCTTTTTGCTTGGAAACAGATGGGGATCACGTTGAAAGAAATATAGGAAGAAAGAATGGGAAAAAAAAGAAAAAAAAAACCAAAACACAAAAAACAAACAAAAAACAAACAAACAAACAAAACAAAAACAGAAACAAACAAACAAACCCCAAAAAAACACCCCAACACGACCAAACAAAAACCCCTAGGGCTATGAGATACAGTAAAAAAACCAAGAAAAAAAATCAAAAAAGCCCCAAACAAACAAAACCAAGACTCAAACCTAATAAAAATTTTTTCTTTCTTTTCTGGTATATCTTTAAACAATGTCATGATCCTTTACATTAAATAGATTGACTAAACATTCAATTTTATGTGAAGAAATTCCTCTCTAGTTTAGATCTAGCAATGAAACATTTTGAAATTTTTGTGCTTTTGCAGTTATGTTTGATTAAATGTAATTAAAATCGAATCATATTCAACTGATGGACTTTGAAATATTAAACATAACTAGCTTATGATTGCACAATGGAATAAATGTGAAAAGAAAACTGAGTAAGTTTTTCAAGGAAAGATGGATAATTCTGGTTTGTTTTTCTGTTCTGTCACTGATATTTTAAAATCTGTTTACTGTAATTACTGGCCTAGATACGTACCTTGTTAAACCAGGGTGAAGTTTATCTGATTTAGCTTCAGCATTGGTACATCCTTACTTGAGACAATGTGTAATCTTTCTGTTTTTCTGTTTCTTGTATATAAAAGAAAATGTGGATTTTAGAAAATATCTGTTGATACAAACCACAATTAATAGTGAAATATGCAACAGATGGTGAAACTTATAATCATTCTATCAGACTAATAGTATACTGTCTTCATTTTGGAATTTGCTTTTCCCAAAAGATGCTGTTGGGCTGAAGCCATATTGACAGCTGGTGTGTTCCTAATGTAGTTAGTTTGATATACCTCATCTATTAAATTCTGTGCATTTTCCAAAATAACAGATGACAAGTGCAATTGACCACCTGGGAAAATGCATCCTCACTAGAAAGCTTAAAATGATCTTCACTTGTGTGGGATTGGAGAGCTATGTAATGCTTTTCTATTTTGGGTGACATCATAAACTACTAACATTCTATCTACCTTCCAAAAGTACAGTAGTTTTTGTACACACAGAGTGATCAAAAATTATCTCAGGACAACTAACAGATGCTCTAACTATCATGCTTTTGGAAAACCATGACATGTTTATCAGCTCCTCTCTTCACATGCAGTGATTCAGAATCATGTTGCAGAGACTGAATTATCAGTCTCAGGCAGTTGTGCTGTAAGGTTAGTACAGAATGTATCCTACAGAAAGCTGTGTAACAGGTAGACATTTAAAAGAATCAATAGTTTTTCTCTCAGGTAATGTACAGTAATCTATTTACTGGAAAACATTCTGTTGGTTTGTTATGGTGGGGGTTTTTTTGTATATTTTTTAAATGAATGCATGTTTTTGATCCCATCATTACAGTAAGGAATCAAAATTGTTTATAGTTTTGAAAAAATGTAAAGTAAAATTTGCATACCTTGTACATAATTTAGATTTGATTATATACAAAATTCTTCGACTTTTGAAAATAAATTATTTTCAAGGATTTTTCAGTTAGTTTATTGAAGATGCAGCTATAAATATTTGTATTCTATCTATCTATCTCTCTATCCATATAACCAATAAACCTATGTAATTATTCATTCAAAAGGATAGTCCTACCAGCAGGCAAGCCTCTACTATTCAGCTTCCTGAGCTTTTCCCATTTTTTATCCTGGGTAGAGATGTTTTGGAGAAGGATTTAGAAAAATACAGAAGGCATTGGATTGGCATCATACATTGGAAAAAACGAATTGGTTCACCAAAGCAGTTCCTATGGAACTGTTGACTCTTATGCAGGGTGGGGGAACCCATGACTGAGGTGCACACTTTTTTTGAGAACCAGTCCCAAAATAAGATGCTGACTCTATTCATTCTTCCAGGAGTCACCTGAAGATTAGACAGAGAAGTGGTGGCGAGACCAGAGGCAGGACACACTGCCAGGGCAGGAGTGTGAGCTGCTACTGAACATGAGTGGGCAAAGATGATCTTGGATTATGGGAGTAGAATAGCTAAAGTTTTTTTAAAAGCTGAAAAGCTGTTTTGAGTAGATGGGGCCTGGGAGTTGTTCTTGGGACTGATAATAAGGGGAAGAAAGGCTGTGCATGAATTAACGTATCACTCCTGTGGGGGGATGCTTGTTTTGATTCCAGAGGGCAAATCACACTTAGTGCAGGTGAAATGGAAAAAAAGATTGTCTGGTGAATCAAGCTTGGATTTTAGAACTTGATGTTATGCTAAAAAGCACAAAGTCTGTAAGGAAGGCTTCAAGTTTTGAGGGCATGAGGGGGTTGTTTTGCTTTTGAGAGCTCAGTTTTATTATTGTTTTTCAAGGTGGATTTTGTAATGGATAATAAAAGAAGAGAGGTGTGAGTGTGGGGAGAAAAGGAAAGAAGATTAGTACTGGAAGAATCCAGTAACACAGAATATAAATGAAACAATCAGTAAACTGATGAGATCAAAGGCCTTTTACATAACTAAATTACCAAGAAGACATTCTAGAGGAACTATTATTAAAATTAATGTCAACAAAACCACAGAGTCAGTGAATGGGTAAGGTTGGAAGAGAGTACAGTGAGTCATCTGGTTCAACCTCCCTGTTTAAACCAGTTACTATGGAACTATTGCCAAATATAGCAATAAAATATAGTCTGATAATTAAACTTTTATGTTATCCAAAGTTTACCCATGAAAGTAGTTTTCTAAGAGGATGATTTACTCAAGTAAATACCAATAGGAGTGAGAAGTGAATAATGTGGTCCTGAGTAACTGCTTATTACTAAAAAAAAACCCCAACAAACCAAACAAAATAGCGAGGTTCCCTTTTGTGAATAAAACTTAAACATTCAGCTCAAGATATTTCAACAGTACCCAGAATTCATGTGACATTTTCATTATTTGATGGATGTTGAATGGATATGCTTATTTATTTTGCATTTCCCTTGACAAAGGCTGTGGCAAAACTGCATGACTGGTTCCTCATTTTCATACTTTCTTCTCTTAGTTCTTTGCAGCACTGTGCAGCACTCTTACACTAAAGCAATAGTTTGAAGTACCATTTTTCTCCCAAAGGATATTTAAAGGCAGAAATCTGTTTTACTACTTCATATTGTTACCTGAATAGGCTAATACAATGAAACAGTCTGGAAGATTGGGATGAGGTGGTGTACTTCAGATCTAATGTTTCATATAATTTTCCTTTAATTTCAGTCCTTCAAAATTGTGTTACAAAGAGCAAAGATATCTAAGTAATACATGAAAAGACTTTTGAAATATCATTATGCTACTGTCATATACAACATTTTAAGAAATATAGCTGTCATCTTCTGAACAAAGTATAATTCTGTCATAACCATGTATTTTATTAATAAACTAATTCTTTAAATATTGGAAAATAGTTTTAAATATATATTTTTGCTTTTTGAATTTTTTTAACTTCTTTGTCTACTGTTTCCATAGGACATATGTCTCCACAGATTCCATTTATCAAAAATAACATTTTTAGCATTTATTTTGAAGTCCCCTTCTAGGTAAATAAAACATCAGAGTGTAATTGTGGCGATGCCTGTGTCGCCAGTCCGGCCAGCCCTGGCATCACAGCAACAGAGCGGTCTTGGGTTGCCAGGAGTGAAGCGTGGCAGGAGGAAAGAAAGGAGGGACTCTCGAGGGGTAGATCTAACGAGTTCATTAGTGCTCCAGATGTGGAGCCCTCACCTCAGGACACCAACCTCAGAGAGACCACGAGGGTCTCTGTGCATCAACTTTTAACAGGGGGTGTTACACAGGGGAGGGTTCAACCAGGGGCCAATGGGGTACAGCAAGGGTGTGGCTCTTAACATGATAGACATGTGCAACAACCATACAAGACACAATAGGAGGGGGAAGCCTGGATCCAGCCCAATCACTCGACGCCCTCCCTGGAACTTTCTGGACACAGGGAGAGGCCCCAGAGTGACAGACAGGACCAGGGCGTTATATAACCGATGACTGACATAAAACTGAAACTGGGGTAAAACCACATAGGGAGGAACATGGGGGGGTTACACAGAACAAACCATTACAGAAAACCATATCAAACAAATCATAAACATAAAACATGAATAAAATGCACCACCACATGCAATATTTCATGCATGTAGTCAAAATGATACTGAGTGGCATGCTTCTGCTTTCATTTGTATCCATCCAGTATTAGGAACTTATTATAGTGAAAAGAAGTGTAGGTTAAGAACAATTAGAGCTCCAAAAATAAAACACCTAGGAAACAAGAAAGGCTGGAATCCAATCCACAGTCTCTTAGGATTAATGACCTAACATAGCAACTAATGCTCAGACATTATGGAGGCACTCAGATACTATGGTTAAGACTGCCAATATGTGAATCTTTGTAGACAGATGATGGAAAACACTGACTCATCACATTTGTCATCTCCCCAAGTGTAAACATTATTCAACAGTTTTATGAGTAGAGTGTCTAATAAGTTCTTTATTCACAGCCATCTAGCAAAATGAATCAAAATGACATGGATATTATTGCATTGAAGTGAGTATGGAAAGAGATGGCTTTCAGATACTTTAATAAGGAACTTAGGGTACAAACTTGGATGGATGGATTATGAGATAGATCAGCTGCTATTCACCCCTGTCTGAAATGTAGCTTATTGTGACTCAGATTAAAGTGAATATGTTCTCCCACTGGGTAGATTTTAGCAAAGTATAAGTATCCAACCAAGCATTAAAAAAAAGGTGGTTTATTTTCCTATTTAAAATCTGTGTCTTTTCCCTCTAGCGTAATGACACCAGTGTAAAGTGGGCACAATATAAATGTCCATATGTTACAAAAACATATTTGGAAATTTAATTTAAATCCTAATAATTATCTTTCTTATGAACAAAAAAACAAGGCCTAATACTTCACTGTATTGCTCCAGGTTTTTGGATTTTGTCTTTCTGATTTCCCACAGCGTATTTCATATTTGTTTGCTTTAGTATTGGTTTATATGGGGTTTTTTGTTTCTTTTTTTTCAATAGGAAAGGCTCAAAAATGCTCTTTGCTGCACTTGATAGGATTGCATCAGGTTTAAAAACAGAGTACTACAATATAATGTTATTTCAATGTCTTTTTTAATGGAAGAAGAAAAAATAATTTTATTGGACACCCTTCATTAAGGCACCTCTAAGGTGCCTACATGTAGTAGGAAGGATCTAATTGCAGTTTTAATAACATAGCTACTTAGGCAAATATCACAATTTGCTTTGCTACCTCCTAAAATCCTTGCCTAAGGTCTGCTCCTGGCCATTGTCAATGACTGATTTTCAACACACTATAGCAAGAGAGCTGCTCTAACACAAATAAAGCCCCAATTTGTGCAATTAGTGTTATGTTCTTCATGATACACAAAATGAGCTTCATCCATTCTACCTGTGTCCAGTCCCTACTGATTACCAGATGTGGCTAATATCAGACACAATGCCAGATTTGAATCCATCCTTATTAAAAGAATAGAAGCAGCTGAGGGGGAAGTGCCCTCAGCTACCTGAAGGGGAAATTAAAATCATAACTGCCTGGCACGGGTAATTTGTGGCCAAGGAAACATCTGGCTGAAAGCAGAAAAGCCAGAGACAAAACAATTACTTGTACAGGAGTGATGTTTACCTTGTTGATAAGAGATCACCACAGCATTGTCTGTAGCCTTCCTGGAATGCAAACACTCTTGGGGCCAGGTTTGAGCAGTAGGTGTGGTGATGAGGGATGGACAAATGCCAGACTGAGGCATCTTATGTTGTCACTTACAGGACTGATGCAGGTGCAAGGGTATATAAAGAATTGGCTTGACGTAAGATTGCCGATTCCTTATAGAACTGCTAACAGCAGCAAGGCTCCAACCAGTGCATTGTTCATTAATTTATTTTTAAATATGTATTTAAGCAAATATGTGTCTTTGCCTCAAAGAGAAATTTCTGAATGTAGTCCTAGCTACTAAGGGACTCCTTTTATTTTTTCCCTCAATAAATAACTGGAAGATTTTTTTTTTCTCCAGCTTTACCTTCACTTATTATGGCTTCTCTGCCAGAGGTTACTCTGATGACAACAGTCAGCAGAATGAGATTTGGGCTTTCCCTACAGAACTGAGTTTGCAACCTGTATAGAAAAAGAAGCAGTTGCAGAACATTCTCATTTAATATCCCTCACGTGAGCTATCTATGCCTTTTGCAAAAAATAGTGAAAATTTATTTTTATTTTAGAATAAATGCTGTCAGCTGATTAGGAAGCAAAGACTTTTTCTTAGGTAACTGAATAAAGAAAATGTGCTCTAACTAGCAATAAATAGCATAGCCACAAGAAATTAAAAAGAAATATTTTATGTTTTTGTAGACCTTCTAATCAATCTTAAACTTTATGCATACTTGCCTTCCTTAAATATCCTGCCAGAATGCACTATTTTTTCTTTCATTTAATGCAAAGCTTAGGTCCCCACCAGTTTTAGAGCAAGGAATCAATACTCAGAAGTAGAAGGAAAATAAGGTTTTGGATAGTAAAAAAAAAAAAAATCCAAACCAAAGGGAAGGAACAATATCTGGTGTGTCAGTATGTTTTTGATACATTTAATTTGGTATGTCACACCCACAAGTCACACATACACAAAAGGTCAGAAAAATGATTCATAGGTACCGAGTAGCTTTACCCCTATACATATGGCATAAATAAAGAAAGAAAAATCAAGAATATCAGTAAGATCATCCCCTGAATTTTCTATCAGTTATCATTATGATGAATACAAGGAAAACAATTTTTTTAATGACTGAAATAAAGAATTTTAAACAGATAAAAAGCTGTCTACATCCAGTAGAAAGTCATATTGCTTCAGCACCATATTAATATTCCATTAGTTAAATTATACACAGAAAAAACCAAGAAAACCTAAACCACAATACCAAAAAAAGTGGACTAGAGTAATTTTAAATCTCATTATTTGGCTTACTTTCTCTTCCTTCTTTTAAGCTCTGACTGCAGTCTAAGAATAGCTTACAAGTTCTGCTCAGTCTGGACATTTGGATTGTGAAGTGTCAAAAACCAAAGTGTTTCATTTGGCATTGTGAAAATCTTAGAGGTACCAATTTACTATGCTCAGAAGTGACTGGAGAAAAATTTCTTATCTTCTTATTTTTATTCTACTGCTCTCTTTCTTTAATCCTCCCTAATCCACTCAAAAAATTATCAGCTAGGATTTTGCCCATGTCAAGTTTTTGAACTGAGGGTGGTTTTACTCTAGCTTTGTTCTGAGAAGCGTGACGGCCCTTGGATCACTTTTGCAGCAGGAATTGAATTTTTTTTTTCCCAACTCTCATAACTCAGAGAGAATTGCAAAAGGATTTTGGATTAAAGCCACAGAAGGACTTTATCAACCAAATCTTACCTTACTCTTTCATTAAGATTTCCCACTCAGGTGCTGTCTGACCCATAGATGGTGATGCATATAAAACTTAAAATTACCTACATGGTTAAAGGCTTGCTGGCAGGAGCCAGACTGCCTAACCCCAAGCAGGTGGTCGAGCATCGCTGCAATACAAAAACTAGAATCTCATAAAGAAATACAAGACATACTGTGGCTTTTGGCACCGTAAAGATCATATCTAAAAAATCTCATGAGTATTGGACATATAATTTGAAAGAGTTTCTTAAAATACTAAAACCAGATTTCTCTTATCATAATCAATTATCTGATCTATAAACATAATTTAAAATAAGCTAGTTTTATTCCTGCCACTTCTACAGCTCTCACTTGCTGGTGATTAGGAGCCTTTGTTTAATTTTCTGTGTTTCTTCTTGGTGAATTTACACCTACTTGTGTATTTGCCAGCATGAACTAGCTCCTTGTTCTCCTTGTACATTTGCAAATAGTAAGCTTGTGCTTTTTTCTTCTTTTCAATAAAACCTGTTCCTAGAATGTATACCCGACTGAGGTCTGAACCCAAGAACTTACCTTTATCTACACTCCCTAATATAAAATCCTTAAAGGACTAATGTACTGATTATACTATGGTGTGTTGTAGCCTCCTCTGTGCCAAGCTGGGGACCATGTTGATAAACACCATAGCCAGAATGGTGAATAATTAGTAAAGCTATGATTGAGAACTGTTAAAAGAACTTTTGTTCTGTAAACATCTCATTAGGAAGCTGCTTATTATCCCAATACCGTGCCATTCACTATAAAAAAATCTCAATGAAAAGGCAGTACTATTCAGTGTTGGGAGTGGGGCAGTTAAATACCTTTGTCATGGCATGAACAGTGGGATTGAGTGTGCCCTCAGCGTGTTTGATGACACCAAGGGCAGTGCACTGGCCAATCGGAAGGAAGGGGATACCACCCAGAGCTAATTCCACAGGCTTGAGCAGTGGACCTGTGTGAACAAAGTACAGCAAGGCCACATGCAAGGTCCTGCACATGGGTTGGGGCAATCCCAAGCAGAAATACAGGCTGTGCAGAGAACTGAGAGCAGCCCTGAGGAGAATGACTTGGGGGTGCTGGTTGCTGAGAAGCACAATGTGACCAGGCGATGTGCATCTGCAGCCCAGAAAGCCAAACACTTCCTGGATTGCATCAAAAGAAATGAGACCAACAAGTTGAGGAAGGTGATTTTGCCCCTGCATTCTTGTGTGATCCCACCTGGAGAGATGCATCCAGTTCTTGGGTCCCAGCATAAGGATGTCAACCTATTGGAACAAGTCCAGGTGAGGGACAAAAAAATTAACTGAGGACTGGAGAACCTCTGCTTTGAGGACAGGTAGAGAGTGTTGGAATTGTTTGGCATGGAGAAGAGAAGGCTCCAGGAAGAGCAGCCTTTCAGTATCTAAAAGCGGCCTACAAGAAAGCTAAAGAGGGGCTTCTACAGGGGCATGAATAAGGAGAAATGGGTTCAAACTGAAAGAGGGCACGTTTAGACTAGATACTAGGAAGAAATTCTTTGTTATGAGAGTTGAGATATAGGACCAGGTTGCCCAAAGAAACTGTGGATACCTCATTCCTATAAGTATTCATGTGGGATACAGCTTGGAGCAGCTTGGTCAAGTGTAATGTGTCTCTGCACGTGGTAGGGAGACTGGAACAAGATGATCTTTAAGGGCCCTTCCAGTTCAAACCATTCTGTGATTCATTGATCCATACCAGGTATAGAGGATGAGAGGAACATTCCCACAGTGTCTTATTTTAAAAGATTCTATTTATCTATTTTTCAGGTTGAGACTGATGACCACTAGCATAATCAGCTTTGCTATAGTCAGGTGGCATTTCATGGTGATGGCTGGCTTCAACAAACAACATCTATCTGCTAAAAGGTAATGAGAAGTGGTCTCAGCTGTAGGAAACAGCTGCAAACAATGCCTGCATGCAAACAGGTGGCCTTTAATTGCACACAGGCTAGAGAAAATGAAGCGTACTCTCACAGGTGTTCACTGGAAGTAAGCACTAATGATTGCTGCCTTCAGGTGGGTGGTGAGAGGCCCTAAGTCTAGTGTTTGTCATTGAGTGCTTCTCCCCTGGAGTTAGCCCATCTGACTGCAGATAAAAGAGGCTGCTGTCTTTTAGGGAGCTTTGCAACAGCCACACCTGGATACTCAATGTATTCTCATTTATATTCAAAGGCAGTTGCCCAGGAACTTTACAAAGCTAACATCTCGGGCTCATTTCTTGATCACTGCAGCTGTGAGACATTCTTGCCCCTATTCTAATCTGCAGGCATCTTCACAAGCTATTTGGTGGGCCAAAAAATGTGTATAGTATTACAGAAATAATCCTTACTATGTATAATGAAACTAATAATTCTTTTCTTCAGTAAGTAAAACTTAGGGTGACAAATTATAGGATTGTTTTCCCACTTTTATTATGTCACACTGGCATTCTGTAGACTTTCAATGACTAATTTATGCAAACTTTTCTATTTCTCAGCAGTTTTCAGTTAATGAGGCCACAACTTCTTGAAGATTTTCTTCTCATTAATTCCTAAATGAAAAATATTTTAGTCTCCAATGTTTATTCCATTTCTATTGCCATATTTCTCAGCTAAAATAATTCTTTCTTCCAATGTAACCTGTCAGAAAAACTTATCAACACATACATAAATTTTGTGTCAAAAAAATTAAAAAGAAAGCTGTATTGCATCATTTCATAGATATTTCTTGAGGAGTTCCATAGCTAGGACATATAATTTTGCAATTACTGAATAAAAAAATCTTGGCCTTGACCTCTCAGTGACAGATTTTAGCCTATCCATAGCCTGAGCTGTCACTGGTTTAACCCCTGGGACATGGGCAGTGACTGCTGGGTCCCCTGCTCCAGCTCCAGCTTCAGCTCTGGGCACACACTCCCGCCTAAGTCAGTCTGCCAAACAACATCCCTCTGTGTTCATGGGGCTGGGGGACACTGCCAGGCTGCAGCGGGAGAGGAAAGTGAGCTGTGAGGAAAAAAAAAAAAGAAATTATCACATCCAAGCAGGAGGAAACCTCTCCACCCTGAATATCCTAGGCCTCCCTGCAGAGAACTCACAATAGTGAAAATTTGCTGCATGCCTCCTACACCACCTAAAACCATCCTTCTTGGAACACAGAAGAATGTTAGAATGATGAGGACTCTGCCTGAGGAAAGGCATAGATAACGTCAGGTTTTTTCATATATGACAACTTCTACCTTTAGCATTACTAGTAAGATCTATATTGTATTGATTAGATACTTTAGAAAGTGAGTGTTAGTATTATTGTAGCTGGACTAGTAATAAGGTTTATTGCATTTTTCTACACTGGTAAAACTTTTAGCAAGACTAAAACTGAATTCTCAGCTTCACATATATGTTATACTTCTCTTTTTCTTTTGCTCATAAAATGTTTGAACTGTTAGAACTTTACTAGGTGTTCATTTTAGTAGCCCTATTTGTATGATGTATCCATGAGTAGTATTCTGTTCAGTCTCTCCCTATACATAGTTTCTCTTTCAGTCCCTTTCTCCACTTTTAGCTCACCTTTTCCTATTTGGCACCTTTGCAAGTAGATATCTGAAATCCAGATATCTTAGATATTCTTAGATATTCTTAGAATATCTTAGATATTCTGCCTTTTATTTAATAGAAGATCAGTAGTGCCCTCCAAACATGAATGAAATTGGTCAGGTGTGATCCACATTCACTAATCTTTATGCCATTTTTCATTAATGTCTTTTGTTCAAAACTTTTGTTCAAACCTTCCTAAAGCAGGAGAATACAACTCAAGTGAGTGGTCAAGCTCCAAAGAACTTTGACTGATTTGACTGAATATGTCTGTAGTTCTCAGTGATCTCCTTCAATCTCTTCTTGATATTGTCATGTCTACACATCTCAGTTCCTTTCAGGATTCACTCTACTTGGCCTTCATACCTTCTTTTCTACATGAAAGACAGAAAATAGGGAAAACTGGAAAGTGGAGAAGGAAAGGCAAGAAATATATACAACATTTGGAAGTCATACTAAGAGCATCTGATATCATTTGGCTTGTTCAATCTGGAAAAGAGGAGACTGAGGGAAGACCTAATTGCAGCATACAGCTTCTTCACAAGGGGAAAAGGAGAGGCAGGCACTGATCTCTTCTCTCTGATGACCACTGACAGGACCCAAGGGAATGGCCTGAAGCTGTGTCAGAAGAGGTTTAGATTGAATGTCAGAAAAATCTGTTTCTTCACACGGAGGGTGGTTGGGCGCTGGAAAAGGCTCCTGTCCAGGCTTTAGGACTGCTCTAGTCGTCACAGCACCAAGCTTGACACAAGTCCATGAAGCATTTGAGCAATGCTCTCAGACATATGGTGTGATTCTTGGAGCTGCTGGGTAGGGACAGGAGTTGGACTTAGATGAATCTTGTGGGTTTCTTCCAACACAGCATAATTTGTGATTCTTGATTTTTTTTTTCCATTTTTTAATTTGCTGATCTACTGAGAAAACTCAGCTCACATAGTTTAGTCTAATCACTATAGAAGCAATTTTTCAATATATTAGCATTAACTCTCCAGCAATAAAATCAGAACAAAAGATACCCTGCAATATTTGACACATAAAATGTTACCAAGCACCTACAGTTTGATAACAACCCTCCTATAACTCATCCCTGAAAACAACAATTGCACACTTGCTGAAATGTAACTCACCTAGTGTGTAGGTGAGGGTCTACTACATGCAGACTGTTCTGTGAAGGTGTGTATGCACTAGCTGAGCAGGTACTCCTGCCACTGCTGGCACTTCACTAAGGCACCATCTGTGGGCAGGACTCCCATGTAGGCCCACACACACATACTCGAAGCAGAGGTGGCCCCACACTGTTCCTGTGCTGCAGGCAAGCTATAAGCTGTTTCTGTGTCCAAAAGGAAGTACTGAGTCTGGTCAAGGTAGGGCTGGGTATGCCACAGGTGATGCCCTGGAGGACCCAGCTAGAGTCACTGCTCCTCATCCTGCTCCAAGGCCTCTATCTCCACCTCTTAAAAATTCCTTTGTTTCTTTTATATTTCTTTCATGTTGAATCTTTTGTACTTCTTTGTAATTCTCTGATTATTATTTAAAACTTCATCTCAGAGAGTTTTTTCATGTTTGATTTAGACACATACTCTTTCACTTACATTTATATCTTAAAGAGTGGACTCTGCATTCTTGTCATATACAACTGGAGAATACATATTTTGTTTAAAGCAATGGACTGCAGGCCACATTTGGCAAACCAACCCCTCTGATGTTTCTTAAATGTAAGTGGCATATATGCTATTCTAAAAATCATCCTGGTTCAGCAGACACATTAAAGATCATCACTTGCTATAATTGAGATTGTGTGTGCCAATTCTTACTATTCATTCTGTACTATGGCTTGACATTGTCAGGCTTCTCAACTGAAAAATATATATTTTTAAAAGCTTCTATTCTCATTTTATATGTGATAGTTTTCTTTTTTCTTTTGTATGAACTCAATATCCCACTTGTCTTTGCTATGTTGTTCTCCTTACTAAAATGTGATACTAAGGTTTTTTGGATATCTTTAGACAGCTGAGAGATATACTGTCATTACTATCTGGCTTATCCTCATAACTATCCACTCCCATTAGATGGCAAACCCAATTATTTTATCCTTATTTCTTTAGAAGAATAAACAACAAAAAATTGCAATGTTATTATTTCTTTTGCAAACAAATATTTTCATTCTTGTCAAGTCTGTCTTTATTTCTATTTTTGCTGTCTCTAAAAGTATTTTTAGACAAATCCTTTTTTCCAATTTCTTTAGTCTCTCAGCCTATTTCTGATACTCCTTTTGTCTTGGGGTCTTACTAGTATTTTGTGTCTTTGAGTAAAGATCAAACATGGAAAACATTTTTGAAGGCTTTTAAAAGTTATAAACCTTTTTATTTCTAATGAAGAAGTGATTAGGGGGAAAATGGCTTTATATTATTTACTGCTTAGTATATTTTAATACATCCAGTCTTGTGCAGTTGAGATATTAATGTTATTTTTACAAAGAGCATAATTCTACACATGCATTTATGACAAGTAGCCATCAGATTGAACTGTCCTATACTTATTGTTTCTTATTGGAAAGCAGAGAACTAATGGAACATCAAAAAATAGAAAGTCAAACATAGTGTGTCTCACCAAAGTCATACAATTAACTTGCAACAAATCCAACAATGGAGAATCAAATTTCTGAGATTCTCTTTTCTTCACAGAATCACAATTTAAACTGCACTGGAAGAAATCCTCAAGGATCATCGAAGTCCAACTCCAAGTCCTTCACAGCACCATCCCCAAGGATCTCGATATGCCTGAGAGTACTGTCCACATGTTTCTTGGACTCTGTCAGGCTGGTGCAGTTACCACTTCCCTTGGAGTCTGGGGGAAGAACCTTTTTCTAAAATCCAACCTCAACCTCCTGACACAAATTTAGGCCATCCTCGTGGATCCAGTCACTGGGCACCAGAGAGAATAGATCAGTGCCTGCCTCTCCTTTACCCCTTCTGAGGAAGTTGTAACCCCAGTGAGATCTCCCCCAGTCTCCTCCAGGATGAACAGACCGAGTTACCTCGGCTGCTTTTTATACAGCTTCCCCTCAAGGTCCTTCACCATATTTGTTGCCCTCCTTTAAATAATCTATAATAGTTTAATGTCTTTCTTATATTGCAGAACCAAACCTGTCCCCAGCACTGGAGGTGAGGCTGCCCCAGTGCAGAGCAGAGTGGGACAATCCCCTCCCTTGCCTGGCTGGTGATGCTGGGCCTGATGTACACCAGGACAGGGTTGGCCCTCCTGGATGCCAGGGCACTGCTGGCTCATGTTCAACTTTCTGTCAACGAAAGGTCCCTTTCTTTGTCACTGCTTTCCCTAGCATCTCATTCCCCAGTCTGTACATTCATCCAGGGTTACTCCAGACAGGTGCAGAATTCAGCATTCATTTCTCTTGCTTCAGTGAAACTTCCACTTGAGATCAGGACTGCCTATTAGTGGACTTAGTGAAGATTTTCTGGTAGATGTCATAGACAGACAAAAGTAACTGTGAAGCAGTTTCAAACACTAAGAGTGGGTTTCAGACTGAAACACTAGAAGATGAAAGGTGAAAGTTGCCTCAGTCCTATGGCATTTGAGTGCATCAATAACATCAACAGAACCAGGACACTGAGGAAAAGAGGATACTCCGATATAATTAATTTTGTAAAGGGTAAAATCCCAGAAAAAAAATTCCCACCATATCTGCCATGTTGGCTTTCCCCACTCCGATCCTTAACCATAAGCACTCAACCCTGTCATCACCATCATTAGATTCCAGACAATCAAAACATTCCCTAACATACAGGACTACCCTACCACCTTTCCTTCCTTGCCTATCTCATCTGAAGAGTTTATAACCATCTGCTGCAACACGTCAGTTTTGACAGTCATCCCACCATGTTTCCATGATGGCAATTTGTTCATATTTTTCCTCCTGCTCAATGGCTTCCAGCTCCTCCTGTTTGTAGCTCATGCTGTGTACATCAGTATAGATGCACTTCAGTTGGGCTATTGAATGCACTACGTTTCTGGGGGGACTAGCTCTAATTTCTATGTGATCATTCTCAAGTGTATTTGTGGTTTCATATCACGCAAATAAACCTTGGATCTTTACCACTGGATGGATTTACATCCCCTACTTACACTGAAATAGCACATTGAAGGATCTCAAACACTGCTGTACTGTTCCCAGGTTTATCTGTAGCAAACCTGGGTTTACACCCTTTCTCATTCAAATCTAGTTTAAAGCTCCCTGCTAACTCTTGTGCAAAGGTCCTTTTCCTCCTTTGGGACAGGTTCACAGCAGAACCCCTTATTTACTAATCAAGCTCTATCCAAAAACCTTAAACAAATATACTGCTTACACACCAATCATGTCACTGATTAAGAGTCTTTACTGATTTGTAGTTTATATTCCTTCAATCTATAGAATCAACTCTTGCATCTTTGATTATAGCAGTAAAGTAAAAAATATGGAGCTCTTTCGGAGCTTATGGGTCTGATCAGTCAAATGAGAAAAAATGAGGAAAAAGATCGTAAAAACCACACAGTGGCTTCCTACTCTTGTTTGAGAAATGAAATGAAAACTAAATATCTTCTAGTACAAATCCTCTTTGAAGTTCTTTCAGTCAGAACTTCATGAATCTTCATCTTTAATCAATAGCGCCTTTTAAAATTAAATAAAAAAGTTTCATAATACCAATGTTAAAGCCTTTCTGTTTTTTCATAGCCTATATTTGTAATTATTATTTCTGTAATCCATCATGATTTATTTGGAAAATGCATGCAATTTCAGGTTACTTATCAGATATCTTCACAGGTGCATCACCATTTTTTCTTTTGTTACTACCTCATGTTTTCTTGTATCCTTTGGATGATGGGTTTCTAAAAATGTGTCTATAATATCATATAAGCTTAAGGATCAAACATGTCCTCTAGCTCAGAGTTCTTGGTGTCATTTCATCAAGGTGGCAGGATGGAGGCGGACAACTATTTTTATAGAGAGATAAATTAGGCTGATGAATTAAGGCAAAGGTAAATAATTCACACTTGAGTTGTGCCAATAAGCTGAATATAGTCTGTGCCACTGTAGCCTAGAAAATAAGACTTTTGTCACTGCTTGCATAAAGTCCCCAGCTGTGCATTGATCTGAGAGTACAAGTGTTCCATGTCGTTATGATGTGGACTGGGTGTCACTGGTTTATTTCCTGTGCTAGTGGCTGCTGCCTCTCCTGCTCCAACTTGAGCTCTGAGGGTACCCCTGTTGGGATCAGACACCTCCTTTCTGTCACTGTCTGACAAATGGCTCTGGGAGTTGTAACTCTCTATGTGGGGGAAGCAAGTGAACTGTGACAGTGAAACATATAAACCCAAACTCAGACATACTGAAAACTTGAACTGGAAGAAATTATCATCCCCATACTTTGTCTCCTTTCAAAGAGTAGGAGGAAAATCCTAGCAGACAAATCATCCGCTTCACTTCAAAACCACAAGGCTGCTGACAGCTCATTGCAGCCTGCTCTCATCCTCCCTTCTACACTGACAATGTTAGGATGCCAGGGAAGGGAGAGCACAGCACCAGAACAAATGGTTTGGTTTTTTCCCTTTCCCCCAGTACAACCTGTTAGCTATATTACTGAGGTTTCTCTAATTTAATTTGGATTATTAGTGAAAATTAGTGTAACTGACCTAACACTTTGGGCTATTATGTTTAAACATTAATTGAGCTAATATTAAACTCTTTCCTTTATGTTTGTGGTTTGTGCCGTTTGTTTATAGCAAACCGATTACCACAGCACAATTTAGTTCTGAGAATGTGAGCCTCATCTTGACCACAGGTACTAAAGCCCTCTAAGCAATCTGAGTACATGTTTATGAATGTAAGGATAGGATGGAAGGATTGTATTGTCTCTACTCAGTTGCAAATCATTGTTTGAAGGGGTCTAGAATACAATTTTCAGGCAGTATCAGAAGCTTAGCTGACTCAATTATTTGGTTAGGATTTCTGTCCTGTTTTATTTCCCTTGGCATTGCAAAGTTGTTGTTTTTTTCTTTTTTTTTGTTCATGTATAATACTATTCATGCATTATATTATGTATATAAGTCTCAGACTGTAGCTATTTTCATCTATTATTTCTTTTCTTTTCCTTTCTTTTCTTTTCTTTTCCTTTCCTTTCTTTTTTCTTTGTTATATTACTTCATCCAATGCCTTCAAAGTTAAAAGTGCATGTTTTTTTGCAGCAACATAAAAGCATATATTTCACACTTCAGTGCACTGAACAATACTGAATGGCATTCTGATTTAGTCTTGCATTTGAGTAAGCTTAATTGTATTCTTATTTTATTTAAGCAAGTTGCAGTATTAGGGAAACTCATTAAGGTTGTACTTGCTTCTTCCTTGGGGAAGGCTGAGCCATATTTTTCCAATTACAATATCCAGCATGACAGAAATACTAAAGATCTACTTCACATGGTGTCATTGTCTTCTCATAAAATGGGTCACAGAAACTAAAATATGTAGGGAAGTTGTTCTTTGGATAACTTTTAGATGTACCAGTACTGGCTTTTATTTTTTATTGGAGAATGTGATACTTGAGAGCTGTCAGTGTGGCACCTCCTACAGTCTGAAGTTTTCTCTTCATGAATATTAAATGTGTAATGCTCCAAGTAGATGCTCACAACTTGCAGTTATTGAATCTCTGCCATTGAGAAACCATCCTTAGATCTAACTATGATCTTAGAACCATGAAATGGATCTATATATCTTTCAAAGAGAAAGGCTTAAAAATTTATGGAGTAGCTAATTTATTTCAAATGTGGCTTTTGATCTGTCCAAAGGGGCCTGATATTTAAGGCCTTTCATTCTCAGTATGACAAAATCTAAAAAATCCACTGAATCTGATCTTCTGAATCTTTTCCTCATCAAATGCAGAACTATAAGGTTCTTTGAGGATGACCATTTAAGTTTTTCATATCCTAGTATTTCCCAATATTATAGTGTTTTGAAACTTAAAGTCAGCTCTAAACATCTCCCTTCAAGTACCCAGATACCTCTATTATCCAAGTGATTCTGCTTGTACAGATTGCTTAATCTTAACCCTCTGAAGAGAAGCCTTTTCCTCTGCTTTATGTCCTTGCAACAGACACTGTCTGTCAAAATGTCAAAAGCAGAAACAAAATAAATTTCTGTTCATAATCTGTTTTGAGGTCCTCAGTTGAAGATTTTAGCACAGGAGAAATTTTTGCTTATTTCAAGGGAGCAACATACCCATGCTTGTTTTGTGAAAATTATATGCATCTCTATAAGTATTTTGTCAGGTGATACTCCTAGCCTTCACAAAATGGAAGAGGGATGTCTTTGAGTATCTTTTTCACACAAGTTTATGATCAATTTTGCCAGCCTGGCTTTTTTCCCTTTGCCTAGTAATGGGCTAGGCAAGACTTTTTACAAGTCTTTTCCAAATAGGAAAGACTTGTAAAAAAAATGTTTCCAGACCAAACTTTTGTCAATATAAGTTTTCAGTGAAGACAGCTTAAAAGAGCCAAGAACTTGACTGCTAAACAATCCCACTCACACAGAGCAACACATGTTTGAATTACACTGTAATATCAGCAATTGAATATATTCATATTAATTACATGAGGATAATAAAATCAATAGAGAAGAGACTATACAGCTTATTGTTTGTGCCATTGGTCTCATCATCTGTTGTTAGAATTCTTTTCACCGGACATCTCTGAACAAGATAAAAAAGGTAATGTTGTTTGTGGTAGGAAATCTGTGGGAAAACAGTGTCATGGGCATAAATGCTAGCCTAGTAGACTTGTTTTGTAATGAATATACATCTGGTTGGGGGAGCTCCCTGAATGCAGCATCATTAGTTGATTCAATGACCATAATGTACCCGTAGTTTTAATCTCAAAGATGAAAAAAGACCCAAAAGCATATTCTGCTGAGGGTACATATCAATCACAATGTAATTAGAAGAACTGTTAAATTTGCATAAGGTTGCAATATCCTTTATAATAGCCTGCAGGTCTTAGATAAATATAGACAAATTTCCATAACAAGCTATTATATTTTTTCATATTTGTATTTTTATTGTCCTTTGAAGTAATCTAGGTTTGTAATACTAGCTTTTTAAATAAGTAAGTAAATAAATTCAAACTATACATTCTTGTCAGGTAGAAAATTCTGGAAAATAATAAAATGCTCCTTATCTGCCCTGATATTTATATGTAGTTATTCAGTATAATAGTCACCTGAATTATAATTGTCAATTTGATATCGATACATATTCCTGTACTTGTCTCAATTTTTAAAAGAAATATTATTTGGAATAAAGTTAAAGAGCAGATTGAAGAAAAGCAAAGCAATTCTGTTTACGTATGTATTGATTTTACTTTATAATGAAGGTTTTAATTTTTTTAAATAATTTTGATGTTGACATCACTGGTGAGTGATTTTGCTAAGATGTCCATTAATTTAGAATATTTAGATATTCCAGAGGCACATATAGTAGTCTCAGTTTTCCTAACATTTTCATTGAAAATCACTTTAAAGCCTCATCTCATACTGAAGTAGCTACATGCCCACCTATGAATATTTTAGTTCTAGTCCAAAACTACTGTAGCTAACAGCTTACTTCTTAATAAAGTTAAATATATACAATAATTAAAAATCCATTACATATTTAAAATTACATTCTATATATTAATTATAAATTCCATTATATGTACATATTTACCCAGTCAGATTAACACCAATTTTATTCCCACTGGCCTACGCTGTTGGTATAAGCTGCATTCAAGGTTTGAGGTTGACTCTTCATGAAAATACCTGCTTTCATTTACTTCTGTTTGCCATCTTCCTTATCTGTCAGCTGGGGCCCTCTTTTGCTGAGTCTTATGGCCTGACCACATCATAAATATGTAACAATATTCACTTCTTTCTTTGTGCACAAGGTGACATACCTGAACAATGTTCCATTTATAAATTCATTCTACAGAAAAGGCTGACTGCTGAAGAGGAAGAAACCAGCTATAATATTTTTATCTTGTGAGAAACAGTGGGTCAAAACTCCAAAGACAATTTCCTATATGCTATGCTTCAGCAGTGTTTCTATTTACAAGCAATCTGCTGATTATATTTCATGGATTAGGAAAATCAAGATGTCATTCTCCAAGAGAGTTATAGTGTGTTCAATAACTCTAATTAATACATACTGTGCACATACACCATAAAACAGGGACTGGATCACCAACTAGGGCTGATTGCTGAATAGTTACCTGCATTTATTTTTCAGTGGTGCCTAACATGATGTTGCAGTGCCTGTGTTGCCTGGCTCAGCCAGCCCTGGCACCACGACAACACTGGGGGTTCTTGGCTGACAAAAGTGGCGAAGGCAGGAGATAAAAGCTGGGACTCTTCAGAAACAGGGCTACAGAGTTTATTGGATCAGGGGGATCCTCACTCCAGGGCTCTGTGTCAGAAGACACCCCAAGAATGTGAGGGGAGCAACTTATAAAGGGGGGTGGGTCTCTGGGTTGGGGGTACAGCGACAAACCAATAACAGAAAATTAAGGAGTGACTCCTAACATGACATACAGGTGCAGCATCAAATCAAAACCAACTGTGAGGGGACCCCCTTGATCCTGCCCAATCACTTGACACCTCTCTTGGAATCTTCTGGAAGCAGGGAGAGGCCCCAGAGTGACTGACAGGACCAGAGGGTCATGTAACTAATGATTGACACTTAATGAATATCTGACAAACAACTTGGGGATGAACAAAGGGAGAGGAACAGGAGGTGTACAAAGAACAAACTGTTTTACATTAAACTTTCTGGAAATAACTCATATAACAGAACAAGCAAAGTAAAATCCAAAACATGCACCACCACAACATGAGGCATACTTTTCTAATCTTTTAACCATTGTTTTCATCGAATTCCCTTTAAATTTTTCTCTATCAAAATAATATAGGTGAAGAATGTCTTCATTCATCTTGTTAAATTTTTAACTTTGTACTGTCTTACAGGAACCCTAATGAGTATGTGAGCAAGTTCTGATGAGTATTCTTGGTATTTTCTTTTCAAATACTGCCACTTTATTTTCCTTCCCTGTTGGCAGATGAAAACTATTTGATTAGTATGATAAATATTTAATACCTTTTTTTTCTGACAAAACTGGAGCTGGATTATGTTAGTGCACAGCTCATTAGTAAAAGAGCTTGATTACCGTTCAGGTTTTTGCCCTAATTTCCCAAGTGTTAGACTTTCAACCCTTAAGCCAGGAGAAAACACAAGAGAAACTGGCTGTACCAGTTGGGCATCTAAAGGGCATATGACATGTCTATTCATGAAGTTCAAGTCAAGCAAGTAACAATCTCAATTTTCCTGTCTGTTAAACTTCTCTGCACCATAAGGAATGTAATTGTATAAGATGGATTATTGTGTTAAACTGTGGCTGTCCTGAAGACAACATAGCACCTTAAACTTACTCAAGGGAAACACTCTTTAATTCCAATTACTTGGGCAGGATAGACATTACCTCCTTTATTATTTGAGAAAGAACTCACCTGGATTTGATGCATAGTATAGTAACTTTCTCTGCCAGAAACAAAATATTTAAGACTCCTGCTTATATCTAGCAGACTAAGATGGTGAGTCTCCTAGTTTTAGAAAATCTCATTCTCTGACATCTCATTTTATTCAGTATAGAACCTGAGTACTAAGAGCAACAAAGAGGAAAATAGAGTTGAATGTTAAAGTAGTGTTGTAGATCTAGATACTGTAGATCCAGTAGTCTACATATAGACCTAAAAATAAACATAGAGTAATAACTTTGGAGGATTTATTTTAATTTTTGCAAAGGTACTATCTAGTAACTTTTGTTGACCATGCTACAATATAAACATATTTTGGAAACATAAAATTATTCACTCACTCTGCCTCTCAAATATTGTGCTTCCACATCTGTTAACTATGGTAGATATTTTTTGCTTCAAATAAGCCTCGATAAGAAAAAGAAAATTTTATCATGCTTCCTAATTTCTGGTCCTGTGACCAACAAGGAAAGGTGTATCTTAATGATCTGTCCTCTTTCCTCTCAATCACCAGAATGGATTCATTGACATTTATATCTTAAACAGTATGAACACGTTTGCTGTCGAGTATTATCTGGCTGTACAAATATTTATCTGCCATAATAATGACCATATTAGCATAATCTGACAAATAATCAGTAATAATCTGAAGCTCTAGAGTCCCGACAGCTAATTCTAAATAGTATAATTGCATGGAGAATGATGGAAAAGATTTATATGATATTTGACCTACTTTCAAAGTTCTGCATATATTCTAAAGAGTTTCTAAGACTGACAAGTTTTAATTAACTCTTAGAACTCCAGAATTTCATCTGAAAAAAAAAATTCTTCAAGTGTAAGATGTATTTAGTGCTAATTGAAATTTATATAAACAAGATTTTTCACAGGAATTTCTATAAAAAGAGTTCTTATTTTAAGAACTGGGGATAAGGATGTTAAAGAAAATATTATTTTTATTAAATTAAAAATATTTTGAAACGTCATTTTTAATGAAGTCTTTTAATTGAAAAATAAAATGCTAAAAGGGTGATCATGATAAGAGAAGGAGAAGGAGAAGGAGAAGGAGAAGGAGAAGGAGAAGGAGAAGGAGAAGGAGAAGGAGAAGGAGAAGGAGAAGGAGAAGGAGAAGAGGGAAAGAAATGGAAGAGATAGTAATTTTTTTAAAAAAGTTATATATAGCCAAATAGATAGGGTAGTCACTTAAAAATGGAGCACAAGATTTTTCTCTCTAATTTTTAAGGTGAAAATATATCCAAATAAATTTATTAATAAAACAATCAGATTTCTCAGATTTTTGTATTTGTTTAGCAAAAGAAATTTCTTGTATTTATCAAAATATATCAACTTTTTATATTCGGAATGACAAATTTATCTTGGAATCAATATCTAAACAGTTCTGAAACACTGTGGACTCTGTTCCTACATTAGCAGGAAGTAAGCTTTTATTTCTTTATACTGTTGAGCTAAGGCATTTTTAAACATTATTTGAGGAAGAAATTTGAAATTTACGTCTCTGAATGTTCCTCGCTAGAAATATATATAGTTTACTATTGCGGATTAAATCTTATCCAGTGGTAATTTACTCTTTTTTTGTAGCTGCTAGAAATGTTTAATTAAAAATCTCCCTAAGTCTCAACCTAGAAAATAGTTGAAATTGAGCCAGAATGAGTCTTATTTATTGTGGGTATGTATGATTCTACTGGGCCTAAAGGCTGTTTTGTAAATTATTTTCGAATATCTTGTAAAAGTAAATGTCAGAAATTAAAAACTGAATAATAAACTTGTGTGCAAGTTTTTCAGATTTAGTAGACACAATACCTGAATTCATATGACCTTAGTGTTAAATTTGCTGCCACTGTATTTAATATAGTTTTTATTAACTTGAATGCTTAAGTATTTCATTATTTTAATCAAGATAAACCAAAATAGTATCAAGAGTTATATCAGGTTTTATATTTTTTTCAATCCTTTCTTGAAGAATCCTGTTGCTTTTGTATTAGTAGTAGCTTTTCACAAAAAGGAAGAAAACTAAAATTTGTCACCTACTGATTAAAACTTTAAACTAGTTCATCATGTGAGATAAACTGCTATTAAGAAAGAAATTAGCAATATATTCAGTAGTATCCAGTAGCTTTTATTCTTCCAGTAAAAGTTCCTGGTATTTTTATACCTGTTAGAGTGATACTTCACCCACTCAGGTCCCAAAAACTGCTATGGCTACACGCTGAGGGTAAGTGTCTGGAAAGCTGCTCAGCAGAAAAGGATCTGGTGCTGCTGGGCAACAGCAGCTGAATGTGAACCAGAGTGTGCCCAGTTGGCCAAGAAGGCAAATGGCATCCTGGCCTGTACCAGTTATAGTGTGGCCAGCAGGACCAGGACAGTATGGTCCCCTCTGTGTTTGGCGCTGAGGCCGCACCTTGAGTCCTGCGTGCAGTTCTGGGCCCCTCGGTACAAGAAGGACATTGAGGAGCTGGAGAGAGTCCATTGGAAGGGCAATGGAGCTGGTGCAGGGTCTGGAGAAAGTCCTATGAGGAGTGGCTGGGGTTGTTTAGCCTGGAAAAAGAGGTTCAGGAGGACCTTATCACTCTCTATAACTACCTGAAAGGGGAGTGTAGCAAGGTGAGAGCTGGCCTTTTCTTCCAGGCAGTCAGTGGCAGGGCAATAGGATATGGCATCAGGATGCACCAGGAGAGGTTCAGGTTAGACATGAGGAAGAATTTATTCATGGAAACAATTGCTAAGAATTGGGACAGGGAGGTGGTAAAGTCATCATTCCTGGAGGTGTTCGAGAAATAACCGGACATGGCACTTGCTATGGTCTGTTTGTCAAAGGAATAATCAAAGGTTGGATTCAATGATCTTGGAGGCTTTTCCAACCTAAACGATTCTATGATTCCAAAACATAATATCTCAACAGAGGTGGATAGGAATCAGATCTTCAGATGCTGACACCTTCCATTTTGAAAACTGTTGTCATAATTGTTGTCATTAACTCTAAGTTTTGCGCCTAAGTTCTACACTTTTTGTAAGCTCAGATGAAGATAAAAACACCTAAACAAAACTCTGTGAAAACTATAGTCCCTCAGTGGGGCCCAGTTCAAAGCTCTAACTCCTTCTCTAATTTAACATGCACTTTACTTACTGTGACCAACACGTAAGGTTCAAGGCCAGTAACTTCAGGCATAAATTTACTAAAACTCGTAATTCTGGACAATATTATAGCATATGTCATAGAGAACTCCAGTTAATGCAGTGAATCCACCTGTCTTCTAAGCCAGGGCAATATTTGTGCTCTCTGCCTATTTTAGTACCTATTAAAATGTCTTTAAAGTATAACAGATTTCTTTTTAATTCAGCTTTCAATATCATTAACTATGTTAAATATCATTAACTATGTTAAAGATATCCTATGAGTATTTCTAAGCCATATGTAAGTCTATTTTTCCTAAGGTGTTTAGTGAAACTTAGGTTAATTCTCTGAATAGCGCAGGAATAGGGTTCTTTCTTTTTTTCTCCATTTAGTATTTTTGAATATTTACTATATCAGGTAAGTCCCTCATTGTACCCTGTGAGTTAGAAGATATGATGGTAGTTACCTTGCTACTTACTGTCAAACATTTAAGGAATTTAACAGTGCATTTTGAGGCATATATTATGACAGAAGAAAATTGTCTAGGAGACAGAGTCTATGCCAATTTGTCTATTAATATGGCATTTTTAAAAAAGATATACTGTAAAGAGAGACTGAAATTTGTCTGACCTATAAGATGTCTGCCACTCTCTGTATTTGAGCAATATAGATTATTAATCAAAAGGAATACTAATAGCATCAGAAAAATATGAATTATAAAAATAAAAATGTGATTTTCTGTTAAATATAAGCAGATGGTGTGGCTAATCTGTACAACAGACCTGTGTGTCTTCTGTTGAATATAGTATCCTCCAAACTGATGGATGACCAGATATAAAAGGAAAATTTTCATATTTATTTAATTCTCTAAATAGCCTGTGAGATTTTATAACTAGAATTTTTGTAAAGACATATTCAAATACTTACCCAAGCAGAGGAGTAATTTTGACTACCAAGGGACCAATCTTTCCTCAGTCTATGAAAAAGTTCTAGAGGACCCATGTTCTCACCTAAAAAGCAACCTAGTGGGAAAGAAAATTGTTGTTACTTATAGTGGTTATGTTGTAGCTCTTTCACACTATTATTTTAAATTTTGTCTGAGAACTTAAAATTTGTGTCCCCATTCAAAAAAGTGGAAGGATGGTAAATATTATTGCATCTTGGTGCAATGTGTTAGTAACACCCTTCTAGTGAAAGCATGAGAAAATTGAGTTTATGTATGCTCAGACACAGAAATAGGTTTCTGCAGTGATCTGGTGCAATGAAAATCTGAATGAGCTGTTTACAGTCTGTACAAGATAAGGATGACTGAAGTCTAGCAGTAGTCTACAAATGATAATATAAAATATTGAGCAGGTATCAAATGTAATATTGAAAATTTAATTCAGATTCTCCAAATAAATCAGGTTCCTTACTGTGATCATAGGCATAATTCATCAACATCTAGAAGTCATTTAATACCAACTTTACGTTCACAGTCTTCTAAAAATTCATCCAAAGTAGCACAGAATGATTACCATTTTTCAGTTATAGGTAATATAGCTGATAAACAGTCTTACTGAATAACTATTCCTGCCTTTGGTTAACAAGGAAAGCCTATTTGAGAGTTTTAGCTGTTACTGTAACTAATCATGCTCTTAAATTACCAAGACAAAATTGAACCCCTCTAGTCTTACATTGATGCAAAGCAGGTTCATTTACCAGACTATGCAAATATACAATTCTTATCACTTAGGACATGTTAGTTATATGAGCTTAGCCCTGAGTATATGGAGTAATTTATCTTCCTGAAGCCTGTGAAAGCAGCTGAAAACTTAACTTCAGTATAATTTTTCTACATATGTCTTTTGCTATTTCATACACTGGGTGGCAAGTTTTACTGTCAGAGAAAGCTGTAATGATAATCTTGTATGACCTCCTGAGTAATTTTAAGTAGCTGTTTAAATTTTGCTAATTTCTAGTCCAGAATTACTTTTTAAACTGGAACACAACTATTTGGCTATGGTATGACCTTTTATGCTAAGGAAAACCTGTTCAGCAGGAAAAGATGGTCTTAGAAGATTGCAATTGCCCTCATCTCTTGGCAAAACTAATATTCAAAATCCTAAATTTTTATTTTAATTACTCACAAATCTCTTTCCAATTTTTTAACTTCCATTACAAAATAAGGGAACTAGAACAAAGCCTAATATTCTAGCCAGAAAATCACTACGTAATACAGACAGTCAGTACTAGTATCCTATTTCTACTTAATATTTATGGTTTGTATGTCCAGCCATGCTATTCAAACTGGAAGTAGTACAATCATACCTTAGAAAATTTTGTGTTGCCATGCAATAATATTGTCTAGTTTGTTGACAAAGGAGCTGGTTCATATTTAATTGAAAATGTTGTAAGTTTTGTGATGAATTGAGCTGATTTTTGTTCCTGGTTTTTGTCATACGTTATCTCTGGTACTGATTAGCCTTTGGGTTTAACTGTCTGATTATTTCATGCATTGGAGAGCTGTTGTTGTGTTAGATACTTTGTTTCACTCAAAGTACTTGAAATATTTGACCAATATGCAAATAAGGATATTGGGTTACAAACTGTAAAGCTGCATCAAACTTCAGGCTTCATCATCTGAAGCTGGAAATCTAAAAAAAAAAATCTTAGGCTTCCAGCCTCTAAGAAAAATAAATTTTGTTTTTAAATTGCAGGAATTTACACAGCACACTAAATTAACAGACTATCTGTAAATACCAGATTTTATTCCACTTAAAAACTGTGCAAAACTGGTGCAGTTAGACTGTAAGTGTATAATAAGAATAAATATTTTTGCACCTGGCATAATGTGATTTTAATAAGACAATTCTCCAGCAACAACCTGGGGATTTACTCTTGGTAGTTTTTACTTAAGGATAAATTGACATCAAGGACCATAACATAAATTACTGTGGCTAAAAAACATATTTTGAACTTGCTTTCATTACATTTTGTTTGGGGATGTGGACAGACCACTACTGCACTTGATTTCATTACAATGCACAGTAAACAAAACCACTCTATCTCAACAGAGAAGGTGAAGTATATTTTACATGGATAAGTAAGTATTGATAAATTATGTTAGCAATTTCTGTGAGGATTTATTTGCATTATTTACAATTAATCTTACTACAGTTTACTGTTCTCCTGAGTTGCAGTATAGGATGTATTCTATCACCATCTTCAGTTAATGGCCCATCAATGCCTTGTGCATGACTCAGAGATAACTCCCTCCAGGCGTCATCACTCTTCTATGGGCCATCAAGGACCTCCTGTATGACTCATCATCCCACTGTGAGATGATCCGCCCAGGGGGAGGAGTCAAGCATTCTCACCTGGACATAAACTGGGATTTGGGACAGTAGAAGCAGCCCTTACTCACAGGATTCTCAGAGGATCAGTTACCAGACCTTTCTATGGGATCTCTGCTTCAGGAAGACCACCTCACCTGGACTGCTTCCATCACCCTGATCAGGTTGTATTCTGACTCTGTTAGTGTTTTTTTTTGTTGTTGTTGTTGTTGGGTTTTTTTTGTTTGTTTGTTTGGGTTTTTTTGTTGTTGTTGTTATTATTGCATTTATTTTATTTTATTTTCCTTTTCTTCTCATTAAGTTATATTTCTGACTTGGAGCCTCTCGCTTGGTTTGTTTTCAAACTGCAACGACTGTCTTTTTTTTTCTTGGGTGGAGATCATTCTACCAGAGTTTAGACACCTAGGCACAAGTACCTCAGTTTTGCTCTTCTTAGCCAATCTTCTTAATTGATGGGTATCTGATATTGTCAGCACCAATTTGCACCTAACACTGTGTTCTGTATAGATGGGTACTAAGATGATAACTTGTGCATGTTTTGGGTCATGAATTTAAACCCAGTGGTCTCTGATTAAGTTTACCAAATCATATTTTGTGATTAGCTGAAAGAATTCTTCCACAAGATGACTTCACCATGTTCTGGTCTGTGCTTTTAAGGTATGAATGCACCTAGTTAAATCTGCACTATTCAGCATTGTTCTTAAGGGGAAAAAAAGTAGTTCACGTTTCAACACATTAAGAGGAAGAGTTGCATAAAATCTCCGTTGCAATTTAGAAATGGTATTTTCCAATTTAGTGCTCCCACTAAACCCATGCACTGCTCCTCTTGCTACAACTGAAAGCACAAAAGGCAAAGATCACAAGCTGAATTAAGAACAATTTCCTGGAAACCAAAACGAGATAAAATGAACAGTAACAGCAACAATACCAATGACAGAGGGTAAAAGCCAGAACAAATTCATGTGCACATCCTGCCCTCCCCCACCTCCAAATAACAGACAATACTAGAAGGCTCCCTCCATCACATTTTCTGAGCCAGAATGAACCCATTCTCCCCAGAAGAGAATCCTTTCCCTTATCCCTAGCAATGATGTGAGGTTATAAAATAAACTCTGTGTCACAGCCATGTCCCCTCATGGCTACTGCGGAAATTAACCTGGCTGGAATCTGGACAACCCAAATTCGTTTCCTAGGTCTACACACCTTGATCTTATTCAGTGTCAAATCTGTATTTGAGTAATTCACTATTATGTTTCTCTCTTTTTTTTTTTTTTTTTTTCCTTAGCTTTCTCATTTTCATTTCCCAAATACATAGTCAAAACAAAAGCTGTGAAATGTTCCTGTCTCATTGTGCTTTACAAGTGCTTTTCTTGGCAGTGATACATATTTATATCTCACACCTTTATCTTGGGCTATTGCCAGTGATGCACTATTTATGATGAAACTGGTCACTGCTCTCCTCCATGAAATTCTGAGCAGTCATCTGATTGTTTCCTAAATGTCTGTACTTAAAAAAATACTTGTCAAGGACACTACAGAAGCAAAACAGTGCTGTTTAAAGAAGGATATATTTGCCTATAGGATGTCCACTTTACAAAGTCACTTTATATGTAAACATGGCAGAAATCTGCATATGTTTGGGGAAAATAGATCTCCAAGGATTTGCCTAATCATAAGAAGAATTTTGAACAGCTTTTCTGAATCACCAATAAAAAAATAGACTACTTGGGGTTTCTTTGATGACAGGAAGTGGCTAACGTGCACAGGTGCTGAAAGGACCTAGGGCATTCCACCCCTTTTGTTTTTGGGCTAGATTCCCAAGTTCTCTGGTAGAAATCTGACTGGAACTGTGTTTGTTGAAAATGAAATTATGCTTCTTTTGTGCAAACTCTGTGTATTGCATTTTTGCACTTTTTATTTATCTTTGAACCTGAGTGGATTTTTTAATATTAAGACATTCTAAAGATGTGACTATATTGGCTGCATAGCTGTGATTTTTGGTAAGGGCCTTCATAATGGACTTGATAATCTCAAAGGTCTTTTCCAACCTAGTTTATTCTGTGATAATTGCAAACTATTCAGTAGCTGCTGAAAATAGAATATTTTACTGTGGTATTCTACTTCATACCCTGTAGATCTCTTGTAACCTCATTTAAAATCATTAGGACTTTACATCTGACCTAGTGATATATTTTTTTGAGTGTATAGATGTAAAAACATAGTTATGCCTCTCTGAATGCACAGGACAAATTTCAAAACACAACTGTTAAGTGGAAAAAATATAAATTACCTAAACAAAAAATGAAACATTTTTAGAAGCAGAAGTACTCTAGGGAGACCTCTCCTTTATCACAGTTAAATGCAACTCTAATCACAATTATAGGTGGTTGTAGAAAATACTTGCTTTTAAAGCTAAACTAGTAGGATAATAAATATTAAAAAAAAAATACATGATGGTTACAAGTATTGCTTGGCTTATCTGATAATTTGGTTTCCATCTGAGATAATTATTTCAATGCAACCACATGCAAAGCTGCCTAAGTAAGAGTTTTATGGGACGTCTGCCTTGAAAAACACTAACTCAGAGGTTCGATATTTTTTGGAGATATCTTCCTCATACTGAGTGAATGAACCACTGTGGTACCAAATGCTAATTAAATGCTTATAAAAAGAGAAACAAGTAGTGGACAGAGAAATCAGTTTTCTTTTTCCTTCAGCACTTGAATGGACAGCCCACAGGAGTCTGCCCCTGCTCCTGGTGCCAGCTCATTGAACTGAATGGGAAACTCATGGAAAATCTCTAATGAGAAATATAGATACATTCCAGTATGCAGAGTGGGAAAAGCTGAACTATGAAACTTGTGGAGTGTGACCTATTTGCCCTGTTAACAGGCCTTAGAAAACTCCTGGTCACTCTGTATCTGTGCATAAACTTTTGAAAATATCTGAAAAGTCTGAGTTTGAAGTCAAAGAAATTATGGATGAAATAGCTTTCCTAAAGAAAGATAATTCAGATAAGGTTATTAGGAAGAGAATAAACTTATATTAGCTGCAATTTGTAATTCACAGACTTGTGAGAGGTCTTACATTAAGCCAAGTTAGTTTTGCCCCGACTGCCATGATAGTTGCTAACCTAAGACCATCATCAGTGTTGGATCATTCAGCATTACTCCAGTAATACAAAATAATTAATCTAGTAACTGTATAAGCTCTATCAGTAGTCCCAGACTTCTGCAGCCCATGGAGGATGATGGTGGAGCAGATGTACACTGTGTACCTTCTGGGGAACCCCACACTAGATCAAATGGTAATGTCATGTATTGCAACAGGTCTTACTAAATAGTCTGTCCCCATCTTTCTTATGGAAAGACCTCTACTCCTTGAAGCAGAGGAATACTGCAATGAGACATCTCCAGAGCCTTTTCTTCTCCAGTCTGGACAACTCCAACTCTCTCAGGCTTTCCTTGTAGGAGACGTCCTCCAGCCCTCTGATAATTTTTGTGGCTCTTCTCTAACCCACACCAATTGGTCTTTGTCCTTATACTGAGGACTCCAGAGCTGGACACAATACTCCAAGTGGGGTCTCCCCAGAGCAGAGTGGAACAGTAGAACCATGCTGCCTGACCTGCTGGCCATACATCTTTTGAAGAAGCCCAGGTTGTGAATAACTTTCTGGGTTGCCAAATGACATTTGCCAAGTCATATTTTGCTTCTTGTCAACCCACACCTCAAGTCCTTTTTTTCAGGGCTACTCTCAATCCAATCTCTGCCCAACCTGAATTTGTGATTTGGATTACATGGACTCACCTGCAGAACCTTCCACCTGCCTTTCTTGAACTTCATGAGGTTTACACATACTCTCCTGGCAAGCCTGTCCCTCTGGATGATGTCACTTCCCTTTACCATGTCATTCAACTTGATGTCTTCTGCAAACTTTCTGAGTGCACTCAATATCATTGATGAAAACTTTAACATAATGTTGGACCTAAACCTTTTCCTTTTTGAGGTAGCAAAAAGCATACCCATACTGTTGTGATTCTAATTTAGGTATTGGAGTTTTTCCCACTACTGAATCAATTTTTACAGATTTAAAGCACTATCCAATTTACGTGACTGAGGATAAAATAAAATATTACAATCATGTGTATACACATTCTATATGTCTACACAGACAGATGATGGCTAAGCCTGAGGTGAGACTGATTGTCATACTAGTGTAGGTGTCTCTGAACAACTTTACATAGATTTGATCTTCCTAGGCAAGGCTTTTAGGCTGAGACTATAAGACAAAACGAATTCCTTCCATTATTGACCACAATATGGGAAGAACTGACTGTTCTCTACCATTAAAATATAAGTACTGAATTCAAAAAGGAGATCAAAAGACTACTATTAGCATTCTCCATGTCAAGAATACTATTAGCATTCTAATGTAACTGTCTTCCATTCCTGGAACCCATTTGCAGCCAGGAGAAATAAAAATGAAAATTTCATCATCACTTTATACCGAGTGATATTTTAAGTGCAACTATACGTGTTAAAAGCTTATCTGATGCCATTTTTACAATATTTTCTTATTTGCTGTATGCAAACTAAATTTGTGTCTTATCTGATACAATGATGACATACTTAAACCACTTTTTTAAGCTGCAAGTCATCAAACCTGTGTCTGCGTGGCATATGGATAAAGTACTAGTAGGACTTATGCAAAGATAGAAAAGGAATAAGTATACTTAATTTAAATGAATATAAGAATAACAGATCAAATATATTGTGTCATATCTGTTATACAGAAAGTATTGAGGGCTTAAAAAGTTGCAGTTAATTAAGTTAATCAAGTCATTGCTTAACCAGATGTAGGAGATAATTGCATGGACACAAAAGAAAAAAGGGGAGAATGACCTGCTATATCTGTCTGTACAATGAGATTTCAGATAAACACATACAATTCACCAAATTGTTCCAGTAGTATAGCATTCAATTCTATGGTTTGAAAAAAAAAAAGAAAAAAAATATTAATAAGTTGTTCCAGCAATACAAGTAGTTGCTTTCATAACTAATACAAGTTAAATTCTACTGAATACAGAAGGCTTAGAACTCTATTATATCAACTAAAAATGTATAGTTAAAGAGAAACTGCATCTGAAGCTTTTCTGGCATCATTGGTAGGGTTTGCGCTTTTTTTTTGTTTTGGACAAAAGAGTTTACTCTACTGTTCTTGTTTTGGGTCTTTTTCTAAGTAAAAGTAAACTAAAGTAAGGTTATTGGTAAAAAGAACTGATTGGTCAGTGGTTATCACTTTAGTATTATATTTATATATTTTTCATTGACTTTCTATTCATGTTAAATACTGTAACTCATTTGTCAGCTCTTTAACTTGTGATCTGGAATTAATAGAGTAGTATTACTAAAATCTTAGTAGGTATATGATTTTGGCAAATTAATAATTTCTGACATATTCTGAAATGGAATTCTAAAATAATTTGTTTTATTTCCTTGCTAGAAAGATGAAAAGGTCATACATGGACATTTAGTCTCTGACCTGTCATTATTGGGGTGGACTGACATCATATTAGAAGCACACCACTGGAATTCAACACAGTTTTAAAAACTGAAGGGATGTTTTTAAAGATTAATTGATTTTAAATAGTGTTGTAGAAGTTGGAATAGTTGTTTGCATAAAGACAAAGGGAAATATGGAGATTTCTCTACAAAATGATTTGAAGTTACCTGAGCACCTGTGGTCTTGCATTACTAAAGTGAACCCATTGTAAAACATTGAAATGGTCAGCATACATGTCCATGATGGAAATAGCTGTAGGAATTTAGTCTAAAGACCTTCACAGTGAGAGCATATGGTAGTCTTCATAAGATAAATGACTGGTGCAGAGGACAGCCTGTTTACCATGTTTACAGTAGAGTATTCTACAGACCCCAACATAGCAAGGACATGAACCTCTTGGAGCAAGTGCAAAGGAGGGCTGAAGAAGATAACAGAGGGATGGAACACCTCTCCTATGAGGAAATGCTGACAGAGTTGGGATCATTCACCCTGGAGGAGAGAAGACTCCAGAGTGACCTAAATAAAGCTTTTCAGTACCTGAAGAGAGCATAAAAAAAGGAGGGAAGGGACTTTTTACAGGAGTGTGTAGTGATGGGGCAAGGGGGAATGGATTCAGACTGAAAGAAGGTAGGTTTAGATGAGATATTAGGAAAAAAGAAAAAAAAATCTTTGCTGTGAGGAAGGCAAGGCACTGAACAAGTTGAGAAGTTGTGGGTGCCCCATCCCAGGAAGAGTTCAAGGCCAGGTTGGATGTGATTTCAGGCAATCTGTGGTAGTGGGTGCCATCCCTGCCCATGATGTGGCAGTTAGAACTAGATGATCTTTACAGCCCCTTCCAATCCAAACCATCCTATGATTCTATGGAGAAGTGCTGAAAATTAAATTCAGCAAGAAAGTTTCCAGTTAGATATTTAGAAAAAAATTACAACAGTAGTGATAATTAAGTGCTGGCATACACTGCTTTTAGGAATATTGTGGCATCCATCAGTGTCTGGCTCTTTAAAAGCATATTAAACAAGTATAAGTCAGGAGTTATATCTTCTTGGATTAGAAGGATAAAATGTAAGCCTTCTTGTAGAGTAATGGTTGTCTAAGAAGGGTCATATAAACACTCTGCAGCAGGATAACTTCAAGATACGTAACCAACCCTTATGTTTACAGCAGCCTTATCTTTACTGCAGCTCTCTTCCTTAAGGCAGAGGCCTGGTGTCTCTGGGCTCCCAGGGAGGTAACCTCTGGCTACTGTCAAAGGTGTAGCAGAAGCCTTAGGAATGCGGAGCTGGGTGTTACTTTCTCACCCCTTCACTGACCAATGTTATGCTTGCCTTTAGTTTTATGCAAGAGCTTATTAGGTGTGCTATATATTGTGTAAACGCTTCTAATAAATTGAGTTTTGCCAGTAAACCGGATCGGTTCGTGGCATTCTCCCGCGACCACGACACCTTCTTAAGGTCCTTTCCAGGCCAGTTTTTATAAAAAATCAGAATGACTAATTGGTTAAAATTACCTGATTTTTCTCAAGAGGAGAATTTGCAAAATTAGGGAAAATAAGAAACAGATGGGAAATATGATTTTGCTTAGAGATGGAATTAGAATTCCTTGGTTTATAGGTTTAATTTGAGGGATAAACTTTTTCTGTGATTCACTGAGTTTGTAAGTGTGAATTTCTGTACTTTTTACTTTTCTTGTTCTAACTCTATATGTTGGAATGATATATTTTTAAATCACAGTACATTAAGATTTTTTCATCTTGTGTCTGCAACGCATTCATTGCCATTTCTAACTAAAATGACCTGAGTTTGATTTTGAATCAGGAATGGAGGAGTTAATTTGAGCCTTGAGAAAGGGAGGATGGAAGAAGGTATTGTTTTAATTTTGTTTTTGCTTCTCAACATTCAAGTCTACTTTGACTTTTTCCCAAAATCAGTCCATTGTGTCCATTAGTGTAATTTGGTAAATTATCTCCCTGTTTTATCTCAATCCAGGAGTTTTTTCACCCTGTTTTATCCTCTTGTTCTGCTGATGAAGAAGAGAGAGGAAGGCTGGCTGGGAGCTTCTCAATCAGGGTCGAAACAGGGAATTACAGGAACACATTAAAAATGAGTGAAACTGAAAGCAAACCTGAAATTTTTTATAATGTGAGAAAGAACTCTTGAAGAGGGATTAGGAGCAGTGACCCTGATTGTACACTGCCAGGTGTGTCCACCCCTGTGGCATTTGAATTCCTGCTTGGGCCAGGCCCAGCACTTCCCAGTTGGACTGAAGAACAGACTTCACCCAGCCACATCCCAGAGTGCAGGAGCAGCATGGGTGCACAACTTCCCAGGATGTATGTGGAACTGACTGCACATTTCTTCTGCCCATGGCTTTTCCTTTAGCTGAGCATGGGCAGTAGCAAGCATACATGCTCAGCTGGAGCACCCACATCTCCACACAAGAGTTTGTGCTTGGGAAGCCTGCACTCACACTCTGGGATGGAGGTATGTGAAAGCCAAAATGCTTGGGATTTGCCTATAGATGTGCGAGTGTGTGACTCTGATCTTCTGGGATTAGATATATAAGTTAGTTTAGCAAAAAAATAGGTTTTGATTAGTACTTTGTAACTGAGTGTTTTGCTGATTATCTGCTATATTACTGATATGGATTCTCAATATATAGTTCATTGACTGCCAGTTAATTAAATGTCGTTAATTAACGGATGAATCAATCCTGATTGGATTTGAACGCCATAAAGTGAGTTTAAATTGAACTGCTCTGTCATTTCTCCCAGCAACAACTTGCTACTGGTCTTTTGGTAAAGCTAATGTTTGGTTCTGTAAGGCGTTATAGGTGCCAAACTCTATTCATAGAAATTATGCTTTGTTTTTAAGTATGTTTTCCCAAAAATTTCATTCAACACTTACAGTTTTTATGTGAATGTGTCCATTAGGGTGGTTTTTTATTACCTAAAAATAAATATTTGCCAACAGATTTCAATGTCATTCTAGGTGACTATACTTCTGTTACACACAGTAAAATCTAATCAACATAGTCAATAGTGACAAAATATCTCAAAAAAAAAAAAATCTGACTTATCACCAGATACTGTATTATGTGGGAATACTAATATTGTTTGAAGTGACCTTTAGTCTCCCAGTGCCCTGATCCACTAATGCAAGTGGGAATCGTGATGGTTCGTTAACCGGTCTCAGAGTGCAAAAAAACAACAAAGAGGGGATTTCAGTATTCATCAAAACAAATGCACTTTTATTAGTGCCAACATCAAATGCAATAGAAGGATTTGAAGGGAAACAAAGGATAGTGAGAAAAGAGACAGAGAGGGTGGGTATAGCTACCAACGGAGACATGAAATCCTCGTGGTCTGGCCCATAGATCCGTCTTCTTCCGTGGGGTGATCTCAAAGTCTTTGGTTAACTTAGGGGTCCTTACAGTCCTTTCCAAAGCAACAGGCAGTTGGCCAGAAGGTGGGGAAATCATTACGGTGTGTTCGTTTTGAGAACTCAGAACAGGTCAGCCATCAACAGGTACAGTGTTAACTCAGAACAGGTCAGCTGTCAGCAGGTACAGTGTTAACTCAGAACGGTACAGCCATCAGCAAGTGCAGTCAATTCACTGTGACTTGTCCATTGTTTCTGCTCAGGTTCTGATGGAAATGCGTGCTAGCTTTTTCCATGGAACACACCTGCAGGCAACAGTTGGCGAACATTCCACCTCAGCCAGGACATCACTCCTGTGTTGGAGTTTTAGAGTCCTTTTAGGAGTTTCAGTCTTGGTCCTTGACGATGGTTGTGAGGCAGATGAGGGATCTTTGGACCGTCTCTTCCACCCAGCTGTCTTAAAGGTGTCTAATTGCTCTTCTGTATTCTCACATAGACTCTGTGTCACTCCTACTACTACAAGAACTATATTAATGCCTTAAGGGTCCTACTAAGTTGTCTTTGGTAATAGATGTCTTTCAGGAGCTGAATGAAACTATAGAGTTTGGTTTTAGAGTGAGGTAATTTTGGGATGGTTTCTGTTAACTAAACATCTATTATTCCTTATACTTGGATATTTAGCACATGTATTTATACATAGACTTCTAAAATAAGTTATTTTTATTTGTAACTAAATCTCACTCTGTTTGTCAGGTACTGAACAATTATCTTAGCCAAATGCAATTTAGTAAGCTGAAAATCAGACACATCTAGCTGACAGTTTTTTTCTTAAGTCTACTTATACACATAAACTTTGTAATCAGAGCTCTTCAAGTAGACCACTTCAAGTCCCACAATTTGAAACTTGTATGAGGTATCTAAGCTAACCTGACAATCAAATAAAAAATTATTGTCATTAGTGGACTGCATTATCAGAATGTCTATTATTATTAATTTTCAATTTCTGTGAATTTGGCATTTCTGGTTGCAGAGTGTTGAATATCAACTGAGATAAAGAAACTAAATTTTATTCTTATTTAGGCTTTCATCAGAGCACAGTGCTGGCCATCAGCCCAAATCTCTTCAGATTAAGATTTACTTAGGTTTCTACTTCCCAAATACATTTGTAACCCAGAAGCTGTTTTCAAAAATGGTGCAGCTGCCCCCTGCAGGGATAGGGTTCAGGCAGACAATGTCAGACATTTCCTTTGTTCTGTCCATGTGGTTACTATTTGCAATTTGCATGTTCTCACTTTACATTCTGAGTTTTGTGAATCTCATTCCGACTTTTCTCTACAGGTTTCTAATTCTGTATTTTGAAATGGCCTTTCAGAACTACGTATTTATTTCTTACATACTGTAGTCTTGTATGTCATAGTTCCTACAACCATTTGACGGTCTGGCGCTTCATCTTTTCTGGCCAAATTAATCCTTGTGTAAGTTTCTGCAGTTTCAGCAAATTAAGCTACTTTATTCCAAGTCTTCTTTCTGTACAAGTGGAATGGAGAAATCAATTTCTAATTCCTAAGATTGCTTAGAAGATGAATTAGTTGTTGTTGTTGCAATCCTCTTAAGATTAAAATACTCCATGAAGGAAACTATGATCATATAAATGTTCTTCCTAAAAACATAAGCTACAATTTGTTGGATTAATGTGGATGCTTTGTTTTTTGTTTGTTTTTCTTTAATATGCTTCAGGTGTTTGTTTGTTTGTTTTTGTTCTGGGGTGTTGTTTTGGGTTTTTTGGTGGTTTGTTTTTGGTTTTGTGTTTTTTGTTTTGGTTTTTTTTGGGTTGTTTTTTTGTTTGGTGGGTTGTTTTTTTTTGTTTTTGTTGTTTTTTTGTTTTTTTTTTTTTTTTTGAGAGTAGGAAGTATTTCACAACATAATTGAATTTCCCATTATCTGGAACACAAGCATCTAGGTAAAGATAAATAAATGTTCTTTTTTGTTTGCTTTATTTTTTTTTCCTTAAGCCATAATGAATTAATCATTGGAATTTGCCTTGTTACAATAACTTTTACTGTAGGTAAAGGTAAAACATTCTGTTGTTCGCTATAGGTCAAACTAGTTTGAGGCATGTGTTTTTGAGAGATTCATTTGCACGCAGAAGCTGTGTCCTTGTTGCTTTGTGAAATGAATTTTCAAACAAACATGGTTCTCACTAAATAAATGACATTTTATGAAATCACAGAATCTGCCTAAAACAGCATAATAGCTTTAAAGCATTTTAATTAGCTTTTGGAAAATCAGCAGAGGCAGAGTATCAATGAACATGCATAATTTATCTACTAAAAGTAGTATCTCTGCTTTCTAGTATGTTGGAAGACTGCCTTTTATTTGTGCTTTAATACACCACTGATTGTAATCCTAATACAGTTTGCAAGAACTTTAAACACAAAACTCTCATAACAGTGAAATTCTAAATAAAATAATGTATCTAGATCTATATTAACCATGTAATGTCTTTCATTGTTACTAGCTATACTTAAGAAGCTTCAAAGGAACTATATTGTTAATATCAGATTTGTTTATTTTTTAATGTTTATAAAGTACATAAACTATTTAAATATTATTATTGCGGTACAACATCTCCTTTTATCTGAGAGCAAGTAGCACACCAGGAGCTCTGAGTTCCTAGAGCACCTCCTGGAACTACTAGGATGACTTACATAGTGGTACTCAAACTATTATCATTTGACACTATTTTATATTTCTTATTTACATGTTTGTGGCCAGTGGTTGCTCTGGTGTAACCTATAACTGCTTTCCTTTTATTTTCTTTTTCTTTTTTCTTCACAATTTAAGAGGCCAAAGATACAGAGATATGCCCACACCTGTTTCCTAAATATAAAGTATCCTTCAATACAGTGAAAGGTGTCTAAGAGCCATGAGACAAGAAGAGATGTGACACAGATCTTGATCAGATAAATTTCTCTCTGAATTGGTGACAGGAAGCTAGACAGGATACTGAAATGGCACTGCAAGTTTATTTTTAGGCAGGTGAATCACATCCAGCTTTAATTCAGTTCAAGATTTAATTACTCACATTTATATTTCTAACTGTCTGTAACTTCTTTGCGATGTCTAAACCGCATTGTAACCATCGCACATCTCAGTACAGTACTCATAACTTGGAAAGCAATTTAGTTCACAAAAAAAAAAACATACTCCTCTAATGCCTGAATCAACCCTTGAGAGTGTGGCATTTGAAGTCACTTGAAACGTGGTAGGATGTCCTACCTGACCATCAGCTGCCATTCCAGAAGACCTAGACCCATGCAGTGTCTCAGCTGGCACTTGGTCCTATGTCTGGGCAACCAGTCCTGATCTGGGGGCTGATTAGTGGAATATGCTGACTGTACTTACTAGACTCATTCATTTACAAGTGGACACAAATTTTCAGACACACCTGGAGTTGGAGTCATCCTGCAAAAGGCTTTGATTGAGAGAGCTTCTAGTCTATAGGCTATAACTCAAAAGGGTCACCACTAATTAATTCCTTCCTACCATGACACTGAAACTCAGTTTACAAATTACTTTTCTGTCAGTCTTTTCAGTTTCTGATGTGCAATTTTATATTCTCTGCATTCTCCATTTTGCCACAGATTAAGGATTCATGAAAGTTATCTATCACATTCTGAGTTCTAGGAAGAACTCAGAATTTTTTATGTCTGACAACATAAAGGGAAATATTCTGTTGCATCTGCATGGGCTCTGCTCTGATTCTCAGCTGGGAAGCTACTAATTTTACAGTTTAAACTGCTTCTATTGAGGTCTGTAGTTTCTCTTGGTTAGTATTCAGTAGTTAAAATGAGGAGCTGGGCTCAGAGTTTGGTATTGCAGTAAAGAACTCTGATTTCTTTTTTAGCTGATTTTGAAAGCCTGAAATTGGCAGTAACATTTCTCTTGAAGAAAGCCAGCAAGAATAATAAAGCTGCTAGAGATGTGAGCTTTGTTAGTATACTTACTGAGTAGTTGACAGAACAATATAATCATGCAAAGGAAAGACCAGAGGATATCAATGGTAATAAAAAGTTACAGGAAAATATTTTGTGCTAAGAGAAAAGATTATAGATTGAAAAATAATAGTATGTTCCCTTAATATAATTCCCCCCACTCTTCCAGTTTGAGGGATTTACCAAGTAAAATCTTCCAGCAACAGTGTACCAAAAGAGGAAAACCACTGTCAATAACAGGAAATCTTCTTTATCAGAACCCTGAGATCTGTAGCAAAATCTTCATTCATTCAGATAGGTGACAGTGTGAGCTGAAGGTTTACGATATCCTGCATTTCTCCTGGGAATGGAATGAAGACGTCTTCACAAGGGAAGAAGATGAACATAAATTATAAACATAAATTATAAACAATATACATATATATGTATATCAGAGCTGGGAGGGAAGAAATGTGTTGAATCCAGTCACAAACACATCTACAAAATAGTTCTCAGATGCCATCCTCTGATATATCATCAGGTTGCATCTGCATGAAACAATTATGAATCAGAAACAGAATTCTTTTTTTGACACAGTATAATACCAAAAGTACTAGAAACAGTACAAAAAAAAAAAGTTTAGATGACACATTTTTCTGTACAGCTGCATTTGACAACAAAATGGCTTTCCAGCTATTCATTCAAAGGAAAACTCATACAAAGGATATGCATATGAGTCCTCACTCAGGCATGCTAGGGCAAAAAAACTTACATGTTTGATACACTTATATGTTACATGTAGGTTATACATTAAGCCTTTTACTTCAGCTCATTTATTGTTTCAGTTTAGTTTTCACACATACAAATTTGTGTGTGAGGTTGGGAAACTACACATCCCATGATAATTAGATAACAGTGGCAAACATAAACTGCTGATGCCAATATTAATTAGATTATATTTAGGAAAAATAATTTAATAACAACAATAATTTACTGAGTCAATTGCAGGTAAGTTTTTAACTTCCCAGGCTAAAGAAAATAAATGGTTTTACTGTCAATTGTCATATATATAATAAACAATTCTTATCTTCCTTTACAATTCTAATTCTATGATGCTAGAATGATGGTTTCTCTGTGTAATTGAATCACATTGGGAATTCTCCCTTTTCTTCTTGCTGTTTTCTTTATCTTTTTTATTTTAATTTGTTTTAAATTGTGGAAATTTTTGGTACACGATTTGGTTTGTGAAGATTTTTTTTATCTCAAGCCTCAGATAGCCAATAACTTATAGTTTATAATTAAGATTTTTTGGATAATTTGATTTTCATACAAGGAAGTATGAATAATTTGTGCTCTTTCATTAATATAATTTGTGCTCTTTCATTAATATTGAAGCTAATATGGAAATAACCCTCTATACATTTGCACTTTAAAACAAAAAATACTAAATAATTTTTCAACTAAAAGTGAATAGGAAACCATAAAGGTTTTAATGATCCTCGTTATTGTAAATTCAATCTAGGTCATGTTTCAATAAAATAATTTAAAATACTACTAGTTCCTTAAAGTAAAATGTTTTCTCGAGGGTTTTGCAACATCAAAGTAACAAAAATGCTTCTATAAAGAATGTAGCAATCATCTAATATGTTTAATAAAGTGGAAACTTTCCTATGCTTGTAGATTTACAGTTTTATGCAAATCCATTCATAAGCACATGTAACTATATTTAATCTAATTTATTTTCTGTTAGGGATATTACACTTAAATGTGTTCATAAAGGATCAAAACCCAGTGCCTTTTATTCAGGTGAATTCATTTCCTTTAGTCAAAGAATTTGAAAATGTTGACAAAAATTACAGTCTTGTGCAAAAAAAAAAAGTGATACCATTTAGCAGTTTTTCTCATATTATGGCCTAATTCAGCTGTTGCTAGTATAAATAGAAATCCTTTCATGGAATCAGAATTGGTTGTAATATTCAGGAAACTAAGCTGCAGGTGCAGTTTGTATTTATTTATTGTTCTTCCAGTGATGTCTGTAACCTAAAATACTATCAAATCTAAAATGAAAGAGAAAGGATCGTGTAGAAAAGGAGCATTATCAGGTAAAATAACTGTTCATCTAAGAATGTTATACATACGGTTTACATGGCCTTCAGAAAGTCATACTTCAGTATAGAGCCATGTTGTTTAAGAATTCTTGCCTTTTATAAAAATAGAACCAGAGTTTTCAAGTTATAAGTCTTGGACTCCTTCTGCACTTAGGCTCAGACTGACTTAATATTATTATTAAATGCACTATATTTCACATCCCGTTATAGCATCTGAACTAGAGGCATAACAACTGCATGCTGTAAATATAGCTGTTTTGATCTAACTCTCCAAAATTTGTACGGTGATATATGTTTTTAAATTTTTATGCACAGAATCCAGGCAATCTATGCTTCTGTGTTAGATTTGTGTGGCCAAGCTTTCGTAGTGGGGCCACTACAAGGACTGTGTCTGTGACAAACTGCTAGAAACTCCCTTCTTGTCCAGCACCAAAGATGGACGTGCTGCTGGACAAAGCTGGCCCAATTAGGAATGGTGGTAGCTCCTCTGCAGGAACTCTTGTGATTTTTACGAAGAAGAGGAAGAAAAAAAAGTTCTTGCACAGTTGTAATTGTAGCCAAAGAAGAGCAGGGTAAGACCATGTGGGAGGAACAGCTCTGCAGACTCCAAGGTCGGAGCAGAAGGAGGGGCAGGAGGGGCTCCAGGTGCCAGGGCTGAGATTCCCCTGCAGCCCGTGGGGCAGCCCATGGTGAGGCAGCTGTGCCCCTGCAGCCCATGGAGGGCCAGGGGATGCAGAGATCCACCTGCAGCCCGGGGAGGAGACCCACACTGGAGCAGGTGGATGCCTGAGAGGAGGCTGTTGATCCCATCAGAGGCCTGTAGGGAGAGAAGCCCATGCTGGAGCAGCCTGTCCTTGAAGGACTGCACCCTGTGGAAGTGATGCACATTGCAGCAGTTTGGGAAGGCCTGCTGCCCATGGGATGGACTCAGTTCTCCATGAATTGCTTCAGCCTATCTCCTGTGGGAAGGACCTCACTGTGGAGTGGGGCAAGAGTGTTTCTCCTTGAGCAGTAGGAGAAAAAAAGGGTGATGAACTGATCATAACCCCCATTCTCTGTCTCATTGGGCCTCTGGGGGAGGAGGTAAAGCTGGGAAGGAGAAAGGGGTGAGGGGGAAGGTGTTTTGAAGATCTTATTTTACTTCTTATTATCCTGCTCTAATTTTGTTAGCAATGAATTCAATTAATATCCCTAATTTGAGCCTGTTTTGCTCATAAAAGTATTTGGTGAGAGATCTCTCTCTGTCCTTATCGCAACTCGTGTACCCATTGCTATGTTATATATTCTCTCTTCTGTCCTGTTGCAGGGGCTTTGGAGGGTGCCTGGCATCCAGCCAGGGTTAACCCATTACAGCTTCTAACTTGGATGCCTCAAAAACATAGCATGAGTAAATATTTTTAAATGTTTCTAGTCTCCTTCTTCCGGATGTGAAAAATTACTATTCTTTGAAATAATTTAACACGAAGTGTGCATAAAATAGGTCATGTCTGAACGAACCTGAAAACCAAATAGTATTCTCTGTTAAGTCAGAAAGAATATGTTTTAGATCTTGCATGTATAATCATGGCATCCTATTACCTAGAAAAGACCTTTGGGAATTCAGCAGAGAATACAGTTAACATTTGTAAGTGCTGACAAAAAAAACATTTCTTGAAATGAAAGTGTTTCAACTTTAAAATATTCTATTGCTATATATATATATATATATATGGTTGTCCCTTATATTCAAAGGGACAACCAGAGTGTGGAATATGCTCATCAGAAACAGAGAACAGTCTGTCATGTGATGAAAAGCACTTTAAAGAATTTCTTAGCTTATGGAAAGACAAGAAGTTTATGCTTTTAAAGTAAAAAATTGTGACAATAAAATCCAATTATATTCATTGCATTAAAGTTCATTTCAAAGATGGATCAAGTGGGTAGATCATAAGTTTTACACTGGACCTGCCAAAAGTAACATGCCTAACACAATAGAGCCCATGGATTCAAATACATTGGTGATATATAGAGAGAATCTAAAAGAATAGTACTTTCTGACTCTTTGTTGATGTTCATCAGCCTCCTCCTGGATGTTTTAACATTTTCTAAGAGTTTCTTAAGGATACATTGATTAAACAGACTACTTTGGTATTGTCTCAAGCATGTTTTACCACCAAACTCAAGACTGGCTTGTATTTACAATACCTAGCTTTTGAAATAGCATCAGCTTTTTTGAGTAGCATTTATATAGCCCTTTTCAAATGCTTGCATGATATCTAGTTGTTTGAATAATCAATAAGGACAAAATGGTACTTTTAAATGACAATTCACCTGATCTATCATACTTATATATTTTAGAAGGAGGTTTAACATCCTATAAAAGTAGTTCTAGAAGTAGATATTTCTCTTAACTGGAACTCAGAAAACCTGTGCTGAATGGCTTAGAATTAAATATCTGTTTTTTAGATGACCCAATTACACATTTGGAATTATTCCACTAGCCTTAATTTTATTCACACTGAAGTGTTACAGCTAACCATCCTATTCCTTAGGTATTCCAGAAAAAAAAGATCATCCAAGTCAGGTAGGACAAATTCCTCAGTGTTTTAAATGTATCCATTTTCTGTAAATTTCAGTAGAGTTTATACAACATTTCAATATGTACTTTGAGATTTCATTTCCCACCAATGTCCCAACTTGAAGCAGAAAATGCTCACCGAAATTTTGAAAACAATATACACTATCCTGGGAAGTGTGCGAACAAGAATGAACACATCAACTATTATTTGTAGTCTTTAGTTGTATTATCTCATATTGTATGTTAGGAGTGTTAGAATTGTAGTTTTTACTCATAAACTTTGTTTCTAAAAAATAAAGGTATCTGTGATATATGCCATAGACCTTTACTAACTGGTGAAATACTAAGAACTGTGCAGTGTTTTAGCTGAGTTATGACAACTTATACCAGTCTGAAGGCCATTTGTACTTTTCTTGGTGTCTAAATTTCTGACAAAAGAGGCAACACATCTGTGCTGGCTTACAAAACTACTGGTTTGCTCAAGGATAGCAGGCACAGAAAATTATGGAATAATGAGAAAAGTTATAGAAAAATTTCTCCACACTAAAAAACTATAAGACCCATTTCCTTGACAAGAACACTAAAATAGTTCCAAGTGTATTTCTGAAGACAACAGGAGTATGTCTAGCTGTTAAAGAGATGTAAATTGGTAGGTATAATTTTTCTGATGCTGTTGACATATAAATGAAGAGATGTTTCAAGTCTAAACTTCAAGCTGTGAAGCAAATACTCTGTAACTGCAGACAGATGTTTCAGTTTACTGATTACTTTCTGAGTGTTGCTTCCAAAATTGTAGTAGAAAAAAATAAAAAAAGGAAAATAAAAGTATTCTGAAGAAGACTGTCAGTGCCCTTGGACAAAGCTGCTGGAAATGAGTTCCTCACAGATTCAAGGCATTCTTATCTTTAATGAACAGCTCATAGACTCACACTTTTATTTTTCTCTGGACAAGAAAAAACAACTTAATTGTGGTCATTCCTAATTACATTTCTTGCCAATCTGTGAAAACACGAATGTTAATGTACCACTAACTGGCATCCTTCTGGATCTTTTTTCTATCTTAGTTCACTGCCCTGCTCTAAACTCTGTAGCAGTAGCTCAGGTGCACTAAAAGGCTTTTCAAACTAGTTGTCAAAAACTGGTTATCTACATATGCTATCCATATATACATGTTCCTGTGGGTAAAATGAGCATGTGAGTGCTTATTACTGTGGCATAAGCATTTGGCTCAACAAGAGTGCTTTGAAACAGATGTTGGTTAGATTAAATTAGATTTAATATGGTCCTTGAATATCTTGCTCTCATCTGATACAGTACCAAGGTACTGTGAAGGTACCGAGTCTGCCTGCACAAAACAGCAGACTGAGCAAATGTAGTTCTAATAAGAACTGTTGGAGGATTCATTAACAAACCATACTATTCTGGATAAAATACTCATGAAGATAAAATTTGTATACATTATTTATTGTGTCTCATTAAAAATCTGTTTTTACATGGCTGAAAAAGGCTTATGAATTGAAACAGGGAGAGATAAGAAATTTCTTTTAAGGGCAATCTCACTATATCCACAAGAGATATTGCATATAGGTGATTTCCCAAATATTAGAAGAAAAGTAACTTCTTTGAAATAATAAGAAAATGTGGACATAATTTTGTGTGGGAACGGTGTCTGAGAAGGAAGTTTTATGATTCCAGTTTTGAATTTTAATTGTTCATACACTCTTTGGGTAGTTTTACACAGATCTAGCAAAGGTTTAACACTCTTCATTAGAATTGAACATTCTCCCATAGAATTGCAGATATTAACAATTAGAGCATAAGTGCTAATATCACAACTTTCACATGTCAGACAATTTGTTTTTTGAATGTTGAATTCAAATCACAAAGATTTTCACTATTTCACTACTTAAATACTTGGTTGAACTGTTCTTATTTGTTTAGGAACTTTAAAAATAAATCTAATTGAAAATATAGCTCCTTAAAATGTGTTTTTAAAAAGGTTTTAGGATTTTTTTGTAAACAAAAAATGCATTATTCTCCTTTTCAATCGAAAGAATAATTTCTTATGCCAGGAAGTGCTTCTATCCTCAGACTGCAAAGTTGGCAGCTTCTTAGTTGGATATTAATTAATCTTTTTAATTAATTGTAAACTACATTTATCAGTTTACAGCTCTTCAGGATTAATTGTAGAGATAAGAATATGTTTTAAATTACATTGCTGAATTGTTTCGGTATTTACAAATTAGAAGTTTACTAAAAAGCAAAAGAAACACTGGATTTGATTTTCCCATGGTATTCTGAAGTTTCTTAATTTAAACTAGAACTTTTATTTCACTTCATTTGGGTCTGATGATTTAAAATAGTCCCTAGAAATAAAACACTTAAAGAAAGTGAGTGTGAAAAAACAAAAAGTGAGTAGAAAAACCTCTTAATGTAAGGTCACAGATAATTTTTGTTTCTGTTTTTTGATATCTGATAGCTTTGAAGACCTGATTTGTTTTGGGAAACCTCTAAGTCCACTTTGTCTTTTTCAGCTTCAGAAGATAGTTAAGCTATGTATTCTACAGTATTACCATAATATTTTGCTCTCTTAAAAATTGTTCTAGAGGAACACAGAAATTTTGTTTTACTTTGTCATATAAGTAATAGTTTTAATCTTTTTGAAATGCAAGTGGAGTCTCTCAGACACCACTTGAACTCATTAACAGACTTTAAAAAAGGTATGACTTTGTTAGGATAAAACCTAACAAACAGCTTAAACTTTTGCACTGGTGAAACACAATATAAATAACCCTCAATACAACATATATACATAAAAATATATACACAGCTAAGAGGCTTGCTAGATTTAGGCCACTGATTATAGCATTACAGAGGGAGAACTTTACTGACATTTTTAATAATTTTGCATCACTGGCAATAGTGTTAATGTCAACATTGACTTATTGTCAATAAAGTAAATACATTTTCACAGAGGGATCATACATACATGTTGGATTTTCAATAAGAAAATCACTAAAGTTTAAATTGGAACACATATTTATAACTCTATGACATATATGGCATATTTATACAAGAAGTATTGGAACTAGGACATAATAGTCCTCTTCTATATCTTTATCTTGCATGTGCCACTGATCTGTCTCAGGCTAGTCCAGTGACCAATGTAAACAAAATAAAAAGCACATATGAAACCGCATCTACATTTTCTTTTTTCTTCTTCTTCTTCATCACTGCTATTTTAGTGTAAAATTTCACAGGAATTAGGAAAAAACCCATGATGCTGAACGTGATAATTTTAGGGGTAAAAATGTCATAGACCATAAAAGTAAAAAATAAAAGACATTTCCTAAATTAGACTGTGATTGAATATTTCTTCCTTTAGATATAAGCTTTACACACATAAGAAGAGCCAGGCAACCAAGCTCCTACTTATAGTCACAAAACTTCCTTTGCTACCTTCCTGTAAAAGAAAATTACATTTGCTACTTAGATAGAGTTGTACTAAGCAGATAAAAAATAGTTCAAGCATTTAAACTGTCCATGAGTAATTCACAAAATTAACTTCCTCCTGCCAAATATTTGGATCATATATTGTCTATTTACAGTCACAGGATGTACCCAGAATGAATTCTGTTGCAGAACACCTAATGCCTGACATTACATTATTGTAACACTCTGAATTGAATTAGTCTGAAAGAAATATATTGATGTGCTAGCATAATGATTTTCAGATCAGACACCATTTATCAACTACTTAGCTAATATCCACTCTTAAATTCAAAGAGTGGACAGAAGTGAAGGGTAAACACAGACGTATGACATGCTTATTGCCTTCAATCGTGTGGTTGGCCAGCCATCTGTATTTGATATGGCTAGTTCAGTATGTCTTTTTTTTTTCCTCTGCTAATGAATACAAATTCACTGTGCAATTCTGGATGCAGTAAATTACACTATGATGGCTGATGCTGTCAGTGAAATGCTAGTCATTGAGTCTGATAATTAAAGAATGACATTTAACGGAGTAGCATATCTGGAACTGAATGTGCTTTGCTGAAAAATGAACATGAAGGCCAAACAGAGGTTCTTGTTATTTTTAAAAAGAATATTGGCAGAAAGGATGGTCAGAGGAGATATGCTGATATCTCTGCATTAGTTGATGAGATAGTATTGCATGGCAAGTTTAATAAGTAAGAATAATTTGTTACATGAACTTCACAGTTACCTTGAATACAGGTTCACTTTTGGCACTACAGCTTCAAGAAATGCAAACATAGTTATATTTCCTTTGCATGTTTTACCTTATAGTACATAATTTAGGAACTCAAACTATGTCATATTTTTACTGACATTGTGATTATTAAAAGTAACAATGTGCTTGAGGTATGCATAAGGGTCTCTTGATAGAAGCAGAGAAACATATCTTTGATTCCAAACTTACTGCAGTGTATGATTTTCCTGCTGCTCCTGACTGGCATCAAGATCCCGTTTACAGCTATGGTCAAAACTTTAAGCTGCAAGTGGTTTAGAGCATTAAAATCTATCATGGACTAATGTCATTTGAGTTTTGATGTATAGAGCAAAATAACCACTACTTTTATAGGTTTTTGTTCACTTTAGGTTTTAATTTAACTCAGCTACTAAATGGACAAAGGCAATCCAGTGAATGCAAAAATAAAATATATTTTTTCTCAAAATATTTAACTTTTTATATAAAAAAAATCCAATTTCTAAAAATTCCAATGTGAAATATTAAAGGTTTTAAAACTTGCTCAGAATATATACTAGCCAAAATCACTGGAACAGACTGTGAAAAGGAGCAGTTCTGTCAGATATTTTTTGTCTTCTTGTATTAGAGAGTTCCACTGGTTTGAATTTTCAGAAAAAGACTGCTTAATGGAAGCAGAGGTTAAAAACCTGGTGTTATTATACTACGCCTGCATCAGTTTATCAAGAATCCTATTTCCCCAGTAATATTGAATCTGTCTTCATGTACTACAGAATCCAGTTCTGAAGATATTTAGCCTCTGGTTAAAACAACATAGATGTCAAAATCTATTAAAAAATCTATTAAAAACCTTTAAATTTGTTTATATTTATATATAAATAAATCTTCGAATAGAAGGAACATTTTATGAGGATAACGCTGTTCTACCTGCAAGTTTCTGATTGTTATTTCTTGACAAATGAATCTTTATATTTTACAGTATTGTATTTAATGTTAATTCAGTTTAATAATATATTGAAATACAATTATATATTTATTTATTTATTTATTAGGCATTCACAGGGCAAAACCTAACACACAACTTGAACTTTTTCACAGGTGAAGCACAATATAAATAACCTTTAATACAGCATATATTGAAAAGCAGAGCATCATTCATGCCTTTGGAAAATTAATCTCTTATGCATGATTTTACATAAAGGTCAGATTGTAAAATTTACCCTTTGCATTCAAATTTATTTATGTGTTTTAATCATAGAATCGTTAAGGTTGGAAAAACCCTCTAAGATCAATTCCAACCATTAACCTAATGCTGACTGGTCCACTAAACTAACCATGTGACCCTATGTCAAGTTCTTTTTTATCACAATAAATGAGAGAACTTTTTCTATTAAAGGCTTTACTTCTAGGGACTACTTTAAAGCATCAGACCCAAATTAATCCTACAAGTGCAATAATTACATAAAACTTAAATTTCTTAGGTTAGGTATCATGGCAGTAAAAAAATATGCTAGTATTTGATGATTTCCATTTACTTGTCCCAGAAAATAAGATATCAGAATGAAACTGATGGGAAACAGTTCTCATTTGTGTTCTGGTTTTATTGAAGTTTGCTGTAAATAGGAGAAAATCTTTCATTAACAATTAAGGCTAGTATATGTTGAAAGCCTCTTCAGAAAAATATTATATGAAATTCACTCTTGTTTTATATGTTCACTCTGAATGAGAAATATTCTGGAGTGACAGAGATCTGAATCTTTGGGTCAGACTTTGTATCATGCCTCTCATCTGGGACAACCATGCAGACTGGAAGCAGAATGGCATCACTGACATTGTGTTAGATGTTCAGATGATGTTTAAATTTACATACAATTCAAAGTAATGCTGTGTATAAGGCAGTGAGAAGTATGGAGAGAAGCCAGTGTGTAAAGCTGTATGGGGTCCAGGCATATCTTGGATGCCTTTATAGCTTAGCCATTTTGAACAGGGATGATTTCTGTGTATACCATCTGAGGTGAATAACCATGTGAAGAATATGTGAAACTAGTAAATTTTCCCTTACTCTAGCATGGAATCATAGAATCAACTCTTTCTAAATATTTTCTTAATATCTGTACATTTTTCTTCCTAAATTCTATAAGCAGGATTTCTTAGAATATAACTAAAAGAAAACAAAACACAACAAAACGAAAAAGAAAAAAAAAAAAAAAAAAAAAAAAAAAAAAAAAAAAAAAAAAAAAAAAAAAAAGCCCCCGGGATTAATAGTTTCACAACATGTTATAAAAAGTTTAATTTATTTTAGAACACAGAAGAATAAAGAGATTATGTTATAACAATGCAATGCTTTCACATATGGGAAATGAAAATGTAGTGCCCTCCTGTGCCTTAAGAGTTTCAAACAGACTAGCAGACAAGAGACTGTCTGAATTGAAAAGTGCTGAAGAGTGTACCACATTTCCCCAGATGGATAAAGTGATAGTATTTTCTGTAGGAAAAAACTTGTGATGGACAGAAAAAGAATAGGAAGAATCTGTCTCTCACAGTAATTGTATAGAGTGCTCATCTGGGAAACAGGCTAATCATCCGTATTTCAGATTGCTCTAGGAACAGTACACATTATTAAATATTTTTTCTAAGCAAATCTATTTCAAGTGGGAGACAATGCCTATGATTACTTTGGAGTGTTGGGGGCTGTTTTTAAATGTGTTATAAATAATAGAGTTCCTTTTCTGATGGAAATTATCATTCTTTATTCCTCATAGGTATTATTTCCCCTTTGAGATGAAAATTTATAAAACATAGGAATCAGTAAAAAGGAAAATTTAATGTGTCATTTTAGTTCAACACCTGAACAGCAAGGCTGGTTGGTTGGACCTAGATAAAAATCTCACAAACTTTTTGAATTGTCACCTTGGTATGTGTCCCTCTGACTGAAGTGTCCTGACAATGCTGCTTTTTTGTCTACCACATAGTAATGTAGTAATTGATAATTTTGCATCCTTCTGGGTTTGTGGTCAGCAGCAACTGACCATGTGGTCATGCTTAAAAGTCTATCCAATTTTCATAGCAATAAGATTATCCTATTGTTTTTATATGTTTACTAACCCATTCAGGGAAATGATAAATTAAATTTGCTTGTAAATAAGGACATTATCAAGGCCTTATTTTTATCCCATTTTCAGGCTTTATCTTTGGCTGAGACTTTGGTTTAGAGGAGTGCAATACAGATGTTTGTCTGCTGGACAGAAAAGTAGGAGATTCAAATATGTTTAGGTAGAGAAAAGGATAGGAAATCATTATGATAATAATGTAATGAATAAAATTTCTCTCCTACATCAATGCATAAATGCATTTCAAATATAAATGAATTGCAAATATTCAGAGAATTTAAAGGCAATAATCCTGCATCGTGTAGGTTCTATGTGTTTCATATTTTGAAGACAGGTAACATTTCCTGCTCATAAATAACTTGTTAGCGAAACAAATTTTGAACATGAGCCAGGTATCTTCTCAACTGGAATTATCATTAATAAGAGAAGAAGTACCTGAGTTCTGTATAGAAACTAGAGGAGCTTTGACAGTGTGAGACTGTATGAAAAGAAGAACCAATTGCTTCTGATTGGTTTGTGAACTGAGGAAGACACAGCTAAGATTGAAGTGCTGTATTTGAGGCCTGTAAGAAAATTGTTACTGAAAGATGGTTATCTAGCCCGTGTAAATGGAAATGCAGGATTTTGGTTCAGATAGACATGCCTCCTTTCTGATAAGGAACAATACTTAAAGAAGAAAAAGTGCTACTGAAGGATGCATCTTGTGAGTTATTGCAACCAATTAAACCCTGATCCCTCAAGTACCTCTGTATCAGAATAATGATGAGTTCACTGTGTACCTATTTTTTTGCAATTCTGTTGCATTTTAAAAAATTAGTTCATTCCTGGAGTTGAAAGTTTTATGGAATGAAAAAATAAATAAATAAAAAGAAAAAATCAATACTCATTTACTTGTGAAATGGGGAAAAAAAGAATGCTTTTGTGTTATTCTATTTTAAGTTTCAAGAGAGTTTATTGTGACATTAGGTTGAAAGAATCATCCTGATGTGGAAGAGTGTAGGATACAATCAAAAGAAGATCAGGAGGAAACTGAAGTATCATGTGAATATGAGTGAACATGAATTCATGAAAGAAATATTTTCACATTGAAATGGAGTAACAGTTTTAAAAATACCATTAATAATTCTAAAGTTAAAACTAGTTGTCAAATATTTTGGAACATCAGATAGGCATCAGAAGAAATCTGCTAAAATATCTTCCCAATTACACTGAGGCAAAGAGTTAAATATTCTTTGACATTAAGTTTCCATTGTGTTCTACTTTTGAGCAACAAACCAAATTTTGAGGAAAACAAGTTTCAGGATCTGTTGAATTTTAATTCAGATTTTGAAAGAAAAATTATATTTGGTGAAATTTATTTTTTATTCAATGCTGATTTTTAAATATTTACCAGTCTATTTTGTATGACGGCTGTACATTAATGCACATGGACTTTTTAATCCAACATATCTATTTGCCTATCTGTGTCTCTCTCTCCCTCTCCATCCCCATGCTCATTATTAAGTCCATCTTACTCAAGTATTTTACTGGACTAATATTTTATACTTTAAACTTATAAATTCACCGAAATTTCAAGTGCAATGTAACAATTAGTTTAATGCACACTTTATGATCCCTTCTTTCCATTCATATGTCATTCAGTTGCACAATTATATTTATCAGAATGTTAAAATAAATAGTATTACTACAAAAAACAATTACCTTCTGGGCTTAAATTGTGCAGGCATCTTCAGAAGACTTATAGAGACAGTTTATTTTTTTCTTTAGATTTAGGTTTTTCTGCAAGTTAAGTGCACAGATATTATTAAAAGAACTATGGCGATGAGGGAAAAAGTTGGGTAACACTGTACAAAACACATGTAACTACCTACCTAAACATTCCTACCCTTGGTATAACAGCTATATTTTCTAGTTAATAAATACACTTGGTTCTCTTACATATGTGTGCATTAGCGCTTCAGTGTAGCTTGGTTGTAATGGTTTCATGTTTGCCAATTCTTGTTTGCCAAATTTTGTAGAGAGGACTGAGTATCTTTTCTGCTGTGAGATAGGATTAGGAGAAAAGTAGAACAGGCTCAAACTTACAGGGTATAAACATTTATTAATAAATTTCTTAAGTAAATTAATTTATTAATAAAATATTTATTAATAGATCTATTAACACATACAATAAGAAGAATGAGAATCAAAATGAAACCTTCAAAACACTTCTCCCTCCCCATAACTGTTCACTTTTCCACTAACAACCTAAAGAGACAAAGCCTGGAACTCTTGGTCAGTTTAGCACCTATAAATAGTCTTTTATCAGTTCATTTGGAAAGAAGAGTATCTTTTAGTCTACCATGAAATTTCCCCACTGACAACACAGAACATTTCTCTTGTGCGTTTTAATCCTCACAAAAAACAGCCACCCGGGAACTTGTTTTTGTGAAGCCCCTCCCATTAGCAGCTTCCCGCCAGCCGTGTATGGCTCATGGACATAACCAGGGTGTAATTTCCAAGAAAAACACCTCTAAAAGCAAAGGATTTTCTTAATCTCACATCTTAATCTCTTTTCTCTTCTTCCCTGGAACAGAGGGCTTCTTATCTCATCTCTCTCTCTCTCTCTCTCTGTTTAAACTTCTCATGGCATCACAGCTTCTCATAAAATCAATATTCACTTAGTCCATCACAAATACCTTTGCTTCAATCCACAATCTGAACAATCATCTCCCCAACTCATACTGTCCACGATTTAAAGGGATATTCTAATATATTACAGTCTATTACCGTGGCTCATACAAGACTTTCAGCTCAGAAAACTAAGGCATCTTCTACACCTCCTCTCAATTAGGATTTTTACTCTCTTTCTCTCTCCTCACTGACTTTAGTCCCATGCTGTGTCTCTTAAAGTTCCAATCACTCTGTCACTTCTCTCATTCAGAGAAGGGTTAGGGCTCCGCAAATTTCATCTGTGCAAACGAAGAATTACATTCTCCCAGGTCTGCAGAGGACATTCTTTCCGGGAGATGGCCGAAGGTGGCAGACTCAGGCCGTGCCGAGGCTGGGGCCAGGGTCTCTCATGTGACTGAGCTTTCCCCCCTGCTTCCTCTGTCCAGCAGCCGGAGGACTGGGGGCTCAGCCCGGCTCACGATGGAAGTGCAGAGCAGTGGCAGATGTCAGCAGTTACTGGCGCTGGGCTCGGCCAGGACAGGGAATAATCCCTCCGCTCCCTCTGCCCAGGAGTCATGGGGCCATCCCGGCCGAGATGGCAGCAGCTGTGCCCAGCTGGGTCGCCCTGTTACCTGTTACAAGGTGATAAGGAAAATGACGTTTTCTGCGATTCCTCCGATTTTTAATTTGTGTTACCCAGAGGCGTATCCTTATATTTAATTGGTTAATCCGGCTGTCAATTTGAAAGACAGTCACTAATTGGTTTTTCCTATCCGTGCTAAACCAGCACATTGGTCCATCCAGGAAAAGCTCCCGTTGAGCCGTGAATACTTCAGGAATAAGATTCTGGTACTAAAACAGTCACATACTTAATATATTTACTGAGAAATAAGTCTTAACCACAGGTTGAATCCTTCAGTGCAAAATTTCCAAGTAAAGTCTCCAAAATATTTCACAGTGTTAGGAGAATTCTAATGAAGTTTGAAGGTGTTTAACTTATCATAAATCACAATTCAGTTCTGTCATATAAATTTCCCTAAAGCTCTGAATGCAGTATAGCATGTTCTATGAACAGATTAAACTAGCATTTTCTTCCTATGGGCAAAATTATAAGCAGTTCTCCTAATTTGTGGCATACAAATCCATTCAGTATTTCTGACAGTTGTAAGAGAAATAAAGGTCAAGCTGTACCCTGTGGTACCTACATTCATTCAATTTTGTCACTTGAAAAGTACATTTATTCAAACTTTTCAAAGTTATGGCTTTATAAATGGCATTATTTCTGGCCTTTGATTTGCTATTTGCAGTACTTTTTTTTACCCACTTCATCATGTGCATAATTATCCAGTTCTAAAATTATGAACATTTTTTGAAGAAATTCAGGTCTTAACAAGAGTCGAGGTCTTGTTGGTTTTTCTTCTATGCTTTTTCCAATACTTGAGTAAAAAAAAAAAAAAAAAAAAAAAAATCAAGGTTTATCACTACTTTACATTGAAATTCTTTTTGGAAGATTAATTACCATGCAATAAACAAACACATATTAAAAAAACCCAACAAAACACCTCAGTATTGTCTTCTGATCCCAGAATATTTAGCTAGCTGTCTGAGAAAAACTTGCATGAGTAGTGAATTTAAAGCTGACCTTTGACCGCTGAAGCCACTTTTGGGTTGAGATTTTTGTCTGCTAACTATAGTTTATGCACCTTAGTAAAATATACATGGTAGGCAAAGAAGTATAGTAACAAACTTGAAATATAATGACTGGTTAATGACAGTTAATGAGGGGTGTTGCTCACAGACCCAATTAGAATGCAGAATATTATTTAGAAAAAAAAATTATAAAAATATGTAGGAAATACAAGCTAAAATTTAGATAAATCCTCATGGCCAGCTGATCTTATCTTAAGGCTAAACTATCAAACATTTCAGAATGTTTTAGAAAGTTCTGGAGTTTTTTGTTTTGTTTCTCATTTTAAAAATATTTTTAAATAATTATTTGGGTGGAGGAAAAATCCATTTGGGTGAATAAATAAAACAGGATGTGGGAATCATAGACTACATATTGTAGACTACATGTGAATTTTGAAATCAGAATGAGAATCTTGGAACTATTTAGCTCTTTCCTAATTAGACAAAAAATAATTATATATTCTGGCCCCCTGCAGAATATGTTTTGTAAACATTTACCTTTATGAATGTTGTTATGTTGTGGATACATCTCTCTTATTTATGATGTATCCAGATTATGTTCCATGTAACTATACCCTTTTCTGGTGTACGCTGTAATATGCTCTGGAAATGTTTATTTCTTACAGTTTTAGGGAAATTCTTAAATTTTACATGATATCAGGATGACCATCTGGAGATAATTTCTCTTCATCCAAGGAACAAGAAATCAAATACCGTGATAACTGAAGAAAAAGTTCTGCCTTCAAAGCTGTTGACATGGGACATCCATGTGGATGAGAACAAGGGCAAATTTTGTTGAGACTTATGATAGTGAAGATGAGTAAACAAGCTTAGCACACATTTCTGGGTAAGCAACTATCCAAGTCCTACTGGTAAAGTCTGTAAAAATTTCTGAATGTGCCAGTATCTTGGAAGGCAAATGATTCTGTCTGCAGGTCCTCAGCATGGAAATATGATGTTGTTTCCAGCAGCATGAACAAGCGACTGCAGCTACTGCTGTAACAAACCTGTACCTCACCACATTCAAAAGAGCAGCAAAGCACTGAGTGGAGAACATCGTTCTAACAGCACAACACAACTGCAAAAAGACCAGTGTCAAATGAACCTCAAACCTGCTTACACTACCTGGACAGCCATGGATGATCTCAGGACAAACAAAAAAAGCTGTCACAAAGCAGTGTTATCACTACTGCAAAAACTAGAAAAGAAAAAGTACTAGAAAGCTAAACAGTGATTCAGTGGACAGAATGGCGGCACTGAAATCAGTCTTGCAGCACTTAGAAATGATAGACCATTCAGGTTGTATTTTAGAGCTGTTGTTAACAGCAAAGAGCACAGAAACTTTATCAGGAGAGACAGCACCTATGCTATCATTTGTTATACTGCCAGGATGACGAAAATGTTAAAGGAAGATGAGAAAATGGCCATGAGCTACTGTGTATATGGCTGCAAGGATCATGATTTGTTTGGTTTTTATTGTTTAGCTTTAGTACATATTCAAGGTTGTACTTGTCACTGAAAACAGTTTGAAAGCAGTACTTGCAATCGGAAGAGTTTCATTCAGCCATAATTTTCTAGGTAGCCCTTTGAATTCTTATTTATATACACAAGGTGAAGTCTTTGTTCTTTAGAAAATGGCTGTGCTAATAATGAGAAAAAGAATCCTTGTTTTATAATAACTCTATGCTTCAAACCTTGCTGTGCTTGAATATTGTGACTGCTTTCTGCATGTACCTATGTATGTACTAGTGATGGAATGTAATTTTAAGTTATGGAATTCAGGCTCCTCTTATGTGTTCAGATGAGATCAAAAAAGTAGTCTTTCTTTTGTCTCCAAATATCTGTTCTATTTGAACCTTCTTTCCAAGCATGAAGAAAGAATTTATTTAGAACTGAGAGTTCTAATTTGATTATGAATAATTTTACTAATAAATCTTCTAATGCTATTTTTTAATGTTTATTGGTTTGCTGTGATTGCAGCAATATATAGTTAGGTCTGTAGGTGCATGTAGTATCATGTCCTGTACCCCCAGAGTTTGCCCCTCTCCATCATTCCGCTCCCCCTGTTGTCATCATCCCCAACCCACCCCCTTGTCTGCCTTTCCACCATCTCTGATCAGGCCTTTGGAGAGGTTTGCACTGTATCCTATAGGTAGTACCATCTGCTGTCACAAAGCAGATGGATGTGACCTTTCACATCCCAAGAAGTGGAAATTTCTTCCTCTTGCTGCGCCTTATCAACACTGACTTCAGAGCAGGTTACTCAGGCTTTGTCCACGCAGCTCTCAGAAGCCCCTAGTGACAGAGTTTACAGAAATGGCTTGGTAACCCGTTCCAATGCTTACTGATTTTCACAGTGAATTTTTGCCCTGTCACCCTGTTAGGGTTTTGGACACTGACCCACCTATCACTATTACCTATGTGTGGGTAACTGGCCTGGCTCTAACATGTTGATGACCTCTCTGAAAGTGCTGGAAGACTGCAACTAGCTCCTGACCAACCTTTGGTGGATAAATTCCAACTTATCAATATTTTTCTTTTATTTTGGTTGCAAAACTGGACAAAGCATTCCAGACACAGTCAAGCATGATCAAGCATGATTTATCTTGATGAATTTATGCTATTTCAAATCACCTTTCATCTGGCAATAAAATAGTGAAGTGGAAAAAGATGAGATAAGCACAAAATTACCTTTTCTAAAATAGAAAGAAGCATAAAAAATAACCATTTTAAAGCTCAGTTTCCATATCCAGTGGAAATAGGACAAATTTTAAGAAATCAGGTTTGACAATTTGTCCTTACATAAAGAATAAAACTAACTTCCGGAGAGAGATACTGAGAAGTATTTCTATACCAATAACATCAGAAAAAAAGTATTCATATCCCCTGGGTGATGAAATAGTTATTCTTTTTGCCACTAGAAGAAAGTGAATCTGACTCAGTGACAGAACAGCAACATCCCAAATTCTTCTGTTCATGTGAAAGTCTGGCTCACTGGCACTAAAAGTTGTCTGCCATATCTGAGTCGTCCTAGGCTCTAATTTCATATTTATATATAATTCGAGGGTTGATGTTATAATGTGCACAGGTACACATTATACACATTATTATATGAAGGAATTGTATTCCACAAAGCCTTCTTCACTTGTAAATATTCCTCTTTTTCAGAAACTTATGTGCAATGATTATCTTAGAGAAAAGTGGATTCTTTTCTTACAGACGAATTTCATGTGTCAGAAATTATAATAATCATTATTTATTTAAATCTTTAGCCAATTCCATAGCCCAGTCATGCAGCAAGTACATATCATTATAGACCTACTGTTTTTGCATGCTTGTTTTAGTAATTTTTTCCCTGAGATTAGAATGAAATATTGAGATGAAAAAGAAAATTTTTAATGCTATTTTTTAACAATATGGCTTGAAATAGTAATTTATCTCTAATACATTCTTAGAAATATTTTGCTTATACTTTGCATATAATTGAAACAATGAACAAAATTCTCAGCCAATAATCTGTATTCTACAGTAATCTGTAGACCCAATACAATCCTTCACAGATAATTGTTACAAATTTCAAAGTGTTTAACATAGAGCATCAGAGTATTGCTATGCCTTTTGGTGCATTTAATCTATTTTTCAGTTATCTAAACACCATAAGTGCATAATAAAGTAATAATTCTCGGATCACACTGTTTGTGTATATCCTGCTAATTTGGACCTCTTCTTGTTTCACTACAGAATGAGCCATTCATCATCAAAGCAGTGGATCACTCTCTGGTTCTTTCTGTAACCAAACAAAATTGTTTTAATTAATAGTTGGGAGACTGGCAAAACCTGGTAAAAATTTTGTCATTAGATATAGTAAAATATCTGCAATATGCATTATGCACAGGACCACACAAAACCATCTTCCTTCCTCAAGCCTCAGGGTCCTGAGAGGACACTTTTAGGATTTTGCTTCAAAGACAGGAACAGAATGCTGGCAATGTTGCTTGCTTGGTTCAGAGAGATTTATTTGTTTGGCTTTCATATTTTCACTGAAAGCGGAAGATATTCCTCTTTGAAACTTGATCTGGACTAGAATTTTAATGGTGTCATTCCTTTATTGGCTGAATATGAATTTGATGGTTTCAGCTGTATTTCAAACTCACAAATATTTCCTTGGAGAAAGCTAGTCTAGTAACATCTTTACAAAGTTGTGTTCAATTATATCTCTTTTTGAAGACATTATTTTCATGCATCACTTTTATGGATAAGATACAAAATTCTGTTTCAAAATATTCCAAACACTTATTATATTTTCATATAAACACTTTCAGCCCTAAGGGCTGTCTTTTACATGAGCACCAGAGACAAAACCCAAATGCTTTTCAAAATTTATTTGCTTTAAAATATTTTTCTATTTTCTGTTACAAATAAATGCTTTGTGATTTCCAAGTACATTACTAATCCTCCTGTTAGATTAAATATTCTACACTAGGCTCAATTAGTTTAGCAATAGTAACCAAATTTGTTTTGTTGGTGAATGCATACTTACTAGCCCCATGGAAAAGTTATAAGATATTTATACTTAGAGGGAGCATTTCAGAGAAATAATTTCCTTGGATTACTCTCTGAACACTTAAATAATTAAGAACGGAAAACTATTTCTGATTTTTATATCTTATTTAAAATTTTAGAATTTTTAAAGAGAGAAAAAAATCACAGGTAATTGTGGTGCATTAACTGCACTCTTTCCTTTTTATGCAGGGAAAGGAGACTGAAGAAAAGTAGCATCCTCTTTTCTGTCTTCCTGATCTGTTGATTGTAGAAGAAGAAGAAAATAGAGAACTTTCAGAGAATTTCCCTATGAATCATCTACCTAGCACTGCAAAGGAATTATATTATTGGTTTTTTTCCTTGCTACCATGAGTTTAGAAATAATATTTTTTTCCAAAAAGCATACATACAATTTCTAGAATGTTACTGCTAAGGTCTCAACAGTACTATCATGACCTCCAAGTTATGTTGAGTTTTATTTTTTTAAAAAAGCAAAACACTAGAATCTGTAGTAACTCATGAATATTTATTTTATTTTACTTTTCAGACAGATAAACTTTATTTGCAAGGAAGCTCTATCAGTGCTTAAAAAATTGATTCTTCATCTCATGAAATTTTATGGTAAGTATTTCTGAAGATATCCTTTGTATTATTATTCTAATATCAGCTGATAGGTTCTAAGTCCATTTTCCACTAAACGTTATCAAAATTCTGCATGCCACTGTCACTAGATCAGGCATCTGTTTCTGATGACATACAAGTCATTACCCAATAACATATATTTCAATACATTTTGCTCCAGTACTTTTGTTTTAATATTTTTTCTCTGAATAGCTCCTTAAACAGTACTTCAAGCTTTCACACAAAATCTCGCATATTGCACTTTATCTCAATTTTCTTCCAAAATAATATGTGCTAGTAATTACGTTTATTTTATCAGGAAGAGCTTACATCTTCCTTGTGCAGTTCAGGATTAGAGACTATAGAAAATAATTTGTACATAAAACCACACACATTTAAAAAAGATTTGTGTAAATTGACATTTATTTTTCCCCCTTTAAAAAAAGAAAAAGCGGATTTTTAAATAAAATTAAAATATTTTAAAACTTTTAAGTGTGGTTATTTTCTAGATAACTTTTTAAAAATATAAAACAATTCAAACCCTTTAGAAACTTTAGTCCACTGTAAATATTTAATATTGTTTTTACTTTTACCATTTTAAGCAACTTCCAGCTTATTTTTTTAATGCTATATGACGTTACCTGGATTTAAAATAATATTAAATCTAGATTATATTTTAATGAATAAATTAATTATTATTTAATCTCATAGAAATCAGATTGAAGACCTGAGTTTCTATTTCAAATTAGGAAATTATGTTTCTATTCACTTTTCTTCTAACCAGACAAGGACTATATATTTATTTGCAAGAGGAAAAAAAAGAAAAAGAAAAGAAAAACCAAAACAACAAAAACAAAACCAAACCCCAAAAAAACAAAAAAAACCCAACAAAACAATACAAAACAAACAAAGAAACAAACAAAACCAAAACCAAAACAAACAAACAAAAAAAAACCTGTTCAGAGAAAATGACATATAGTGATGGACAGGACTTTTGATAATTATTTTTTTCAGTAAAACTTTCAACACCTTTACAAACTGCTGTTTTCTGGTCCTTCAGAAGCTACCATATTTTTTCATGCAGTTTTTAAAGGCAGTTGCTTAGGAAATGTTATTTTCTGATGTATACATCTCAAAACACACAAAAATAGAGAAATAGTTTTCATAACTGTAATTTGTTTCTTTTTTTTCATCTAGAATTAAGTTATCTGCTTCAAGCAGAGAGCCTATCTATAGCTTGAATCCTCCCTAAGACCTTGAGATAATGTTAATTGATAGCTAGAATTTGTGTTGACTTTTTTTATGAAGGTAACTTCTTGTGGGTTATGGACTAGCACCTAGTGAGTAATGCATACACTGCTAATAGGAATTGAAGGACGTATAATATTTCAAATTTTAGTATATATAATTTTCAAATTATAAAAAAAACAAAAAAAAAACAGGAAAAAATACAAATTAACTTATTACTCTTATTCTCACACACACTATATATATATATATATATGTATGTACAAAGCTTTTCCTTTATTCTATGAGCCGAGTGAATATGCAGTATGTATTGTTCAAGACAAATTCACAAGTTTGTCACAAATTACCTACTCATTGAGAGTTTCTGTTAGTAGTTTATTGTACATGTGCTACATGTTTTATAGGACAAGATGGGAAGCAGGGAGAAAAAGTGATTTCATTGTCAAGGCTGCTGCTCAGTTTGGCAGGTAGGAGGACCAAGAGGAAAGGGAAAATTTCTGCTTTGAGTTAATGGATGCATGCACAGTAGGGAGAATGTCCAGGATCATCGGTCAGGCAGATGTAGAGGAGCAGAGACCTGGGCTCATAATGACTTATGCTGAATGTGGGGAGGAAAGCAGAGGATGATGCAGAGAGCAGAGCCAAGTCTAATCTTAAAAAGGGTCAACAACTGCTCCTATAGACAAGGAAGCTGTTATGCTCACAGTAAGAATGTTTGACGTCCTGAAATCTGCCAAATCTGTCAGCAAGATGGAAGGAGTTGGAAAGTCAGAAACTTGGAAATCTTCATTTTTTAAACCCTGTTTAATCAGTTTGGTGCAGCGAGTCTGATTTTTACTTTGTTCAGGTTTCTGTTTTGTGTTCTAATAAAACTGTTATATTTTCACCAATTTTCATGCACCATTCAATGCCAGCTCCTATTTTTATCTGTATTGCTATGCTTGTGCAAATATTTATTATTATTATTTTTATAAATACCAGTTTTAGGTGCTATTAACTCAGCAAAATATAAAACTCTATAAATAATAAAATAATGAATATCTGTTGATATAGAAAGGACAAAAGAAATGCTAATCCTTTTTCATCTATTTCTGTCCTTGTTAAAACTCCTGTGAGAGTTTTAGCCCATCAAATCTTTTTATTACCCCAATGAATGCAAGTGCCTTCATGCCAAGATAAGACAGGAGGCAATATTAATATCCTATCCTTAGAAAATACTATATGTGGGGTTTTATTAAGATGTAGTTATACTGTTTCCTTCTCTAAATTAATGTACATAATGTTTAAAAGGAGGAATAAGAAGAGAGGAGGAAATGGAAGAAAACTTCACTACAGTAATTCAAAGTCTTTCTGGGCTGAAGTTAGAATGGCTGTTGGTCTCAGACAAGTTCTCTTTGGCCCATATTCCTCCTGAGGTGTTTTATCTCTCTGATATTTATGTGGCATAGTGGTCTGGATTTATCTATGTTCTTTGAGAGACTGGGAACTTTGTTGCTTCCTTTTACATACAATGTAGAGGGGTAGATTTATTTGTGAGAATTCAGCCCTTTCTTAACAGACTAAAGGGTAGTTTGTTAATGTTCTTTGTAGTTTTTAAGGTATTTTACACAGACTTAGCTTACAACCTTGTTTACAGGGTAGCAATTCTAAATTTTTTCTTTTCATAGAAGTAAACACTTGAACTTTTCAATAAAAAAATCTTTCTCCTGTTATAGAAGATCATGATAATGAGATCTTATCTGTCCTAAGACATAACCCAAGAAAAAACTGAGCATTACAAAGCTTCAAAGAATTTAGGAAATAAAAAACTAAACAAGAACTTGGTGGGAAATTTCTCTTTCTGCAGAGAGGGAAAAATTTTTCCCTAGACAGGTTTTAGAAAATGTGATAAATTAAGAGTATTTTCCCTTTATGTAGATTTACAGCTATATTTTCAGCTTACATTTCAGCTTTTTTCCAAATGAGACTAGAAATTGCCAAGATATTAATCACACTTCAAATATTTATAGTTTAACAGCCAATTCCACTTCAACTGTAGCATTGCTACTATCCCTAAGGTAACTCAATTATACTTATTCTGTATTACATGATGTAATGCATCAGTCTAAGAACATAATGACATAATAAATAAAAGCTGAGAGAAAAAGGAAACTGAAATAATTAATTGAAATAGGCTTTGCAAGAGATGAAGAGAGACCGAAGAATTTACTGAAATAGTAATTTCAAGAGATGGAGAGGCTCATAACAAAATTTTAGGCTTCAATCCAAAAATATCTTCCATGTACCCCTATCACATTAGAGGCAGTCATTAACTTCTTGCAGTCCCAAGATGTATCAATGTAAAATGAATGTACTGCAAATGATGCACTATACAATTGATCACCATCCAATGACTGATGTGCAGCTCATCCTCAAATAGAGATTGGATCCTCCCATCTACCTCTGTCCCGTTTATATACTGGACATGATGTTATGTGATGTGGAATATCCCTTTGGCCACTTTGTTCCAGCTGTGCTTCCTCCCAAGTACTTGTTCACCTGCTCACTGGCAGAGTGTGACACACTAGAAAGTCCTTGATTTAGAATTTAAACAGTGTTTTATCAAAATTATTCTCATACTAAATCCAAAACAGCACTGTACCATCTACTTAGAAGATGATTAACTCTATCTCAGATGAAACCAGGACAGTCAGTGAAAAAAGGAATTTGAAATTGTGAGTAATCTGTAGGTGGAAAAAGACAAGAAATAATTAGGTTGCAGAAATATGAATACTATCAGTCATGTAATCAAGTAGGTGAAGTACTCATTAGAGCGCCAGAAAACTAGGCCAAAACCATCTATAAAACCAGCAAATATTCCTTTATAATTGTTTTCAAGAATGCATGTATGTCAGGTTATCTTCCAAGAAGCCCCTTGTACTACTAAATAGATTTTGTCTTCACTCCCTTTTCACTGGAACTATGTGGGTTCCTTTCTCCATAGGTGCTACATATACTCTGTGACTAGTAGCGGGAAAATGTAAACAATTGTTTAACATTTGTGAACCAACAATTCCAAACACAGTCCTTGTGTTTGTATTTATTAACATTGAAGCATCCATAAATAGATATGATATTTTCCAGTTCCTTCAGGCCAAAATCCCACCAACACCTCCCAGCATGAATCCGGTGTGTTTCCAATGTGACCAATTAATTTTGCAAATGAAAAGCATCCGTGCAGGGTGCATGTCTCAGATTTTAATTCATTTCACACTGCATATAAAGCACACTGTATCTCTTGAAACATTTCTGTTTAAAAAATCCCAGACAGAAGTATGAGAAGGAGGAAGTTAAAGAAAATAATAGTTTTCAGGGTGAAAAAAAACCCCAAAACAACTGTAAACCTAAACTTAAATTTAATTTACACCTAACATTTCTTTATTTTGGACTGTTTTCTTCATAGTTAAAATCAGTGCAATTACACATAGACCCATTATTACATTCCCTGTGAGCAAGGAAACAAATCTTAAAATGAACTAAAATAACAGAATGGACTTGGATAGAAATTAACTTTTCAGAATCCAAGGGTGACTGAAGGGAAGGGAGGGGGCAAGAAAAAGAACAAAAGAAAAAAAAACACAAACAAACAAACAAACAAAAAAACCCCAAAACCCCATAAAAACCTTCCCCCCAAAAAACCAAAAAGCCCCCAACAACAATCAAACAACAACAACAAAAAACCCCAAACCCAACCAAGAACACAGAAACCCCAAACCCAAAACCAAACAACATAACCCAAAAACCCAGAAAGAAACAAACAAACATATTTATCTGTCAATGACTAGTAGATAAAGAAGAAATAAGAAGGGAGGCTTTCCAGTTTACAAGGTTAGTTCTAGGTCAGTGTAGCCATGAAGACGTAGACAGATTTCATCTTTGAAAGGTAGCTGTGTTTTGAGGAAGGGACTGATCAGGATTTTAGACTTAACCTTGAAAAGAAACCTTCTGGTTGTTAATGTTATAAGGAATAAAGTGGCTCTGTATAACTAAAAGAAAGTAAACAGAGACAAGTTTAGATTCTTCTGCACCCCTCCACACTGTTATACCATATAAATCTCACCAAGACCTTGTAAAACTGAGCCTAAGAATTCCTGTTGGCTGACATTCAGCCTGTGTTTTTCTATTAAGCATTTAAAGGAAACATCTTCCCCAACCACTACATTCATTGCAGTGTCTACAAATACTCTGTTGTAGTGTCTCTCCTCTTTGGTTGTACAAGAAAAAGAAACAGTTCCTATCAAGGACTCATCTAATCCAACACATTTGACCAGATAGAGAAATTCTCTACTTTGTATTGAGGCTTTATGAGATAAACTACAAAAACAGGTGGTTTTTACACCATCAGAAAACTTTTTGTTTCAAAAAGCTGTAAATAAGTTCTGTAGTTTTTCTTATATTTTGCTTTTAATACACTTTCTGTGGTTGCTGCTGTAAATATTGTGCAAGAAAGATTAGGCATTTTTCTTGACATTTTTCTTTTTCATTTCAGGCATCTACCATCAAAAAAAATTGCATCTCATTGCAATATGTCCCGTGGGTTGATTAGGCATTGTATAAATAAGTGTTTCTATTTATCATTTTTTAAATTTGCTGCATAGCTATGCATGATGTTAGTCAAGTAGTGAATATTTAGGTTTTTGAACCTTTCTTCTTAAATTAATTTCTCAAGCAATCTAATCATCTTGCCTGCTCTTCTTTGATCTTCATTCAGCTTATTTCTTTTCCCTTTCCAATCAGGTACCAAGATGCTGAGAAATATATAAAGTGTTCCAGACACAGACTTAACAGACCTGATAGACAGTGACTAATACTTTCATGATTGATTACTTAATGTTTTGACATATAATACTAAAATCTCCATTGACCTTGGATTTTTTTCCCCCTTAAATATCACATTTAGAGATGGAAGAGGAATGTCAGTACTGCCAGAATTTTTTTCAGAAATTAAATGTTCTCTTTTTTTAAGAGCTGAGGTAAATTGTTAAAAAAAAAAAAAATAGAACCAATAATCTCATATTTTAAAGTCAGTTAGAACATTGGCATTTTCCAAGTGTTGCAATTTTATCCTGCTAAATGATGTCACCTATAGTTTACTAACATTTTTTCATAAAAGCTAATAATTTTTTAAGAACGTTGAAGATCAAAATAGAATATTTTAATAATTCTGAATGATTTAGTATGCAATGAGATGTAGAAACTCACTTTTGTCATGGATATTCATAGCATAAACAATTTAATGTATCTAAAAAAATAAACTCAGTAAAAATATTCTGACCCTTTTTAATCATAGTGACTGTTTTTAATTACTGCTATTTCCACATTATCATCCATGTGCTATTTTCCTACATAATAATACTTATTTTAATTTTTTTCCAATTAAACTGTTTTTCAAGGTCGGGTTTTTTTTTTTTTTTGGGTTTTTTTGGGGTTTGTTTTTTTTTTTTCTTTTCTTTTCTTTTTAATACTGCTGTGCTTTCTAGTGGCATTTGTATTCTCTCTCATGAATGCTCACTGCCCTTTCAATTGCAAGTTTCATTAATATGCTCTTTACTCTCACTTTCAGGTTGTTAATGAAGATATCTAATAGGACAAGAGATGATTCTGACCCCTGGGGCAGTATATGACACTTCATTTCATCTTGAAATGTTGTTCCTGATTATTCTCTGCATTGCCTCAGTCAATCTTCATCCACAAGACTTCATGCCGTTTTAGATATGAACTAAATTTCTAAAATTTCTTTGGACATCATATCAAATATTAAAATAGAGAGAAAAAAAAACACCAAAAAAATCCAGAAAGAAAGAAAATACCTCCCCATCCCATATCCCGTATGTCTACTTTGCTCTCTCTAATTCTTTCTACAATTCTGTAGAAGATGAAATGGGTTTATCATAGAGTAGAACAAGCTTCTGCCATATATGCTGCTTGTTGATCGTGATCCCACTACTATTAATACACTGCATATGTAGGCAATGCAACTCCATGAGCTTTGCATGACCCACGGAACTAAGAGAAATCCGCTTCCTTGAAAAGTTACTGCTTGAATTTGACATGATCTAAAGAGGGCAACAATGCTGCTGTGACAGACCTTCTTCCTCAGCAGTTGCTCTGCCACCCTAAGTCGGTGTCTATATCTTTGCCAGACATTGTCTGCAGCCCCTCTTCTGGAATAGATACAGACCCAGAACATCTGGTCTGAATATTCTGCATGTGTTTTTGTTAGACCTTGACTAGAACTGAAGAAAGGCTAAGAGTTAGACAGCAGTGAAGCCCAGCTCCTCTAAAAGGCACAGCTTGGCAGCTGCTCTTAGCACTATCCTAGTACATACAGACCAGGACAAGCCCCCCCTGAGAAGAAAGAGTTGCTAGCTTTTTTATAGAATTTTATTTTTAAGTTGAAGAATGTAATCATGAGATTGTAAAGATTTTGCATTATAAAAGAATTAATGGACATGCTTAGGAGGTAGGAAATCTGAATTAATTTGTGTCTTTGTCTAGACTTCTACGTCCTAAAGGTAACTTTCTCATGGAATATGCATCAAAGCATGCTTCAGCAGAAGGATGTCTTAGTCACAAGGATTTACTTAAGTCCAGAGCACTCTTGTGTCATCTGAGGACGCTGACCAGTAGCTGTATTTTTTTGTTCTCCTTCCTTCATAGCAGATAAGGTTTTACACTAGTTTAAGGATTTATAAGGAATCTTTATAAGAAGTGGTAGTTTGCTATCTGTCAGGCAAAAGCTTAATAGACTCAGTCTTAAGGAATATTTGGAACTACCTTCAAAAAAGGACCATTGGCTATGAATCTCAAGCAGATGAAGGTATACAAAACAAATAAATTTGAATTGCACAATTTACCACAGATTTAACCATAAGGTTTGATATTATGTTTTCTTTTATTTTCAGAACTGGTGAAACACTTGACTTTAAACAGTTTTTCAGAACCTATCTGTCAGATCCTCATCTGTTGCAAGTCAGCCATGGATAATTTGGTTCCACTTTGAATCTGCAAGCAAACTTATTTAGGCCAACAAAACATTTCAACATTTCATTACCCTTTTTTTTTCTTTGATTGATGGTTCTGAACCTTTGCTAGTGATTCAGAAGATTGTGAGTCAGAAAGCAAGACTGACTCACATTAAAAACAGTTCAGTGCTCTTTTCAGCAAGAAGCGAACAAAGTATTTTCTGCTTATAAATCTGATTCAAAATTTCCTTTAATTTAATTTTTTTCTAGCTTGGTTTGTAGATGTTTCTGTGTTTTGTTTAGATTTTGTGGCTTTGTTTTGTTTTTTTTTTTTTGGTTATGTTTTCTTTTAGATTTAGTGTATTTGGTTTACAGCAAGGTTTTGGCAGCAAAGGCAGGGCTTGTGAAGAGACACCAAGAGCTGCCCCAGTGTTGGACACAGACAGTTCCAACCATCTCCAAGGAGCTGTCATTGGCTGATGTTAAGCCATCAGTGATGCTGGTGGCATCTCATTGGTAAGGAGGGCAAAAAATGCTTAAGTTGTGAGACAGAGGATTGACAATATGAGAGAACAAAAACTATGCTGACGTCAAGGTTGGTGAAAGAGGTGAAGAAGCTGTTCCAAGTATCAGAACAAAGATTCCCCTGCAGCAGCAATTAATTTACTTGCATATTAGAACAACAAAAAATTCTACAGATTAATATTTTCCAACTTATGATTTTTGCATGGTACTTACACCAGTTTTATCAGCATTTTGAAGAAAATTTCTCACAAAAGGTAGGAAAATGTCTTGATTTCCTTGGTGTAGTCAGCCTTTTTAAATGTGAAAAATGCTTTATAGTAAGACATTTGAAAGAATATTGAACAGAAAAGGCTCTTTTCTGGGAAAAGAATTATGTGCTTTAGATTTACAGATTATAGGATAAAGAAATAAATCAAGAAAAAAAGCCAAATTCTTAACAAATATCAAGGGTCATTTCATCATGCAGGGAATTCTAACTATGTTAGTGTTATATAATGGTTTTCAACTCAATTGGGTTGGAAAAATAGAGATGAAAGGCAGTGAATAATCATTAGAGTGTTCCCTGTGGAGAAATAGAATTTGGAGAGGGAAAGGACCAGTACTTCTGTACCTTCTTGGTGGGAAGCTTTAAAGTAATGTCTAATTTACAACATTTGTCTGCAGTCTTGCCCAATAGTTCTTTGGTCAAAGTCCCTACCTTCAGTGAAAAACTAATAATAAAATTTAGCAATATGAAGAACTTTATATAAACAAAACCCAGAAATGTTTAAATATACCAAGGTCATGACAAAAAAATTAGTGCCTGTGTGGGACTTAAAAACAAAGTTCAGCAAGAAGTATTGCACACATTGGCTATAGTTCACCGGTGACAAACTGCACATTATAGGAGCAGGAGCACTGAGAGAGTTTGGTGTACTGCTCTAATGGAGACATGAAGCAAAGGATTAAGAGGCACAAAGGTGCTTACAGAGGTGCTCTGTTGAAATCAATGCAGATATGAGACAAAGATGGAGCAACCCAGCAGTGTTGTGGTTGTATTCCATCAAAAACCATACAGCCAATACGAACTAGATCAAAAGAATGATCAGATGGTAATAGAAAGCTAAACTTTGCTTCATTAACTTGAAAATGTGTATTACTTTTTATACCCTACATATGCTAATAACTAAAGTAATTTCAACTCCATCCAAACATGAAATAACATCAACTGTAACTTCGTCATTTCCCGTTCCTCAAAGGAAATAACATAAATATAGCTTAAGTAGGCCAAAGAATACTTCATTGTAAATTCTGGGATTGGTCAGTGGGCCAAACCTGTCTTCTTCCATACGGATGCCTACTGGGTAAGAACCATATTTCATGTGTGTTAAATGATGACCTCAAGCTAGCGTTAATTGGTGATTAGAGTTTGTCTGTGCAGCGCTTTAGATCCATCTTTGCAGTCAGTTACTATCAGTGACAATCTCTAGACTTTGTCACTAATGCTTTCTATTATTTCTATTATTTCTATTATTCTATTATCGTGTGTTTATTAAGAAAGTGTGTTGTTCCATAAACTGCCAGTGTGAGTCCTTCAAGGACACCAGCAGCACCCAGTAGTGGAAAATATACTAAGAAAGTGCATGCTGTCACTGTGTGACCCTGAATAGGTTAGTCAGACCACCCTCTGTTACAGCAGACTGTTCAGTGTGATGCCTAAATATGACAGCTACAGCTGGTCTGTAAGCTGCACAGATGAAACTGGCTATAAGAGACCCCAGCTCGACCAGCCTAGCTCATTAGAGAATATGTGAAAGTGAACAAGTCCCCAGGTAAGACAGTGTTAGGCTAGAATAGAGTCCAGTCCAATTCAAGCCTGAATGTAGACATAGCACTGGCCAGTGAGCTGGGTGGTATTAAGATTACAACCAATCAGGTGTATAATAGCAGGAATTTTGAAACCCCTATAAAAGGGGGCAACCACCAATAAATCTTGGCTGTTGTCACATGAACTCAGAGTGTTCAGTTGTGTGCCTGTCTCCAAAACTGTGACACATAAAGATTTTTACCTTCTTTTTTTGGTTTTTTTGGGGGATTTTGGGTTTTTTTGGGTTTTTCTTTTTTGGGTTTTTTGGGTTTTTTTTTTTGTATTTTTCATATATTCATAACTCTGTACACCAATTATGCAGGTCCTGGTATTTTTCCTACCTATCTGCTAGATTTTAAAGTAATAAGCTAACCTTCTAACACATTCCTGAAATACTCTTTAGTGGTTTTTTTTAAGTAGGAGAAACAAGACGTAATGAGAAGTGGGGCAAAGGAGCTCCAGGGGACTGACCCAGAGGTGGGTTACTGAGGCAATTGAATTTCCTATTGCATCTGTTATATATCCTAATTAATTGATCTTATGAAATTGCAGAAATCTGATGACCATGTGCCCATCACCACCGAGACACCAGAAAGCTTCCAAATAAAGTTCTGCTTTTTTACTTTACTATTTTTACACTTTTGCAAGGGTTTTGCTATTTTGATTTTAGGCAACAAGTGAGGTCCCTATAAAATGGACCAACAGACTGGCAGAGCCCAAGGATTTTGTTTATCATGGGGCACTGATAGTTTGATCAAATATAAAAGGTTTGAGAAATCTGTCCCTTTCGTATTGACAGCATGTCATGTCTATACCTGCCTTATGAATATAATTTTGATGGTAAGAGGTCCCAGTAACTCTCTAACAAACAAGAATTGTTGAAATACACTATTTTAATTGAGAGTGCAGCTAAATTATTGATTTTCACTTCAACCAGGAACAAACTCCTGAATGAAAGAACACTTTTTGCTTTGTTAGATTGCTGTTATTGTTTGGTGTGGTTTTGGTTGGTTGGTTGGTTGGTTGGTTTGTTTTTCCTGTGATGCCTATTACCTTGTTACTTCTTTCCAGCATAAAATCTTCAGGACACAGGCTCTTTATATATGCAGTATTGTGTAAATGGCTATGTTACAAACCAGATGCACAAAGGAAGTAAATCAGCACTGTGTCATTGAAGTTCAGCTTTGGATTGCCAATTAGCCAAAGGTAATTAATAAGTCTAAATAACAGTCTGAAACTTCTCTTTGGATGAGAAATACTAGCAGTTTTTTTCCTACTGTTGAAAGACATTGTTTATTTGAATTCAGTTGTTCTTTGAGCTAGGAATTCATGAACACCCTGAAGAAATGAAGACTTTGTGCCTAACCCTGCCTAACAGTTTGAAAGAAGCCTTTTCTTTTTGTTGCCTACAGCCTGGATCTACGTCCTTCTCATGCTCACAACAGCCAAATTGTCTCCATTGTAGACAAATTGTCTCCATTGTAGACAAATGGCGACAAGGATTTTAATGGATTTAAAAAAATTATAGTACCAGGGATGTATGCATAGACGAACAATACTATGAAATCAAATGACCCACAGTCAATACTAAATCTGGTGTGAATGTACTAATAAACAGGTAAAAGTACTTGATATTATCTCCCCAAATGAGACCGAGCTACAGCATTTTTACCCAAATAAAAAGGTTATGTTGTTTTAATTGTAATGTAACAGATTAAAGGGTAACTTTTTTTCTGTTAAGTCAGAGTTTCATAGCAGCGTTAAAAATCTAAGTCACAAACCAACACTGTGCAAACTATATTGAATTTTCATTTAAGATTCAGAATGAGTAAGTCCTGGACAAGTCAAGTGCTCAGATTCAGTATACATTTAGTACAAAAATTGCAACACCAAAATCTATGTTATACTCAGAAGGGTCTGTCATGAACCTTTATAGAGCCTTTCTTTTCATGCTTATAAAAAAGGAGTCATTAAGTTGCTGCCTTAAACTTCTGAATTGTCAGAAAAAAGAAAGGATTAGAATTTAAGGCACTACCATGAATAAGGCACTACCATATTTTCTGCCTGTTTATTTTACCATCCTGTCTTCAAGATAGGAGTAGTAGTGAGATGATGTCTACCTTGCCTTTTATTCCTGGTTGTCCTGGTTTGGAATAAATTAGGGGAGAACCTCTAAAAGGAGTCCCCTAAAAACAAACCTCCACCACCCCTTCCCCCCCAGCCCTGGGTTCGGGAAGGAAAATGCCTTGGAGGAAAAGTGGAAAAAAACGGTTTATTGACAAATGAAAAAAAAAAAAATAAAACCACTCCCCAACACCAAGGAACAGGGCAAGTTACTGTGAGGGGGAGGGCGCAGAGCTTCTTCCATGGACCCCGGAGATTCTCCGACTTCTCAGCTCAGGTCAGGTCCTGAGCCGGTCCAAAATCTTCGGGGGCTGGGTGGGGGGGGCGGGCGGGGGGAGGGGAAAGGGAAAAGAAAAAGAAGGAAAGAAAAAAACAAACAGAAGCGGTGAAAGCCAGCGGCAGGAGTGGCAGCAGAAAGGCAGAGAGAGAGAGAAGCAGTGGCCAAGCAGCAGCAGTCAGCAGCGAGCGAAGCAGCTGAGCCAGAGAGCGAGCAGCAAAGCAGCAGCCCCCGCCAAAGAGGGAGGGGGGCAGCTGTTAGACATAACAATGTAGTCCAAGATATGGGATAGGGAACAGCGTCAACCCAGAACACTGGTTCCTGTCATGGGTTCCAATGTAGGTCACCTGGTGTATAAACCTTCCAACCATGACTACTGGATGTACCCAAATTAATATTAAAACATATGGAGTATATGGCCTGAATTAGTTAGACTGATCTATTTAAACCTATATAAGGGATTTAGCCAAACAGCTCTAACATAAACTGTTGCTAAATATTCTCACTACATTGAGAAACTTCTGTTGCTGCTGTTATCTTAAACATAATCTCTGATGATCAACAAATACCATTCTATGTACTATAAATTACCTTTTCAGAAGATATTTTTACATGGTCATCCAAAAAGAGTATGGTTATCTAAGGACTTAAGAGCACAGTTGCCTGTCTCAAACACTGTTAGGGATACAAAAGGACTGCCATGAGATAAGAACAGAATGGAGAGACAGTATGACACTAACTCCAGGTCTGGTGGAGAAAAGACCAAGTTAGTATGTACTGGGTAATGCGCCCAGAAAAAAATTTCCCACTGTATTATAGAAGCAACTGATCATATACCTACCACCATTCAAACAAAGATCACCCACGTTCTGTGACAGATGGCACCTTTGACCACCAGCAACCACTGAAGCCTTCCTGAAGATCCCTCTGTGGATACCTGGAACTGTAGTTAAGCGACCACAGTAGGAACACAGAAAAAAGACAAAAGGATGCACTGTCATCTTATTCAGACCATGTGTGAGGTTAACAAAGCTGAGGGAGAAAAATTTATCACTGATAATGGACAAAAATAATGCAGAATTTGAGGGCCACAAAGAATGCCAGCTCAGCAACTGTTCTGAAATCAGCTCTGACTGGATAAAAGGTAATTCTGGAGGGGGGAGATCATGAGCATCAACTCATGTCTCACCAACCCAAGAATCCCACCAACTCAAAAGAAGAGAAAGACTAAGTATATGAACTAATTATCCTTAGTAGTAAGGGAATCATTTGAGCACTAGAATAAGACAACTATATTGCCAATGAGCATTGCTTACTCAGTTTGCTAAAAAGTATGAATAGCGAAGTTTTGAATGCACTCAGCACCTCTGGCAACGAGGAGCCCAGACTGAAGAATGACCAAAGGGAAGTTCTGAGATCCATGACTGGTGACTATGCTCTGCTTGATATGTTGATCTCTCTTTCCCCTGCCCCCTCCTATTTCTTTCTATCTCTCTACCTCACATTTTATTGTTAAACAAAATCTCTATTATTGACTTCAGCACATCATCTCTTTCACCTTAATTCAGGTAGAGGCATCTCTCAGTTATCATATCTTAATAGGTTAGAGTATTTTTTGATGCAACAGGAAGAGATGACTTACACAAGCTTAACTGCAGTTGAGAATTTGATTTCCTAATACAGATAGAGCAGGTATTCTTTTCATGCGTCTCAATGTTTTGGAGTAAGTTTGTGAGGCTATACCATGCAATATGCCATATTCATATGAAAGCACTTTAAATGATTCTTTAAATTTCCATTCTTCTCATGCTCACTACTGTTTTTCTGATTATTCACAGCTGTACAGTACTTCAGTCCAAAAAATTATGTTCTCCAAATTCTGATAGAACAGTTGTAGACTATAATTACACTTTTACTGTTTTGCCCTTCAGTAACTGATTAGTCACATCAGAACACTATTTCCAATACCCACCAAGTATTCATCTGTTAGGTGTTATTGATTTGACAGTTAGGTTTTGTCTTTGAACAATAAAATATTTTACCACCTGTTAATAAAATAAAAATTGTAATTTAAGAAAATTATAGATTAATTTCATCAAATAAAACCAGTATAATGTTTGGTTTTATTGGTTTTGATAACATAAAAACATAGTAAACATAATTTTATGTTTGAGAATTGGTATTGATATTAAGATATTGTATTAATATCAAATTGTGTTTCAACCAACATAGGAGTTCTAAATACAAGTAAGTTGTTGTCAGTTAATCACTCTCTTCCAGCTCAAGCATAAATGGACAATAAATCCACTTAGTGCCCCAAATTAATTTTATTATTCATGTATGAATATAAGGATCTAAACCATCAAAGCAAAACAAGCTTGACATTCTCTAAAGTCTGTGTGCTCTTCAACTCTAGCAGGAAAAGCATTCTGTTTCATGTTGGAGACATCCTTTGAATTTCTGGTGATCTTTCAACAGCTCTTTATCAGCACCTACATATCAATTTCTTCTACAGCAAGGTGAGTCACTTCTCTGTTCTCTGTGTTCTTAAACATACACTTTTTTGGTCTTCTATTTAACTGGGGGCAGAATGGGTCAATAAAGTACTGAAGCATAAAAGAATTAATTCAAAGAAAATATTTCTGTAGTGGGCAGTCTTATTTGTATTTACCCCAGCTTAGAGGATAAATCTAAACACTTCAATGAAAATGGTAATTTCTTTAAAATTTCTTTTGCATGATTTTTTTTTACATTTTCATATAATATTTTGGAGGAGTTTGGTGGGGTTTTGTTTGTTTCTGCTTTTGTTTTTTGTCTTGTAAAAAAAAGAATATAAACCTATATTATTTATGGCATCAATAATCTATTTTCTAATGTAACTATTTGAATTTAGAATTTCTGCCTTCTTTCAAGAGTTGAATATTTATTCCAATAAAACATTTGAAAGAATAGTTGGACTAAAATTATGTGCAATTTATCTGTGTCTATATAAGCCACTAAATTTCTGAAGGTTCTATTTTTTTTAAAGTTTTCATTGTCCAGTTTTAAAATTGGAACACAATAACACAGGTACATGTGTCTTGTGGAAGTTTTAAGGATAAAAAAATCAGAACAGAGGAAAACATTTCCATTTTCTATATCCTTATTCACTATTCACACTACTTGCTTCATAGTAAGACCCCATATTCTTTCAGTTCTCTGCATTAGTGATGATATGCTTTGCATGTTTAAACATCAAGGGACTTCTATCACTCAGCCTTCTGCAGATGTGTTCCAGTTTTTGTCATGTGAAAGGTGTTTTCTCACAACTGTAAAGTAGAAAAGAAAGAATGGAATGCATTGGTCTGGAATAAAACACATCTATCATTCATGGTTGCCCTAAAAACTGCCATACAATATAAGAAAGGTAATTCTTGATTGTTCCATTAACTGTCAATTGTCAAGTCACGGTAGACAGGCACAAAACAAACCATGAGGTAAATGAAATAGTGAATTTCAAACAGTGATTAGATTTTGTAACTAGGTTCTATAACATTTAAATCTACACTCTCAGTTGAAAATATCTGATATTTGAAAAAGAGGCTTATGGAACTAAAATGTGCAACCTGTTTAATCAAATATAAAACACACAAAATTAGATATTTTATTCATAGAAATGGGCAACTAAAAATCTTTGCTCTCACAGTGCTTTAGATTTTGTTGAAAAAAATTTATGTTGAATTTAAAAAATTGTTTTTAGATTACTTTGAACTTTTTTTTTGCAGCTTCTATGCAGACTCAGATCACACATGAGGAGCCATGCAATCAAGGAGATGTTTCTTACTATGAAAAGCTATCTCCTTCGTTTAAGTTAGGAAGAAGCATGTGTTGACACAGACAAAATCTTTATTTTTCAATCTAAGTAGCAAAATCCACTTAATCCTTTTAGGGAACTACATCACTTTCTCCACTCACAGAAGTTTTGCTCCCAGTTATTACTGTGGATGACTTTCCTACTTACTAGTATTGACCATTGACAACTGTTGTATAAAGTGAGAATCTGAGAGTAAGAAGGTATGTGGTCTGTCAGCTTTCCTTCTCTCTGTACATTAGACAACGGGAAGAAATTGTACAAGGTCATAACACACAACCATAATGCAAGTTTTTAGACTAAGGGTATTATTAAGAATGAGCATTAAGATGAGGAGCTAGGTTATGATTAGTCTATGCTGGCTCTTGAACTAGCAGAGACTATAAGAGAGAGAAAAATAGGCATTTGTAACATTTGACTTATCTATTTAAAGATGAGATGAGCTAAACCTTAAAAGTATCTCCACTGACTATGAACAGTGTCAAGAGTATCTAAATCAACTATTGTTTTCTGCAATGTAGGCATCTGTATTTCATGGGTTTATCCCTAGCCCTAAAACCCTCTTTTTGCAGCAATGCACACCTCACATTACATCTGAAATAAATGAGATGTTTTGAATAAATGAAATTTACAAAATTTGACATTCTTCTAAGGAAGCGGATCTCAGAAATCTCAAAACGTTCATAAGCTTCAGTCATTCATATCTCTTTGCCTCAGGTTCCCACCTTTTAAACAGGAACAATACCCTCTCACTTCACAGAAGTTCTGTTAAAGCAAATTAATTGCTATTTGTGAAGCATTAGATGCTATAATGATCATTGCCATCAAATAAAACATGAGGAGATTAATAATTCTGTCTCCCTAGCGGCACTTGAATAGTGGCCTAAGGCTGCACAGTGAATAATAACATGAAAACAAAGTATTGAATAGCTACCTATTTACTGAATGCTATTAATCATGTGTGCTGAATGATGCAAGGGTCTCATGGGCAGAACAGTACATGAGAATCAAATTAAAAACTGTATTATACTTCTTATGCAGAAGAACACAAGATTCCACAGATCACTTCATTCTAACCTATTCTAACTCTGGAGTGCTTTGCTTTGCAAATATAATATGCAAGTATCATTAAAGTTGAAAATGAAAGCCACTTGCATAATTTATCACAGTTTTTGATGTTTTTCACAAACCTGCAAATGAAGTTATATCCAGAAGTATATTTGAAGTAGAGTAAAAACTAATAATAAGTACTATATGTGGTTGGATTACCTTGTAATTTTAAAAGTAAATAAGCTTAGGAACAATTTGCATAGATTAACTTGCAAATTCAGGGACACGGTCCACACAGAAAAAAAATCCTGAAAAATCATGGCATATTTTTCCATTTGATAAATAACATAAGAAATAGGTGAAACATTGGTCTTATATATCTAATTTGAGGAAAAACATAAAGGAAAGCAAAGTTTAATAAACTGCTGGTTAAGTAGATCTTGAGAGAAAAAATGTATCTACCAGAAAATAATTTTGAAAAACCAATAACTTTCACTTTTGACCTACTACCAAATTGATTGTCTTTTTCAAATTATACAAGGTTCTTGTGCTGTAGTACACTGTGTACCCTTTTCTGGTATATCTGAGGCATGTCTTTTCTTCAAAACAACTGTTCTCATATCTGAATAATAATTCCAGCATTCATGGTACTTACTATTGTCAGTAATTATTTAATTGTCGAAATTACTCCCCTACATTTTGTCTTTTGCATTTGCTTTGTCTTGCATAAATACAAACAGTGCAATAATAAAATAGGGGTTTATTTCCTTTCACATTTCAAGAAGCCACTTTACCTCTGAATAGATTGATCCATGCTCAAAATACAGTGTTGTATTTTCACAGAGAAAAGCTGTTTAATCACTCAGAAAGAAGTTTCTACAATTTTTCTGTCTTCCATGTAACTGTTGCCAAATTTTGCTAAAGGGCACCATTGAAATTAAATAACACTAGACGTTGTGTTCTATATCTATTATTCCATCTAGTTTAGAAAATGTAAATGTGTGTCAGATGTGGTACATTGTGGTCTTTTACATTTGATGAATATTTGTATCAGAAAAAAGTTAGAATATTTGCATGCTTTTCAAAACATTTCCAACATCAAAATACAAATGCTTCTTTCAGTGTACCTACTTAAATTGCCTCTAATGTTTCTCTTATTTTGATTTTAAAGCAAATTGAAATTAAAACTTAATAGCAAAACATGAGTCAATATCAGTCTATGGAAGCAATAGAGTTGTTAATGTCTTTGACAGTCTTCATCTTCCCCAAAACTTGAGCCAAGGAAGTTGAAGCAGAATGAGCAGAAAGCACCAATTTCTTGAAGGGTTTCTTAATTCTGCTGGTCATATAATCTAATGGCATTCATCACAATATCTCATCCATAATAACCATGTTTTGCTCTTTGTCATCTTTATAATATGTACTTTTCTTCCCCAACTATAGCTCAAATATAAAACAGAAAGTTTTGCATTGGAGACAAAATATTTTTTACTGTTTTTGGCAATTTGAAAGAACCTGTCAGTTTTGAAAGAGCTGAAAAAAAGAAGAAAATAAAAAGGAGTAATAATCAGGTAAACAAAATTTTAATAGTACTTTTAAAAGTGATTTATTATGAATAAATTATAGACAAAGAAACAAACCACTACTTGTAGTAATGAATAGTACCCAGTGTAAGTTCAAAATGTCTGTAAGAAATTTAGATGGTTTATGTTATATCTTATTTAAAACAGAAAACTAAAAAAATTCAGGCAGCAAAAATCACACTTGATTTGCAGCTGAAGGCACTGCCCAGTGTATTTGAGCTATGGTTCTTGTTTCAGTTCCTATGAATTTTGCATTTACATAATGACTCAGCTGAGACAGCAAAAAGTTGTAATGATTTTCCTTTAAAAGAAGACATGTTCATTCATCATCTCTAAATTCTAAGAATTACTGAAGCTCAGGTTTCCCCTTTTCCTTGGAGTTCATTTGCCATCTACCTAGGTTCCACAACTTTTTCCTTTAATGCCTAATTAGAAGCTAAAGATCCAGTGCAGGGCCTGGAGTTGAACTCAAATGATCCTTGTGGGTCCCTTTCAAATCAGCATATTCTGTGATCCTGTGAAATTCTGACAGAAGTCAGAATTGTGGGAGCACTTTCCTTTCTACTTAATAATTTGCCTAAAGTGAGTCCCATGCTTAGGCACCTCTGTATTTTCAGTTGAGAATAAAGATTACAAATTATATCGCTGCAGAGAAAAGCATAACTCAGTGCTGAACATCACAATGTTCATGTATATTTTTTTGACATTTACCATGACACTTTGCATCAAAGGACTGTTAAAAGTAGCAAATAATGTACTTCCTAAAGCAGTAAACATACAGATTTATTCCAGGAACAACTTTGCTTTTTCTAGGAAGTTAATTCCAATATCCATTTTTCCATTATTGCATGAAAGTTACTTTCACCTCCTATAGGAATCAGCTGAAGCTTTCCAATTACTTTAGTGGCAGTGAACAGAGCTGTATGTATCAGATAGAATTAAAAAAAGAAAAAAAAAAAAAGGAACCTGTCATTTCTCATGGCTGTAAGCATATCAATTTTATTTTTTAGTGGCAATATGTTCATACTTTGGTTTAAAGCTTTCTCTTAACATTTAAGGTACAGTTTTCAAAACTGAACATTTTTTTTTCATTCTCAAAACTATCTCTGGGATGTGAACAGCCACAATAAACTCGGTATTTGCAGACATTTTCAGACATCAGCTGAGGTTTTTCTTGTAGGACTTAAATGTTAAAACATTGTCATCAAAGGTGAAAGTCGGCCCTTGTTGTATCTGAGAACACTATTTAACTAAGTACAGGCCAGATGACACTGGCATTTTTAAGGTGGATCTGAAGTGGAGTAATTCCTCTTTGTCTTTTTTTTCCCCACAGGATAAATATTGAACCTCTCAGGGCTGTCACATGACCTGGATGAAAACTGTATAAAAGGTGTAAAATTGTATCACTGGTACAGCTGTTGCAAATATATCAATTACAGAAGAGGTAAAACTGGCAATGGAATGAGCACTGTGTCACTTCACATTGTTGGCAGAGAGATGACTTTTAGCACTCTAGGTAAGTTGTGTCATTGCACATGTCATCAAGAGTCATAACAATGTCATATATTTAACTGACAAACCTCCAACTCCTTACTGAGTATTTAAGGAGGGCGAATGCAACTATATCAGCTGGGAAAGCTGCTGTCATCTGACAAACTGACTTTCCTACCTGAAAAAGACATATGAAATGTATCAAAATGACAGTTTCTTGCAGATAGCTTCTAGTTCTCTGAGACAGGTATAAAATGTGACCATACTATGCTGCAGCCTTCCTTCTTTTTATGTCTCCACTCCTCAGAGCAGGGGTCACCTGCCTTTCCCAAATGGTACACCAACCTGTACCATTTTCTTCCCTCAATTAGAATTTAAATGCATCAGCAACAAATTAAAATGACCACACAGAGCCTGACTCTGAGTCTATTACATTCAAGCATTTTTTCTGTGTGTGATGCAAAATCTCCTGGATAACTATGGTGATGTAGGTATTCAGGAAAATAGTGTGTTTCAGAGATGTCTGTCTCATCTGTCATCCCTGTCCCAGCTGCCTGTTGCTTACTCAACTTCAGTGAATGACTGTAATGGCTTTGAGACTGTGCTATCTCTGTATTTTAAAGATAAAAGAAAATAAGAAAGACTTTCCAAGCAAGAGCATTAAGATATAGAGAGGAGGACAGATAAGTTCTAATAAAGAGTCTTAAGATAGGGTCTCGAGACAAAAAGTATTTTTGTTCTTCATACCACAGTACTATGAAATATAGTTTTCTAAAAAACAATCAAATTATGTATATATTTCTACATATATATTATAGATGTATTTCTATGTATATCTTTGTATTCAATTTTCTAACTGTGAATCCAAAGGATAGACTCTGAAATAAAATGTGCTTTACAACATTTAGTCCTGTATTTCAGTCAACTTGAAATATAATTCCAATGTTTTGCTTACAAAATTAGTAATATTAGTCTATAAAGCACTATAATAGGCATGCATTCCAGTTATGTGTTAATTCTTACTGAACTTTTCAAAGAATAATATTTGTAATTCATGTATAAGCAAAATGAAATTTAGGCCCACATCAATGAAACTATAGACTATTCTGCATACTAACTTGCTTTAGTTACTTGTGGTACGTGCACAGGACAGCAGGATAGACTAAACAAGAAGTGTGCTGCAAGACCACTCTTGTAAAAATTGTTAAGATTCATGGTAACCTTCGATTACTTAGGAAGCTTGTCTTTAAATTATACATGGAGCAAAGCATCGTAACATAATAACTGCCCACTACCTGAGCCACCCATAATAAAAGACTATATAGAAACTTGGCTGTTAGGTAAACATGGAAAATTACATTTGTATAATACACCAGTGGCAAAGCATGTTGCTTGACATTGTTTGTCATCATTTTTAAAAGAACACAAATTAATACTGTATAAAGAATTATTTTTTCTCCTAGGGGTAAAAAAGAAGGCAAAACCCATCTGACCAAATTTTTAGAAGATAAATTCAGATACCCAAAATGAGAAAGCAAGCTACTATGAATCCAAGAAAGTTTACAGTTCTTCAACTCAAAAGAAAGAAAAAAAAAAGGATTGCTAGGATTTTATGATGTAGAAATTAAACTGGCGAGGGTGGATGGTGAGCTGGTCTTCACTGACAACAAAAACATCAACTTAAAGCCTTGGGAGCAGCGTGTTAAGAAGGGAAACATCTAGTTATGTTAGGAGGAAGACAATGGGATCATGGCAAGGATTATGTAAATATATTCGTGCCAAATAAGGTTACATTTGGAGTTCTTGTTTATAATAATATTATTTATAATATAATTATTATATATATATATATATATATATATATATATATAAATATATATATATAAAATATATAATTGTTTATAATAATATAAGGTTGACAGTACCTTACATAAAAGGCAATGTTCTGAGTTCTCATTATTCATTGGCTCTCGACTCTGTATATATTGTCATGATCACTCCTTTGTCTTGGTATTTGGAGTTTGCCTTACACTATGTTTAGCTTCTGTTCTTTTGTTGGCTCTGGCCCCATTATTGAAGTTTACTTTTCCAGGCTACTCCATTGCTCTCATCCCTATTTCATTTGCCACCTCTGGCTGCTTCAGTTTCAAGAATATGACTACAGTGTGACATAGTATCAACTGAAACAGGTGAATTATATATAGGTCTGAAGGCTGTCTTCAAGTTTAGGACCTAATTTTAGGTTCAGTCTAAAATTAGACTGCTAACAAATGACAGCAGGAGCCCACAGTTGTAGTTTACATAGTGGAAGCTTGTAACGCCCTAGAAGGCACTGGCCAAAGTCCCTTAAAGGGGCTTATGGTTGTTTCTTTACATACCTTGATGTTACTTGAAGGTACATAAAAAAGCTTGTACATCAAGTTAGATGCAAGAGAGAAACACTGACAAGATAATCTCAAAAAGTCAAAACAGCAAAAGCTTTGCTGGCAAAATTGAAAATCAGGGAGCTTTGGCAAAAGTTTACAGCAACATTCAATCAATAGACAGCATTACACAAAGCATTACCTTAGCAAACTCTAGGCCCATTCATCTTAGCAAACTCCAACCCATATGATTTCAGACTTCAAGAAGAAGGAGCTAGAAGAAGAAGGAAGAGCTAAGAGATATAAAAAAGAACAAATATAGTTACCATCCCTGGATCAAATAGTGCTTTAGCTGATATAAAATCCAAGGTAAAGGAGGGTAAAACGTGCTCATGTGATGGTTTGGGTTAAGTACACTTTGGCTTTCCTAGGCCCTTCCACCAGATGAGACTTCTGGTCATTTTGCCACTCAGGAGCTGAGTTAGGGGCTCCAGGGTCAGGGTATGGAGCATTGCCTCCCACGTGCCAGGGATTGGCCCCACTGTGGGACTGGGATACAGGCTCTGGGGGTGCAGGGTGTTTGGAGCAGGGGCATTACCTTGCCAGTGCAAGACCTGACTTGCTCCTTTCCCCACATGTGAGCCTGAAATGTTTCAAGCCAGCAACCTCCTCTAGTCTCTCAGAAAGTCTGAGACCATGACAATATACTTTGTAAAGCACAGATCTTCACAAATACATTTGTACACACAATAGTTCATACTGCTTAGGACTATGACTGAACAAAAAATCATGAACAAATAATCATTGATTAATTAGCTCTAGGTGGCCACATCATATTTTAGAATGAAAAGTAAATTGAAGAATATTGTCCCATGCTCCATGGGGAAAAAACAAAAACAAAACCAACCAAGCAAACAAAAAACCAAACCAAACCAAACCAAACAAACAAACAAACAAAAAAAACCAAACCAAAAACCAAAAACACAACAACAAAAAACAAAACAACCCCAACCCAAAACCAAACACAAAAAAAACCCAAAACAAACAAACAAACAAACAAACCCCACCAAAACAAAACAAAAAAAACCCACAGTTTCCAGGGCTCATGACATTAGATTTTTTTTCATTAAAACTTGAAAGTTTAACTTTATGTATTTTCTCTAGTTGATTACAATTTCTGTTTTAACTTCACATTTTTGCCACTTAGGAAGAGAAGCAAAGCACTTTCACATCAACTTAAGTACTGCCTATAAGAGAAAATATTTTTAGTTCTGGAAACAAAATATATTCTTTTAATGGAAGAAACATATATCTTTAAAGTCACAAACTGTCACTCACAGATTGAAGAAATACTGGTTTCACATATTCAAAATTATTCACATAGATGTGGAAAGGAATCTTCTTGCAGACTGGCAGATTGCCTTTATACAGAAGAGAATTAAAGAGAGATGTATTCTTTTCTTTGCATGTTTTATCTAGCTTGTTTCTTGAAAAACTTAATAAGTGATTATAAAAAGTCTGCAATATACATTTGAACTCATACATTTTTATTTCAAATTGACATTTTGTGATATTTTTTTGCACAACAAGGAACTTGTGTTTGTCCTGTTCATTCATACCACTTCCCTTCATTTCTGCAATCTTTTCATAGAAAGTACAGTGAAAATAGAAACAGACTGGACACCTTCATAACTGAATACACTCAATGTGCACCATTTCAAGACAGATATCTGTAGTTTTGCCACTGTAATATATTCTAGTGCAAATATTGTGTGATATGTATGAAACTGTATTTGAGAGCATATAAGGAAATCAAAGTAAAATAATGCACTTGTGTGTATTTTCTTCCTATTTTTATACTTATCAAACAGTAATTTGGCTGATAGATTCTTGTCAAAAACATTATCTGGATTTAAAGACTCTCATGAATCTCTTATGTGATTTGGGCCATATTAAAGAACATAATAATCATCACCTGCAATATACATTGTATTATTGTTATATACTCATTCCTCTCCCATACAATGCATACTGAACCACTATTGATCTTAAACTTTATATCCCACACATACTTGACAGTTTTCTTCCAAGAGGTTTCACTACTGATTTTTCTAGCTGAAAAATAACCATAATACAGTTCATACTTGAAAACTGTGCATGTTGAAATGCAGTTGGCATTTTGTTATTTTGATTATCCTTCACTGCTTAAAGATTGCAGAAGAAAAATCTACTGAATTTTCCCTTTTAGTCTGATGCACAAGAATTTGTTACTGATTCTGAACCCGATCCACCTCCTTTTAAACTGAGTGTATAGTCGACCACTGATTTTGAAAGAAATTGGACTAATCCAGTACTTGCAATGTAAAACTGTGGATATAATTCCAAACTTCCAAATAGGAACATCTAATGTTTAAATCTGATTTAAATTAGATAATTTTTCCCCACAAAAATATAAAGCATAATAACTGTCAAAGTTTTGTATTAATTTAACAGGGAGTGTATCAGATGATACAGTTACTAAATATATAGGGGGGAAGTAAAAGAAAATAGTTAAGTGGAATTAGCTAGGAGTAGGGGTGACAATTTTAAGCAGACTCATTTTACAATTTCATTCAAGTAAATATATGTCAGAAAATGTCATACAAGATATACAAAAATAGCTCATCTAAAGAATTTGAACCTTACAAATATCAGAGATCCTTCTAATATAAAAATTATTGGAATAAGCCCTACATATATGATACAGTAGAATTTTATGCGCTTTTTTTCCCCTTTTTCATAAATTCTGTTCTTTATTTTTTCATGGACTGTCTTCAAGCCTTATGTAGTTAGTGGAGCTTTATTCATTACAAATAATTTAGTCCCCAAATCCTCAGCCTGATTTATAAAGAAACATTTCAGAAAATACTAATATAACATGGTTTCCTGGTCTTTTTTTCTCAAATTTCTTTCTACCAATTTTGTACAGGTCACGAATAAAATATTGACTCTAGCCATGGAAATTTATCTGAAGAAAAAAATGCTGCAAATACAGCCCATTTATATTTTGCTATTAAACTTTGTGAGTTGTAAAAGAGTTAGTAGATAATTTATTGTGGAGTGATGGAAACTAGAAGAGGCAATAAGCAGAAAGAATTATTCATTTGTAAGTTTATGATAAAGGAGCTACAATTCAAGTTCTCTTCTGTTCTGAGTTGATACTGCCTTACTGACAATGTATTATTAGTACTGAATGCTGATATATGGAGATCAGTCATCTGAAAAATAATGTATCTATTGTGATCAGTGTGAATGTCATTAATTATAGTAAACAGAGGATACATTATGCTTAGTAGTGGTCCATTCAACACAGTAAATGTTTTGGTACTCAGCCATACCACACCACTAGAAGGCAGGTAAGTTTGGAAGAAAATAGGTTAATCATTCCACTTTAAATCTCCAATCACTAAAGTAGTTTAAAGTGCCAAAAATCTATATCATACTTTCTAGGTAAATATTCCTTTGTAGAAAATATTAGAACCTTTAACTTTTTTTAGTGAATGTATGCCTATACTCAAGTACATGTAAATAAATTTTAAAAATATATACATGCACATGAACAATGACAGTAGTACATAGTAATATCTATTTTTGAGTTGATGGTTTATTTCTCAGAGTCTGCTATTTTTTACAATAATTAAACACAGTATGATTGAGCAGCTAACAAAAAGCAACACTCTTCAAATAGCTTGATAGCCATGAGTCCAGCAATGCAAAGGATGGCTGACCACATGCTCTTCCCTCCTGTGCCCTTGTGCATTCCACAAATAACATTATGTAGTTGTTTATTCTAACAGTCTATCCAAACTAAAACATAATCAAAGTTTGGTAAAGCTATGATTGTCCGTCTTGGGAATTTATACAAATGTGTTCTCTGTCAATATTAAACAGTGTAGTACTCAGTCCCTCAAACTCAAATCCACAGAGCTTCTGAAATTAATCAGCCTGAAAGCCAAATGAATCCCTTGGTTTGATTCTTTCCATGTTGAAGATCCTTGATTTGATTCATGTCAGATTTTCATTTAATGGTTTGAAGGAATAAAAGAGGAAGATGTGCCAGACAATGGCTATCATTCACTGCTCTGACAAATTTAATTCCTGGAATAAATGAATAGCTTTTACATTGAATCTTGAAGAACCTGGCTGTATTTTGACTTTGTATTGCCCTCCTGATGTTTAACAATGAAATCTTTCTGTCTTTCTTAGAAGGCTCATATTTTATAATAAAAATAGGATGACCAATATTACACTGTATCCCTTGTTTACTTTTTTCTTTTCTTCTTTTGGTCTCTTCTCTTTGTTCCATAAAGGAACTAAGGGCTGCTCTGGAAGTGTTTTATTTTGCATTTGTTAATCAAGCACTGGAATGCAGCACAAGTATCATAAACAAAAAATTAATTACTGAGTAAGTTTTATCCCTTTCAGAAGTGGTTTTGTTATGTAAAACACTCAATTACATTTGCAGTTTTTACAGAATGCTCAGCTGTTGTGTAGCAAATTCTTTGGTTGTTTAGTGATATAATTTCTTAACAGCTAATAAAGGAACATTCAACAACTGAACCACACACTCAATTTAGATAGTAGCATACCAATTATTTGCATTTTTTGGCAGGTAGGCAGCTGTGTAGGCTGGTTGTTGCCTTCTGGCTTTCATAATATTTGTTTAAAACCTTTTGTTAGTCAGTCCCTTTCCTGGTAGTTCATTGTCTTTTTCTCTCCACTCATGCATGATGAGCACTAGTGATAAACACAAAGCCTGTTAAAATCCAGGCTTAAAAGAAAAAAAATCCTCTTGTTAGTTTGCCTCACATGCCTGTTTGTTATCCTTTAGTGACTTCCATTCAAAACCATAGCTTTTCTAAATGTCATATCCAAACTGGTGAAACAAGCTACTCTTGCAGCTCCTGTTTTTACAATTTCTCTCTTTTCTTGCTAATAAGGAGCCCAACACTCCTGATTCCATGTGTGTGACAAATGTTATTGATTTTCTTATCCAAGTTCATCTTTGTCATTCTGTGTTTAAATCATGGACATCAAGAGTTTTCTTATCTTGTCATTTCACTATTTTCAGCAGCAAGATACATTCTTTTTCAGTTTGATGATGATGGGAGAAATATGGACAACTTTGATTTCTGTTCACCGCAGTTTTTAATTTTATCACACATATAATTGCTTAATATTAGTTTTCTTATTATTCTAGATGCATTATAGACACTAAATGAGATGAGCAAGACTAATATTACTTAAAAGAGATGTCTGCCAAATATAATATTTACAAGGAAACAGATATAGATTTGTCACAGAAAAAAGAAATCTGGAAAAAGACTGATTTTCATAAAGAACTCACCTACATATATTATAAAAGACACTACAGTACTCAAAATCATTTATCATCCAAAAGTTCAAGAACTACCTATATCCATTTTGCCTGCAGTTAGACACCTTACTGAGACTCTGAAATTCAGATGTTGCTTCCCTTGCATAGTGAAAATAAATATACCTTTCTAGAAAGTTTTCTACAGCCGATTATTTTTTTTGGTTTTGTTTTTCAAAACACCTCCGCACATTTAGTATTGACTATAGTGGTGCACTATAAGATACAGATTCAAGAGTTTTATATGTATTTTATTCTCTCTGCTTGGTATTTTTACATGATGTTTAAACCACTAAAGATGATGTGAGCATTTCATATAGTATATACCTTTTTATTTAGAGTAATTATCCTGAGATTCTGAGAAACTAGTTTACACTATAAATAAGAATTATTCTCTTAAATGTGACAAAGAAATCATAATGTGGTTGTTAAGTAATACATTCAAAAGGGACTTGCAAGGAAACATTTATTTCTGCTTTCTGAATACTCTCAACTTTTTTTGTTAGGAAAGAAGAATAAATAAACAAAAGAGAATCCAGTGCTAAAATAATCCAGTGTTGGAATTTAAGATATATGGGATAAATACTAAACTTTTATTAGGACTTGACTGAGCTGCAACAAATGGCATACAATAGGCAAATACCTGCTATAAACTCTGTTTGAGTGAATTTCCTTTGGATTTGTTCTTGTTTAGCTGAGAAAATTCAACAATCCAGTATAACAGGATTTGTCTTCTACACAAAGTAAATGCCACAAGTATTTTGAAATTTTATCTTAACTATTTTCATATAATAATACATTCTTAAGGTATCGACTTCATAAATGTATATTCTTTTAATATTTCATATTGATGTATATATTGGAATTAATCTTCAGATGAGAAAGAAAATAGAGGTCTTAACAGACCTCTAACTGACTTGTGGAAACATTTCAGCTTTGCAAAGGGAAAATGTTACTACTTTTAGTAGCAGCAGTGCGGTATTATGTTATCTGAATACACAGTCTTTTCATCAGTATGTACAATTACCCAAAATAGTATAGTGTGGTGGGCTTAGGCTGGGTAGAGTTAGTTTTCTTCCCAATGGCTGGCATGGGGCTGTTTTGAATTTGTGCTGAATGCAGTGTTGATTAATTATAGAGATGTTTTTGTTATTGCTGGGCAGGGCTTACACAGAGCCAAGGCCTTTTCTCCTTTTCACAGTGCCAGCCTGGTGAGGAAGTTGGGGCTGCATGGGAGGCTGGGAGGATTCACAGCCAGGACAGGTGACCCAAAGTGACCTAAGAGATAATCCATACAACATGACATCATGCTCAATATATAAAGTGGAGGTTAAAAGGAGAAAGGGGAAATTTTAGGAGTGATGGAGTTTGTTTTCACTGTTACCTGTGTTGTGCCTTGCTCTCCTGAGGATGGCTGAACACCTGCCTGCCCATGGTCAGCACTAAATTAATTCCTGCTTTTGCTTTGCTTGTGTGGACAGGTTTTGCTTTCCCTAGTAAACTGCCTTTGTCTCAGCCCACAAGTTTTCCAGCTGTTACCATTCCAATTCTTTCCCCTGTCCTGCTGGTGTGGGAGTGAGTGACTGTGTGGGGCTTGGCTGCTGCTGGGGTAAACAGTGACATATGAAATCAGTAACAAGAAAACATAAAAAACTATATCAATTATTTTCACCTTCAAATATTGCAGTATATATTTTAGTGATGTGGATAATGTTCTCTGAATCCATATTATGGACATACTTCAGCAACATATGTGAAGACCTGTGCACTATGAACTTTTTTAGAAATTAACTTAACCATGTCGTTAATGTAATTAAAAATGGGAGTTTCATATTACTCCTGATCAAAAAGAATGCACTTCTGTTATCCCCAAAAACAAACCTCTGTATTTAAAATGATGTATGTTGTTGCTTAAATTAATTTAAACATTATTTCCTACTCCCTTGTAGAGCTTCCATTTTCTAACATTTTTATGGTATTTAACTGATAGGCATTATTCTTAGAAACTGTGGAAGAAGTACATGTATGGTTTGACTAACTTCTCTTAGTAAAACAAACCTAAGAAATTGTTTTAAACAGATCTGGCTCCTCAGAAAAATAATGGAAAAGTTATGTAAGAACCCAAATTCAGGCAGTCTTTAAAAATTAGCTCACTTGTATATTTTTTTACTTTTCTCAGTGTTGTTTTGTGGCTCTTTTTCAAAATAGAGAAAAAAAAAAAAAAAAAAAACCAAAAAACACCTAACCCTCCTACAGTATAGTAAATTATAAAGCTTAGGGAAGCAGTGATTGAAAAGTGGTGTCTGTATTCTCTCTGTGCTTTGGACAGTGAGCTTTCATTTCATACATCATTTATAAGTAGCTTCAGTGACTTTACTGAGTTTACCAAGTCAGTAATAACCTTTTAGACAAAGAAAGTCAGATTTATATGTTTGTTCTGAATGTTAAAAACACCACTTTATTTTTAATTGAAGAATTTTCATTAAAATCCCTGATTTTCAGATGAAAACTTTAAATAGGTTAAGACCGCCTTGCTTCCCTCAGGATTAGTCATTGCCTTAAAATGGGGGTGTATATTTAGTTTTTCAGGAAGTTGGGAAAAATCCACTTTTCCAATTTTTTTTTAGTTTAGTGCCAGAGAGACAGGCTGTTCTCCATTCGGGGAAAAAAAAATAAGAAAAAATAAAAAAGGAAAGAAAAAAAAAGGAGGTGTTGAGGAATGATTTAAAGCATTTTTTTTAATGTAGACCTACATAAAAACAAGCTACTCTTTGTAATTTTAAGAACCACTAGCCTAGACTGCCACCTACATAGCAATATAAGAAATATTTTTCTCTCAAACATTCTTGAAAATTTCCCCAAATTAATCCTTGACTTACATTTACTTTAAGGTGCTGTTCCAGGTTTTCAAGTTCTCTCCTGACTTGAACCTTGCATACCATGCTGGATTACCATGTGTCTCCCTGTTCTGGTCTCAGCAACATTAATTACAGGTTGGTCAGTCCTTCATACCTTCTCTCTTGGCTATAAACATTTGTTAAATATTTTCCTAGCTATTATCTCTCAAATCCCTTTGGTTTTGTGTTTTAAATTCTACTGTAAAACTAGTTTATCACAGAGATATAATCTCATCATCCCATGCAGGCTTAAATCTTCACTAGGTATACTCCCAGATCCAGAGGACAAGTGGAGTATTGAAACAGGATCACCATAGCACTGAATTGTTAGCATGATCCCCAGCACCATTTTAGTTCTGTCCAACCATTAATCTCTCATGTAATGCACAGGCTCAGGTCAGAGGTTGGTGGCTGTAGAGAACCAGGTATAAGCATGTTTTGTCTCAGATGTAGAAGAGATGGTCCCACAAAGGTGGAGCAATGAGCCAACTTCCTCTTTCAGCTGGAGACTTATGCTCAGTCATGTCCCACCTCAAACTCACTTGTGGAGGAGAGATCAGAAGGGCTGGCTGCACAAGGATGAATGAAATGACCCAAAAATCTTGTTTACATAAGAGGCATGCACCAGGTTAACTTTAATAAATTAAGTGAATCAGTCCTCCTCTGTCTCTTTTGCCTTTCTTTCATTTTCTTTGTTTTACTAATCCAGATCTGGACCATCCACATGATGAATGTGGTATCTAAGGGCTGATGTTCTTTGTTGTGGTGTGTTTTCTTTTTAATGGTTTGTTCTGTTATCCCCTGTGTTAGTGGCTCAGTCTAAGTTGTACCCTCCTATCCCAGCTGTCTGTCTTGTCCTACACCTGCCCCTTGTTCTCGAATATTCCCTGTCAATCTTCTTTTGTCCTAACCCCTTGCCTGGAAATCCCCTTTGGAAATGTTCTAATATCCCAGGCCCCATTGGGTAGGTTACACTGTTTCCCTCGCTCTAAGTTTCCCAAGTGATTCTAGTGTTGTTGTCCCCACCTTGTGATCCTTCCTTGTTCTCTCCCTGTTTGTTGAAAACTTTTACCCTCCCATTGAACCTCTCCTTTTTATAAGCTCTTGCACACCCCAGTTCCTTGCCTTTTGTCTCTGGACCCTGCAAGGAATAAAGCTTTCCTTGGAACTCATATAAAAGACCTCCCCCTCGTCCTTATCTCTGCAGTGTCCTTATCACCAGATTGTGCCACAGAGCATCTGCTCTCAGACACAGCTCAGATCATCCTGCTTCTGGGGTGTGTCTCACACTTGGTGTGGTGCCCTGGGGAGATAGCTGGATTTCAGCACCATGTCATTTGTCATCTTTCTCTCTTTACCACCTTTATTTCTCTACTGCTTTGCTTTGTCTGGGCAAATCATGTCTGTCATATTCTGCCCCATACTCTGTACTGAGGTTTGTTGTGGGAGTGGGGAGCTTGAGGAGGTGTGTTGTGACTTTTAAGTGAGTGCCTTTAGACCTCTGAGAAGTTTATTGTAGGAGCTGAGAGTTTATTGAAGTGTATTCTAGGAATTCAAGAGCTGTAAAAAAATAAGAGCTTGTCAGCCACCACTTTTGAGAAGTAAAATTTGAGATCATTAGCCAACACTTTTTGAGTCTAAATAGTAGGCTGGTTCCCAAAGTTAAGACAAATATACAATAAAAGCACAAACATTCCCTCACATGGGGTCTGGTATAATTTTCACCCAGAGGAGAATTAATAATGAATATCACATCCCTTATCAGTGGGTTATGACAGCATCATCCCTGGTATCACTCACAGATGTTGTAATAATACCGTAGAAAACAGGGCTAGAAGAGGCAAGAAAGGGGAACCTTCTCCATCTGCTATGTCAAATAAGGTTCAGTTAAGTTCAAAATGAAACGATGATGTGCCTTGGCAGCTAAAAGTACTGACTGTGTCCTTGGTACAGTGAGCACCAGCACAGCATAGATCACTGGTCAAAGGAAGTGACTGCCTCACTAGACCTTGTAGTAGTGCTGTCTCACCCCATGTGAAGAGTTTGAGCTCCACAATAAATGAAGAACATAAAAATATTAGGATGTGTCCCAAGGAGAACAACTAGAGGCATGACTTACAATGAAATGTCTAAGAATATTCTTTGTTAAGTTTCTGGGGAGTGACCTCATTGCTGACTACAACTTTCTTATAAGACAGGACGTAGAATGGGGTGTTAATAATGCCAAATTTGTGGATTTGAACCCTCTTTGGGCCATTTACTTAAGAGTTCAACTCAGTGATCCTTGTAAGTCCCTTCCAACCCAGAATATTCTGTGATTTTGTGTCTGTCTCTTCCGTCTAGTCTCTTATCAGAGAACACATGGAAATAGTGTAAAGTTGCCCCAGGGGAAGTTCAGATTGGATATTAAGGAAAAGTTCTTTCCTGAGAGGGTGATCAAGCACTGGAATAAATTCCCTAGGCAAGTGGTTATGACCTCTCCATGTTCAAAAAGTGTTAAGACAATATTCTTATACATACAGCTGAACTTTTATGTTGCCTTATGTGCAGTCAGCAATTGGACTTGATGATCCTTAATGAGCCTCCTCCAACATGAATATCCAACAAGGATATTCTTCTATTTTAATTCTACTTAAATTGAACAAAATATTCTTTTTTACTAATGTATATCTGAAAATCTTTAGCTATCCTATTTACATAGACTGCCTAAGTGACTCATTTGGGTGCTTAGCTCTCTTCCCATCAGGAAGCCTTTATTTATGCTCAGGCTTAATATTTCCTACAGAAAAAAGGCCTGTTATCTCTTGTCTTGTTCATAGTGTAGAGTGTAATTATTTATTTGCTTCTTTGCCACAATCTTTCATAGAATGCTATTATTGTATGCTTCTGAAATCTTTTCTACTTACTGTCATATAATACTAGCTCTTTTAAGATTTTGTTTAGGACACATTTTCTAGAACACAATTTTCTGCTCTAACTAAACCAACATATGTTTTGAAGTGTGATGCCCAAATATGGGCAGGGTAAAAAGGCAGAACTGCATTATAAAGAATCAAATAAGAACCAGAGTTTATTCCATGACCCTGAATTAAACAGTCTAAATATCCACACTATTTAATTCCTAAAGTTTCATACCAAGGATTAATATCCAGATTGTCTATTGGGAACAGGACCTGGCCCCTGTCAGCCATAAAACTGTGGCTGGAAATTTCCTTGATGCAGACAAGTTGAATCATCTCAAAGAAAGCTAGGGTTGGTGATGGTAATAGATAGATAACATTAGAGGTGATTGAGGTACAGTGATAATATCTGTGATCTGATCAGTTGACAGAGCAGTTTGGGATTTTTGGCTATGCACAGAATTATGCAACACTTTATTTTAACACCAGTTGACCTCCAGTCAGGTATATATCATACCTTTCCGCAGTAAAGGTATGTATCTTTTACCTTGTAAATCCACGGACAGCATTACATAATAGGAGCTTGCAGATGGGTGTTGGAAAAGTCTCTACAGGGCTATGTTGCAAAACCAGCCTGGAATGTTCCAATAGTCAAGTTGTAGCATGACCTGAGTAATGCTAATTTTATTAGCCCCTAGATTCCTCATAGAAAACCAGTGATCTCATGACCAAGACTGCTTTGGTAATGATTATGTGAAGTAGCTCAAACTGTTAGACAGCATCATACAGCATCTTTAGTAGCCCAGAAAGACCAAAAAACTTATTTGCTAGCTTGCAGGAAAGACTTGCAAGTACAGAGTTAGAAATTTGGAAGGCTATAAACACCCTTGCTTTCTAGCTGGACCTCAGAGATTAGAGGGGCTGGGTGTGTTGTGCCTAAAAATGGGATTCGTCACCCAGTGTGCAATAAACCAATCTCACACATGGAGCAGAGCTCTTTGTTTATTTCATATTGTGTGAAGATGGATGCTAGGTAGTCAATCCACTAAGCCAGTTCGCCGATTCTCAAAAATTTACACTATATATGCATTTCAACATACAGAAGAATTATGATTCATTTGCTGCAAGTTACACAGTTCTCATCTTAATAGGTATTCTACCTTCTATTGGTTAAATGATTCTCTTGCTACTCATGCTAACTAGTCCACATCCTCAATCTTTTTCTTCTTTTGAGCTGGATGATTTCTTGAGTTGGAGGGTTGTGCATTGAAATCTCCTCCTGCTGAAAATACCTTTTACCTGGTTTGGACTGATTTCAGCACTGTTGCTGAGCTGGCTTTGTTAATTTCTCATATCTGCCAAATGTTTTTGAAGTCTGTCCACTACCAGTAGCACATCCTACCCAAGCTCTGGTGTTAAACTGTAGGCCTAAACAAACTAAACAAAGCAGTGCATCATTCCCCATCTTTGAGACTGTAAGGCTTATTTTTCAACAGATTCATGATTTGTTGAAATTACACAGTTACAAATTCAGAATTGCTATTCGTAAATGTAGTAATTCAGTCAGGCTAATTTTACCATCAATCAAGCTTAATTTCACCTGGGTATCACTTGATGCAGCCAGAGGTGCAGATCTTACAAAAGAAGTGTCTCTGTATTCTTTCATGGAGTATTAAAAATGACAAAATTATATTTTGGGAGAAGTGGAGGTTAGACAGTAGACAAATAACCCGTTGCTGCCCTCATAAAGAGGGGGAGAGGAAGAGGGAAAGGCAGCACTTCATGTGTAAAGTTAAAGGCTTTTGAGTTAATATCTCTCTTTGTATCTAAAGGTCAAGTTCACTTAGACTGGGTCACACATCTGGCACCTCAGTATCACTCCCCTTGCCACAGGGCTGATTGTAGCAGTAGGAGTCATCCTCTGCTTGATAACCTATTATCCCTATCACCAGCCTATAACACCCTTTAGCAGTCTGTCACAGTAATCCCTTCACCACATATCTCATGGCTATGAGCCTCATACCTAAAGAGGAAAGGTGTGGTTTATCTGTATGTTCATTACAGGTTGCAAATAAAAAAGAGAACCATGTTCGCTATGCACACAGTACAAAAGGAAAAAATGAGATTATATTGCAGTAAAAAGAAACAACAACCCTTCAAACATTAGATAAGCTGCCATAAAAAGCAGAAGAACAAAGCATAAGAGTAGATTCCCTGGAGACCTTAGGCAGCCTTTACTTCTCAAAGTCCTTGAGAACAAAGTAGACAAACACTGGTCAAGAATACTGGACACAGAATATTCTTTGTAATGAATCAGAGATAGAACAGACAAATACCTGAGGCTATTTATGCCTTATTCTTTGGGATAACATCTTTTGTGATGTACTGTAATTCTTTAGTCACATTCTGCAGTGAAATTTGATTTAGCCCATTGTTTATCATTTTGAATATAGACATTGATTAGTATTCCTATCCAGATGAAATATTTTGTACTTCTCTCTTTGGTAGTTTATTTCAAACTATTTCTTTAGCTTGTCAACAGCACTGTGTATTTGTAATCCTCTATTCCAGAATTCTTACTAATTTGCCTAGCTCCCTAATAAAATAAATTCTTTATTTCATCTTTCAGATCATAATTTTGCATGTTATTAAAGTCAAGCATGTGATTCTTGAGGTATCCAACACATATCAAATTCATACACCATGTCAGCAAGCACAGAAGCTGAAAAAGCCCAGACTGAGCTGGGTGTCACTGTCTTTAGCCCTGCACCAGAGCTAGTCACTTTTGCTTTCCCTGTTCCAGCTTCAGCTCCAAGGTTAACAGAGAGGTGACATCCTTCTCCACTGCAGTCACTGTCTGAAAAAAACACAGCTCTTTGTGTGTCTGGAGTCCCTTTGGGATGATAGGGGCCCTTGCCAGGCAGCAGCTGGCAGCACAGGAAAACTAAGTGGAATGTGACAGGGAAACCCATAAATATAGCACCAGCCAGAGCCCAAGCCTGAGGAGAAAGAAAACATCAATGTCACACTTCTCTTGGCAGACACCTGCACATACTGACAAGTAACTGTCACCCCCTGTCTCCCACACCTCTTGAAAGGGCTGAAGCATCAACCCTTAGACCCAGAGGGATGTTGCAAAAATAATCATAACATCAGAGAAAATGCATAGATACTATGAAGACTATAAAAACAAACCCCACAATTTAACTGCATTATTAATGAGACTGTGGCCTATAACATGACTTTGAGTGTAAGAGCATGCCCTCAAATAATTTCATCCACTACATAACTTCCCCAGATCATAAATATTTAAATCATGAAGGAATAACATTTCAAAACTGAAGGTCTTTTTCTGGATGACTTTCAGAAGTATCACTAAAAAAATGTCTTATTTTTTCACATGCAGTTCTTCGTGTTGTTGTTAGGTACATGACAAACCAAAGATCCAAAGCATTCCTGATTATTGTAGCAGTTCCCGCTGCTTTATGCATCAAGGAGCCCTGAACACCAGAAATCTGTGACCACTACTGATGCTTTAACAGATAAACCATCTACTGTGAATTGATTATTTTTCTTTTCCTCTGTAAGTGCTTTAAGACAGATGAAATCCAGATGTTTGAATACAGTCTGGATTGAATAGAACACTAAGCACAGGTAAAATAAAAGCTAAAATAAAAATATTTTCCAACTTACAATTGCAATATTTATTCTGGTTTGAATTTCATGTTGCTTTAGTACATATTGTACATATTGTCCATAAAATACATAACTTAATTGTGTTTGCATCTTCATATAGATGTACAAAGACCTCCAACTCCTGTTTAAAGGTGCTAGAAGAGCCTGTGTAAGATGACAGTGAATATATGTTTCAGCAAAGACCGTTTCCTTTACCAAACCTTGATAGCCCTGTCTAGATATTGCAGACTCTGGAGGATGCAAGTTAGAAGTCACCTAGTGCAATGCCTTCTATAAAGCAAGATTAAATTTGAAATAATACCGTTTTGTTCAAGGCCAGTTTAGTTTTATACATCTCTAGAGACAGAAAATTCACTGTTTCTCTCTGAAAACTGCTCCCATGCTTACTCACATCCCTGCTGAAAATGTTTTTCTTCAGCTCTAATTAGATTTCTTTTCTTAATGAAACTTCTCTGCACTGTCTCTATTCCTCACACTGTTCACCTTAAAAAAAGCCTGAGTCTGGTTTCTCCATACCCAGCCTTTCTCTGGTGAGCCCCCACCTTGAGTGCTGCATCCAGCTCTGGGGTTCCCAATAAAAGAAGGACATAGACCTGTTGGAGTGAGTCCACAGGAGGTCCACAAAGAGGATTAGAGGATGAAGCACCTCTGCTATGAAGAAAGGCTGGAAGAATTGGGATTTTTCCGCCTGAAGAAGAGAAGGCTTTGGGGTCACTCAACTGCAGCGCTCCAGTACCTGAAGGGAGCCTACAAGGAAGATGGAGAGGGACTTTTTACAAGAGCATTTACAGTACTAGGGAGAATGGATTCAAACTGAGAGAGAGAAGGTTAGAGATTACCAAAAAAATCTTTACGGTGGAGGCAGTGAGACACTGGAATAGGCCCAGAGAAGTTATGGATGCTTCAACTCTGGAAGTGTTTACAGTCTGAATGGAATTCTTAACAACCTGGTCTATTGAAAGATGTGCCTACCCACAGCAGGGGGCTTGTAACAATATAGTTTTTAAAGTCCCTTTCAACCTAGACTATTCAATGATTCTATGATTAGATAACTGAACACAGAAATTTCTCCCTTCCTGATCACCTTCTTCAGGCTAAACAAACTGTTCTGTAGCCTCACTGCCTCACCTCATTCCTCTGAGCTTCAGCCTGTCATTCATCCTTGGAACTTTCTCCAGTCTTCCAATCTTTCTGGTACTTCAAACCCCAAACTAGAAACAGAACTGTGGATTTGGTCTTATACATACTGGACACATTTGGGTAACCCCATCTTTCCATTTGTCAGCTTAGTTTTTATTCATGCAAACCACACATCTTTTATCTTCACTCCTTCATGAGCGCACTGGTGACTCATGATCAAGAGGGTGCCCACCAGGAAACAGTCCTTTGCTATAAATCTTCTTTCTACTCTTTTCAATTACCACTTTCTCCTTTTGCTGCCTTATTCTATCCCAAGTGAAAGACTGATAATTTCCTTTTCCTGAACTTAATGGTTTTTCTTTCTATCTACTTCTTTAATTTGTGGAGCACCCTTCAAATAACTTTCTTTCAGAATACTGTTTGGGTTTTTTTGACTAAAAGTAGTTTGCTTGCTCCATAGGAAACAACAGATATTTGCACTTAAAGGTCATACACATGATGAGTACAAACCTGTACTTAATTTTGCATCATAATTCTAAATTACATTAAAATTTTTAGTATATCTCCCCCAAAAAGAGAAAGAAATATGTTTGTAGGTATAAAGCAAAACTTTATTTAAACCATGCTGCAATTTTTGGGTCATGAAATTGTCTGTAACAAGTCATCTCAAATGTTTTAAATTATGTGGGGGTTTTTTTCAGTTAAGGTCTGTTACAGTGAAGAAGAACCTTCATTGTTCTGAAAGTTTTCTGCAGATATATTGTGTATATTCCGCCCTTGGCTGGAGATAGTAAATTATCTCTGGGATAATTTACCAACATGGGCAAGTTCAATTCAAGTTTCTATGAACTTGTTGCATATTTTATATTTTACTGAAGTTTTACTCTCCTAAGAATGTAGCTGGCCACCAATAGCAATCATCTGTTTCACAATGTCAAACATAATGAAAAAACCAAAGTAACACATAAAAAAAACTAATGCTAGAAATTCCTATGTGTTCTACTTGCATAAAAACCATGAGTTCTTAGTGTAAGAAATAAATCTAAATTTGACAGAGGTTGCAGTTTTTTACTGTATTGTGGAATATTATCTGTCAAAACATGGCCCATGAAAAAGAATACTACCAATGCAAGCTGCTAGCCTGACAAAGTCGTTTCAGCTATGACACTGAGTGCCATGGAAAGCCTGCTGTTCATCACTTTTTTAATCTTCTGCTACCAAATAAAATGCTGTTGAAAATTTAAGGTTTCTTGCTGGGGAAAAAAAAATTGAAACCACATTGATAGTTTTTATTCCCTTGCAGAATGAAGTGATTAGAAAAAAAAAAATCACAAAATACAGACAGTACAGTGATGGTGAATATATATTGATCTCAGTATATTCCTTAAACAGAAAAAGAATTATAAATATATCCAGAGAAAATCTGGCATACTGTGGACAGAACACTATTTGTGGCAACTTTGAATTGCAATAGAGAAGTTGGACTATTTTTTTTTCTGCACTGGAGTCACAAAAACTAAACACTATATTGAACTGAATTAATCACTAATAGTTTTAAATCTCTAAATATCAAGTGTTGTAGTACAAGTGTTTTAATTTTCTCAGTTCTTCTGAGAACTAGTTTCTATGGAAGGCATTGGATTCTTATTCTTGTGTACCGTACCTGTTGAAAAAAGTTATAAACTAAGAATAAAATGAGATAAGTATCTGATAAGAACTTCCAGGAAATTAAGTAACAGGTGATTGGAGGCACAAACTATGTCTGATTTTATGTCTTTGATAGCTTCTCTTTCAACAGCTATTTAGTATTTGCTACAGATTATTGAATAATCAAAATACATTTAATACCTACGAAGCTTCTTTGTTATATAAATAATGAGATACTTGTTAAAAATCTTTCATTGAATGTATGTTCTTGAAAGTGAAGCTTTTGGTTTGTAGAAAGAAATTTTTACTGATAGTAACTATTGACTTCGTTTATAAATTTTTCAGTGTCGTAAACTAACAAACTGATATAAGAGAAAAATAAGCTCTTACAAACAGGTATTGAAGACAAAGTTCCACATAGAATAATATTTTTCTTTGTCTTTCTCTTTGTCTTCTTTTTTTTTTTTCCTTATCTCTCCCATAAGTATAGACAAAATCTGTGGTTAGTCGATTTTCAGAAGCTTAAAACATGAATATCTTTAACAGAGTATAGACCTGCATTCAAAACATTTTCACTTTTTGCTTTTTCTTCTTTTAACCCTGTTACTTGGTTTCCTACACCCTATAATCTGTTCCATTAATGTGTGTTTAAAACTACAATACTGAATTCCTAGATTCAAAACTGGACACATTTCAACACATTGAAAAATGTGCTTTAACAGGAAATCAAAATATTTTGCACTAATTAATGAACAGATTGTAGCTTTTAACACTTCTTTTCACCTCCATTTTTGTTCTTCCACAAGAGTTATTAAACACTGTAGAGATGATATAGAGGTGTGCTCTGAAGGAAATGTTTTGGGCTTTTTGGTATATTATTCATCATCAAGAAGCGCACTACTCTTCCCATATCCATTGTAGCTTCCTTGATTTGCACACAAACAGACAAGTCTTGACAATAATTCTGATTGAATTTACTGCTGTACAGGCTATTTAGTAATGATGTGCAACCAGAGATCATGCTGTTTTGACAATTACAGCATCTGACCCAGACTTCAATACTTTCTTGCCTAAATGAGCACATAAGTATGATTTTCAGTAACTCAAAGCCTTTCTTCAAGAGCAGTAAGGCTAATGAAAGGCCAGTGACATAATAAAAATGTCCCTGGTTGCTTGTCTGTATCCTTAGATATCCAACTATCTTCTCAAATCAAATTCATTCTTTTTTGCCTGTATTTCCCATCAGTGTTTCATGACACTGTATTTTTCTTTCAATTTTTATCAGGCTGACTGTTCCAAAATTTCACCTTCACAGACACAGTTCAGGACAAAGATGGAGTTATTGCAATCACAGCCACCTGTGTGCCCGGTAACACTGTGTAAGTACTTGCTTAACATGTGAAGCTATCATGATCAATTCTCCTCACTGCTTGATTTACACCATTAGCAACACTTCAGCCAAAATATGCTAAAACGTAATTTCTCTCATGATACTATACTTGGAATTTTTTCACTCCTCTGTATGAAGCTATAACACATAAAGGGGAGAGGAGGCTAACCCTTTATCTTTAATGTCTTTAGCAAGCACTAAAGTGTTGTTAAACTACAAAGTCAGTTCATATGGCACTGTCCCATTGGTCTGATTAAAATTTTATAACACAGTTAAAGGTAGAAGACTCTAAAAGATGAGACTGAAAAAAGGAATAACTCTTGCCAATATTCACATTATAAAAGATGCCTTTGTTGAAGTCCCTGCCAAAATTTACATTCAATATTACATAAAAGAGGAGGGTGCAGGAATTACCTGGGACAATATATTAGAAATAAATATTATTTTTTATTTAAATGAAATAAACAGAGGTCGTTAAAAATTACCTTTTCTTCCTAGAGAAGAAAATGAATGCATTGCCAAAAGTTGTTGGCTATTTTGAGTGGAAATCCATATAGTTCTGTAAGAAAGACTTCTGACATAATACCAAGAACATTTTTGTAAACTCAGATATGCAAGCCATTTCTCAAGGCGAGTTGAGATGACTGCCTGATTGTCACATAGCCACTCTCTCACTCCTCTTCTCAACTGAATAGGCGGGGAGAAAAGATGGAAAAGCTTTACAGGTCAAGATAATGACAGGAAAATCACTCACCAATTGCCATCATCAAGTCTGAGCAAAACAGACTTGACTATGGGAAGATTATTTTAATTTGTTACCAGTTAAAAGTACAGTGGGATGGAGAGAAACGTCCCAGCCTCAACTTCACTCCTTCATACTTGACTCCTCTACTTCCTCTGCCGTGAGCTGTGCAGGGAGATGGAAGGGGATGTTGTGATCAGTCCATAGCAGCTGCTCTCTGCCCCTGCTCCTCTCACACCCTTCTTCTGTTCCAATGTGTGTTCCTTCTCTTCATGGTGTCATCAGCTTCCTTCAGGGCACATCCACCTGCTTCAAAGAAAAGTCTTCCATAGCTGTAGGTGGATATCTGCTCCACACAGACTTTGATGAGCTACATGGGGATAGAGTGCTTCACCATGGTCTTCTCCAGAGGTTGCAGGGTAATCTCTGCTCCAGCTCCTGAAGCACCTCAACCCCCTTGTTCTTTAATGACCTTGGTGTCTGTAGAAGTGTTGCTGTCACAAATTCCTCTCTCTTGCACAGCTCAATTTTTTTTGGTGTTTTTTTTTTGTTTTGTTTTGTTTTGTTTCGTTTTTTCTCTCCTTAAGTACATTTCCCCTGAAGTGTTTCCCCTGCCACCTCATCTGTGCCCTGTGATGGGTGAATTGGAGCCAGCTGGAACCATCTGTGTCCAGCATGGGGCAACCCCAGCCTCTCCTCACAGACACTCGCTGCAGCCCCCGCTGAGTTCAGCACCAGGGAACCTTCACCCTGTACACCTGTCTGCCTTCATTTTCCCAAAATAAACAGTAACTGGAATCAGGGAAACCTTGGATCAGGAAATCATGCCAGCTCCTGTCCTCCTCTGCTCTCTAATTTTAGCTCAGTTCTGGAAGATACTGTTGACTATAAAATAAAGTGGAAGTATTTCAAAGTCAGGTATAACTTAAACCGATCTGAAGATTTCAAAAAGAGGATTAATTGGTGCACCATTAATATTGGCAAGTGAGAACAGATCTAATAACATTTTATTCCTTTCTGTTTAGTGAGATATTGAAATACTACACAAAACCTACTGAAATACTTTCTAGAATAGAGATCTGCATCAAGATCTCTACATGATAGATGTGTCCAGCACTTCCAGTAAATGTTATTGAGTTTCAAAAGTATTATTTCTGGTTTGGGTGTTTTGTTTGTTTGTTTGTTTTGTGTTTTTTTTTTCTTTTATCCCCTCCCAACTTACATCTCCATATCATTAGTCCTAAAATTTCATTCATGTTATGCTTCCACAAAAAATTAGTAAATAAGGGGATTTTTTAAAAAATATCACTGTGATATTTTTACAGAGCAGCAGCTAGTGGTTCTGCATGATTAAAAATGTGGCTCTGCATGATTAAAAAGGTGAAGTGTTGAGACTCAACTAAGTCTCAAGTATTGTTTTTTCGATTTTTGAAGTATACCAGAATTTATTCTAGAAATTAAAGGGTTAAATCCTCTGCCATCCTCAGCATTAAGCAGGATGAGAACTTTTCTTTCACACACAGATCAAAGAAATGATATCCATGAATATATTTTTTTCCTTTCCTATTGAAATTCTGAAGTGTGAAAGTAGAGACTCATAAAGAACAAGTGGATGATAGGATCTTTCTAATCTCAAATTTTATTTTCACTGTCTTTTTCTCTCTCTCTCTCTTTTTTTCTTATTTTCCCCCCCCCCCTCTGGAAAGTCCAAAAAAATAGAGGCTTCTTATGATGTATTTTTTTCAGCTGGTCTGAAAATTCAAACAAAGCCATTATCTAAATAAAAGTGGCTCATTTATTAAAAGGCTGGTTTTTGTCAATGTTTCCAGTCCTCTGCTGCATATCTTTTCTTTCTCAAGCTCAGGTGTCAGTTAACCAATGGGCTCTTTAACATTTTGGACCTAAAATGAAGGATGTTTTTATTTAACATTAATCAGCCCCATAAAAGCATGTCTGAATTAATTCCAGCATATAAAACCAAGTATAGTACTACCATTTTCTCTAGGACCAGAAATACCTTGCATATACCTGCAGAGAAGTATCTTGGGTCATACGCATGAGTGGTATTACCTGATCTGGAGGACAGTGGCTGCTCAGAGTTACTACATTGGTTATGTTAATGAAGAAACTCCAGCCATGCCCTCCTCTTTCCCATGTGGCTATTAGCAAAAATAGATTTTCTTCAGGGTGGTTGATAGGAGACAGTGAAAAGGGAAGAGAGAAGAAATTCAGTAGAGAACATGAAGAGCTATTAGTTCTTATATCTTTCACGTGGCCATTTACTCATGAATGAAATTAACCCTGTCAGGGATTTCCTGCACTTCCTTACTTATTCAAGTTCATCAAGCAATATAATAAAAGAATTTTAATTGGGTAGGTTGGACCTCCAAATACCAAGCTCATACACTGGAATGGATGAGCACAAGAGATGTGAAAGCAGACATTGGGGTGTGGACAACCTTAGAAACTTTCCTGAATTTGAAAAAAAAAAAGTTTTCTTTCTTTCTTTCTTTAGCCAGCTTCATTACTGAGCAATTCAAATAATTCAAATCAAACGTGGAACCTAAAGTATAAGTGGAGCAATGTTACAAGAGAACCTTTCCTCCTTAGATCTGTAACCCAAAATTTAACACTCTTGATTTTTTAGCAAGTCACAGCACATCAGGTTGAATGCTGGCAAACTTATTAATCAATTATTATATTAAAAAAAACCCCAAAGCTTATCACATTATTCTGATAGTATTCAATACACTTTTTTGAGTTGGGTAATGAGTAAACATCTGAGTTCACAGAGACTTGAACAAATACATTTAGATTTATGCACAATGCACATTTTTCTGGAAGTATGGGAATTATAAAAAACAGGTCAAAACAAGTATGAAAATTCTGCACTGAAGCTTCTGCAAAGAAATGAATAAATAACATTAGTTGACTGTCAGATGGATAAGAAAGTGGCTGGACAGGTGTATCCACAGTGTAGTGGTCAATGGGTCAGAATCCCAATGGACAAGAGCAACATATGATATCCTTTGAGGTCCATAATGGGACTAGTGTTATTTAATATCTACATTAATGACATAGGTGAAAGCACTGAGTGCACCATGTTGGGAGTTAGGTTTGTTCATTTCTACTCTAAAGATTTTTTTCCCCATAAGTTACCAAGGAAACTAAGTGTTGGATGCTTGACACTACTTAAGAAAAAAGAAAAGTGTGGTCAAATCTCGGAGGGAGAGTTAGCACGAGTTTTGGGGCTGGTAAAGGACAGAGCTTGAGACAGCTTGGCACTCTTTTTTCCAGCATTCTCGGGGAGAGAGAAAAGCTGGGTTGCTGCTCGCTGCTAGAAGGGTTCACTCTCTCTGGAGGGGTCCAGTCCTGGGAAATCTACCATCATCTGCTCACCCTGGAATTCTGAGCTTCTCTGCTGCTCTGCAAGAGCTGGGCCAGCCCTGCCCCCACCATCGTGCTTTCGTTAGCACTGCTCACCTTGCCACAGTGTGACTCTGCATCCCCTGCCCTGCCAGGACATCCCACCCCTGCCTTCTGGGCCAGTCTGCCATCCCAGCTACCAGCCCAGGACTTTTCCACTGCTCCAGCTTGGTGCTCTGAGGATCCTACAAAGGCACCGAGATCAAACTGCCCTGGGTTTTTTGTGAAGCAAAGCCCTTGAGGTTCTTGGTACTGTTTTTGTTATTAATGCTGTAATTGTTGCTTTTTGTTTGCATTGTTATTCATACCAGTAAAGAACTGCTATTTCTATTTCTCAAATCTTTTGCCTAAAAGCTTTTAACTGCAAATTTATAATTGGAAAAAAAAAGGACGGGGGGATGGAGGGTGGGGGGAGAGGTGGTTTACATTCTCCATTCCAAGGGAACTCCAGCTTTTCTCTGACAGATACCTGTCCTCCCACTGACAGCACATTTGAGATGATTCCTAGCTGTGTGGTGTGGTGGACACACCTGAAGGACAGGACAACAGCCAGAGGGGCCTGGACAAGCATGAGAAGTGGACCCTTGGGAATCTCATATCCCTTAACTTGGTTTTAACAAGACCAAGTGCAAGGTATTGCACCTGGATGAGGACATCAGTTATCAATACAAGCTGGTGGATGAACAGATCAAGAGCAGGATCCTGCTGAGAAGGATTTGGAGGTGCTGGTGGATGAAAAGATGGACATGACTAGGCAATGTGCACTTCTGCACTGCATCAAAAGCAGCATGGCCAGCAGGACGAAGGAGGTGATTCTGCCTCTCTACTTTGCTCTGGTGAGACACCATCTGGGGCACTGCATCTAGCTCTGGAGTTCCCAATAGTGGAAGAATATTGATCTGTTGGAGCAAGACAAGAGGAGGGCTGCCAAATAGATTAGATTAGATTACCTCAGTTAGATCATGGTGCTAATAATGCCAAGGTTGCTGGCCCTGTATGGGCCATTCACTGAAGAGCTGGACTTGAGGATCTTTCTGGATACCTTGCAACTCAGACCATTCTGTGATTCTTTAGACAGATGGAGCACCTCTGCTATGAGGAAAGGCTGGAAGAATTGGGATTTTTCCACCTGAAGAAGAGAAGGCTTTGGGGTCACCCAACTGCAGCCCTCCAGTACCTGAAGGGAGCCTACAAGGAAGATGGAGAGGGACTTTTTACAAGAGCATTAAGTGACAGTACTAGGGAGAATGGATTCAAACTGAGAGAGAGAAGTTTCAGGTTAGAGATTACAAAAAATCTTAACTGTGGAGGCAGTGAGGCACTGGAACAGGTTGTCCAAAGAAGTTGTGAATGCTCCATCCATGGAAGACCTTAAGACCAAGTTGGATGGAGCAACCTGGTCTAGCAAAAAAGTGTCTTTGTCTATGACAGGGGTGTTTAGAACTAGATGATCTTTAACGTCCCTTCCAATTCAAACCTATCTATGATTCCTTGATTAAATAAATAGTATAAAGATAATTCTGAATATTAGTAACCTATAAAATAAAACCATTCTAAATTAAACTCTGATGAAAATAAATTTCATGACATTTAATATTTTCATAAAGCCACCTGAGTAGAGCTAAACAAATGCAAATTCTCTTGCTCTCTGCTGCAATAAAAGCTGTGGAAATATAATATTAGGACCTGTTTATGATCAACATAGAATAGAAAACAGGCAGATGAGACAGTATCTGAATGAAATCAGTGCTCAATTCAGAGCAAACATACTGGAGTCTTTTGATCAATCTCCTCCTGTCAGGGTAAAGAATTGTGCAATGGTTGTGTCAAAAGTTGAATGTAGGAATTACAGTGGATTGAATACACCAGCTATCAAGATATTAATGTATTAATTTACTTTATAGTATTATAGGTTATGTGTAAGCATAATTTATTGAAATATTATTTCCTGCAGGCATTTAAACTTTATTCAGCCTACAGGAGCAAATTTAGTTACATGAGCATTCATCTTGTAGCAAAGTTCTTTTGCATTGTATGGCTGACTAAATGATGAAAGTTCTTCATTAAGTCAATTTGAAAGCAATAGTTTGTAACAAGGGAACAAATGCTCATGAAGTTGAGTTTTTCAGTGTTGGTAGCATGATTTTTTTCACTTTATTAATTTAGGTTTAGTGCTACAACAAATGTTCTGAGGACCTTCAGATGCAGACATGCTCCTTTCTGTCTTGCTGCATGCTGTAGAATTTTTTTTATTTATCCACATCCATGGCAAAATACTTTTTAATCTCCTTCATACTGTCTATCAAGATAGTTTGTTCCATATTTTTTGAGCATGTAATTCTTCCATTTAGATGCATTCCCACAATTAAGAGGCCCAGTTCTTTATTCCCCTGTTTTTGTGCACCTAGAATTGGCAAATACTCTATTTAAATTTATGGGAAATTAGGAAAACTGCAAATTCAAGTTATTATTCATACTCAAGAAGAAATGGAAAACTTTTAAAGTTCCTTCATAACAAAAATAAGCCTGAAAATCTTCTTTTGAAAACAGTGAAATTACTGTAAATATTTTCTTAAAGTGAACTTTTCAGAAACTTTACCTCACTAGAGTAGAATAGATCCAGTTGGAAGTTAATGACAGCAATTATCTCATCCAACTGTGTTTCTGCATGTGTTGAGCTTCAAGTTTAATTATCTAAAGATAACTGACTCTTTTGGAAAAATTATGTTTGATTCTGTATCTCTCTAGGAAATCCTTGCAAACTAAACCTTCTGTCTCTTCTCGTGAAAATAATAATAATAATAATAATAATAATAATAATAATAATAGTAATAATAATAATAGGTAAAACTGTATTTCTCTCATATGAATTCAAGTTAGATGATCTGTAATCTGATAACCAAATTAAGGATTTCCTCCTTTCTTTGGAACAGCATAAGTCACTACTGTAAAAATAAAAATTGTCCCTCCAGTTGTAATTGATTCAATTATTTCCTTTTAACTGGAAGCTTAAGTGTAGTGTTTCCCCCTCACTGAACTGTGTATTTTTTGTTGATTTACAAATTAACAGATTAATAAGTAAATCTGGCACAAGTACTTTAATAGAAATGTTTACAACTCATTATTATAAATGATATAGCAGTATTATATCATTTTGGAATGACTTTAGGCTTCAGATGATTGATCAAGTTCCAAAACTTTCCATCTAACCATACAGTAGCATGGGTTAGTTTGTTTGGATTTTTTAAAAGATGCGCTGTAAACAGCAAGGTTAAAAATAATGTTTCACACTTTATCCAGAGATTCACTGCATTATGGTTAAGTAACAAAAAACAGCAAAAACTGAGTGATATCAGAAGCTCACATCTTCATGGCAATGCATCCACCCTCTTGTTGTTTTAACATGTAGGTTGGTGAGTGGATTGGGAAACACAATCAGTGTACAAGGATCTGCCATCCTCCTTTTAAATGATGGACAGTACCACAGTGATCTATTTTCTTACAGCAAGTTCAGGTCTGAAATTTTAGAAACATTAAAAACCATGGCAGTAGTAAAATTAATTTTGGCTTTATCTCTTTTAATAATACCAGCATTGTGTTTGGAGATTAATTTTGTTCTATTATTCATCAAATATGAACAATTTGGTTGCAGTTGTAAGGATCATAGTATTGCCCCACCAGAATGTTTCCCTATTTATCTCAAAAGATAATTCTCAGAATGATTGGATGCTCAATGCCTCAGTGGTAGCTGCAATTTCCTGAATGAAATGTGGCTGCATTGTTAGAAACGTCAGGATCAGAACTAATCTTGTAAAAGCTTCTTAGCCTTTTTTGAATGCTCATTTATTTATATGGAAAACATATTACTACACAAATGTTGATAAGGAATCAACCTCAAAAGATAACAAATAAGCAAAATGCAAGACTTTTTTTTTCTATTGCCTCAGCTTACCAGTTCTGTCTTCACTGTGTATATTAGTATTAGAAGATAATATTAAAAAGAATACAATTAAGTCCTATTTATTTAAAGATTCAAGGAAGTCTTCTGAATTTTCTTCTGAATTGATATTTCTGGTGATATAATCTTACATGTTTAGTTGCCAAAATATGCATGTTCTAAAACTGTACAGCATTTAAGAAAAAAATCTTGCTTTTCAAACTGTATTTCTTTTATATCATCAGTCTCCTCAGTGGGGCGAAAAAAATAATAATAAGAGTTTGACAATCAGTTACACACACACCATCTATGAAGGTGAATTATGAAGGATGTGAAGAGACCTCTGATCCTAACTCTTTTTGAATGGGAATTCATAAAAGCACTTTATTGTACTTAAATTCTAAAGATATAAGTAACTTGATTGATCTATTCCCCTGTTCAAAATGAGCACTTCTCAAGCACTTTACTGAATTGAGTCCTAACAGCCCAGCAAATCAGTTATGTCAGCACTGAGACTGATGCAACAATCGAGAATAAAGATGATTAAAAACAAGAATCACATGGTATTTATGATCAAAAGTATGTTGCTTATCACAGCTAAGTTCTCTTGGTAGATTCTTAAGCTGAAATAAAATGATGCTGTATTTTTCTTTTATAGATACTTCAAACATTGAGGAAAACTCAACTAGGAAAGATTATGCTTACTGGATTTAATACTGTTAATTCAGGGGCAAAATGCTCTTTTGTATTGACAGTTAAATAAAAAAGTGAATTCACAGTGCTTCATATAATAATTTTTTGATTACAGTTGCCTCATAAAACTGTGTAAATAGTGAAAAGACAACACAGGAGACTTAAATGAACCATTAATGCTTCTCTTTGGCTTCAGAAAAAATGTAGCAGGAAAAAAAAATCAGGGTTAATTTTTTTACAGCCTAACTGAATCTCCTTATTTATATGACATTGCCAACTCATGAGCTATTTGAGATGCAAAAAAAATAAAGAATATAAAGACCTCAAAGAAAGAAAAAGAAGGCTCATAAATGTATGGCACAGCTAGATCAAAAACAGGAAATCAGAATAATTGTGCCTTATAAACGCAAAAATGCTGTGTTCATACATAAATATGCAAAATAAATTGAACTAGTATCACATGTTTTATCAGGTAATAACATATATAGAATGGTCATACTGAAAACATTCTGCCCTGAGATCCAGCAGTAATACTTGTTTTTTTACTAAAAGCATTCATTCCAAAACTAAATATCCCATTATTGTGTGACAACTGTACATTTGAGATTCATACTAGACACTAAAATTTGGATAAATTTCATAATTAACCAAGAGAGTGTTGTTTTCCCTCCATATGTTCAAAGACAGAATGACATACAGCATAAGAGTATTTGAAGGAATCCTTAGAGCAATATAAAAGTTTTCCATGGCAACAACATCTAAAAGATGATGAAACCCACACTGCTGAGATGGGGTGCCTGAGGACATCCATTTTAAGATTATAACATGCTTAACCCTCATCAGCAGAGGGAAACATGGCTCCTTGTGCAGTATAATGTCAGCCAAATTTAGGATCTAGCCCAGAGCTCATTAGCTGGGATGAATGGATAAATCTCATTTAATAATTTGAGAAATTTACTTCTTCACACTTTCCCCAGAAAGTAGAGTTTTAAAAGATGCATTTCCCAATGGTGAGAGACTGTTCTCCTTACAGTTGTCTAAGCATAAAAAGTGTTTTCTCATCTTTCAAAAAGATTGGAATCATATAATGATATATATGAGAAAAAGGAGCTCTAGAATTTTGCAGTACTATGTCAAGAACTGACAAAACTGTTGTCTTGAAAAATTGCTATTTTTTAATAATAACCTTTTAAAAAATAAATTAGTTTTTTTAAAAAAGTATTTACTTCTTGAATTTAAATACCACAGAATAAACTTCAAAGCTAGTTCCTGTTGAAAACTGTTAGTTCTATGTAGCAACCAAGAATTTTATGCAGGAGCTCTGGTGGGCATATTCACTCTGTTCATCCCAGCTACTTCAGACTAAGAGAGGAGATGAAGTCAATGAAAAGAAATAGCTCCTTCAGGGAAATGCAGAACATGTAAATACAGTGTATTTTTGGAAGTGCTTCTCTCTCTTTCTGTGAACTGTGTAGGTTATAAAGAATATTTCTGACATATTTTCAGCAGTTATACAACAGATGTGTTCTCTTCCCTTATCCTTTATTATTAATAGATTATTAACCATGCATGCCAGCTCTAGCTTGAAAAGATAAAAATGAAAGGGTGTATTAGGATGAATTTAATGACTCTTTCAACCCTTTTGAGTCTTTTAGTGTACGTGTATGTATGAGCAGCAGTATATCTGTCCACCAACCCAGTTCCTCTTGTGTGATGACCTAAGTTGGACTGTAAAGTATTATTTCCAAAAAAAAGATAATTTGGAATATATATATGAGAAATTTAATCTCATGTGCTTCACTAGAATGCCAGATATAAACCACTTTATATGAGAAACCAGTTTATTTTTTACAATGTTATTTTCATATCATTACTTTACTTGCAGTAAATGGAAACATGGAATAGTAACAAACCTCTGGAAGCAAGAGGCTGATCACCACTTCCACAAGAGGCAGATCAAGAACCAGATAACATTAAAAATTATCTGTATGAAGCTCTCTACTGAGAGGAGATGTCCATTTATGATGGAGACCTCTTGAAAATCTTAAAATTATTACTGTATTTGGCCATCCTTAGAAGATGAATGAAGGAAGAACCTAGAAGGAATACTTTTTGATGAAATTATTATCCAGTAATGATTCATTTTTACACCTTCCTCTTATGTCAGCTGGTTGCACGTCATGCAATTGGCAATTCCAAATGATAGATTTTGATCCAGAAGATACACTAGAGATTTTCCATTTATTTTCAGTAAGTTAAAAATAATTTTAAATATACTTTTTAAAAAATAGCATTCCTATGTGCATCCTCAGTTTCCTGTCAGCATTGTAAAAATATGTATGTGGCATTTCATAATTTCAAAATGTACCTGGCTTACTGAGAACCTCTTTTTTGACAGCATAAGTGTTTCCATTTGGCCTTCAGCCAAGAAGGCTTTTTTCGTTGGTGTTTTCATAATGATAAATAAACTTACAAATAATTTCCTGTTTTCCCAAAGATGCTTAGAGAAAAATGAAACTAGCAGCTCTTACAGAAATTTCTAAGTCTGTTTTACTACAGTTTTTGACATTTTAAGTGTCTCATGTGGATTTTTTTATATAAAAATCCACTGTTGCTGTTATTACTTCAGAAAAGGGTGACAGGGAAAGGATTCAATGAGTGTTCCATATACCCATGAATATTTCCAGTGCTGGAAGACTTATAGGGTCAGGATGTCAGTTCCTCTTAGAGAACTGGGTGACTGGACAGGACTGCTATTGCATTGATACCTAATCACACCCAGAGTATCACAGCAAAAGTGCAGTTGTCTCTTTGCCTTTCTCTTTGGAAGACGAGGCACAGTCACAGGATGGCCTACAAGACTGCACTACCTATTGCACTGACTCAGGAGAGGTAGCTGAATCTCTCTAACCTGTCCATAGGACTGTACTATACATCACTGGTGGAGCAGAGATACAATTACAGATACCAAGATCTGGATATAAAGCTTAAAGAGGGATATGTCAGTAAAAAAGTCTGTTTTAAAAATTAGTCAATTTAAACCAAAACAAAACCTGATAAGTAGACAATATCCCTTTAAGTGGAAACAGCAGCAGTATTCAAGCACAACTATTTCATTCTAAAAGTAATAAACGTGAGGAATAAGTTGTCAGGTAAGCCCACTGAAGCACATACTATAAATGAATTTAAGAGACAGCTAGAAGTTTTTATAGAGCTAGAGGGGAAATTAAAGACAGTGACAAAGCACGAAAACTACGTTGAACTAACATATAAAAGATAAGTTTTCTGGTTCTTCCCTCCAACATTTCTTTATATTCATTACAAAGTGTATCTGATACTTGTTATTTATGTTAGAGAAAGGCAGAAAAAATGAAGCTCTTTCAAGTGCATTATCCCAAAGGTCCCAGAAACTTCACCTTCACTCTACTTATGGACAGGAAAAGTAAAAAAAAAAAAAAAAAAAAAAGGTGGTAAAGTTGAGACCTTGACTTTGCCTAATTTGACATGCTGTGAAGCTAACAGTGCACAAAGAACCACTGGTAGGTCATAGGGCAGAAAACACAAAGGATATGGCTGAACTTACATCTTTCTCATTGGGTTGGGTCATATTTCCTGCATTAGTTTTTGCTCTGCTGCATTGTAAGAGTCCTAGAGCCGCATAAATAGCTTTTCCCATTGAGTCTGGTCCATCTCCTATAGAATGTGGGAAGACTGTTATTGATTCATATGTGAGAGGAACAACTCTGAGAATATGGTCCATCCTGTTCAGGGGGATTAAAAAGCCTACTGCAGCTGGTTGAAATGCATTCAGCAGAGATATGTTAGGATTTTTTTCTATTTTTTTTTAATACTGAAATTGTCAATATTTTCCATTTGTCTTAGCAGTTGGGCATTGTTTTCCCTAATTTTTAGTAAAAATATATACCAGTAATTATTAAATTATTTCATTTGCCAGAACCAATTAAGCAAAAGATTCAGTAGCTTCAATTTAAATATTGTTTAGCTTTAAAAAAAAATATTTTATAGACTAAAAAAGTCTGAAAATATTTCTGATCAGCATTTGTGTTTCTATTTTATGGGGAAATGAAAAGGGAATTTTGAAAGTTAAGCTTTCTCAGTTGTTCATGTCTAACAAAACCAGCTTCTTATAACTGACAGTTTCAAGATTAGAATATGATAATAATAATTCCATTCTCTTCAGGTTTTCCTGCTGGGACTTAACACCTACAAAGATTTTGAGTGCTTGGTATTTATATATCCACACAAGTGACTTCTAGTGAAATGACTTACCTGTATATAGATATACTGAACCCCTCATTCTTTGTATTTTTACCATATCTGTCTCAAGCTTGCTACCAATAAAGCACATACATAAAGATGAGAATTTACGCCAAATAAGTATTGCTTATATTTATTGTAGGTCATATATTACATACAGTAGTAATTAGTCTCAGTAAAATACAAAAATACTGTTTCTCCATAAGGAATTTAAATTACATATGTTGGACTGTTTTTGAATATGAACACTTAAGTGAAGCATTCCACTAAATATATAAAACAAATTAATAGGTGTAATGGAATGTTTACCTGTTAATGAGCAGCAAAATTATACCTTGATTTATGAACAGAAAGAAAACTAAAAAGCAAGAAAAATGTGAGCTCTGAATTTGAGTTTTTATCACCCAGATTCAGTAGATTTGCTTTCAAGTCTATGGTCCAAAGCACAAGATGTAAGAGCTGTAACAGTCATTTATAGCTGGGTATTGCACATCTCTAATCCTCATGATGCTACTTGATAGCTGTCTAACAGTATTTTGATGATGCAGTGTGATGCTGAAACTTAGGATGGCTTGAGATAGTGGCAGAAGGGTCTAAAATGTCAAGTGGGGATTGGCATAATTATGGGCCCTCCAAGCATTTCTGCAGATAATAAATCCACAGTGACAAGAAATGTGGAAATTGGCCTTTGGAGACTGCAATCCAGATGCTGTAGTAAGAGTCTTCATCTTACTAAAGGATCTAACACAAAACAAAAATTACTGTCTGCTGCTGTAACAGAAAAGTCAAGAAAAGTCATCCTGCAAAGAATTAGATATCAATTATTTCTAAATTATAACAAAACTATACAATAAATATTGATAAATTGGTGTGTATTTCTTGTTCATAATTTAGCTTCAGGATATATGATCTCTTTTCTATATTTTGAGTGTTCTGAGTCTAGTTGGTGATGACAATTTCTTTTTGTGAGATTATAAATATTCCATAATTCACCCGTAAAAGTGGCAATAGAATTATATATACTCAATATCCTATTATTTGTAATTTCATTTTTCAGTGTACATAAATAAACACAAATTTTTGTAATTAAATATACCGATTTAATAGTACACATATTTTAATCTGATTTTCAGAATATGTGCAGGATAAATACATATATGATGGTTTGAATTGCTTAAATCACAATTTAGGGGCAGTGAGATGCAAAAACACCAGGGAAAGGATTAGAAGACAGGTACTATAGATATGTTTATCACATAAATTGGAATGTATGAGACAGATTTATCATACCTAGTTCTTGCTTAAGGTAAGAGTTTTGTCTCATCAGAAATCATCTCAAATCTCTGAAATAAAGGGAGCAATTCACTTCCCAGTGCTGTAGCAATAACTATGAGAAGTTGGAAAAGAACTAGCTGAGAGGAGATAAGAACAGGTGGCTCTATGTTATCTCCTGGGAATTATTCAAATAATTTAAAATCTTCCTCAGAATTTATTCTTTGCCTGTGGTTGTAAAGGAAGCTAAGGACCTTGAGCTACCACAGAGACCTTAGGCTTTAACATTCATTATGTAAAAATATTTTAGAACATTTTCTAAATATTATGTACAATCTTATCCAAATATGTGAAGATTCTTTTCTTAGGTTGTTTGGGTTTATTTTTTCCTTTCTTTTTATTTGGTTCAGTTACCTGTTTTGTTTAAATTTGGAGGTTTTTGTTGTTGTTTTATTTTGGTCGTTCTGGGTTTTTTTGTTGTTGCTGTTGTTTTGTTTGTTTGCTTCTTTGTTTTGTTTTGCTTTCTTTTTTTTCTCTGAAGGGTGTTTACATATTTGATTTAAACAGAATTTATGGATACAGTAAATGAGATAGTCTGAGGGCTATGTTAATCTCTCTGAAAACTTGTAAAAAGACAGGTCAAAACCATAAGAAAAGATCTTAGGATAAAAAAAGATAATTTTAAACAAATATCTTCTGGATATAAATAATTATTGCAACCATATGCTGCAGATTCCAGTTGAATAAAAAACATCCATATATATATATATATATATACATCCTTATCCAGCTGCAACCTTGGAATGACCTGGTACTACCTCTGTTGAATGTTGCTTCATCCTTACGGGCTCACTATTGTTCTTACATACACATTTCTGAAATTTAAATATAAATTATTTTGAAATTTATATTTCTTTTTTACCATATAAGATGTAATGTCCCTATCTTGATGAGTATAAAACCCAGAAATCATTTCATTGTGTTCTTATCTCTAATGTATCATTCAGACTTAAGCATTTTATCTATGCAGTTCACTCGAGCTGCCATATTTATGTTCACTTCCTTATATCTTTCTTTCTTTCTTAAACCCTAGAAGCAATGCAAGTTTGCCTTATTTTGTTTTAAACTAGAATTATAAAATATGAGCAAAATTAAAATTGTAGTCACATGATTAATATTTTGTTAGATTTAGCGGTGGATTCTTTTCTGCACATTTTCTTTTCAAGTAATATTTTAACTTCAATGTTTGTGATAGTTTGCTATCCACTTTCAATTTGTTTAGAATGTAAACAAAGACTGAAACAAAGGTATTAGAAATTCTGAATATGTGAAAATACACTGCTGACGTTGAGTTAACTTGACATAAATGTTCTAAAACTTTAAATCCCCACCGTGGATATAAATTATTGTCTCTTTCAATTAGGAGCTATGCATTATGAACATCTTCTAAGTATTTTATTTAGAATTTGATTTTATAGTAAGTGAAATAAATGCAATAAACCTAGCAAAAAATGACACATAATTAAAGGAAGAAAAGATATTTACTTATATTTAAACTCATATATCAAAATGACTATTTACATTCTAAAAAAACAAAAAAAGAATTATCAAGTTAATAATAAATTCGAGAAAGAAAATTGCATGAAGAAATCATCTGAAGTCTCTCCTGGAAGTGGTCATGTTTCATGGTGTTGTCAAATATAATTTTTGTAATGGGCATAAGGTCGGTGAAACACACATAATTCTTTGCTAGAGAATAAAATTGTCACTTTGAATAGCTATTTTTTAAAGCAATGTGACAAATAATTGCTTCTACAATACCTATCTAGAGAAATGCTTCCCATTTCATTCCTGGAAAATATCACCTCAACAAAGAAGTAATAAAGGGGAAAAAGTTAGAGAAGAGAATTTCTTAAAACATCCTGTCTTTTACTCCATTTGCTTTAATGTAGATTTTTATGTAGGTGGAAAGAACAGCTTTCCAAAACACTGTTGTCCTTTGTATTTAGCACAGCTGCATCTGAATTTTCATTTCATATGCAGGGGAAAAAAAAAAAAACAAAACCCAAAAAACCACCTCCACAAAGCCAGTGCGCACATTCATCTGGAGGAAAGCAACTCAGCAGTGACATCATCAAAGGGATCCCCAGTCAGGGTGGTACTTACTTCATGTACCTCTGGCCATCTAACAGAAAAATGTCATGCCACAGTTATGTCTCTCATTTTCTCCCCAGTCTGAAGAGAACAGAATCCTGCAGTGATGATTCACTCTATCTGCGCCACGATGTAGGACATGAAGAATAAACCTCCCTCCGCAGGTGCTTTTTTGTTACCATTTCATAGAGAGAGACTCTAAAGACTTATCAGAGTGCTAACCAGTTCTGCAGTCCCAGAGATCTAAATCACATCAAATGTATAATGTAACCAAAGAAAATTAGATTATTTTCACCCTAAATTATCACTCCCTACTGGGGAGAAAAAAAGTATTTGAAAAATACTTTTTCATTACTACTAATCCTAATTAGTTGGATTTTCCCAATCCTTCTAATATTTTTACGTATAAATCCAAAATATTAATATTAACATAGAGAGAAAGTTCTGGGGTCAAGTCTACCAAACCCTTTGAAAGAACAGTCAATGAATCTATATGTAAGTATCTACGCTCTCTTTAACACAGCTACATGTGAATCTGGAAGTGAATACTTGTGGTTCGTCGTGCAAGAAGATTCTCAACACTTGCTTAAAAAAACTCAAAACAAAGCAAGAGCCATTGTTTTGAAGTGTTACAAAGCAGCTTAGTGTTATCATATAGAGCTATAACGATGCTCTCCATGAAATACGATTACAAGTGAATCTTGTTACTTACATGGGCCTTCCTTTCTGCTTTGTGTCATGGTTTTAAAGCACGTGTCAAGCCAGTAAATGCAATGAAGCAATAATAGCTTCACACATTCTGACAGCCACCAGGAAGTTATAAAAGGGGCTGAAAACAGAACTCACCAAAACTTCTTCAAAGGAATGTTAATTATTATTACACTATTTCTGTTTTGCCTAAGGGATAAGAGTGGTGAGATGTTACTCTGTAACAATCTACTCCTATGAGTCAGTTAGAAAGATATTTTTTTAAATTGACTACTTTATATAATTATATTTTTTTATTTTTATTTATTTTCTTTTTTTCTTTTTTTTTTTTCATAATATTTTAGAATTTTGGATGGCTTTAAACGTGCTTTGCAGTAATCTCCAAAGGCAATATATAGAGCACCAGTTTGGATATTGTTTCTTTTTAATTATTTAATCTTCCCTCAAAGACCCTGTTCACAAATTCTTCATAACAGTGACTCTGCTGTCAAATAGAAGTCAGGTAAATTTGATTTGCAATGGATTACCATTTTTATACTCCACTTCCTTAAATACTTCCATATATTTTAAAAGCTTCTATGAGTAATTTGGACTGTTTTTGTGCCTACAGTTGTATAATTACTAAGTTACATTCAGATATATGTATATAAATAAAGCCAGCCTCATCTCAGGAATCTCAGATCATGTGAGAGCCCACAGCTTGTTGAGTAGAGAAGCCTGCGGGAAAGATTATGAGACATTTGAAGCTACATTATTATTCTTAGCTGATTGAAGTATTCATCACAAGTCTTCTACTTGCTGACTGTAGCCCTTTATTCTGTCTCTCAGAACAGATGGAAATTTGTATACTTTTGTTTCTCGGGGCTTCTCCACTAGTTACTGCAAATATATTTGAGCTTTGGGATTTTTTTATGAACTTTAGCAGAATATTCAGTTACTAGCATATTATTTGCAATTCACTATTTAAGATTTGATTGGTCTCTAAATCAGTGTAATTCTTGCATCTTACATTTTCAGACTAGAGGGACTGTAATGTTTAAGCTTACCTCCTGCTCACAACAGGGACATTCTTTACCCAGGGCAGCATTAGAGCTGAGCTCAGAATGAAGAGAATGCATATGAGCTTTTAGCAAATTGCAACTTTTTTCTCTTGTGTCTTTTAGTTGGCTCTTTCAAAACAATCTGTTCTTTTTTAAAGGAGGATGGTAAATGGTAGAGAGGCTGTAATACCTTCTCTTTGTGCTGTTGCTAAGACTGTCATCCAAAACCATACATACCTGTCCATCTCCCACTGCACACATGTAAGAGACTCAAAACATCACAATTACCTTCAACACTGTCAAGGCCACAGAAGGAACTTGTAAGATGAACTACCAGAGTGAGAACTTGAGATGAGAATAGAAGGGAGGAATTTGTAACAGGAAGACATTACTTCCAGGTCTGGTGAGGCAGATGTGGGTAGCAGCCTGGTTAATGCATCCAGACAAAAATTCCCACTGTGGCAGACCATGGAAAAGAAAGCAACAACTTCTGCATACGACATCCCAAGGTGTGAGAAAAGCATTCTGCCCTGTGCATTCTCAGAACTTGGACTGCGTAAAGCTGATACCCAAGGAGAACAACTTGGGGGTCCCCACTACTGACAAGACCAGAAGAAGGACCATTAGGACATTCTCTGGATCCACGGGGTGGTGATAGAATTCTACTTAATCTGTCCTTCCTCACTCTCTTTCTCTCCCTCCCACTCTCTTTACTATTTCTTTCTATCTGTCTCTACATGAAATTTGCTATCAAAAAAAAAGCTGTGCTGTTGACTTCGGCATATGGTCTTGTTTGCACCTTAATTCAGGCAGAGGCATCTCTTAATAACTGGACCATAAGAGCATGTCACTGTAGAAGACCCATTTACATGTATGGTAAGTGAATGAAGCAACACAGACTATTTATGGTCCAATGTGCAGCTTAACACAGACACTCGAGGGTGTCTTGAATCAAACTTGTAAATTAGGCAAGCACGAATGAAACTGACTTTGGCTGGTTACTTCGACACATTGACCCTTCTCTACACCTGTGAAGATAAATTTACCATCATGTGATCCACTGTGCACCATATGTTTTCTCTTGTAAATATTTTTATTGTAACTTTTAGAAGCATTATCTGTGGGAACAACTCTATGACTTTTGCAGCAACTACCATAAAAAGAGTGTAGTGTATTTCTAACACCTTATAGTACTGATAATTATTAGTATATTTTCACTGCCCTTAACTGTACTATTCCTTTTGAATTAATGCCCTGGCAGATTTATCTACAGTGAATATTCTCATGCATTTCAGCAGTTTTTTTCCTCCAACAAATTTATTCTCAGATTTAATATTAGGACAATACACTTTTGATATGGTAATCAAAATATTCAATATACTACAAATACAATAATTAAAGAAAGAAGAGAAAAAAACAGAGATTTTAGGCTTTGGAGAACATATTATACACCTAATTTCTAAGTCTACAGACAGACTTTCATAATCATAGCAATATCTCAGAGAACCAAGCAATGCCATGGCTATATTTTCCTAAGTGCTACATGAATATAAGGAGAGAATCTAGAAAAACTGACAGTTTAAGAGACATCTGAATGATTAAAAAAAGTTTATTTTCTTACCTGATTCTAAAGTTTTTCATAAAACATAACATAATATTAGTTATCTGTAAATAAAGACTATCAAATGAAAGCTAGTAATGAATGGTGTTAGTTTTTTGGGACAAATGTGTTGCCTCTTTATTATTTTAATATCTTTGTTATAACCCATTCTTTTGGCCTAAAATTTTTATTACAGTTAATGAATCACAGCTCATTTCTTCTGAGTTGAGTGCTAGTGAAAGATGGACATTTGTAAAAGATATATATAAGGTTGCTAAAGCCCCATTTGTACAGCTGTCATTTCAGACTCTGAGGAAATAAAGGCATTTTTCAAAAAGTGTGAGCCATTCATAGCCTTTTATCAAAACTTTTACACCCTAGAAAGTGAAAACTGATGTCCTTGAAAGTTTTCTTGGAAGCCTAAAACTCTTTACTATATTCAGATACTGACAGGGACTGTTTCAGGGTGTCTACCTTTCTGAAATCAAGATTGGAGACCATTCAAGAAATTATGAAGAAAGCTGCCATTTGGATATGTTAATTTAAAGAATTTTACTACTTTACAGCTCTATTTATCTTTGAGGTTATGCCAAGATGTTTAGTTAACTACTATCATTCTAGGCCAGAGGTCTTCTTTCTTGCCATTTTGAGCATCAACTGGATCTCATGGAGGCATACAAAGAATGAACTGAAGGATATTTTTCTTGTAGAACTTCAAAAATTGAACATTATTACTATTGTTTCTCTGCTTCCAAGGTGTGAGGATGTGATGAGTGTTTTTAATGATAACTAGAACTCTGTGTGCTTTATTAATCATGAAGTGTTGTGTGAAATTTTCCTTATATGAAAGTAATTAGCCTTGTAGAAAGTAATTAAACTCATTAAAAAAATCCTAACTTGCCCTTTTTGGTTTTAATGGTTTTATTTCTCTCATGTTTTGAAATTCTGATACTTTCTATAAATTATAAGAGCGAATATCAATACTCTTTTCTAAAATGGTATCTCATAAAGATTTTGTAAGAAATAAATTTTAAAAAATTGTAAAAATTAATTAAAAACACCCCAATTCCAGAAATAATGTTGACCTCAACCAAAAACAAACCCACAGAAAAACATCCCTAAGAATATAAAAAATAGATGAAGTAAAAAATTAAGGGATAAAAGTATTTCTTAAACACACTGACGACAACATTTGACTAGAGTCTCAGCATGGCAAGATGTTTCAGTCCGAAATCATATTTTTATAAAACACTGGTGTGGGGTGATGCTGGCCAGATTCCAGGCATCCATGAAAGCCATTTACTCACTCTGCTCTGCAGCTGGGCAGAGGAGAAAAAATTTAATGAAGGGTACATGAGTTGAGAAAAGGACTGAGAGAGATCATTCATTAAATACTATCAAGGGCAAAACAGGCTCGACTTAAGAGATATAATGGGAATTTATTACTCACAAAATCAGAGCAAGATAATGAGAAATAAAATAAGCCCTTAAAAACAGCTTTCCCCCACCACTCACTCCTTCCCAATGGCACAAGGAGACAGGGAATAGGAGTTTTGGTCAGTTCCTCACCCAAGGCTTCTTCCACTGCTCAGGGAAAGGAGTCCTTTCCCTGCTGTATTCTGGGGTCTCTTCCATGGCAGACAGTTATCCATGAACTCCAATGTGGCACCATCTCATGGGCAACAATCCCCCCAAAATCCCCCCATGCTGCAGCATGAATCCATCCCGTGGGCAACATTAACTCTCAAACTGCTGCGGTGTGGATCACTCTTCCATGGGGCAAAGTCCTTCAAGGATAGGTTGCTCCCACCTAAGGAGCAGGGCCTGTCTCTCCATGGGTCTCCCACTGACTCACAGATTCTTCCACGAATCCACGTGCTCCAGCATGGGCACCTCACCCACCGGCTGCATCTCTGCATTCCCTCTGGATCCCCACAGGCTGCAGAGGCACAGCTGCCTCACCATGGTCTCACCAGGGGCTGCAGGGGAATCTCACCTCTGATGCCTGGAGCACCACCTGCCCCTCCTTCTGCACTGTCCTTGATGTCTGCAGAGCTGCTCCTCTCATGTGTTCTCACCCCATTCTTGTCTGACTGGAATTAAAACTATGCCACAACCTTTGTTCTGATTTCCTCTTAAATATTGTATCACAGAGGTGTTGCCACCATTTCTGATTGCCTCAGCCTTGGCAAGTGGCATGTCCATCTTTGGAGCCATCAAGGATTAGCTTTGTTGGACATGGTGGAAGCTTCCAGCAGCTTCTCACAGAAGCCACCTCTGTGCCTGTGCTGCCAAAAACCAGGTCATGCAAACCCAATACAAACCCATTAACATTTTTTTTAAATCTGAATGATTGAGGCCAGGTAATTTTCTTAGTTTTAAATAGAAAGCTTTTGTTTAATTAGTTACCAAGAGTCTGTATTCCTTATTGTTGGTAAAAGTTTTTATTAGTAGAATTATTCCCAGAATGTTTATGTGTAGTAAAGGATTTGGAACAATACAGGAGGGAAAATCATCCTATCTTCATATTTACTAATCTTGAAAGTGTCTTGGCTACTCCTTTTCATTTCTCTTTTTCTGCAAAAGAGTCATTTAAGATATGTTAGTATATTTTATGGCCCATTTAGTATCTGATCTGGCTGATAAGACTGCCAAAGTCATGAATATTGTAATGTGGACAACTTCCCAGCAGGAACTGGAATTCCAAATAACTTCATGTCTACTAATGAAGAGGTCAATGGATAGTGTTAATGTTCTGCAAAAAAAGCTCTATAGACCATTAGCAGTTCCTGGAAGCAGTCATATGAAGAGATAGAGCTTTGAAATCAGATGAAGATTTTTATCCTGTCAAAGAAATGGAGAAATAGGTATCATCTTTTTTGTAGATGAGCAATTTTCATTCTTCACTTAGTCTCCTAATCAAAAAGGTTTATTAGTATGGAAATTATTTTAATCATATTGGTTATCTCATTTATATAATTCTAAGCTTATGAATGTCATTTGCTAAACAAAAACATTCACAGAAATTGGAATTTCGGACACTAGTACTCAGAATAAAACGTAAATTCTCTGAATAAAGCTAGGCATAAATAGAGAGGTGTGTTATGTTTATTCAGATCATTCTGTAATGATAAGACTACTTTTATAAGTTAGGACTTGCTTTCTCAAAACACTGCAGGTGTCCATTACTTCTTATTCCTATTTAATCTGTCTCTTTCCAGCCCTGTTAATATGGGTGCCTGTAATTCTAAGACAGACAATCAGGATACAGGAGTGGTTATGAGACAGCAGGAGCTGAATGTAAAGCAAACACACTTTAGGACAAAACTAAGGTATGCTTGTGTGAAATGTGTCCTGCAAATTAGCATTAGGCAGACTGACGTTCTAACGTTGTTGTACTTCAGGAAGTTCCTGATGTCACTTTGCCATCACTTCTTCAGCAGGTGGTCTCCTTTTGCTTCAACAAATGAAAAAAATGAGAAATATAAATATATTTTTTGTCTTTTTTAGTGTAAGTATTCAGACTGTTGGTATTTGATATTATTACTACTATTTTGTTTCTGCATGTTCTGTGACAAATCATTGCTCACAGAAAAAAGCAGTTTTCACCATAGAGACTTAAAGACTAAATTAAATATAATACATATTTTCCATGTCATTAACAAGTATAAAAGGTAGAGTTTGAAAATAGATGGAAGGCAAAGTATGAAAGAATATGACAAAATATTAATCCAAATGTTTCTTGTTGAAATTAAGGATTTGGTACTAATAAAAATGCATACATCTACTTACTCATGTGGCACTCATGTGGCACACATCAGAGAATGGTTTCTGGTAAATAGAGGGAGTGTTTTGAAAAAGACAGTGTGACTCCAATGTAGCCTTTGAGTGGATTTTTTGGCTCACAGAAGAAAATAATGATAGGCTGCATTAGAGCAGTTTCAATTTTATTCATGTTATTTTATAATTTTTGATCTAAGTACTAAGCTTAAAAGACATTGTGTAATAATTTGCCCTGAAGCCACAGTAGCATCTCCCTCTGTTATGAAGGACCAATCTTAACTTGATGGCAACAGAGAGAAAAGCACAAACTGGGATAAAGCTCAGAGATAAATGCACATGAGCTGTTAGATGAGCCTTTTCATTTACTGGCTGTGAACAAGAGAATCTGTTGCTATCATCTGTGCAACAACACACAAAGCATGAGCTCTCAAGGAATCAATGTGCAGCATTTTTACAATTATTAAATTACTGTACCAATTCCAAACAGCTTTCCCCTGGGCCATATATTTTGCCCAAACTATGCTTGTTTGTTCTATATATTGGAAATGAGACTGTCATTACATTTTTATGACACTTTTATCTAGTCATGTTGTTAATACTAACAGCATTTTTAAAGGCATAAGGAGTATCTTTGCATCTTTCTCTAATAAGGCCTGGGAGAAAATGCATTTCTAAATTGATAATGTTTCTGTCTTTAATTTAAATACATTTGATTCTAACTCACCCTTGGGAATGCAGATGGTGGATATGTGGTGGCTAAGTAGCATTAACACAGTGCATGTTGCCGTAATAATTTCTGGGGAAGGAAGTGCTTTAAAAGGATATGGTCTCTTCATATTTATTTACATGGTTGAGACACTGCATGCTTTCCAGCAGCCACTCTCAAAGGCTTACAAACTGCATCTTGAACACTGCGTCACAGATGTAGTCTGCAGGCCATCACTGGAAATGTTATCCCATGCATTAAAGTTATCCTCCTAAGCAGGCAAGCTGAAACAGTACCCTAAAAAATTAGCATTATAACCACTCAAAGTAGTTAAACTTTTAGCAGGCTTGTAAAAGCACTGCAACATCAAGGTCTACACATGGGATCAAGAGATTTATTTTTCCAGAAACTCCAAAAAAAAAAAAGTGGTAAAAGTCATGAAAGTGCAGTAACAGCAAAAAGTTTATGTAGAAAGTTATCAGTCTGTTTGTAAAAAAGTCAGGTTACTCTCATCCTGCCAGAATGATTAGTCAGTTTTAGAAAATTCTTACTAATATACTTTCCATGATGCTTAAAGAGCCACATAATTGATTTTTTCCAAAATAACTTATTTATTAAATTAGACATCTAGCTTTACTGGAAGAATTTTGTTGCTGTTGTTAAAAAATAAAATTCTCATTCATCTGAGAGATTAATATTAACTTGTTACATATACTCTTTATTCTTCTACATGCCATGTGACTAAATGCTTTCAAGAAACTCACTTTGCCTTTCTGTTTTCCTATTCATTGCTGATTCTTCTCTTCCCTGATGGCTACAATAGGCATCTTTCTGTTGTTTCAGATGTCAAAAATGCTTGCTATCAATGCGAAGTTCTATTTTAGTACAAATTTCTAGGTTATTTGCACTTCATACTAGGGATTTTCTGTAGGTCCAGTCCCATCTCTAGCACATGGAGAAAAGAATATCATCTTCTATATTTGTAGTGCTTTGAAAGGAAAATGAGTGAGAGGCTCCAAGTCAGAAATACAATTTAATGAGAAGAAAAGGGAAAAAAGGGAAAATAAATGCATTAATACAAAAAGACCAGTGAGAGTCTCAGAATACAACCTAAGCAGGGTGATGGAAGCAGTTCAGGTGAGGTGGTCTTCCTGAAGCAGTGATCTCATAGAAAGGTCTAGTAGCTCTGGTCCTCTGGGAATCCAGTGGGTAAGGGCCACCTGTACTTATATCCAGGTGAGAATGCTTGGCTCCTCCCGCTGGGTGGAGCATTTCACAATGAGATGATGAGTCATACAGGGGGTCCTTGATGGCCCATTAAAGAGAGATAGCTCGTGCAGGGAGTTATCTATGAGTCATGCACAAGGTATTGATGGACCATTAACAGAAGGCACCCCAGAGGGAGGGGGGCCTGGGAAGAGCACTGCTCCAACAATTGGATTCATCAGTTCATGAAGATGATGACAGAATACATCCTCTACTACAACTCAGGACCATATTAAATTTTTTTTTTTTGCACTGAGTGGAAACCCTTTTAGTAAAAATCCTAAATTGCTGTTGTTGTTTTTCATTGCTAATTAAATCTATATGCTTACATGGGACAATCTTAAGTTTCATAATATGCAAAAGTACATGAGGAGATGACTGTTCATTAAAATCAGCTAGAATTTATGCAGTTTCATTAGTTAATTTTTTTATTTCCTATAATGTTAGTCATCCTTCACCCTCACACTCTATCTCCCAAAGTCAAGATTATGTTTTTTTCCTCATGTACTGTATTTATCTCTATTAAAATAGTGATCAGTTTGAAGGAGCCAAATCACAATCCTTCAACTTTGCCATTAAAAGACTTTCCATTTGTCTCTGTTTCTCCCTTTGAGTCCTAGACTCAGTTAAAGGCAGTGGAGCTCTGTGTGTGCACCTGTAATTCCCTGTGGATTTGCCATCTCCATTCACTGTGTGCCCGTTGTGCTGTGCTTGCTAAGTGGGTTATTGGTTCTGAAGCACTGAAACTGCCGCTTAAAGTAAAATGCACTCTAATTTAATTAAGTATCAACAGTGTCATGTTATTGCTTTGCTTTTTGATCTTTAAGCTGCAAATTACATTTCCATCCCAGCAACTCATTTGCTTTTAGAAATACAGTTGCTTTACCAACTGTATTATACAAATAATATGAACGTTCTTTACAAAGAATTCAACAATTTATCAGTGTTTCACACTTCATTAAACAGAAAAATGAAACAAATTATACTGGAGACAGGATATGGTTTTAATGCTGAAAATTTTATATAGTAATTTAAAATGTACTCATAAACATCTGCCAAAGAAGTTAAGTAGCTAATTATAATTTTTCCCATAAAATATACAATAATGTGGTGATAAAATGTCTCTTCAGCAGCATCTGTAGGACACAGTCCACAGTAAACAAAAAAGTTGAAACGACAGAATTTCTCAGATTATATTTCCTCATTTCTTTCTTAATGGAAAAGGAAAAGCACAAGGTTGCTACATTCATTTTAGTTTTTCTTGGTTTTTCTTTTGTCTAGGTCACAAATCTTGCACTTAAAATTGTCAATCCTTTCATGACACCTGTTTGAATATTTGGTTGCTTGCTAGACTTTGTGTCGCAGAGGTTTTAAGTGGCACCAATTTCAGACTCTCTGTTACCTTATGTAGATAATAGTCACATAAAATGAAGAACCTCTGGAGAAAATTTATATCTTACTTCTTTTTCCAGACTAGTAACGTTTGAATTTGAATAAGCTAGTAGCTGGTTCTGTCTAAATACTTTTCAGGTAAGAAATAGGTAAGAAATCTAAAATTATTTAACTTTAATTAATTTATGTAATAGTGCTGAGTATTAATGCTGTGACACTAGCTAAAATAAAATAAATTGGGGGGGGGAGGAAGAAAAAAAAGCAAAGCAAGGAAGAATATAATTCAGGAAGCTAAATAGAAACTAGTCCTTGGGTGAAAATTATATGTCTGTTCAGCATGAACAGGCATAAAAATAGCAGCTTGCTTTTGGAACATTAATAATATAATAATATTTATACATATATGTAGGTTTTACCATGTGTTTGCAGTAGTTACTGGAACTTGGACTTGGCCAAGAAATTTAATAACAGGTTTTCAAATTGGCATTTCAGAAGCTATTATTATTTTCCTGATATCTTTGTTAAAAACTTCTTTACACACATTGGCTTTGCTGTGTATGTCAGCCTGACATGCTGAATTGTACTAAATATATCACTCAGGTTCATGGCATGTTAGAAATGTGCATGCACTGCCATGAACACCTTGGTCCATCTCTTCAACACCCTGCCTATAAGCATTGGGATCTCTTGTCAGGTCCTCCCAGGGATGTCTCTTCCATAGACTCTTCCCACAAGGCAAGAGCTCATGATCCTGTACCTTCTGGTTGCCCTTCAACAGACTTCCTGGAGCAGCCCAAAAGAAGTATTCAACAGAGGAGGTCAAGAAGAAGTCTCCCCAGTCAGGTGAAGGCAAAGTCATGCAGTAACTGCTGATTTTTTGAGCAAGACCTCTTTTAAAAGGTGTTGAAGACCTTTTTTGCTTATTTTCTACCATTGAACTACAATAACTTCAGCAACGTTCGAACTCTCCTTTGGAATTCTAAAATAAAAGATAATAAAAATGCTGCTCATCCCATCTCCCTCTCAAAGGGGGGAAAAAACCCCAAAACAACAACAACAACAACAAACCAAAACAACAACAACAAAAAACATTTTCTGAGAAAAAAATATATAAATTTTGAGTGGCTTAATATCTTAATATATGTTATTATTTCACCTTGTGTAGCTTTATTGTTAAAGAGAGTGTAGTGCAATTTTTAGAGTTTTATATCGCTCACTTGCTGGATTACTTTAAAAATCCCTTACATTCATTTTTAATCTTACCACAAAGGAAATTCAGGTACTGAAGATAATTGGCATACAGAATTCTCTTGGAAATTCAAAACTGGAATTCACTGATTGATTGAAGATAAAGAAAGATAAATCTATTAGGTGTTTTTCTTGTGTCATCTTTCATTGCCATCTTACACATCTGGGTGTACCATTGCACCGTTCTGAATGGTATTTTCAATTCCAACAGATATTTCACTGTGTTTCACACACTCACATTAACTGGAAAAGCCACATCAGAATAATATAGTTAGTGGTCCACCAGCACCATGACATATGCTGGTACAAATGAGCTGAAAAATCTAAGATAATTACACTGGGATTGGCTATGCAGACTGTTGTATTACATTAATACTCTTCTAAAATTTGCATAGAGAAAATTACAATGACTAAGCAGAAAAAGAAATATGGCAAAGACATATATATAGAATGCTGTAGATAGTATTTTTTTACAACCAAGAACATATAGAATATATAGAAACATTAGAAATGTAACTGAGAGCCATCTCCAAGGTTCCCTAAGTTAAATCAGTGCTGGAGAGGAGAGAGGAGCATATTAGAGAGGTGAAGATCACCTTTGAGATCAGTATTTGCTGCCTCTGTTCCAGTTATACAGCTTTTTGGAAAAAAATATCAGGATAGAATTTCACTCTTTACATATGGCCCACAAATTCCCTAAGACTATAATGCACAGTATTTTCTTTAATCCAGCATAACTGAAGTAGTTGGAATGGAAGCATATTGTGCCATTCAGAGTCAGGTGACCTACAAAGTAAAGAAGATCTTAATTTATGCTAGAGAAGCTTAAAACTTATCAGCATGGTAAATAAAAGCTAAAAATAGCAGAGGGCATTTTATGGACCTGGGTTGAGCTTTTGAAGATAGCTTTGTTAAATATAAAAAATACCACTATACAAACTGTGTCACTTGCTTTTCTGTAAGCACAGAATGGCCCCACTAGACATCCTTATAAGGTTTTCTGCCTTTTTTATGATTTCTGTTTCTTTTCATTTTTAAAAGGTATGTGGTCAGTGTAGTGGCTTTATTTTTAATATTCGTTATTTATTGTTTATGGATGGACTTGACTATGCATTTGAATTATGGTTTGTGTCAATGATATGTATGAGTGTAAAATATAAAATGTGCAACCTTTGCAAATCCTGTACTGAATCTTGTCTTAAAGAAACTCAGCCTACAAGATCACAAACCCTGCACACATAAAAAAGAAAATTATGATGTAGCTTCCTGAAATATGGTTCATAGTAACAGATCAGTACAAGTGAAAAAAAATGGGTAAAGGAGTCCAACGAATGGAAGAAAATAATTTAACTTCTTTTTATTTCAAATAATACTGAACTTATGCAGAGCTTTGGCCTAAAAATATTAATCATTATGTAAGCTTAGAGATACTAAAGATGTCCATTGAAATAAAATAACAAAGAACTGTCAATATTTTACTGGCTCAGAGTCCAGGAATACTGGCCTTGATGATTTTAAAGATTTTTCCAAACTAAATAATTATATCATTCTATGATTCAGGATGCAAACATCTAATTAGGAAAAATGTCATTTTGGGCCAGCAGTGTAGGAAAGTTTTGGAAAGAATGAGGGTTTGGGAGAGGATAAGCACTTGTTTAGGACATGCACAGAAAGCATTCTAGGAAAAGATTTGGAGAGTGAGCAACAGTGGGAAAGAGATGCTCCTGTCTACAAAGCCCCTGCTTGAAGGCTTACCAAGACATAAAAATGTCACAGTAGAAACAAAGTGGAGGAAAACTCCTATGATGGCAGGGAAGCTAGTACTTTACACTTACAGTTCAAAGCTCTCTTTGGAAATCACACATTAAAAACCCCAAAACTAATAGAGTAAGAAGGTATTCTGTTTCATGTAAAAAAAAAAAAAAAAAAAAACAATTTCTTACAGTGAATACAATCCACAGACATATAATGTAACCATTTTATATTGTAAAAGGGAATGTAAAATGTGTAAAGTCTTATTCAGAAATACTGGACAGGGAATTTTGGCATGTGTATTATGTGAATTCGGATTATGTTTTCAGAATTGAATTGTTCTTTATGTGATTCCTTTTCAGCCCATAAAAATATGTGATCAAAACAAAATCCTCTGATCTGCATATCATTATAATTATTTAACTTATTAGTTAAATATTAAAGGATTGAACTTCATATTTTGAAATATGAAAGAAGATATATAGACCTTTCTGATTAATATGATTTTAATGTGGGCTAGATGAAGTACAGAATATCATATGAGAGCCTCATTAATCTTAATAGATTGCTGATTATGCAGATGGCAATCATTAGACAGACCTATCTGACCTATTTCCCTGTCTGTCATTGGTTGCTAGAAAATGAGCCACATTCCAAAAATGTCCATGGCTAAAGCTTTTGTAGCTGTAGATCAGATCCTCAGTTAACTCACATAAAGAATAAGGACTGCATAGTACAGAACTCCAAAAGCAAAGATTTTCAAAACAGTTTACTGTAGTAAGCTTTGATTCTAGATAAATCTCTCAACATTCCCAGGTTTTCAAAAGATATGTTACCTATTTAATTCTGTGGCATTTTAGGGGATACCTAAGAAATTCTGTTCTGAAAATCTGACTTTTCAGTAACAGCTGCAGTCATCCATCAACTTGAAAAAGACGGCTAACTCAAAAACTGTCATAAGACAGACAAACACAAAACTGTTGAATTAATTTCTGTTATCTTTATCCTTTGGTGGCTAAATGCTGTTCTCCCCACGTGCTGCCCTCCCTTAGCAGCTCAGGAAACAGAGACCAGGTGAACTCCCTATCCCTGAAAATGAGCTATGATGGCTTGCCTCGGGCTTTCTTCAACTTGCTAGAGTAAAATGCAGCACACAGCCACATAGCATGCAAAGCTACAGGGACAGGTTCAAGAACATCACTTGCTTCCTGTTCTTTCACTTCCTTCCCAGCTGCTCAGGGGAAATCATTGTGCACTCAGAACCACAGAGTTCAATGAAATTAAGCAGTGAGGCATGCATACACTTTCCAAAGCTGAACAGGTAATTTTGTCCTGGGTCTCTCTGCAAAGGCAGTGCTTGTGGAAACTTCTGCTATTGTGCAAGGGTGAGAATAGAGTCATGACTAGAACATCTCTGTTACTTGCACCTGAAGTTTTGTTATCCCTTTACTTGCCTCTATGAAGAGTGGCTGATGAGTTTCATTTTTATATAGTCACTGCCCTGTGCTCTGCAACTTCAAATGCAAAACATCAGGTCTAGTATTTACATCAGAATAGTTTAGCTAGCAAATTATTTGTGTGTTTTTGTCTTCTGGAAATAGAAGTTCCTTTAGACTTCCAGTTAATGTGAGCTGACTACTGTCTTCTGCCTTTTACATCAGGGTGTTTTTTTATTTTTTTATGTCCAGTTTCAGATACTGTACAGCTTCACTGCTCTGCTCCTATGCAGTGTGGCTCTGGGAAATGTTTTTAGAGGAAATAGCACCACAATAATTTCACATTTTTATGAAATATTTCCTGACAGAAATTGGCAGGCACATAAGGCGATAACTGATAGTTGAGTGTGAATTGTAATACAAAGAACTTTTCTGATTAAACCTGTGATATGCATAAAATAAGGAATACCTGAAGAAGAGAAACAAGAAAATCTGATGATATAGGCTATTGGCACCTTAGGTCTAATAACCATAGCCATATTGCATTGTATGTTATATCATCAGAACACAACAGACATGCAAAAGGAAATGAAAGAATCTTGCCCTCATTGTATTATATAATGAAACACATAATTTGAATATGTTTCCGAGACTAATCCAGTAACTTCTTCTAAACTCATTGTTCCCTCCAGAGCAGGGGCCATGAATCAGGGCTACAGGGAATGGAGTATAAAAGCAAATTGTGTAACTCTGCCCTACAATACCCAAAGTTGCGTATTTCCCTGTTTTAGTATATATTAACCAAAGTCCATGATGTTATTTGGCACAGATACATTCATTTACTTTTTAAAGGAAATGAAAAGTTTTTTCATACAGTGATATTCCCAAAATGTTTTTTTTAATTAATTCCCAGTCCTAGATTTAACATTTAACGTGTTCTGCCAAATTAATCATTAAAAAAGGTTATAGAAAAGTTTAACCTTTAATAATAAACTCAGAAGTTTGAGGGATAAATACTGTCCTGATGATACTTATTTCACTGATTTTAAATTGATTTTTTCCTAAATAAGAATTTCATGACAATATGGTGGGCAAAATTTTAAAAGAAAATTGCAGGCTTGCTGATGAAGGAAAAGGAATATTTATATACCAAATGAGTAGCAGGGAAATGATGACTCACATACTCTTAAATGATCTTACATTTTTAACCAAAAATTGCTGACAATTTCATTAAATATGAAACATAAGATTAATAGATTCAGAATCTTAAAGATCTTCTATAGCAATTATCCTTAATCTATAGCCTAATTGGACAATCATAAATTATTCTCAGGGATAGAACTATTTTCTAATATAGATGACTTTTTATTCAACTCATAAAGCATTAATACTTGTTAAAACCATATATTGGTATGTATTAATTTGTACTAATTGTTTGTACTGTGACTGAAATTATTCTATCATTTTTAGTACTTACAGAAACACATGTACTGTTGAGCCATTTTCAGTCTAAAATTAGACATAATATTCACATATTACAGCAGATGGAGGAATGATAGAGGAAAGGACATGCTTCAGAGCTGAGATCATAGAATCATCTAGTTCCAACCTGCCTGCCATAGGTTCGGGCACCTTCTCTAGATCATGTTGCTCAGTCTCCTCCAGCCTGGCCTTGAACTCTTCCAGGGATGCAGCACTCACTTTTCTGGGTAACCTATTCCAGTGCCTCACCATCCTCACAGTTAAGAATTGTTTCTTAACATCTAATACACATTCTCTCTTGTCCTATTACTGTCTGCCCATGAAAAATCTCTCTTTCTCTTTTTTATAAGCCCCCTTAAATACTGCAAAGATGCAATAAGATTTCCAAAGAGTCTTCTCCATGCTGAAGAATTTAAACTCTCTCAGCCTGTCTTCATAAGGAAGGTACTCCAGCCCTCAGATTATCTTTGTTGACTCCTCTGGAACCATTCTAACATGTCTACATCTTTCTTGTGCTTCAAGCACTTCTGTTGCTCATGTTGAGCTTTCTATTCACCAGAACCAGAAAGTTGTTTTCAATGAGCTCATATCCCAGTCACGTAAGGACTGGCTGGGCCCAGGTGCAGCATCGTGCCTTTAGAAAAACTTCATGACAGTCTCTTGCCGTGACTTCTCAGTCCTGTCCTTGTCTCTCTGAATGGCATTCCTTCCTTCCATTGCATCAACTGCACTGGTCAGCTTTGTGTTATTTGAAGTCCTGCTGAGTGATACAGCCATAATGTAAGGGAAAAAGTCATGAGCAAGATCTGTGATACTGAAGTACATGTGCAGAAGAAGAAATAGTGGGATGAAAGTGAATTTTTCACAGTATCTCACAGGAAATCTTTTAAGGTGTGTCCTGGCTATAAGACTACTGAATATTTATTAAGGACTTTATTGATCGTATAGAAAATATCATTGTAGGATTGTAGTAGTAGGATTAAAAATTAAGATAGAGCCCAGAAACTATAGGATGGTGAGGAAAAAAATCAATATAATTAAAAATTTAAAAATTCTTTATAACAATTATAATAAAAGGGAAATAACTAGACAGAAGTTCTGTCAAGAAGATTATTAGGGTTATTACTTCAAGACGAACTTGAACAATATTGTCACATTCCAGAAAAAGACAGTCACATCAGTATGAATGAACAAGAATATATCTTCTGTATTAGGTGAATTCACTTTTCCACTCTTGCTATGTTTTCCACTTCTAGCAACGTGTTAACTGAATCCTCTTGTGGAAAAACTGGGCATAAATGTTATAAAAAATGCAAACTAGCCAGATAATAGCCTAAGACTGTCAAGAATAATAAAAGGCCCACAAGAAAAGATTAACCTAGTTTATGGAAAAGAAGACTGGGAGGAGACACACTAAAGCATTCAAATATGCAAAATGTACCATAAAAAAGTTATGTTTGTAATAGGGAAGATGAAGAATAATGGGTTTAATCTTTATCAGATGTCACCTCACTAAGAAATTTTAAAAAAAACACTTTGTAAAAACACTCTATTGATTTTATAATCATGAAACTCTGAAATATTACACTCATAACAGTGAACCATTGAAATGGTCATGATGTGTCCATCACTGACTACTTTGCAAAATCCTAGAGAATATCTCTCAGGAATGAGATTTATTAGATCAAGACATGGATTAGGAAGGGAACAAATGACCTTTCAACCTCCTTTCTTATAATTTTATGATTTCTCTCTGATTTTCTACCTAAAAATAATACTCCATTAAACGTACATTCAAATAGTCATGACAAAAATTGTTTTTCAAACAATCAGAGTATATTTCAGGGATGGATTTAATTAGGAAAAAATGTAATAGAAAGTGTTAAGAGACTTGTGATTCTAAAATAGTAGAAAACTCCATAAGAAATCAAAACACTTAGGCCACTTCTTTAATAGATCACGGTATTCTGGGTTGATCCAAGTAGTAACTTAACTGATTCTTTCAAGTGTTCATTTTCTATATAATAGAGTACATGATGAAAAAGTATAAAATATTATCACCAGGCATTAGTCACAATTCAGTATCCAGAAGTCTCATGTTAAATTTGAAAATCATCTCAAGTCCATTTTAGAGTTTGAAACTATTTCCCTATGCATCATTAACTGTTAATTGAATATTGGGTTGCTCACTTTAATAGGAGTGCTATTTATAACTCATTTAATAGTTAGAAGAGTTAGAGGTGAAATTTTCATCCTATGGTCATCAGTAGTAATTGGACATGGGTTTTATCGTTGTTGGAAGGTCACTTAGAAGCTTCTACAGCAGCATTAATAGCACTGGATATATATGTTAAATGTTTTTTGGCTTTATTAAATGATGGACACTTTTACAGTGAGTTAATTACCTAATGCTTTCCAAAATTCTGGGCATATCTTATGTTGGCCATACTGGCTTGAGTTTACTTACTTATGTTTTCATTTTTTCCAATAATTTCTTTCTTACTACATTGGTAAAGTTCTGTTGTAATATCTATTAAAATCATCTTCCTTCAGCTTAATAGAGATTTAAAATCATTAATTATTGCATCACTGCATTTTTACTTGGAAGAAATATTTTTATATTCAAATTAACCATTTCTATTTGTTCTGTTTAATCCATAGTATAAATTCTAGAAACAGTTATTTTTCCCCTCAGCTTTTTAAGGAAGCATATTCTTTAGGAAGAATAATCATAGAATCATAGAACCTTTTGGATTAGAAAAGACCTTTATGATGATTAAGTCCAGAAAGCAGTAAAAAAGTCCCAAACTGGTCTATTTAATCTGTACTTCTCTATTGTATTTTTGGTCTTGCTATTCTACGAAGTTAATTAATGTTAGAAATCCTCAAACTTTCTCCAGTAACTTGTAGGAAATAAAATTTTAGAACAGTCCACAGTCACCAAACAAACTATTTTGTTTGTTAATATTATGAAAATTTATATATATATATATATGTATGTATATATATATGCAGTTTAAATCAATATATGCAAATACCTGACATGAAGTGAGAAGTAAACAATGTGAAGCCAGACTCTTCATAGTGGTGCTCAGTAACAGGGCAAGAAGTAATAAACAAAGTCTGAAATACAGAATCATAGATTCATTTAAGTTAGAAAAGACCTCCGAGATCATCAAATACAACCTTTGACCAAACACCACCTTGACAACTAGACAATGGCACTAAGTGCCCCATCCAGTCCTTTCTTGAACATTTTCAGGACTGGTAACTCTACCACTTCCCTAGGCAGCCCATTCCAATGTTTAACCACTTATTCAAGGAGGAAAGTGTCCTGATGTCCAAGCTAAACTTTTCCTGGCACAGCTTTTGGCCACTTCCTCTTAACTTGTCACTAGTTGCTGGGAGAAGAGATTGACTCCCACTTTGCTGCGACCTCGTTTCATTTGTACAGAGCAATAAAGTCCCCCTTGAGCCTCCTTTTCTCCAGGCTATAAGTACGATTTTCCACTGGAAATCCATTTCATGGAATGATCGAGGTTGGAAAAGGCCCTTAAGATCATCCAGTCCTACTGTCAACCTAGCATTACCACTGTAACCACATAACCACCAAACCATATCACCCAGTGCCAGACCCAGATGTCTCTTGAACGTATTTCCTGTATGGGAAATAGGGGATTTTTTGTTGGTAGTGGTGGATTTTTTTTCTTATGGTGAAGGTGATGAAACAGTGGAACAGTTTCTGTTGTTCAGAATGGTCGTGGGATTTTCATCCCTGAAGAAATTTAGAACTTGACTGGACTCAGCCCTGAGCAACTTGCTCCAACTGACCTTGCTTTAGCAGGTAGTTGGACATCTCCTTAGGTTCCTGGAACAATATTTATTCTGTGATTCTTTGAAATCTGTGCAAATACTTCTGAAGTTTTATTAACTTTCAAACATATTTGGATTGAGAGGATTCATACTAGACCTAAAAAATAATATTTTATTCTCTTTTGTGCTCTGGGTATGCTAGGTTTTTTCTATTAGTCTTTGAAATTCCTTATAATAACGTAAGCCCGCAAACTTTGTTTTCTAAATTTAAAGGGTTTGAAAACTTATGAGAGTAAAATATTAACTTGATGAATAATTCAGAGTGGAAAGAAGTGGTAGAAGTCATAAAGTCACATTTTAAACTCCAGCTTTGTGGTTGAATAAGATGACCTTTCACATCCGAAACCATAATTTATGTTTAATCTTTAGTCCTGTAGGAAATATATTTGGCCCATAGTCTATACCAGGGACTTGCTTCATAATCTTAAAAGATATTAACTGTAGAACTTCCTATGCTATTGAGACAGATTTTTTTATACAAAATCCAGTATGCTGCAAATTTCTTTGTAGACTAGAAATAGCAATTATAGTATTATTGGCAAAACATTTGGAGCACAATAGAAATTAGAGACATTGGACACAACTGATAGCTGGCTAAGTTTATGTAATTAAATTAGTCCTTGACAAGTCACTAAGTAGGTCACAAGGCAGTAGAGGATGAAGGACAACCTATGCAGCTAATTCAGGGCCTCTGACCTACTAACACAGGAATTTCTGCTCCGTATTGCTGTCCCTGGACCTTGACGGATAATAAAAGAGAAATCAGTACCTTTCTCTATGCACATGAGAAATAATTGTGTGAAGCTGTAATTCTTGAGACCTATGGAAAAGTTCTAGCCTCCACTGGAATCAGGATGAGCATGCAGGAAGATAGTTCAGGCCTTCTACCTCAGTTCCTGTACCTAGCATTAGCTACACCGGTTATTAGCTATTCAGTATTCAGTAGTTAATTTGCTAGGACGATTATGGAATTCAGAGGTGGAAGCACTGAGACACAAAGTTACTGAAGTTATCTAGTGAATAAAGCATAATGAACAATGACTTAAAAACAAATTATGAAGTAACTGGAAATTTCATTAATTACCTAAAAAATAAGCCCAAACTAGTTACAAGATAGGAGATGAGGTCAATTTCAAGAATAGTCAAACTTCTGAGATAACTGCCTGTATTAACTGTACAGTTAATTTAAACAAATTAATCTTAAATTATAAGATTTCAAACATGTAAATTCAAGGGAAGTAAATCTTCCAACTAAGATTAAAGACATTCATGAACAATCTGGATGGCCATAACACCTTCAACTCTAATTTTTAGACAATATGTAAGCTGGGGGGCAGGGCATTTGTCTGTTTTTGCTTGTTGAAGATGAAGGGGAAAAAATAGCTCTGTGGGAGTCCCAGATGTCTTCTTGGTAGTGGGGGCCCAGAAGGTTTAAAATTAAAGCCATTTTACAGAGTCACAGAATCATTTAGGTTGGAAAAACCCTCTGGGACCATTGATGGTCCAGTCTTTGGCTGCTCACCTCTTTGTCACTAAGTGCCACATCCAGTAATTTCTTAAACACTTCCAGGGATGCTGAATCCATAACTTCCCTGGGCAGTCCTTTCCAATGTTTAACAACCCTTTCTATGAAGAAATTCCTCCTGATGTCCAGTCTGAACCTTCCCTAGCACAGCTTGAGGCTATGTCCTCTCACCGTTTGCCTGGTAGAAGAGGCTGATCCTCACCTTGCTGTTCTCTCCTTTTAGGGAGTTTTAGAGAGTGATAATGTTACTCCCAAGCCTCCTTTTCTCCAAACTAAACACACTCAGCTTCCTCAGCTACCCCTCACAGGTCTTGTGCTCTAGACCCTTCACCAGCTCTGCTGTCCTTCTCTGGGCACTCTCTAGCTCCTCAATGTCTTTCTTGGTGAGGGGCGCAGAACTGGACACAGAACTGGACACATAATTTGAGGTGCAGCCTCAGCAGTGCTGAGTACAGAGGGCCAATTCCTGTTGGGGTCCTGCTGGCCACATTATTGCTGACACAGACCAGGATGCCATTGGCCTTCTTGGCCACCTAGACACACTCTGGCTCACATTCAGCTGCTGTTGACCAGCACCTCCAGGTCCTTTTCTGTCTGGCCACTGTCCAGTCACTCTGTCCCCAGCCTATAGTGCTGCTGTGGCCAAAGTGCTGCACCTGGAACTTGGTAATGTTAAACCTCATACAATGGGTCTTAGCCCATCAATCCAGCCTGTCCAGATGCTTCTGTAAAGCCTTCCTGCCTTCCAGCAGACCAACACTCCTGCCCAACTTAATGTCATCAGCAAACTGACTGAGAGTGCATTCAATCCCTTTATACAGATTATCAATAAAGATATTAACTATGTCTATTTTCAATACTGAACCCTAGAGAGCTCCACTTTGGCTGGCCTCCTCTGAATTTAACTCCATTCACCACCACCCTCTGGGCCTGCCATCCAGCCATTTTTTAACTGCCTTAGTCAAGATTAAAGAACAAAACATACAACTCTTGAGAATATACTCTTCAAAACACCCACCAATCCTAATTTAACTCAACTAAAAACTGCTTTGCCTCTACTAAAACAAGTAACATTTTGCAAAATATACGAATAAATAGCATATTTAATTATTTTAACAAGTACATTCTTTTTTAGTAAAAGCATTTAGAAGTGTTAACCTCAATGCAATGAGTGTACATAACATAGTACACTGACTAATAAACCTGCTTGGAGTAAGCCATTTCCTGCTTTGATATGCCACCTATTAGCTCAACTTTTTGACTCAGAATAAAAGCCCAAATATATTGCTTTCAGTTCAAAGATAAAAAATCGTATCTTTCTCAGAATTAATGTCTGGGGTTATTTTTGGATGTCACTTCTTTACTATTCATCCAAAGAACATTGTACCAACTCTTTGCTTTACTAATGAGTATCTAGAGTCCAAAAGAAAAACATGGAAAAATAAATACTTCTACGGATCATCAAATCTAGAAAGACCATATTGAGCTCTTTGACAGAGTCCTGGAGTAGATACCCAAATTGAGCGAATCACTGTTTCTTCCTTAACCTCGATTGTAATACTGCAGAAGAAAGCAGGACTGAAAGCGGATGAGGAAGGAAATAAAAAGCAAAAAGTTAAAAAATGGAATGAAAAAAATCAAGCAAAGATTATGCCTTGCTTCTAGAATTCTAAGTGTTGATAAGTCCTCCCGTTTTCTACTCATTCTCTGATCCTGAATTTTCCGTAATTGAAGTGATTAGGTTCTCAGTAAATTAGCCTAGTTTTTCATTGTGCATTTGATCAATTAGCAGGTATCACATGCTTTAACTTCTTTTGATAGAATCCAGTGCAATATGGTAGAGGAATATTTGATCCTTATATATAATGCTACAAAAAATTAAAATAATGAAAAAAAGATAGCTATTTACATGCTCATGGACAGATATTTTCTCGTTGCGTGTGTCCAGCTTCTGTCACTGATGTAGCATGGTAAATGTCTCCTCTGATTTTGCTTCAAATTACTTCAGCTTCTTGTGCTGATAAGAGCACTCTGGGGCATTTCTCTGAGCTGGATCATTTCATACCTTGAGTATAGAAAACTCAAAGAAACTTTCTGCTTTGGAATTTGGGAATGCTTTAGTTTGTTTGCCTGTTAACAGCTATTGGTTTTTAGTATCATTCAGAAACAATATTTTAGTTACTTCTGAGTGCAGCTACCCTGAGACTGCACAGAAAAAATTATCTATAATACAAAACAGACTTAACCACCAGAAATAAGAAAAGCACACAACTTGTTTCACTCTTACACTAGCATTCCCTGTCCATATACACCAGCAGATTCATACAGGCATTCCAAAAGCTGTGAATACTATGGATAGTTTTGAGAAGAATAAAAAAAATCCAAATATAGAACTCTCTTTCATAGAGATAATATTAATTTCAGAATTAAAGGAGAACATTTACAAAGTAGTCATAAATCTTCACAGTACTTACTGATCCTCTGGAAGAATCTTGTTGCAAATGAAATTCTGATTCCCAGAAAGTCATAGGATACAATGCAGTCTTCTGAATTCTTTCTCCTAGGCAAAATGGTTATGCTTAAATAAGTGCAGAATAGGCTTATACAAAATCTCCCATTTGAATTTCACCACTGTTTTGACTTTGACTTGTGAAAACAGTGCAATTTATTTGCACATACAGCTGTAATTCATTGTACTTGATGTTCCTTCTCTTTTTAAAACCCAAAAGCCTCAGTGTTCTTGTATAGAGCATTCCAACCGAAGACTAGATTTCACTTACACATTTCTATCTGCAGTTACTATTTTATATAGTAGTTGTAGACAGACATAAAATTTACTAAGGAGTTTAATTAGGTAGAAATTTTAGCTTAAGGAAAACATTTTTCCTATGGATAAATATCTATTTGCCTAAAAAGCACCCTTGCAAGAAGAAAAAGATACTCACTATTGCTTGTAAGCATGTTCCAAGTTGAATGTGTTTTCTGTGTTAACTGTTCACAGAATAAAACATAAAGTGAATGGAATGCACGAAAATACTTTTTTGTGTGATAATGGCAATACAACCACAGTTCTGTTGTTAAAAATGTGGCATTTCACTACTGTAGAAGCAGGGCTCTATTTTCTTGATAGGCACTCTAAAAACTTGCATTACTCTGCTCTAAATTGAAACATTTAGGGAAATTGTTACAGCTAGATCACACCATTCTTTCAGTAAAAAACTAAGCCCTGTATACAATTACTGAGGGCAAAAAATGTACTATTGTAAGATCAATGAGGTTTGAGATGACTGTATTCTCATACGCTAAAGAAGATAATCAGTATGATAATTAGAGCATGTTAATTACTCTCCACTAGCACCAAAAAATGCAAATTATATACAGCAGGAAATTAACAGCGGTTACTGCTCAATATTGCATGACTTTTCCATTAAGTATAATAAGAAAAGTTGTTTAAATTATAGAAAATAAGAATAATGAAACTGTAATATTAAAGAAGCTTTGGTTTCTGGCTGTGGAGGGACTCATTAGGAGGTTTTCTGAGGATGTGATTCTGTCCATACAGGTTATGCAAACTTCTGCAGTACACTGGGAAAATTTTAGGCATTGTTTTATTTTCACTAGGTAGAACAAAACTGGGTATTCTGTCTCAGCTGGAAGCAGTACAATAACCTGTTCTGAATAATGTCTGTTCTGTAAAACAGTTCAGAAATGTCATCCCTTCCACCCTATTTTTTTTTTCTGTGAAAAACAAAGATTGAAATTGTCTATGACGAAGCTTTTTTGAGAACAAACAAGCAAACAAATTAAAAAGAGCTTATAAAATTCTGCCCCTTGGAATTGTTTAAAACCAAAGATTGGAATCTCTTTTAGACTGAGCATTTGCACCACCACAAGAAAAACAGTCATGGTAGAAGCATATGATTGATTTTTAAAGCATATTCTGAGGACTATAGACAATATTATTGAAACAATGACTCAGCTTTTATTGTCAACTACCAACGTGCAACAGAGAGAACTACTAAACTTAATCAGTTAGGTATTTAAAAAAACAAAACAAAACAAAACATGAGGGGGAATCCTCCATGCATATTCCAGGCATGTTTTATGAAGCATAAAATCAATTCACAATTTCCCAAGGAATTCAAAAAGCCTTTGATCATGATAATTGACATATTAATTTAGGCTCATGAGACTAATCCAAAACATATCCATCATTGATACAATGTAGGAAAAATGGACATTTTACAAAAAACTTAAAATATGGATACAAAAAACATAGACTTTGATAAATATTTAAAAATTATTTCTTCTGTTTGAAAAAAAAAAAAAAACCAAAAACCCCAACAACCCAAAAAACGAAACACACAGTTTGAGTTTTCATTGCATTACATTATGTTTTTTTAAATTATTGGATTTCCTAGTGCCTCAATATTCTCAGGTACCTATTGGCATTTCAGTAAATTGTAAGAATTAAGACATCTATAGTGCTGTCAGTGTGAGGTTTTTTAGGCCTTTATGTATGCAATAAATGGCCTAAAGTCCCATAATAACAGATGTATGGAACTGGAATTTTTAAAAAGCATTTTATTCGTTTTAGATTACAACAGAGCCTATGCCTGCTTTGTTGTTGTTTTCTTTCCTCATGTAATCATGAATAACTGTTTGAGTTGGGTAGGAGTGATAAAAAAGAGGCGGTGGTGTTTATGTTTTGCTTTCACATGTATTTGTTTGGTTGGGTTGTTTTTCCTCCTCCCTCTTGGGTAATCCAACATTTCCAGAAAAATGGCATACTTCAGAAGTACTCTTGCATAAAAACAGAACAAATCTTCATGGTAGATGAGATGACTTGAGAAGTGAAAAACAACAGTAAAAGAAATTGACATAAAATCACGATATTAAAATTTATTAGGACATAAATGCTATAGAAGAAATTATTTAACTATTTATTGACCTAAAGTGTTAACCAGGAATAATTAAATAAAGACTTTTTATAAATATCAGTTCAGTCTAACTAAAATTTGAAACTGAAATTAATATGGCTGGAATGAAGCACTGATATATTATAATTCTATGTATACTGACATGAGAAAAAGATGTTTATAATAGACTGATATAATATACCAAAAAATGAAAATTGATAATAAGTAGTAAAAACAAACAAAAAAGTCAAAATCTATAACACTCAAGGGAAATCAACATAACTAAAATACTTCTGCAATATAGTTGAAGACCACAAGTAGTGAGTGGATGCTAGCTAACAGCTAAGCTCCCCACATAGGCTGGCTCACCCTAACCTTCACCCCACCAGGGTGGAGGAGACAATAGGAAGAGCAAAGGAGAGAAAACTCATGGATCATAAGGATAGTTTCATAAATTAAGATAAAGAAAAACCAAAACAACAACCAACCAACCAAAAACCCAAAAAAACCACCATCACCAAAAAAAAAAAAAAAAAAAAAAAGCTCAAAGTTATGCGAGGGCGATCATTCAAAACCTTGCACTGATACCCAGCCAGTCTTCAAGAAATGGCTGAAGAAAATCCACTAAGGTTTTATTATTGACCATGATATATGTAATGGAATATCCCTTTGGTCAACTTAGATAATTTCTTCTGTCTATCTCTTCCTAGCTTCTTGATGACTCCAGCCTACTCGCTGCTGAGGCCATGTTAGAAACAGGGAAAACCTTGGCACTGTGTAAATGCTGCTCAGAAACAGCCAAAACACTAGTGTGTTATCAGCACTGATTAAGTCACAAATCCAAAACCAGCAGTATATGACCTATAAGGAAAAATAACCCAAACCCAGCCAGAGCCAGTGAAAAACAACAAAAGCAGAATTTAATAAATATCAAATAGAAAAACAATCTTAAAATATTCACTGGTTTATTTACGAGAGGAAAATAGTAGAGCTTTAATATCAATGACAACAGAAGCACAGAAGTTCTATTAAAGGAAAATTTTGGGCTACTTTGATGAATTTTTAGTATGTCTGGAGCCACCATCAAATATCCTCAGGAGAAAAGACAACTGATGAGGAAATAGGAAAACTAAGCAATGACCTGGATATCAGGACAAACTGTGAACTCAGCAAGTGTTCAGACAACACCATGAAATATGTTCATGGAGGGTGTTGGTGCATTGGAGGGCAAGACAGCTACTGAGAGGGACCAGACTTACAGAAACTGACTGACAGAAAATTCAGGAAGTCTAACAAAGGCAAATACAAAACCAAACCAAACCAAACAAACAAACAAAACAAAACAAAACAAAAAGCACCTGAGAAGGATTAAAGGCATGTACAGGTGGCCATCTGGAAGGCAGCTTTGCAAAACAGATCCTAGAGGTCCTGATAGACACCAAGGTGACCATAAGCCACCAATATGTGCTGGCGTGTTGTGTGTCACACAAGGAAGAATTTTGCAAACAGATCTAAGAAAGTGAACCTTGTCCTCAACTCTACACCAGTGAAACCATGACTGCAGTGATGTGTTTTCACAGAACCTGGGCTGCCCCTAACAAAAACACATGGACATCCCGGAGACCATCCAGCACAGGACACCATGTCTGTTATGGGGCTGGTGCACATCCCAGACAAGGGCAAGTTGAAAGACCTAAGCAGACAGTGGAGTGAGTGGAGTGAGTGTCAAACCCTGGAGGTAATTCAAGCCTTGACTAGACACAGCCATGTATAACCAGAACAAAATAGTCCTGCTTTGAATAACCTGAATAATTTTTCTTTTAACCAGAGCAATCCTCTGCTAATTTGATTTTGTACCATCTTTCCATCTTTCTACACAATTTTTAATTTTGCAATTAATTTGCAAATAATTTGAAGAATACAGTAAATTCAGATCTGTACATTTTCCTGACAAATACTGAAGATTATCCTTATATTATTAGCCATAACTTAATGAAAAAACCCACACCTGTATTACAGGAATATTAACTATATTGTCTATGAGAAAGGAATCCAGGGGACCTTGTCCCTGATAAGTACACAGTTGTGTTAATTACCCAATATAGCCTCGCCCCTGATGAGTCACAGCTATATCCAATAAAGATATGTGTGATAAAAGGGAGTGAGTGAGCTGTTGAGGGGGAATCATGAAGAAGAAGAAGGATCCTAGGGAGAGAGAATTGCTGCTGTGAGGTCAGTCTGGGTCAGCAGTTAGAGCCTGTTGTTGGAACCTGCAGTTCACAGTCTAGACAGATAAAAGCCTGCAGTCAGAGTCTGCAAACTAATATATGCAGTCATAGTTTAGCAGGAAATAACCAGCAGTCAGATACTGGAAGGAAAACCTACAGTAGGAGCTTGCTGCAGCCAGAGTCAGGGAATGTCTGGAGTCCGGGTGGCTGAGCTGTAAAGAGGAATAAACCAGGACCCTTTTCATGTTGTGATAAACAAGAAGTCTGTGTCCTGGCACATTTCTGCCCTCTAACAAGAGGGTTGCTGTGACAATATTACAGTTATCAGGAAAGATGAGTAATCTGAATGCAAGCATGCAAAGATATATAAGAACACTTCTAAAATCTTGGAAGAGTGATGATTTGGAAACTGGGTGTTTGATACACAATTGCCTGAGCCACAAAACAGTTTGTACTTTTAGATGGTATATCTAGTCTATACAAAGACAGAAGAAAAAAGAAAAACAAAACAAAAAAACAAACAAAAAAAAACGAAATAGGCTAGACTTGTAAGATAGAACACCTTTCCTTGTGTGAAGGACTCTGTGAACAGTGTGTAGGGTAGATACATTCTTTTGAAAGATAAGGGAAAAAACTTACACCTAATGGCATCCTTGGTATAGACTGAGAGTGATTAAGTTGTATCAATGCTTGATGCAAGATCATTATTGCTAGCTTATGATTTAAACATTTCTGTGTCTAGAATCCAAAGAATTCTCACTCAACTTTGATAATAAACAAAAGTATTTCTCTGATTTGGTTCATCTCTTTGAAATCATTAACTAACAAATAACTTTCTCCCCTTTCTTTTCTCATTTGGGTGTTATTTAACATCTAAAAACAATGTTGCAGCATTATTGGAATATTGTTTGACATTCCATAATTGAAATTTTTCAATCACAAAATTATTGGTGCGATTTACAACATTTGCAGATGAATACAAGCTGTTGCTGACTGACACAATAGAATTAATGGTTTCTGTTTTGTAACATCATTAAATTTCAGATAGTCAATTCTTCTTAAGAAAACACTATTGCCATAAACTAAAAAAAGTTATTTTCCACTATATATACATTTTAAGTATTGGTACCGTCACTTCTTTGGTGTTGCATCCATTTATAATTTGTTTGTTCATATGGAAGCCATGTAGATTGAACTTTGGAGTTAGGTTATTGTGAGAGACTGGAGAAGGATCCTGGCTCGAGACATTCCAGGCTCATGTAGTGGAAGGGTCATGTCAGGTTTTGCCCTAGCAAGGCAATGCCCTGCTCCACACACCCTGTACCCACAGGGCCTGTATCCCAGCCCTGTAATGGGGCCAGTCCCTGGCACTTGGGATGCAATACCTCGACCCTGGAGCCCCTAACCCAGCTCCTGAGTGGCCAAGTGACTGGGAGTCCCACGTGAGAGAAGGGGACAGGAAAGCCAAAGTGTACTTAAGCCAGAGCATAAGCTGCACACAGGTCTTGATACTACCTCTTATTGGGTTTTAAATCAGCTGAAACGCTACTAGAGCCATGGGTGATACCTATATTTGTTCTTTTCTGTATCTCTTCTCTCTTTCTTGTCCTCAAAGTTTGGGTAACTAACAATTTGATGAATCGGAGTTTTCTAAGTGAATGCTTTGTGAAATGCTTTGTTTTGCATTTGTTTGCTTTATTCATTGCTTTAAACTTTTGCTAAATTTCCCTTGTTTTCTGAAGTTTGCAAGTAAAGTTTTTGTTCTTTTGACCTCTTAGGGAGTATCTTGTTGAGTACATGGAAGGATCTCAAGTCTTTTTTAGACCTTTGTTGATCAAGCTCTGGACCCTCACAGTTATACAGCCACATTAATCACAGTTTTCTGGTAGTTGCTTTACAAGGTACAGATGCAGCACATAGATTTTGGCAAATCTAACACACCCCATACAAAAAACTTTTTTTTAGGTAAGTGCATCTACTGTGAGTACATTTGAAAAATACAAATATGAATGAGGCTCAGATGCCTGAAGCATTCATTTATTTTGTAATTTAAAATTCTGTTCAGGAAGATAAAAATGAATTCCAATGAGATCTTATATCATGAAAATATCCTCTTTACTGAATGACTGCTGTTGATTTACCAATTAAAAACTAGGAATGCTAGACAATAAAAAGAAAATTATTAAAAAGAAAAGCACAAATGGTAACTTTTTTTTTACTTTGTAGGGGAGAAAAAAGCACATTAATAAGAGAAATGGCAGAGAAATACAGACATTCTGAAATTACATATCACCAAATAAGACTGAAATAACACTCCTTTGTTACAAATATACAATTTCTTTATCAAACACATTCATCTGGTAAAAAAAACCAGCAAAAAAGAAGGTAAGAATGTGGTTAAGAGGAGGTCTAAGAATGAAAGCAAATAAAACATTTAATGAATGCTTTTTTTTCAGTGAGAAATGATCTCTGATAGATTGTTTTGCTTCAGTTGTACTGAATATTAATGTTGGAGCTTCAGCAGAATTCTCTAAAAGTTCAGATCAAACTTAAAATTATATTTCGTATTTATTTTTAAATTTTATTGTTATCAGTTTTCTTTTCACAGATACAGATCTAAGTATAGCCAGAATTTCCAAACTATCATAAAACAATATAATGACAGAAATTCTGTTGACAATGAAGAAACGGGGAATTGATGCATGTGTGTACAGCAATCACCATAAAGGGTTTTAAAAAATATACAATAATTCAGTATCATACTAGCTGTTTAAAAAGCAAATATAATGATATTACAGTTGTCGATAACCAGGTATTCTTTATTCTTCATCTGTAATATGCTATCATTAATGACAGTTTGAGTACCTAGAAATGCATAAAAAGATACTGATTTTCAGATTAACTAATAATATTTCCTGATCAATTCATGTTTCAAATGATTCATTTTCAGCTGCCTATCTGTCATCTGGTGGTTTGTTGTCTCTCCATCTAAAAGAAGGACTTATATGTGAATCATCTTGTATTTGTTATTATATGTTCCTATTAATACTGGACAATAAAGGACTGGTCTCCATCAAAATGGGGTTTATGTCACTTTTCATTTCATTAATTTTATTTAATTCCCTAGAGTCAATAAAGGAATACCATAGATATGATGTATACAATGACATATAGCCATGAATCCTGACTCTGTCTGCGCTTACAGAATTGTGAGAACTGTCCAGGTCTGGGTAAACATTCTGACCATAGAAGCACAGAATAGCTCAAGTGAGAAGGGCACTCAGGAGATCTCCAACCTCCTGGTCCCAACAGGGTCCAGCTATGGGGTCAAAACAGGCAGGTCAGGGCTTTATCCAATTGAATGTAGAAAAAAATCCAGAGATGGACACTGCACAATATCTTTGGGCAACTTCCTCCATGTTGGACCATGGTCATGGGAAAAAATAGGTTTTCTTCACACCCAGTCTGAATAGCTCCTGTTTAATTTTAAAACTCTTCTCTCATCTTTCTGCATGTAATGCTATTAACAGCCCATCTACCTTGTCCGTTGTAAATCAGGTGCTTCTCTAACATACCCAGAAGTCTTTTCTTTCCTGGAGAGAACAAGCTGATCTTCCTCAGTATTCCCTCACAGGTCAGGTGCTCCAATGCACAAGCACCGTGGTGGCCTCTGCTACAGTCACTCAAGTATAGAAGTATTTTGCTTGTATTGGGAAAATAGAATATTTCCAAATGGATTGGAAACAGTAGCCCTGATGTGGTCTATTGAATACCTAATAATAAATTTAATAAAACCTGTCTCTCAATCCTTTGTGTGAGCTGTCTTTGTCTTAGTGCTAAATATTCCCCAATGACTCGAGCTAGAATCTCTTAAAAGAAAACCAATTGACTACTCCTAAGAGAACCAACTGACTACTTCTAAGAGAAATAGAAAAGTATCAGGAGTTTCTGAGATTCTTAATTTTGCTTTTAATTATGTCAGTAATTTTTTTTTTCCAAAGTCTTAATGTCAAGAGGCCAAAAGTAGGGAAATAGAGACATGGTTTGACCATACCTAATAACTTGCCTTCTTTTTACTTCATCTGTGGAAATCTTCACTTCTGGTGCAGAAAAATCCAGAACTAACTTAAGATGTATTTATGTAGCTATTCATGCAAACCTGTCTCAGGATCTTGCCTCTATTCTGCAGGCAGACTGCTCCCACCTAGTCTAGAAAAACAACAAGGAATAAATGGTGAAATAGGAATTTAAGGACTGCTTATGGGCTGATGAACTGTATGAAATACAGCTTTAATTTATACTGCTGAAAAACACTTCCTTCTGTGTGACTAGGTATGACATTTTATGTTCCAAACCCTGCTATATGCAAAAAATAGAACACAGTGTATATAAGTGGAACAAATAATTTATTAACCTAATTATAATCTAAACAACTCAATGAAAATACAGACTTTTTTAGTAGTTCAGTTACAGCAATACTCTGAGGTTGGGTGCCTTTTGGGTTTAAAGTTGTAGGACTTGCTGATCTCAAAGGTCTCTTCCGATGTTGTTAATTCTGTGATTCTGGTGACAATTTCTGAAAAACAGGTGAGGGCAGCACATGGAGCTGCCAGCATGCTGCCTTCTTCATTGGGAGAGGCATAACAGTGGGTGTAAGCTTTGCCTCCGGCCTTGGCTATTCTTAGGTTTATCTTTATAAATGTTCTCATCCATTTAGAAATGTTCTCATCTTATCTTCTCCTGGTCTGTCAGCTGAAGTTCTTCCAGCCCCATGCATGCAAAGGGCTATGCATTGTCAAGCAGTGATGGAGGCAGGGATGTTACCCCTTCCCCAGTGGGGCCACTACAGAGCTGAAGCTGGAGCAGAAGAGGCGGCAGCCACTGGCCCCAGCACAGGGATTAAACCAGCAACACCCAGATCAGGCCATGACAACACTGACCCCCCAAACTGCCAGGTTAACACACAGCAGGGCCATCCCTTTTACATGCTGACAGGATATTTACTGGGCTAGAGAAGAAACATATGGGAATATAATCCTGTTAAATGCATACTTAAAAGTCCCCATACTGCCAATCATTGTTTTTTCTGTCAGCTAGGTAATGATTCACAGCTGTGTTCTCATAAAAAACAAACAATGCAGCAAAGTGTAAATAAGCTGTTTTTTCTCCCCTCTTTTACACTTGATTCCAAACTTTTACTTCATAATTTGTTGGGGGTTAGTTTTGTTCTTTTTTTACTCTTAAGATTTTTTTCCCCATAAGTTACCAAGGAGCCTAAGTGTTGGTTACTTAAGAGTGTTGTGGTTTGAAAGTAAGCAAGTGAGAGGCTCCAAGTCAGAAATACAATTTAATGAGATGAAAAGGGAAAATAAAGATAAAATAAATTCAATAATACAAAGAGACCACTGATAGAGACAGAATACAACCTAAGCAAGGTGATGGAAGCAGTCCAGGTGAGGTGGTCATCCTGAAGCAGTGATCTTGTAGAAAAAGTCTTGTAGCTCTGGTCCTCTGGGAATCCAGTGAGTAAGGACTACCTGTACTGTCCCAAATCCCAGTTTATATCCAGGTGAGAATGCTTGACTCCTCCCCCGGGGTGGAGCATCTCAGAATGGGATGATGAGTCATACAGGGGGTACTTGATGGCCCATTAAAGAGAGATAGCTCCTGGAGGGAGTTATCTATGAGTCATGCAGCAAGGCATTGATGGGCCATTAACAGAAGGCATCCCTAAGGGAGAGGGGCCTGGGAAGAGCACTGCTCCAACAATTGTATTCATCAGTTCATGAAAATGGTGATAGAATACATCCTCTACTACAACCCAGGACAGAATACTTGACCAAAACAAACATACAGCCAAAGCTCGGAGGGGATATTAATGTGAGTTTTTGGGGCAGGTAAAGGACAGAGATGGAGGCAGCTTGGCTCTCTGTTTTTCAGCATTTGGGGAGAGAGAACGGCTGGGTTGCTGCTTGCTGCAAGAGGAGTTCATTGTCTCTGGAGAGGTTGAATTCATTGTCTCCTCGGAGGCCTGCCATCATCTGCTGTCCTACCCTGGAATTTTGAGCCCCTACACCTGCCCTGATGGAGCTGGGCCAGCCCTAGCTCACCATCACGGCTTCTTCAGTGCTGCTCCTTTTGCTACAGTGTGACCCTGCACACCCTGCCCCGGCCTGTGGGACATCCTGGTGTTCCAGCTACCAGCCCGGGACTTTCCACTGTTCCATCCTGGTGTTCTGAGAATTCTGCAGGGGCACCAAGACCAAACTGCCCTGGGTGTTGTGAAGCAAAGCCCTTCAGGTTCTTAGTACTGTTTTGTTATAAATGCTGTATTTGTTGTTTTTGTTTGCTTTGTTATACGTACTAGTAAAGAACTGCTATTCCCATCCCCATACCTCTGCCTGAAAGCCTCTAACTGCAAATTTAAAATTGGAAAAAGGGTGAGGGGGCGGTTTACATTCTCCATTCCAAGGGAAACTCCAGCTTTCCTTGGCAGATGCCTGTCTTTCCAAACCAAGACATAACTGACAGACAAACTTTATCTCCTTTCCCAACAGCTGATTAGGGAGCAGAATATGCTTTGCTCTTCCTTTCATTGCATGCAGTCTAATAGGTCTTTACTTTCCACTGATTATGCTACCTCAATTAAAGTGGTTTGTGCAAAAAAAAAAAAAAAATCAGCAATACAAACAGATTTATTTCTCCCTGACTGAATAAACTAAATTTGGTCACAAAACTGGAATAATAGAATTAAGTCGCTTGGAATGTTTTTGATGACAATGACATGAAAAGATGCCTCTCTCATTTTCAATTACTGTTGATGGAATATAATATTATGCCAACACATATTATTACTTTGTATAGGAGTTTATTGTAGAAGGTTTTTTAATTTGGTTTCCATATAAAAGTTTAGAAAATATATTTGATTAATCTAAGACTTAGTGAAAACATGTGATTATATGAATGACTGAAAGAAAAGGATTTAAAACCAGAGTTTTTAAATCAATACACTGCAAAGCCTGAAAAATGTGCTGAGCAGTTTATATACTTGGGAATGTCATATGAAAAAAAAATAGAGGAAGGAATGGAATAGTGGCATGACATAAAAGCTGAGATCTTTAAAGGCTTGGAAATGGTTTAAAGATGAACTGAAAAATATATTTTCTGTCATCGTCAGAATTTTGACAGGTAGAAAATTACCATTTATATAGAACTTCCCTCTTGACTTGGGAGGACTAAAAAATGTATGTGGAAAGATCAGCAACATACACTTCTCATTTCTGCTTTTAAAATATTAGACAATTAGACATACACAAGCCTGTGTGTTCAAACGCACATGGCTACCACAGGAGCTGGCTGATATTGCTGAGGGAGCAGCCTTATAATTTTCAAAATTAAATGGAAATTGTGAAAAGTTTCTGATGACTAGAAAAAGGTAAACATCACAACTATCTTCCAGGAGAAGGATCCCAGTAAAGGTCTCACCTCAGTTCTTATGGGGCAAATTCTATCAGAAGCTATTTCTCAAGACATAATAGACAATTTAAGCCTATGTGTATGAAGGGGAACTCATGCCTGTGCAACCTAACTGCATTCTGCGACAGAGTGATTATTGCTGATGCTGCACACCTTGACATTAGGAAGGGCTTTGACACACTCCCTCATAGTCTCCTTACTTCTGAAATTTTGAGATATGGTGGGGACAGGTAGACAGTAAGGTGCATAGAAAACTGGCTAAACTGCTGGACTCAAAGACCAGAGGCTAATGCTGGAAAGTGCAGATGCTGGACTGGTGCATACTGATGTTGTGTCATCTTTCAGGAATCAGTCCTGAAACAAATGCATCTTAATGCCTTTATGAAAACCTAGATGGTAAGACAGAGCATGCTCTCAGCAAATTTGCAAACAACCCCAAAGTATGAAGAGCACATAGAGGGCATTACTAAGAGGGACCTGGATAGGTGGGAGAAATGGGCTAGCAGAAACCTCAGGAAGTTCACTGAAAGCAAACACAAAAGTCTGCACCTGGAAAGCAGTAAACCAAATTACTAGTATGTACTGGTGATTGACCAGCTGAAAAGCAGCTTTGCAAAAGCTGGTGGACTCTAAGCAGATGATGAGCCAGCATTGCATCCTTGCAGCAGAGACCAATTGCCTTCTGGGCTGCACAAGCAGGACTGCAAACAGCAGACTGGGGGAAATAATCCTTGTCCTCAGTTCAGCACCGGTAAGACCATGACAGCAATGTTTTGTTTTTTCACAGAATCTGGGCTGCCCCTTACAAATAAACATGGGCATCCTGGGATGTGTCCAGCACAGGCCACTATGTCTGTCATGGGGCTGGAGCACGTGATAGACCAGGAAAAGATGAGAGGACTGTCTTGACTCAGACTGGAGAAAAGAAATCTCAGTGAGACCATATTGCTGTCTGCAGCTACCTGATCTGAGGGTTCAGAGGACATGGAGCAATCTCATGGAAGTGTCCAGTGATTGGAAGAGATCTAAGCAGAGTAATCAGAACATGGGAAATTGGAGCAAGTTACCCAGAGAGGAGTGCAGTGAGTGTGGAACCCTGGAGGTGTTTGAGCCTTGCACATTTAGTCCTGTACAGCCTGACGGAATTTGTCCTGCTTTTAGCAGGATGTTGGACTAAACTACAAGAAGTCCCTCCTGGCCTTAATATTTTTTTGATTCAGTGATTCTCTGATATTACTTTATTGCAGGTTTTTGATTATTTTTACTGAAATGTTCTCAATGGCAAGGAAATCCAAGTCCATTTCTCCAACTTGCCTAACTGGACTTGATTTATTTTAACAGCTCCAGAGAGTGACAAGAGATTATCTTTAGATACTAAATAAATCTCATTTTAGAAAAAACTTCAATTCCACAAAGTATGAGTTGGAACATACATACTTCATAGTGGTTTCTGAATTTTCATTTAAGGTTAACAAAATGTAGTGAGTAAGCAGCACTAAAAGAAAATCCAGAACTTAACCATTTAAGAAAAAAGATACCTTACTAGGCCAAAAAATCACACTTTTGTTGTTTGTTTTTTTTCTTGCCTTACAATTTTTTTTTTTTGCATTTTCTAATGAAAATCTAGAAAGGAGGAAGCCTGGAGAGAAAAAAAATAGAGTTTTTTGCTTTTTGGCAGCAAAGGAATTATCTATCTAACAGGGAAATATGGGTATCAAGTCTCATAGATATAAGACCTTGATCTCCTGTGGTTTAGTGAAAAAATCTGCAAAAAGCTTATTTCCCATGTTGTTTGGCACCTTTTTTTGCTGGACAGACAAGAGCCTACATCTAAAATTAAAAAAAAAATTGTTAAAACATTTTAATAAAAAATTAAAAATAAAAATAAAAAGGAAGAAAAAAGTATTAGAAATCTCTGTGTTAATTTTTGCAATTTTGGAACACATGAATAGAAGGACTTAAAAATGTGAGACAGATGGAGTGAATGCTCTGTCATTTTAGCAAAATCTTTTCTCTTAATAATTCATGTGTCTTGATTTCACTGCCACTATTTGAAGCTGAAATAGAGGCTGGAAAACATTAAAGAGTTATGAAAGCATAGGATGCATATATTTAATGAGGCTCATGCCAAATGGTATAGGATATTTTATCACTAGCATGAGAAGAAGTTAAAAAAAAAAAAAAAAACAAACCCTTATTCCTCTGTGAATTAGTATCCTGTTTTTACTCATCAATAATTCATCCAGTTCTTGTGGCTACTACGCAGTGTGAGTTCTGTGTCCTAGATCTGAATAAAGCAGAATTTCTGCCCCAATTTTCACAAAGAATTATATAATTTCTTGACCAATAGATTTTTAGGCACATATGGAAACTGTAGCTGGAAGGATTTTTAATTTTTTAATTTTACTTTTTTGGTATATATTACAAGTTATTGCTCTTTGGAGGTGTGTTGCATTCTGACACTTTGGCTTTAAGTATAGAACTGTGAGTAAATATTGCAATAATATCTGTGAAAGCACCCATCTTATAAGTCAAATGAAATATACTATTATTTCAGGCAGTTTGGGTTCTGGTTGCACTCATGGAATTAGGTGGCTGAGCATCAGCCATTGCAGCTTTAGGGGAGGAGAATCAAAACCAAGGCCCTGAATAACTGTAACTCATAGCAGAACTGAGCAAAATTATAGAAAATGTCATCTGAACACTGATAGCACATCAGTGAGTAACTCTCGAGCAATGAAATACCAATCTATTGGTTGACAGGGCAACACAGGAACAGAAGTTAATGTTGCATGCGGTTGCAGCTAGGTGAGTTAACAGGCCAAATGCTCTTGGAAATTAGGGAGTAAACTTGAAAGGAAGCGTAATGCTTATTCGTCTTCTCAGTAAGTTAGGAGCTTTCAGATATAATGTATATCATTGGAAGGACATTTTTTTTTATCTTTGAACTTAAAATCTTTGTCAGAAAATTTATTCTAAATTCATTCCACTTAGCTTCCGGCACCTTCTTGAGGAGTCTAACCTAGGCACAAAAATGGCACAAGCTATTTCTGTACTTAACAGAATGACACCTCAAGAGAGAAATTTAAATGAGATAAGTTCTGAATCATCCTGTGGAGAGCCTACTTCTCTCCAACAGGTATAGACACAAATAACTGGTTGAAGACTAAATTGAAATGGAATAAATCTAGATTTTGTGCTGTTTTGAGCAAATGGAGGCTTAAAACCATCCAGAGGCTTAAAACTTAACTGTGTCAGGTTAATTAGGAAGGTACTAGCAGGATTGCATAAGAGTATAAGCAGTGTACATTGCCTGTTTAGTTCTGCCTTTCTGGTGCTACACAGTAAAATAAGAATTTCATCTTTCTTAAAAAAAAAAAAAAAAACACCAAAAAAACAAAAACAAAAACAAAAAACCCCCCAAAACAACAACAACAACAACAACAACCAAAAAACAAACAAAAAACCCCCAAACAAACAAACAAACAAAACCCAAAAAAGCCCCCAAAAAACAAAAACCAAAAAAATCTAAAAAGTACAAATCTACTCACAACCTCTGAAAATAAAATAAATTTACAATGTGGTCTAACAAGTAATAAAGCAATATTTCCCTGAGCAGGCAAGTGGAGTAAAAATCTCTCTCACAAGGATATGAACTTTGAAGCAAAGCACTTCTACCAGACTAGATGTAGATATGAAAATACAAAATATCCCACATTGACTGTCTGGCTGCATTGATTGCTTTATCTGTTCACAGCACTGCTAAGGCTGCTCTAAAGATCAGAGGTACCTAACTCCTGTATTACCTACATGAAAGTTAACCTCTGGAGAGTGATTCCACTCATTCTGATGTAGTTGGCTAATCCAGCCTTCCCTAACTGAACCACAGCTTCTCCAGCTTCACATATTTTGCTTTCTGCAAAGAGACCTTGAGAGCAAGATGCATATTCCCATGAGCACCCAGAAAATTTTTACTGTCTGATAGATACAGCTGAGAAGTAGGACTTACAAAATTCAGGGCTAATCATTAATGTTCTGCCTAATCTACCTTCTAGCTAACTTGGGTTTCATAAGTCATCTGGGAAAAAGTTGGCTTTCATCGCTTCTTGGAACAGTATAAGCCTTATATTGTCAAGTTGAGATCTCCCATCTCCCTGCTCTTTCTTTTGCTTAGTTTTTTTATACATTCTACTGCATTGGTGTTTCTGTCCTAGATCCTTATCGTGGTGTTACCATCTCAGGACTTCTATTTCTCTCAATCCGTTTTCTATTTTTCCGTTTTCACTCTACTTATCTTGCCTGGCTTTGCCTTCTGTAGTCTGTCACAACACAGCTACAGTGCTTGTGATAAAACTTGGTGAATGTCATACAGCCATTCTGCAAAGAGCTGAGCTTTGAATGGCTCAAGCCCTGGTCATTGATCACCGAGGGGCTTGATTCAGTAACGTAGGCCTTTAATTACCATTAAGTGTAATTTAGGACGTAGTCATCATTAAGAACACTATCAGTCTCCCCTAGGTTTGTTCCAAGAAGATGCTCTTCTCCTATCTGAAAAATGTCTTCTTACATAAGTTCACTACTCTTCCTAACTTCTATGGGAAGTAATGAAAAGCCTGCTCTTTCAACTGCTCTGAAGGTGTTGATTTGCCTCAATCTCTTTGGAAGCAGATAATTCTCCTCTTTGTTTATTGAGGAAGCCCTTTGGTACAAGACATTTAGGCTGTGGAATGCCTCAGCTGCAGATTCAGATATTCTTGTCCTGGTTTTGGCTGGAATAGAGTTAATTTTCTTCACAGTGGATGTGTTTTGGATCTGAACTGTGTTTCACTGTGTTTGTGCCGAACACAGTGATGGTAATAGAAATGGTTTTGCTATTGCTGAGCAGGGCTTATACAGAACCAAGGCCTTTTCTGCTTTTTGTACTGCCACACTGGTGAGGAAGTTGGGGCTGCATGGGAGGTTGGGAGGAGACACAACAAAGGATATTCCAGACCACTTTAAATCATGCTCAGCATTAAAGTGAGGGAAAGAAGGAGGAAGTGAGGAACATTTGGAGTGATAGCATCTGTGTTCCCAAAGAAACATTTATGTGTGATTTGCCCCAGCTCTCCTAGGGATGGTTGAACACCTTCCTGCTCATGGGATGCAGTGAATTAATTCCTTGTTTTGCTTTGCTTGTCTGTGTGGTTTTTGCTTACCCTACATAAGCTGTTTTCATCTCAACTCACGAGCTTTCCAGCTTTTAGTCTTCCAATTGTCTCCTCAGTGCTTCTGGTGGAGTGAGAGAGCTGCTGCATGGGATTTGCTTGTTGGCTGGGGTTAAAACCTCAACATATTTTCAGGTGTGCTGTAACACAAGAGTCATACAAGTGAATATCCTTCCTCAGTTGGCAAGCTCTCTTCATACTACAAACTGTCACACAGAAAGCATTTTTTTTTTTTTTTAGTAGTAAAAATGACCAGAATCACTCCTTATGCTTTTCCAGATGGTAATCATGTAAATGGAGGTTTTTAACAGATCAAATCTGAACTCAGCCGTCTTAATCATAGACAGTGTGAGATTCCACCTAAAGTACTGTGTCCAGGTCTGTAGTCTGTTCAGCACAGGACAGACATGGATTTGTTAGAGTCCAAAGGAGGGCCACAAAGATTATTCCAGGACTGGAGCACCTGCAAAGACAGGCTGAGAGAGATGGGGTTGTTCAGCCTGGAGATGAGAACACACTAGGGAAACCTTTTTTGCAGCCTTTAAGTACTTAAAGGAGGTTTAAAAAAAAAAACCAAGAGGGATGTCCTTGTTCCATGGACAGACAGTGATAGAAAAAAGAGCAATCATTTTAAACTGAAAGAGTGGAGATTTAAATTAGGTTTTAAGCAGAAATTCTTTATTCAGAGGGGAGTGAGGCACTAGAACAGTTTGCGCAGAGAAGTTGTGGATGCCCCATCTGTGACAGTGTTCAAAGCCAAGCTGGCTGGATCTCTGAGCAACCTGATCTAGTGGCAGGTGTCCCTGCCCATGGCAAAGAACGAAGGAATTGGAATAGATGTGCCTTCCTACCTTAACCATTCTTTGATTCTATGATTATGCAGCTTATTGATTAAACAAGTCAGATACAGTATTATTTCTATTATATAACAAAGCCAGACTTAGTGAAAAAGTATTTCTTCATATTCATTATAAATTAAGTCATGCCAATTGCATTACATATAATATGGCATACCTAAATTTTATTAATAACAATTTTTTTTCCTTTTAAAGTCCATTTATTTTATTTATTTTGACTGGTCAAAATATCAAATCACAACACTTTGTTTCCATAGGGATTAATTACAAAAACAACCAGTCTGGCAGTCCTCTGCCTTCTGCAATGCAAACCTCCAAAGACATTTGGTACTTAATGTAGAAATGAGTAGGCTGAACCCAACTGTTTGGGTGCTCTGAGGTGGACATAAAAGAATCAGTTGAGCTATGAACAACAAACAGAACTTCTCTTGTGATGAGATTAAGCATTTTCCCAAATAAGGAAATTGTAACTGAGCTGATCTTGTGTATGGGATTCATAGGTACAAAAGTGCATGGAGTTCCATCTTGAAAGGAATTATCTTTGAGTGACATAGAATTCTGCCCTTGAAGAAAGCATGAAGTCTCCTGATGACAAATTTACTCATCAGTCACTTAGGTGGCTTGTCCAGCCTCTGTGATGAGCACAAGCAGCATTGAACACTCTCAGTATTTTAATCAGATTGTTATAATTTTCTGCACATTACAAAGCAGGCTATTGTCTTACTAACTGTGAGGCTTATCAGAAAAATCATTATTGGCAGGAAATTTTAGCAAGATCTGTGGCAGGTTTTGTTTAACATATGAGAACTTACCTTATCTCCCACTGTTTTTGCATGCTAAAATATTATTAAGAGAATGAAATTACAGAGATGTCATGAGGTGAACAGACCCAGGGGAAACACTCAGCCACAGAGAGCTATAAATGGCAAATACATCCCTAAAATGCTTATAAAATTATTGTGTAAATGAAAAGAAGAAATTCCTGATAAAGTTTTAGAAATTTGGAAAGAAGATATAGTTGAAATGGTCTAAGGACAATAACAAAAAGATTTTCTGTATGATGGAAATTATAACCAAGAAAACAGGAAAGGAGAGGTATTGCATGGAGAATAAAAAGGTTGTACACAAATAAGCATAAAGGTTGTAGAAAAGGACAGTCCATAGGGAGTGAAAGTGCCATTGCCTTAGGAAACAATGCTTTGAGAAGGTAGGAAATGATTTAAGGTGTTTTTCTGGTTTATTTTATTTACATATCTGCTGGTAGCTAAAGAAAAGAGGCACTATATGCTTAAAAACCCTTGTCTTCTAGCTGGGTTTTCTACAGTTCTTGTCAAGATGGAATAAGAACAAGGCAATGACAGTAAAAGAAGGTTTTTTATTTCATCCACACAAATCTCTAAGCAGACAAGGATTATGGCAAGGAAATAAATAGAAGCCAGAAACAAAGCAAATAAAGGAAGGGGGAGAAAATCAGCAAATTGGACTGAACTAATGTAACAGGCCTCAGTTTTATTAGATCTCAAACAAGTTATTGTTAAGTACTCACTATATTGTATGCATAAGAATATTATAAATAAATACAATCCTCCTGTAGCCTTGTTGTTTTATCTGCTACAGGGGGAATTAATGTAAAAATATGTCAGCAAAAGTAAATCTTAGTAGAACAGACAGCCAAAGAGTAAGGAAAAAAATTCTTACTTTTAGGACTAAGAAATGCTTAGTTGTCCATTTACATCCTCCCAAATGCTGTCTTTAGCAACACATCATATATGCTGTATTTTGTGCTCAGATGCCAAAAAAGCATGAACAACAACAAAAAAATCCATCATGACAAGGGTGAAGAAAAATGTTAGCCTACACAACAGATTTTCTGAGAGTGTGGTTTTATAATAAAAAATAGATAGAACTGGAAGTAATGTTCAAATCCTCACGCATGTTTTGAAATTTTCTGCACTTACATATACATACCAACCCTGCTTAAAAGTGATAAGGAAATCCTTCTCTTCTACAGAATAAAACCCCCCAACATAATCATGGCCTATTCTTATTTCAATAATTTTTTTTGGAATTGTATATTTATTTTTTAACCTCATATATGTCAAAGAATTTCACTGATCTACTGTGTGAAAAATGCTAAGAAGCTTAGTTATTAGTGAGCTACAATCTGAATTTCCAGACTGCCCTTTAGTTAAAACTGTGATGTGGATGGACATCAGGGAGGTGATGTTAATTCCCAGGTTGCTCAGGAACTCCCCAGCTAGGGATCTGCATACATGAGATAATTGATTGCAGGCAAAGGACTTTTATCCAGTTGACTGACTGTGCCACTAGTCACTTTCATCATCAGGCATTTTGTCCAGAAGGATACTGTGAGAGACAGTACTAAAAGCTTTGCTGAAGTCCAAAGTCTACTGGCTTTCCTAGATCACCTAAGTGGGTTACCTTGTCACAGAAGGAAATCAGGTTCAACAAGCGGGACTTTCCCCTCATGAAGCTGTGCTATCTGGTACCAATAAATATGTTGTTCTCCAAGTGTTTTTCAGTATTTCACAGAATAACCTTTTGCATGATTTTATCAGACACTGAAGTGAGACTGACAGGCCTGAAGTTCCCAGGGTCCTCCTCCTTCTTCCTCTTCTTGAAAATTGGGACATTTGTCATCTTCCAGTCTGCTGGGACCTCTCTGGACCCTCAAGACTGCTCAAAAAAACAAGCTGTCCTTAAATTTCCTGATTTATATGCCTTGCAAATTATCCCAAGGACCTCCAGGCAGCTCCTGCTGCAGAACTGATCAAACTGTAGATAGAACAAATATTTGTAAAGAGCCAATAGACAACTCTTCATAGAGATACAAAAACGGTCATGCAGATCAACATTTTGCACATAGTTGAGGTATTATAGAGATGTTTTATATGTAGTTAGAGTAATTGATAGCAGTGGGTTATTCATATACTGGAGTGGTCACACAGGACCATAGAGCAGCTGGAATTTTATCCAACTCTGCTGAAGATGCCACTGCAGTGATTATTGCAGTGGAGACCCCCACTGCCATCAAACAACAATTGATCATGCTGTTCAGAAGGCTTGATTTCCCATATGAGTGCTATCATTTCTAAGATCCTGATAAATTAGTTTTGCCTTTTAACACTTTGTCCATGAGACTGTGAGTGCCTCCCTAAGAATTCATATACACATAATTACTATAGTAGGATTAATGTGTCTGGAAAAGTGAAGACAATTTTATTTATGTTTCAGGTCAAGAGTGCATTTGGAGCTTAGCTGCAAGGGAATTACAAATTTCAGGGACAAAACCCAGACCTGAAGAAAAAATGGTCTAGTCAAATGCAGTCTTTTATTAAATGGGATAGCAAAATTTGAAATAAAACAAGTTAAGTGATTTATCAGGAAGTATTAAAAATCTCCAGCTATGCATACTTTCTGATTAATTGACCACCATTTTGAAAGAAGGCAAAGCATAAAAGAACAGAAAATAGATGGATTTATAATATGTGGATCTTAAAATATGTAAGTTTAGCTCAAATACTCCAGTTTTGTGAATCATAGGAAATTCCTGGATGTGGCAAGGAGGATCTTCTTAAAAAGAGTATTTGGTGCAAGCAAAGAGGTTCCTTTCCTAAACATGATGAAAGTTCTAACATGCTTGATAAAAGGTCTGTCTCTGAATTTTAATAACAGAATTGTTAAAATTCTTTACTTCTTAGACACATAACCAGTGTCAGTCAAGGGATCTGATTTTCAAAAATAACACCTGTGCATTGGTATTTCCACTGATGGTCACATGGGGCAGGGGACTGCGGTGTGCAGGGGGGTGGGGGATACACTGTCAATCACCTCGATAAAACCAAGTCATATACCTGCTGCAAAAGCAGAAAAATGCTTTTAGATTCAGTAATGCAAATATAGCCATAGTAAAACAAAGGTATAAACTGGCCTTCCTATTTTTGAATGAACCTTTCAGTTTTAATACAGTAAAGTTTTATATTTTGTTTCAAACTAAATGTCTCATGGAGTTAAAAATTTAGGTTGGCATAATACCTTCATCAACCAGATTCATAATCCTTCCAAATAATACTACTTAAGCACTAAATAAAGCTAACTAGTTGCTATCCTTACACAGTGGAGAGTGATAATTCTTTTACACTTTTTTTCATGCTTTATTGACTAAAACCTATGTCAACTATCTCAGTTTCTGAGGATCAATCTCTACTCAATACATTTATAATTTGTATTATAGTACACTCTATAACTGTGTGATAGCTCATACTGTTTTCTGATTTTCATCTTATTCTTCTCTTTCACACATTTTACCTAGTTTATAATATTTAATCTTATCTACATTTGAATCATTTTGTGAAATGAAGAGCTTTTATTAAAAATCTGACCATTGTTGTAGTTCATCCCAGTGCTGGAGATCTATTACTTGGGGAGAAAAAATAGGATGACTGCTACTTTTTGTATTAAAAAGAAATGTTTTTTGCACATTTAAAATTAAAAACCACACACTTTCCACTTTTGACTCATGAGTGAATCAAGAAATTCTTGAGGTATATCTGGGATTTCATTTTTACTAGTATATTTCTCTTTTTTAGGTCAGTCAACACCACGATACTGTTGGAATGCTGTGCTAAACCTCTCTGAAAATAATTTTTTAGAAAGTATAGGTTTTTTTCCCTTTGCATTCTTTGAGAAGGTGAAAATTAAAGTCTTGACTAATATTTCTTAGTAATCTTGACTTCAAAAATAAGGTAAATTTGAAAAATGTCATTTTATTTGTTTCAAAAGAGTCAAAGAGTTAAAGATAAATATTTAACCTTTTTTTATAACATCACAAAGACATTAGAAACTGTTGTAGGAAGGAAGTAGCCCTCGGTAGATCTAATCATCTGGGATACTTCAGAGATGTGCCTTCACCTGATTAGCACGGCCTCTCTTGCAGCAGTGTTTAAGTAGAAAAAAATCTTTTTGTGTATTGAAATAACCTTGAAACTCCAATTCTATAATACATAGTCATGTAGTCTATTTTTAAAGGTTCACTACATCCCACACTTTTGAATTAGCATAAATAGTGTCATTTGGGGTTTCTTTGTACTCAAATACAAAAGCATCCAATTAAGCAAAAGCTTCCAGATATATGTGACAGCACATAACCTCTGTGGAAAAATCAACCCCAAAATCAAGAGGTCCACCAGAGATAAAGTCAGTCCTTTACTTAAGTATGGACTATCCATTACTATTGACTGAATTCTCGGCACATTGTGTCTCATTATTTATCTATTTTAAGTGAAATAGAAGCTGCAATTTCAGTTAACTGGACCCACTGCCAACATCACAATTTGATTTGAAAACTAATACTTTGAATGACTTTGTACTTTGGATAACAAGAGAGGATTGTGGCATTACAAGAAGACAGTAACAAGGACAGATCAGTTTGTACCCATGACTTTGTACTTTGGGTAACTAGAGAGGATTGTGGCATTACAAGAAGACAGTAACAAGGACAGATCAGTTTGTACCCATTGCCCTTTACCTCACAAGATTTGCCACAAGGATGGATTAATGTTGTACTATATTCTGTTCTCATTATGCTCTACCTAAAAGAGAATGAGGCATCAGAATTTTAATTCCTCCTGTTTTTAACACTCCACATGTTCTGCAGTTTCTAGTAGAATGATAGTTTTTCTTTCTTCATTCAGTGCTTTGTTTTCAGTAACTTAATTGTTTGAGACACTGTGATAGTGTTTAAGTTCTGTTGTGCTTATTCTGATTCTCACAGATATCTTTCTGACCATTGTGAACTAGAAAAAGAAAAATCACATACAATACTGTCATGTGGTTATGAAAATTCTGTACTCCATGTTTTATTTTGAGCTTGATTTTGGGAAGCAGTTTCCATTTTCTTCTCATGATAATGTTCAGGCATAATTAGTCAGGTACATTATTATTTGGCTTACTCTTTGCAACACTAATGAAGTCAACACTACAGTCAATGGACAATGGATTACTTCCAGCAGTCCTAGGTATGAAGGTAAATACCAAATACAGGAAAAAACCTCACCAAACAAACATCTCTGTAAACCTTGTAATAAAAAATACAGTCTTAAGCCAGTTATAGAGGTTTTACAGCTATTTCTAATTTTGGCAGCTTCAATCCAGATAAATATATTTAGAAGCAAACTATTTTATCTGGCTATTTACAGATTCCAACCTCTATTGACTGTAAAAGGAATTTATATATCTGAACTACTTTTTTTCCTAAAAATACATTTTTAAAATAGCCCACACAGTAGTATGTGAGCATCCATATCATATCAGTGCTTGTTTGAGGAATATTAAAAAGTGTCCATGTATACTGTAGATTACAGTTGAAGCAACTAATCCCAAAAATCAAAAGTATTTAAGTTTTGTGGTGTTCACAAGTCTTCATTGACATTCATTTGTTTGTCTGTAATGTAAATGTTCATTTCTGTGTACATTCTTTCCTTCAAAAGAGAGTGTATCTTCCAGCATGCATATAGATCATTCACTTTGTCTTTCACTTCAGATTGATTACAATTGAATTACTCACAGATTTCACAGAATATTCTGAATTGGAAGGGGTCCACAAAGATCACCAGGTCCAGCACCTAAGTGAATGACGAATTATACAACCTGTACATTCAGTGGTGCCCTGAATATTTTTTGTTCTGTGACTTTTCATAAAACACAACTTGACATAAACCTTTTTCAATGGTAGCTTGTATTTCAGGTTTTCCTTTTATTGGTAGATTTCAAGTTCCAAACTAAAGAAGATTTGAGGGTTTATAACCAGAGGAAAATAAGTAAATATTACAAGGGCAATAATAAAATAAAATAAATCTTAATAAATATTTTCCATATGGTCTGTAATGATTTTTTTTTTCTTCAAAATAAGAAAAGAACTAAGACTTAGCTAGGCTTAAGAATGACAAAATTCACCTTAACAGATGCACATCTGTTTTGATGCTGTATGAGAGGATAATAAAGATGGCTTGTAAAACATTAAACAGCAGTAGCATATCTCAGGTATATGATAACATCCCTTGAATTTGTATTTTGTCATATTAGGTAAGTTTCTTAATTTAACAACATTTATTAAAATTAGAAAGAATAGATTTCATGTTTATGCTTTCTTTTCTAATTTATGGCCAGAACTAATTATTTCTCTATTAATCCAGGATTTCAAATAACTGAGCCATTCACAAATTATAGGTTTTTATATGGTTCTGTAGAGTCTTCAATAAGCCCTTTCACAGCTGCATAAATTTACATTTTGCAACAAACAGTAAGATAGAGGCGTGAAGAAAGGTTTTACACTGTTCTAGTTTTTTGTGAATGTCTCGAATTGCGCTTGTGGGGCTGTTTTATTTTAATTATCACTATTATTGTTTATTTTCCATATTATGACCAACAAGTTATGGGTGCTTCTGTGAGTCCAAGTCAGATAAAGCCATTCAATGGAACACTCGCTGAGCCACTAGTTTATTAAACCATCATGGTAGCCCTTTGTGGTTACCTCTATTCTTCAGAGAGCCCAGGATGATGTAACAAAAAAGGGTAACATGAACTGTAACTCTGTTCTCACCATCTCTGTTACCATACACTTAGAGACAGAGAGCACTGAACATCAACCGCCTCCAGACTTGGCTGAGTAGAGGAAATTGTGGCAGCACAAGTTACAGGTTTCTCTGCTGCAACTGGTTTTAGTCATCTGATCTGAACACATTTCTCTAACAAAAAAGAGCAATGAAGATGTACAATTCATAATTTTTCAGATAGAACGTAACTAAGTAACTAAGTGAGGGCAAAAATAAACAACAAGCCAAACAAAATAAAACCAAAACAAAACAATGAACAAACAAACAAACAAATCCCAAGTGAGTCTGTACACTTGACAGTACAGAAAATCAGAAAACCATCTGACACTATGGAAGCAATACAGAATGCCATCACTTGTGAATTAGAACTTGGACAGTTTCCTGGGCACTTTTTGCCATTATGCATAAAATTACTGGTTAAATGCTAACATACTCCCACTGAAAGCAAATCACAGTAGCTGTCAAGAAAATTGGTGACTGACAAGAGAAAATTTAACACCACAGGGAACTTACAAATATGGATTTTGGAGTGGTGGTGTTGATTGGATGGCCTAAACTGTTTCATCTTTGATATTGAAAATTCACCATCATTCATAGGCACATTACAGAAATTTTTCTCTTGAGGCACTACTTGGCTTTAATAAGAAAATCTTAAGACTAAGAATTAAGATGGGAAAATTTACAGCATTGTGATTACTGTGAACTCCAGAACAGTTCTATATTGATCTGATTAAGTAAGATCTGGGTGATTAAAACGGCAGCTGCTGTTTGTGTGTGTTTTTTTTTTTTTGTTTGCTTGTGTTTTTGTTTTGGTTTTGTGCGGTTTTTTTTTTTTTTTTGGGTTTTTTGGGGTTTTTTTTTTTTTTTTTTTTTTTTTTTTTTGTGAACATCCAAGGGAAACAGCCATTTTTTCCTATTTCATTTTTGTTTCAGATTTCTCCAGGACCTCTTTCCAGCTTATAGTCATTTTTAGATTTTTGAGATGGGTTTAGAGGCTACTTTGTACCTGCAACCAAACAGTACATGGGACAAAATTATAAAATTATGCAGATCCTATCATAAAAATAAGATGTGACAATGTAAGAAGGCACCTTTTAATAGACACAAACAGCCCTGTAGTCAAATTCTACTTGTGGACATTGCATATAACCATGCACCTTAAAAGCAGTGTATAAAAAAGTATGTTGTAGATAACGATCAAATTCTCTTAAATACAGGCCTGCCAGTTCAGCTCTAGAAACACAAGGCATGAATTTCAGCTCTGTGGTCCTCAGATTTACTTAAAGGAGATTAAGCAGATTTTAGAGGATAATTTCCACATATACTGCACTCATCTAGGAGTATATAGCTTCTCTGGGGGAAAGCTGTCACCATGCAAGGCTAAGAGTACTGACTTAAGAGTAGGCTGATCATATGACTAATTGGAAAAGCCTTCACCTTTTTTATACTTATTTGTAATCAAACTTTATTGTTTCCATATGTTTACCACAATAACGATTTATATAGTTAGGGTAAAACCAATGTCAACTAATTCAAGTGACAGAAGGATGGTCTACATTTAAATTCACCCCTCAGAATCCTTTTAACTCTAAGGAGTGCAATATATGACTGATCATGTTCTGGAATTTTTCAGCTATCCAAGCCCTTCAAAGATGAATTCTGCTCTAGATTGTCTCAATAAAAGGTTTCTAGGACTTTAATAATTATAAGTCAGAAGAGTAATGCCATGAACAATGAGAAAAATACTGTTTTTTCTATATAGTACATTTCATGGTTAATGTAGAGCTTTTTAAAGGACTGAACCTGAACTTATTATTTTGTTTTTGTGGTCAGTGTTGCTGAAAAATATGCACCTTCACTAAATCAAGCTGAGACATAAGATTAGTTCAATAAATCTCTTTATTTTTAGCTTACGTATTTCTTGACTTATACATAGCCAGACATCATGTAAGGTTTGCAAATAGCATTGCACCTTTCAAGGGATACATTCAGTAAAACTCTCTGGGAACAACCAGCCAAATTCCAAGCATCTGACTGATTTGTTTTTTATAGCTTTTCCCCATTTATTGTGTGCAAATATTCACAAGGAAAGGCTTTAGTGTTCTGATGTGTTGGGGAATTGCTATTTTTTCATGAAACTAAATATATTTGCAAACATCGAAGAATTATTTCTGCCAAAAGGACATCTGCTACTGAGATCACTGCGATGGGTGATTCTGCAGAAATCCCTCTTGATAGTAGAATTCCTTTATCTACATTATTTAGTGCTACTTAATCAATTTCAGGAGAAAATGGATCTTTAAAAAAACTACGTGGCTGCTTGCCATAGGGGAAATTTCCCCTTTTGTTACAGAGCTCAAGGTTCTTGAATTTTTTTCCTTTCTCTTTTTTTGGCTCATTTGACCCTGATATATAACATTCAGCAGCTCCCTGGCTGACAGACAAGGCCATCTCATCATATGGTAAATGGCAACATGCTCCATTACCCAGTAAGTTTAAAATCACAGCCACAATGAGAAGGCTGTGTTCTGAAATTAAATGCCTCTCCTGGAAAGTGTCAGCGATCAGCTAAATACATGAACAGGGCAGAGTCCACCTTGCCCAGGAGAGGTTTCAGAGGAACTCCCTGCACATCCTCCATGGTGTATTCTCCTTTGCATGATTACACTTCTCCGTGTTCATTCTCTCCCATTCCATAGTTCTCATCCCACAGATGGTGGGGTTTTCCCCCTTTCCCAGCATCCAGACATACACTTGGAGTTTGTATGTAGAGAAGTACAGTTTTTTACCACAAAAATGTCAGAGTGTGGCAAAAATGTTTTATTTTCTTCATCCGTATTTGTTCCTCTCTTCTAGCTGATATTTCCCCCACCCACAGCATCAGCATCTAGGGCTAGAGTTATATAAGCTATCACATTGTCGTTCATAACTGGCCCCAGAGGATGCCAGTCTCAAAGTTTGGAGGATAGCAGAGAAGATTCAGAGATAACATAAAACAAATTTAATCTTTCTACAGGTCTAGCATATGATAGTTCTTCTCAGTAAACAGTATAGCCAAATCAGGGAAATTTTTCCTGCAACATATTCAGATTATATATGTATATATATTTAGTACCTCACACAACCTACACTTTTTGAAAAGTACCAGGAATGAAAATCAAGTCTGGCACCATTTGATAATTACACCTACTCTGAAGTAAAAACAGAGTAGATTCAAAGGTAGGAATAGTTTAGGAAAGATAAAAACCCATGGACATTTTGGGGAGGTATTATTGGCAGGGGAGGTACGGAAAATAAGGAAAATTTACAGTAGGGTTCACACTGTACTGAATAATTTTAATGTTATTATGTAGGTAATATTAATTTTTTAAGTAGTAATGTGTTATATGCACGGAAATCTCAGCACTGTTGAACAACAGAGGGATTAAGTTTGGATACACTGACAAACCATTATATGTTCCATAGCTATATTATTTTGCCATTTAAGTGTAATTTCATACACTAAATAAAAGCTCCAAATTTTGTGCCAAAAACTGTTAATTGTGACCATAATATCAAAAGATTAAAGAATTTAGAGAGAACACAGTAAAAAAGTGTTAAAGAATTAACCGTGTAAGGTTGAGACAGCAGGGATGTGACAAAGTTATCAGTAATGTAATATCATGAGCTTTATGCTTTCTGTTACAATGTCTCTGTAAGTTAGTATTCTATAAGAAGAGATATAATTTGTATGTATGAAAAGTCTAATCAAACTATTGTGTATAGGACTGATGTGTTATAATCAATCATCATGTCCATTGGTTTGATCACCTTTGCTGAAGAATAAGATTTTCAGATGTGTGGTACAGGGAAGCAAAGAATTAGACAGCTGTGTCTTTCCTATAATGATAACTGAGAGCCTGGACCACAACACCATTGCACACCAGTATGAGCTCACAATTAATTTGAAATATTGAAGAGCTTGAAAAAAAATATATATTCAAATATTTTCATGAAACTTCTGAGAATTTAAAGAAATAAACTTTCAAATGGTAAAAATTAAAATTACAATTTTTTTTTTGCTAGCTCGGGTCCATTTTAAAAAAAAAAGTTTAAGCTTCATCCTTTTTTTTCCCTGTGGATACAAGGAAAGTTGATCACTGTTTCTTTTTTTTTTTTCTGTGATATTCAGAAATATCACCTCCTTTTAAATGGGGTAAATTGCTTTATTCCAAGAGCAAACCATGAAGACACTTTGGCTTGGAAGAGTTAACAGGAAGAAGGAAAATTATAATTTGTCAGGCACATTCTCAAAGTTAAAATTCAAACTTTATTGGCAATAAATATACAAACTCAATATCTGACATTTTATTTAGTGATAGGCTTAATTGACAAAGTTATAAAACTCAGTCATATTGAGAATATTCCTGACATTTTGCATAGCTATGTTTTGAGAAGGTTGTTTCAGCTTCACAATTACAGCCAGATTTTGAGAAGACCTCAAGGCCATATTTTTAAGTATTTTTCCTCTAAAACTGGAAATAATTATTTTAATTTTTTTCTTCTAAAAAAAAAAAAAAAAAAAAAAAAAAAAAAAAAAAAAGGCAAAACTCAGTAACTCCAATCACAACACTCATGATCCACTTTTCTAATGCTATCTCTTTTGGCAATCTGGCCAATTAATTTGAGTCCTAAAGGGGAGCTGATTCTTTAGAAAACAAGACCTCAGTCAGAGGGGCTGAGTCTTTATTACCTTTTAACAGTTTGATCTCCATGACATTCAGACACTACAACTTTTGACATCTGAAGAAGAAAATATAAATTGTATGATCAGTTGTATCCTTTAATACTATGCTTTACTTCAGGACCCATGCACGTAATGACCATCTTCTTAGCTATTAGCTCCGCAAGAGACTGGCCTCAAAATGCTTTCTGTACATACAGAACAGACATGCTTAGAGAGAGAGAGATGATAAATATTCCTTCTGGACAATAAGGCCAAGTATGTGTCTATGAGTTAAAATGTTAATTATGCTGAAATACTCTATTCCAGCTACAGCCAGAGCTATAGTGGTCTATCGAGCAAATATTAGGGGCAGGTGTTAGATGGACAAATCTGAAATATGACTGAGGTTTGTATCCATCATCTGAAGACAGAAGAAAAACTCCTTCATCTCCAAGGTTCCCAAAATAACAGATGCAGACAGATGGAAAGACAATAGATGAAAAAACTAAGGATGTAATAATGGGTGGCATAATAGTTATAATCGATGGCAGCCCCCTCCCCGTCCCCCCCCGTCATCAAAAATTACAGAAAATAAGAAAACTAGGGAACTAAGGGAACTACTTAGGAAACTACTTAAGGAACTACTTAAGAATATAAGGAAATGATTTGTTTATTCATTTCTTGTAGAGTCTGATTTTATAACTCTGAGCAAGGTAGGTGAAAAATAATTTACATGCACTGTAAACATCTGTATGAGTTTTTTTTCAGTTAGTTAACAACTATAATTATGTGGATGAGAACCTGAAATTATTTGGATAGTCATTACTCAGCTAATATGCAAAATTAAGAGCCTAAGATAATAGATACTTGCTATATTAATCCGATGTTGTTCATTGTATAAAAAAATTATTTCAATACCCTTTTCATGCATACATATACATAAAAATATGCAAAGGAAAGAATGCAGACATGAAATGATAAAATACAGTATACAGTTATCTAGGAAAGTTGCTGATTATCCACATTTGTTTGTTTCTATTTAAGGAACTGACCACTACTGGATTTAATGATTGAAAAGACAATTATAAAAAACTTACAGCTCTTATAAGACTAGGCTCTGTCTTCTTTCTAATTTATTTAGGTACATGTCAGTGAGACCAACTATGCTGTAAGGTGTTATTCAGTGTGACTGAATCTAGCAATCTTGAGTTTAAGTCTAATTTAAAAGGCCAAACAGCTGTTGACAAACAACTATAGAGAATGTGTGTAACAAGTTAAAACTCAGAGAAGCAAACAAGGCTTCCTATTCCTGCAGCACCTTATTAACAAGTCTGTGTGCAATTAATTAATATTCAAGTTTGTTTCAAATATGTTTCTTTTAAATTCTGAAATAGTTTTCAGAATTTCAGAATAGTTTTCTCCATATTCTCTAGTCTTAAAATAAACTTTATAAATTAGATGTTATAGAATATGTTTATATTCAATTCTTTTAGAGAAATGTGATTGCACTTGTATTCAAAGGACTCAAATCTTTGCACAACTAAGGGCAATCAGTCTCTGATAGAAGACTACATCTACATGCATTTCTGTTAAATATAGCAAAGATGGATAGGTTATGTGATGAGTTAACATAATATAGAATTTCTAACATTTTAAAGAGAAAGGCTATGCTAGATATGTGTTAATTATCACCTTCCTGTGCACAGCCAGTAAGATATCCAGCAAATATATTTGAAGCATGCCATAGATCAGTTAAACCTTGCTTAAGTTTAAATTAAGTTACACTTTGATCCCACAAATATCTTTTTCTTCTGTCTCTAATATATTCTAAGCATATGAGAAATTAAGAGGTTTAGGAAAAAAAAGTGAACTCTGATGTTGGACATTAAATCATATGATTGGCAAATATTGGTAGAACTGAGCTTTCACTTTTTATTGGAAAAGTAGAGAAGCATGAGCATAAAAATTGGGTGAGGAAAAATGTGTCATGGAAGAGTTTGGAGGAAAATTGTTTATAAAGAATTGTTTATCAAAAGCTCATGGTTTCTCATTACAATGCTTATTTAATGAAATGTTAAAAACAATTTAAACTATAACATTTGATAAAATCTATTCAATATATTCTCTAGTAAATGATGCATAATTCCATAGTATTTATTTTTCAAAATATAAATTCTGATTATGTCAACATGTCATACTTATGAATGACTTTATTGGATATTTTGAAATGCAGTGTTGGAAGTCCAGGAAGCAGAGAGATTTCCTGAGAATCTGAAGCATCTTCACCAATCTAATTGAGACTTTTGAGACTGCTTATGAACTTCTTGTGTCAAGTTAGTGCTGCAAAAATGCTGTAAACGAACTGAAAGAGTCTACCTTTTCTAGACTTAGTGACTGAACCTGTTCTCAGCTCACATGTAAGAAGGAAATTATAGTCTCTCTATAATAAGTGTGTGTTTAATACTGGACCGTAAGGAATTTGACCTAGAAGGCAAAGTATAATTGACTAGGATGTTATATAAGGCCCTCAAAAAACTGATCTTTAATATAAGATCAAAAATCAGAATGCTCAAAAACTGGTAACACAGTGGATAATAAAGTATTTTTAATTAGCCCATGAAAGAAAATATCCACTAGTTATTAGATAAACAAAAAGAGATCTAATAAAGTAGTTCAGGTGTCCACTGTGGATTCATGGAAGTCATTAATCTCTCTTAGAAAATCTCATTGATGGAGCTGTCAGCTCTAAACCTGAAATTAAACAGAAAGTCTATTAGTTCATGTGCCCAAAGAAAAATAAAATCTGAACAAAAAGTAATGTCCTAAGGAATTTTTTTGAGGGGAACCAAGACACATAAGAAATAACAAAATGAGAATTGACAGAGTTGCTGTTTCTTTGTTTTCAATTATATATACTAATAAGTTGTTGGAACACTGATAGAAATCTACCTCTGACATTTACATGAAGGGCTGATGTAGAAATTCTTATTTTTAAGCCTAGAGATGTTTCTTTTATAAATTAAATTACAGGGCACTGCAAGACCATATACTGTGGATGGTACAATTTAGGTGTGATATAGAAAAGCTTTTGATATGTGACAAAGTCTAATAGTTGGGTTTTTTTCAAATAAGCACATGTCAAACATTTCATGCAGTCACTCAGTAACAGAAAGTCCACATAAATTCTCTACAGTACACCAAAGTTTCTATCAGGTTTTCATAAATTTCACTATTTCCTTCCATGTTGCCTTCTTAAATGCTAGCAGGAAAATCCCTTGGAATTGCATCCTCAAATTGCAAGTAATATCACATAGCTGAAAAACAAGGCATACCAAGTTGCAAAAGATGAAGAAAAGAGGATGAACAGAGCTAAAACACAAAAGACAAAGGATGAAATGAAAACAGATGATAGCAGCTGCAGGTTTCTCTTTACAATGCTTATTCAGACTGGTCAATAGCAGTGAAACTACATGGTTATGAAACAAAAACACACTACCTGAATGCAGACCTAAATTTTAGTTCGATGAAGTGAACTATGATTGATAGAAAACCTCAGTAGAACTGTAATTTGTTCTAAGTCACATAATATAGTTCTAGGAATGCTTTCTGAATAACTAGCATGGTTTGTAAATTTAAAAACTTGCAATATCTCCCAGCTTGTTATTACCGGCACATTTGCTAGCTGGACTATATTTGCTGTGATGAATGTGGACAAGTAGAAAACTGCAATAATTATGAGCTGTGTTTCATTCCCTTAATCTATCTGAAAATTTTATCTAACTGGACAATGAAAACCAAATTACATGGACAGGAGAATTGCTCTTATTTGAGACACTCTGCTTTGTAATAAAATTTAAATAATTTCAGACTAAATATTTTAGGGTTTTGAATGTTCAATTCCACCTCAACATAAATACATGGAAAAGAACAATGGAAAAGAACTCACCAATGTATTAGTTTTTTGCCTAATATTATTTATGTATTTACCCACAACTTTCATGCTCTCTAGGCTTATGTATGTACAGTTGTAATCTCTTGGTTCACAATATACGTGCACAGCTATTTTTCTGGCATCATTAAAATAGTTAAAAACAATTCTGTTTCCCAGGCTGGATCTTGTATTTATTACTTGGGATGTGAGTTCCCTCAGCAGGCATCAGTTAACAAAAAGTTAAGCATCCTAAGCTAATAATCTATGTTTCAATGGGAATTGATAAGAGACAGATAAGCTGTGATAGTGGCAAATTGTCCTTAGCAGGTACTGGCTCCGGATGTCAAGCAGAGAAAGAATTTAAATAACTACTTACAATTAATTTTCTTTTATTTTCTCTTCTCTTATTTTTCTTCTTTTTTTTTTTTTTTTATTTCTCAAATATTAAAAATCAATCAATCAAACGAACAACCAACCCAAAACCCCCATGCATTTTTATTCAAATATTTCTATCAGCATCTGGAATGACATTTTCAGTTCATTAGTCACAATCAGAAACACTCTGAATCCAAATATAAATCTATGTTCTGTCAAATCCAACTGTGAAAATATGGTTTTTTTAGAGATCCTTCTCTGCATTACAAATTCTCTGGTCCTCTCAAAGTCATGGCAATATGTCTGCTGCTGTCCTACTTGGTAAGTGTGAATTTGTCTGAGTAAGAAATTCATGTAATAAGGTAAAATCAGCATAGGTTTTGAAGGCATTAGAGAACTTAAGAGGTGTAGGTGGTGTTACCATAGCAAAACCCACTTTCTGTAATCTAGTTCTCTAACTCCCTGGAGTACTTTCATGCCTTTTAAAGAAGTTGCTGATTCTTCATACTGATTTCCTAGCTGTGCATCATTATGTGCATTTGTAAGAAAATAGTTTTCATGGTCGAGAGTTCTCAAGTTTCTCCTTTTATACCACATCTGAAGACAGAATCTGAGGGTGTTTTTATACTTTGTTTATAATGACAATTCATCTGGTTCCTCTAAATGTAAGGCTGATGTCTTGAACACTGCATTATGACTTCAGGCTGAGAACAAGCAGCAGTAGCAGATGGACTCCCGAAAAACAAAGATCCCGTTTTCATGCAAATGCTCCTAGTAGTAAAGAACAATGGAAGATAAATATTGAAAAATATATAATATGGGAACAGAATGGCTTGTAAACAGTATGCTTTCAGAGTCAGCTGCTCTTTAAGCAAACTAGAATAGAGTAGCTCTAGAGACACATTACATGATTCAGTGTAATTACTAGCTTGTTCAAGTAAGTGCGTTTTATCTGATTCTAATCTGAATCCTTCAATTCAGCTATATGGTACAATGATCTACTTTGCATTTTAGAAACATACAGTAACACAGACAGTAAATCCTCACAATTTTATACAATATTAGATGTTATGACAGAAAAATGAAATACAGAAGGGATTTTCAGCAAAAGTAATGTTTTCAGAGTGATGAGGAGAGTTTGGAGACACTGTAAAACACTTTTTTTTTATTTTAGTTAAAAAACACAAAAGTTTACATTGTTTGCAGTTACTGTCATTAATTTCCTTGGAACATTTTCTGGGGTGATTTTTGTTTCGTCACAATTTTCCTAGAAAACAAAAATCTTTTTAATATTGAGACATCGTTGTGCACATTCTGTGTATGTATTTTTTTCTCCTAGAAAATGCCCTAACCACTAATCTATTTGAAATGACAATATCACAGGTATTAATCACATCATCTTCACTCAATTCTTTTTAAGTGGATTTTTTTTTAAGAATAAAAATATTAGACCAGAAAAAGGAAACAAGAATTCTAGAAAATGTATAACACAAACAGTTGGAGAGGGAAGTCCAGCATAATTTTCCTTGTGTTATGAGTGCTGTTTTTATATATTACATACAATTTGTTGCCCACAGAAGCTGCTGATGCCCCATCCCTGGAAGTGTTCAAGGCCAGGTTGGATGTGGTGTTGAGCGACCTGTTCTAGTGGTAGGTGTCTCTGTCCATGGCAGGAGAGATGGAACTAAGTAGTCTTGAAGATTCCTTCCAACACAAAATATTCTATGGATTTAGAAGTCTATGGAAGTGACTTGGATACAAAACCAGTACAAAAATTATTATGTTAAATCATATAATCTATTTCTTCTCTTTGCACCCCAAAATAATCTGAATTATTTTCTTCACCAGAAAGAAAGTTGAAAAAGAGCATTTGAAATCTTCTTTGAAAAAGAAGAATTAAATATCTCAGTGCAGGATAGTCTCTAGCTAGAGGGTCATACAAAATTTGTAGATATCAAGTTGTCTCCATTCAAACTGAATTTTGATAGAGTAGACTGGATCAGGAAAAATGTTGATCTCCTGTCTCATAGCTGTGTATGTATAGTTGCATTTATGTGTTATCAGTTTTTTAAAGTTTCATGATTGCTGCCAACACAAGAAGCAGGAAGCCACTGTGTATCTGGAAGGCTGTGATCCTATCACTGGAACTCAGTGGGATGAACATGGTGGAACACCCAGAGCTTTTCTGAGCAATGTGTTACAATGTCACACCACCCTCGTTGTAAAACCTTTCTTCCTAATATCCAACCCCTTTCACTTTAATGCTATTTCTCCTTTTCCTGTCACTACAGGTCTTGGTAAAAATTATCTCTCCCCATCTCTTTTTTAAGGTCCCTTTATATACTGAAAGGCTGCAATGAAGTATTCCCAAACCTTTCTTCCCTCCAGGCTGAAAGACCTCAACTTCGAATTTTCTTAGGAGAGCTTTTCCAATTTCCAATGAAAATTGACCAAATTTCATGGTCAGTGCATGATCACTGCAGGCCAGGCTGCCACCAGTCTTAACCTCTGTAATTAGTCCTTGTAAGTTGGCAAGCACAAGGCTGACAACATTCATTTTCTGGTCAGGCTGTATGACATGAATTAAGAAATTATTCTCCATACACTCCAAGAGTCTTCTGGACTGCTTGCAGGTTGCTGTGCTGCTTATTCAGATGCCAGAGAGTTGCTGTTCCCCAGCAGGATCAGAGCACACAAGCGTGATTCATCCCACCAAGTTTCAGTGACAGTGAACTGAACCATCATAGATTTCCAGGTGCACCATGACTTCCAGCTACTCCTGTTTACTACTCATTGGTCCAGAGACACATCAGCTGCACTGCTGACTGCCTCACCCTTTTGGCACAGCCTTTTGGAGGCTTGGAAGACATTCCTCCTTACTTTCATAGGTAACATCCAGCCTGTTCCTTGTCAATACACGGAGAGGAGAGGAGAGGAGAGGAGAGGAGAGGAGAGGAGAGGAGAGGAGAGGAGAGGAGAGGAGAGGAGAGGAGAGGAGAGGAGAGGAGAGGAGAGGAGAGGAGAGGAGAGGAGAGGAGAGGAGAGGAGAGGAGAGGAGAGGAGAGGAGAGGAGAGGAGAGGAGAGGAGAGGAGAGGAGAGGAGAGGAGAGGAGAGGAGAGGAGAGGAGAGGAGAGGAGAGGAGAGGAGAGGAGAGGAGAGGAGAGGAGAGGAGAGGAGAGGAGAGGAGAGGAGAGAAAATAAGGAAAATTTATAAGGGGAGGGGAGGGGAGGGGAGGGGAGGGGAGGGGAGGGGAGGGGAGGGGAGGGGAGGGGAGGGGAGGGGGGGGGGAGGGGAGGGGAGGGGAGGGGAGGGGAGGGAGGTCGGTCCAAAGTGTTACAGCTTTGGACCCTGTTCCTCAATTTTGCTAGCTTGAAGTGTGAATCACTAAGTTAGCCAATCTGCCAGCTAAGATTCCCCTTCCTCTTCTAGATAGGTGGATCCAGGTGAGATTAGGAATTCAAGAAAGGCCTGTTTGTTTTGGTTGGTAGTTTCTCCCCAATGAGGCTTAAGGCAAAATGCCTAAATACAGTACTGAATCTTTCTGCTTCAGTTTCATTAAATGAACTGAGGTGGATCAGATTCTCTTCTCATGACTTTCTCTCTCCATGTCTGTGTTTTAATTAATTAAATTTAAATAAATCAAATTAATAAAACGATTTTAGGGTCAAAATGGCATTCAATTCATTTACAGCCCTAAAACCCAAATATTTTCAGTGAAATGTTTTATAGTACTTCTGGGACAAGTACTTCAAATGAGTAAAATAATAGGAAATGCTCTTTTGTGGTGTTGGAGGGAAGAATTCTAACCAAGATGTTTAACTCCTATTCTTGATTTTAGGATTTCTTCAGAGCCTTAGTGAATATAAAAAGTAGAGAAAAAGAGTAAGTGTAAAATACATATATCTGTTGATTGCACTGTATAATAACAAGTTACTTCGCTGTAATAATTTTTTATCTATATCATAGGAATTACTTTATCTTGATGTGCTGCACCTAGTAAAGAGGCGTATGCTATCACTCAGGGATTTTTTTTTATTATAGCATTTCTATACAGTTTGTTTACTTCCTTGCAAACTCTGCAATTCCACAGACCCTTATTGATCTTCTTTCAATCAATTGACCGCAGTCTCACAGAATAACAAAAATAGTCGACATACTAATGAGAATTTCAGACCCTTTCCAAATGAATACTTGACCAGTCAGTGGAACTCTCAACAAACTTGTAACTTCGTGACTAGCAGTAATGTCAGTCAATAAAAAGGTTATCTTTTAATGCTGTTTGAAAGGTGGAGACAAGAGGGATTGCTTAAGAGATACAAAGGGACAGATACACTCATTCTACATACAGATAGGAAGGCAGGCTGCAGATCACACAGATCATTTGAATCCCATAATTTCTACTATAAAGATGCTCTCTCTCATGTATAAATAAAAATTAGTGGTTTCAGAGCAATGGAACTTTATATAAGAAACTAAAAACCCAAAAAAGTCTTGCCAAAAAACCCTTTCTTTTCTTCTGAATACTTAATTCCTTATAACTCTGATGGTACAAGGCATGAATATTTGAGTTCAAACTAGTAGCATTCACATCTCTTCATAAAATATTGCATTCAAATATTTTAACAGACATTCTTTTTCTCCCATTCTTTGAGTTTATTTCTTTCCCATATTATTATAAAGCCTAAAATATAAAAATACTCTGGACTTTCTGTCAGTAGATGTAGATAATAGGAACTAAATCCATAAATGCAGAACAGAAGAAATCTTGAACACAAGAAAAAACAACATCATCACAGTCCTCTTAGGCTTACTTCTCTCAGCTTTTTTTTTTCCCCTGCTATATAGAGAAATTTTTAAATGTGTATATGCATTGCTACAGACTTCCCTCAAAAAGAGAACTTGCTTGGAGCCATTAAGTAGGAGAGCATTTTCTTAAGTGGTGATAGAAATCTAGTTCTTTCTTTTATGTTGCAGTGTTTCAGTTTTGTGGAATTAAATTTGTGACAAGATATAGCATATTTGTAGGTATTGATATTTGGATGTTCATCTAATTTAACTTAAAAACTATTTTTTGGATGTGTCTTCAAGGAAAAAAGATTTAAAATATTATCATTAAATGTCTTCAGCTATTTCAGTCTTTTTGAAAAACAGATGACACAATCTGAAATTAACTCAGTCATAGTCCATATTTTATAAATTATGCATTTGCTGCATGATGAGGACCTGGAATGAAGGAAGAAGAAAGCAGCAGCAGAGGCAACCTGTGATGAACTGACCATAACCCTGTTCCCAGTCTCCCTGTGCTGCTGGTGGGGATGTAGAACCCAGGACAGAGGGAGGGGTGGGAGTAATGAGTTGTAAAGATTTGTTTCACTTCTCATTATCCTTCTCTGATTTTGATCCAGGTAATTTCTCCAGTTCAAGTCTGTTTTTCCCATGATGATATTCAGTGAGTGATCTCTCACATGATCCTCAACTCATGAACTTTTGCTATATCTTCTCTCTGTCCAGCTGCAGAGGAGAATGATGGAGAGGTTTTGGTGAGTGCCTGGTACCCAGCCAGGATTTTCCCACTACATCAAACTGGGATAAAGTTCCTCTTTCCTTCTCTATTGTTTTAATCCTTTGCATACTTTAGTAATACACAAGATATAGATGGAAATTTGAACAAGTCAGTTTACATTTCACACAGTGGGATGTTTCAAATAAATCATTCTAGGCTTCTCCTCTGTTTTTTTCCCTTTAATTACATATATTTAAATCTTTATAGATTTTTCTTCCCACATGCTTCACATTTAAAACGCTATCTAGTAGAGTCTAAATTTCTTCAATCATTCATACCTCCAGAATTCCCATGTGTTGTTTCTTTGAATAGTAATGCTTTTTGACCTCTTTCTAAAGCAGCCTGAATCTCCCAGTTTTAATACAATATCAAGTAAAATATGTTGATTCCACTTGAACAACACACTTGCATTTTCTTTTCTGCTAAAAGTGAAATGAATATCACAGCTGATGTGAATATCCAAGAGCGAAACGCTTGACAAAAAGTGCTCCATAGTCTGATGGATTTATGCATACTAAGGACTGAAAACCCTCAGAACACCTCGGGCCCAGTATCGGGTAGGATCTTTTCTTTCTACTGCTTCTGTTCCAGTGCTTCAAAACATCCATGGTTTCTTGAAAGATATCTTTTTTTTTTTCTTCCTCCATCATTAATCACAAAACAGATGTGTCCTCTTCTAAAGTAACATAAAAGAGAAAATGAAACAAAGCGTTGCCAAAGAGCTAAAACTTCCATATTCTTCCATATTGCCATAATGCTACTGACCGAACAGGACCACACCTTGCAAAGTTATCCCACGACAGAAGAAGACAAGATTTCTGCCATTGTAGGGAGGACTTGACAATTTTAGAGAAGTTGAAGAACTCTGCTGAGAAAACAAGAACCTGAGACAAACTCTATTTTGGAAAAGGAATAAGGGATTCATTGAATTCCTGCCCCTCAGCATGAGCTACTATTTCAAATCATAAATTATACCTACCTTTAACAGTGTATTGCAGGTGTCTGCTACTTCTGTCCAATTCATAGGTGGGCATTTTTCAGATTCTGCTGAAAGAGATTTACTTTTGTAATAGCTTGAGTTTTTCCTTCTGGTTTTTACAATGTTTGTAGGACCTTTTCTCTGGTAAGGATGACAAAGAAGAATGGATATATATAGGAGACTATAAATGCAATTTAAGGAACAGACTTTACCATGAGATTGAGCCTTCCATTCCTTCTGAATCCATTAGGGTTATGAAAGATACTTTTCTTCCCCCAGAACATAAGGGGTCAAAGAATAAGTTTTAGAGTCATACTTAACAACAATATATCATCCTGATATATCACTATGAACATTTTTCCACTTAAAATCAGAAGAATCAGGCTTTGGAAGAATGACAAGGTAACCACAACAAAAATAGATTCACCACACTAAAACAAGACAGAATGATGATGAGAGTTGTATTGTAATTGTGAGTCAGTTTATAACAAGAATATTATTCTAAATAGGGTCTGGATGAAAAATGACCGTCAAATAAGGAAATTCCCATAAAAATGTATTAGCCAATACAGAGAATCAAAAGGGACAGGAATAAAATTTGGAAATCGAGCAGAACAGAAAGATATTCTCGTGCAATAAAATAAATTCTGCTTTTTTTTTTTTTTTTTTTTTTTATCTAGCTGACTAATAAGTTTGGTTCAAAAAGTTCTTGCATTGCTACTTCATGAAGCAATTTTTTTAACCATCTGAGACTGCTATTTTTGTGAAGAGTAAATTAGCTGATCTCAATACATGAAAACTGACCCAAGTGTTCACAGGCTGCTCCAGGAGAAAAAAAATAAAACAAGCCAGGAACTTTCTGAAGAGATCCACTAATTTATTTTTTATCTTTAATATTCACTATGTTCAGATTTTTCTGACTTCTGCTGCTGTAAGAAAAAGTCACAGGATAATAAATTTTGAAGACACATGCCATGGTTTTGTTTAAATATTGTCATTTAAATTCTACATACTCATGCGTGCCCTTACTCTTTTCATTAACTAATTTTATAGGTAACTTAGAGCTCTCCATATTGAAACTACAGGATGCTCTGCAAAGTTGAACAGGTCTTTAAATACAAACAGATATGACTTTAAGCACAAATTAGTTAATTCAGAATCTCTTTAAGTAAATCAACATTCAATTTTATTAGAAGCCTTTAATTTTCAACCTAATACATTATGCACATGTGTGGAAATTAAATTCCTGACAGATATCTGGTGATATTTATCTGGTCACTAATCCCAAACCTTTATATTAATGAAAATTCAGTTGAGTTGAAACTTGAGGCTTCTGTGATTAAAAAGGATATTTTCCAGACTATTTCAAGCTTTACACTAAGAAGAAAATAATGTAATGGCATAAACAGGAAAAGACTGTGTGCTTCATTTTCCATCTAATTAGTTTTAACTGAGCTTTTCAAAGAACGGTTCTCTCATTTCTTAAAATGAAACTCTACTATTTCAGGTTGAAGCAGTTATCTTCTTTCACTTTATCTCTTTTTTCAATGCATTTATATGCAACACATATAAATTTGCTTTTAGTAATATTTTTTTCTTAACAGTAGTAATTTCAAAAAAAGATTCTTCAGACTTTAGTCAATAGGAAGAATAATTATGCAAAAAAAACTACTCAAATATTGTCAAAAACATGGGTTTTATTGCTTTTCAGAACTCAATATAAATATATTGTCATCTGAGAAAATGCATTTTAATAGTTAATTGAATGATATAAATTTGTTTGATAATGTTTAATAAGAGAGGTTATAACATTTTAAAATATTAGCTTTATTGTGAGTCTTACTATGAATATGTGTTGTTGGTTTGAACTTCTGCATCAACAACATACATGTACTAGTCAATAAAAAGAACTAAGAAACATAACTCTAAAAGAATGTACCAAGAAGATTCTCAACACAGAATACAATTAACAAGCAAATATTCAATTACTCATTTTTACACAACACAAGGAAACACAAATGGCAACCTATGTGTCATATGGTGGTTTTGTAGTTTTATTTCAATATTAGATTTTTGTTTTCTTTTTCAAAAGTAATAATTTGAGGTTTTCAATTTGAAAGAAAGCAAGCATTTCTAGCTAATTGAGTATAAATGAAAAAGTTACCAGGGACAAATAACATGCATCTCCAGGCTGTTTTATGTGAAGAAAATGGGAATGAGATCTTTTAAAAAGTTAGTCTCTTTCTCTCAGGCAGGTTGGATTTTAAGCACTCATCTATTTCTCATTTCTACTCTACTCTGTCTACACAGCCAAAGGCTGAAACTCCATCTGGCTTTCTGTTTCTAAGATGAGCCCAATCTTTGCTTCACCTTTAAACTAATCTTCACTTCTTACGGCTGAAGTTGATTTCATCAACTGAATGTGAAGATGTTTACTAATTAGATATTTGTTTTTAAGAATTTGTTATTAAGATGACCACATTGCACTGGCCTGAAATTTCCAGAAATGCTTTGAGATTATGGCTGTTCAATAGACGGAACTGACTCATAAATTGAGATGTTCCACCTTCATTATCTGGGCTGCAAATTATCTCCAGGAACAGAATTAAAGGTCAGAAATCTACAAAGGAGCCTTCTTATTCCTAGATCTTTTCTTCCTGATAGCACTGCTACCTATTTCCCTTACAAGTGGCTTGAGTTCTTGTTGGACTTCTTGTCTGTTCATTAATGGTTCATCAGCATTCTTAGTGCTACATCCTACAGGCTCTTTTTAATGTGGCTTTTGGCACATCCAGAATTTAAAAAAATCATAATCTCGACCTTCTCTACTCTAGTGGTTTTGGTTTGCTAATTTGAGATTTTCCAGTCAATGCACCAATTAATGTAGTGGGTCTAATGTTGGCTAAATGCCAATACACCTACTAGAATTATTTACTCTTTTTCTGCAGTGAGATAGGATTATGAGAAGAGCAAAGCAGGCTCAAACTTTAAAGGGTATAAAGAAAACTTTATTTTTAAAACTTTAGGAAAACAAAACTGAAAGAAAGGAAAAGAAAAAAAAAAGAATCAGAATAAAACCTTCAGAACACTTCTCCTCCCACAACCTTCTTTTCTTTCCCACTGACAATGTACAGAGACAAAACTTGGGACTTAGGTCAGTTTACTACCTCTAAAACAGTCTTTCATCAGTTCTCTTAGTGAGAGGAGTCTCTTTTGCAATGTCATGGAGACTTCTCCACAAGAAAACAATTCTCTCATGGCTTCAATTCTCATGAATAGCAGCCTCCCAGAAATCTGCATTGGTGAAGCCTCTCCCATCTTTTGCAGCCTTCCCACAGCTGCATTGTTCAGCTTTCTAGGTGTTTAACAAGGTGTCAGTATTCAAAACTAGCCACTGATTGGTTTTGTCAAGCATGGAGGGAACTGTGAGCATTTTCTCTTAGAATCATCTTTTCCATATGTGGCTTCTTCCCTCCTCACCAAATGTTAATCAATGCAAAACCAGTGCATCTACATAAAATATCTTTAAATAAATATGTTAATGTTTTGTCACAAATGCTGTTTCACATAGGTATAAACCTTCCCTCACAATCAATCCATGTAACCTTAGTAACATATAAAACAGTCCAAATCCTAATCTGTATCCAAATTTCAGGCTTTTGTCTTTGACTAACATCTTAGCATGACATCTGAATTTGAATCACCTCCTGCTTGCTTGCTTGATTGCTTCCTTCCTTTCTTCCTTCCTTCCTTCTTCATGACTTCCCATGTCTTGCTATTCTTTCAGAAATCTTTTGAATCTGCTATGCTTCATCACCATGCCTAATATTTCATGATAGTCACGAAATGCTGACTTCTAGATCCATAAACTATTCTTCTGCCATATAGTGTGTCTATTGACAAGTAAAACTGAACAGTTTATCACAAGTGTCCTCCTCTTACGTACCTGATATTTTCTACAGCATATATTATATCACTGATTCTAATACTGTCAATTTAATGATGTCACGGTGGGAGAGTTCTAGTGGGGCTCTACAGTAGAAAACTTCCTTAACACTTACATTAATCATTGAATAAATGTACATATCATTAAGAAAACATAAAATATAGCAATTTTATCAAGAATGTAAAATTTATTTAAAAATGAATACAAATTAAATTAAACATATTATGCACCAAGTTCATGCACATATATGTGCACGCGCACAAAAGGCCACACTCATACCCTATTAAATCAAATGTCTTTATAAAATGTGTGACTCAGAATCTTAACAAGACTACTTCAACTCAGAACCCACCTCTGCATTACATAACAAAGTAATCACTATATCTGGCTGCCTTTGATTTCTGCAACTGACTAGCCAGTAACCACTTATAACTAGATTGATTAAAGTAGCTTTTTCACTGAACAGACCAAAGCATAAATTCCTATTTTTTGATATTTGACAAATAATTTGACCATTCTTCCCCTAGTCCCTCAAAATAACACTTTTTAAAACAACATCCAGAGATAAAAGTTATGCCTTTTTGTTCCACATATTTATTGTTGTACTGAGCAATTTCTGCAAGTTGTAATTTCTTATGATGAAGTATTTCTCCTATCAAGGTTTCCAGAACATAAGATCAATTATTGTTAACTTTGATAGGTAGTGCTCATAATAACATTTATGTCCTTTACTTAAATCATAAATTACCTTAGCTGCTTGTGGTGAATTGCTTGGTCTTTTCCATTCTCATATTCAGACAAATACCTAATCCAGAAATGTTCCTGCTGCTTGTTACAGTTTCATGAAGATGTTCAGGATGTAATTTATCCTGGCCTGGTGCTATGTCAGTTTTAATAGGTCTAATTTCCTAACTCCCTGCTTCATTGTGATCATAAAGACTTTTAACATTTCACTTGCTTCACCAGGAAAATTTATCCCAGGCTATGGAACATGACCTTCAAATTCTTTCATGCATACACTAGTAAAGGATTCATGCAGCCTCTTGGCAATATGAACCTCATTTGTCATTAGCATCTCACTCTTGTCCTTCAATAGTATATCTGACTCCTTGTCTACCTTCCAGCTGGTATTGTAATTGTAACATTTTAGTCCATTTATTAGTTTAGTCTTCATCATTGTTAGCACTAAGAACCCTAGCTTCTGCTAGGGTTTTTTTTTTTTTTTTTTTCTTCAGACTTGTTTCAAAGGAATTTTTCTTTCAATATTTTGAGAATACCTATTTTCCTGCACAGTCTTTTTCATATCTGATAAAAAACCCCTTATTTATGTACTGTGTTTGCTTCATATTGCACCACTTTTTATGATATCTTCCTCTTTTCTACTTCCTCTTCTTTCTTCTTCCTTCCAGTTTATTCATTTTATACAAGACCATATGGATTTTCCAAACAAACAGATTAAAGTGTCATAATATTCTAGGTTTTATTTTGTCATCTTAGTAATGTCTATTTCTAGATTGACTGATATCCCAGAGGGTAAGGCTGCCATCCATAGGGGCCTGGATTCACTGGAGAAATGGACTGAAAAGAATCTCATGAAGATCAGCAAGGGGAATTGCAGAGTTCTGAACCTGTGGGGAGGAAAAACTTAAGGTGTCAGTACATGTTAGCCATCTAGGAAGGAACTTTGCAAAAAAAGACCTGGGTGTACTGGTGTATACCTGGCCTTCATTATATAAGGTATTGCCAGCAGGTTGGCAGAGATAATCCTCCTCTACTCAGCCACAACTCCCTTGTATGAGAGAGGCATGGACATGCTGGAGAGAGTCCAATGAAGAGCCACAAAGAATCAAAAAAAAGGCTGGGACTGTTTGCCACAGAAAAGAGAAGACTCGAGCAATCTGATTAATGTGTATGAATATCTGAGGGTACATGTAGTGTACACAGAGTCCGGATCTTCTCAGTGACAGTCAGTACCAGTGCCAATGGGCACAAATTGAAGCAGAGGTCACCCTGGCTGGATGTCACAATTTTTTACTGTGAGGGTGACTGAGCACTGGCGCAGGTTGCAAAGGGAGGGTGTGGAGTTTTTATCCTTGGAGACATTCAAAAGCCATCTGTACACAGACCTTGCCAACTAGCTCTAGGTATCCCTCCTTGAGCAGAGGAATTTGACTTTATAACCTCCAGAGGTCCCTTCTGACCTCAACCATTTTGGGGTTCTGTGAAGAGTCCCTAGACTTGGTCATTGTTCTGCACTGTCATGTAACACATATTTATATAAATACTTTGGAAAACCAGTCATAGTCTCTTTTTGTCAAGTGAATTCAAATGGTTTTATTCCATTTTTATAGTCACAAAGGAAAAGCTTAAGTCTTTTTCCTAATATTTCTCCTCACATTTTCAATTTTGAAATTAATAAATATGTAAGTGGCAAAGCAAAACTGAAGCAAAACTATATCAAATGCAACCTGCTTCTTCTTGGGTTGTATGATTTAGTTTGCTAGTTCCAAACCATATAAAACCTTTAATATTAATCCAGGAATAATATTTATTTCCCTAAAAAAATTTTAAAAACACTTCCCAAATCCATTTTTCTCACTATTTCTGCTTTGAGAAATAATCACTTATCAGCTGTACAATTCCATTTTCTGTTATTTTGGCCATGCAGTGAGGTGTTGTTGAATGGCTGTAATGGGCTGATTTTGGACTGCCAGAGTCTGCCATCCTTGATTACTTGCCCAGGAACAACAAACTGATAGAATTGTGGCAATTATACTTTTACATAGACTTTCAGCAGCAGGAAGGCAGTGATTTCTGTTAGCAGCAATTTTTGGTAACAACACAGACCCACTAAAGTATATTAAAATATATTTATTTCGGAGAATTGGCATGATTTGTGCTTTCCTAGGAGTTTGAGGAATATAAGCATGGGTAAATCAAATTTAATATAGTCTCACTGAGCAATAAGTATCTTAAATAAAATACAGAATATTCTATATTCTATATTCTATATTCTATATTCTATATTCTATATTCTATATTCTATATTCTATATTCTATATTTTATTAGTATTTTATATTATATATTTTACAAAACACATAGTATTTCGAAGAGATAATGTTATTTTGATATATCTTACACACTGCAATTTTGACATGACTGTTGTATTCTTACTGAAAATTTATTACTACAATAGACATTATCAGCTGGAATCAATGTAAGGAATAGGGTATCCTGTCTCTTGTCCCATGGAGTCCTGTGTAAAAGGCTCCCACTACACCTCTCTAATCTTGAAAAAAAAAAAAATTATGCTTACTAAATCAGTCATATATGCAAAGCATCAAAAATATTTTAATTATTTATCATTTAGAAAAGATATTAAAATAACATTTGGAAAGTTCAAAAATAAATTATATCTAAAAATAGATAGATGGCAACAGCTTCCCCTTTTAAGTACACAGAAATGCAGTTAGGTGAATACACTGTACATGCTGAAAGACCACTTTTAATAGAGTTGAAGAAGGTGGGCACGTATGGAAGTCTAAATGATAATTTTTCATTAGCAAATTGCTGCAGAAATGGTGGGGAATCATTTGAATGTTTAGGATACTAGAATGAGAGCTACTTAGAACTAACTGTTGTATTATATTGAAACATGTCTCCAACCATGCTAGTCTGCCAACACACCATTCTAGAACAGACTATTTTGAGGTGACTTCTGACCACAAGATGGACCAGACATAAAATATGGAAATTAAAAATACATAATTTGCATGAGAGAGAAAGAAATTACTCTCTTAAGGAACTGCTTAAAAAATATTTAAAGAGCTTGAATATTATTTACTTTTCACAAAATGTTAAAAAGTGTGTAGCTTACAAATTTATTCCAAGGTATTTGATGTTTGCAGTAGTTTTCAGCAAGAGAGGAAAAGAAAACTAAAATACAGATGAAGATAACTTCACTTTTTCTGAAGTAGGACATGTACAGGATGTTTTTAAGTAGGTAGTGAAAAGAAAGATAAAAACAAAGCATTTATGACTAAACTACTTTTTGACTAACACAGGGTGAGTAAGCCTGTTCAAACTTGCAAAAGCCAACTCATCTGTTTTAAGCATAAGAGACTGCTTATTTGCTATTGTGAAATATGGACTGTCTTCTGACACTGGAAATATTACTTCAAATCCTAAACAGAGACAGTAAACAATTTTGAAGCAGGGCAATATCCAGAGATTTGAGTTACAAATGTTCAACCAACAAAAGTACATGTAAGTGTATGGTGAAGGAAATGATGCAACACAAGGCAATGCCATGACCCAAAGGAAAAGTAGTGAGAACTGTGATAGTTTGTGATATTTTTTTCAAGAATTTGCAAGTGCCATGTCACAAGTGCTTTAGGTCACTTAAAGAATCACCAGGAAGGTATCAACAAAAGCAGAAGTTTTGTGAGCAGGCAGTGTTTCTGACGGCTGAACTGCCAGTAATCAAGGCCACAGGCTAAAGAGCATTCCTGAGATCATGAGTGTGATATGGTGTCATAGGGTGGTGATGGTTATGCGAGTGTAGCAAATCTTACGGGAGTGTAGCAAACAAAATAAAGGAGATCTAAGACCATTAGTTCAAAGGAGTAATTCACAACAACCATATCCAGCATTTTTGCATAAGATGAATAATCTAGCAGCCTCAAATAAAATGCAGTATTTGTATGAGCACAGATGCATAAATTAATGTGATTAATAGACAAAATGGTAACAGAACAATAGTAGCAATTAATGGGATATAGATAAGATAAAGGTTTCATTAGAAAACTGTGTGAATTAATGGGTATGTAAATAATTATTTTAAAAAAGTGGTTTAGAGAATCAAGGGATCTGGCAGAATAAGGAAGATATTAAAGATTTCAGCACAGTCGTAAGGCTGAAAAGAAACAATCACTTCAGTCTTTTACATTTACTAAGTTTCTTCAATCTTTGGACAAATACTAATTGTTGGATAAAAATTATTTCCTACTTTAGGTAGAACAGAACAAGAAGAGAATATTCATTTAAAGAGACAAATATTGAGACATTCATTTATATACAAACTCAAGGGAAGACATTCTGAGAAATATGCTTGCAAACAGGGTCATTATGAAAAGCTCTACCTTTTGGATCATATAAATGGCACTCAGAATTGTGCAGTTCTTTGATGTCAAAAATGTTCTGTTTTTGTGGGAAAAACAAAAGAGAAAATGAGGAGTTTTTTTCAAAGTGATGTGAGAAAATAAACCCCAACCATCTACATAAAGATAAACAGAGTGAAATGCTATAGAAGGACTACAACTGTGGAGTGGAGTTAACACAACTGAAGTGAGGGAGGTGGTCAAGACCAAGATTATTAATTGCCTGCTTTCTGAAAAACAAAAAGCATTTGCTTCTGTATGGAGAATTGGTGAATCTTCATACTAGGAAAACTATTCTACAGAGCTTCTAAACAGAGAAGATCATTCTTTGCATTTGCAAAAAACTAAAATTAAAAAGGAATTCTCAGTTTTAATACTTATATTTTACTCCTACTCCATCTTCCCCCCCAGAAAAAAATCTTAAATATATGTTAGTTGAATCTGATTCCAAAATACTAGTGTTATAAGAAGAGGATTTGCATCCAAGAAGAATGTACTTTTTTCAGCATTATTCACGATCTATCCACAAGAAAGTTGTGTATTGAAAAAGTATAGTGGATCAAAGTACTGATCTGAAAATTGTGCGTATCAGTGTAATAGGAGAGATCTTTTGGGACTGGGTTTGGTATGAACTGTGATTACCATATCTAGTGTCTAATGTGAAATTTAGGAGAAAGCAATTAAGATTTTACCACAGGTATAGCCTCATTAAAGAAGTAGTTTTTAAAGAGGAACTGCTGAGGAAAATATATGAAAAAATATACTGTGGTCATTAACAGATCAATCACATGAAAAGGATCATTTTTGAGGGTTCAGTGGAAACCAATTGTCCTTTGAAGAAAAATAGAAAAATAGACTCTTTTTTAACATATAGGACCTGAGGGAAAAAAAAAAATATAGTGCCTCATCTCTTTTCTTGTCTATTTTCAAAACCTTGAAAGAGTTAAAATAAAAACTAATACATTTGTTGATTTTTAAATCAATTTTTCCTGAACATGGAATATTTATGTATTTTATCATTAGACAGTGTTTATTTGGTTTGAATTTCAATCATTAATGAATTTTATTATCTCTAACAAAACTTTGGTTAAACATAAAATCAAATAATATTAAGTATGGAAATAATTTATAGCATCAGAAATTCTTCATTTGATGGAATTAGACTACAGATTGTCTTTAACAAAACAAAATGACACTGTAATCATTGGATCCTAGGTAAGACTAGCGTCACTTATCATAATGCTGACATTTCAAGAACTACAGTCAGAATAGAATGTTCAGATTATTTCTGTACTAGCCAATAAAGTACTGCCAAGCTCTGGATTGCTCCTGTCGACTGAAGCTGTGTGACTGCTCTGATCAGATGTTAGAGTGGTCCTGGGCTCCCTGAGGGGCCACTTGACTCCCTCTTAGGCATACCCTGACAAAAGCAAACAGGAACTTGGGATATGTAATAGGCAGGCTATGAGGAAATTCCCATATGATTTACTCTCAAAAAATTTTCCTGAAAGCCTTTTTTTTTTCCTGTTTCCTACATATTGCAGACTCTAGATAATGTGTTATATTACTGTATTATTGATTACTGTATTAGGATTTTATTAATCATAATGTATTAAAAACCATTATGTATATCACTGCATATTAGTGAACCCATTGACAAGACAAGGTCATTAAGGAAAAAATGAGAAGAGGCTTTTATCACACCAAGGACAAAGATGGCTCAGTTATAGCTATCTCTGTACCTGTATTAGTTTGATGTAAAAAGATTTTGTATTAGCTTTATTTTAGATTAAATGCATATTTTGTTTTTTTGGTTGGATATTTTTTTTTCTCAGTGGATAAATATTCAGTTATTGTAATACTTATTTAGCATCCAAAATCCCCTTCAATGCATTTTCATTAATAATAATGTCAAAAGAACTGTTTCAGTCATCACATCTAACATTTTGTTAAACACAGAACAGTTTTAAGTAGATTTGGACACAATATTTCACACAAAGATCTGAAGAACAATTTTCTCTGATGAACAAAGAGAAAACAGATATCGGATAATTCTGGACAACTGAACAGCCATTTTATTTTGCTTTCAGTGCTCATTTGGGCTTCTAATACCGTAGACCTTTTCTTCGGAATTCTTGTTCTCTATGTCTGATCAGCCAATATTTTATTTAGCTCCTCTCTGAAATTATATGCTATCTAGGAAGCAAGTTGCTGACGATCACAGTAATGGTGCTGTCTGCTTTAAAATAAATGCAAAGGCTTTTCCAATAAAATTCACCCTATAAAAATCAAAATATTTTGTAAAGTTCACTATCTGAGCTTGTTAAACACCTAGAAAAGGAGTACATCTAAATCACTCCCATTTTCATTTGTATCATCTCTAAGTTAGATTTTTTTCTTGTTTCCACAGCAATCACTGAGACCCTATTCTATTGCCTTCAACAGTTTTTATTCTTCTGCATGAGCCAAATATATTTATGTCTTGCTGTTATACCAAGAGTGTGTACTGCAGCTTCATCTTTAATGTGTAATTTCTTTTGCAGTCAAGTAGAATAATTAGTTCCTTTTCTTCAGCACATGAAGCTTTTCTCATCTTCATTGCTTTAAAATGGAGTTTTCTAGCTGAAACAGCCTTCTTGGCTGATGATTTTTTGGTCCTTGCTTTTTCCACAGCTCTGCAGGAAGTCATCAAGATTTCTCACCTCGCTAAATACAAGGGATTTTTTCCCCTGTCAATGGTATTCCAGAGATCTTAAAAATTAATACATTCTAACTGTATATCAGTTGAAACTTTAACTTGGAATATTCATAGAATGGCTTCAGCTAGGATTGTCAGGAGTATAAGCTTTGGGTTAGCACTGTTGCTACTGATTGCTATCATTTCTTCTTTATTCTCAAGAGTTACATTATGATATTTGTTACTTGTTCATATTTTATTTAAATGTTACACTTATCATTGGGACAAAATACTGAAGAATTTAACTAGAAGAGAAGAAGGTGATTTAACATTCAGCAAGAGGTCTTGTTGAAAATCTTTATTACACAGGAATTAATTTTCTCACAAAAACTGTTACTGGAATAAAAAGTCCCACTCAAAGTACAGATTTGGTGAATCTTGTCTGAATTCAATCTAGAGATGCTTTTTTTTTTTTTTTTTTTTCCAGGAAAGGAAGAGGATATTTCAGCTTTACTGCAACATAATTAAATTTAGACTCTACAAATATCTGAATTTAAAGGCTATCAGATTGTTGGCATATAGTGTATGCAGATAAAAATTCTGATAATGACAATTTCTCACCAATGGAGAAAAAGTTAGTACTACCCTACCAATATCTTTTGCACAATATTGTGAAATTGGCAAAAGGTATAACGCAAATGTGGAATTAGTTAAATTCTGCATAACCTCAGTATGTTTCAAGCATGAGAGAAAAAATTTAATCTAAGATATACCTAATCAGATCTATTTTTTCCTCATGCCAATAATGTTAACATTATGCAATCAACAGAGGAAGCCAAAGACGAAAAAAGAATACAAAAGTCAAATTCGATACAGTGAGAAAAAATTTTACATTCAAATTAAAGACAAACATTTCTTTTTTTCTCATTTAAGTAAAATTTCACAACATACTTCTGAAGTTCAAGAACATAATATTCAAATCAGTGTGAGTTGTGAATGGCATTTTCAAACATTTCAAAATAAATTATATTCAGAGCAAACATACTGAATATTTTGATTACTATAGATTTTGAAATTGTATTATCAATTTATCAATGAAGAGATGGTATGCTGTAGAACATGGAGAATATTAATTAATAGTAATCTCTTAATTGTATGCTAAAAATTGTAAGACAGACGCTACTTTCCCAAAGGCAGAAAGAGAATTGTATTTACAATTCAGTTATGGACAGGTGCCCAGATTTTGGCTTATCTATAATTTGCTACATGCTGAGTTTGCGGCATACAAGCTGCCATTACTAATAGTCTGGGAAAGAGCCATGAAATTTCAAGTACTGTATATTCCAGGTCAGAGCACAATCTAGTTAGTGTCATCCGAAATTCATCCACTACTCCTCTGCTTAATAAAGCCTGCTGGTGACCAATTGAACTGCAACACTGGTTTGTTCCTATATACTTTTTTTTTTTTTTTTTAATAATATGCTATATTTTTCTTTTACCTATGCTTTAGAAGCCCAGCTCTATTTCTTGTGGAAAATCCTTTAGTTTCTAATATGTTTGCAATTTCATTTTCAATATCGCTTTTTACACATGCTGTCTAGGTAACGCAGACTACACAGTAGGCAATTCCACAGATAGCAGAAAGCAGGAATTTTTATTTTAAGTAAAACATCATATTACAAAGAAAAGAAGTCTGCTCTACATTCAGCATCAAATCTTTGGAAAGAAGTTAGAACTCACTTAGTTTTTGGCTTTTAATCTATATGACACAGAACTGAAGGAACATTGCAATGGACCACACTGCAAGTAAGATGTTAAAAATATTTTCTTTTATAGAGAACATTGGAATTTCTATTTGAACTTTAAGGTCAGTGAATTGCTGGCTTGTTCAGAAAGTGCAGATGTGGTATTATTCTAGTGACAATTTCATCAAAGAGATATGGAATTTCAATACTTTTATCTGCAAAACCAATTACGTTTCTTTAGTTTTGGTGGGCGAGCATTCCAAAAGCCATACCACTACACTGAAGTTATAATTTTTATTAATTTTTTCTTAACCATGGTCAACCATTTTCAATATTCACTTTATGCATATTAAAATAATTAATTTGTATCTTTAATAATATTTATTATATTATTAGAAACATGCAGTAAATAGGTAGTATGGCAGAATTGCAACAAATATCTCAATACTGTACTGCCATATTTATACTGACAATAAAAATTACATTGCTAAGCATGCATGACATTGTCTGGATGAATCTGAAAGCTTGGATACCTGCACCACACAGACTGTCACAATATAAAATTGCTGAAAAGCGAAATTTTTTTAAGTTGTTCTAGACTTGTTCGTGTTCCTAGCTTACTGAAATGTCCCATATTAGCTTAACCCCACACCTTGCTCTCACACACTTTTATAGACTGTTCCAAAATTACAGCATTTTTAAATTTTTAAGTGTTTTGAAAGCTAACGTAAAAAAAAATCAATGTATAACTGTCAAATAATATGTATCATAATAAAAGTAAAACACCAAATAATGAAAGTTCTATATCATCATTTTATAGCTCTTTATCAAAAATATATGCTGATAAAAATCAGCAGATGATATAGAAACCTCTGGGAGAAAAATAAGCAGAGCTTGTCTCTTTCACAATGTTTAGCCCTGTGTTTTATTCAATAATTTAAAACTATTATTTTTATTCTCCATTGAAACATTGCTTCACACCTGAACTCCAACAACTTTTGAGAGAGTCACAGAAAGCAGACTCACCCAAAGTGATTTTCAAATCACCCAATGGTTTCCATATTTGAAAGAAAACAGTGTATTTTTCACCTGCCACTCTGGAGCATTGTATATTGAATTTCCACAAACTAAATTGAACTAAATCCCTTTCTCCTCCTGAGTTCAAGTGCAGCACAGGGTGGTGTCTTCATTACAAAGATGGCTGGAATTTACGTGTTGCTCTAAAACATTTTATTAGAATCATTAAAATAATAAGCCCTGCAGTTTGATCATAACCTCCTTCTGGACTTCACAACTTATAGTTATTAAGGTGTCATAACTTACTGTACATGCTCAGGGAGTCTTAGATCCTCTCCTGGAAGATGCCTAGGGAAACTAAATCAGCAGCTGCTACTTTTTCATCTTCATGGTTGGATGCTGTCAAAACAATCCTTATATAAAATGGGATTTTCTAGCCAGGTGGCCACCAGGAACAGTTGGTCTCACAGGCCCTCTAAAGCCATAACTTGAAGCTTTCAATTAAGACAGTTTTTCACTATGTTTTATAACACTTTTTTTTACTGTTTTATAACCGTGTTGTCAGTGGGGTTTCTTTAAATTGCTTATCCTAAAGATGAAAGCGCTTTAAAGTAACTATTTTATCGAAACACTAACACCTATTCTTTTTTCCATCATAAGAATTGGACAGCAGGTATTGTCTTGTATTTGTCAACATTGTTGGGATTGTCAGGCAAGTAAAAATCAAAAAAACCTATCAAGTCTTTTGCGAAGGCTAGTCAAGGCTTCTTTAGAAAAGAAACATTTGAAGAGAAGATGTTTGTTAAAGAAACATTCCATATCAATGGAAAAAACCCACAATTACTCCCATTTGATTTGCACAAGAGGTGTAACAGGAGTAGCATAACTGATTTCTTAATTACAGGAATATTACATATACAAACAGACATTTCAAAATACTTGAAATCAGGATGAAAAAGGCAGTATTTTATTCTTTAGAAAATATGCCAATGTTGATTTTCTTAGGAAAAAAAAAATTAATGTATGCATGTAGATAAGAAAGGTAATAGAAAGCAGCATAGTTTCATTAAGCCTCATTGAAGCCTATATGATAGTGATCAATTAACTAATTGTTAACTAGAGGTTAAGAGCTAATGTAGGTTTCTAAAATGTATAGCTGTCTAAAAAAATTCTTCTTCTGCCTCAACAATAACTATAGTCAGCTGAGTTGCTTGTTTTTTGTTTTTCAAATCTGGAACTCTGAATACCTATGAATACCTTTCAAATGTGTTTGAAAGTCTGCACATAAAACTTTCAACACCATTCATGTGAAATACTGATTTAATATGTCCATGAATTACCTTCCTCCTCTATAGAAACCTTAAAACTTTTTAGTTTGAGAGTCTGAGTTTGAATTAAGGTATTATATAGAATGATATGTAACTAGAGAAATGTACAAAGCCAGAACTCACAAAATCAGTGAAAGTTTCCACAGTTTTTTATCCTACATAGACTGGTCCAATGGAAGTTGATTCTTTCAACCATAGTATTATCAAGGAAAACAAAGTCAAATTTTCAATGTCCCTTTCCTGAATATAGTTTTGAAATTAAAAATTTAAAAAATTATGTGATTATTACTTTATTAAAGCAGCTTCTGGTATGTCCTAAAACAACTGTTCAGCTTGCTAGTGTCAAAACATGAATTTAAAAATTGATTGACAAACTGAACAAATTAACATGTTAAAGCTTATTTTCCCATTTAAATGTAAATAGATATTATTTTATTTCCAATGAAAAAATGGAATAATTTTCCTGCACTGGTCTTCCATCTTGTTTGCATTCACTTTTAATAAGCCCATCTCTTTCTTCCCCTGTACTCTACTCCCAGTTCCCCAGTTACATAGAAGTTGTTTTAAATTTATATTAAGGGAAAATGTTAAAATATCTCTAATTTCCTTATACATGACAACAAAGATATTTAATTCTTCATCCCTGCTCCAGGTATTTTTTCAGATTTGCTACCTCAAATTTCCTCAACCTATATTGTTAAAACTATAAATTAAGAGAACTGAAGAAATCCAGATACTTCATGTACAGCCATAATTAATATTCTGCTCATCTTTCTCTTAAAAATTGTTTGCAAAAGAGCATGAAACAATGACCATGCTGTTTTCTGCTGCTTTGATCAAATATTTGTTTCATATGAAAGAAATATAATGAAAGAAATCAAGACACCAGAAATGAGACCCTATGACTTATCTGTCCAAGTATCTCAATACGTTTCAGCAGTTTGCAAATTCAATGAGGAATTCTCTAATACTTAATAAAAAATCTTGTTTATAACAATTACCTACATCTCTAGTGTTTAAGAGAAATTTTTGATAGCCATTTGGAACTTTTCCCATAATATCAGAATTGAACAAGGAAACACATGAGCCTCGGTGACCAATTTATTAATCAATGTGCCATTGTAATAATTTACTCAAACTAGGACGAAGCAAGCTCTTGCACCACAAACATCATTGTTAATTTCAGATAAAAGCATCACTGACAGAAGATAATTGGCATTTTGTAATTTTTTTCCTCAGAAAGTTATTTTATCCTATTTCATTACATAAAAATATTGTCTACTACAGAACATTTTAAAATACTGTATTTTGTAAAATACTGTAAATTGTCTTGTAACTTTCTATAATATGCACTTCAGGGAACAATATTATTTATTACAAAAAATTCAGTGGGGTAAAAAAAATCAGATTTGCATGTATTACTCTCCATTTTTATTTTAGTTTAGCTTGCTAAGGAATGATTTGCAAGTGACTTGTGAAGGCCTCTTGAAAAAAGGACAGCTTCATAGCTCATCCAGAAGATTTTTGTGTGACCATACTCTCAACTGTACCATTGAGAGAACAAATTTTAAAAAACATTGTCCTAGCACATGGGATTTTGCACAAACACTTGGAATTACAAAGATCTCAAATAAAAGAAATAAATAATAAAAATGTCTATGGTAATTAGGAACAGCTTCTTACAGAAGCCTGTTGACTTGTTATTGCTATGTGTTTTGTGATGCATATTACTGAGATTGATTGATGTGGGTAAAATGTTCTGTAGCTTTGACTGCTCAGAGCAGACAGTGTCCTGGAACAAGCTACAACTGTGCCTGTGCATCAAAATCACTACTGAGAGGTAAATGCAGCTTATAGATTTACAGGGACAGTGCTTGATTACAAAGAGAGCTACCCTGCTGCCTCGACCTGACTGAATGGACAAGACAAGAGAATTAGATACAAAAGACACAGTTTGAAATAGCATGGAAGTGAATATGATAAATTTTATCATTATTAACAAAATTATGAGTTTTGATCAAAGAACAAACATCAAAACCCCAAACCTCAAAACCCCAAACCTCTTCCTAGTCTCATATATGTCTGAGATGTAAAGCTTTCCCACTTAAAACTCTTGAGCCACACTAGAAAGTGTAGAAGGTGCTTGACAAAAGCCGACATGAATTTACCAAAGGCAAATCATGCCAAACTAACCTGATTGCTTTCTACAACAAAGTAGTGTCTTCTGTCTAGTAGGTGAATTGTTACAAAGATTCTATACTTACACAAATGGGTTTGTCAATTAAAAAGGGGAATTGGAAAACAACTTTTTGCATTGTGTAGTTTAGAGGATGGTTTTCAATAGGTTTTGAAACTTTAAAACCATGCAACAGCCATATGAGCAATGCATAATTCCAAGATTAGAAAAGAATAACACCCTACATCTGAGATCTTTGGTTTTGGAAAGAATTGTGCTAACATATTTGGCACTGCTCTTTCTATGTATGGATCATATGCTACAGAAATACTGTAATAAAAAAATATATTGTATCATTTAACAAGATTGATCCTGACCTGAAAAAACAACCTGTACAACTCAGATGCTCAAGAATACCTATTTTTATTCAAAAAGATGTCTAATAGACAAGGAACCTGACTGCTCTAAATTTCATTGCTTCAGGCAGTGCAGTAGAATCTGTGAAACTGAGTCCCTGTGAAACTATGTTCCCCAGATTGAAGCATCTCATTATGGGATTTATAGCACACAACATTGTCTAAACAAGGAAGACCTGATGAAACAAATGCATATCAAATCCCGAAATCAGTGTATTCATTTATTTTAAAGTGATGTTTCTGAATTTTTTTTTCTCACCGGATGGCTAGTACAACACCAACTCTATAGTGAGACAAACAACCCTGTCTAAGTTTTCAGACACTCTGAAGCTATACCTTCCTATGTTTTCATTTTTCCCCTACCCACAAATACACATTCAAGCATCTCAGGATCATGAAAAAGCATTGCTACAGAGACACATAAGAGGATTTTCTAATATAACCTTGAACACTAAGGTTATATTTTTTTCTTTCTCTAAGAACACATCAGAAGTCTAACCTACATTTCTATTTGTGATTTGGGAGTCTCTCCAGGGAGAGAAAAATAAAGCCAAGAGAAAAAGGAGACAAAAGGCAGCCAGAGGAACAAGACAGAGGGGAAGTGACATTAGAGGCTGACAGGACAGAGTAGAACAACAAGAAGACAAATAAGAGCTTAGAATGCATACAACAAGGATTAATATTAAAATTAGACTATTTTACAAAGATTCAAAAATACATGTTTTAGGCAACACTAGTATTTAGTATATTAACCATCTCTTTACAACAGAAATCTAAAGGTCTCTGTACAGTTACTGTGATTTCCAAGTTATAGCAGTCCTTGTGTTACATCTGTACTTTCCTCATGCTACAATTTTATAGTCTCACTGTAAATGATCTCATTAGCTCCCTGGTCTATAATCTGTGTCTCAGTAGAGACAGAAGCAAATATTGTGATGAAGCATGCTTTAATGAACACAAATAAGATCGGACAGTTTTCTGAGAATTTTCTTGTGGGTTTCTTTTTATTTTTTCTTTTTGATATTTTAGTTTATAATGCTGCTTCTGGGTTATATCTTGACACTAGCCCTTCTACTGGATAAAGCTTTCAAAAAAATCCCAAACTGTCCAGGCTGCTGGTAGTAGTATCTATCCTGATTAGCAAACTGAAAAGAGTAAACTGAAGATTTGTTGGCATCCTGGAGTATCACACCGAAGAGACAATGCCAAAGGACTTCTGAAAGAGGTAATTTGCATAGACCTGTCTGAAGAAGAGCAGATATGCTCCTCCTCGTCTTCCTTTTTTGCGGAAATCTCTTTTCAACAATGAAAGACTTCTTATCTCTGGCATTCTTAGGCTGACAATGTCTACTGCTGAGCACCTGAAAATTAGTGCTTTCATTTAAAGAGAAAAAGTATCCCTGTCTAATTCTGTTAGGTTTTAAAGCTCTTTCATGAAATCCAGAATAGGCCTGCTGAAGCTGGTTCTTGCATTATGCTGACGATGAACACTTATGAGAGAATCTGAATGCATGCAGTAATGAAAAAGAAATCAACTCAATAAAAATAAATAAATTAAATATTGTGCATGCTATTGTACCCGGTGATCTGCCAAGGAAGTGCTTATTTGTCACAATTCTTGATATGACAGGCAAGAGGAGGATTGACAAATAGTTTTTGTGCTTATAACTTTTGATGTTTCAACACAACAGATTTTTCAGTACGTGGAGAAGAGAATATAGAGGACTGAAGCCAGGCATGGCTAAGAGGAACTAAAGTCTAAGATTTTTTTCTTCCCAATTAGAACAATTTATTGTGCTTTGTACTTCCTATCATGTCACAGGCAACAAGTTATCTTGTCTCAGAAACCTAATCCTCATATCAATCTTTCATGAACATTGCATTAAATCCCCCTAAACAAGTTTGATTTCCATGTACAACTTTATTGGCGTGTATACCCAAATCTGTCCCTCTAGTGTGTGAATTAGTGAGATAAATGCACTTATAAAGTTGAATGCCAAAAAAATCTCCTGTGAACTACCTCTTTAGTTCACAAAATATCTCAGTTTGCTTACACAAGCAGTAATTCTCCTGGCAGTGTGACCTTCAGCTATGACCTCTTGTATTGAGGATCTCACAGCTCATCAGTCCCTCCAGTGTACCATGAGGAGACCTCCTGTAAGCATATATCGGGCAGTAAAATTATTTTGCTAAAGGATATAGGACAAATCCCTCCTTCAACATGCTAGGGACTTCCTCCCAGTGACAATACTTTTGGAAGGTAAGTTTTAAAAGCTAGCACTTCCTATATAAATAAAGGAACTTTATTCTAAATGTAGAAAGAGAAGAAAAATACAAATACAAGCTGGACCCTGCTGGCAATAACAAAAGGAAGGAAAAAAAAAAAAAAACCCACACACAAATAAAAAAACACCTCACTACACGTAGCCTTAAGTTGCCACTAGATTGAATTGCATACTCAAGGTAACTGCTCCATGGTACCTGATCTAATGGCAGTTTGCAAAAGAAGAGAGTTGAAGCCTTATAAGGGGAAACAACAGAAAAAGTAGTGAAAAAGGAAATAACAGGGAAAAAATGAAACTGGAAATATGGAAACAAAAAACAGAGATGTTGATGTTGCATCTGTACAACAAGATGATGTTGTAGCAACATCAGTGAAGGATCAAGCACCAATAAATGCTGAGAAACAAAAGTATTGAAAATGAGGACAGAAAAAAAGACAGAACTGCAAAGCATATAGATGAAATGATACTGGAAAATCAGGGCCTGGAGAAACTTAAGGAAGGACAATTTTAAAACAAGAGAAATCAGCCAGAAGGGATAAAGACAAAGCTTTTTGAACAAATCAAGTCCTTTAAAACAGATAGAATTCTTAGCCTTACTGTTGCTTTCCATGGCCTGGTCACAAAACCTTGCTTTCAGACCTCACCTTGGTAATCTGATGTGTCATCTCCTCATCTGAATCAGGAAACTTGAAGTGTCCTCACAGGGAGTCTGTACTGGTCAATTAAGTCTTAATTTTACTTAAAAGCAACAAGGAGGAAAAATGGAGATATGATATCAGGTCTGATAGCAGCAATGGAGGAGAAAAAGAAAGAAATCAACACAGATCCAGAAAACTGTCAATCAGAATAACATTTTTCTGATTAATACAGGCATTTAATATATAGATATTGATAGTATCCTTAGTGCAGATTGATTTGCAATGAACAAATGGAATGGAAGTCTCCATTCTTTATTTCTATGTGCTAATATATGTACCTGTGGTTATTATTTTTTCTTTATAATCGTCTCCTTTAACCATTTGTGTGGCAGTGACATCCTATCAGAGAAATACCTTGTGATAAAATATTCCTTTAGGTCTCTTGTTCTTCATAGAATTCATTCCAATGTCTTCTACTTTATTAATATTGCCTTTGCTAGGTGTTGTATGTAGCACTTTTTTACTCTAGTAGGAAGTGCATAGGAATGCACTTTAATCAAGTAAACAGAAAAAGAAGACCATGTTCACCTTGACTTTTCTGTTATTGTGGTGCTTCAGCCATAAAACGAAATTTAATTCAAATTAAACTGCCCTCAAATAGACTAAATGGAGAGGTAAATGATGCTATTGTACAACAGAATATCCATTATGCTAAAAAATTGTAGATGACCTACTTTGTAACTGAGTATGGAATAGCTGCCAAAACTGCATAAAGAATTAGATATTTTTAGTTATGCTCAATTTTGCAATTCAGATTGTGCAAGCTTTAACTTAATGAATTTGGCTGAGATCCTTCATCTAGAAAGGCATATAGTTAAGCCAGGTCTCTTTTACCAAAATTGCAGTTGTAACTTCTTCCCTGGACAAACAAGGATAATATAGAATGGAAAGAGTAGGAAATAAGATAATAATAAGGCTGCAAGCTTTATTGAGTCACAAATATGACTGGTTCAACCAATACAGAGTTTTAATTCCACTTTAGGTTCATGATATTAAGTTATTGAATAGTTGTGAATTCTTAAAATCTTGAAAATACAAAATGTCCATTTCAGGCTTATTGGTATAATCAGTGCTTACATTTAAAATCTTCGTTTTCCTAAATACCAGTTTAAAACTTTAAAGTTATTTAACATTTACTTGTTAACACTTCTGTCTGTCATGTCTAGAAGAAAATTGATGGAGTTAAAATTTGACAGTCCCCTACGCTGTGGGAGTATATGTGATTTTTATCATAAGTTTCCCAACAGAATCAATTACCAATGACACCTTTTCTTTTAGAAAAGTATATAAAAGGCCCCTCAAATGCCAGCAGCATTTTAACAGAAAACACCAGAACATTGCTTATCCCTGTTATCCTTTCTTTCCATTTAATGAAAGAATATATAATCCATCAGGAGAGGAGACAGCATGGTCTTTATCACTAATGAATGCTGACACTTTTATATGTCATGTTAATCTTGTAGAATACTGGTGGCAACTGTTCAAAATTTAACATCAGAGCAAATGTTTGAAAACAGTAAAATACTTAAAGTGTCATTTGACTTGGCAAAGTACAAAATGTATATGATAATCAATAGGACTTTTTGTATGGAATGATCTGTCATTCAGGTTGTCATCAAAACTGTATTCATTATGACAGTGCTCAGAATTTTTCAGCAGTGAATTAAATATTTGGGGGAATTTGTTTTTCAGAAAAAAAAAAAAAAGTGCAGATAATTTCAAATTTTGTAAATGACCCACCCCACTCCATGTTGTTGAATGCTTTAGAAGATACATTATATTTTTTTCCCAACATCATTATGATATACACTTTTTATATTGATACAAATATTAAAGAGTCTGTATCTTAATTTTTAGCATATTTTTGCTTATGTTTATGTATTTTATGTTTATACTTATTTTGCAGTTTAATTAATTTTTATTCAGCTGGTAAAGATGCTTTTTAGATGAAAATATTGCACAGTAGTACATCTTTTAACTCATACTATGTGAACAAGTCATAGTGATGAAATAAGTTAACAAGTCATATTATTTTCATTCTATAAGTATGCAAAAAAACATAACATGGTAATATTTCTTTCACATGTCTATATTTGATTATTTATCAAGAATATATATTTGTCTTAATTTAATTTGATGGAAGAATTGAAAACCAAACTTGAATATATGCATGTATTTTAAAAAAAATATTTCTATGAATGTATAAAAAGCAGTTTTTGAAAGTGCAAGGAAAAATATAAAAAGAAAAACTGCATCTGGGTGATCAGTCATATGTGGCTAATATTCGAAGTTTTGATCTTTAAAAGGCCATGTTCCTGGGGCCACCTGTATCAGAAAGATACTTGGACTTCATTTTATAAAGCTAACCTTTTTTAGATACCTGCAGACACATCAAAGTATGTATAATTCTCTACTTTCCTGTAAACTTACTATTTCTGATCTTTGGTAAGATGTATTCACTTTACTGGCCTCAGTTCAACTATGGGAATAATTTTTTCGATTTTGCTTTTCCCCTGAACCCATTTTAACTACTACTATTAAATTATTAGTAGTTACTACTCTATTTTCCAGAGTCACAACTCTATTTTCCATTAGTTTTTGAAGTAATTATGACCTATCCATGTTGTGTGAAGATTCTCGTTGTATGATTGTTAAGTACTGGCAAGGAAGTTATTCATAGCAAGCTGCTCTTTTCATCAGTTAGAAAAATCTTCATCAAAAACTTTAGGAATGAGGGGTTGGGTCATTTTATGTTCATTTGCTTAGTCTTCTGACTTTTCCTGTGATCTTCATACCATGCCTGGGGTTCCTATTTCCACTTTGGATAGTTTTAGACTTGGATCATCCTAAGCCTGTTCTAAAACAACAGCACTGTGACAAGAATGATGTTAATCTACTAATTGCCCAGAATTTGCAACCTGGCTTTCTTTACTCTAATGTAGTTTTCTTGAGGCTTTCAATTTTACTGATAGAATTTTTTTTAAAATGCAGTGCCCGTGCCCATATACTTGCAAATTCAGTAGCCAGGTATTATCGTTTAAGCCAACTGCTGTCAGAAAAAATGTCCTTTAAAGTGTCACTACATTAGATTGTAGATTAGGCATATCAACAAAGTGTTTCCAGGTTGTTTGATTTTTGTTTGGGCTTTTTTCTTGAGAAAATAAAAAATCAAAATCTTGTCCTGGTATTAAAATAGGAACATCCTTGGCCTTATTTTTACTCCAAATGATGAATTTATCTAGCCCATACTACACAAAATTACTTTTGACAGAGTTTTTGTGGTATTGCTCAGATTTAGACTAGCTTCACATTTTTGACTACTGTCTAGATTATTTTTCTTCAAGAGACTGCAGACAGCAATGCTTTACTTGGTTAGGCCAAATTAGTTTTTCCCCAGAGAAATGGACAATAGGAAGACACAAATAATTGAAAGGGATATGCACAATGATTATTCTTTAGGGGATATAAAGAACTCCATTGATACTGGTTAAATTGGACCTTCTATATCATCATAATTATGCTCATCAAGTGATGGATGGTCCTTGGTAACATGCATAACATTGTTTTCTTTTTTCTTGTACACTTGTCTAGATATAGTCTGTAACAGCAGAAAGTAATTGCTGTGATAGTGTAATGGATCTGTGCTGCAACTTTTGCTCTACTTTCTTAATAGTGAACTGTAACAACATCTTGCAAAATGAGAAGATTCAATTATCTTTAATGGGCCTAGAGATGTCACTTCATGTATTTGTTAAACATCTAAGCACAAGAACAAAAGAGGAGAGGGGCTAAAAATAGTAGTTGAGTTTTACTGGTCACTATACTAAAAAGAGACATCACTAATGTAATTTAAAAGAAGGTGATTTTACTTCTTACTTTAACCCTTGAGTAGGAAGGAAATTTACTGGCAAAAAAGGGACCCGTGTTCAAACAGTCACTAAAAGCACTCAGATATCAAGTGCAGCTGATCAGTTAGATAATTTTTCACTAGAACATATAGATGAAAATGCTTTGAAATTACTTTAATTCTCAAAAGTGAAAGATCATCCACTCAAAACCATTTAAATCTGAAATTCTATGACTGTTTCATCATAATGTGTTAACATAGAGTTAAAGTTAATAATGTCACTTTTTCTTCCTTCTTTTTTTTTTGTCTACAGATGACACATTTTTCTGAAGCAGAGATTTTTGTTGCATATTTCTTTCTCATTCTTTCTTTTAAACCAGATCTAAACAGAGACTCAGGTATAAAATATAGTACTGAAGTATAATGAATGTTGGACTCATCAGAACTTGGTACTATGTTAATGGGTGTTTGCTAAATCTACCACATCATGGAAGCTCAGAAAGATAAGCAAAGTCTGTTTCAAACTTTGAGGCTTGGTATACATGTTTTCAGCCTCCAGTAAAGGCTAAGGATAAGCCTCAAGAGCAGCAAGGACTGGATCTTGCCAGTGTAACCTGCTGAGAACAAGAAAATTATGTCAGCCATGAGAGCTACTCTCCTCTTTGTGATACATTTTTAAAATTTTTATATGAAGTTCAATTGTATTCTGAAACACAGAGATAAACATCTAAAAGAGAACAAAATCTATTAATATCCCCCCAAAAATCTTTTTCCTTTGTGTTTGTTTTGATGTCATGTATTTTGCTTTTGTGTTTTGTTTAAATTTTACAAACAAAGTCAATCAATAATTTAGCTAGATTTATAGTGCAAGCAACTCTTTTGCCAACCTGCACAATTATCCAGAGAATTAAATGGCAATAATAATAAAACTACCTCCTTAAGAAGAAAGATCTCACAGGCAAATGAAGACTCATAACAGGAAAAAAAGGTTCTATAAAATAGTAAATGATAAATTTGAATATGAGAAGTTTTTTCATGAAAAATCAGCTTGACAAACCATACAATTAGCATATAGTGTTAATCCACTTACAGGTAACATCTAAAGTAGAATCAAGACTAATTGTCCTTGATATCCTCTTGAAAAATAAATGGAGTGATTTTTTTTTAAAGTTACAGTAAGTATTTTTGAGGATTGTTTGCCAATTATGAACAAGGATCATAAGCTTTAAGAATAACTAGAACATGTTAAGTAGTTCTGTATTGTTTGTCGTGATTTGAACTGTCAGAAATAACTTTAGTATGTCATTATAGACTTGTAGGGCTAAAGTAAAACTGTACCAGATTAGCCCTAAATTAAGAACCTAAGGACAATCAAGGAATTCAGAAGTCTTCACAAGCGTAGGCAGAAAGTTCTTCATGCTAATCGTTTGCATATGCTGAGGTGCAGAATATTTTTATACCTATCATTTTCCAAGGCTGAAATGTTTTCCTCTTTGGACCCAAGAAAGGATCTACCTCATGTCAAGGGATCATAGTCTTTATGAAATTATAATTATCTTTTACAGTTTTTTATTTGTTGCAAAATTGGATCAACAGGTTTTTTTAGAAAAGGTCAAGACTTCCTCCCAAAACAACACTCCTATTTGGTCACTGTTTAAAAAATTCACCTGATATGAAATTTCTGGGTTCACTTCCAGATTTCTTTAGGGAGATTTAAACCCATACCTCCCATGACAGTGTCTTAAATGACAGCCTGGCCTGAGGCTTTATTTACACATAGTTCTTCTCATTATTTTACATAAAACTTATTCCAGTCTGGTGGTTTAAAATGGTTGTGGTTGACGAATAGAAGTGTTTCTACGTCTCTGGAAACGCAGCCTTAAATCCGAACTTTTCAGGTGACTCAGGCTCTTTTCCTTTTCCAGTCATCAAGAAGGTAACATTCCCTCGTGAGGCCTTGGGGGGGTCCCTGCCTGTGGGACAGTGGATGAGGCTGGCCGTGTCCCCTCTGTCCCCTCCCGGCTCCTCCGATGGAGAGGAGGAGGAGGAGGACTGCAGAGCAGAGTCTGGCTCCGCACCAGGACCACGGTGGCTGCGCTCTGGGCTTTGGTTGCCACAGCCGCTGGTCCGAAGGAGGAAAGACTTTTAAGAACTTTTTCTCCGGAGCCCCAGGAAGCTAATTTGAGTTTAAATCGCTTGAAGTCTGACCAGGGGTGGAGAAGATTTCATCTATCAATGTTCTTGAGCCTGTGTTTTCTCTTCCTTTCTCTTGACTATCACCTGTGGCCTTGAGTCTGCTGAAGAAGAAAAACTCTAAGCAAAGACTTTAACCCTTTTCCCTCCTCCGTGGAAGACATTTGAAATGTAAAGAGAGAAAGCATTGAGAAAAAGTCAGTGAAAGAACTGAGAAAGACTATTTTGAAGATGGGATGGAGAAAGTGGACATTTTTGACTGGACTTCTCTAGATGTGAATTATGGAGAAATGGACTGTTTTTGTAATATCCTAATGCTGCTTGGGGGAATGCAAGTTCTAGCCAAAGGGTTGTGTGTATTGATATACATGGGTTTTAATGAAGAGTTTTGATTAAAATTTATCCCCGGCTCCTGAGAAAGAATAAGGAGGTTTCTATTTCTTTTGAGAGAGAATTGAATTTTAAAATGGAAGAGAATCCCTGCTTTGTACTAGAAAAGCATTCTTAAAATGATACTCCAAACACATAGAAGCCCATGAACAGCGTGAAAAGCTGTTATATGGGTGAGACTGCACAGAATCTGCAAAATTCCGGGCAATTGCAGATCTTTAAAAGCCACTCGATTTTTTTTCTTGTGGCATGTTCCCCATAACCCTAGAGAGGCTCCTCTCCCAAAGTGATGTAGAATCATGTTTAAATAGTGAAAACTGACTGAGAATCATAGTTTTCTCTCTGCAGTGTGTGAAAAAGTAAACAACTGGGGGGGGGGGAGGTGTCTGAATGTCTCAGCAGGTCTCATTTGTCTTTCCTTTTTTTCTTTAGTGTGTATTAATAAAATCTATCTGTTCTTACTTTTAAGTTGTGCCTGTTTTGACTTTTTCTCACAAAAATCCTATCTCCCAGCTGATAAATGAAATTTGATGAATGTCAAACCACGATATCCTGTTAGGAAAAGTTGATACTTACCTGTTTGGAGACATATGACTACATAATGATATGACTGTACAAGCAGTATGTGTGATGGATTTTGGTTTCATCGTTTATACAACTGTAAGAATACGTATTAATACTCAATGTGCAATATAATCTGATCTATCGCATACTGCTAATCACAACAGTGAGAGCCCACCTTCCTGAGGAACACCCTCAGAAGAGTCAAAGGGAACACTGCCACTCAGAAATTCTGGGAAGGTCTGTTCCTACAAAATGCCTTACAAATTATTAAGGGAGGACACTAAATAGAAACCAAGACCTAAACTCAACTGTCACATAAGCACTTCAAGGACAAAGAATTGTATGATCAAGCACAAAGGGTAAAAAATGTTTTCTTTAGTGATGTTTTTAAAGGTAAATCTCCAGAACTACTACAGAAATCATTCTGACAGCGCTTGAAAGTTTGGGAAAAAACCAACAGAAACCCAACGAAACCAACAAACAAAAAACAACAAGCAAACAGACAAAAAGCCCCCATGCAACCAAAAAAAACTAAGAAGAAATTAAGACAGTTAAGGGAATTTTCTAGTTTTTAAATCTGTAAAAAGTATTTATTTGGTAAAAAAAGAGAAAAAAGAATAATGACAACACTTTGAAAGAAGCATAGGAAGCTGAAAATATGAAAACCCATGGAAAGCAACTCTAACATATGTTAATTTTTTTAATCACACAATTTTATCATCAAGAACTCATTGTTTATATGTAAAGTTAGTCACTTTACCATTACCAATGCATTCAAAGTTGAGTAATAATTGCTTAATTACAAAGTGAGGTTTTTACTCTTTTCATGTGTGATAAGAATGAAAGTGATTTGCTGTGATTTATTTGACCATAGAAAGAAATAAAACAAAAAAATTTGAGCTTTGATGGAACATCTTGGGAAATTTTGAGGGAAACATTCCTCAAATTCTCAAAGGATTTTGTTTAAAGCTTGTTTTCTTTTTTCTTTTCAGCAATGTAAAATCTAAAAATTATTATAATTAATCAAGTTACTTGAATTTAAGATCATTTATCCTAAGAAGTTATGAAAGAGTCAGAAATGCACAAGAAATTATCACCAGTCTGATTTATAGTTCAAATCTCATGTCCATTTAATGCGTACTTATTTTCTTCATGCATATGTTTGGGACTTTTATGACACTCTTAGTAAGATCATCTTCTCCTTTCATAGACCATTTAGAAAGCATTAAGAAAGTCAAAGAGAGATCATCCATTGTAATGCTGACATTTCATTTCCAAAAGATCTATATCCTCTTGCCACTTACACATAAATGAAGAAAATAAGTCTGATTTGGTAGCTGAAACATCCTGCCTAGAACATTGAAGAAATCTTCTTTTGGCAATTTACATTTAGTGTGAACAAATTATGACTAGAGCAGAGTCCACAAAAGTTAGGAAATCAGACCTGAATATTTGTTTTTGAAAATACTGACTATTGTGATTTCCTATACTAAAAGTTCAGAAATATACACCCACATGCAGAGACATACAAAAATGCCCTGGTCAATATCACTTTTGTACAAGCTAGTAAGCAGTTTTATGCAACCTTGGTGTATAAAACTCCATACTATTAGTGCTGTACACACTCCATTGAATTATGTAACATCAAGCTTGACATTAGAAAGCACATCAATCAATTTTCATGCCTGAATCTCAAAAACGAAGTGACACTTCTGAATGGCACTTCAGATATATTTCTTTATATTTTCTTAATAAAGAAATCTTATTAGTGGGAGATTCAAGATGGTAAAAACAAGTTTTTGAGCTCAATATATCATATGCTATAGCTGCCAATTATGTTCTTGTTGACATTTTCTGCATGTGGGAATATTATCATCTGAAATTCATTATGCTTCTGTTCACATGTACTGTGTTAATTGGCATGTGACACTTTGAAAATCTGTTCTCAGGCAATATTCATAAATAGTTCTGTTTCATATGAGCAATGTATTCAGTGAGCCAAATACTTAAAAGAATGTAACAATAAAATTTTTTATTCCCCACTGATTTTTTTAAAAATAAGTTACTTCTAATTTCTTTCATTTTTTAAACCATTTTTTCCACTTTACTATAATACGTCATATTTAATGATTTATTGCCCAAAAGTGAGGAGGCTTTATGTATTGCTTAATTTTACTGTCTTCTTTGCAGTTAGTATGTGTAAATTAACCAAACAACCCCAAACACCTTATTCCATTTAGGATTTTCAACAAAAAAAATAAAGCAGTAAAGGACAAGAGAGGATATGTAAGCTGTGTTCCACAGACTAGGTGAGATTTCATATATTTCAAAGATGACATCTTAATTACAGCACTACAAGTGCAGACTGCAGAAAATGAGTAGGATGTATCTGAAGATACTAGGATGTAAACAATAATAGCTCTGTCACCAGAAAAGACATTAAGGGCATTGTCATCAGCTCCCTCTAGAGAAGAATTGAGTGAAGAGTTCAGGATGCATCTCATCTAAATATGACATCAAAATGAGGCTTCTGGGTCAGAACATTTTCAAGTTAGAACGCTTGCATTGTTAATACACATTGATAGATGTCTCTGAAGAATGGCTCAGATCCCAAGTGGGTTGAATAGCTTGTTAGATAGCACTATGTTTTGTCTATAACTATTTTGGAAGTCAAAGCCCACTCCTCTTTTTTTTATTTCTAATGCTAGTATTTAATATGAGGATTTTTCATTCTCATAATTCCTAATCATACCATCTGGGCAATATTTGCATGTTTTTATGGTCTGAAAGAGCAGTAACAACACACCTGGTATCTCCTACTGATGTTTGTTACCACATCTATTTACATATCTGCTCTTGGTTACTGTTTCTCTGTTGCTAGCATGATGTGCTCCATTTTGCACTTTGAGGGAAACTGGCGTTTAGTTTCTTTTCCTTGTTCTCTGCAAGTTCCTGCTTCATCTTGTACTTACAAGCATTATTTTTACTTTCTGTAATATATGACTAAAAGTAGCTGAAACAGAAAAAAACATTATTATATGCCAAATACAGACTCTTGCTGTTACCAGGCAAGCATCTCAGTTCCATCTAATAAATGTATACTTCCATCTCTGTTAGAAGCATGAATTAATCAGACCTTTGCTTAAGGAAACTATAAATTTAGTCAGTTTTAAATGCATTTACATATGTGATAGACAGGATGGACATATATTCTCACAAGGAAGAACAAATATTTCCAGAGAACCTGGTCACAGTCTCTTCATCTCTGTCTCCTTTACAGCCAATTAATAACATTTGGCTTGTAACATCCACAGACTATATACTAATCATTTGATATCTGGACATCTGGAAAACCTTGTACAGTGTTAATGGTGTGCTTCAAGTTGCATAATTTACTTCTGCAATAACACGAATTACCCTGCAGAAGGCCATGGCCAGATATGAGGAAGGACAATATGTAGCACTCACTGATGCAGAGCCAAAGCAACAGACTGTGAAGAGTATTGGAACAGAAATTGTAGTCAGAATCTATTACTATTTTATATGCATTTATTTAACATTTAAATGGTGCATATAGTTAATCAAATTTACTTTTTTCTTTTTCTTTTCTTTTTTTTTTTTTTTTTTTTTTGTCATGTCTACTAGTAGGAGTTGAAGAATGCAGCAGCTCAATAAACACAAGCCTGCAGCAGGCCCATGTCCCAAGATGTTGTTATTAATGACTAATGAAGCTAGCAGACAGGCATGCACATGTACTCACAATACATATACACAATATCTGGCCACACAGATCAACACAGATGGAGCCCACTGCATTAAGACAAATGCAAACTGCAGTAATGGCCTGAACTTGTTCACATTTTTGGCTGCTCGGGATGAATGTCCTTTAATGGAAAATATGTGCACATATATGTATAATATGGGTCTCTCCTGCAGCTGGTCTTATACACTTAGTTTATCCAGTAACTAACCTCTACATTCTCTGGACTCCAATTACTAATGCCCAGATAGAAACATGCAAATGGATCCTCCCATTGACTGCTGGTTAGCTAGTGCTAGTCTCTCCAGTAGCCAAGAATTTCTGGCTGACTTTGATACCTGGCTGCCAGGACTGTTACTTTACTGGCCAGAGAGGCCCCCTTAATACCCACAGAGTATGTATGCATTCCAATTTCTCTCCAGCTGCTCTTACCCAGACACAAGGGACCTTGTGCCCCATAGTCCCAAGTAAAAGTCTAGTTTCCAGATGTCCCCACAAAAATGTGTATGAAGAAGAGATACTATCCATTCCTATCTCCATTTCCAGATACTCTTCCCATGATAAGCTACAGAGTAATGGGCTGTGTCTTCCATTACTTTTTGAGATGCCATGGGGAATATCTCTTACTAACTTCTGCTGGAGGGTTTTCAATGCCCCTGGGCCTGAGGGCCCCTTGCCAGTTCAGAGAGGGGACTCATGTTTCTGACTGGAGCATTAGGGTGCTCCTGTTTGCCAGTGGGCTCTTTTTAGGGTATGTGGAGACAAGCCCTTATTCACATAATTTAATGCAAAATCTTTTACTGTATGGACACACATGCAGTAAAAGTAACCCTTGTCTCCATATAGAAGGATGTATCCATATAGAAGACAAACAGAAGAAAATATATGTTCAGAAGTAATTCACTTCAAATTAATATTTCCACTAATTTTGCTCAAAGTTATATGGATAGGAGGTTGAAAAATTACTCCATTCTGGATCCTTTCCAAGAAAAGAGGCACATTAACTCTTCATGCTTGTAGAAAAAACATCACAAGTGCCAATTTTTTACAACATCCATAGATCATAATCAGGATTAGTTAAATAATTAATAGTTAACAGCATCAAACAAAATTTTCAGTGTAGTTTATTTTAAAAATTCCATCTGTAGTCATGACTACTAAAGAGATGTGGTCAGGATATCAAAGATTTGATTTTTTACATGAATATCAAATCTCAAAGTTGAAGTGTTTGTAGTGGCAAGACGTCATCTGTCACAGATATTAACATAAATATGAAAAGCAAGAGAGACTTGTAAATAGTATTTTTCATTTTTTTAACTTCCTATTCCATGAAAATATAAAATCATTATTTTACAGACATAAAAAACCAAGAAAGTGTAAATATTGTCTAGGTACAATCACCTTTTCAACAGTTAATTTAACTTTTCTTTTTCATATTCATTGTACTATATATTTTGAAAGTAATTTTCCTTTTTTATATTTCCCTTATGTTTCACAAACAAGGGAGTTATAACTGGTTCTCTAAATTACATATTATTGGAAGTCAATGATACAGTAACCATGAAAAATTGGTACGCTTCAATATTAAAACAGATTTATGTGAGAGGTCTTCCACTCATCTATGTGCAGTGTGCTGTACATCATACACCTCTCCCACAAAAAAAAAAAAAGCACAAAAAAACCCCAAAAACAAACAAACAAAAAACCAGCTCTCTTTCTTTCTTTCCCAGTTTCACTGTTGTCTTCATCTAGACTAGTTCCATCCATTCGGGTTTATAAAAAACCTTACTCTGCTTGTATCATGTCCCTATGTCTTTTAGGTGGGTATATGACTTGTAGGTATAGGTTCTTTGTAACATTATTAGGTAATTCATTGAGGAAGAAGACTTCAGCATTAATTTTAACTGAAATAATAATGACAGAATTCTACCTTCAGCCATCTGCAAGCTACATGCTTTTCCAAGCTGAAGAACATGTATTCTCATTATAACTAATGAGAACTAGCCAATCAAGCAGGAGTTACACTTCATTTTAAGATAGATGCCTATGAGAGGATAAATAGCAAATAAAAATAGCAACATATCATATTCCACTGACTATAAAAGCATTCTACGTTAACATTAAACAATCCTTTTAGTAATTTATTGAGACATATATACCTTAGCATAGTTTGTAAGTTAGGATATTTGATACTTTCCTGGATTATTTTTGGAGATTTCAAAATAGGTAATTTAGACACTGAACTACACTTTGATTATACATGCAAGGTATGTACTGCCACCATTTTAACTAAACTCATGATACATGTACTTCCAGGAAATAGGGAATTATTTGTTTTGCTCCTGCTGCAGATAAATTGACATTCTAAATGAAATGTTTAACAAACATAATTCTTGCCTGCCATAAGGCCTGAAAGTGTCTTATAAAAAATTTCAAGAACTGATGAAAATATAGGATTTGCAAACAGAACTGACATTCAACATATTCATTAGTTGCTTAGGAAAAAAAAGACAAAATTTATGAGGTTGACATGTATGCAAGGTATTACAGGATAGTGAAAAAAAATTGTGAAAAGGTACAGGAGCATCTCATGATGGGCAGTGTGTTGGCAGATAAAATTCAGTATGAATAGCTGTAAAACGATTCATATGTAAATAAGCAACCCCAAAAAATCTGTATCAAATGATATCCTTTAAATTATCTATTACTTTTCCAGAAAAGAGAGCATAGAATTTCTAAGGAGATGTAACTGAAAATATCAACTCAGTGATAAAAAGTACAGGTAAAAAATGGAATGAATTTGAATTACACAAAAAGAACTACTTTAAAAAAATTGTAACAAATTTAAATAAATCAAATGGAATATTGTGTGTAAGTCAATAATACAGAATATTGTTGCAGAGCCTTATGGTTGCCTGAGACAATCTTGAATTCGAAAAGCTACTAGACGATTTTAGGAAATACAAGTTTACTGAAAAATGTAAAACATTAAAATTACAATTTTCAAGTAAAAAAAAAAAAATCATTAATCCCCAAATTGCTACAAACTGAAAGAGCGAATAATAAAACACCCCAAAAACAACACTACTCTGCACTTGTCATGTCCATGTAATCTTCCTTTAGTGTTACTGGCTACCATCAGATTCAAGTATATCAAGGTAAACAGACTTTTTATGCTGCATGATATTTTCACCCTACATTTAAATCACACATTGAGTCTTGACTTCTGTCATACTGACAGAAGTGGAAGTGATCATGGCTAAATACAACTAACACAGACATTAATATATATTAATTAATATGTAACAATGTAGGTTTATTCCTTCTTTAGCCTTCTTATTACCTGTGCAACAGATTATCAAAGAGATTTTGAATTACTTTTAGTGTGGACAGAATTAGCCCTACATTTTATCGAAGTGAGAGACTTAAGCATTTAGTTTTTTATGAGATAAACACCATGATTGTCATTCCTGATGATAAGTCACCTAAGTAGGCTAGTAATGTCAGTAGGACTTTAAAATAGTAATGCATCTTTTTCAGCTGAACTTGATTGATAGAGAGATTTATGAAGATCCTGACAATAGCAATGAAGAAATAAGTGAAGAATAAGTGTCTTAATATTAGTAATCAAAATATGGAAGGAAATGTGCACTCTTCACAGAAACTGATGAACACTTGAAGCTTTTAGAAAGAAACATTAGGAAGATGAGGCTTTATGTGTGCAGAATGAAAATTTTACTATATTTTGGAAATGGTACAAAATATTATTGTGGGAGAATAGATATGGACATGCAACTAAATTGAAAATTTTTGTTGCACTATCCAGAATTTTAGTCAAGAAGAATCAGGAAAAGATCTATTGAAGATGTGCCACTTATCAGCTCTCATCAATTCAGAAGCAGTTGACATGTCTTTAGGTGAGATTTCAGTTTTGATCAAGTGCATGCACTTACAATATCTGTTTCTGTCACAGTCAGATGCCCAAGTGTTGGGAGAGATGTGGTATTTATAATCAAGAAGACATAATGGTTAGAAGTAAGTGGCTTTGACCATTACCTGTCTTATAAATGAAACCAGCCAATATATATGTGATTAAATTGTTAATCAACACAGAATCAGGTAATTTCCAATGCTGTTCAATGCAATCTATTCCCTTCATAAAAAAAACACAAAACAAACAAACCAAACCAAAACAAAAATAAAACATGAAAGAGGAATTAAATAAATTGTTGATTACTATTAGGCAACAACTTTAAAACAGGTTTTTTATTCTATCACATGCATGTTGCTTCCTTTTGTGTAATATGAATAATATTAATTAACAAAATTGAATTACTTACCAAATATTGATGAACAACAAATATTAAATATGCATTTAGAAATTACTAAGAAATGGTGCTTCATTTAACAAGTGCTCAGCTGCAAATATACATTTATCATTAAATTCTAACTTGCCAATACTTGTGTATGACTGTGTATTTCTGTTAACAAGAAATAAAGCAAATTGAGATAATCATAGCAAAACATAACTATTCCATCTTCCAAAAGGATGATACATCCTTTTGTCTTCATCTTCATGTTTATTTATGACTGGTCAGCAACTGTTATATATTTTTCTTTAATTAGCACAGAACAAGAACAGAATAAAAGTGAAAATTCCATGTAAAATATAGCTTAAAATGATTGCTGATTCAAATAATAAATTACCAAGAAGTGAATAAATAATTTGGATTTCACCTTCTAATTGATATAAAAGTATACATTTTAAAATTAGCAAACAAATGAGCTCTGTCAGACTGTCCAGCATTTTATTTTCAAAGTATCTAATTGTCTGTTCTTGGTAAAGATTTCACTTTCAAACATTTGTCTCTTTCTTATATTCCTTGGAATTTGTTCAATCTTACAGGACAACTTCGAGGAATTATTCTCTCTGAAGCAGTTAGAAAAATAGCTTGGAACTAATGTCATTTAAGTGAGTGGGAAGCCTGAAAGAAGCAGTGCTTGAAGTGTATTTATAATCTCAACCTCTCCTAAAGTGCAGACTTTTGAGTGCAAAAGACCACGTTCCATATATTATTAAATACATCTTTTACATGAGTTAAGGTGTACATATAGGAATTTCAAGAATCTCTGAATTTTATGGCTACATTTTAAGGTAGATTTGCTTACCAGCCTAAAACTTGTCAAGTGATCCATTGAACTTTTCTGGTAAAATCAAGAACTTTCTCTAGAGGCAACTGGCACACAGGTGGGTGGGTTCCATTTAGGTATCAACATGGATTTGGGGTTATGCACAAATTTTATTTGTAACAAACTATATACTTAACATTCAGATAATCAAATGTACCACAGAACATAAGTGTCTACTTAGTAGTATCACTAACAGTGACTACTTACTGTCACTAAAATGGATTAAAAAAGATCCCTTTTCTAGAAGAATGAAGTCTGAGTTCACATCAATGCTCTTTTGAAAAAATAGAAGGTTTCTAAGGATGTGAATTATCCTTCTGAATATTGGAAGAGTATTGTTTGTAGGAAACAATGCATTCATAATTTTTTTTTGGTGGGGTATTAACTATATGTAATGTGAGGTATTTCCTATATGCAATGCACAAGACTAGCCCAAATTTTCATTCATTCAGGAGCTTTAAAAGCTCAGTAGACTATTGATGCCTATGACCAAAATAGTGGCCTTCAAAATCAGCTTTGTTTCATGTTGAAAACAAAGGTCAATGGTTAGATGAAAACAATTGGAGAATTTTATTATTCTTTTTGAAAACTAAAATTCTAACACTTAATTACTACTATCCTGGCGAGCATCTTGAATAAATAGCTCTTAATTTCCTGGAGATCAAATTTTATCTTTATTGAATTCAGTGACATAACTTAGGTTAAGGTTAGTGTGTTATTAGGAAAAAGAGCTGGGCATTCACGTCAGATGTTAAATTAGGAACAAATAATTGCACAGAAAACAAAACTGCATGCTTGAAACTGAACTTTACAGGTCACTAGTTCTGTGAACACTCTTTCCTGTTTTCTTAATCCCTCAGAAATACATTGTTAATCTCTGTGCCATGTATTTCTGTACTTCTTATTTACATCATAACCTCATAGTCATTGCAAAAACCTGCTAGCCAATCATTTTAACTGTGTAGGAATTTTACACTATATTCAAATTCAAACTCAAGCGAAAAAAATTAATATTAATTTCCAAATGTTCACCCAATGAATGTCTGTTTCTAGACATGAAAATCTTATCCACTGAGCCATGTTTTTCTCCTTCCTAGAAAATATTGTCTTTTAATAACATATTTAGTGTAATCAATACTGACAGACACAATGTGCAAAGAATTAGGCAGCATGTGTTTTTAAATTGTTCCATACCTACTACCTCAGTGTATCATCCAGATATTCCTCACCTCAGCAAGGTAACAACATGAAATATGTAATTTATTGTAGTTGAGATGAGCTTTTCAAGTGCTTTCTTCTAAAACTGCTTAATTGCAAACATTTTCTCTGCCACTTTAGATGTTCCTCTGAAAATCTTTTCTGATTCAACTAAGTCTTTTAAATCTCTTCAAAAGCTCTTTGAGTTTAGACCCTTTGTTTTGTGGCAATAATATTTTATTTGATACATGCTATAGCTTATTTTAATGCACTGTCTTTTGTTGAAGCCCAGGGAATATTTGTAATTTACTCTTATTTTAGGAGTTGTACTGATTTACATATTTTTCAAACTAGAAATTTCAGATATAATAATTTTGGAGTTAAGGCTTCATACTTGAAATTTTGTTATCATATCCTTGCCTGCATTTATAAAATGTGTATAAAATCAGATGGACTTATTCACAGACAAATCATATTCCTAGACAGATTCCTATCATTGCTGTCGATACCAATTATAATTTGCATATTCAATCACTCAGATCCTAATTCACCACATTTCTTCAGCATGGTGTCTTCAAGGGGTAACACAAATATGTGGGCAATTGCTTACTGAACTAGAACACTAAGTACAGCAACTCTGGAAAGGAAAGAGTATATGAAGCTGGAGAAAATAGACAGCAATATTAAAAGAAAATATCTTAGTTGTACCTGTATTGCCACTCTGATGCTAAAACAATTCCCAAGGTCCACAAAAGAGGATATATCACTGCTTAGTTTGCAACATGTTGCCATGGCTATCCCTTATCAGCTGATTTCTGGTATTCCAGTGCAGGTTAGAATATTTATATGTTCTTTATATCCCTCAGAGAAGCAGTTAAAGGACTTTTTCATGTGTCACTCCTATTATCTAACAGCAGAACAATTTTCCAATTATTGAAATTGCTATTCAGCCCCAGTATAAGTAAATACATTATACAAAAACAGAGGGGAGGAGGCATTCTGTTTCAATAGACACATCACCTAGAAGTTACTTAATTATCATTATGCAAATTGTCTGTATACATGTAAACAAAAGGGTATGATTAAATGAAATAGAAGGCAACCAAAGAGAAAACAGCAATAATAATACTTATAGATTAGGAAATTTATAAAAGAAGATAATCTCTTTATTTGGTAGTCCTACTTCTGAGCAAGCCAAGAAGAAATGTTAAAACCACTACAGGCTTCAGAAGAAAAAAAAAAAAAAAAGTTCAGGCTCATAACAAGAGATGGATATGAATCTCAAGCAGACAAACAGGGAAAGTATATTACCAAAGTATAATCTGTTTCTTTTTTCTTTACCTTGTGAAATATCAATAACTAGGATGTCTAGAACTTACAAAAGTTTGAACAGTTTATGCCTAGATATGAATGGAATACATATAGTTTCGCTCTGCTTCTCTTTGCCCTACATGATGTACTTTTGAGGGATATAGCTTGGGGTTTTTTTATAGTTCAAATTGATCTTGAACTCTATTTGTTGTTTTGTATTTCAAACAGAATACAATCCAGGTATAGTACTAAACATATTAGTAGCCTGTATGAAAAAAAATAGAAAAAGAATAGCAACATCTAAAAAGTAGTAAGCATTTTTCCACTGTTGTTGAACCCCATGACTCCACCACACAGGAACTTGAATTTCTTGATAAAAAGGCAAGTTAAACGAAAAATCTGCCGCTGCTACAGGACTGAATAAGCAAACATATTTTTGAAAAGTATAATTCCAAACACATCAAAGTCAGGTTACAGAATATAGAAGTCCTACATCCTTTTAAAAGCCTCCAAAATATTCCCTTCATTTTATTTGATTTGAAATGTTAAGTCTTAATAGAAAATATGGAAAGGGTTTTAAATTTACTTCCATTTGCACTAATAACACTTTGAGTGGACATTCTGCTCTTTCCCTGACAGCTCCCTACCCGAAGTATTTAGAGTGTGTAGTAACTAGTGGATCTCAGTGGATGTTAACCCATTGACACAATCAATAAATATTGAAGATGCAGTGTCCACACCATATTACTCTTTTCAGTTACAGAGGTTTTCATTTTACCTTGCTGAAATACAATCAGTCAGCAGAAACAACAAAATTAATTAAAAAACCCCTACTAATGTAACTATATCTAAATGAAAATGCTCTTCTCTAAATCATTAAATAAATTCAGTAATAAGAACACTTTAATTGAAGTCGTTTGTAGAAGTTATTAGAAAAAATTAAGTGTTTCTTTTTTATCTGATCATGTTTGGATGATTGTGAGCAGTGCAAGGGAAAAAAATAAGCAAGTGATTGTATGTGTATTGACATTTAGCCAAATCTTTAATAAGAAAAGTGGTTTCTAGAAATCTGAATTGATGTTTTAATAATTTTTATTACAAAATTTCCTTCATGAGCATTACTGTCAACTGGAAAATTAACACCAACTCCCCAAAAATTTTGTGAACAAAACCTCCTTTAATTATATTTTATCTTTAAAAAACCTGCAACGTACAGCTGTAGTCTCCCTCTCATTTTAATTAAATTCTATGACTATTTTTTGATATGTTTTGACTTCAATTTTTACATATTTTCCAAAACCAAAATTAACCCTTCCAATTTTTTGAAGAGGTGAACTTTTATGGCAATCTCTTTTTAATCTCAGATTTTACCTGAAGTAACATTTTTTCAACAGGCAAAAGGACTTGTGTTAATGTGTTTAAATCTTTTAAAACTTGAAAAACACAAATAGGATTAGCAAATACTGTCATGAGATTTGGCTTAACATCAGCATTACAATTGCAAAATTGTTAAAGTGTTTTTCTCAAAAGGTGTCATAGCTAATTGGTAAGGAGTACTCTATGCATGCAAATTTGCTATTGGATTAATGTTTTAAGTAGCAAAGTCACCACATTGCTATCAAGGACCAGGAACTTGGTTTCGCCCACTAATAAAACATACTTAAAGGTGCTATTTTGTTTGGTAGCATCCTTGAAAGAAAGGTATTGGTATCTAAGGATCTAGCTATATATTAAATTTTTTGGGGGGGGGGTTTCTCTCAGTAATCTAAAAAGTAGTTTTGTTTATAGGAGGTCTCTCTTTATTGTAAAGTCTGAAAACAAATTATATTCCTCCTATAAACAGACAGAAGTGCAAAAAAACTATGTTTTTTTCTGGACTTAAGTTGTTATATGCTGCATGCTGAAATTTATTTTCTCACAATGAAATCAGAGATAGTATTAATGAAAGGAGATTCTGTCTTGGAACAAGATCTTCTCCTAACACTCTAACAATCCCTGGTCTTACTAAAATCATTTTCAGAATCAATATGCCTGAAGAAGAAAAATGTAGAATGTAGAATATTGAACAACTTTTTTGCAGATTAAATGTAAAACTATTACATATCTAAACGAACTTGGATAAAAAGAAGTAATAAGGGTATCAATGCCTAGTTACCAACAGGAGAATACCTTTCATTAAAAATCTCAAGTTTGACTTCTCAGTACTGGTCTTGACTAAAGTTAAGTGAAACACGTTCTTAAGGCCCAGGTAGTTGAAATTCACAGTTAAGTTGAATTTGAAGTAAGAAAAAGAAATCCAGGAATTAGAAATTCTTGTTTCATAATTTTGGACTTTTCTCATTTCTTCCTCAGGACAGATGATCTCTCATCATACAGAAACTAAGAGCATTTTCATTTTTCCCATTCTAAAATGGTTCCTGATTTGCAGCTGCTACCTAGCTTTTTATTCTAATGGTCCAATTGAGGAGCAGAATGAAGCTAAATCTAGAAAAGTTACACTGCAAGATTGTTGTTTCTGTTCAAACAGCCTTCTAAATAAAGGTTGCTTCTGAAAACTTATTTTCAATTCTACCAGCATGTCAGCTACTACCCTTCCTACAAACTTTGTCTCAGAGCACAATTATGATGAGCTATTTTAACTTAGAAGGTGATTCTCATAGTAAACAAAATACAGGAAAATGTCAGTGTCTTACAGCATGTGCTCAGAGCAACCACCATCTGCAAAGAAAGAGCCAAGTAATCCGATTTCTTTTAATTAAACTGCAAAAGAAAGATAAGGAGAGAATGAGTAAATAGCCCGTGCAGTCAGCATCAAAAAAAGAAGCTGGAGCAGTTCTACCTAACCAGTTTCAAGATCCTTTGCATAAGAGTCTCAGGAAATTTCACCTGAACATCAAGAAAGACAAAGTACTGATGTCACTACTGGAATGCAGTTGGCTTCATTCAGAACATTTCCAGAATACTCAAAGCATTTTGTGCTTTTTGAAAATAGGATGTCCTCTGGCAAAATAATTTTGCTTCCGTATTTTCATTTTTGTAATGATATAAAGATAAAACAAAAAAACTTATTTCCTCTTACCTTACATGATGAATAGTGACAGACAGGTAGTTAAAGATATCATTACCTTTCTTTTAACTCTAAAGCGCCACATGCAGGATCTGATAATGGCATAGAAGTTCCTCCTATAGTTCTTCTATTAGAAAACAGCAGGCATCATATTTATCATATCATCTATCATATTTAAAATTTATTTGAGAAATTGTCACACCTTGATATTATTTTTAGACTTTGTACTTCTGAAAGGCAAAAAAATTAGTGACTGCATTATTCAGTTTGCAGAAGTCTCTGAATGGTGAACATTAATCTTATAATTATGAATGTTAAATAAATGTGAAAGTTCATACACATATTTGTACAAAGAATTTCAACTTTTCTTTCTGACAGCTTATATCTGTGAATGAGAGGTGCAAATGAAAAAAAATGGACACATACTGGTTCTATTACTATGCACTCTTGAAAATAGTCTTGCCCCATCTTTTCTATTATGTCCCTTCAGGTAGTGGAAGGCTGCAATTAGGTCACCCCAAAGTCTTCTCTTTTCCAGGCAGAGCAATCCCAGTTCTCTGAACTTCTTCTCACCAAGGGAGGTGATTCTGCCCCTGTACCTCAATCTTGTAAGACACCACCAGGAGTGCTGCATCCAGCTCCGGGGTCTTAAAAAATTATATAATAGTTTCGCATTGTTTTTTTTTAATTATATAACATAGAATAAGCTGAGTTTTTTGAATTTTTTGAAGTTCATGACTACGAGTTCAAGTTCCCAGTAGCAAAACTTTTAAGCCGACTCTGTATATCTGTTGAATAGGCAAAACTTTAACCACCACAATGAAACTGACAGCTTTCATTGAAAGGGCCTGCTTATCCTTGCTCCTAACTTTGCCATAGTAAAAGTAGCTGACACTGTATTGCACACTAAATCAGATAAATGAGATTTCCCTACTGAGAAACTGCTAAAGGATGACTTTTTAAAATTGTTATTCTGTTTGTCTATTCTTAGTTCTTTGAAATAGCATTTAGATATAAGATTAAAGAATTGGTAACTACAGGTTTCACAATTCCTGTCTTCTGAAAGTAAACAGTCAAGGGCTGTGTCATCTGAATAGTGACTTTTTTCCCCCCGGCACTGGTACCAGAACACTGTCTTGCCTGCATTTTCACTAATCTTTCTACTGACCTTTGAAGCAAAGAAGTGAAAGAGTTGACCAAAGCAGCCTTAATAGCCCTGTATGATGGGAAAAATATAAAAATGGAACTGCTAAAAGTAATAGACATCACAAATGAATCAGTAAATCTGATTTTGGCCAAGTAAAACATTCACAAGTCACTAAGTGATGGAACAAAAATGACTGAATTTGCAGTTCACATTTGTTTATTTTGGAAATGAAAATATTTAATTACAAGATTGATGCTTTATAACCCACAGATTTTCCTGTGACTTAGTGCTCACTGGATCCTCAAAATAGGTCTGGAATTCACCCTTCACTGCTGAAGAATATTGTTCAAGAATTACGAGCAATAATTCTTGAAAAATATGGCAATTGAAAGAAGAGTAAATTTAAATTCAGGATATAAGAAGACACAAAACAACTGAAGCCAATGCTCCTCCTATTTCAAAAGAGTAGTTATAACTAGCATTCATTGCATGGAAACAGGATATATTTCCAACACATAGGGGACTTTTTATTTTTGTTTCCCTTTGTTAATCACTACATGGCTATTAAAAGATGAAAAAATAATTTTGGTTGGAATGAAATGTGGCCACCCTTTTAATTCTGAAATTTTTCAACATATTCAAGTTAAATGTTGTATAGCTATATTGTTTCAGTGGGAATTTTATACATAAATCAATATTTTCAAATGAGATGTATGCATGCCCCTTTTTAGGAATGGAAAACAGTGTTTTCAGACCTGAGGAAAATTCTGTGCTCAAAGGTTTTTCCACAGAATATCAATTAGACTAGCAAAAGAATTTATTTTGCCCTCCAAATAATACAGTGCATATATCTATGAAGCATTCTGGGAGTGCATCGATCAGTATAGGTAAGATTTGTGTATTCTGTGCTATTCTATGGTCTTATGATTTGTCCAACTAATTAATGTATCTGGCAGAAACCAAGAACTTACATTGCCAAATATGTGAGGCCTTGTAATGAAAGCCAAACACTGAACTGCCACTGTCTCAACAAAAAATCAAACTTCTTCCTTTATATCCCAGAGAGCAACACTTGTTAGGAAAAAAAACTTACAGACACAATGAACAGTAAATAATTACTGCAAGGATGTGAATGGGCATGGTTTGAACAGTTAAACATTTAAGATGGAAAGAAATGTCTTCAGTTATTGCCAGTGCAGTCATTAAGCTGGCTTGCAACCTGCATAGTAGATGAAATTGATAGGGTAACATTGAATATAAGAGAATTCTTATAATTTTGTCAATTAAACGGTTTCTGGTGTACACATTAATACTGATCTGTACAATTTTTTTTTGTATTTTCATATAACTTTGGCCTACCTAATATGATGAAACCAAACCACTAAGATTTTGGGAAAAATGACATAGTATACTTTCACTCAATGGAAAGGCCACAGCATTTAAGCAGTTTTGTGAAACTGAAATCTGAAAGATTGAAACGTGTAAATAAAAGAAAAAATATGTTCTTTCCCCTTGTGTTAAATAAAAGCTATGTCTAGATTGAACACCACCAGTAGATTTTGAGATAATAATTCAGAGACCTTCAAAGACAGCATTTTTTGTATATTACTGAAAGACAAAATTTTCTCAGATTGTGTAGTGGCGTAATTGCATTAATGTCTTTGTTTTGTAACTTTATTTTAATCACTTCATTACAGTTCAAAATATTAAAATTACAATGAAGCATTACAAAGGTATGCTACCAAGTATCAGTTGATAATTTCAGCTTATTAATCAACTGATTTAACCAAAAGACAAGCTGATAAAAATACATCAACATGGATTCTACTGAAATTTACATCTTACAAAGCATATTAATGTTCCTTCTAACAATAAAACTGAGGTGAAAAAAATTAATCTTTGTGATAATCCTAATATATATATGTAAAATAACAAACAAAACAAAGAGTGATTTTTTGGAGGGTTATTGTGAAAAACACAAAATTGGAGATTTCTGTAAAAAATACTTTTTTTTTTTTTCATAATTTGTGATGCTTATGTTGGGAGGTGGTTTTGGTTTTTTGTTGGTTTTTTTTTTTTTTAGAATGTCATCTTTCTTTCAAATATTTTTCAGTTACATAATGTGACACTTATATTATTTTTAATATTGAAAAACAACAGGTTTATTTTATCCTTGAGACTGAACATCTTAAAACTTGTGCTATGTCAAATGCAGTTACTGAATCTTTTAACAGTGACATGACCTGTCACATGGTTTTAATATATAACTCCTTAACAGAAAAATGCTTATTATCTTGATTTTTTAAAATTTATAATTTTGGGGGAAAATAAAGTGCTTGTTAGTAGACCATAGGTGGGATTATTCTCCTAGAATTTTATGTATATTTAATTTATCAGGTGACTTTTAAATTTATTGCAAGTAAATATTTATAAAAGCTTTACTGTGAATAAAACCACAAACTGCAATATTGCCAATTCTTCATAAAAAAAAATCATGTCTTCTTCTGGTTGGTAATCTATTTCTCAAAATCTTTATTCATATTTCAAAGCATTTTCAGGATCAAGGCTTCATAAAAGATAGCTGATAAGTACTTGTAAGAAGGATGAAAGGTAAAATATTCAAGAATAGAAAAACAACTATTTAAAAATAGGAACTCTAGTCCTAGAGCAGGGTTTTGGTTGTAGGTTTTCTGCTTGTTATAGTGCCTTTTATTTTGTTTTTTTTAATTATTAAAATTTTATTTCATAGCCTTTTTTATTGTCTGATTTCCTATTTAGAAGCAAAATGTGTAAACATTATTCATATGAACAGACTTATTGAGAGCAAGATGGGGATTAGTGATGCATATAATTACTCATGTACAATTGTAATATGATGGTATTCAATTAGAAAAATCACAGGAGTAAGCTATACTCTTGCAAGTTTTATAAAATAGCTGGCAGCTTTTTGTACAAGCAACAGCAAATTAGTTAAATTAATATAACATGATTTCTCAAATAGTATGTAGCACATTAAAGAGCAATAGCTCTGAAGTTTAGATTGTTGTTTACAATGTCTTCTAATATCATCAGTTTGTTTATCTTTCCGAACTAATATTTTGTGGTATTTTTTTCATCTACAATTTGAGATGTTTTGTCTCAGAAAAAATTCAAAATCCTTTCTTTTAAAACCCTAAAAAAGAAAAACATGTATTCTGTTTCCTTGTCTTGCTTTAGAACTTAGGATGGACTAATTTTTTAAAAATTCTTAAATCATGGATTCATAGAATCATTTAGGTTAGAAAAACCTCATAAGGTCATGGAGTCCAACCATTAACCCTGCACTACCAAGTCCACCAATAAACCATGTCATTAAATGTCACAGCTGCACACCTTTTAGGTGCATCCAGGCAGGATGACTCAACCACTTTCCTGAGCAGTCTCTTCCAATGTTTGAAAACCCTTCCAGTGAAGAAATTTTTCCTAAATATTGTGTAGAAAGAAAAACTGCAGTTGTGTTTTTTTTATCAATGCACTGTTCTGAAGATGGTGATCACCCATTGCTCAGCTCCAGACCCATAGGTAAAAAACAGGCCCCTGAGTTTTACCATCAGTTCAGACCTTACCAATTACTGTCATGGACAAAACAGACTCAACCTGTGGAATGTTAATTTAATTTATTGTAAATTAAGAATACAGGAAGATTTAATTAAGGAAGTTTTGGTTTTTGTTTGTTTGTTTGTTTGTTTAATTATATATTCTAATGCTGAAATCAAAGAGAAAATCCAAGATTTTCTTAGCAAATTATTATGATGAGAAAAAAAAGAAGTGTTGCTCAGAATTATATATATTTAGAAATATTCACTAAAGCTGTACATTCTGTATGATCTCATGTCACACAGGTAAATCTACACTGAACCATTTTTGCTGTATCTTACTCAAATATACTCAAGTTTTTCAGTATATTTTCAGAAAATAAAAACTCAGGAAATTCATAAATATTGATAATATGATGAGCAATGTATAGAACATTTGGAATATATATGAGGTTCGATTTCTTCTAGGTGAATATCTTGCCCTAGACTTTGCAAATTCTCATGATGACAAGGGAGCCACTGTTGCCATTTTTAGTTTTCTAAGGAGACAGTTGCCAGTGCCAAAGGAACGTTTGACATGAAGATCTGTGAAAGTATTGATAACTGGGAAATACATGAATAATAAGCAAGCTACCACTTCCCCTTACCAAGTGACCTGCTCACCCTGCCACTGCCTGCTAAATCTGAAGGTGAATCAATGGTCTCTCCAAAATCTTTATCCAAGAGGCTAATTTCTTGATAGATAACATTCTTCCTTGCCTTTAAGGTCTCCTTAGAGTATCTTTTATGAATTTAATGCAACCACATACCGATACGATCCGAGTATTCACAAAGGTGTCAAGTTCTCACTGGCTGTCTCTTTAACAGGTTTATGGAGCTTGCAAAGTAAACTAAACTTCTCCAGTAATGCTGCAGCAACCATGTTAACTGTTTGTAGTCACTCTACTTTCTCAGCTTCATTCATGAGTTAGGTTAAACTTAACAAAGCTACACTCCTTACTGTCTCAAAGCTGGTTCAATTGAGGTCAACGAAAGCTAATACCTCTGCACAGTACTCACATCCTTTAAAAACTTCAAGGACAACTCCATTGAAAATCACTGAGACATCCATCAAAAATCATGCAGCCCTTTCAATGGTCAAACTTACTTTTTGTTTTCATGTTGTTCAGGATGAGAATGAGAAGCTTCTGATCTGTCAGGAACATTTTGGTCACCTTTTGTATAGAGAAATTTCAGCAGTGTCAGCAAAACTCAATATGAGGACCAAAAAGCCTCTTTCTTCTATAAGCATTTTAGGCCACAAGACAAGCAAAACTGGTAAATGCTTTGCATCAAAACTGAAATGGAAAATATTTGCAATCCATTTTATTACTGAGACAAGAGTTGCTGCTCTGATGCAGTCAGTAACACTGCACACTCCCTCCACAGGCAGTAAACCTGAACTAAGGATTAATTGAGGCCGTAATTTTTTATTCAGTAGATTTTATTTTCCTCTAATGTTTTCCTTTTTTCCGTCAGAAAATAGATCTACAATAATTTTCAGAGATGGTAATTTTGGAATTTGATATAAGTATTGATAAATCTATCAATTTCATTTAATCTATTTCATAGGAAATTCTAATTCTCCTTTCAGTTTGTAAACATGAAAGGTCATTTATCTGATTGGGTTCTCTGAGAGAAAATCATCCTTTAGAATCATTCTTTTTGTTACCAAATATATGCTTGTTTATTAAATGCTGTTATCAAAAACTATGATTTAAAAGTAATTTAACATATTATTACTATTATTATCCAACATTCACAACAGCTTTTTATTTAAAAGAAACTTAGTCAATATTTATCTGGAAAGTGTAATGAAACAAAATTTGTTCACACAGAACGATAACCAAATGATTAAGTAACAACAAACTGAAAATGCAAGACTTTTTTTTAAATTTGCCCATGTGGTTTATCATTAAAGAAAAAGTCTTTTATGTATGCAACAAATCTCTTTGAAAACCGGTATTTGTACTACTTTGGATAAGCTATAAACCTGTTAATACGTAAATAATAATATATAAATCTATGAATAATACTAGTTTATATCAGAGTTGTGGAACTCACTGTTTGTGGCAAGTTTCACATTCTGAGCACTGAATAAGGCTTTGGAATACAATGTCAAAGAATAATGCAGTCTGCTTTTTATTCAATAGTATTAAATCTCCTCTCATTTTTCCTTTATATCCTGTCTACAGAAAATTTTAGTAAAGCAATCATAGTTGATAATCTGGCAAAATCCCAAATTCATTTAAAATTATTATCAGTTTAAGGTGTCTCTAGGCCAAACCCACTCATTATTGAGAGAGTGGAAAAAGCTATTCTCTCAAAATTAACAGTTAAAGCTCATGATATATTATTGGTATGTTCTTTTTCAGTAGCATTTCTGAGATCTGAAATCAAATCCTGCCTTTCCTCAAGGTACAATGGCAATTAAGATGTGATAATTTGATTTTTTTTGGTAGTGACTAAAGAGTAGATGAATGGTAATCTATAAAGTACTGTAGTTAAAAAAAAAAAATTAGCTTAGGCTTAAGCTATTCTTCTGTTTTTCTGGAAAACAGGTGACATTCTTTTTATTGTGGGAAACTTGACATAATCTTTTTTTAGAAGAAAAAACATGGGGAAATACTTCTCAATTTAGGCACAACTACATGCTCCAATGGACTTTAAAAAGTGTTGTAAGCTGCGTGAAGTCTTCATTTTTAATAGCAGATCTATGAAAGACTACAACTCAGATATTAAAACAAGTGTAATTCTTATAAAGCTGATATTTCTGATATTTTATTCATATACTAGTCAGGTAACAAACCATTGCCACCACTATTTTAACCATAAAAGAATGTCTTAACTTTGAAAACTAAATTCAAACTGCACTTCTGCACAGCCACAGCTAAGTTGCCACCTATTCCTGAAAGCTCCTGAGATTAATAGATGTGATTTCCTTTTCCCAAAACTTTATGCTGAACTGCTTCAAAGACTTCAGTTTTTATAACATTAGACAGCCCATGGTCTTGCTTTTATTTTACTTTCCCATCAAACACAAGGTAGAAATAATGTCTCCTTTAAATAATATCTCAATAAGTTAGGAAAATATTAATTTAGCTAAATTGAAGAGAGCTCAGACAAAAGATTAATTTTCTTTAGTGTCCAAAAAGATCCAAGTCCTTATTTATCATCTGAGCATGACAGCGTCCTACCTCCCAACACACTGTAGACAGCAGTTAAACATAATTTCTAGAAACTCCCTGTCTTTAGAAATGCTGTATTAAGGGGAAAAGAAAATTTTTAAGACAGCAGTGTTTTGAGGTGTCAGAAAAATGTATTCTGGGAACCATCTCTGTGTTTTGAGCCTCTCAAAATTTCTGAGTAGAATGTAATTAAATAATTACTTTAAACCATTAATTCTACTTAGTCAAATAAAAGTAATTATAAAACACCTCCAGGTGTCATATTTATTATTGGACAGTTTGTTTTGATATGTCAGTGGTACTTTTCTTCCAATCCCATGCTCATTTGCAGGCAAGGCTACTCTAGCAGGTATTATACTAATAAAATATTTAACACAGGGAAATTTTTTTTTCTCTGATGTCAAATGCTGAAATGCTGTGATGCTAAGAGCATTGATATCTATCACTTGTGGTTTTTATTATTTGAAAGGATATCAAGAAGCCAGCAAAAAAGATGGCATTCTGCTGCATTGAATGCCATATACAAATTCAATTAACTATGGAAAGGATAGGATTTTAATTTCTATCTGTAGTACCAGATTCTTGCATATGCAGCTCTTTTAAAGCTTGAAGTCCTTATTACTTAGATTTGGAAATTCAGTTTTCTTTAACTTTTAGTTGATATCACCAGCATGCTTGGGAAAATCCAGTGCTGTTTAAAGTGACAATGTGATTGTCATTCTTGATTTTTTACATTCCGTAATAAAGTTTCTAATTCAATAAACAGCAATTAAGATTTTAAATATTGTGTAAACAATCTTTTCAAGGAGCTTTGAATAGTATCCAAACTAACCACTGATGAAACTCTCTACATTTAAATATCAAGCATAGTGGCATTAACAGAAGGGAACTTAAACCCCCTGACTTTTTGTCTCTAAAATGCATAATTGAAAATGAACTCAGTGAAGTACAGACAAAAAAGCTCAGGTTGCTTTGTTTATTTTGGGATTTTTTTTTTTAATCTGTTGTACATATTAATTATAAATTAGAGACACAGATCTAAACTGAAGGGTATAAATGTTTAAGAAGTAGCAAATACTTGAAGTCCTTTAGGACTTTATCTTTCTTTAACAGGATTCTGTTTTTCATTTTTTTTTTTTTTTTTTTGGAAAGTTGAATTCTTGGACTCATGGGAAGGTTCTTTACAATGCAGGCATGTGAATTCTGTTCAGAGCTGATTGACAAGATCAAATCTAATCTACATGGGTTGTATTACCAGAAGTATATTAATCACAGCTTTATACTTGATTTACTTGATTTAGGAAATTTATCTAAAGTAATGTTGAAAAATAAAATCTCAACTATCAAGCCTTTGCTGGCTTTACTATTAATAAATTAATTTCCTTGCCACTTAGGTATAGATCAAACAGATGGTTGAATCTAAAGCTTTTCTGTTATAGTTTCCTCCCAGAAGTAATTTATAAATTCTCTTTTTCTCCTTACTTGTTAATCTGACCAGAAACACATGCACATACTTGAACATATACAGGTGTTTGTATGAGAAACCAAGCTAACTAATAGAGAAAGTAGGTATTACTTAAATAGAAAAAAACCATCTGTTTGCCAGTTCAATCTAGTACAAAGGTCCTCCTCCTACAGCAAATTTATGCATATATTAGGATTTCTACACAGCAGTGAATTGAAATTATTCAGGCTGTGTATAAACAAGGTTGTCGATTTTGGTAGAGCTTAGAAAGATCTAACTTAAAACGAAATAGCGATTCAAAATACCACATTAATCTATAAATACAAGGACAATTTATCTATTTTAAACAGAAATATAACTAGATGTACACTTGTAATAAAATTTAATAAATTTTAAAATTTCATTTCTTTATTTCACCAGCCTAAATAGCACCTCCTAAATCAGTGGGGCAGGGGTGGGAATTCTTGGAATGATGAGATATCTGATTTTGCAGTATCTTCTAGAAAAGCATTTTCTCTGTAATACTCATCACTGCTATTCTTGTAATATGATGAAAATAAGTCATTGGGGTTTTTTTATCTTACAAGACCATAAGGGAAATCTTTGGCACGAAGGGAGTGTAAAAAGGTACAGTAGAAATAAGATTTTGTTCTAAACAATTTTGAAGAAAACCAGCACAGTACCACACAGTTCAAGAGGAAAAAAATAGGTTAAGAAAATGCTTGCTCAAAGTAGAAAAAATAGATGGAATGCATTGTGTTTGTTCAGAGGGAATGGGAGAGTAGGGGAGGTTGCTAGATATGGAAAAAGAGACATGGTTAGTCAGTGATTTTTATGAGCTATATTTTTATACTTCCACACTCTTATTTCATGAAAAGGAATATTTTCTTTCCTCAGGGATGAAAGTATTTTAGATTTGTTGATGTTATGCCTTTAACTTTGCAGCCAAAACCAACATTTTCTAATGGTAATGTATTTCTATTTAAAAGACATTTGCAGTAAAAAGTTGATTCTGGTCTGCTCATGTGCAATGCAGTCATTCTGTAATTGCTTCTATAGGCAATATAGCTACAGGCAAGTTGTCAGTATTTATGTTTAAGATACAAATCCTGGTTATAAGGAATTTTTCCATTGGGATAAACAACAGCCTGGAGAAAAAGGCAAGAGAAGGAAACCATATTTCAAAAAAAATTAAATAAAAGTGGAAAGACAAAATCTAGTACAAAAAGCCGCAAGGCATTTGCAGTTGGCTCTTACTAGGAAATCAACAGATATTGTGCATATTCATACACCCACACACACTTAAACACACTTGCATACATATTAAGGTTTGTCTTGCCTTACAGTAGGAGATCTTTAAAAGCAGAAATATATGAAAATACTAAACAAACAACTTGGTAAAGCTGTTTAAAATCCAATTCTTTTAACCTATTTTATTAACTTCTTCAATACCACCCCTGAGATTTGCCTTAAACCTATGTGCTTGGTGGAAAAACAAGAAGAAACTTTTTTCCCCCTGGATTTATTACAGTTCAGTCACATGGCTACTTATTTCTGCATTAAGTGATAGACATCAAATCAAGATGCTACCCAATGTTTCTAGCTAAAAAGAAAGCATAGCCCAACCTGCTGAGCCACGAAAACCTTTGCAGTGAGGAGTGAATATAGGCATATTCTCACTCACTGTCTGAAGGAATAAAGATTTATTCTGATTGTTTAATGTAGAACTGTGTGTCCACGTTTCAGAATTACAGGAGTAACATTAGAAGGGACCACAGTGGGTCATCTGGTCCAACCTTGCTTCTCAGGCAGGGTCACCCTAAAGCACATGGCATAGGGGTTCTTGAGCACATGGCAGGGAGGGAGACTCCACAGGCTCTCTGGACAGTCTGTTCCAGTGCTTGATCACTCGCACAGTAAAGAAGTTCTTCAGCATATTCAGGTGGAACTCCCCGTGCATCTGTTTCTACCCTTTGCATGTTGCCATATTGCTTGGCACCACCAAGAAGGGCTTGGCTCCATCCTTCTGTCACCGTCCCATTAGATACTCATATACACTGATAAGGTTCCCTCTCAGTTGTCTCTTCTCAAGACTGAACAGGGCCAGATATCTCAGCCTATCCTTGTAAAAGAGATGTTCTAACCCCTTAATCATCTTTGTTGCCCTCCACTGGACCTGTTCCAGGAGCTCCATATCTCACTTGTATTGAGGAGCCCAGAACTGGACACAGCACTCCAGATGTGACCTCACCAGGGCTGAGTAGAGGGGCAGGATCACATCCCTAGACCTGCTGGCATGAATCTTCCTAATGCACCCCACGATCCCACTGGCCTTCTTGACCACAAGGGCTCTGCTGAGCTCAGCAGAGCACAGCTGGTTGCCTGCCATTGTGCACACAATCACCACCAGTTGTGCTTTTGTGGGTGCTTGGCATTGGCCAATGTCAAAACACCTTCCCCTACTCCTGCCTAGTTCTTGGCCTTAAATTCACTCACAATTTTTTCTACTTCCTACCCACCCAGCAGTGCAGGGGTACTGGGGTTGACATCAGTTCCTTATATGTTGTCTCTTCCTCTCCTTAGAGGGAAGACTCCTCACTCTTTCCCTGCCTCCTTATAGAGTCTCTTTCATGGGAGATAATACTCCATTAACTTCTCCAATATGGATTCTTCCCATGGGCTGCAGTTCTTCACAAACTGCTACAGCATGGGACAGTTCCACAGGGTTCAGTCCTTCAGGAACAGATTGCTCCAGCATCGGTCCCCTGTCGTGTGGTGCATCCCCTGTGGGGTGGCGGGTCCTTCCAGGAAACCTACTTCAGCGTGAGCTCTGCTCTCCATGCATCCACAGATCCTGCCAAGAGCATACTCAAGTGCAGTCCTCCCACAGTCACAGCCTCCTTCAGGCACCCATCTGCTCTGGTGTCTGGTCATCTGTGGGCTGCAGGTGCACAGCTGCCTCACCACATGTGAGAGACTGAAATACTCAAACAACTAGCCAATTGCAAAAGCAGCAAGTGCTTTGCTGAGGCTAGGTTTGTACCTTCCAACCAAAGGAGGAGAGGAGAGTTCTTAGGTGTATGATGGCAAAACCTCTTATATGCGTAAGAACAGTCCTGGTACAGAAGAGCTGCACACCTACCACCAGAGGATGACCACAAAAACCAACTTTTGTTTAGCAGCAAGCTGGGTATTGAGTCAGATGGGTGAGAAGGCTGATAAGAAGTAGATCCTGCAGAGGTGGGATAATGCTTTCTATTATGCCAATATCCTCCCTTACACAACTTGCTCAGGTGTTAAACTCCCCCCTTCCCCAGGGAAAGTATCAGGTCATTCATATGTTGGCCTGAAGATGTTCATCCCTTTTAATGGACCACAACTGGTTCAATTAGGCTGTTGTGAGGGTGATCATATCCTAGAAGGTGTCAAAAATCAGACTAATTTCTGAGGCCGTACACCAAAGGGTAAGGTACGTGATCTACAGTGTTGCATAACAGTGTAAAACTCTCATCCTAAGCAGAAGTATGTGGGTGTCCTCACCGGGACCTGAACATATATTAACCCACTGAACTTTGTGCTCCTCTTTTCAACTGTAGTTGCCTAGTTATTTTGGGATGTTTTTCCCTCTTCCAAATGGTATTGTTCCAGAGGCACCACCACTGTCTCTGAGACTCAGTCGTGGCCAGTGTCAAATCAATCTTGAAGCCAGATGGCACTGGCACTACCAGACGTAAGGGAAGTTTCTAGCAGCTTCTCACAAAAGCCTCTGTAGCTTCCCCCTGCTAGTAAAACATTTCTACACAAACCCAATACCCACAATTATCTTTGGATTAAATTTTAATGAAGATTCTTTTCTCCACTAACCCTAGAAAATACTTAGTGTTCAATTTAATAATCTTAATTTGTAATATTCAGAAAAGATTCATCTCCCATGACTAGGTATTATAAAATTTCTAGGCAGATCTGGAAACAGGTGGCAGAGTCTCCTCCCAAGTGATTATCTGAGCCTTTAAAAGAAACGTGCTTTATCATATTTTCTATTTGCAAATTTGGTGTAATACCCACAAAACAACAATGCATAATAAATCACTCTACTCTAGCATGTACGTGTATGTGCATATGCATATCTATAAATATACATTTAATACAATTGATTATAGAATAGAGAATTCATTGTCTCCAGAAAATTCATTGTCACCAGAAAATAGGAAAAACCAGGTCCAGACAAGTTTATCCAGTAAAATCTGTTGACCAAAATCACATTGACTAAGTGGAGAAATGTTTTAACTTCCAAAATTAGGCTGTCCTGTAAAGACTGATCTTTGCCCCAAAACAGCCTGTTTAAGTTAGTTATTTCAGTGGTTCTTGGGTAACTCTGGCAAGAAACTATTATTGATGCATGTTTGAATGTTGCTATTTTCCTCAAATATTAATAGTAGTTTAAAAATTAGAGTACTTTATATTTGACATCTTTTTATATTTGGCAAAGATAACTGCTAAGTAGCTTTAGACTAAGAAAATGATTTTTTTTTTATTTTTTTTTCTCTTTCAGGACATGCTGGCAAGTAAATGGCCAATATCCTTTCAATGAATACTATCTTTGTGTCAAGATAAAACAAACAACGGTTCGCAGTGGGAACATAAACATAAAAGCATTTGATGTACCCAGCTCTATATTTCCTCTATCAGTACTCTGACTTTTGATTTCCTGGGATACAAGACAAATGTCAGCATACATTTCTAAGAAGAGTCTTGTTTGGAATTGTCATTAAAAAATCTTCATATGACATCATGGAATTCTGTAAGCATAAGCTGACTGCTTCCCAGAATAAAATGTGTTATTATATTTAATAACTCTAGCCTCAGCAAATAAATTGGTTTTGTCTCTAAGTAGAGTTTATACGTGACTTCATTATACAATGAAGGTGAATGCTTAAACAAGACAAACTAAGGTTATGAATTAATAGGATTGAATATCAAAAAGGTTACAGAATGGTCACTGAAGTCTGTGTTCAGAACAGCATATGAGAAATTTAACTCAAGATGGATTCATAGCTGAAATGACTTAATTTATGAAAATAAAACAATGTAGATCTTAATAACAAGAAGCAAATCCATCAGTTATATATCAGGGCTGATAGAGTAGTTCCAAATATTTAGACTTCATTATTTGTATCAGATCTAAGAATACAGCAAATAAAAAAATATTTTTTATTTTTTTATAGGGGAAAGGTAATACAATCCTTAGAACCTCAAGGTCCTGAAGTTCATGAAACACCTTCTACTAAACTGTCAGGGGGTTGCCTGCAGTGAGTTGCAGGCAACCTGATCTAACTCTTGTTAACTTCACTGATATCCCCATACAACTTAATGGAAGGCCAACTTAACCCTGAATTCTTAGTACAAACTTTACATAAGTTGTGTTTACACAGAATATGTTGCTTCAAAACTTTTAAGTGTAAAGTTTACCTTCATTTAAAAACTGTATTAAGATCATAGTTGGAAACCAAGGCACAAAGTAATGAGACAGATTTGTGAATTCTTGAAAGGCATGAAAAGAAAAAGAATCAGAATACAAAAATATTTTGCTTATCTTCTGTTTTAATTGAAAGGAACATCCAGGGATGATTGTATGTTCCCACAAAAGACTGCATAAAAACTATTCAATGCTTTTTCTTCATAATATCTCTAATAAAATTTGCATATATTTTAAAGATTTGTAATCTTCACATAGGTATTGAGAACACAGAAAAAAAAATGGAAAGTTTGTAGGATTTTGTAAGCAAATCTAAATGAGCAATAGAAACATCAATAGTGACAAATGTTTACTAAGTTCTTCATCTTTATATAGTTCAGTATCTCTTTCTGCATGACAGAAAATATTCTCATTACTACTGTCCCCTTTTCCCCAAATTCTTTTTACATGCTTTCCTTAACAGTTTTCAACAACATCAAGGAACAAATTCCTCAAATCAAACATGTGCAAGGAAACCATCTCCAAAGAAGCCTCTACCAGAAACTTTCTAATTTACTTTCTACTCCTATGACATGTACTGCATCAGCTGACATTTTTCCTTCAGAAAATTCTATTGCAATAATATTGAATAAACCAGGACCCTTTTCATGTTATGATAAACAAGAAACCTGTATCTTGGATTATTTCTGCGCTCTAACAAGAGGGGTGCTGCAACATCGGAAAAGATCTACTAAGTCCCTTTCAATTTTCCATTTCCTCCCTAAGTTGCAATTTGTATTTGAGAAAGTACTTTTTCTGTATATAAGGATCTCCTTATTGTTGCAATGGACCCCTTAGTCATTGTAACCAGTAGAGGAAAGATATGTCAGAAAACAATCAGAGTAAAATAAATATGAGATGACTACATCAAAGAAAATCATTTAGCGTTGCTTTTCACTCCAGATAGGCCAAACACCCAGATTTGTCTGTGTCACATATGTTGTGTTGTTCTTTCTAAACACATTGTTTTAATATGCAGATGAGAATTAAACAATTACTGGTTTGCATGAGAGTTCCTTTGGAATTTGTACTCCTTCAGCTCTTGTTTATCTTTTAAATCCCTAGTAATACACATATCTGGCTGACAGCTTACAGAATTCTTTTGGGATACATAGAGAAAAGCAGGAAAGGATGATGTGGATTCAGTCAACACAGATGCATTAGGATCAGGCAGAATACCAGAACCTTCTAAGATTTACCCAAGTATTTCCAAGTATTGGCATATAGTGGTCTCAGCCATTGACTTTGAAAGCGTATTTCAGATCTTACCCTAGCAATCAAATAGAAATTGCAGGGGATTAAAAATGTGAGATAGAAAAGATTTGTAGACTGGTCATTCCTATTTTTGCCTATTGGATATTTTCTAATCTGCAAAATCTACCTTTCAAGGTTCCCATAAGACATCACCATCTCCCTACTGCAAAGTGCTCCCTGATATTAACTACAAATCTTCTTTTATTTTTTTATGTTTTTCCACTATTCCATTAAGTAATCAGTCCCTATATATCATAACAGCCTTCATATATTTGTAGAATGTTATTATCTATTTTGTCATCATGTACCTGTTAAAATTGGTTCTTTTAATCTTTATGCAGAAGACAATATATTTCTCCTATTCTTTCTAGTTACTTCTTATAACATATAACATTAGGCTAGATTTTACCATTTTTCCATTACTTACTCTAAGCTAATAATATTCATAGCTATCATGCTAAAGAATGTTCAGACTTATAGAATCATAGAATCTGTGATAGATTCTAGAAAACTTCAATGATCTTTCTAGACCATAAAAAAAACCTTCAAGATCATGAAGTTCAACCATTAAACCAGCACCATCAAGTCAAGGCGATGTCTACACGTCTTTTAAATGCCTTCAAGGATAGTGACTCAACCACTTCCCCAGGAAGCATTTCAGCGAAGAAATTTTTCCTAATATCCAACGCCTTGGTACAACTTGATGTCATTACCTCCTGTCCTGTTGCTTGTTACTCAGGAGATGAGACTGAACCCCAGCTTGCTACAATCTGCTTTCAGGTTATCTGAAAAGAGAGTGAGTGAGTGAGAGAGAGAGAGAGAGAGAGGGAGAGAGAGAAGATCTTCTCTGAGATGCCTCTTCTTCAGGCTAAACAATCCCTGCTTCCTCAGCCACTCCCCAAAGAACTTACCCTTTAGACTCTTCACCAGCTTGCTGCCTTTCTCTGAACACACTCCAGAACCTCAATGTCTTTCTCTTAGTGAGGGGTCTGGAAATTAACACAGGATTTAAGGTGTGGCCTCACCAGTACCAAGTACAGAGGGACAAAAACTTCCTCAGTCCTTCTGGCAACACTTTTTTTTTGGTACAGGTTAGGATGCCATTGGCCTTCTTGGCCATGTGGGAGCACTCTGGATCCTGTTTAGCTGGCTGTTGACCAGCACTTCCAGCTCCTCTTCTACCAAGCAACTTGTTAGACTCTCAGCCTGTAGCGCTGCAGGGCATTTTTGTGACCAAGTACTGGACTGGACCTTGTTGAACCTCATTTTGTTGGCCTTGGCCCATCAGTCCAACCTGTCCAGGTCACTCTGCAGAGCCTTTCTGCCCTCCAGAAGATTAACTCTGCCACCCACCTTGGTGACTTCAGCGATCTGCCTGTCACTGACCATTTTCCCTTGGATTATGGGGGCTTTCTACTCTTTGTCCCTCTCTTCTAACTCAGTGGGTTCAACACCTGGAGAACAACTACTCTTACTACTGAAAGACTGTTGTGAAGAGGACAATAAGTTCTTCAGCCTTTTCTTCATCCTTTGTCACTATGTTTCCATGTTGCATGTTTAAGTATTGGACTAGAGAAAGATTCATTACAGAAATTCTTGGAGACTAATAATACAAAGATATATTGTAGTGCAAATCAGAAAAAGTAGGTCCAACTGAGTGACTAAAAAAGAAAGACCACTAGAGAATCTGAAAGAGAGAAAAAAAATAAAGCAACAGAATTTAAAAGAAAAATTTAATCACGGGGGGAAAATATCATCTTGTGTTATGAGGGTTAACAGAGAAAGAACTAATTTTTAACATAAAACCTTATTTTAATGTTAAGCTTGAAAAAACTATCCCCCCAGGGAACATTCACACAGACAAAAAAATTCTTCTACTAGTAATTTGAAATTGCTGAACAATTCTTCACAAAAATATTTAGAAAGACAGAGCTAGGCAGAAAAGAACAAAAAAAAAACCCAACAACTGAACAACAAAACCCAATGCAATTTGCCACAGTGAAATGTTAAGATAAAGAAAATGAAGTTGCAAAATCCAGAAACAATTGCAGGAACTGAATGTCTCTATGTAGGAACATGAGGTAAAAATTCCATAAACATGGTAGCATTCAATGAGAGAAGAAAACACTCACAAATTAGAACAACAAAAGCAATTTTGACATTGGCTATGCTTCAATGAAATTCAAGTCCTGATATGTAAATTGCTGATTAAAATCTTGGAATAAATTTGTATGAAGGAAATATAGTTAAAAACCTCAAGTAAATTGCTCAATAAATTCCAATTCATGTAGTGTATTTCATAATATGTTTGGTTCTAATAGAAAACTGAAAACATATCTGCAATGTTGTGTGCATTCTCAAGTATCCATATCCCTATTTTACTAGCTCATCCTCTTTCATTCTTTACAGTCTCAACTAATCTAGTCTATGTAAAGGTGATTTTTTAAATTCCATAATTAAATGTACACTATTCATTCTTTCTTCTTTCCCTAAAATAAGAAAATTGTTAAAATGTTTTTTGCACTCAGGCTTGAAATACAAGTTCTTCGCTACTATAATTCAATCACATATTGACAGAATATTTGGGGAAAGTGAAGCATTACTTAACATATCACTCCAAAAAACATAGGCATGAGGAAGGGCAGAAGGAATCTTTCTATCTTACAATTATTTTTTTTGCTCCAAGGAACTTAGATGTGTATAAAAGGGGTCCTTGCGACTTTCTCTGAAGCAGCTTTAGAAAATCCCATGGAACAATGAGATATATGACCTGCTTCAAATCTTTCCTTAATGCCAAAGATTCAGTAATTTTTAAGTGGAAAAAATTTTCCCTATAAAATACAACATATATCCACTAGCTCCTGGCTAAGCATTCTATCTCATGGTTTTTAGGCTTTAACATGATAGAATTTACATGCATTTCTTGATCTAGTCTTGGCCAAGTACTCTAACAGATACTTTCTTAAAAATGAGAATATTTTATACCCAGCAAGTAGTTTCTTCTTATTTTGACTTCAGTTCCTTAGTTCAGTTTTCCATGTTTGATACAGAAAAAATACTTAAATTCATTTCAGTTCCACAGGGAGAAAATCAAAAAGCATCATTAAAAAAAAGAGCCTGTATCAATAGGAAAATGTGACCAGACACTGATTTTCAGGCCATTTAAAATATGTTTTCCAGGCATAGTTAGTACTCTGCTCATAGGCATTTGCCTGAATAAAGGAAGAAATCATTCTGGATTGTTAAGACTGTCCCGGAGGAATCCTAGAGGATTTTTCTCTGTCAGTGAAGGGACAGGGTCAGAGCCAAGGTTCTCCTTACTGCTTTTTTTGGGTCCTTCCATTTTCCCTCACCTTAATTCTCAGTAACCTCACCATCTGCTGCTGTTCTTTATCTTTATTTTTAAAAAAAAAACTGGTGGGGTAGGATGGATTAGTTGCAAAAACAGATGAATAGCAATATATCCATTTTGCAGTTCTGCTAATGTATACAGAGAATTTCCTATAGCTTCAGAAAATTGTACTTGTAAGATTTCAGTCTGAGACTAGTAGTCTGATTTAATAAGAAGGAAATTGAATCAACTTCCTCCATTAATGTTATTATTAAAAACCTCTTGGCATTTCCAAAAGAATCACTTCATTATGCTGAAAGCAATATATCATCCTTACTTTGAGTAATATTGACTAGAAAGAAGGATATTTCCTTTAAAAAATTCTCCATAGGAACTAATACTGGAATAATTGAATCATAGAACTGCCTAGGTTGGAAGGGACTTCAAAGATCATCTAGCTCCAACTCCCCATCAGGGGCAGGGACACCTCCTGCTAGATTAGCTTCCTCAGAGCTCCATCCAACCTGGACTTGAACATTTCCAAGAATGAGACATCCGCAACTTTTGTGGGCAACCTGTTCTAGTACCTCACTAGCCTCATAATAAAGAATTTTTTAAAATATCTAATCTAAACCTATTCTCATTCACTTTGAATCCATTCCCCCTTTTCCTGTCACTACATGTTCTTGTAAAAAGTCTCTTTCCATCTTCTTTGTAGGTTTTCTTACAGTATTGAACGGCTGCAATTTAGTCATCCCAAAGTCTTCTCTTTCCAAGCTGAACAAACATATTTCTATCAGCCTTTCCTCATGGGAAAAGTAACAAACTCCATCCCTTTAACCATTTTGCTGGCCCTCCTCTAGATTTCATAATACAGGTCTAGGCGCTGGGCACTCCAGAGCTGGATGCAGCTTTCAAGGCGGGGTCTCACAAGGGTAGAGCATAGGGGCAGAATCCCCTCCCTTGCCCTGCTGGCCACACTGTTTTGAATGCAGCCCAGGGTAAGTTTGGTTTTCTGGGGTGAAAGGGCACATTGCCAGGTCATGTCCAGCCTCTCATCTACCAGCAAGTTCTTCTTGGGCTGCTCTGGATCTGTTCATACCCCTATTGATACCAATGTTTCTCTGATCCAAGTGAAGCACCTTGCACTTGGTGGTGTTAAACCTCATAAGATTACCATGGGCCCACTTCTGGAGTTTGTCCAGGTCCCTCTGGATGACGTTCCATCCTCTGATTGTGCCAAATGCACCACTCAGCTTGGAGTCATTGCAAATTTGCTGAGGGAGCACTTGATCCCTTCACATATGTCATTAATGACAATATTAAATAACAGTTGTTCCATCATTACACAAATACCTAAGGGACACCAATTGTCAATGATATACATTTATGACTGATGTTAGAAAGAACTATGTGGGAGACAATACATATGCCCTTTCAATAGCTATAGTATCTTACATTGCGCTTTCAACACTGGTTTTCTGTTTGCTACCACATGCCATATCCAGACAGGAGTCAGACAAGTTACCTGTAACACAGGTCTCATGCTCTTCCAGTAGAAAAGGCTGAAGGCTGGCTTTCTAAGGACTGGCATTACTGGCCATTTGAAACTTATACCCAAGAAATCTTTTGAACTTCACTTACTGCCTATTCTATCTTATACATATTTTTTTACTGAGATTCCACAGGGAAGAGGGAAGAGGAAGGAGATGGGTGAGTACACAAAGTATGAAAGACGTGTGGAAGAAGCATTGACTACCAGGAAGAATAATGGTGATATTCCTGGACATGAAATGGCGTCTATGGTCTCACATGAAAAAAGAAAAAAAAAAAAAAAAACCACCAAAAAAGAATATGTGAAAGGAGACAAATGAGGTCATTAAGCGAGGTCATTCTCTCATACAAAATCAAGTATGTGCTGCATATCTGTCTCTAAGTTTTGGAGTGTGACCATGCTTCATTTACATTTGTTATCTACCAGTTATAGAAAATAATATTTTGAAACTTTGGTTTTTAGAAGGCATCCACCTGTTAATTAGTAACTGTAAAAAATGCAAGTCAGAGAACAAAATGCTAATATGTAAAAACCAGGAAGCTGAAGTTTTTGTATTTTTTAGGAATATATTTTCCTTTTGAAGGGCAGAATTTGCTAAAAAAGTTGTATCCTTTTCATAAAAATATCAAGGCACAGTATTCATTCAGCTTTTTGGGGGGCAATGAAATAACAACATAGTCCTATAAATGACACTGGATTTTGTCTGAAATTATAGGATAATAAATGAATTCTTATATTTGCAAATTGAACTAAGTTTCTACTTTTACAGAGAGATCATTTATGGCTATTGGGATGTAGAAAAATTGTGCAGATATATAATATGATATGTAACATTGTCATCAAACTCCATGTATTACGCCTATTTTTTCACAATATCAAAAATTCCATTTCCTGGCTCTCTTGATAATCTGCAGCATTTATGAAGATACTTTAAAATATGGTCCTGGAAAACCTTGGCCAAAATATGACCCAATAATAACTTTTAAATCATTGTAATTCACAGAGCTGGAAATAGAAACTTCAGACTGAGTGTCATAGTTCATATTCTGGTCTTCCCAATCACTTTAAAAAAGTTCAAAGTCACTTTGTTTCTATGTATCTTAACCATATCAAGCCTCAAGACTGAATGCTGTTTTTCTTAAGGAAAAGAGAAAACATTTTGTATATATTTAAAAAAAATAATAGAAGAAATTAGTCCAAAGAATATTTAATATTTCAAAACATGTCGTAAAATTGTTAACAGATTGAGTATTGACCTAATTTTTAATCAAAGAAATCTGTAAAAGAAAACAGTATTGTAAAAAATTGCTCAGCAATCTGTGATATTATTTCTTTCTAAACATTTTTAAGAACAATTGACAAAGAACTGAAACTACAAAGTTTTTAACAGCATGTATCCTTATCTATTTTTTAGAGATTTCTTTATTAAAAACAACATGTAATGTAGATCAATCTTTTAAAAATGTCTGCATTTACAAAATTCCAAACACCTAAGAATTATGTGGGGTTTTACATTGTGTTTTGGATTTTATTTATGTAGATTTATATGTAATGCATATACATACATGTTTATTTCTAATTAGTTAGCTGCATACAATCTGGATAGATAATAAACATATTTATAGAATTTAGTGGAAGATTAAGCAAAAAATGTTTAGATCTTAATGGAAATCTGCCAGGTTCCAATAGCTAATGAGGTACATTATCAAAGAGATATCTCAAAGATACTTTCTTCAACACATATATAAGTGTATGCATACATATAAACATACATATATTTGTACATACATATATTTATGTTTTTAAAGTTAAACTGTATTTTCTGCTTTATTTTTTGTTCAAAGGTCCCACTCATATATATTCTTTATTGTCAATCATGTTAACATATTCAATGAGAGGAAACTTACAGCTGGACATTTAAAGGTCTCACAGACTCAAACTGTGAGAAGAAAAATAATTTTTGTAATATGGGTTTACATTTTTTCTCTGTTTACGTCATGTTTCATTTAACTGTTAAACCTGCCAACTGTTCTCAAGGAAATATCACCTATGCTGTAATTTTAGTAGGTCTTCTAGTATGGTTTTTGCTGAAATTATATAAACAAAAAATCTATTTTAGAAGGAAATTTAAATGTTTTGGTCAAGATACGGTGATTTAGCCTAGCAAGTCCTTACCCTTCACATTTACTCTGTCTCCCATTCCTGGTTTGACAATAAACAGGTGACATTCTCATTAGATTTTGCAAAACATTTCACTTGATATTAAAGCATAAAAATTTGCCCTTTTATGAAGTCTGAAATTTTCCATTAAATTTATATTTAAAAAATGTAAAGATGTGTGTGAAAATACTATAGTCAATACCAAAGACATCTTTTTCCTTTATTGACCACATTTTTTCCATAATTTTATTCTTTACATGTTTCTTGGATAATGTGAGATAATCATGCTTGTAAATACCCTTTTGTTTGAAACTACATAGTTATGCTTAAAGATGTCATGGGTTAATACAGTTAGGGTTTTGTTGGTTAATAGACTATCACTCTGCTAGGACCTTAGAATTTTTTGGAAAGGACAGAGACCTATCAGGGGCCAGCTTTTGGATAGAAACGTAGTTCTGGCCGCTCAGAAAATAGAATGCGACTTTTGGTAATACTCATATAAGCTGAGGCTGTGTTCGAGACTTTCTCTTCCCCGTGTCCGGTGATCAGCTAACGCCGTGGGCAGCTGCGGAGCGCCGGGCTCAGGCTGCCCCGCCGGCCAGGCCCCGCCGGGGCTCTCAGGGCTCGCACAGGAGGCAGCGCCGCCGGCGCGTTTATGGCCCCCGGCCGCCAGCGGCAGGGCTGCGGCTCGGCAGGGCCGGCCGAGTGTCCGGGCCCATGGCCCCGGTCGTGGCAGGACCGTGCCCTGAGCCCCTGGCTGCCAGGCTGCCGGCACCCCTGGCACACTGGGCCTTACAGACCAGCTGCAAGCGGCTCACGCCTTCAGGTCGAGCGGGGTAAGAAAAGGCGCCCACCAGCCCCCTCCGGCATGGCTTTGACACCTTTGCGGCTGCCTCGACAGACATCACCTGACCACCGCAGGCCTGGGCAAGCTTTAAGTCTTTCCTGACGCAGATTGACACTTTCTTAAACTCTGGCCCTTCTCAGAGGTGAGAGAAAAGGCCAAATTTGAGACATGTAAAGAGACAATACAGAGATCTCAAAATCAGTAAAGGAAGAGTGACTTCTTAAGTGACAGAGATGACAAGTTGCCTTGGTTCTAGGCTGAAAATCTCCTATGGCTTATGGTAAGACTGCTAGAATAATCCTTTAAATCATGGACCATATGAACTGGGGAGATGATTTGTGGGTTTGAGCAAAAGTATCTGTGATGGACTTAGTGAATATTAAATTAGTAGCTGTGATTTGGGTGATCCCATGGGAGGTTGAAGAGAGAGAGATGAGAAGAAGCCCTCTTCCAGTGAAGAAGTAAGAAGAAATTTCTGTTGTCCGACTTAAAAAAATTCTTTGCCTTTGAAACTGCTAATTTATAAAGGGTGCCAACCCCAATCTGTGAATCTGCAACCCATATGTGTGATCACAGAAAAGACTGTGTAGATATGGGAGGTTCCACAGTCACAGAATTTCCTGGGTGGGCTGCTTTTGTGTGAGTTGGAAGCCACAAGCAGACTGTTTCTCTTGTGAAAGTTACCAAACAACAGGAGAGGTTTCTCTCTGTCAAAGACTGAATGAATGACTATTCTGTAAGTGGTACGGACCTGGAGTTCTGAGTTTTGCCTCTTTACATTGTTTGTAGAAAACAGTTTGTGGTGAGACAAAGGGTTTTGGGGTTTTTTTTTTTGTTGTTGTTGTTGTTCTTTTTTTTAATTTGGGGTTTTTTTTTGTTCTTTTCCTATTTTCTTCTCTTAGTGTATGTTAATAAAATCTATCTGTTTCACTTTTAAGTTGGGCCTGTTTTGCTTTTTTTCTCCCAAAATCCTACCTCCCAGCTGGCAAACAAAATTCAACTAACATGAAACCACCAAAAAAATGGTGCTGTGACTTGGATAAGCAAACCAAAACCAAAAGCACATTTAATGAGATACTGGAGAAATTTTGACTTAAAAGTTTAATATGAACTCAAGATATTTTTAAAAAAAAGTTGCCATTATCAAGGAAAAAAGCCATCAAGATGGTGAAAATAATTATTTTGCATGGTAGTAATCAATGTTAAGCACTCAGGAGTGTAATCCATTTTTGGAGCATTCATTGAAGACCTTACTGTGGTGTATCAATGCTTAAACGGGACTCTAAAGGTAGAGGTTTAACTAAAGCCTGCAGCACAAGGGACAATGGTTTTAAACAGAAAGGGAATAGGTTTAGATTAGATATGAGGAAGAATTTTTTATGGTGAGGATAGTGAGACACTGTAACAGGTTTCCCAGAGAAGTTGTGGATGCCCAATTCCTGGAAATGTCCAAGGTCAGATTGGATGGGACTTTGAACATTTTGATCTAAGTGGAAGATATCCCTGTCCATGGCAGAGGTTAAAACTAGATGATCTTCAAGGTCTCTTCCAACGCATAATTTTCTATGATTTTATTATTCTGATGAGCCGCCTTCTTTCTAGCAACTTATTCATATTAAAACACACAGATAGGTGGCTGGCTTTACAGGATTCAGTTACTGAGAACTTCGTCTACAGTGTTCACATACTTACTTATCCCCAATATCCTGCATAGTTTGAGAATTTTATGTCCATTTTCACTGCCTCAGCTTTCCCATTTGTTTTTGTGCAGCATCACTGTGTGGCAAGGAAAGACTCCCAGAGAGATGGGAATTTTCTCTACAGTGTTCATATACAAATGTATCCCCAACATCCTGCACAGTTTGAGAAAGAAATAAAAATATATTGTTTCTGGTTTTGTGACAGCAGAACAGAGTCTTTCCATCCTCCTATCTCCCATCAGAGACTTATGTCTAATAACTTAAAAATTGAGGACTTTCCTTCTGCAATGGAAATTTTTTGGGGGCAACAATTCAGGGACTTTTTCCAGCTAACAAAAAGTAGGTAGCTGAGGCAGAATGGAACTGACTTCAGTTATCAGCCATGTACGGGAAAAAAAATCACTAAGATGTGCCATAACCTTCAGTCTTTTATACTCAGTAAATTTAATTTTATGTCCGTTTTCACTGCCTCAGCTTTCCCATGTGTTTTTGTGTAGCATCACTGTGTAGTTAGGGAAGACTCCCTGAGAGATGAGTACTCCTGAATTTTCATTAAGTCCTATTACTGCAGATTTTCATTTTCTACAGTTAATCCTGATGCTTAAAGCAAGATTGAGTGGATGTAGGAATCTTTTTAGATTTAGCCCTGTGTTTGGAGCTAGCATTTATGCAGCTTAAAATACTCCCTTTCATTCTTTGCCAGAAATTATTTTAATGCAGCCATGCCCATTTCTTTCTTTCTTTTTTTTTTTTTTTTTTTTTTTTTTTTGACATTTCCATCTTGAATTTCTGTATAATTCTTCTGTATACTACATCTGGAGCCCCTTTTTTTTGTATGCTCATTCAACATTACTTCATTCAAAAGTATTCTCACTCCTGAATTCTTTACTATTAATATTGTTTCTTGGCTTCTAGACAGTGGTGTCCTGCCGGGCCATCAGTGAGACTTAAGTGCTATAGTTTGCACATATCCTAGTAAATCACATTTCATATGGAGGAGAAATTAACCACACAGTATCTCATTATATGCTGAGTGCAACTAAGGTGAAAAAATGTGATTCTTTAATTTTGATAAAAACATTTCAAATTCACTTTCCCAGCTGTTTTAAACTCAATTATAATATCTTTTCATCATTTTTACAAGCTGATTTCACACCCACAGAAGTGCATTTCAAGGGGATTATTGATAATCCATATCACTCAGCAAGTTATGAATCATACAATTATAATGTCCCTTCAGAAACCAGGTAGCTCCATACAGACTGAGCACTAGAACTGTTCCACTTGTTGATGCCTTAAATCCTTGGACTACACTCAGGCATCGCATCAGGCAATATCAGTTGTGCTCAGCTGAAAGTCTCCCAGTGTGTTAATAGCAACCGGATGGGTAAGGTAAAATTTTCCAGACACCTGTTTGTCCAGATGCTTGTTGTCAGATTCATGCTCTGATATTGTTTTACTCATATGGGTCTAAATTTTTAATCAAGACACTGACTTTTGATATAATATTTCATAAGCAGAGAAAGCAATAAAGAATAAAAGGATAATGCTCTACTACAATGAAGGAAACAAGATGGTCGACAGCTTAAACAGCACAAATGAAAAACTGAAAATGATGAAAATAAGATATTTAAAATATCCTGATTAGTTCAGATGCAAGAAAGCTACTCAGAGAAGATACATTTCAGAAAAATTGCTAGGTTTGATATAAAATTAGTGAAGAAAAAATGTAATTACTTATACTGGTCAGACTGAATGTTCTAATAATTTCTCATGACCTTAGATTTTTTTATTTTACCAGTCTATGACTAAATTAAATATTTGATGAATTAGTGGTAAACTCCCTTATTTCAACACCCAGATATATTTTTTGCAATCTGCAGTTTCTTCAAGGTTGCATCTTTAGTACGAAGTATATTGGTAGTTGCACAAACAATACAGATCATTATACTAATTGTGCTTTTTTTTTTCTTTTCAGTTTATTGTCTCCTCTAATATTACAACACTATGTTGAAAGGTATGTGGAAGGCTGTATATGTGTGTATACATCTGTGCACAGGGGTAAATTCAGTGGGTGGTAAAAATCATTCAAAACTGATAAACTTCAAATGTTTTAGGAATTTTTATAGTGCCCCAAAAGCATTACTTGCAATTTGGAAAATGCAGAAGAGAATAAAGAGAAATTAAACTTTTGAAGTATGGAATATTGCAAAATCAATTTAGTTACATAGCAGCAATGCTTATTTTCAGACCACTATATTAAAACAAGAAAACATGTTCAGCTTAACTGGTCATTCCCCTATGGTATGTTTTATATGTCCCTCCTGTCATTTTTAACAAAACCAGATATCTTAACTTTCACTATTTCTTCAAAATAATGGGAGATAAAATCCTTCTTCTTTCAAGTATTATCACACAATCATGTGATGACTCATGAACAAAACTAGTGGGTATTTTTCCAGAGCATAAGGCATTTTTGAACATACTTGGTTTAAAGTTGTATAATCAATAAAACCAGAAATTGGAAAAGGTAATTCAGCTTTTTTTTCCTGCTGATAAGAGACATGGAATTCTGGAGTTTTTAACTCAAGTCACCAGAATTACCTCAAAGAGGTTCTCACACTCTGACTAATTAGCTGTTACTGGGCTGTTGCTCCTCTGGTGGCCAAAGGTACAGATCAGCACCTTTTTGTCCCAATGAAATAACAAGAATAATTTTGGAGGTTAATGCTCATCCAACAATAAGCTGATCTAATCTTCCATAAGTAGATGTTAATCAATCACTCTCTCTTGGTCCTGCATCTCAAAGACATGGGCAGACTCTTTTCAAAGACACAACCATATCATACTTATGAGCTTTCTTTGGCCTGAGAGCTGCTGAGAATCATAGGATCCTTCAGAATTTTGCAGACAATTTTTGTGTGTTTGTGATTTTATCATTGTAAGCAGCAGGTTTTATATGGGCATATATGGGCATCTGAAAATAGTGGGATAATATTTATTTGTAGTAAATAAACAATACTAATACAAATAAAAATCCTAGGTTGGGGAAAAAAAAAGAAAGGAAGAAAAAAATATTGCAGATTCTTTGCTCAAATAAACACCAAATTTACTTTTAAGCCCAAACATGCAATTTGTTCACCATGGCAAAATGTTAGAGGGGGGGGAGTGCTGACAGAAATATCATTTTGCTTAGCTAAAACTGAAACAAATTTTGAAGTGACTGATTTTTTTGATGATAACCATAAAAATTTGAAATCATATTTAAACAATTTTACTCAGAAACTTTATTTTTTCATTGAAAATGTTTTGGCCAAGACATTTAGTCTACTGATGTCACGGATATAATTTCCATTATTTGAAAGCACTGCCTATTTCACATTCTAGCACATCTCATCATCTGATTGTGTGAGATTTCTTCCTTTTTAACAGTTTTGACTAAATTTGCTTTTTCTGTAGTTCTGACTTGAAATCTTCTCCTATAATAGTGAAACATTTAGAGTTCTTAATTTTTTTTCAAGTTTTTTTCAAGTTTTTTAAACACTATTTCTGTGTTTTGGAAGTAATGCCAAAAAAGAAAGATGATAAAAAATATATATAATAAATAAAGCTTTTTTTTTTTTTTTATTGCAGACCTTAACTGTAAGGGTTCAAAGACTATGAGCAATTGGACAAACTCTTTTTCTTTCTTGGCATAGCATGAAAAAAGTAAAGAAAATTACATATTTAGAAATGCTATATTGATAAAGAATTTGATTGACTAGATTTCTGTAAATCCTTCAAAGCCCTTTTTTATTAATCCCCTTTAGTAAACGTATATTTTGAATTATTTATAACATTTGTCAAACTTCTCCATTTTTTCTCAGATTAGCTTATGGCTATGTATAAACTGAACAAGAGTAAGCAGACATTACTAACAGTTTCTGAATTTTATTTCTGCATTTTAATTTGTTTTCAAGATGTCATTGAAATTTTAAAGTATTAAAACACTGAAATTGTTCATAGGTAGATCTAGCAATAAATGACGCAAGAAATTATCTTCCTTTAAAATATTGTAAAGTGGAAATGAGTTTTAAGTTATACTTTTCTTTTTGTTTTCATGAAATAAAAACTTCTTTCATCAGCTAGCAAGCACCAATGTCACAACACCTAGTCAGAAAATTTCACCTCTTTCTACTCTTTCCTACTGCTGCTTCCACCTGCTTTTTTGGGTTACTGCCAAACATGAAGTTAGCTATGTGGGGCAAAAGTAGTGAAAGACTAAGGTTGTTCTCTGAAGAACTTTTAGAACACTCCAAGACACTGACAAATCAGTTTAGACCATTGTAAATACCTGCTGACATATACTTGTGGGAGTGTCCTAAATGTTAGGATGGAAATTATTTCGGTTGAAAACAAAAAATTCCTCAGGTCTTCCTTGGAGAATTTGATTTTCTTGTCTGTGCATAAAAGAAAAGTTTCTATAGCATGGTATTGAAGTTACTTCTCCTTCTGTGTTTCAAGAGCCATTTCCACATTCTTTTTCAGCTTTCATTTTTGAGAATATTTTCTGTATTAGAAAACACACCTACACGTAATACATTTTTTTTAGAAAATAAACGTGAAATTTCCATTTAAATTCCCTATTTGATGCAGTGCCACATTCTTCCCAGCCACCTCCCGGCACCGGATCGAGAGTGGGCTGTTCCTGGAGAGCGGTGCAGTCCGGGATACAGCTGTAGGGCATGTGCTCTACGGCACAGGATGCCAAGCGCTGAGGGCAGGAGCAAGGATGAGGGAGAGGACTTTGTGCAGTTTCCAAAGCAGTTTATTCCCAGGAAGGGTCAGGGACTAAAGACTGAGAACACGAATGTACAGGAGCTTATCTGTGGGGCAGGTCTCAGAGGGAGGGTACAATTCTTAACCAATAGGGATAACATGGGAGAGGATCACAGGACAGGATTCACAACATACAAACCAATGGAGAACATGGGGGAGTGGAACAGATCAAACTAACCAATGGGGCTTTGAATATTAGGGGATTTCCAAGGCTAAGGGGCAGGTACTAGCTAGGGTTGACAACAGAGTAAGGGGAGAAACAGAGAACACTCTTGAAGGAGAGGCAGATCTTAGGGTATAGCAGACAACTAGGATTAAACCAATCCTGTGGGGGGGTGGAGGGGTACAACACAAACTATTAAGGATAAAATTGGAATCAAAACCACACTGCAACACCTATTAATAAATTGTTTTAAATTTGCCCTAGAAATTATACTTTTGTTTCCATTCTTTCAAATTTTTTTTCAGACAGATAATTTTTAATATTTTGAAATTGGTTTTAAGTGCAGAGAAGGTTTTTATCAAAATTTATCTACTAATGGAGCTAAATTAATACCTCAGATGAGGCTGAGGTATTAAGCAAAACACACACATTGTCCCTCATGAAAGTTAGCCACCAATGTGTATTCCATTGACACTTTGTGAGCAAATTAATCACCTTCTGATTGTCTTTGTATTGTTCATGACATTGGAAAACTCTCTGAATGTGACGTGTCCATGACAAAAAAAAAAAAAAAAAAAAGCATCTGCTAGTACCTTTCATAAGTGCCTTTTGTACCTTTTAAAAGATGCATGAATATGTGTGTGTAAAATAATGCTAAAATATCAATCATCAGAGAGCTCAAGTTTGCAAAACTCATAGAGAATTGACTTGAATTACTTAATTTTTTTTTCTGCTTTCTGATTCTTTTATGGCTGGAGAACTTCAGTGATAAACAATAACTATCTCTTGTTCTCTAATTCTCTCCTGCTTCCCTCCCTTTGTTCATGGAGCGTAACACTTTAAATAAATCAATTCACAATGTGAGTGAATTACTTCAAAAATTTTAATGCTTTTTCTAGTTTGCAGAGAAAACAGATGGCTAGCAGTTATGGTCCCATGATCTGCTTTTGGCTATTCATTGGTGCAGGAGAGAGAAAAAAGGAGGAAAGTACTAGCAGCCAGGATCCCTCAAGCAAAAAGCATTTCCAGGAAGGTGAGTCAAAGCACCTGAGGGAGGCAAGCAGAGTGCTTATCATCTCTCTCATTTATTACCTGAGAGGATGATGGCAGATGGAGTGAGAGAACATAGGTCTCCTGTAGGGCTAGATAAGGAAACAAGATCATTGATTGCTATGTACAAAAGCACAATGAAGAAACCAGTAGAAAAAATTGCCTGGAAGCAAAATAGGAAAATGCATAAAACAGCAATAAAAACAATAAGACCAATGCCAATAACAAGCACCCAGGCATTATAGAGCTGTGAAATTTCAACCTCTCTGCTCTTTTATCTCATAATACGATGTGCCAGTTCTAGTCTTACAGAAAAACTTTTAATGAAATATAGCTTGTGGTTTAATATCCCAAGATCCCCTTCCATGAGTCTAGCATTGCCCTCCTAATAGATTCCAGGGTGTTAGGAAAAAGCAGGTGTTCAATAATCTGTGGCATATGGAGTTTCTACTTTTTGGCTTTAATTTACTTCTGTTCCTTTCTCTGTAAACTGTACTGTGATATACATTACCTGCTTTCCCTTTGAGTAAGTGTGGAATAGTTACAAAACCAAGTTCTTTCTTCTTTTTTCTTTTTTTTTTTTTCTTCTTTTCTTTTCTTTCTTGACTTTTTCTTCCAACTCTTTCAATGTTAACAATGCAGTACATTCTGGTGTCTGGAGAGGAGCTTTGTAAAATACATTGCAAATCAAAAGGAATGTTTCAATTTTGCTTTGTACCAATGCTTAGCAAACTTACATAAATACTTAAATTTTGCATGTTTCTACAGACTATGGAATGAATCTGCAGAACTTGAAAGAATGGAACTAGTTAAAGATTCAACCAATATTCCACTTTTTGGCCTACTTTTCATTACCTCTGTTATTGTTTAAAGCTATACTATCTGTCCTGAAAATTCTTTTGCCTAGTTTGAAACTACAAAAGAGGAATATTTTGAAAGTTCAAAGCAAATCAGCCAAGCTTCTTTCAGCTTGTAGGACAGCTAAAAAGTAACATGTTTCTGCTTCAATTTACACATTCATTATGTTAATTCTTTGAAGATATTTTGGGAGAAATGTGTTAGCAACCTTCATTGAAACGTATTCTGTTTCATGCATACATGCATTTCTGTTCATGCATATTTGTTCAGGAAAAATACTCATATGTGGTTTAAAATAAACTTGTCCTCATTTGGAAAACTGTTTGTTGTTTTGTTTTGTTTTGTTTTTTTCCTCACAGCTTTGTGGATTTTGCTATTGAATTGTAGTGAGATTGGTTGTTTGGTTGGTTGACAATCAAATATTCTCACTCCCCAAATCTCCTGCAAGTGTCTCATTATAATAGAAACATGTTCACTATAGCTGACATCATGGATAATATATTAATTCTGATTTCAGTTTGTATTCCCCTTCCCTCTTTCACATTGTTGCTGATGTCAGATTGGTGATATGATAGGCTAAGACTGCATTAATCACAGAATGACAGAATCATAGAATCACAGAATCAATTAGGTTGGAAAATAACCTTGGAGATAATTTAAACCTATGACCTAGTACCAGCTTATTAACTAAACCATGGCACTGAGTGCCACAATTAGTCTGTTTTTAAACACCTCCAGGGGAAGTGACTCCTCCATTTGTCTGGATAGTCCATTTCAACGTCCAAACATGCTTCTGGTAAAGAATTGTTTTTCTAATGTCAAGCCTAAAATTCCCCTGGTGCAGCTTAAGACTATGTCCTATTGTCCTGTTGCTGGCTGCCTGGGAGAAAAGACTGCCTCCCACCTGACCACATCCTCCTTTCAGGGAGTTGTAGAGAGGAATAAGTTCTCCCCTGAGTCTCCTTTTCTCCAGGCTGAACACCCCCAGCTCCCCCAGCTGCTCTTCATAGGTCTTGTGTTTTAGACCCTTCACCATCCTTGTTGCCCTTCTCTAGATGTGTCCAAGAATCTCAGCAGTAGAATCAGCAGGAGAATGTCAAAATCCTTCTTAAGTTGAGGGGCCCAGAACTGGACACAGTACTCAAGGTGCAGCTTCGCCAGTGATTAGTGCAGGGGAAGAATCCTTCCTTCTGGGCATATTATTCCTGATACAGGCCAGGATGTCATTCCTTGCCACCTGGGAACACTGCAAATAAATTATGTATGCCTGTGTTTTCTCTTTGGTGTTGAAGTTCGCATTATTAAGCTCTCTCATACCCCACTACTGGGAAGCTATGTCAAAACTATGTGGTGTTAAAGAGTTACTGTGCAATACTATCCCTCAAAGCATGCCCAGGCATGACCTGGGGAGTACTATTTGTCCCTGACCAAACCGCTAGATGTGACAGCAGTTAATGACACAGTTTTTTTGTCTTCCAGTACCTTGTGATGGTCCCTGACCCAGTCAAATAAACGAGCATAGGTGTAACCTGTATATAACCCTCCTCCCAGGGACTCACTTGGCTGTGATACAAAGCCTGGTTTTGATAGAGAACAGCTGTGCAACCTTGGCTTAGATTTCTGAGAAAACTGCTAAGCAGTAGGAAGGAGCCACCAGAAAGTGCATAAGCTGTAAGCTATTCAAGGTAAGAAAGGTAAAATTTCAGACAGAGAGAAGACTATTGAGACTGGATAGTTAGTAGATCAAGGACTCAGGAGGGAAAACACTGATATGAAAGGGTAAAAAGTCCTAGGGAAAAAAGCAGGGAACTGAAAAATAGCAACTTGGCAAAGTAAAAGCAGCAGTACAATTCCATAAGTAACAGCAGTCATCTCTTTTTCATCTTGGTGAGGGAGGGAACAACAGAGACTTATTATTTGTCCTGCCATGAGGAGTGAATTTATTAATGGTTAACCTTTTGATACTCACTAGCTATTGTTTGTGCAATAAGCAATTGTTTTGGTCTTTAAAATGGCATATCACAGAATATTCTGAATTGGAAGAGGCCCACAAGGATCATCAAGTCCAATTCCCTGCCCTGTCCAAGTCCACCCTCAAGAGTCGCATCATGTGCATTGTGCAAATGCTTTTCAACTCTGTCATGTTGGTGTTGTGACCACTGCCCTGTGAGCCTCTTCCAGTGTCAATTAACTTCCGGATGAAGAACCTTTTCCTGATATCCAACCTAAACCTCCCCTGACACAACTTCAGGCCATTCCCTCAGGTCCTGTCACTGTTCACCAGAGAGAAGAGATCAGTGTCTGCCCCACCCCTTTCTTAAACCAGTATCCCCTGGCCTTTTTCTGAGGCACTGCTTTCCAGCATCTAATTCTCCAGTCTGTCCATACATCTAGGGTTGCCCCACTCATATTTGTAAAGTGTTTTTGTTCACAGTAAAAATTTTCCATCAACACAATGCAGAAAGGCAAGGTTGGTGAAATTATATGAAAAGATAAATTATCAATTTGATGATATTTACTTTAAAACATTTTCTTTCTCTCTAGGAAAAGGTTTTGTTTCATTGTGGAAAGCATAGAATAAAATACAACTGATTTCCTGTATTTTAAGGGTATTGTAGTTTCAAAATTTATGGCCTTGATCTTGTAGAGAAATTGATTTTACATTAATATCATAAGTAAATGATTCATTGTAAGATTTGAATTATATTAGAATGTAATTTATTGGACAGCAGCCCTAGGAAAATGGTACTGGATTAACGTGTCCTCAGTCAGGGATTATGTTTTTTTCATTAATTCTTTATCAGTGAGAGCAATGCTGTGGGGAACCAGGTAACATTTCAAGAAACAATTAAAACAAACAAGAATCAAATATGGATGGCCAGGCTCTGGTGATACCCTCATGTTCAGCTCTGCTCTCCTTCCAACTTCTCTGCATATTTTGAATTAAAAAATTTAAAATACGCAGAGAAGCTTCAAAAAGTCAGTTTTTGACTCTCACTGTCAGTGTGGCCACAAAGTTACTGGACACACAAATTTGGCCTAAAAAAAAAAGTATATCACTTTATGTTCTTCATTCTCCTTTCAATTTTTGTTATTTTAGTTTGTAAGCTCTTGTAAAATTAGATAGTGGGGATTTAATACATAGGGCATCTGTTACTGTGTGGTTGTGCATGCCTTTATACATTCTTAGAGGATATCCATGCAGGCAGTATACATGAAGGATAAAATAGTAATACAAAGTAAAAATAGAACAAATCCTAGGGGTTTTTTTTATTATTTAGGCACTGTCATGATTTAATCTCAATTGGTAAATAAGTCCCATGTAACTGCTCACTCATTCCCCCATCAGCAGGATAGGAAGAGAATTGGAAAAGTAAAAATGAGAAAACTGGTGGGTTGAGATAAAGACATTTTAATAGGTAAAGCAAAAGCTGTGCACGCAAACAAAACAAAGCAAAGTTTTCATTCACTGATTCCCATGGGCAGGCAGATATTCAGCCATCTCCAGGAAAACAGGGCTTCATCATGCAGTTTTTTTGGAAGACAAAGCCCTCATTCTGAAAGTCTTCCCTTTCCTGCTTCCCGTAGTTTTACAAAGTAAGCATGACACTCTGTTATGGGCTATCTCTTTGGCTGCTTGGAGTCAGGTGTTACAGCTGTCCCCCTCCCAACTCCTTGTGCACTCCCAGACTCCTCGCCAGCATGGCAGTAGGAGAAGCAGAAAGGACCTTGGCTTTGTGTAAGCCCTGCTCAGCAATAACAAAAACATCTCATTGTCAGTCCTGTTTTCAACACAAATCCAAAGCACAGCCCATAGCAGCTATTGTGAAGAAAATTAACTCTACCCCAGCTAAAACCAGCATATTATTCACCCTCAGTTCCACATTATATGATCTCATGTTCAGTATGTAAAGCTGGGAGAGGAAGAAGGAAGTGGGTATACATAGCAGGATGGTGCTTTTCTTTCCCAGACTGCAAATGTGATGGAGCCCTGATTTACTGATGATGGCTGAACATCTGTCTGTTGGTAGGAGACAGTGAATTAATTATTTGTGTTACTTTGCCTGCAGGTGCCGTTCTTCCTTTCCCTATTAAGCTGTCTTTGTCTCAACCCACAAGTTTTCTCAATTTTTGCCCTCCTGATTCTCTGCCCCATTCATTTAGTGAGGGAGGCAGCAAGTGGTTGCATGGTGCTTAGTTGATGGTTGGGGTTAAACCATGATAGGCATAAAGTTTCATATTCATTAAGGTCTGTTCACAGGTATCCTTTCAGTTTTCAGAGTTCAGATACTTCTCTATCCATCAATTTATTTTAACATACAGGCAATGTATGTTAAACAGTGAAGGTATGAAGGTAAAGCATCCAAGACATCTAAGCTATTTTACAAGTGTTTGACTTAGTGTAATGTAAATTAATAAATAAAGATGGATTTTATCACAGGATTATCATCTTTTGATCTACCTGCCATAGTTGTAAAGAATAAAAACTAACGTGAAAATTTGACATTTAAGTAGAAAATATATTTTACCTGATAAAAGGTTTAACATGCATACCTGTTGTTCCTCTTCAGTCATTTCTGCATGCTTCATAGTTAGCTTGCAGCATGTATGCTCTGTTTTCAGGCTTTTTTGTTCATTTAAGCAAAGAAATAGGAAGGTGCAGCATAAACATATTCAAGGAAGCTGTTCTCATAAGCAATCTCATCCCATTAGAGCTGTATGGCCTTCTCAGAATCTAGGACTTTAGCCAAAGTCATGATGATGGATTTCAAAACTTGAGAGTGAGGAACATGCCAGATTTGGCAAACTTGTATAAAGCTCTTTATTTTACAACTGGAATATTTAACCTAAGCTGTTGATTCACTGATTTGTTTTGCTTCTGCTTCCCACTCATAAGTAGTACTTCCCATTCCTCTGCTTCCCACTTACCCTTGGATATCTACTAGATAATTCTTTCCAGTATTCATATATGTCCTGGCCAGAACAGGGCTAATTTTTGCAGTAACCCAGGGAGGCATGGCTACGACCCAGAGGTTATTCTATACCACCAGGTCACATAATTTTGCCAGGACAGGGGCAACATGACAGTGCAGTGGGATATTGTTGGGGGTGACCACATGCATTTGAATTGTTTGTCTCTTGTATGCACTATTATTAGTATTGTTGCTGTTACTGTTAATTTTCTCATCTCATTGCTGTTTCCAATAAATTGTTGTTGTCTCAATCCATGATCTTTACCTTTTGTGCCTCCCATTCTCTCCAGCCTTATGCTGGGGGAGAAGGAGGAGTGAGAAGTGGGCAAGCAGCACAGTGTTCCAGTCGAAACACTAAACTGGGGAATACCATTCCTAAATTACAATAATATATATCACTTCAAAAAACTGTTAAAAGATTATTCAAATTGTGTAAAACCATGGCATCTATAGAGCTTTCATGGTAGGAGTCCTCTGAAAATTAGCTTCATATGGCCCTTAGATGGAATTGAAAATTAAAGTTTTACAAACAAAGGTTAGCTGAAAATTTTGTTACTTACATCAGCTTCCTTTCTTTTCAGTTTTGTTCCACATTATATTTTGTGCACATAGTTGTCTCCATCATCAAAGCTTGTCATTTGAATGACATCAAGAGTCTATTCAGCCCCATTAAGTGAGGAATGACAGTTGAATACCAATTACTGTGCAAGAGTGTACTGAAATATTTGGCAGCTCTTTCTACAGTACTGACAATAACAGCAATAGTTTGCAACTTGCTTGTAATTCCTCTGTTTAAACACAGACCAGCTGAGACATAAACAGACCTTGGGTTAAAAACTGATCATTACACTTTGTTAGCTCAGAGCTTTGGTCTTTGGCCTAGCCACACATACCCTGAGCAAATTGATGTATCTCTGTTATAAAGTTCTCAAACGCATATCAAGATAGCAGAATTGAAATTAATTGAAATTATGACTTGGGTTCTGAGGAAGTTTTTGCTGTATCATAAATATTTCAGCATAAACTGCTTTATTTATTTGTTTATACATACCTAGATTTCCTAATAATATGCATGTCAAAAAGAACCAAGAGCAAATTGGAAGAGCAACCAAAAACCATTTGGAACTGCACAGGCAGAGAGTTGGAGTAAGATTCTTAGATAATTAAATAGTTTTTTTAGTTGGCACATTTTATTCGCATGATTTATAAAACTGTCAGTTTGTTTATTTTAATGTATTGTTAACCAGGAGTGTTTGAAAGTATGTTCAAGTTAAATACATTTTCAACAAAGCTCCTTTAAATATTCAGCTATTCCTTTTAAAGAAACAATCAAATATCTATCAAGTTTCTTAATAGAAAAAATCCATATCAATAAATAAATAATAGAAATATAATATTAGGCACAATTTTTTGAGGAATTAAATTAAAATAAACTAGGCTTTTAGAACTTAGAATGATGTCATAAGCAGTTAACCATTTCGGACCTTTTCTCGTGTCTCATTGGAGTATTCTTCGTTAGCCATTGTTTTCAGCTTATCTTTTAACTTTTTCATTTTCAGTGCATCAGTTCTTGTGTAGGTTCAAGCTAAATTAAAGTGGTTCAATTCACAGATTCACCAAATTAAAGAAAAAAAGATTCTTTCAGAGAATATTTAGATTTTCCCATTACTTTCCTTTCACTGAACTCAAGTTTATAGAACACAGAATCATAGAACCACATAGGTTTGGGTTGGAAAAAACCTGAAAGATCATTGAGTTCCGAATCCCTCACCATGGGCAGGCAGATCTCCCACTAGACCAGGTTGCTGAAAGTCCTATCCTGCACTTTCAGACATGGAAAAGTTGTTCATTGAAACCCTCCAGTGGTGTTTGATTTGAAAAACTCCCTCTCAGACATAGTTTTATTAAGTTACTGAAAGAAGTAAATATTAAATTATCTCCAAACATTTTTGAAAGTGGTGTCCTTGTTGACAGGCAATTCTCAGACATAGCTTCTTACCACATTTTAGAAAAAGGTGGTTTGAGACAGAACAAAATGATATCTGCTCATTTCTACTCTGTGAAGTTTCTAATTGTCATGTTCAGCTTTGAAATTGCTTCAGCAAAGATGGGTAGTAAATATATTTGCTACTGAAGTAGCACTAACAGATCCATCTGTATTTCAAACTCAATATTTACTCCCTGAGACTTTGTTAGCACAATGTCCTAAACAACCCTAATATACAAGCCACCAGGGGATGTCTCTCTTGATCATTTTAAGTTAGAAAAAATGTGTTCTAAAGCTAACATCATCATGTGTTCTGGAAATTACTAAGGCACCCCTGAATTTATCAGACTTGTCATTCAGTCTCTTGTGAAATCAGTCACAACCACAGTTTTTTTGGTACCTGAATTTCTATCCTACGACCGGCATATAGTGAAAAATTCCAGGCAGCACCTAGTGGTGTTCTTTGGCTAAAATGCTAAAGACAAAATCCTGAAGCACAGGTTTCTCATAATGCAAGATTTCTTCAGCTTTATTCTATGTGCTAAAAATAGATGGAACCCAAGGGGTGTATGCTTCTATGGGACATTCCTGTTTTTATACCTGCTCTGGTCTCCTATGCCTCACTGTGCCTGCAGGATGCAGTAAACACTTTGTATTGCAATCGATTTATCATACAAAGTGATAAAGAGGTTGCTGAGAACATGTCATAGTTTAAATTATATTTTATTTTATATTTTCTCCCTGCATATTAAAAAACACAGACCTTGACTATTGTTAGTGACAGGATAGACAGAGAGTAAAAGGTTTTAAGAGTCACATTCTAACATGTAGAGTGGCCCAAAATAACATGTATCATGGCACAAGTTTCTAGTGATATCTTGTTGTTCCTGTGTAAGAAGAGGAACAGAAATACTGTACTTTACAATTCAAAAAAGCTGTGTATAAGAGTAAATATGTTTAAGAATATATTTTCAAAGATGTTTTCTATAGTTAAACACAAAACTTAGGATCACTGCAAAATTTTTTTTTTCAATGCTTCAATATTGTTCTTTATGAGAGGTATCTGAATGAATAGCATTCTGACACTGTCCTTTCACTGATACTGGGCAAAATATGAGTACACTTTTTTGCCTTTTCCCTGTACTGTTACATACAATTTGACTAATACACATTTTTCTCCACATCAAAACAGTCACAAAGATCATTATGGGCACATTTTTGCTATTCCTGAAGTGGCTTGAACAGAGGCAGTTTGTCTGTCATATCACCACATCTCCCAGTTCACAGACTTTAGTTCTAGCACACATTACAGGATGAAAATGTCTTAACTCTCCACCTTTAAAATAAATTTCTTTAATGCTTTATAGTATGATATATACTATATATAACACAGTCTCATGGACTATATAAAGTGCAGTATACTATGGATTATACATTGGGGTTTTGTGATGAAAAAATAAACCCCTATTTTTAGATAGACCAGTCTAAGCAGTTCCTATACAAATAGACTGGTACAGAAAATACATTATTTAACTTGTTTCTGGTTTTCCATCAATTGCAAGATATGCATGAACTGGAAATTTTCCCATTAAATGTTCAGTTTGAAAACATTGTGAGAAAAGTATTTAATTGAAATTATAAGAAGTCCACCATTGTTATGTCTTCCAACTCAACCTCTGGAAAATGAGATCTCACTGAACTCGACATGACTTTATAATTTTCTCTGTAGCTATACTTCCAGTGATAGAACATTGACCCACATTTTCCTTTTCCACAGACATGTTATGATTGGGCCTTAGAGTTATTTGAACTTTCTTGTTGGTTACTATACTGAGATCTTTCTAAGCTTTTAGAAAATGATAATGTTCCTTAGGACAGAAATATGACATCTTTGCAAATTTCTAGTAGAATAGTTTGGTGCGTTTTCAGAGATGTGCTGACCTTTGAAGTGAAAAGGTCTGTAGAAATAACTCCTACCTTGTTGAAATCCTTCTTAAACATTAGCTAGTTTAAATATTATGCCCTAAAGACTTATCTCATTCATTGTACTGAATATTTAAACTGTCCAAGAACTACATGTGTAAGAGCACAACACTCCAAGCTCTATTATTCCCTAAATGCATCTTCTTACATTTTATAACATTTAATCTAATACCACATTTTTAATAGTTATCCAGTCCTTCCTAAATGATATCCCATTTCTTCTTTAATGATTAATTCTTATGAAATTTTGCCCTTGAAACCTTCTGCTGCACTTTCTGTCTTTTCTTCCACATGGGAATACTTTGATACTGCTTATCATAGCTTGCAACTGTACACGTATTTATTTTTTTTCTAATCACTAGAATCGTTGTAAATAAATGAACTTTGGAGAGAAAAAAGAGAGAGAGAGACAGGTCATGGACCTTAGTTATTTAAAGTTAAAGCTGCTTCCTCTGCTTTCATTGGTGTGAAAATGAAAGCAGAGCCTTTTGCAAAGATGGTGAGTGTTTTCAGCATCCATTATTTACAATTTGAGCTGCCACACTTGTCCAACTTTTGCACTTTCACTTTGGTCCTTTTTAATAGAATTTGTGTGAATTATCAGGTCTGATTTACCACTAAGTATCGCTAAGAATTAGTATTTACTGACATCAGGACTGAGATTTACAATTATGTTTTGAGGAACTAAGGAGAGGGTAAATGTCATTGATATGTGATATGTGCATTGACTGGTTATTGTGGTGTGACATTGCAAAGGAAGTAATAATGTTTGTGATGTACAACTGTTTTGTAGCGCAGTTTTAAGGAATAAATACTGCTTGGTGGGCATTGTTTTAATTTGCTAAATCTCAGCAGATGGCTGAACAAAAAATTCTGTTTATTTGTTGTGGATGTGGATTTAGACCCCTACAGAAAGTAGAAAAAATTGAAGAGTTCAATTATTTGTGTGAGACTTTTAGAAATTTTTCAAGTCACTGCCATTTCAGTCAAATGCTCAAATTCTCTGAATGAAGATTTTACTAAAGGAGTAACAGTGTGCCATCAGCAGTTATATATTAATTTAATTTAAAAGTGCTATTTGATTCCTGATTTAAAATAGTTGTCTTTTTTTCCTTAACCAATACATTCCCCTAGGAGAAACAACATGTAGCAAGTTAAAGCTGTTGCACATAAGGGAAGGTTTAGTTTTGTACTTGAGGAGCCAAAGGCAGAAAGTGTTTGAATTCAGGAATTCTTGGTAACTAACAAATAGGTCAACATTGCTACTATAAATAATTCAAAAAACATTGTAAAATGTATTTGGAAAGTTACTAGTTTTATGCAAATTTGGATCTTTAAACTGGAAGCTTTAATCTGGAAAAATATTCTTATATATGTGGACACACTGTTCAGCAGGAGATTTATAGCCCTAAACATTGAACGACATGGTTTCTCTACCTCAGTACTCTGGAGAACTCTCCATTTTTGTAGTAAAAAAATGACTCTTAAGAAAACAAAAATTATTTCAGAGCTAGAAACAATTTAATCCAAATTCGTGCCTATTTTTAAGAGTATGTAATCACATTCTGAGTTACTGGTTTTTGCTTTAAGTTTTCTCTTCTGACTCTTCCATTTATTGGTTTAGATAGATGCATATATATATAATCTTAAAATTTTCAGCCAGTTTCAAAGGATTTTGGAGTAGATTTTTTCCCCATCTTGATCTAAAAAAACTAAAATTGCAAGGAATCCTGAAAAATGACCCTAAGTAATAAGCACAGCAGCTGAGAAATAGAACAGCAAAGTCAAAAATATTTTAACAAGTAAAAAAAAAAAAAAAGGGAAACTGGAACTTTGAAATGACCATACATTTGACTAGAATTAAGAAACAATCTAGTCATCAAGGGATTTATTAAACTCTGTCAATGTGATAACATGTCAAATCAATTTTGTTTACAAAGAGGCATGAAAAATAAAAAAATCAAAATAAATTGTGGTGGTTTTAAATCTAAATTCATATATTTTAAATTTTGTTTTGAAAGTATGGTATAACATGCTGGTGTTCTTTCATTTAAATTTTATATTTGATTTTTGTTGTTTTAATTTTCCTGTTTGCTCCTGTTGTCTAAAGTCTCAGGTTGTTCTAATGCTTATGTGTCTTCATTCCCTCTAAAGGTGACATGGAAAATCTACAAGGTTTATTTTTTGTGTAACCTTATGAAGAAATGATTATTTGTCATTTTGCAAAGATACACAGAATCAAAGGTAGCCCAGCACAGGCTGCTGAGGCACCTCAGAAGTAGATTAAAAGATATTCACTAGCCAAATTTCTTAATGTTACATTAACAAAATGGCTGATCCTTTTATGCCAGTTTTTAATTTGGAATAGCAATTAGATAGATGGCAGTCTGAGGCAGAAACATATCAGTCTCATGTGAGATATTGGGCAGGCAAATTACATTGTTTCAAGTGCTCTTGAACCCATAAATATCAACTCGTAATTTTACAGTGGTATAAATGATAGCATATACTTGATGTCTATTATTTAGGTAACATAAATAACAGAAATAAGAAAAGGAAAAAAAAAACAGATAATATTTTGGTATCTTTTTGTACTTGTACAAAAAGATAAAGCTTATACTTTTATGTGTAATTGTAGTCAGGTAAGACTAGACCTATGTATAACACAGTGCTTCTAAAGTGTTTGTTTATATCTGAAAGTAAATTGTTGTGCCAGAATACAGGGTTTATTTCTCTTTGCTCTTTCGTTATGGTGAGTAATCACGCCATTAAAATATTTATATTTAGACTTAACAGTTGCATGTTCACTAAATAAGCACCATCAATAAATTTCACTTTGATGCTTTTTATGATAATACCCTGTAATTGGATTCAGCAGTAAATCCAAACACAGCTCTGAGGCATTGATTTTCTAAGCAGTTCTGTCAAAATTATGCAGAAAGAAATGAAGCAGAATCTTGATGAGGCATATAATAAAATTATTTTAAAATATGATTATTGAGCATAAGATATCAATAAGTTGAGAGAAGTTTTTATTATGACAATCATAAAAGGGACATCTAAGAAACTGATATTATTTTCCATACTGACCTTTTGTAAATACGCAGTGGCAGACAGAGACAGTGTATTTAATTTGTTGAGACTGACAAGCAAAATGCCTGTCAGTGATGTCAGAGGTAATGAATGATGGTTCAGCTGGAAAGAAATAAAATAAAGCACACAAATAAAAAACTCAAAACAACAGTAAGAAAAATACCCCACTTCATATCTTTCTGGTGAAGACAGAAGCATTTTGAGGTTTAAACCCATAATATCTTATACTCGAATCAGTCTCTCTGAGGAACACAATGAGAAGGTTACTTGCTGTAGAGTACACTAATAGGAAAATTAAGCTTGTAGCAAACACTAGAGTAGATTTTATACAAATGAGCATGAAGGCATGACCAATTCAGGGATCAGGGTACAGTGCTATATGTGAGCTATGCCATGCTCAAACCTTATAAAAGTTAATATACATTGATTTGCAGCTGAACAAGTTATTCACTTGTTCATATCCAAAACATCCAAGTTTTGCTTTTGTGCCTCTAGTTTGCCCTTGCCTGAGTTACACTCTGGATACTTTCTTAACACCTGTTTTAGACATCACTGGGTTTGTATGTATTTTAATATGTGAGCAAAATTTTGAATTTTTTTAAAAGCTAAGAATATATAACCACCATTATGTTATCATCTATCTTACTTTCCCCTAAACTGCTTAAACCACCAGAAATTTTCTGTGAGAAAACAAGAAAGCAATTTGTTATTCTTGAGAATACACTTGTTTCTGCTCTAAGATGACAGTCTGAAAGTATTTTAAGTTCAAATGTTGCTAAAACTAACTTCTGAATGATAATAATAACACTTATTTTATGTATAACATTAATTCAAATTATACAAAAAATGTATAGGATATGCCTGGGCAAGATAAAACCACAATTTCCTTTAATACTATTAGTAGTACTTTTTTTCTTTTTCTTTTTTTTTCTTTTTTTTTTTTAAATTTTTGTAAGAATAAGCCAAATTCCATTTAAAGAAAATATATCATAAAGAAAAGTAATATTAATTAAGACTTTCTATATGAAAGCTAGGAGTTCTATGTGTAGATTTTAGTGGTGCCAAAAATACATAAGCTTGTACTAGAGATTGTGATTACAGCCCAAAAAAGGAATGGTGGAAGAAAGGAGATTACTTAAAATTCATAGCAGGAGGTTACAAACACATGACTTAGACAAATGGATACTACCCAGTCTGGGGGTTGATGCTGATGTCTTGAAAGACAGTTAGGGGATGGCTTCTCAGGATGAGATAGATGAAGCCAGTGGTTATAACACATAGCAGAAGGAAGCTGAAGATATGAGGTCTTAATGGGTTTCAATTTTAGGGCTATTTTACACACTAGAAAGAGGGTAGAGATTACTTTACATTATGCTGTGAAATAGAGTTTTAAACAATCTATGTTAAACAAACAATTCCTGGAAAACTGGTTCATCTAAATAAATTAGGCTAAAGGAGAAGAAAAACACTAGCTTTTAAAATCTCGGGCTATAAGTGGATTTTATCCAGAGATGAGAAGGAAAGATGAATCTAGAAGAGAATTTTGAACATCTATGTGTAATTACACTGAAACTTCAATGACAGCTTTCTAGGTGACTGTCTGAATATTTCATTAACTGCTTAAGAAAAAAAATCATGTTAAAAGAAATTTATGCAACCATTCCACAAGAGAAAATTCATTTTTGTGCAATGATATTCAACAAAAATCTGAAACACGTTTATTTTCCTAAACAGGGAAAGTGTGGATTTTTGTTGATATGTCATTTAAATTGCCTCTGGTGATCAGTTTCCTAGAGGTTGCTATACCCTAAAAAAGCCTCTCAAGCACAAGCTGTCACTACTTGGTCAATTAGTTTAAAGGTTGCTCAGCAGGTTGCTTACAGCCAATCTTATGTTCAAATTCCTTTCTCAACAAGTGTCGGCCGTGAGAGAGAGCACCAGTTATACCTAAACAAAACTATTCAGCACAAAATTACTGTTAGGGTCATGTGTACCAGAGCATATGCCTCTCTGAGGATATGAATCATCCTGTTGACCTCATGAGTACTCTACAACAGCCTAGAACCAGAGCCATAGTTTAGCTCTAGTTTCATAAGTGCAGATTTTAATAGAAAATTTTTCATCCATCTTCTTTCAGGATGTCATTCTATTAATAACTCACATTCTACATAAAAAAATACATTTTTTTAAATACAGAGACAAGAAAAAATCAAAAGTTTTTATTTATTTATAATATCTATGTGTTTGTTTAAACAAATTCAGATGAAGTTTTATTTTATTTTGAAGAAATACTTCAATTTACAAGTGAAAACATGGTGATAATCCTTCACAAAGTGCATTCAATTTAAGGTGGTTGGGTTGAATGAATATATTTTTTCTTTGCTTCTAAAAACAACTTTGTCACTGATTTTCTACAGATGATTTCATTTAGTTAGGCAGTTCCTGCTAACTGCAATTTGTTCTAGGATTTGTGAAATCTTTCAATTTGGACTCTTCAATGCCAGTAGCAGCCCTGTTGTTTCAGCACTGCAGGAAGAATATAAACATCTGTAAATCGCCCTTCCTTCCATCTTCTTATTCTATCTGCAAATAGCTTTCTCTTTCACTTGAAAGTCTTTAGTTATGTATGTCCCCTTTATACATTAACCAATTTTTCTTTAGATTGATGAATTATTTTAATTAATTTTATGGAAAATTTAGTTCAAGGGACCAGAACAACCACATCAGAAAAGACAGTCTCCTACTGTCATTACAGATCAGACTAAGAGCATTTAAATATACACAGAAAAATGCTACAAGGCTTATAAAGTAAACCATTAGTACTGGCAAGCACACAATGGGCATATAAACTGAAAAAACAAAGCTCTTGGGGTTTTTTACTATAAAAATAATTTCCCAAAAGCAGAAAATTAATGGAAATAGAAAGGTGTGATAATTCATGAATTTTTATCCTAACATCATTATCTGGTCTGTTTTATTCTATGTCTTCAATTTTAGTGATTCAAATAATTTGATATGTGGAAAAATAACAAAATAACATAGCATTCAATACCTTAACAGTGAAACAAATCTGAGGAAGAGACTGGAGCCCATGAGAGAAAAATATAACAAAGTAAAAGACAGACAAAATCACTTAGAAGCAAGCTTTTAATTGAGTTGCTAGTTTAGCATTTACTCAAGTTATGGCCAATCTCTCGACAACTTTAATTTATGAATAGATGTCCTTTGGAAACTCTTCAGTTATACATAAATCATGTGTCTAATACAGGCCTAAAAGTATCCAATTCTACAGTTTATGTTAATCAGCAAGTCAAATTAGATAACCCAATTGTGTCTTCTAGAATTAAACACTCATTGACTATATAAATCTATTTATCATCCCATTAAATCAAATGGCTAGCACTTCTGCTGAAGTGTTAACTTCAAGGAAAAAAACCTCATCAATTCCTACTCTGTAGTGTACTGATAAACTTTGTAGCACTGACAAAATAATGTACACCACATCTATAGCAAAATAATAACAAAAAAAATTTAAAAAGCTTTCAAGAATTTCTGATAGCATAAGTAAAAATAGTTGTTCATGAGGGTGAGGAGAGCTCATTTAACAAAATAGTAAACCATGACTATAAACATTATGATAATAGATTCTCTAGGATAATGGTGAAAGAGATAGAATGTATAGACAAAAAGAAAGAAACCAAAAGAAAAATGAGGTGAATTTCCTGAACAGTGAATCTTAAAAATAAGCTTTCCTGTAATTGGAGAAAATTTAAGTATTCCATCTTGACCATCAGGCTATCTTATCCAGCTTTTCATTATTCAGGCAAAGCATTGTCACTAAAATGAATTCATCAGTGTAACAGAGATAAATGATCCAACATGGAACAGACAGAACTATCTTCCTGTTCTTATGAAGAAAATTGTCTCTCTGTACTATTATTTCAGTGACAAAGATGTCTGGACTTCATAAGCATTTCTTTCCATTTAGTCTGCCTTAAATATTAATGAAGCAAGGATTTAACCTCTCTATGCTAAGTTCAAGAAGGAGTTTAACAGTACTAGTAAGGAATAGGATTGTTTCAAGCATAGAATAATCGAGTTACTTAAAAGATATGCCTAGCTCTCACCATGCTGAAAGAATTAATAATGGTAAATAAAAAGGAGATGAGTTGGAATGAATCTAAAATACACTAATTTTGTATCTAACTTACATAGTTTTTTCAAGAAAAAAATGTGTTTATTACATTCCTCAAAGTATTGTTTATATGGATATCAAAATTTTAATCACAAATACAACCATCATTAATAGTTCCATAAATCTCAGAGCAAAAAAAGCGTTTCCAAAAATAAATAATAAACCAACCCCAAACCTCACAACAAACTAACAGTACAAGAAAGATGTTTTAGACTTGTATTGCCAGATTGTATCTAACTGAGGCAGAAAAGAGATTGGATAATAGATTATCAGATCTCAGCATATCGGGGTCAAAGTTACCTACAGTGTTTTCTACACTTTGTCCCTCCCCATTGCTTCTTTTATTGAAACTGTATTTGCAATAGTATACTAAAGCACATTAGCATTTCAAATGAAGTAGGCATATTTTCAAATGCCAAATAGTAAAGACAATTCCATGATTACTTTGCAAACTGGAATCAGAAATACTGACAGATAAGTATTCTGAGTTAGTCTGCTCCACAATTCTGAATAGGGACTTCATTTGGTTTTCTTTTAATAAGCCTAAGTGTGAATCCCAGACAAAATCTACAAGGGGAGAGCAAAGCTCCCTATCTCCCATTATAAACTTACCTCTTGCATTATCCTTGGGTATTAACTGAAGATAATAATTGCTTTCATGAAGTTGAAAGCAATAGGTATACGCATTTATGGATGAATGAGTACATGAAAACTGAAGGATTCTCTGTTCAGCATCTGCTATAGCAAAAACTCCCATCCTTTCTCCAGAATGATGCCTAGACTGGTACTTGGCATTTGTTCTGCTCAAAACGTTTGTCTTAATACAAGTTATGACAAGTTTCTCAGCACAAACACTAAGAGAAGCTCAGACTTTGGTAGGATATGCAACAATGAAGAATCTCTAGTACAATTTTATGAAGTGATACAAACTGTAGAAAGAGTACTTTATTATTAGCTGCTGTTAGATTTTTGGGGAAAATGTAGGGATTTGTTCAGAGTAAAACTGCTTAACAGTTGCTTACACATGAAGACCCTCACTAAGGGAGTTTCCCTATTGTCACACCATAAGGTGAAATAGAGGAGATAGAGGAGACCTTCCTTCTCCTCTTCCTTTCTTCCTTTCGATTTTAACACATCTGAGGAAGAAACAAAACAAAACAAAACAAAAAAGACAATGTCTCAAGACCAATAAACAAAATATATTCGGGAGGACTGAAGATCTTGTTTAACTACATTAGCAAATCTAGTTTCTACTAAAGGATTTAATGAAATAGAATCCAAAAGGCTTAGATAATGCAATAATATGTAAACAAACAGAGTATCAGGTAGAAGGTATTCTAGAGAAGTAAAACTTACCTGTGGCGGTGCATGTTTTGGATTTTACTTTGCTTGTTCTGTTATATGAGTTATTTCCAGAAAGTTTAATGTAAAATGGTTTGTTCTTTGTACCCCTCTCCTGTTCCTTTCCCTTGGTTTATCCCCAAGTTGTTTGTCAGATATTTGTTAAGTGTCATTCATTAGTTACATGACCCTCTGGGTCCTCTCAGTCACTCTGGGGCCTCTCCCTGCATCCAGAAAATTCCAAGAGAGGCATTGAATGATTGGGCAGGATCAATGGGGATCCCCTCCCGTTGGTTTTGATTTGATGTTGCACCTGTATGTTATGTTAAGAAGCACTCCTTACTTTTCTGTTATTGGTTTGTCGCTGTACCCCAACCCTGAGACCCACCCCCCTTTATAAGTTGCTCCCCTCACATTCTCGGGGTCTTTTCTGACACAGAGCCCTGGGGTGAGGATACCCCTGATCCAATAAACTCTGTAGCCCTGTTTCTGAAGAGTAACAGCTTTTATCTCCTGCCTTCGCCACTTTTGGTCAGCCAAGAACTCCCAGTGTCATCGTGGTGCCAGGGCTGGCCGAGCAGGGCGACACAGGCAGCCGCTACACTTGCCACTATTAGAGCACCCAGAATTGCCAGTCATGAATTTTCCTGGGCACTATTCCAATAGCTACCCTAGTTGACATCCTAGTCCAATTTTTTAAGAGCTTCCCTTAAAACATATGTAGGTCAAAGTCCAGTGGTGACAGAGAAAATATCTAATCCATTCCTCTGAATGAAAGGGGATTGCTGAGAAGCAAATTAAAGAGAAAGAGACTGGTGTTGGACTAAAATATTTCCTTAGGTACAACTAAAGAATTTGTGTATTAATTTTATCTCTGCTGCAAAGGACACATCACATTTCATAACAGAAACTTTCAATTAGTCTCCCAACTCAGTAAGACCTTCCTGTTAATGGATTATGTCTCCCTCTTATTTAGGAAATTGGACTCTTTCCCAACTTGCTTTAGTGTATAAACTGTTTCTTTAGACATCTCACTAAAACACCAAGAGATAGCATACAAGAGATGATAGGTTATCAAATCAAAAGGAGTGACTCAGTTAAGAGTTTGATACCCAAACATCAAAACTGGGAACATATATCTGAATTAGCAAACAGAAGAGGAACACAAGGAGGAAAATGACAGAAAAAAAAATCTGAGTTAAATAAAAATGAAACAACTATTATTTAGAAAATTGTACCAGAAAAATCAATATCAGCTCTAAGAATAATTAAGGACTTAGAAACACCTGCAAGCATGCAAAAATAGAATTAATCAAGTGTGCAAGAATTCCCATCACGTTAGTTTATTTACTGTGTAGTCAGGCTCAGATTGCTTTTTCTTCTTTTGATTTTCCTTTTTTTTTTTCAATTTAACAGTGATGTATAGGTTTAAGATGAACAAGATTGCCATCAACCCAAAGATTCTGCTGCCTGGCCATAGTTAAAGCTGACATCAAATGCTGAAAAGAAAAAAGAGCTATACATATAGGTAGTTTTAGATTATATAGTAAGATGGATAGGCATTTGTTTTCTAAATTCTAAGGTAAAAAGAAAAACTTAGATGAAGAAAAACAATGGAAGACCTGAAAAAGCTGTAATTGACAAGTTGATCTAACCATAGACAAAAAGGAGAGAAAAAAAGATATAGTGGTAGACTTGATCTCTCCTTAAAGTAGAGACAAGATAAAACTAATAAGTGAGCACATCTATTGCAACAGATTCTTTGAATTCCCTCTTTCAACTATGACTATTTTTTCCAAGCTTTTAGTTGTTTCCTTTTTTTTTTTTTTTTTTTTTTTTGGGGGGGGGGTGGGTGTGGGGTCGTTTGTTTGTTTGTTTTTACACTGGTGGCGCATAAGGAACTTATGAACACCTGCCTTCACAAAGGCATTTGCTAAGTAAGGGCTCACAGCTAGGATCCATTTTGCATAAGATGTCTTCAGAAAAAACCTAGGTATCTAAGCTCTCATTAATCAGTGGAGAATTCCATATGATTAGCAGGGCATTAAGAGCTATTCAGCCTAAGCTAAAACAAAAGTTTGGAATTCATGAATATTTGAAAATAAAAGAAGGTCTGGAAATTTTCTGGTTAATATTAGCTAAAGTCCTCAACATTAGTTTTGATAATAAGTTCAGAATTTAAAAGTGCTTTGATTCAGGCTTTTGGGTGATTTGGGCTGAGTTGATTTATAAATTTTTCATTTCTGATCCGTTAAGAAAGATCTACCAAAAGACCTTGAAATTTAAAATTTTATTCAGGTATAATGTTTGGTCATATATGGGCTTATTCTTTAGATATTTACATTTGAGCTACCACTTTACAGACAGCAGCAGGAAGAAATGATACAAATTTTCATCAGTTTAATTCTCAAGTACATTTGACTAGTAGGAACAGATCTATTTCTTCTTTAAAAGGAAGCCAGAGGATATTCATATAAACATGGAATATCCTGAATAAAACGAGATCTGCAGGGATCATCAAACCTCATATCTTGGCCCTGCAGAACACTACTGTAAGAATCACACCACTGACTATCTTAAATCAAAATGTTTATGATTTAGAGCAATGTTTATGCTAGCATTTACAAAAATCCTGAGAAACCCTGGAACAATGAAAAAATGAAAGATGTAAAGGAACAGAATATTCTATTTGGTCAAGTCATAATTTCAGATGCACTATACTATTCTTTTAGACTTTGAATTAAAGCTGCTAAATCTTTAGCTACTTCATCCTTAAAATATTTATTTCTATTTTATTAGAAAAATTGTATTCACTTGCTTAATCACTAAAATTTTCACTATATGTACACTACAGTGCACTGGAAAAAAGACTTATAATAAATATCTTTAACAGTGGGAAAAAAGGGAAGAAAATAAATCTCAAAGCATTTTTTTAAAGAGAAAACAAAATTATAATTTTTGCATGTTTGATTTTTCTCTTAATAGAGAGCACAAATATAGCATATGATATTAATAATAGTGGTTTGGGTATTATTTTTACAAAATAGCCATAAATTAATTTTCAAAATTAAAATGTAAAAATGTCCGGGAAATTTTGAATCATTAAATTCAACTTTATAACAAGTGCCACGTAAGAAAGAATACGGTCTCTGTATGAGGAGCACTTAAAAGATTACAGATATTAACATTCCTCCAGGAATATAGGTCAAGTTTCTCTCCGATTTAATCTTCTTCCCCTGCACATTTTGTGTGTCTGTTGAATTAAGTGGTGGAGAAAAGCATCTCAGACTGAAAAAAAGGTGCTGAAAACTTGTACATTTTTCTGATAAATTAGATTCAGTTTTCAAAGAAATATCGTTATATTTTAGTCCACATATCTTCCTACATAGAAACAGAGATAATGTACTTTTCTAGGTGTTCTATAAATCCACAATTTCCATAACAATTACAAAAGGAGTTACAACTATCTTCACAGTTGTAGTGCCAACACTGATAGTTGAAAGTACTTTTGTGGGTGTTAAATAATGCAGAATTGGAGATAGCAAAAGTGAATAAATAAAATAAAATAAATACATTTAACTGCTCTTTTAAAGGTATTTCCTGATGGCAAAAGGATTATATTACAAACCAAGTTGCTTGGACAGGAGGAACCTTTAGAATTTGTGCTTTCCTGGAAGTAGTACCAACCCAGAACAAGATGTTCAAGGTCCTGTCCAGTTCAGTGCTGGAGAATGACATTCAAGACCCTCTACAACAAGCTGTTCCAGTGCCTGATCACTGTCAGAGTGAAGAAAATCCACTCAGACACTATAAATTTCCAGTGCAATTTGTGACTCTTTCTTCTTATCTAGTTGCTACACACCTCTGAGGGAGTTTGGCATTATCTTGTATTGTCAGACAAGTTTACAATTCCCTCCCAAAGCTGTGTGTTTTCCAGTCTGAGCAAGACCTGCCCCATGAACCTCTCCTCACAGGACAAGTGCTACAGCCTCCGTCTTGATGACTTCTGCTGAAATTTCTCCAATACTTCAATGTCTGTACTGGAGCAGTCCAAAACTGCCAATAAAAAGCTGCCATGTTAATTGTTGAGTTCCAGTGGTCCAACTCTCAATGTATCTTTATGATCTTCCAATTAACTTTTCAATCAAATGATCATTCACAACAAATGTGAAAGAAGAACATTTATAGATATTTCATTATCTCATTTTCTGAGTTTTTGGAGAAGTTATTGGGGGGGAGGAGGGATGTTGTTGTTTTAGTTTTTGATGTTGTGCTCATTTTGGTTAGGTTTTTTGGTGGAGTTTTGTTGATTATTTTTTGGTTTTGGGGTTATTTTTGTGAAAATGACTGGCCACCTAACAAAGAGAAAGTCCCCCCTTTACACACTGGAGGAAAGAGTACAGCATATTCTCACCTGTCATCAGAAAGTACATAGCAAAAGGATTTTGAGGTATATAACGAAATTTGCTCACAATAGAAGATAATGGATCTTGTAGCATACAATGTGAACGACCAGCTGCACCACTTTGTCTAGTACCCTACTATTGTTGAGAAGTAATTCTTCCACATAACTGAAATGTTCCACCTTCAAATAATTAAAATTTCCCCGTCTTTTTCTAAAACTCTTTTCAAAAAAAGACCAGGCTGTGAGTAAGCCACATTGGAGGATGGTCTTGGCAGAACCTTTGACCTCATGAAGGACCCATACTGGAGCAGTCCTTCATGTAGGAATCTATAGAATAGAAATAATAGAATAGATTAAAATAGAAGAGAATAGAATAATTTCAGTTGGCAGGGATCTACAGTGATCATCTTGACCATCTGCCTGACCAGCTCATGGCTGACCAAATGTTAAAGTATGTTATTTTGTCTAAATGCCTCTTTACTCTGAGAGACTTGGGTGTTCATTTTTACAATAAATTAGATTAATTTGTCTAACTTGAGTCTGTTTTGCCTGTGATAGTAATTGGTAACTGATCTCCCTGTTCTTAACATGATCGTTTGGCTTTTCATTGCATTTTCTCCCCCTGTGCTGCTGATGGGAGAGTGCTTGAGTGGCTTGATGGGCACCTGGCAATAATCAAGGGTCATCCAATCACACGCTTCCACAATTTTTATTCTTCATATGTAGACACCATCTTACAAACTCCAATTATGTTTTTCCTCTCAACCTGAAAATAAATAGCTGTGTTGAAAGGATACCATAGTTCAAAACTGTAAGGAAGACGAAGGACTCTACAATCAGATTGAGCTGTTGACATATGGCTCTTTATGTGGGAACAAATGTAAGAAACAGTAAGATTCCTGGAGCAATGCCCATATTTAATATTCAGTGAAAATTTATTTTGTCTTTTCAAATCATACTGCAGGACCTGTGATGTTAGATATACAAATTTAAGGGTTGCTTTTGAAAACATAACCATTAATTTGGTATAAAGTTATATTTTCTGTTCTGATAAATGTTTTAAAATGTGAATAATGACATCTGATGCTTAAGGGCATTTTCTAATCTCTACAGGGATCAGAAAAAAAATTTTTCTTTCAAAGACAGGACTATATAAAGAGATATAGATATAAAAGATATAGACATGAAAAAAAATAGTTTGGTGATTTGTTTTTACAAGAAGATATAAAAATCACCTGGTGATTTAAAAACACAAAACTAACCCCCCAAAAGCTATAAAGCAATTAATTTGATGAGAAATAAATAAAACATTTGTATAAAAATATTGTATCTGGCAATGTAGATGTTGTGTAGCCAATGGGTCTGTGTATTTTGTAACTGAACTGTAATACTTAGGGAGAAAATCCCCAAATCTCATCTTTAAATATTTACATGATGGAATTAGTCCTGCTATACCATAAATTAATAATAGAAAAGAGCATTTTGTCCAATAAAACAAACCACTAACAATGCATTTGTGAGTAATAAAACTAATCCTGTTTGGTTTTCTTTTTTTTTTTTTTTTAATTTGGAATAGGATTTTTTAGAAATTATCCAAATGATAATTCAACAGGTGAAAGTATTTGGTAAACTGGACTAATGAGGATGTAGTTTAGTCCACACTACAGCGATTTAAGTAAAAAAATCTGATTTCAGTTCACTGGTTTAATATTCTTTGGGTTACATTTCTTAAGAAAAAGAACAAAAGGAATAATTCTTAAACAATTAACCAGCTGGGATCTTTTTCTAAAAAACAATCTGACAAAATTTGTTTGTAAACAACTGTAATAACAGGGTCATAATTGCTGGTAAGGAAGATAGTTTGTAATGAATTGTCCAGCAATCTTGCCATCTTGTTATTCTTTTTATGTTGCATGCCAAACTGAAAGTATTAGATACTGGTGAGAAAGAATAATGTACCAGAGAAAGGAATATTACAGACAAAAATATCAACTATTCTTGCTATCATTAAGGGTACTTTTCAGGCAATGACTTGGAGTGGAATAATATAGTAAACAAGTACAAATATTGTTTTAATTCTAAAATAGTTATTCTATAGAGTCTCTATTCTGTATATTCAAATAGCTAAAATGCCTTAACCACACATTTCTTTCAACTTTTTGCTTATGCATATAAAATGGCTGTATTTTCTTTGATGTTAAAGGTAAGAAAAATATTTCTGTCATCTGCATGGAAAAATGAGATATTATATGTATGGGCTATAGTACCAAGTGACATCATACTAAAGAAATATTTCATAGGTATGTGTGTTTTAGAATTTAATGTAATTTTTAATCTTTTGATTTGAGTTATGGAGTTTGGTTTTCAGAGTTCATTGGTTCAACACAATGGAGGGAGGGGAATTTGCAGTTCTTGATACTGTAACCTAGCTTTGGCAATCACAATTTTACTCCTTTAAACAAGAGCTTCCATATTTTTTCTCAAGCATGTTGCTCTTCTGTTCTCCTAATTTTGGGGAGGTATAAGTACTGTCAACCAGATTGTACTAATTATTCCATATGCCCCTCTGTGTCAATATTCATATATATATATATATATACATATATACATACATATGCATATATGCATATATGCATATATGTATATATGTATATATAGGTTTATATATATGTATATATATATTTATAGATACAGGTTTCCTATCTGGGTTGTGTATAGTACATACATATATATAATAAACATTTCTGGTATTTGTTTCTCTCTGTCAGAGTAGATGGAGAAGCAGTCTCTGCAGTACATGATTTTTATAAAACTAACAAAAATGAACTTCATTGGGATCAGATTTTGTTATGTCCCTTATTCCATCCTTTGAAAAATGTGAGTTAAACCTGTTGTTATTTAATCAGACTTCTGTTGTAAATTTAGCACTTGTTTTGATAATGTCACCTTCCTCTTTTCATTCTTGACTCATCATTTTTTGTCACATTCAACAAATAGCCTCTCTCCTCTCTCAAGGTCCTTCAACATTTACCTTGCCCTCATAAACTTATACTATTTAAACAGATTGACCTTTAACATGTCACATTGTGCCCTCAATTCTTTAGTGATGCCAGTCTCCCTCATACACCTGTTAAATTTTCAAGGAAGCATGCTGTTGTTTTGTCCCCTACAGCATCTGGGAATAAACCAGGACTTTGTCATATCTCATTTCAAAATATATATTTGTGTGGCCCGTATCCCACTCCATACAGAGAACAAGGCAAACCAAACCAAAACAAAAACTGAGTAGATAATAGATAGACAGATGGTGCACTGGGACCACTTACTTCCCTGCTGAATGGGACAGTTTTAACATTTCCCTGTTTGTCTCCCATCTGTCTATCTGTCTATTATTTCTTTGACAATAAAATCTTTGTGGTAGGGACAACAATTTGTTTCTTCTTTAGTTCAACAGTTCTGATTCTTGTTTTAGTAAAAGGCAGAAAGCTCTGCATTGGTCCTGCAGGATGTGCCATGGCCTGAGCAGGTTTCAGCTTGCTTTAACATTTTGCAGATGTCGGTGATTTCTCCCTCCCATGCTTTACCTGCAGCTCCAGGAATATCATTGCAAGACTTAAAAGCTTCTTGCCTTCAAAAAATGAATGTGCCAAACACAGCAAGCTAAGGAATTATGGCTTACTCAATTAATATTTTAACAGTTGAATAATCTAAATTACACATTAAAATCGAACAGTTTCATAAACTTTACATTTCCCATTTTGTACAGAAGCATCTATGTGCTGGTGCTGTGCCCACCCCTTTCCTAAACAAGAGCCTCAGCCTGTCATGGTCCCTGAAGTTTGAGCTGTCTCTGGTGAGGTCCAGCCTGGGAGGTTGTTGAGGGCACGGTAGTTAGAGCCCTCAGCTACCCTAGGCATCACCCCAAAGGAGGAGTGGGCTGGCTGTGGTCATGATTTCTTCTTTTTTCCAGCTGAAGTCCATACGGCATTACTTTCAAAATATTTTAACCTCCCATCCTTACCTCAGGCACCCAATGGGATTTCCCCTGCCAAGACAGAAATCACATTTTCTGGGCTATGAAGCATGGCAGTTTTGTATTAGCACTGTTAGAACTAACAATGGTGGTAGTAGTAATAGTGGTAGTAGCAGTTTTTAGCCATCTTATTATATCCTAGTGAATACTAATGCCCTAACTGTAACCTTTGGCCTCCGTTCCTGACATTCAAAGCATAGTGTGAATCACAAAGTCCTGAAGCGCTTCAGGATAAAAAAAATACTGTTAAACTCAAACCAAATAAACAAACCCCAGTAGTGATAACTGTTATCTTAATCCTATATATCGATAAGAAAACATCAAAGGAAGCCCTTTGAATAAAATACAGAACACTGTTTCCTCAATAGGCTTTGTTTATTCTAGAACAATATATGTAAATCAGGACAAAAATGCATCTAACTTTTAAAATAATCCATGTCCTCTTTCTTGAAAAATATAATAAGTATAATATATATATAAGTATATATATATATTATACTTATATAATAAGTATATAAGTAATAAGTATAATAATAAGTCTTATACACAATAACTATCTAGAATGTTTTTCCTTGTCTTCAGATTTTTTAATTAAAATGTTGTTTATTACATTTATAATTAGTATTACTGTGAAGACCTCAAGTGTTTGATGTTGTCCTGTCCTATCTTCAATTGTTCACTCTCAGTAGTGACTGAAAATTTAGAGTACATAAAAAGAAGGAAATAAGACAAATTAATCAATGTGTATTCCACATGTGAAACTGTTTGTAAACAAGTGATGGCTTTGCTCATCAAGCTTGATCTCAGACACATTGCTGAAAGTTAACTTCCCCCGCAAGGACCTATGGAATGAGACATTTATGCAAACCTGACATCAGTTCACTGGCTGGAAGAATTCAATCCACTTTTAATACCCACATTTAAGCAGGTTTGATTATTTTAAGCGTATATCTCAACTGCATCCATAAAAATAAAATACACACTGGGAAGGTAAAAAATATATGTCTTATATCCCAAAACACAAAATAAAACAAAAACTGGTGAAAGCCTGTTTTTTATCAATTTTGTCCTGCTGTCTTAGAAAAAAAAAAAAAAATCATAGCTATAGCAATGGAAACATGAGACAGCAATGTAATTTTTCACATTGATTTATTTCCAAAGTAAAACCCAAAACTTTTCTGGAATTCAAGTCTTTCAAATTGCTTTCAGTATTTCATAATATTAATAGTCTTTCTTATTCCACTTCCTTGTTATTCTGTGCACTTTAATTGAATTTTCTGAGAAAATAATTACTTATGAAATGCTATTTTGAGGCATTTTAAAGATATACAAAAACATCTTTATATATTTTAAAGATCTTGAATTTAAAGTGTGAAAATCTTGTAATGATATATGCAGTCATTGTAGATTTTTATATTATTCAGTGAAGTACAGGGCTGCAAAAAGTTGCAATTTATAGAATTATGTTAAGAAAATATATATGGTTGCTGTTTATCTGTTCGTGTTTCCTAACCTTAATTGTGGCTGACTTGGTTTGACGTCCAAGTGTGTGTTGGTGGGCATTTTGGCAGAGAGGGATGTATAACAGCTGTTATGTAAAATTATATAAATACAGGAGTGTCACCATTCAAGAGGCAAAATTGCTGTGCAGGAAAAACAGTCACTTATTTAGAAAATTTGAACTGAAGATCACAGCTCTCCAAATATATATCTATTCTTTTACATAATCATTCCAACAAGGCTGCTTTATCTAAATCTTCATGGACCACAAAAAGTGAAGCTAAAAAGTTTAAAGTTTTTAGGATTTACAGAAACACTGAGAGGGAAAGATTTATGGAACTAAACACTCTACCTAGAATTGAACATAGTCAGTCTATGGCTTCCCCTCCTCTTAGGGATGACACACAAAACTCTTTAATGATTCCTGTGTAAATTTTCATAGTAGAGTAGACCAATTTCCTGATTTGTTTATAAGTCAGGATTCATCACAAGCAAAGAAAACTTTTTTATTAATCTCTGACTCTTTCTCTCCATTTTAGGTTTTTATTTCCTAAAAATAATGTTGATATTTTTCAAAAATAATATTTGACACTTAACTCTGGGAGCTTCCCATGGCTTAATTTTCCAAATTTTATCCTTCTGTGAAACGAAATAGTTATATTTCTGATTTCTGAAGGAAAGGTAGTTAAACTGAGTATTTAGTGTTTCACATTTTTTGTGAACCAAAAAGGCACTGGTGACCCCAGTCTAACTACTTTGTAAGCAGTGGCAGATTGATTGTGAGTTTAAACAATTTTCTTCCCTAATGTTTGCCTTAATTTTGAATCTGGAAATGTGGTTTCTGGAAATGTGTATCTGGAAATATGCTTAACCATGCCATGCAATTGAAATTTAGAAGTATACAAGCTCTGTAGTAAAAACAGTTATTAATGAAAAAATTTAAATATATGTTTAAGGATAAAACAAGAAGACAGTTAATTTTCCATTTGTTAAGGGAATACATTTACTCTCCTTACCAGTTCAGAGAATGCTTTTTGTATCATTTTCAGACAAAATCTGCTTAGATTTTAGAAAGATATTTTGTTGAATCATATGCTGTGCACAGAAAACAGAATGCTGACTTTTTCATTGTCGATTAATTTTGTCACTATGCTAAATAAGACATCATAATATTTTCTATAAGTTCTCATGGAGGCATACCTAGTACACTGCAGAATTTTTCAACTTCTCTTTGCCTCAGTGAATAAGAGTCTTGAAAAAAAATGAATGATATGGCATTCACATAAGCACATCTGCAGCCTGATTTCTAAACATATAATTTATCTTTACAGATGTTAGTAAAATGAGTAGGCATCTAAAGCATCCAACTGGAAGACCAATTAAATGAAAACATAATTTTATACTTAAGAAACATAGTATTTATTTTCTTCTGCTAGAGAGAAATCCAGGAGAAAACCCCCCAAAAATCAATTGAAAATACGAAGAAACCTCAAAACTTCAAAGGTATTTATCATGTCTGAGAGAAGGAAAAGCCCTTAGCTTCATGGAAGAGAAAAATGATCAAACATCTTCAGAAGCCAAGGGTTATTTCATTGGGATTGACTTTATGCTGAAATGTATTTACATAAGTCAGCTTTCTATTAACATAATTCATTTCTCAAAACGTTTTTTCCCCCCTCATATTTATCATTTCCTATTTTGATGGAAAGCTGCGGACAAGAATTTAGTACCAGATTTTGAGGTATTTGTCTTAGTCATCCTCTGGTGTGAATATATCATGACCCTTATATAGACCAAAAATCTATGGCTGCAGCTGGGTTGAACAACTGCAACCCAGGGATGGTTGATCACAGTCATGGATATGTATAATTTGTGTGCTGTTTATGAATCTCCAAACCATGCCTCTACTAAATCCTTTTGTTCACTGCAAATTGCAAACTATGTCACTGCTTTCAAGATAACTGTCTTTTCAATGTGTGTTTGTGAATATAAGTGGATCTTTCAAAACTGGATAAATTATTTCAGTGCTAAAAATGGCTCAAAGAACAAAGTATATTAAAAAATTTCAAACTTTCATTGCAGGAAGTGTGTTCTTTGGCAGGTAACTGTTCTTTAGTGGCTGAAGTAAATTGCTATCAGCCACCATGTTTTTAAGAGAAGCCCAAATATTTCACTTAAGTTTCAAAAGTTTAGATTTATGTCAGCTATATTAAAGAAAAATAATCTAACACTGCTCAAATATATGTTACGTAATTTATGTTATAGCAAAGTTCTAATGACTTTTTTTGAGATATCTGATCCAGATTTGTTCATGTTATGATTTCTTAGAATTTCTATTTAGCCTGTAAAGTGGCAAAGAATATTTGATCTACTAAGTCTTTCAAAAATAAATTTTACACAGCTTTTCTTTTTCTCTTTTGCTTACCTTTAAGCACAATTCTTGCACAAGACTTGGGCTACATAGTATCATCCCCAGTAATAATTTAATTGCATGGTGATGGGATGAGACTGGATATGATTTTGGCTTCATCACTTGCATAAATCCATCTTGCACTTAATAATATCCTATGAAGTATAATTACAAATAATTTAAGATCTTTTTCTTTAACAAAGAATCAGACTGTATTCAATGGTACAATTTTTTTTTTTTTTTTTTTTTTTTTTTTTTTTTTGGTCACATGTTTTTGTTTAGTTATCATTGGGGCAGCCTTCCAAGACCTTAGTATAATATATTGAAAATTTTTCTGCAGCAGTTAGGATCACGGAAGTTCCAATAGAGGCACTTTAAAGCACAATCCATTTTAAGTCCCCTATACTGTAGCTATGTAGTTTTCTTAAAATCTCTATGATTAAATATACTACTGTTAAGATATTCACTGTGAATATCTTGAAACAATAACAAATTCTAGTTTGGAAATTTATATTTTAAGGATTCAAAAATATGTTTTAAATATACATTCACTTCATCCTTTCTATGTGATGCCTGAAAAAGGAACTACATACACTAACTCTTTGAATAACCTGAAATAAGAACACTGGATCAAATTTTGATTGGTTGGTTGGTTGGTTGGTTGGTTGGGCTTTGTGTCAATGTATAATAAAATATATACACCATAAAAAAAAGTACAGAATTGGGTTTATAGGAACATCATGAAGTTCAAAAAAGGGAATTGCAAAATCCTGCACCTAGGGAACAACCCCACACACCAGAATATGCTGGAGGCTGCATGGCTGAAAAGACTGGAAGGACCTTGTGACCTGGTGGGCACAAAGTTGCACACGAGCCACCAATGTGCCCTTTTGTCAGCGGCAGCTAAATGTACCCTTGACTGCATTAGGAAGAGCATTGTCAGCACACCAAGGGGCATGATCCCTCCCCTCTACTTAGCACTGATTAGACCAAACCTGAAATGTTGTGTTCCTAGATCCTCAGTAAAACCGAAACACAGGAGACAGTCAGTGAAGGACCATGAAGGTTATTATGAGTCTGGAGCATCTCTCCCATGAGAAACATCTGGGAAAGCTGTGACTGTTCATCCTGGGAATAAAAAGGCCCAGAAAGGATCTCATCAATGTGTGCAAATACTTGGAAGGTGCAAAAAAGACTTCCAGGCTTGTTCATTCATTCCCAGTGAAAGGATCAGAGGCAATGGGCACAAGTAGAGAACAGTACATCTGACATCAGAATACACTTTTGCATTCTGGGGGTAACACTGGTTGGCCAGGAAAGTTGTGGAGTCCCCATCCTTGAAGATATTCAAGAGCTCTACTTGAACAAGGGGATTGAACTCCATCCAACAGCTGCTTCTAACTTCAATAATTCTGTAATTCTGATAATATAATTAAATGCTATACATACAGCAACTTTACAGTTCACTACTAAGTAACAAATAACAGCATTTTACTAATCTTTATAACAACCTCTTACATGATACCTTATTTCATTTATGGTTTGGGAAAATATAATCTGGTGAGTCTACACACACACCTTTCAGAGAGTCCTGTGGAGTTTTCCAGAACTTCTAAACTACAATTTGGACTATAACTTGGATTTCAATTTTCACTTTTTCCTATCAGCTAAGGCTTGGTACTTTATGCTCTGACTCCTTGTCGGAAGAGCTGCCTTCTATTTTCTGATGCTGCAATGTTAATCAGCAAGAGGGGATTGTTTTAGCTGAAGGGGGAAATACTTTATTTTTGGGAGATTTCTTCAAAGAGGAAAGCACAACTCTAAAATTTGTACAGAAGTACAAACATTTTATGTATATATATACAAGTAAAATAAGTTGGTTTTTTGTTCAGGGTATGTCACTTAGAAATTTGTTTTTGTGTTGCTTTTGGTCCCTGGTCAGGCTGTTAATGAAGATGGGCATTCCCTCCTTATGATCTAAGCAGGTTAGCATTCATTTATTTCCTTGTACTGCTAATAATATTTAATAACAAAACAGCTTATTAATTTGCATTTTTAGCACTTTTTGGATGTTGAAAATGTAAATGATTTCCCAAAGAATGAATTTGATTAAGATCCTCTGGGTTTTTTCCAGTTAAAAAAGTTTACCTTATAGGTCATGGATACACATGTAGAAAGTATTCCTCAATAAGAAAAATATGGATTTGGTGAATACTTTCTAATTCTGAAAGGTAAAAAATATTATTTTCTAAAGAAAATAATAAAGCTTGCTTGCTAGACTTTCTTTCTTCTGCTCAGCTTGCTGATTTTTTCTTCCTATGCAGTACTGCTCTGAGCAAAGTTGCCTCCAAGAATTTGTAGTACCTCAACTTACTTGAGAAAAAAAGAAGTTTTTTGGAAACAAAAAATGCTGAAGATACTGTTCACTATGGTCTTGCACAGGATCCACCTGGGGAATTCTGAAATTTGCAAAATATTAATAAAACCAAAAAGACTAAATGGCTTATTGGTCTATTTGAAGGAGTCTCAATTACTTAGATTCTGACCGGACTTCTCTAGATGTGAAGTATGGGGAAATGGACTGGTTTTGTAATATCCTAACCTGTTTGTAATATCCTAACCTGTTTCTTTCTGGTTGTTATAGCCTATGTATCTACAGCATGCATGAATAAAGACAGCTTTACTGCAAAATTTTGCTTTATATTTTTTTCCTTTTTTTTAGTGTGCTATAGTGATAATTGTAAAAGTATAATATATATTAAAGATTAAGATTTTGCTTTGTGTTTCACATCCAACTCAGCAAAGGTAACAGTAGTCCCAAAGACTTCTGAGAATCCAGGGCAGGCTGGAAAGCAGTTTGAGGATCACTGTACTCTGATGGTTTAAATGCCTACAGCCAGTGCTAAAATTCAGTACCTGAGTCTCAACCAACAATAAATCAAATTATTTTTGTTGTAATTAATTGACACTTTAACATGGTCTAATCAGATTGCTAGAGAAATGTTGTAAATTTCAAATACTAATATTTCTCTAAGAGGATGCCTACTGATGGTAAATCATATGTACTCTTCTAGCCATGACACTTGTATCTTCTTTTAAATGTAAGTGGGATATGATAAAATGGTAATCAAGCTTATCAGAGAGTGCCCAGCATGTCCATTGTTCTTCATATGAACCATTATGATTGTTACAGAGATTTTTGACAGTAGGTTCTCGCCTCCACCAGATAGATTTATTGTCACGGATAAATTATGTTACCTGGTAGCTCAAGAGACATGTCTCAAAAGACAGACTCAGAACAAAGAAGTCCCTTGGCAATTATACTCTCTCAAAATCTAAACTCCCCATCCCTCACACAACAGTCTGGACCAACAGCAGTATTACGATCATGGGTCTTTTCACTCTTCATCGGTTTGCTTGTTCACTACCGAGGGGTCATCACATGGTCATCTTCTCTTAGGTTGCTTTCAGTGGGAATTTCTATCAGTTCTGTAGTTCATGTTATGACAAGGTTGCTACAGTGTATGGGTTTTTCTCTCTAGCTATTGCTTTTTAATCTATAGTTAAGATACAGCTTAGTCTATTCTAACTATTATTAGATTGTTAGCTCCAGGTTTCACTATGATCCCTCTTTGACTTAAACATAGCCATATAGCTCAAACTGAGTTCGATTTGCTGCCTAACCTTTCTAGCTACTTATGTCAAGCAAGCACTTAGCTATTTTCAAGTAATATACAATTTTCCATAATGATCCTGTTAAATGATGTCATAATCTCAAGAAGCACAGATTCCCATCTACATATTTCTGTAAGAAGTAATTTGGAAACCAATAGCTGAGACTATTCAACATGTAGTGCCCACTTAGTTTCCCTTAGTCTCTAAATACACTAACAAGCAAACAGTATAACAAAGGAAGGCAGAAAAATATTTTTTTTTCATCACTTTACTGTATCAAATGCTATTTCTTATATCATTAAACCTTACTGGAAATACTTTATAATCAATCTAATCTTAGACCTCTGAATAAAATAAATATTGAAGACTAGTTGCACAAAAATCAGCTTTTTCTTAAATGTAGAATTAACAGTTCCATGACTTCCAAAGTGACAGAATTTTTCAATAATAAATATATTTTTATTACTTTGATGGTGATAGATATTTCTTAACCACTGCTGAGCTATACAAAGGGGCAGTATCCTCAGATGTTAGCACTCCATGTAAAATACGGAAGCACTTCTGGCTTATCAAGATAAAAATATGCTGAAATTACTCATATAATGTATGTGAATAAAATTACTCCTAATCAAAATGAACTGCCCACATGAAAAGCCCAAATCAACAACAAAAAATTGAGCTAAAAATAAATATGACAGCCATCCTTTTTCTCTATAGAGAAAAAATATTTAGTACAGTAAACAGCTAAATATGAGCATGTCTTCACAATGACATAGTTTGAATCTAACTTTCCTCTCCAGTCAATCTGAATTACTGGGAGTTTAGAGGAAATGATGCTGCACTCTTTAAAAAACTTTTCTCTGAAATGCTTCCATTTTCCTAGATTCTAAATAAATATTTCATGTTAACAAGACTTAAACATTTCATTTTGGATTTTGAAATGTGTCTTCTGCTTGCTTTTAGTGTTACAATTATTAATACCAGTATAGAAATTAATCCTTAATCACAGAGTCGTTTAGGTGGGAAAAGACATCTCAGATCCTTGAGTCTCACCTCTGACCAACCACCATCTTGTCAGCTAGACTATGGCACTAAGTGACACATCAAGTTGTTTCTTGAAGACCTCCTAGGTTGATGCCATTACCACCTCCCTGGGCAGCCCATGTTAATGCTTAACAACCCTTTCCACATAGAAATTCTTCCTGATATTCAATCTAAACCTCCCTAAATTGTGAAATTACTCAGAATATTTGGAGTTGCCAATATTTTTTTGGGAGGAAATTTTCTCTTCGAAATTATTCTTGCAGTTTGAATTGTGTCAAGTAATGTATCATGTATTCTGTGTCTGTTCAATGTAAACAAGTACCCCCCTCAAAATTTTATTTCTATTGATTAAACAAACACATTATTTCTTCAGGTCTAGTATCAAATTCTTCAACCTTGCTGTGGTGGTTTAACATGAATGTGAAGGTTTTTTTTCCTTAGGAAGTTCTAGCATGGACTGTGATTGACAGCTTGGCTGACGAATGAGATTGTTTCTATGCCTCTGAAAACACAGTCTTGAATCACAAGTCCCAAGTGACTCGTTCTTTTCCGGCTGGCAAGGAGCTAACATCACCTCGTAAGTCAGGAGTTCAGGCTGGTCCCCCTGGGGCCAGGCTTGGCTGGGCCTGGGGGGGGACCCTGCCTGTGGGACAGCAGTTGAGGCTCGCCGTGTCCCCTCTGTCCCCTCCCAGCCCCTCCGATGGGGAGAGGAGGAGGAGGACTGCAGATTTCAGATCAATGGTGTTGGCCCTGTGCCAGGAGCCTCTGGTCTGAAGGAGGAGAGACTTTAGAGAACTTTTCTCTGGAGCTCCAGGGAGCTGATCCAAGTTTGAGTCACTTTAGATCTCACCAGGGGTGGAGGAGGGTCGTCCATCAGCGTTCCTGAGCAGCTCCCTCTCCCCCTTCCTCCTCCCCCATCACCTGTAACCTTCAAGTACCAGGAGTCAGCTGGAGAGGAGAAAAAAAGAATCTGGGCAAAGACTTTAACCCTTTTCTCTCACCATAGAAGACAGAGTGATTTGAAATGTAGAGAGACAGCATTGAAATAGTCAGTGAAAGAACTGAGAAAGGCTATTGGAAGATGGGATGGAGGAAGTGGACATTTCTGACCAGACTTCTCTAGATGTGAAGTATGGGGAAATGGACTGGTTTTGTAGTATCCTAATGCTGCTTGGGGGAATGCAAGTTCTAGTCAAAGGGTTGTGTGTATTGATATACATGGGGTTTAATTGAGAATTTTGAATACAGTATGTCCCTGGCTCCTGGGAAAGAACAAGGAGGTCTCTATTTCTTTTCAGATAGAGGAGATTTTAGAGATAGAAGAGAATCCCTGTTTTGTACTAGAAAAGCTTTCTTAAAACGATACCCCAAACATGTGGAAGCCCATAAGCAGTTTGGAAAACTGTTATATGGGTGAGACTGCACAGAATCTGCAGGAATTCCGGGCAGTTGCAGATCTGTGGCCTTGAAAGCCACCAGACCTTTTTCTTGTGACATGTTCTCCATAACTCTAGAGAGGCTCCTCTCCCAAGATGATGTAGGATTGTGTTTAAATGGTGGCAACTGACTGAAAATCATAGTTCTCTCTCTGTGTTGAGTGGGAAAGTGAACAGTTTTCAGGGGGGGAAGGTGTTTAAATGTTTCATTTTTTTGTCCCTCTCTCTTTTTTTTCTTTAGTGTATTTTAACAAAATCTATATTTTTTTTACTTTTAAGTTGTGCCTGTTTTGCCTTTTTCTCCCAAAATCCTATCTCCCAGTTGGTAAATTAAATTTGGCGAATGTGAAACCGTGACACTTGCCCTCAGTTAAATCAATATCAGAAGTTGTACTAACTTTGACAGGTAAGCACTGAACCTTAAGAAATATGTAGATTCTGCATGATATGGTGTATGGATATAATAACCTTCATCAATGCACAAGTTCAATAAATAAATATATATATTTCTATATATGTAGTCTATTTATATTATATGCATTCATATCTTTTAATATGTTAACATTATGTGTACGCCCACAAAAATAAGAAATTCCCATACCAAAATAAAATTTTAAAAATAACAAAACTGGATATTTTAAGGACTCCTATGTATTAGGAAGAGAATTTAAAAAAAGACAAAACCCTATAATCCTAAACCAATTGAAGATTAAAATCAGAGAAGGAGAAAACAAAGAAACAAACAATAAAAGAGAAGTAAAACAATAGACTCCCCTTGATACTGGGATTTCCAGAGTTTTACTCCAGGGCAAACTGAAATGAGGAACTGGTTTGACAATGTCAAAGTGGGAAGACTCCAGTGGGTACCTTTTTCTCCTGACAGAGGGAGAAGGCAATGGAGCAGCACCCCCAAGGCTGTGAGCAGCAGGTCCAGCACTCAGGCTCCCTGCCTTTGTGCCAAGCCAGAGGCCTCAGTGCCAGCACAGGGCTTCCCTCCAGCTCCCTCTGCTCAAACTGGGTTATGGTTCTGTGGCTCCCTGCCTTGTAGGCTTATGCTCATTTTGTTGTATTTTTTTTTTTCTCTCTTCGAGCAGAGAATGAAAGTGACAAGACCATTCCAGGAGGGCAGCCAAGAAGATGTCAGTGTATTTTTCCTAGCTGGGCATAAAAGTGATGGTAATGATAATGATGACTTTTTGTCTCTGAAAATTTCCCGTGCATACTTCGTTCATAAAGAGGCATTTTCTCTTTTAAAAAGAGGTCAGTGGAAAAAAAGGGTAAATTAAAGATTTTTAAGTAGAGAGACAGGCAGTTGTTCCCTACATGAATTAAATATTAAAGAAATTACTGCAAGTCCTTGTGTTTTGAAGAACTCAGGCCTTACACTGCTGGGCTTTGTTGTTTTTTAAGAGAAAATAATTGCCATATTTGCTGTCCTCATTATAGCAGGTGACTAAATTGTATGATGAAGAAATACTTATAAAATAAATATGCATTAACAAACACTGACATCCTGGACTGCATTTTCATAATATGGCCAGCACCCCAGTTTTTTCCTGAAAATAGCCTTTTACATTGGCCAAGAAAAATCATATAATGAGCATCATTGCTTTACAGCTTTAGCCCTCTGAACCACTTTGAGTTCTGTAGACAGAAAGTTCCCCTAAGAAGGGAAACACAACTGGTTTTCTGGTTTTCATACTTACATAAAACCAGTGATAAAATAGGTCTTGGTGTTTGTCAGGAGACAAAAGTGTAAGCAACATACCAGTTATTTCTTGCATCTTGTTTTCTCTTGCCATTTAACTAAGTTCAGAAATGGCTTCTCTTATGCTTTTTTTGAACCCAAATTGGTGGCAATTTATCACTGTGTTTTTCATTGCATAACTGCATTTGAAGCACACCTCAGCTAGCTCTCTCAAGGCTGTTTCAAGCAATAAAAAAGATATACACTAGTGTTTTGGAAAGAATTATGTTCACTTTCAGTGTTCTTTAATATTAGTTTTATTTTCCTTAATCATAACTCCATGTTAATTTTTAATTTTCTCCTGCCAATTACCACTGTGCTGAAACTGGAAATGACAATTATAGGGCTGAGAAATTTGTCTTCATTCCATATGTTCTCCATATCCTCAGTGCATTTCAGTATCTTATTATTTACTAGCTATTAACTTATTTAACAGTGTTTATTTATGCATTTGTAAGATATTTCCTTGAATTTATGTTCTGTGTTCTGTTTAGTGATAACACAATATTTTATAAAAACACATTCTTATTGATTCACAGTCCTTTCATATATAGATGTTTTGGATCTGAAGACATTTTGTTCAGTGTTTCTTATAATGGTTCTTTCCTATGCACTTTCCTATTTATCTATAGTTTGTGATAGAATGCGCTTTTTCTGAAATACACAGTGAAACATACTAAATATATATATATTAATCACATCAGTACGTAAAATGCTCTGATATGCATACCAGTTAATAAAGTTTAGAATAATTGGTTATTCATTTTCATAAACCTTTCAGTCTTCCTTACCAACTCAGATGTACTTTATTGTCTGGAGAGAATTTCACTGGCATATTCACATACATTCCCTTACCATTGTTGTAACATTACAAAATAATGCAGGCAAAATGGCCACAGATTCCATTTTGGTAAGCAATGAGGTGAGTCAGATATTTATCACAGAGGCCCATCAAAGAGGAGAGGTGGCTTTATGGTAATCAGCTTTTAGGAGGAGACAATAAAAATAAAGTAAGACAGTTGCATCGAAATGTTTCAATTCATTGTTTAAAGTTAGGACATTTTCAGGTGTAAAAATTCACAAAATACTCAAGGGACATATAAAGGCTAAAGTCTAACTTCTGTTTTGAATCAGATAGAAAGGTATTAGAATATGGTCCCTCTTCTTAAAAATCCACCATAATCTCAATACTGTAGAATTTGTCTTCCATTTAGCTGTTTATAGAGAAAGGAAGATACGCCAAATAAGAATTTGACATTTTAAAATAGGCTGATGCTATAATTTGATGAACAAGGATCTTGCCTGCTATGTGGGATGGAGTCTGTGGGAACCTTATCTGTCATAAACAAGCAGATTGGTTACTCCCACGCCCAAGTTAAATGTTCTAGCCAGTGGGTTATTGTCTGGGCATTGGGTAGGTTGAGAGAATATCCATCATAACCTTCTCACAAGGAAAAATACATTCGCAAAAGTGTAATTTTGATTCTACATCAGAAAAGTAATAAACTATTTTGAAACTACTTGCTTTCTTTATCTTTTATGGAACAGAAAAATATTTTTCTGATCAGGACTAGAAAATAGTGCAATTCTCACATTCTTTCTTTAGTTTGTCAATCGTGGAACTGAGTGAAAAAATAATCTAGTTACTAAAGTTTATTTCAGGAAAAACCTCCAAGAAATACAAGTAGAAATAAAAAATCCAGTCAAACAAAGAACAAGTTCTGCTGGCCCTGCTTACATCTACAGGCAAAGGGGAACAAGAATCTTGAGTGAGCATTTATTTAAAATGAGTGTATCTATCTAAATATAGAGAGATATATTCTATAAAGCATATATAAAACACAATCCAGCAAAAGGTATTTCTATAACCTGATATGTCTGGGAATTCCTTCAAATCAGTAGAGAATTTACTACTTGAGGTTTATTCCACGTGGGACATATTTAGATATAGTAAAAAGGGATGTCATGAAAACCTCTAACTTTCCCTAGTTAAATCAAATTATTGATTCATTTTAACATTAATGATAATCGTATCACCATCTGTGAATTTTGAGCATTGAAATTAGGCAGTATCATACTTTAATCAGCTGTGATTCTGTCAATATTAACAAATAGTGTGACAGTATCAGAGTGAAGTAGTTATTTCAGAGGACAACACATCCACGTTATATATTTGAACATTTTTATTTCAATTTAGCTGTAGTCTACTCCTGTGGACTAGATGACTATAAACAGCTGGAACACATTAGATGATGTTCAAGGCATTTTTCAGTCTAGCCTCATTCAAAAATGAAACCATTTTACATCCTCAAGAACAGATTTGTGAAGCCAAAACACAGGCTCTGAGGACTGCTGGGAGATTAACTCCAAAAGTGTACCTTTCCTTCATAAAGGACAATCATAGATGCACTCAAGATAAGTAAAGAAGAATGACACTACAAAGTCATTAAATTAAACATTTCCTTGTATTTAGAGAAATGCTGCATTTAGTGAAGATGTAGGACAAACTTGTTGCTGCAGCTCAAGGATCTATCCTCTGTTTCAGGAATTCCTGAACTCTTTAGAGAAGGAAAATCCACTGGTATCTGCTGAGGGGAACACTCACATAGCAAAAATGATGCCATGTGGAAATGAGATTTTCCTTCCCCCATCCATCAGTTGGAGTGGGATTTGAAATTAAAATAAAAATGCTATGAAAAGTCTGCTTTTGAAGTGAATCTCTCTATCATTCCCATTTACTGTGCACCAGTTCACATTCTGGAGAAGTTTCAGAGTTTGAGAGAGGATTTTGTAATGAAAATGCCTGAGACTGAACTGACTGAAGAATTACAGTTATCAGTAGTTACCTATTATGTGTGTGATCATAAGAAGATGCAAAATGGTAAACTGATAAAGCTCTTCCTCTACCTAGAGCTGAAGTAAAAGAAATTAAAGGAAAGCCAAGGCCCCAAGGCCACCCTTATAAACTTTAAAAGTAGGTGACTAATGGAGATGCTCAGCAGTTAAAAAACAAAACAGAAACAAAACAACAAAACCAAAATGAAACAAAATGAAACAAAACCAAAATGAAACAAAACAACAACAACAAAAAAAGGCAAAACAAAAACAAACAATGCTTTATTTCATGGATGTTTTTCAACATCTAAAATTTTGTCTAAAAAAAGAAAAAGCATTAATCGGAGTGAGAATAATACTGCTCAGCTGTTCAAAAACTCATTTCACCTGTCATGTTGTTTTGTGACACCAGTTGTAAGTGGGCATTCATCTGTATCATCCAATAGACTTCCCTTTTTTCTTTCTTATTCCACACATCTCTTTGGCATGTGTGATAAATTTACTTGTCTGTCCTTATTCAAACACACTGAAGATGTATTTTGTCTTTGAGCCTTTAAAAAAAGCTTCAAAAAGATTCTCTAGCTTACAAAACATGTGAATATAATGATCCTTCATTATATATTCTGTTTCTAGTATACCCTTAAGTTTTTGGTTATTGTAGAATCTGAGGATGTTGTTCAAAACTGAATATATTAATTTTTAAAATGTATTTTCTAGGTAGGTATTATCTCTATTATGCAGAAAAGTGGTGATACCAGCTTGAATAGGATTTCTGTGACATGATTCTATGTTAGAATGTATTCCAAATCAGGAAAGTAAAGACAACAACATGAAGTTTTACTTCATGTTCTGTGTGCTCCATTGAAGTCTAATAATTCCTGTAAATCCCCCTTTCTTTTACAGATTTAGACCTCTTAACTGATAGATGTAGAGAGCTTGAAAATTATGCTGGGAAAAATACTCTCTTTCAGATATGTTTCATATTCTAAAGCATATGGCACTATTCCTACTCTGTTCTTGATGTTAGCAGCCTTTGTTTGTGTTTGCTTGGAGGAGGTAAAGGAGGTTTTGTAATAGATTTATTTATTCAACTTCCTTTTTTCAGAAACAATCTCTTTTAACCATAGCTCTGAGGTGGAGTCGAGTTTGTCAATATTCAGAGCAGTAAGAGGAGAAAATGAGAATAAATTGAAAGAAAAGAGTTTCAGACTGGATGTAGGGAACACTTCTTTCACCATGTAGATAGTCCAGCAGTGGTGCCAGTTACCCAGAAAGGTTGTGTAGTCTCTGTCCTTCATGGTGTTGAAGACCCAAGAGGTTAAAGCCCTGAGCAACCTGGTCTGAACCATAACTGACATCTTTGAGTAGGAGGATGAATTCAAGATGTCCTGAGGTTACTTCAAACCTGAATTATTACATGGTGCAAACTTTTCGCATTATTTTAGTCACATAATTGAAATTAAATAGTGTATCTACCCTATCTATCCTACCTATATCTATATGCAACACGGGTTTGTATGGAAGTAAAAATACTAAGAAACATAGAATTGATCAGAAAGCTAGGTTTGTTGTGAAAAATTGTCTGTGATGTGGGATGCTGCTGATACAGTTTTGATAAAGGAACCTGAGAACAAATAAAGTCCAGTTGCAAACCATCACTAAAAATTTGAATTCTTTTCTAGACAATAGTCAAAAAAGAATGCTGGTTGGGCTCCCAAGAAGATGTTCAGCTATCTATGTAGCCTTAATGGCTATGAGACCTGATTTCTTCTTTTAACTTAACATATTAGCTAGAAAAAAATAGGCAACTACTTAAGAGAAAAGATTTCCTTGTGCTGACTAGTGAAAATAAGAGAAAAAATAGGGATCATTTGAGGCAAATTAGAATACACAGAGAAGAAAGCAACAAAATCTATCAGTTTGCTTATCAAATTCTTAAGAGAAGTTGAAGATAAGACTTAGAAGGAACCTAGTAGTCTCTAGTTTAAAAGATGTTTATATTATTTTTCCTTTTTTTTATGCCTATTCCAATGAAAATTACTAAAAATTGTTCAGCACATTGGAGGTGCAAAAAGAATTTTGCTTAGTCAGCTAGAGTAATTGTTACTCATACAGTATTGAAGTGCACTTAGAATGATATATCTGAATAAGGTGGCATTTTTATATCAACATGAAGTAGAAATAATCTTGAAAATGTCTGCAATGAATGTGATAAAGACACTAACTGAAAAAATTAGCGCTTCATAGTGCCTAAAACCTTAAAAAGACTAAATGAAGGATGGAGAACAAAAAACCAGTGAAAAAGCAGATGGATAACCTTATCATCAAGAAGCAACTCCAGGAAAGAGAAAAAAATATAAAAACTTTGAGTGTCTGGGAAGACATACCAGGTATGTTCAAATCCAACCTAGACATAGTTCTGCTTAGTTATAGTAGACATAACGTTAGTGATAAAGAAATTATGCATCAGCAGGCATTGAATGCCACTCAAATTTGTATTTTGGAGTGGAATAGTTTTTTATCCCTCTTGCAGGAATTTCAATTTCCTCTGAGAACTTGCTATGCCAGCTGCTGAGTAAGGGTATTTACTCAATGAATTGGTGAGCAGCAGCAGCCATCAATTGATGACAAACACTTGTTAAGGAGTAGAACAAGAAAAAATGGCTTGATTTTCAAAATTACTTTTACAACTTAGTGAGCATAGCTGACATATATTAATCTTCTTTGGAGCATAGGGATGGACTGATGTACAGCCTTATAAATCTGAACATTGTAAATTATGATGGATATATTATTTGTGTTAACAAAATACAATTATGCAATCCTAAATGTTGGATTCACATAAGTACTTTGGATTTTTTCAAGTTTGTGTTCCATGTTAGTTTTTTTGTGACTTATTAAAGATCTTCGTTATATATAGCCCATGAGTTGGTTCAGTAGAATACAGGTGATGCCATCTGTGCTATTTTGTCAACAAAAGGACTCTCCTTTGTGGGAAACTGTCCTACCTCTGAAAAATCTCAATTCTTGGAAGCTGAGGTCAAGTGCAGGGAAAGAAATCCTGTATTCCACTTTTATAGGCTAATTTTTCTTTCCTTCTGGAGCTTATGAAATAGGATCCTTTTGTTGACAAACTTTGCTTTAGGTATAGGTATTTTACTGAATGACAAGCAATGAAACTCCTAAGGAAAAAAAGTTAGAAAATTATCCAGTTTATTCAGGTGGTCAATTTGGCTGGGTTGGATTCCTGACAGCAAATAGTTGGATTCTGAACTGATCACTCACTGCCTGCTCCTTTTAATTCAGTGGAGATAGATACATCCAGGAGAGAGTCTTCTTGGCTCAAGATGACTGCCTAAACTTAGAGAGACATATTATCCTTTGCAGCTGTTTATTTATTTTCACAAAACTGCAGAAATTACCCGGGACTGTTTTTTTAGCATAAGATAACTAATTGTTTGATGTCTAAGCTTAGGAAAAATAAACTCTATCTTTAATGCCTTTTGAAATGATTTACTTTTTTTATTTATTTACTTTATTTACATTTTGGTGTAAATATTTTCATATAAATGAGAAAAAATACCCCATTGTAAGCTGTGGCATAATATAAATTCTACTGAAGGCACTAAGAATCTAACATTTGCTGTCCGTGAGACTTGGATTAGACAAATAATTTCCTTCTTTGATGGAACCTCTGGAGAATTCTCATTAATCTAATTATATGTGGAGTTTGTAGGCTCTAGACATTCTCTGCTCAAATCTATCTTTTCCTTTATGTACGTGCCAAGTGTAGACTCTAGAGATGAGATTTAGCCATGCAGTTTTAGCTTCCTTGCAATCATGTGGAGTAAGCTAGTCATCCAGGCTTATTCAGTATCAATGCAGAGACATGTTCATGTCCACAGGGCAGCCCCTCTTGGATAAGAGCCTTAGGGATAATTTGCCTTCTGGAAGTGCCTGCCTTATTACACAACAGAAGCAGGGCAAACAATTTACATGATTTTTCATAGCTTCACAGCTGTTTATCAGATAAATAGAAGAGGCAGACTGGTTCATTCTCAATGCCACAAAATGAAATATTGTATTATAGTACAAACTGAAGCGAGACTGCAAACTTAAATTGAACTGATTGAGGGGGAACTTCCTAAAAAATACCTGATACTTGTAGAATATCTTTTTGCTCCCAAGAAAATAATGACTGAATTTTCATTAAATTTTCACTATTTGATTGAACAATACAGAAAAAGTAAGAGCAAATTGCCAGCTACAGGAATATTCTGAGGCACCTCAGTGCAGTTGCTTCATAGCCAACTCACATTCAGGTAATAATTCACCTAATTTAGCATTTCCACGCCTCTTGTTTTGGTAGCTGCTATGAATGAAGGAAGAAGTAGTGTTACAATATTTTTAACTGAACATTTTAAATGCACCACTTGAGTGATTGCTTGGCCTTTCAATTAATTGTGAAAATTCTTCTGGTTCTAGTCCATCAACAAGAGCAAAAAACCCTCAGAGGCCTAAATAAAATAAAAGCTTTATTTGCAAAAAAAACCCAGTGTAAGCCTAGGCAAAAATAAAGAGATTTTTTCTGTTTTCATAATAATCTTGGTCATTTATTCTACTGATGGAAGCAGTTGCACCACAAGATGTCATCCTGGTCAGTGATTACTTAGTAAAGATTACTTAATAGAAATTCTCTCATACTGCTGCCTTTTACTCTTTGGATATAAGAAATGCTGTCTTGACAGAAGTAGATAAGCTTCTACTAGAAGTAGGAAACTACTAGAGTAGTATTTCCTCTTGCCCTTGACAGTAGTTTTATGTGAAGGTAGGACTTACACAGTATGTACTTGAGCTCATAGTTTTGACCCTTAAAAACTGGTTAGAATTGGTCCCCTAGACTTGCCTGTTTCCAATACTGAAGAAGCTATTGAAGCTATTCTTGGCTGCAGTTTGTCAAAGCTTGCTCTTTTCTTATCTCACCAGCCTTTCCATTTGGATTTTTATAACATGTTTTTGTATGGTGCTACATAATCACAGTCTGGTGTGTATTTGCCTAGTTAGTTGTCTGACTGTTTGCATCTCAAACAGCCACTGCACAACTAGACAATTTCAATCACATTCTCTGTTAAATTTGCCAAACTCCTGATCTTCAAAAGGTTATTAAGTTTTTGTACTCTTTGTGAAAAATGACAACAAAACAGAGGGTATACTCCCAGCTGAACTGTTCTTGAGAGAAAAGCTGCAGTATAAACACCACCTTTATTCAATGTCATATAATCTACACAGAAAAGAAATCATGAACACTTCAGATAAAGGGAAAGCTTTAGATTGGACTCCTCTTAGGCACAGGCATAAAGATCAAATCCGTGGAAACCAGGATTCATTAGCTGAGCACTCACAAAATTACCTCTGTTTTTTTCCTCCTGGTTTTCTCATCATGTCCTTGGGATTCAGTTTGAGTGGCTTTACTTCTTGATTGTGTGTTGGTTTTGTTTGAGTTTGTTCTTTTTGGTTTTCTTTTTAGTTTTTCTACCCTAGCACTGATTAAAGAGTGCTTTGCAGTTTTCAGCACAAACCTCAGGATTCCTCTAAGTAAGTGGAATTTTTTTCCAGATATAAAATGCATTATTATCAAGCATTTTTTTAACTCAAATAAGCCATTTCCCCCATTAATAAATTTATACATATATGGCACATATACATACGTGGATTCTAGGATCTTACTCTGTACTATGCTGTAATTTCGCATTTCTGGGTCAAAAGTATGGATTATTAAATGAAGAATTAGTAAGGACTGAACAGTCTTTAATCAGTACATCCATTAACTCTCTTTCAAAAACAAGATTTCCTGGGAGAATGGGGGATGCAAAATTGTTGTGGTTGTTTTTGTTGTTGTTGTTGAAATTCACATTTTTCCATAGGAAATATGATTTTGAGAAACATTGTGATTTCTTAATTGGAGAATGTAAAGACAAAATGTGCTTCAATTCAAAGTTTCAAAAAAGAAATCATGTTAAAATAGTGCTTCAAAATAATTTTGAAATTAAATGTCATTTCTTAAATAACTTTGTTAGCTAAATATATAATGACATAAAATGTCATTTGGGGAGAAATTTCAAAATGTCATATTTCAAGAATAAAATAGGAATAGGAATAAAAACTCCTTGGAAAATTTGCACATTTCATGCAATGGAAATACAAATGATTTTGAATTACTACAACTTTTTTTTAATTATTATAATAATTCAAGTATGACCCAATTTTTGAAGATCATCTAATTATGAAACAGAAATGAGTTTTCAGAAGATCTTGTAGTCTATTTCCTTATCCTGTAGCAAGACACCTGAAGGTGTATTGCCCCTGAAAGTAATTTTTGATGGTGTTTTTTTGCAAACTTGAAAAGAGAAGAATTTAAATTGTTAAAATATTCAAAGTAAGATATTAAAGGATAAGCTGGCAGCAACAGAAAAATTATTGAAGCCCAGAAATACATAAAGATAAAATTGGTAAGACACTATTCAGACCTGGAAAGTTTATTTATCTGGGCTTTAAAGGGACTGTATAGAGGAATAATTCTCAGAGAATGTAGAGTCCTCCTAAAAATATAACATGGGTAGTTTACTAGCTGAAATGGAAAAAATCTTCCATGTAGAAGGGTCACTTCAGTTCTTCAGCCCAAATCTCTTTATCCCATGAATGTATCCCATACAGCTCCCCTGGAGCTGTACTAAGGCAGCTCCAGGGCTGATTATTCATTAAGGAATATTACCTAGGATTTACCTCACTGCCATGACTTTTCAAATATCATGGAGAGTGTGTTGACAAGTACATTGGTTCATTCCTTTTGGACTTTGGGCTGCATCTCAAGGAATCCCACAGACTTATGTATGTTCAGCTTCCTCAAGTGGTGATGAACATGATGTTCTCTTACACAGACTCCATCTTGCAGTCAACCCACATATACATCAGAAGCATTAATTAGTTGCACTTACTTATGTATTGGACAGCCTGTAAGAGGAGTTTAGAGAAGGTATCTTCTTTAATTTGTTTACTGACTCAAAAAAAAAAAAAATCAGAGACTTGAGTTCTACAGTTACTAGAAAAATCTAAATGAAATACTTTCCATGTTTTACAAGCACTCGGTAAAAAATTCTGGCTAGCCTATATAATGAATTTTTTCAAATTTGAAAAAAAGTCCTAATTTTGCCTAATGCCATCTTCATAGCAATCAGTGATAGTTAAAAAAGGGCAGCCAAACTGCCCAAAAAAATTTAGTGAATGATCACCCCCTATAAGGCCAGTCTCCCTTATACTTTTTAGCATATTATGCAATCCTAATCCATTTGCATTACAGGACATCATCAAAGTATGAAGCACATAGCATGCAGCAAACTTTCAAACAAGCCTGAACTATTTGTTCCCTCAGGTAGTTCTCAAGAAGATGTTTATCCACCACATTATAGTAATAAATTCTTTTGTAAATATGATGAATTTAAACATATTTATAATTATGATTATAATTAGACAAGAAATTTGTTTAAAACAATTCCTAAGACAAACTATAGATCATCCTCTACATATATTCTTTACAAGTGGATTGCCAGCCAAAGTCAGACCATGAAACTTTTTTTTTTAAATTAAACTTTCTTTACTATCTTTATTTTTGAAGGAAAAAATATATTTTAGCAGACCATCCATTCACTGAGTACATGAATCAGTATTATGTGATTTGCAGAAAATTCAGAAATTGACCTAATGGATTCTAATAATTTTGCTTTGTGATTTAACTATGTATCCTAGTCATCCTTAATGCTCATATGAAACTCCTTTAAATCAAACAACTATTCATGAGTAAAAAGGACTATTAAGCAGCTGAGTCAAATCCCATGTTCTAATTTGGTAAATTGAGTCTGGATCAAGATAGTAAAATATTTTACAATATCTTAACTGTAATTTCCAAATGTAACTTAAAATCAAGTGTGAAATCATCCGTGTTGTATTATACTATCACATTTAGATGATAATATGGTTCTGAGATACAGAAAATATTAAGATTTATTTTTGACCTACAATCCCAGTATAGCACCTTAACTGTGAACTCAACGCTCTTCTCTGCAATGAAACTTGTCCTATGAAGACTCTGCCTGCTTGTCTTGAGTTAGTCCTACATTTCCAAGAATGGTCTTGTAGAGTAAAAATCTGAGATGAGAAGACTGTTGAGATTGTTTCTACTATATTACTTCTACTAAATGTAGGTTTTCTGATGTGAAGTAGCTTTCAGAATTAGCTATTGTTCCTATGAAAATGGGACAATGACAGAGTTTAAAGCTTATAAAAGTGCTTCTGTGATTAATATAAACGTATTTTTTTTCAAAGTCACAGTGCTTCCTCAGCCTATTGTTGTATTGAACAAGTTAAGCAGCTAAGACATTCAGAGTGGCTTATAATACTTTACACATGACTTTTGTCAGCTTTATTACAGTATGTGCTGTAAATCCTTTGGCATAGCCATGGTCTACTAGGCCCATAATCTCATTTCTGAAATGCCTCTAAATATGTATTTACATGAGAGCATAATAGCTCCAAAGAAGCAATTATGGCCAAGGAAGTTAACAGCCCATGTTTAAAAAGTCCAGAAATTGTTACATTCTTCTCAGTTAATTCAGATGTTGTGTTTCTATAAAGTAACTAATTTTATTCTCAATTAGCAATTCTTTTAAACTAACCTCTCATTAAATTAGTACAGCAGCACGTTAGATTCAAGGGATGTATTCCAGCTGCAACAGAAGGTAATGAAAATTCCCAACTAAATTTTAATAAAACTGAACACAATGTGAACAACATAAATTTCTGGGGAAAAATACATATATAAAACATAGAAAATCAGAAGTAGAAGTTTTACCTTTTTTTAATAAACACCCCAAAGGAAGCTGGAGAACAGAAAGATTTCAAGAAAACTACATCTCAAACAATTCCATAGATAGTCTTGTCATACTGTAAAACAAGAATTGAAAATTGCTGTTTCAGCAGGACTGTTGATAAGAAAGAGTCATGGAATCATAGAATTGCTTGGGTTGGATGGGACCTAAGGACAATCTAGTTCCATCCCCCTGCCATGGACAGGTACACCTTTTAGAAGATGAGGTTGCTCAAAGCACCATCCAGCCTGGTCTTGAGCACTTCCAGAGATCAGGCATCCACAACGTCCTTGGGCAACCTGTTCCACTGCCTCATCACTCTCTCACAGCAAATAATTTATTTTTATTATCTAATCTAATCCTACCCTTTTTCAGTTTGTATCCATTTCCCCTTCTCTTGTCACTACATGCCCTTGCAAATCCTCTTACTTTCCATCTTTTTGCATGTCACTTCTTTTAATATTACAAAAAGACATCAGCTAAACATTCAAAAATTAAAATAATTATCCAAATTTCAGATACATCAATGACAACCTACATAATTTTATTAGACTATCAATTTAATAGTACAATACAAAATTCACACTTTTATCATAAATTTTTCAAGCATGCAATAAACAGCCTTTGTTCAATACTTATTCTAATTTTAATTTCTCTTTTGGTCTATTTGCCCATAGGACAATTAAATACAAATCCTTCATATTTTGTAAAGAAAAGAATCCTGTGGTTTTGTATCTGTCTCCTCATACTTGAAACATGTGCGATAGAAATCAAAATCTGCTATAGAAATAACCAACACAGAAAAAGAAGATTTTTAATATGATTCAGCGTGAAGCAGGCCCATTTGCAGATGAACAAACTTCTGCCTTGAATAATCGTTTATCTGCATATTTAGTTTCATCTAAAAGAAATTTACATTTTCATCAGCACATGAAGCTGATAATTCGTATCCAGAACTGATGTAGATCTTACCCAGGGCATTTATATAACATGATATTCTCTTTTCCTGGGATCACAGCCTGGGAAATGCATTCTTTACTTACATTATCTGATTGATATGTCTGGATTTCTGATTTTTTTTTTCTTTTTTTTTTTTTTTTTCCCTTTCTTTCTTTCTCTACATAAACTATCATCTGTAGCCATTTTCACACTTGGCAGTTTTGCATCCTGTTTTTCCTGAAAGTCTCCATTCAGACTCACCCTGGATGTTTGCCAGAACCAAAACAATTCTCATTCTACTTAAAATGCTTGCCCTCTTATACATACATGTCTGTAATAGGTAATAGATCTGAATTTAACTTTACAGGACAATGAGCTAGGCATATCTGTCTCCCTGATCCATTAGACACTGGGGAACACAGATCACTGTAGGAGACACACTCCATTGATGCCTTCCCATTTTGCTAATGCTCAGCTTTTAACTTACATCAGCATCGTGTGGTAAAATTGCTTCCAACCTCATTTAAACAGCTGCACGTTTGAACAGCCTTAAATGATGGGTTTTAGTAAATTGGTGAAGCATAAGTTTGCGTATACATAAATTAACCTGGCCAAATGCCAGCTTTTAAGAAATCCATTCTTATTTAGGGGATGAAAATAAATGCCTTGTGTCCAGGGGTAACGGAAAGAAGCTAGGGGCAGTAAGGGAACTCTTACTTGACATCTTATTGATTTCAACCTCCCAGATGATGCACATCATTGGTGTGCCCAAGCCTGTGGATTGAGCAGATCAGTGCTGACCTACTACCTCTGAACTCACAGCTGCTCAGCTTTACTTTCTCAGTGCTCACTGAACTGAAAGAACGCTTTGGAGCTCCTGCCTGATTTTCACAGCCTTCCTATGGCAGTACAATATCCACTGCTGTTTCCCTTTCATTGAAGCGTATCTTTCATATTTCCCCCCTTTTCTCATTCACAGTAGTCTACACAGGCTTCATTATCGTTTCTTTTTCTTTTCCACAGAAATTACTCTTCTGCAGCATTAATATAAACTGTCCTCCAAAGATTTCTGCAGCCTGCTCATATAAATTGAAACATGTGAAATCTCGAAGAATGAAGGAAAGCACTGAAATCTTACTGAAGAATCTTGAGATTTCTTTTCTTTAGCCTGCCTCCCCCTACTTTTGTTTTTGTTTGCTGATTTATTTTTTTTTTATTTTTTTTTTTTTTTTTTTTTTTTTTTTTTTTTTTTTTTGTATTTAAAATATTGCTCAAATTATTTTGGTAAATGGGGTTGAATCAAAGACCACCCTGTAGACAGTAGAGAGTTTAAATAGACTGTGATTTACTTCCTTCTATTCCTAAACTTTCAGTGACTTTAACACATAGTTATGAAAATTAGCTTCCTAAATACTGTTTTTTCCCTTTTTCCTGGAAATGCTAGATGCTCCATCTAGTGGACTAATTGAGCACGACCGAAATTTACCACGGGTAGAATATTTTAAAGTGTCAAGAAAAAAATATAACCCTATTTTAACAAATAAGAATAAGAGGGGAAAAAAAGAAAAATACAGATTTTAATTTTTACACAACATGTAGACTTTTGAGAAATAATACTGAGCATTATAATGCATCGTAAGAATATTCTCTTCACAAGCAATGCCTTATTGAGTTAGCCCATTGTTGCCATGGCAATATGTCATAAATTTCTGTCAACTACCTAAAATAGCTGCAGATCACAAGGTATTCAGGTTTGGGTTTGTTTAGGGTTTTTTTAAGTGCTTTATAGCTTCTTAAATTTTATTAGAAATATTTATTTATTTATTTAAAGGTTTTTTAAAAAAACCTTTGCTTTGTAATTTGCAAGCACCTTTGTTGAAATGTAATGAACAAACCAACATTTACTATATTTTTTTCACAGTGAAATGTTTTACATATTGTATAAAAAACTTGTGCTAAAATACTTTAAAATGTATATGGATTCCTTCCTTGACTGATACATATTTATTTCCTTTAATTTATGCTCTGAGCATTAACATTGATAAGGCTGGAAGAATGTGCTGTGTTGTTGTGACTTCTCTACGGATCTTAGTCATCACTCCTGTCATCGTTTATAAGATTTTCAGCATGGTCAAACACTCATTGAGCCAGTGAAAGAAAAATACAATATTGAGTTTAAAAATGCTAAAGAGCAGGCCATCCTTAAATCCAGAAAGAGTCATACATATACAGTAAAGGATAATGAAGTGTGAATTTGCCTAAAACATCACCCACTCACCAAGGTGCTCTACTCATCAGTGTGATTAAAAGCTGCTGTCCATGACAGAAACCTTAAACAGATCTGCTTGAAATTATATAATGATATTAGGGATTGCTGAATTTGTACCACTAAAAAGGCATCAGCATATTCTTTGGAGAAGTGTTAGAATTTTATAGAAACATATTTAAATTCATGGGGGTCGGAATTTCAGGTTGAAAAGCAGCTTTTTTCTTCCTTTTTCTCCCTTTGTTTTATTTCCCCTCTCCCCCAGTTTACCTTTCTGTCTATGCATATATTTGCATTTTGTTCAACAAATCAAAAGAAATCAAAGTCGGTTATTTACTCATTGGTATATGATTATAAACAGCAAGACTTTATCTTTTCTGTTCTGCATTAAAACCAGGCAGTGAAATCACCACTTATTAGAAACCTGTGCTGTATTTTTGTGATGTAATTTAGTCTGAAATACTTAATATCATTAGCATTCTACTCAAGCCTCACATACATAATGCTGCAGACTCTATAGCTACCAAAGCCAAAGACATAAACAGGCTTTAGTGTCCTGAGGAGAAAAAGCAACCCCACATTTGGTAGTCGACGACCCTATTCATTGATATAGTCAGCCTTGTTTGCTGAGCGTGAGAGGAGAGTAGCAGAATAGAAAAGACTATATTCAACATTCATGAGCTGGGGCATTTTTTATAAATTACTCATACAATTCATATTTTGCCTATAAATGAGGTAGCTGAATGTAATTTTAATATAAGTATAGGTCAATTTCTAAGAAAACTATTATAAATAATGCAACAGGTCTCAACATTTATTGCTGCTAAAAGTAAAAGAAAACAAATCCAGAAAATATAGTATAAAGTCCTTTATGTTCCTTTTTTCTTTCTTTCTTTCCCTATATTTTTAAAAATCTCTAGAAGAAAAAAATCTAGAATTTTCACTGTATATACAAAATGAAAAGGCATAAAAAGCTTTATTTTAAGTTCATGTATTTTCATGTTTGCAAAACACTTAAACAATAAATAATAGGAGATTCACAGAATGTGACAGCAGATGAAATTCTTGGTGTGTATATATATATGTATATATACACACACCAAGATATACACAAATTTATCCATACATAGATACAATCAAAACAAAACACCTCAAAACTGTATTTGAGAATCAAAAAATTAAAGAAGAGTCGGGCCAATTGTGTAATCCTAGGTTCTAAACTATAAATCACAGAGCAGTACTTCCTGGAAGGATAAAGTTGGTTTAATTGAGATGATAGATTGAGACCACAGAAGGCTGATCCAAACAAAGCACCATTTATCCCAAAGACTGCTTGCCTGTGGAGTCAAGGGAGAAGGCAATTCTCACAATAAGCATAACAAGAATTTTAGGTACCCTATTACTTCAATTTTGAACCTAAAGTTACTTATAAGCAGGACTTTGTGAATTCCCCTTAATTCCATCCTTGGGTACTCTTGGACCTCTGGATTTATGACAAGAAATAGCTTGTCTTGATGTGGCTGATTGATTTACTCTGGCTAACACACTGACTTCCTGGTGCACGGAAAACTGCATCACAATGTGGCATCTGAACTTTCTTACAATGTAACTTATAATATCATTGATTTCAGTTTACCTTTTCCAGAATTTGCAAAGCTTTGGTATTTCTACCTGTCAATCCAAACCTTTAGTCGAGCAGAATATCAGTTTTACTGACTAAAATGTCACCCAAAATCAGTATGTGAAATACTAAAGCAGTATTACTATGTATGAATGAAAAACAGCCTTTTGAGCCCCTCCCATGTCATTAGGGAACATAGCTTATTTCACTCAGAGTTTAGTCCTGTCCTAGCTACCCTTAAAAAAGCCAACAACAAACCAACAAATTAAAAAAAAATAATCCATACCCACAAAAAATCAAACAGTGTAACAGGAAAAAAGGCAATTCTTTCAAGCTTGAAATACCTTATATTAATTTATAAGTAAAGTCAGTAAATGACATTATTATTGATTAGCTAAAATGAATGGCAGATATCAATGAAATTCATTATTAGGAAAATGCCAGTTTGGCTGACTTTCCATCTTTAAACTGCATCTCAGAACAACTTGGAAGAAGGATGCAACAATAAGGGACAAGGCCATTGATTACAATGGTTGTAATCAATCAATCAATTGCAATATTAAAAAAAAAAAAAGGAGTTGAACTAATAATACCAAATATTTCCTGGGTGAGCAATACAATCCTTAAAAATTGCCTCAGAATTTCTACATAAAATCAGAGCAGAGGTTTATTTCACTCAATATTAGCTGTTAGGAAATATTACCTGTTAACCCATAGTATCCTTTGTTGTACTCTGCCTTTATTTTGACCAAACAGGAAGCTCATTTTCTTAGTTTCAGGACCAGAATTTTTCCTTTTAGGATATATGAGTTATCATAACAGAATGACAATATAATTTTTGGCAGATATTAATTATTTCTGCAACAGAGATTTGACTTGACTCAATAAAAGCTTTCTTCTATTTTTAGAGACAAATCTTTTAGAAGTGATTTTTCATTAATATTTCAACAGGTTAATAATAATAACCCTGGCCATATTGTTCATCTTTCCTTCTTTAGAAAAAAAAATATTTTGTAGGGAGGTTGAAATAATACTTTCTTGAGAAAAACTCACACTTATTGAATAAATTACCTATCTGATAAACATTTTATCTCCTGCTGGTGGATGCTAATTTTGGGAATAATTTAATTATCCAATATATAATACAATTACATAAATTTATATATTATAGTTATCTAATATATAAAAAAGGTGGAAAACTCACTTCATTGAACTAGTTCAATGAACTTGGAGGTTTTCCCATCAATGCCCAAACATATTATCAGTCATCACGATTCTACAACTGGATTTCTTTTTTACTCATTGTGCCAGAAGAAATTTTGCTAGCCTTCTCAAGAGGCTCCTGTTTATGATACTGTTGATTTTTGAAAGAAAAATTTCTTTTGTTTATGTCTTTGTAAATTACTGTGTGACACAGGTGTGAAAATAAACAAAAATATGACATTCAATAAATTTTAGAAGAGTATTTATTAAAAATTTTGGTTTGGTTTTATGTTTAGATTTTTTTTTCCACTTTAGTATATTTCTAATTAGCCTATTTTACAAACAGGTAAACTTGCATGATAACTGTATTTACTCTAAGCATATGAATGTGTTCCAATTTCTCCTAAATGTCTATACTTGTAGTAGTAATACGTGAGAAGAGAAACTGTTTATTTTTCAGTCACACATACCCAAACTCTTGGCACTACATGAATCATTAAAATGGATGGAGTCCTGAAATATTGCCAGACTCTGTCTTTCATTGTTTAGGGCTTGTTTTTGGTCACAGTGATTTCAGCTGGACTTTTGCCATTAAGTTCAAAGCAGAAATAGGTCTTTAGAATAATCTCATTTTCCTGAAGTTTCCAGAGGAGATCACTTTGCTGATTGAACCATGTCATAATTTTATTTTTGTGTTTTCCATTTCTGTAAGTTTAATTATTGAACCAGATTCTTGAATTCTGTGTTTATGTTAATGATGGGTATTTTTTGGTTGTTGTTATCTCTCTCAAACTAATGGCTAATTCAGTGTTCTACTGTTTTTTGGCATTGTAGCTCTTCAATCAAAATATCACTGTTACATTAAGCACTTAGTTTGTTCTACCTTACCATCTATGTATCTGTGTAGTACTACAAAAATACCTTAGCTCTCACCATAAACATTTATACAGCTGAGAAAATGGCCAACACTTGTTGCATGAACCACGGCAAAGTTTTGTAGTTAAGCCAAAAAACGATCTAATGTGGTTCTTGACCGTTTGGTCACGTACTCACTTTCATGGATTCTTGGCAGGTCAATCGAGCAACATTCTTAGACTTCTGTGAAAAACAATGTAAGCTCTGCTTTACGTCGTATCTGTGGTAAAAAGTCTCAGTAATTTGGATACTGGGAATTTGGACAATGACAACCAACTTTCTGTAGTAAAACTGCAGGATTGTATTTCATTTCCTCAGAATATAGTTTTAGTAAGATTTCCTGCAGCTAAAATAGAGACTAGAAAATATGTAACTTGTACTTTAATTATGTTACCTTTTTAATGGCCCCCAAAATCTGATCAATGTGGTATTATTACATTATTTTTGTAAAGGATCATAGAATTTTAGTGAAGAATCAATTTAATTTTATCCTTCAGGGTCCTTGATGAGCATTAAATGGGTGTGAAACATACTGTAAGATAAACTTTGAATTAGGCTGTCTTCTATTTAGTTTTCAGAAAGAGCTATTAAATTATACCAGATTTATCACTTTCATTGCAACTCTGAAGCAACATGCCTTGGCATTTCAGCCCAAAGTGCCTTTTCTCTGAACATAATTATATTCTCTAACCCTTCTGGACTATTCAAGCTTGCTTTTGTGAATAAATTATATGTGATGATTATATGTGATGAAAATAAATTTATGTATGGCAATGCAGGTTCTATCATGTCAGGACATCACATTATTAAGACAGAAGAACACCTGTTCAAAAATTTTAAGGAAGTAGCAAAAGCAATTAGAGAAAATTAAATAAGATAATGGGTGTTGCAATGAAAAAATGTCATATAAGCAATATTGCAATATTTATGTTCATAATATGAACAAAAATTGCATAGTATTGTCTTGACTAGAACTCTGTTTATGGTATTTTTCATATAAAACACATAACCAGCTTTTGTTTGTAACTTTTTAGAAAATGATGTAGATCAATAAGTTGTGATCTCCCTCAGAGTTTTCAAGTATTCACTTTATCTACACCAATTATTATTGCTTATTTGCATTTCTTTCTGCTGCAGAAAAGTAAGGACTGCATCTTTTCCTTAGTAATTTTGCCTACTTAACTTTTCATTAAACATTAAATTGAGAGGTAGTTGCTGTTTCGCTTCTGTTTTACTCATCATGAGAAAATAAATTTTTATCAAGTTATCGCTCAGAGCTTTCTCTAAAGAGCAAACTCAATGGCAATTATCAACTTACTAGGGATCTAGAAGGAGGAATTTCAACACAAAACATGAGGTTTTGTGAATATCATGCCCCAAGATTAAGTGTTATATTTCTTGGTGAAATTCTGGCTGTCATGCTATCAATAAAACTTGTCAGTCTTTTACTCTCTACAAGACTCTAACAACTTTGAAAAAAGTAAGCTGACATTCTTTGGGATATGTTTTAAGGACCTCCCTTGCTCTGCAGTTACGAACAAGAAAAGCATGTCAAAAAAAGTTATCTAACTCAACTGAAACAAGCCTTATTCTTTTCTCTATCGAGGAGGAACAGCTGTTAGGGGAAAAAGTCAGAAATATTTGAACGAATTCTTAAAAATAATTGATGTAAAAGACATATTGTTGTTTTAGTAGAGTTCGAATATTTTACAGAATTTCATCTTGAATAGACTTCTAATGAAATGTTCATTTAACAAGGAAAACATAAATTTATATGTTTATGCCATTTATCAGAATATAATAAATTTCTGGTATCTGCAGTACCAAGACAAGTCTGATATTGACTATTTTTGACAAAATTATATTTAACATAACAAATAATTAACAAAAATTATTTTAATGAACCACAGTAGATTACAGGCCAAGGTAATCTCTGACCCTTGAAGTTAAATATTAATATGCACATATTTTTTAATACTAAAAATTTCTTTTTGCTTCATTTGTGCAAATTTTGATCAATGTTGCTGTTACATTTTTTAACTTAAGTGAGTAACATAATACATAATTTAAAAATATTTAGTATCTTTTTGAAAGAGTTATAACTGCATGCATGAATAAAATCCAAATATGTAAGTAAATATTTTTTAGGTATAAATCAAAATATTTTTAAAACAATTAAATACAATTGAATCAGAGAAGTTGAAAAAAAAATGGTTGTATATGGAGGCTTGTATACTCTTCTCAAATTGACTCTAATCATTACTTGGACACATAGGAAATAAAATTAAAAATTTCCACCCAAGGGACATTTTTAGAATTTAGTGAAATAAAATCATGTATAAAAACAGAAGTGTGATTCAGAGATTCATCTATTAACCCACTGTGGATGCCTACTTTGACAAAAGATGGATCATTCCCTTGAAGTGTCACATCTTTTTATTCACTATAAAGAGGATCTAGATAGGTTGCACCTCACCTAACAGTAGTAATTTCCAGTATTGGTGGAACATTGGTATATACGTTTAGTTATCTTAACAGTCTGTACATCTCTGCACAGTCAGTGGAATGATAAAATCATCCGAAAAAATACAGAGGCCTAATTCTAAACTAAAATAATTTCTTTTTCAAAAAACTTGTTTCTTTCACTGGCTCTAAAGGAAGGATGCAACGATGAACTCAGATACCGACAAAGAATTATTCAATAAATCAGAAAACTGCACAAGAATTCTGACCCGTTAATGTTTTCCAGTCCATTTGTGTGATGTCAGTGATACACAAAGTGCTAGGAGCCAGAAAATTATTCCAGTATTATATTATGGTAGAGCTAAGGAACCAGAGAGTGGATGATGGTGGCTCTGTGATGTCATTCTGCAGGATCATAAACAAATGCCTGTCTCAGTATGATAACAAAAAAGCTGTCTTAAAATATAATTCCACTTTCTAATAGATGACCTAGTTAAGAAAAGCTCTCATTACTACAGAGATAAAATTACTAGGAATACTAGTCTGGTAACAGCAAAAAATTATACAGAAGCACTTAAAAAATGTATGTATCAAAGCCTACTGATCACTGATGTATCTTGAGGCAAAGGGGTTTTTCCACACTGAAATTACAATCTGCATAGATTTTTTTAGGCAATGGATTTTCTTAATTTAATTTCTTCATTGACTCCTTATGAAGACTTTTTAAATTTTTTTTCCAGATGGTTTTATTGAAAATATTTTAACCCATGGCCAGCAAAAATCCATACAGGAAGTAGATTAACTGTATGTACATAAACAGAGCAGTATTTTTGCATGCACACAATTACATATGAGTAACAAGTAATAGGCAATGTTATCAATTCTTTTTTGCACTGTCTGTTATGACTATCTGGTATTTTCCTCTGGTTCTGAGGAATAAAACAGCTTTAACGTCTTCATCACCTCTGTCCTGCACAAAATGAAGGTTTGCAGGGACAGGGCAAGTATGCTATACAATGTGTACAGTCTCCCTGCCTTTTTCCTCCTGTCATTTACTCAAGGGATTGTATGCAAGTATGCACCCAGCCAGAATATTTGGTTTGCCTTCTGAAGGAACTAATACATGTGAGCATGCAGCCAGGTCCCATCCTGAATGGCAGCTAGAACACAACCTGGGTAACCCAGCAGATGGAAATGGAAGTTGGACCTGTCCGGCACATAGAAATTTTCTGAATGGGAAGGGTGTTGAAAGATTGCTTGTAAGGTAAGGCTGAGCAGATGCCATTTCCTCATGCAGATCAGAGCTCACTTCAGATACTATTTTAGTACTTGACTGACTCTATTCTGTAGCCTCTTAGCTGACCTCAGCAATTTTTGAAGGCCACTTTTAGCATATGTAACATGGAAGGAAGACCTAAGCTTTTCAAGCATGTTATTACTTAACTGGTATCTAATTTCTAAAGATCTGTAATATTCCTGTGATTATTTCATCTTATTTGAATGATGTATAGTTAGCTGTTTTGTTGATGGGCTTTTTGTTCTTCCTCTGCCCTGGCCCTCTTGAAAGTAGCTGGCACTTTTTTTGTGAATAGTTCATCCTGAATAGAAATTTAAATGTTGAAGACTACAGCTAAAATACACAAGCTCCTACTTCAAATCCCATTTTTACATTATTTTCTGCATGTACAAACTTTCCCATGTTTTCTCACAATCAAGAAGCAAGAATAATAATTAGTTCAATGAATATTCATGGAAATTGCTGTGTTATTTTAACATAATTTTCATGGAACATCTATTCATTGTACCATGAAGAAACTGAAGCCATGAAAAACGAGAAAGCTTGTAGCATTGATAAAAACAAAGAAATGGGAATAGGCGTGAATATGAACAAAACTGTTTAATAGTATTCATTTTCCATTGAAAAGCTGTGAATTTAAAATGTCATGCAATAAATACTTCTTTATGGACATATCAAGGAAACCTTCTTGATGAAATTGAAGAATTAGTTTAAAATTAATATTTTTTATATTTCTAATATATGAAATCGATTATTCTGCTCTTCTGTTTGGCTTTAATGCTCTGGAAACTGTTTATTCCCAACAATTAAAGCTTTATTACCCATAAACCCAAATAATCAACATATGAATGAAAACAGAAAAACAAAATAATATCAAGAATTCAACAACTAAATTTAGAAAATGCCAAAATTAATTTGAGAAATTTCTCACATATGCAGACTCATAATGATATTTTATTTAATTATGAAATGATCTTTTGAGGAACAGGACAGGAGAAGGCAAGCCAGGGAAGGTAAAGGATGGGAAGGAAAAGCAAGGCAATGCAACCCAAGGGACTTATATGTGGCACAAACATCACCCCCACATGGGAAGACATGCAAGTTATATAATTTCATGTAAAAGGATCTACACATTTCAAGTTTTCACAACTTAAAACCAGTGTCATGATATTTTGAATTATTTTTAATTCCAAATAAATATCAGTATTCAGCTATGAGTAGACTAATAAGGAAGTTCTCATGCTTGTAGATACTGGGCTAAAGCACAAAGCAAAATTAGTATATAGAATTATGGATGTGAAATGTGGCAAAGAGCCTAGATACTGAGCTTAGGCACTTCAGTTACTATTGGGTACCCGATTCTTCAAAAAATAATATAACCCTGCCTAAAATTATAGTAAAAAGAGCAGTCTTAAAAAACCTAAATTAAGTGCAGTGGGATCACGGTGCAAATATGAAAGAGAGATGTTTAAACATTATCATTAGTTTTAAAACTTTTATGTGTCCAGACATCTTTCTCTGTCCTCATTATGGCCTTTTATTTTTGATGCAACTGAAGAGGGAAAATGTTGTTTTAAAAGAAAACGTGTTCGAAAGCCCCTAAACAAATGCAAATTCTTTACCCAAAGGTTATCATTTCAGTGTGTTCACAAACCTAAGGTGATTTAATAATATTTTTTTATTTATTTTTAGAGAGAAATGCTAATAGCCAGTTCATAAGCCTCTCAAGCAATTCCATTTTGACACAGACCATGTCACTAGCAGCTATGCTTTCTGAATTTATACATACATATCAAAATATATCTCTAGGCATTTGCATGTAATATTTATTTAAATAAAAATATTGAAGACTTATTCTTTATCTACTAAATTTTTCATATTTAAAATTGCAAATATTAATAGCAGAATTTCTATCTATTGCACTCTATAGTCTTCTTTCTGGCTCCTTGGGAAATAACAATCTTACACTTGATATAGGTTACACTTGATCTATGTTTTAAAAGAAGTAAGTAATTTTTTGTATTTCAATAAATCCCCCAGGGGTCTTATTCTCTTGTCTGAATTATGATAGCATTGTGTATTTCAATATAAATGACACAAGATTAAGAGAACAGTCTTATAAATACTTTTGTGGTACATTAGAGGCAATAGTGGGTGGTGATAATGAGTTCTTTGTACTGCATTAGACATCACTTACATTTGGTGGTGACACATTGCTATAGATTGTGGTACTCTAGAGAATCAACATCTCCTGATGATTCACCTTTAATTGCTGAATTTTATCCTTTGTTACTAAAATGTCAAAATTTTCTTCAGTCGTGAAAGATATACAATACCATAAAAATAACAATAGTATATTAAGCTACTATCTAATGAACCTTTTTTGAAAAGACAGCCTTTGGAAACCTTTGCAGAGTACACATTGTTTTAGTTACTCAGACGTCAGGAAATATAAAATAGGAAAAAGTGATGTTTTTCTAATGCACTGTTATAAATATTGGGGAATTAATTAATGTTTTTTTAATAAAGATATCCTGTATAAAAAGATACTGTATCAAATGCCTCTGCCTCCACGAAATAAAAAGTGAGGTGCAACTACAAGCCACTTCCAGTAATAGGGGAGCCACCCATCTACAACACAAAGGAGAGTATCCCCACCAGGAGATGGGTCCTCTCTGGAGATGGGACTGTCAACGACACAGTGATCAACACCTGATTGGGATCTTATCTACATCAGACTGGGTGGGCATGTGAATGCCAGGTCCCTGTAAACCTAATCAGAAGCCCCAACACTGCCCAGAAAACCATTCACCAGACCAGCAGACAAAGAAAAAAAGAATATGAATTTGAAACACCAGTGGAGGGGACAATGGAATGAGACAACTTTTGCCTCTGGCAAGAAAAACTGTATAAAAGTGGACCATGCAAGGGCAGAGTTTGTGAACGGGGAGGGAAACGGCACTCTGTGGGATCTGATTTTCACCCAGTATCGATCCCAAGCTCGACGCTATCGGTTTGATTTTGGCTTTTTCCTAAAATCCTATTTTGCAATATTTTCCAATAAAATGGCATATTGATGAAATTGGACTGATCATTTATTACATGCACCATGCAAGCTTTGTAATCACAGCAAATGCTGAAACGAAGATTATGTGATATATGATGAGGAAAAAAAGAAAACCAAACCCAAACCAACGAAATTAAACAAAAAAGCAACACAAATTTTAAAATTATGTATAAATAGGTTACCCAAGGATGTAAAAAATTTTACCTGACGAAAGAACAAAACACCCTGGAGACTAATCCAAAGCAGAAATTGACTAGAAAGCTTTATTAAATAATCTTAATTCTTTTTAAAAACAGGCAAAATCAAAATGTTCAATTAAATAAGCAGAAATCATTAATTTTAACTATATTCTTTTTTCACCTTGATGTTGTAACTTAAATCAAAACGATAATGACATCAGCAAAGCTGTGTTAAATTGCTAAAGTACTAATTCACAGAGTGTGTTCCAAAACCTGCTTGTGTTCTGAGCCTCAGTCAATACAGTTTACCAAAGATGGTAGAATGCCATTTAATTAAGAACGCTCATAGAGCATTTTGGTGCAACTTAAATAATGATGATCTTGGTTCTAGTGTCCAATTCACTCAACAAAATACGACAGACATTAATGACTAAAAAATTACACTCTACTGTGTGACAGCAAATAGCTCACTCTGTACTGGGAAACACCATCTAGCTGTGAACAGAAGTTATAGTGCAACATATAAAAATCAATAGACTCAATTCACCTATGCCCTACAGCATACCTTCATGATTTTCTATAGTTATCTTTCTACCCAGCCTTTCTTTACGGCTGTCTTTGATCATATCTTTCTCTTTTCACCTACTATATAATGTAACCAGTATTTGCTTAGCAGTTTATCAGAAATGGCCAGTTTAAATCTGAGGGCTTTCTTCCACAGCAAAAGATCCTAACAGAATTCATCTAATGTCTACACTGACAAACTACAAGTAACCTTTATGGGTATTAGGTCAGGTCCCAGATCAGCAGAGCTGTCTAGAAAGAACTGCTAAATTGCAGCCAGTAGTCTGGAATGCACTGACTTAAAAAAAAAAAAAAAAAAAAAAAAAAAAAAAAAAAAAAAAAAAAAAAAAAAAAAAAAAAAGAAGCTTTTTTTCTTGCTTTGAAGCACTATAAAAACTGCTGTCTCTCCATCTATAGCCTCTAACACTGATTTTGTGACAGTTCAGATCTCCTTGAACGTTTAATCTCCTTTAAACGTCTTTTAAAAAAGATGTACTGGAAGCAGAATAAAACACCAATTCCATCTCTTTAGTTAGAAATAAAGTCCAAATACAGCATTTAAAAAAAAAAGTTACAAAATTTTGAAACCTTTTTTCCCTATGAACCAGGAAACACCAGCCAGAGACAAATCATGAGTTTACAGCTTTGAAGTAAAAATAGTCTTTTAGCTCATCTCCACAATTTTATAAGGAATTTCACTGAATCCAGAAGGAAACAATTATAAACACAGAAAGAAAAATAATAATACATTTATTGATATGTTTGCCCTAGAAGATAATATAAAATTAGTAAACACAGCTGACACTTTGACAAATAATTATTTCATAACTTCTTTACTGCATCTCCTAAAACAATGGGTACAGGATATTTTAAAAATTTTGTTTACCATTTCAAGAATCATTCTAAGATCATTCCAAGTCTTATGTCAATCAGAGTACAGACTTGGTTCATAGCATAAAATTCATATAATCAAATCTATTAATTTGGAATTTTTTTTTTGTGTGTGTGTGTGTGTGAATAAATGTTTGCAAGCCTAAATTTCCTTTAACTAAAAGTTAATTTGTCATCTATGTCCCTTTGATTGCAGATTCTCCATTCTGCACTCTAATGAATTGCTCAAACTCTGATTGATCAGTGGCACTAACTGGTATTAGTACAAATCAGGGAAAAACTCATTTTTAATACCTTATTTAATACATTTAATGACTAACCAGGACATCAAATAAAGCTAGTCTGGAGTGGAGTGATTGACTACCTTACCTAACCCTATAGAGATTGAAGAACCAAAAAACAAAGGCAGAGGAATCCTCTCATAATTTCCAGATAAGCTGTAGAATTCAATGTTACAGAAAATTGTGGTATGTATGGGCTCCATGAATGGCAGGGAAGAGATGTTACAGAAAAGACACAGACACTACATCTGGCTCAGAAAGTCCCTGATCTACAGATAATTGAAGGTTGAATTAAAGTCCCAGAAGTAAGGCTGGTCCTTTTCCAACTGACAATGGAGACATCCAATATTTCTTTGGACAATTTCACCATAACAAACACCAGGATGCTAATGCTGAATAAAAAAAGACCTATACATATATATAGACCTAGCCACATATAGTAAACATTTTGCAGTTTCAGCAACGCTTTTTAGTTTTTCCATATCTGTTAATTTTTTACTAATATTTTACTGTGTTTACTATGTTAATATTTTACTTTTTCTCAGAATAATTATTCCATTTGGAAATTACATATGTACAGGAAAACAATCTCAATTATTGCAACAATGCAAATAGATTGAGGATTCTCAATCTTTTAAAAATTTCAGGGAACAAAATATAGGGGTTAAATTGATTTTTCTTTTCCTCTTCCATTTGCTAGCATTTCAGTTCACTTCAGTCGCAAGTTAAGCAAATGTTTTACAGGAAATCAGTCTCTCTAACTGCAATAACCCTGCATTTAAGTTTCTGCCTTCAAGTGCACATAATTTGTATCCTGAGGTCTTCAAGGATATCTAAAACACATTGCTTGTAGTCCAGTAAAAAATATTTCTGTGTTTGTCAATGGGATGGCCCGGTCTGTTGGTATGCACCCCACGCCCCCAGCAGGTTTTTCCAAATAGGGAAAGGTTTAAGACTCACTTGTATTTTGCATAAGGCAAAAGACCCAGAAACTTCTTTACCTTTTTTATTGTAATTGGCTCACTATCAGCACAAGAGCACTGATTTGGCTCGGAGAGTGTAACTCAAAGCCTACTGCTGATTTCATTGGGCCAAATAGCCCACCTGAACTATTGAGTAGTAAAGAGAGAGAGCAGAGAAGCTTGGGGCTTTTCGATGTGCTGTAGCAAGTAGGACATTTGTCTCTATACTGTGTTTGGCTTTGCCTTTGTGTTTGTATTGTTTTCTTTCTTTATTAAAACCTTTTTGGTTTTTCAAGACACACTCAATCATGCCATCTCACTAATAGATTTTAGCCACTTCTCTGCTAGGGCTGGACCCTCAGAGGTGTTGGGAACCCCAAAACTGGTCCTGGTGCTGACCCCTCAGAGAGGTGGCTCAGCCTGACCTGGCATGGGCTGGGTGTCCCAGGTTTAGCCACTGCACTGCCTCGGGCTGGAGGCTGCTGACTCCCCTGCTGCAGCTCCAGCTCAGCAGGTTGTCCCTTTCCCACAATCACTGCCTGAAAAAACACCCCATTTTGTGGACCTGGGCCTGAGGGCTGAGGGATGGAGGCCCAGAGAAAAGGGGTCATCCCGGGAAGGAGTGCCTTGTGCAACAGTTTCCTTACTGAGGCTTTCCTGTGCCACACATCATATTCACTCCTCTGAAGTCTGTGCCATACAGTTCACTATCTAAATTAGTCAGCACTCGACATCACTAGCTCAGTGATTTTTATGCTAAAATAATGGAAATAGAAAAGAGTAGTTTCAATACACATACATTTATTTTGAAGTAGAAAGCCTTGGCTTTGACAGGAATAATTGTGCCACTTTGTGTTTGGTTCATAGAAAGATCTTCAAAGAATGATGAACAGCCAAATAAGTGACCTCATGACAATCTGCTTAATTAGAATAAATTAGGAGAAAATATTGTTTTAGCAGAGGAAAATCACTAGAGTTATCTCTAACAAGACACTTAATTATATACATCAAGAGGAATTTCTTAAGGGACATCTTTTTTCTTCATCTATGTAATTCATTTAACATATTTCCATCTTTGTAAATGTGACTAGGGAGATACATCAAACTGGATAAATTAGATTTAATTTCATCACATATATAAACTTTGTAAAAGTTCCAACCAATCAAGAAAGACTAAATCCCAAAGCTGATTTTGACTTTAATAAGAATTACATTTTTTACTTGTGATGAGTGACTAAATTCAGGTGTAGTATCTTAATGACATACTGAAATGAAACACTGCCATTGTTTTACAGTTCAGCCAGATGTTTAGAGTTATGCATAGTAATACAATTGTGAAAAATGAAACAAAATGTAATCAAGAAGCATGAAAGAACCTTATTTTATCATGAATATTTTTGACTTTAAATCACATGGCTAAAAATTTTAATTTAGGTACTAAAACAGGCTGGGAATTATGTCTAATATATATTTTGTTTTAAAAAAGACATGTTGCAGGACAAATGACAGAAGAACTGAATCTACCCTCAGGACTGTATGAGTTCCCTATCTAAACACATGGAGATAGACACATTGTCACATGTGCATGTATTTACACACACAGGAATATACAGAATATAAATAATCTTACATATTACACCAAAAAATAGAAAAGATAAATCCTTACATATAGCACTGTTAGTATGTATTCCAATACTTCATGAGACCTTCTCCTACTATTATCTGAGACGACAAACTGCAAACAGAAGTTGTCAAAAAAAGATGACTACCAGAAATACTTCAGCTTCTACGTATCACTCCTGAAGTGTTTCAAATGCTAGTGAAAAAATCTTGAAGACTGAAAGCATTAATGCTCATGATTTTATTATAATTCAGTTTACACAGGTGTATTGGATCATAATACTCTCTTGTATTTTAAATCAGAACAATTCAGAAAAAGACTGGAGAACTACTTTCATAGTAGTTTCAGAGTCACATATGTCTTAAACAATTTTATAAAGCCAGTTTATCCTTTGTCCAAAGTAGAGAGCATACTGTAAACTGTGATTTTGATTCAGAATTAAAGTATCAAGCTTGAAAAGTCACCAAAGTAAGAAAAAATGTTAGATTATGTGGATTACATCTTGAAGCTATTTTTCATGACTGAAGGCCTTTTCCTGTCCTGAACTAAGTCATCAGCTAGAACTTTCAATGGAAAGGCTCATAAAATGAACAGAAGATATAGATTTTTCAAAAAAGTTTAATTTGATTTTCAATTTAATTTGATTTAATTTCTTATATTGCCTTTTTTTTATCAACTTTTTTTTTATCAACTTCAACTTTCAATCTATTAAATTCTCATGGGTAGAAGTATTTGGATGTCCTCCCAGCTTGGTGACATAAGTTTAAATTTTCTTTCTGTTTAATTTGTTTCACATTTAAATTGTGCCCTGATCTACATTACATCTGCTGACCAGGCAACTGACAAATAGCTTGCAAATTAATGATCTCAAGCTGTGAGGAATCTCTTTCTCTTGAGTTCAACAGTCATGTGAACTCAATGTTGAAGTTCCTGACATTTTTGAGGGTCTGAAATGTCATTCGTGAACTACGTTATGAGGCACATTTGGAAGTGTATAATAAGATGTTCTTGTAAGTAGATTGTAATTTTTTTATGTTACCATTGCAATTTTTCTCTCAAAACTGTATACAGCTTTAGACTATTTTTATATCTTCCATTTACATAATACCACTTCGTAGGTAAAAGCTACATAGGTCTTCCAACTAATGGATTGACCACTGACAAATCAATGCTATGTCTTATTCTCATTAGGAAAAATTAAATAAAGAGATACAGAATATTTTATTTAAACCTTGTTTTCAAATTCCTAATATAAATAATCATTTATGACTCAGATTGTAGATGCTAATTTTTTTCAGAAACCAGATTAAAACAAGGGGACTTTTATCCTCTTGATGATATGTATATTGATTAAGTTGTAATTGGATGCATTGGCACTAGAGCTCTGGAATAGGTAATTAGGGCATAAGACATTTTAGAGAAACCACACTATTTTGTAGCAGTTAGAGATACAAAAGTACCAGCAGAGCATCTCAAATGTCTTTAAAAAATTATGTTTAGATTACTGAATCCTGATTCTGGTCAACACAGCTAATTGCAGAAAATTAGAACTCTGCCATAGTTGCAATGATGGACACCACAAGTTAATAAAATTAACACTGTTTCAGGAAGAGCAACAAATGTCCAACTGTATCTACAAACTGCAATTTATTTTTCGTGCTAGTAGGGTCTTGGAGCTCACAGAGTTGATTTTTGATGAAACTACACTGAAACGTTTAATTCAGGAGCATATATATAAGATATTTAGACTGCTAATGGCTTTTTCTAGCCACAGTAATTGAAAAGATTCTAGCCATAGCAAATTCTCCTTACAATGAAAATATTAAAGTTGAAGGAATACAACCAAGGTGACCCTACACGTCATCTGAGTTTCTCCAATTACTTTATTGACTACATTGCCATTAACCATAATGTGATTTTAAATACTTTGCCTCCATACACATACATCAATTGAGATATCTATCTTGAACTAAAATCAAGCACACAAAAAAAAAAGTAAGTGAAAAATAAGAAAAATAACACAATATCTACTAGTCATCTTGAATAATTACTCTATTTTCAAATGTTCTAATCTGAACAGCCTCAGGGGTATCATATGATCACTCATCCCAAAACAGTTAAGGTCTTCATTTTCCTCAGACGCACTGGGGAACTCTTTTAGACTCATCTCTCTTCTATTGGAGCTATTATCCAGGAAATCTCTGTAACTATAAAACTGAGAAATGTTCTTGGGCCTATGACAGAAAACATCAAGTGAGGAAAATTTTACACCATGATACAAGTATTCTAGACATGAATACTTAAAAAAAACCTATTTTAGCTTCTAGGCACATTACAGTATCTGAATCAAAACCACTTTAATCAATTATGCTTCTCAGACCTTTCTTCTGAAATACAAAAGAACATATTAATCTTGTTAAATTATCACGACAAATATTAATCAGCTCCCCAGTTCTATTCCTTTTTTTCTTCTGATAAAAGCAACTCATTTAACACAACTATCCTATTAATGCAATTTGCTTATTTAAACATTCTGCATTTTGTTTTCAACCTACAGTTCTGAAATCTGAAGCCTTCTCTAAGAGTTTCATAAATTTGCTTATTGAGCAGGTAATCTTTGTACTTTACCTCTGCAAAGCCTAACTTATTCCGTCAGTTATGAAGTTTGCTAGCATTGTCTCAATTTTTGTGTTTGTGTTTATAAATCTCATGACACTGAAAATCCTTAAAAATAGATTTTGACTACCCATGTGTTGAGAAATTTTCTCCGAAAATTTTGGGTGGCAAGGGCAGAAGTGTTCATTGGCACTGTAGTCTGTCTCATTCATTCTAGAATTCCTTCAATTTCATATGAACAAGCTAAATGGATGAAGACAAGTCTGGATGAAAATGTAATTTAGAATTTAATTTTCTTTATTCTTAAAGAAAAAGAACACAAAATCCCATGAGGCTATGAGGTGCTAATTGCAGGTGCATCTACTGCTCTCAAAGTATAATGGCAAAAGGAAGGGACTGTATGAAAGAAGACAAGATAGGTGGCTTTATTATGAAAGATTTTTATATACACTGAAACACTGAAAAAGAAAAGTATTAAAAATGTTGCATTGTTTAATTTCAAAAGAACTTCTTTGCAAAGGAGATATTCCTTATTCAACATTTCTTCTTTATCCCAGAAGAACATAGAATAATGTAATGATAACGATAATTTTCACAATTTATTTTTCTTTGTCAAATCACCTTATATATGTTATAAATTTAACTCTAACATTTAAACATTCAATCATTAAAAAAAAGGAAAAAAGAGTGAGATTCTTTCATGAAATTCTCACAGGCCAAGTCAAGAATCGTGGCTTGGATGAATGGACAGTGGGCTGGACTGGGAACTGGTTAAGGTCTTGGAGTCTTCCTCACTGGAGATATTCAAGAACCATCTAGATACAATCCTGTGCTATGTGCTCTAGGATGACTCTGATTGAGCAGGGAGGTTGGAAAGCTTGACTCTCTCCTTTCCAACCTGATCCATTCTGTGATTCTCTGATTCGGTGATACAGAAAAGAAACAAATCATAATTCCACTAAGTTCATTTGAGCTGGAAATGGAGATTCACATCATGGTAAGACTGCTTTCTACTCTACAAGGTAGGAATAATTAATACATTAATAATTTATTTAAATTACTCATACATCTAAATAGATAAAGACATCCTGCCTTAAAATTTATTCCTCATGAGATCTGAATTACATCCTTTTTTTCTACCATCTTGGAATTCAAATATCTCAATTACAGTTGGCATCATTTATTATCTGGACATTAAAAAAATATTAAAAATAATACAAAATTTAAAAGTAATATTTTTAAGTGTCTTATAATTAATATTCCTCTAGGATACATAATTTTTTTCAAGCCCAGTTCATGTTTTGTACCCTTGATATATACTATGTCGAACTTCTCCATGATATTTCAAGTGTGCTGTAATAAAGACAAAAAATTGCTGTGAACAGATTGGAACACATTATTCTGATTCATGTCAAAGGGCTGTGTAATCTTACTTGAGAAGTATTCTGCTGCCATTTTGTTTCACTGTCTTAGTTTTCCTCCTCCACAGTTTTCAAGTTTAACAGAAGCCACTTAAAAAAAAATTAACAATAGTGTAACAAGTGACTTATATAAGAATACTAGCCCAGGACTCAGTGTTGATTTGAAGATTTAGCATTCTAATATAATTCATTTTGTTTTTAATGTATTCTCCTTTTTTAGTTTCACACAGTGTGTATCTAATATTATCATATTAATCTTTATCGGCGTTACAAACGTGCTGATATTATAAAACCTCCCACATTCTGCCTCTACTGCAAGGTAAAATGAAGAGATGTTTCTGCAAAATCACCATTGCCAAATAATTTGGATTGGAGATGACCTTAAAAGTCATCTCGTTCTAACCCCCCATTGTGGACAAGGATATCTCCCACAGGACCAGCTTTCTCAGCACCCCTTGCAACCTGACCTTGAACACATTCCAGCAAAGAATCTCTTCCCAATATCTAGCCTAAATCTACCCTCTTTCAGTTTGAAGCCATTACCCCTTGTCCTACATGTGCATATCATTGTAAAGTCCTTCTCCATTTTTCCTATCAGTCTTCCTGAAACCCTTTCTTCTCCACTCTAAACAGCCCCAACTGTCTCAGCCTGTCTTCATAGGAGGGGTGCACCAGCTCTTTGATCTTGTTTGTGGCCTCCTCTGGACATGCTCCAATTGGTTCATGTCCTTCTTATGTTGGGAACCTCATGAGAGTGGAGTATAGGCGCAGAATCACTTCCCTCAACCTGCTGGACAAGCTTCTCTTAATCCACTCCAAGTTCCAGGCTGCAAGTCCACATTGCCAGCTCATGTTGAGCTTTTCATTCACCAACACCCCCAAGTCCTTCTCTTAAGGACCGCTCTTAGTCTTTTTTTCTGCACAGACTGTATTTCTGCTCACCTTGTTTAACTTCCTGAGATATGAACAGGACAACTTCTTCAGCCTGCAAATGTCCCTCTTGATATCATCCCTTCCTTCCAGCATGTCAACTGCACCGCACAGCTTGGTGTTGTCTTGCAAAGTTGCTGAGCATGCACTCAATCCCACTGTCAGTGTCACCAACAAAGATGTTTATAAGTGCCAGTCCCAATACTGACCCCTAAGAAATGTCACTCATCACTGGTTGAGCCATTGACTGCAATTCTTTGAATGAGAGCATTCCAGCTAATTCCAAGCCCGAAGTGGAATTGATGGTTTCAAAAATTGCAGACTCCTGAGTGACCACATACTATCTTAATTTTTTATACTGTACATCAGCAGAGAGACAGTCCTTTTTTCATTTACTTGCTCTTTGTTGTCTGCCTCACTGTTTTTATCTATTTCATATGATTTATCAGCTTTAATGAGTTTACAATAAGTTCTTGCATTAATTAGATTTTAAATAGCAGAAAATTGAGTGAGTAGATTAAACTCTAGCAAATATATCTTCCATCTACTATTATTTTAGGTCATGTTGTTTTAAGTACTTATATAATGCCTCCCAGGCCAAAGATTCATGCAGACACAATACATATAGCAGTGACTGTAAGCTGTGATTTATAACCTTATCCATTAATACAGTGAACAAAAACTGTCTTGTATTCCAGGGGTATAACTGTGATAACGAGCACCATTGGCACAGCATAAAGCTTCCTGTCTGCCTGTATTCCTATTTAAATATACATCATGTAACATATGGGAAGCATATGTAGGTTTACAGTCATTTCTGTCAAAACATGACATTAAGGTCCCAAGTATTTTATCACTACTGTTTGTTTGGTTTCTTAAAGCAAGACACTTAAAGAGCAATATCAGGTACTTTTGGCTATGTAGTAAATTCCATGGATTTCTCAGAAAAGAAGCTTGAATAAATGATATTTATATTAGTGGTGAGTTTGCACTGAATGGTTTGTTATAAGTCATGGAATTTTCATTTGGAGGAGGAAGCAAAATTTCCTCCTATTTTTTGCAGAAAATAATCAAATAACAAAATAAATTATATTGGGAATTTTGTTAGTTTTCAATCCTTTTATTGCAAGTCCCTTAAAAATAAAAGAATAATACATTTAAAGAAGCTATTGTTATTTACTGTTAATTTAATTTTGATCTTCCAAGCAATTAAATTTCCAAGGGCATGTGGACAATATCTTTTTGAGACAATTCGACTCCATTATTCCTAGAAAGAGTTGGGGAAAACTAGTCTTTCAGACATATGGCATAATTTAGTGGGACTATTCCTTTTGATACCTTTTTACTCATTATAAATACAAATGTGTAATTTCACACAGATTGGCTAGTTTCATTTAAAAAGTGGCAATGTTCATATTTACCTTAATAAACTAGAAGTTTATTAGCAATGGATATTTTTTCTGCTTACTGTGAGCTAAATGTAAAAACAAAATGTACTCTGCATTTAACATATAATTCTATAGGTGGGACTCTGTTAATTTTACTTCTTTCATCTTGATTTTCTTCATACCATCTTTAAACCAAATTAAAAAAAAAAACCAAACCACTTGAAAATTCTTAGTATGTTTAAGCAAATATTTAAGTTCTACTAAAAGAGCAGAGGTACAAGCTGAAAGCTAAAATTATATATTTTTTTCTCTTAAACAGGGTCTTAATTCTTTTCTAAAATCATGTTTTATTGAGACTCTCCACCTCCAAAATAGGAACTCCAAGCTTCAATCCAAAGGTTCAATCCACCTCCAAAACAGGAACTCCAAAGCTCTCCAATCTTTGAAGAATGATTAAAAATACTACAAGAACTGTCTCATCTATTGTATGGAATATATTCATTCTGAAAGACATCTTTATCCACAAGAATGAGAAGAAGGTTATCAGGAGTAGGGAGCATGGACTCACTAAAGGTCAATCTTGTTTGACCACCCTGGTTGCTGAAGAACAGGACATGATGGTGTCCATCACTGGTTTAGCTCAGCATTGTAAAGATGAGATTGCTGAGATGTAGTTTTCAAAGAAAAAAAAAATAAAAAAGACACAATACCTTTATAAATTACACTGTAGTCTAAGAGTTCAGAAGGGAGGTACAGTTCCAGAAAAGACTGAGAAAACCTTCCAAAGTCATTAAATAGATATCAAAGTACTATTGAAAGTTGTTCCTTGGTAAAAATTCAGGAGAGACTTAAACCTACAGCTGTTCACAGAAAAAGATTAAAGGATAAAGCAAGAAGTAGAACATCTATAGAGATAGATATGAAACTACTCCAGAGAATAGTTTTTTAAGGAGATTTGTCCATTTTTCCTTTTCTTTTTCCACTTGCTTTTAGCAAGCAAGTAGAAAAATTATATTAAAAATATTTTTCATATTATAAATTCTTTTTGAAATAAATTTGTTGACTTAACTTTTTGTATAATGTGATTGCAATCACTGCCTTTCTGAAGTGTCAGGCAATATGGAGGTAATATGCAATGTAAGTCTACATAGTGTAAGTCACTACACAGACCCATATCACTGGCTCGTACTGGGTAGGCTATTAATTAAAGTTTCCCATGAAGGGATTTGTATAAATGGTGGGAATTTATGAAGAGGATAAAAGTTCTTAAAATTAATTTAGTTAATCCAACAGCAGGAACTCAAATCACTGTCATGTGAATTCTTCGTGTGGCACATTGAAGACAGAGGCTCCATTACTGTCAAGTTCAAAGCAGGCTCAAAGACCGAAGTTTCACAAGTCAGAACAGTTTAGAGCTTTATTGTTGACTTTAATAACAAATGTCATCTGAAAACTGAATATATTCCTCCTGATACTGCTCTGTGGTATGAAGACATAAAAATAGCATTGCTTCAGTACTTAGAGTTTGTACAGATTGTGTTAAATTTTAAAAGTTACAGAGCAGAGAAATTCCTTGATGTCAAAACACATTAAGTAGAAAATCCAACTTGAGTCCTGAAGTTTCCAGAATAAAAACTGCTGTTAAATTCTGCATTTTAGAGATTTATTGAGAACATATAAATAATTTTAAATACTAAGAAACAGTGTTTATTTCTAGCTTATTGATTCAAAAATCATTGGTTACTGGAAGAATCTAATAGTTTCATCTTAAATTTCAAGTGCAATGTCATATTGGGAATGTTGTCTTGCTAAATTAATGGGTTAACATTTGTTATTACTACAGGTGCATACACCTACTCTGACACAGAAGCAGTCACAAAGGCAAAGAGAAACTTTGAGAGCAGCAGGTGGGGCATTAATCAAACAATTGGATGAAAGTTTAGCTGTCATCGATTTCCAAGTCTGTCTACAAAACCACCATCAAAAAGGAATAGGACAAAATAAATGGTTCTTTCTTCCATATGATGACATATGTTTCTCTGAAATAGTAGTTGTACAGAAAACAGTACAGTGAAGGTTGTTTCCATGAAAGCTATCTTGAGAAGAAAGACAACAAATTTTCCAAACCTTGAGAAGGTATATTACTATTATATTTACAGTCTCAATTGTTGTTCAGAATGAATACACCTATTGAATCCTAAAATTAAAAAAAAAAAAAAAATAACCCCAAACTCTTAGGTAGAAATAGTGTGCTTTCAGCAAGGACATCTTAATACTTTTGATATTTGACCTTTTTTGAGTTTCACCATTATTAGAACTGAATGTTTCTAAAACAGGTAAATTGCATGATGACAAAACCAGATTTCACTGAAAGTCTCATTTAGGCCTTAAAGATTAATGAAAAAAAAATTGTAGATTGTCCAGTTTTACAAACGCATTTATGCCATAGACTTGATGTTTCTGGCTTTTTTGTGTATATCAAACTTAATAAAGCTAGGTGGTTTTCTAAATAGCAACTTATTGTTTCCTTTCCCATGAAAGATTATTTAGTCTTTATGTTTCTAGACTTTTTTGTGCTCTGCTTTCAAAAAATAATGTAATTCCTTGAAAACACCATGTAAATAAATTTTGAGAATTCTAGATTTTTCTTCAAGAATTATGACAGAGAAAAGTTAGTTGTTAGCCCATGTTTCCATGCCTACAGTTTCCAATCTGTTAATTTTCCAAATTTTTCGTTAAAACTTATTATTTTTTTCTTTTTGGTATTAGGCTAGCTGACATATCTATAGATATTTGCCACCTTTAAATTTCTGGTGTAAACAAACACTTTCAAATGTCAACTACTGTGTTACAAAGCTGATCGGCTGGTGCACAGGTAAGACTATTTCACCAGTTACTGTATACACAATTAGTATACTCTTATGGAATATATGGAATACTGGAACATTGCAACAGAGGATTATGAATGACAGTTTAAAGAGTTAATTAAATGAATTGTAATTTTATAGTTAATGTTGATCTTTAATATTTTGAAGTATATTGACAATTTACACAGAAAAACTAATGTCCCAAATCAGTTCTGTATGCAAATTTAAAAGGTAGATAGTTCAGTTTAATATGACCATCCAGGTGACATACTATCTCAAGAAGAACAACCTCAATAGCTGTGCTAGATTTTATTCAAATAATCAAAATTAACCTATAATCTATTCCTCTCTGGTACATAGGAACACAATTTTCACATATAAACTTGTCTTTGTTGCCTAATTTTCTGCCACAGGTCATGCCCAAATGCTGCCATTTGAGATAAGATAATCTCAGAACCCGATCCATTACTACTAAGATTCCTGAAGTTTTGTAAGTTTGCCAGCAGTAAACTTTTCCTAACTTTTGGTTTCTTTACTGTGTTCTTAGTATGCCTAACACCCCAAAATAGTTTAATACAATTATCATAATCAATTCCCTCTAAACAAATTAATATTGGGAGCTATGTAAGAGGATAAAGGCTGCTAGTCTGCAGGCTATGAGAATAAAAAAATAATTCAAGGAGAATAGAAAATTTCACCACTATTTGTAAATTACTATCATCAGGCTGATGAATTCTCTATGTTTCCTGTCACACTGCTGTCAAATGTATAATGCAAGTATCATAAGATTAGGGAAAGTAATTAAAAGAATGCAAATTATATCAGTAGAACTCTCAACCAAGATAAGAGGGCCCTGGCTTCTATTGTTTAAATTGCTTACATATTTGTATTATTCAGTCACCAAAAAAAGTTACAAATAATTAGAGACCTGAGTCCCATACTTGAATATTATGTGTTTTAGCCATTGTTGTTGCAATATTAATTTCTGTCTCAGCTTCCATCTTGCTCATTTCTTCTGCACAGAGCAGCAGATCCATGAAGCAGCTTGAGCCTTTCATCATGGAAGCTGTAGCTCTGAATACTCTTAGGTCAAACCTGGATTCCTGACTTGTTGTATGAACAAATAGGTTTTGTTCAAAATGGGTGAGGAGCCTTCAATTAAATGTTTGCATTTACTTCTGTAAGCACTTTTAAATACTTTTCTATCCTTTAGTAACAGTGCTACTAAGCAAACACAGCGAGTCTGGACAGAACTGAAACCTTGAGTTCAAAACTGTAATCCAAGAACCACCCACTACATCTGGAACTACTAGACACTTCTCTGATATATATATATATATTTTTTTTTTTCACAAAGGAATGGGACTGATGTAATTTAATTTAACTATCTAATATTTGCATATTTTTCTCAACTACCTACCAAGTGAATTTCTTTGAAGACAAGTATCTAAGACTTTAAAGGAAATGTAGACTGTTTTTAAGACCACTTTCCTAAATTTTGGAAGAAGTTAGATTCAAAGGCCTCTTTTTTATCAGATTCCTAATTTATGTACTTTCTATTGTGTTTATTGCACATTTAAGACCATTCAGATTTATTGCAGTCAAGCACTTACCTTACAACTATTTGTGGTTGAGGTTGCAGTAAAGAGGGCTTTGAAGCACCCTATTTAGTGTGGAAAGCATGTCTAAAGAAAGTCAAAATATGCATTTTCTTACAGTAGAAACTGCTTTTTAATAAACAACACATGCAGAAGAAAAGCTGTGGCCACTATTGTGCACTATTTTAAACAAAGCAGATTAGTGGCTAAATCATCCAGTCAGAAAGAGATTTAGATTTAACTCCCTCCTTGGCATGGAGGGGAGATTTAGAGTGCCAAAAAGAAAATGTTTTTATCCTGAGGACAGAATAATGTCTTGTACTAGTTTCTGGGGCATATGATCAGGATCAGAAAGCAGGAGAAAGGACAATAAAGTGCGAGAGATACAGTTGAAAAATATTGGTGCAGTAATATATATCATTTCAATGTCATCAATTTCTATGAGGTAACATAAATTTTCTACAATCAAAAATCTGATGAATGGCATATTAATGACATTTTTTACTTTTATAGTGAAAATATATAAATATGAGAAAATTAATCCAGCCTTATAAGCAATAGGTTTTTTCTTTCTTTTTGATTTTCCTGTTGGAAGTTTTCTATCAATCTTTCTGAAAGTAATGTTTCCCATTAATTAAAAAAATTAAATAGGTCAAAGGTTAGGTTTTGAGCCCTTACCAAAATATTAAAAAAAAAATTTTATGGAGTAAATTTTTTCCCGAACTACAAAAAAAAAAAAAAAAAAAAAAAAAAGGCACTAATATTATACCCAGATCAAAAGTGGTAATTTTTTGACGCAATGTAGCTAATTTGGGCCACAGCCAAAGGGTTGTCCTTACAATAAACTACATGGACAATTTTGTATTGTTCAGGTCCATATTTTGTTCTTTTTACCAATATAGAGGTATCTATCTTAATCAGCAGTAGAAATATGGCTTTGTAATACCTGTGTTAGGTGAGAATTGGGGAGCTAATTTTACTCATTAATGAAGTACGTATATATGCAATCAACCAGCAGCACTTCCCTTCTTACTGTGGTGATGACTCCATAATTGTGGAGATTTTTCTGAAACACTGCATTTCTTATGGTTAGTTCTTAATGCTGCGTTTTGGCCTTACAGTCCTTTCAGATGTAGAAAAAACTGTGACAAAATAGCCAACAAAAGACAAGAAATGTATCTTAGTCCCTTCAAAAAATCTTTCAGTCTGAGGCATACTTGAGCACAGCTTTATGGACTGAGGTACAAATATAAACCAAGATGATTGCATCTGAAATAAAATTAAAAAGAAATATTTTTTTCACTATCTTATTAATATAACACATTTAAGGAAATTGAAGCGTGGAGTGATTGGTTGCATTGAATACCTGGGTTCTGCTGGATGGAAAACAGACATCCATGGAGCATGGCATGTGTCTGCTAATTTCAAGAAGTGATCACACTATCTTCCTTGATAATCTCCTAATTTATTAGTCTCTCTTCTTTTCTTAAGACACTCTGAAACTGTGGCAGAAAGTGTTAGGAAAAACGGTAGGAACTACATAGTAGAACATTTACAATATTTAAAATTTACCAAATTGAGAAAATCTAAATGTTTATTGTAGGAAAATACACTGTGGTAAATTTTAGTGTATGAGAGTGAAATCTCATCTAGCAAAGTGCATTTTTTTTTTCAATTTTATCACTGAAAAATATCAGCAAATAAAATACTTGACTGATTATAATCTTAATCAGTGCATCCACCATAAACTAAACAAAAATATGGAAAAGAACAGGCAAATACTTTAGCAAGATATTAGATAAAACTTAGAGGTTCTTAAGTATAGTCTCAGTGAATTTACAGAAGTCTATTTCTGAGCATACACATTTATTAAGATAAAAGCCCAAACAACATATGTACAGATTAGTCTTACAGGAGCTTCACTCAATAGGTGAGATCTGATTCACCTTTTTTTTCTCTAGTAACAAATATGGAACCGTTTTGGATTTACATTTTAGAGCTAATAAGAGAAAGCTAATAAGAGAAAATAAAAAATATATTGTAAAAAATATATTGTTGTACATTTAGTTCAAATCACTAATTGCATGGTTTTTGCTTATTTTGGTGGTGAAAAACTTTATCCTAATATCTGATCTATTTTTACTAATATCAGAGTTTCTGTCGTTGCAACATCTGTTCTCCAGAGCTTCTTGTGCATCACTACACATCTCCAAGAAGACTCTATCTTTCTTCTCTGCATAAAACTTCATTATTATTTTTCTGTATTATTTCATTATATTTCATAATGAAATTATATTTCTGTATTATTTTTTATGCTTTTATTATTATTTTTCCTAAGCCTGATCCCCTTAACACTGCATAAACTCACATATTAAACAATTTGTGCTCTGTACTCCTAATCATTATGATGATTCTCTGACATATTCATTCCAGAACATCATTGTATTTTTTTGCACCAGGGAATAAAAACTGGACACAGTACTCCAAAAGCAGACCCACAGCCACCAAATATCAAGGAATAATTTTCTTGACCTGCAGGAAACACTATTCTTGCAAAGATATTTTCTGCACTTCATGACTTTCAGGTCCCTTTCTCACATCAATACATAGTCTCTGGTGTCCTTAGATGATACAAACATACTTTTAAATGAATTCTAGGAAACAACTGGAAGGCAAAGCATGAGAATATGGTATGGCAAGTCTTGTTTATCTGCAGTGACTTACCCAGAAGGTGAGAATGTCACACGGAAGGTGAGAATATGTAACCTCAGTTATACCTTCTGGCATTAAAAATTAATACAATATAATGGTATTAGTATCTCCAGTAGGCTGAGGGTTTTTATTTAATCCCTAAACTGCTTCTATGAAATATAGTTCAAAATCTTTTATTTCATTAGAGTATACAACACCCACCTTGCTTTGGTATATGTCTCCAGTCATTAAAGAAATGTGCTGAAATATAGGCCATTTCTGTGGCAAATGTGAGGTTTGTTGGCTGCTGATGTTCCCACTGACAGAGAAAGTAATTAAGTAGAATTTCTCAATAAAAATCAATTATAGGGTAGTGACTATAGTGTAAATGTTTAACATTCCAGAATATTTCATTTTGTTTCAAAGATTTCAATGCTTCTACAAAGTAATTTTTTTAAGATAAGTGAGAGGGAATCTACACTTTAAGGAAAACAAAGTACCCAGAACTGTCTTAATTTAATTTGTGAAATTTATATGAACAATTTAAAGCATACTTTATCTTCAAACAACTTGTGTCCTATGAGTTTTACTTTTGTATATGCACAACAGATTATAGAGAAATTCTGATAGAGTGATAAACTCATAAAGTAAATTATCATCATTTTTCCATCAAGTATAAAGAAATAACAGAAATTAATACTAATGTGACATTATTTTTTATCTTTGTCTCCCAAATTTTTCTCATCGGTCTTTTCTATCAGAAAAATTCAGAGTATAACAAAAGATAGTGATGCCAATATTTTTGAAAGTATTTTCCTGAAAAATTCCCTTTTATTTTGTAATTGTGATCTATCTCAATGGTGTGTTAATTTTCAGATAAAATGAGTAAAAATTAAAAAGTGTTTTCCCTTGGAAATAAGATTTTTTTCCCCAATAACTCTTAAAAAAGAATTTAACTACAGCACTTAGTTTGAATGTGTTATTGTTGGGTTTTTTGTTTGTTTTTGGGTTTTGGTTTTGTTGTTGTTGTTTTATGGTAACAATTTTCTATCTGTTTGCACTTCTGGTTTTTAAGACAAAACTGTACTTTCCATGCCTTTGAAAGGCATGTCTTATATAACTTATGTTGAAAGGAATAAATAGATCTGTAATAAAAATACATTCTAATTTTAAATCTCTTTTACTTGAGTCTCTTTGTATGCTCTCTTCCTATTTATTTCAAGACTATTTATTCTGAAAAAAGTAGGACATCACTTGTCTTCTGCTGAAGATGTTATCTGTACTTCATGTTACCTATAATCACCCAATCATATTATAAAAATATCTGCAAGCATAGCTTACCTCAGTGTAGCTGAGACCCATTTTTGTGTGCCTTGAAGGTAATCTTATTTGACATTTTCTCCACAGTTAAAGATTCCCAGTAAAGTACCATGCTGCACTAGTATATCAGAGAAAAAAAAAATAAAAACACCTGACATCTAACTGTCCTGATCACCTTGCTGTTAAAAGTAAAGCTTCCAGATTAAGTCAGATGTAACTGATCTATCAAGCTCTGAAGATCTGGGACACTTTCACAGAGAACTACTCAACTCTTCATGTGTGCTTTGACTGCCTTCTTCCTCTCCCTATTTTTTTACAGGGTCTTAACAGAAGATAGAAAAAATTCAGGAGAATAAAACAAAAAATAATTCAGTGGAGCAGTATCCTGCCCTGCCACAGGCTCTTTTTCCAGAGCAGCAGGTTTTCCATCCACTATGCCAACATGGCCAGAAGAGACAATTAAACCTTTTACGCTTGATAGGCCAGGAGACTGACTGGTTCTTTTACAATTTCTGTGGGAAACATCTCAACCTTGGAAAGAAACAAGTCTCCTGTAATAAAAATCTCATTCACTATTGTTCTTCTTCAATTAAAGAAATATTAGTCAAATCAAAACATTCCTACAGCATGAAGTATACAGAAATTGCATTAACTTCAAAATATTTTATTCCTGACTCAAGCAGTCTGTGGACAATTGATTGTCTGTTAACTCTTCATGAGTTCTCACGGTGTCTACTTCATGGCTTAAAAAGAATTTTTAAAATAACACACTTTTCAAAATGTAATTCATTGTGGAAATAAACTGTAGTCCATACTGTAACCTAAGACTTTGAATCTGATCACCTCAGAACCATTTTATAGTGTAATAAAAAATTAAAGAGCTATTGGATGCAGTTAGGATGTAGAAACAAGCACTTTTATTTTTTTTAATGTAATGTAGAGATCCTACTCATACATGAGTCTTGCAAAGATTGCCCATCATCCTCAGTTACTTATCTAAATATTGAGGAAATATTGTGTTTAGAACTCCATAGAGAAACAGTGGTGATTGAGTTAAGTTTCAACTTCACTTGAAAGTTTCTGTGTTTAATACTTCATTCCCAAGAAAGGAAGTGAAATGGTCCAGAACACTAATTATAATGTCACTGTTTTCAAAACTATAGTATATCTTTATTAAAGTAATTTATGTATATTTTTATTGTTCTACATTATGAGAGCACTGATTAAAAGTTGTTAACACACAGTATGTAAAGTTTATTTTTCCTAGGATCAATTACAGTACTGTCAGTCATAAGGGATCTATCAGTACAAGGGGTAGGCTTTGATGACAGACAGGCATCCTATCAGCAGGAGATTGCCATGAGAAAACCACTAAACATTTGAAAATTTATAGTCTCAAATTTTTTCTTCAAGATGGTTTAGGAGAAAATCATCAGTGACAAGAAAACTATGTAAAAAAATTATCAGAGGAAAAGGGTTATGAATAAAATATGAATTAAACAGGAAAAATACATTAGGAAGCTAGAGTGTTGTTAATTCTATAAGGCATATGTGCATACCTGCATATAGTTCACACGTTAAAGCACCAATGAAACAAGTGAGATTGACATTACACTTGAATATGGCATTGTATGGCACAGATAATGTATATAACTGAATATATTACTTGCAACTTTTCTAAAAAAGTAGTATCTATAATACTTTGGCCTGAAAATATCAGTGTATTAGCTATTTCAGAACAAATACATGGAATTTACTTTTAGTTAAATTATTGGCAATTACACTTGTTTCAGGCATTTGAATAAAAAGAACAATAATCTCATGACAGACAGATATGGTTTTATTATTTTACTTGAATTAGAGGAAAGGAACAATGATGAACAATGATAAAGACAACAGAATTACTACGAGGAAAGTGTTTTTAAACTACTTAGAAGCCTAAACCTGTTGCATTGCAGATGTTAAGAAATAAAAATTAGATGAAATGCATTGAAAATTATCAGGGTCCTGTTTTAGAGATATCAATTATGCAGCCAAAATAGGTTTCAACAGTGAGTCTTCACGTCCCTGCAGCCTGGCAAACGAATAGATGTACCTTGCTCTTTTTGCATGAATTCTTAATTTAACTAACATGATTTTGCATCCTTTTTCCATGTCCATGGAATAGTTCATTCAGTATACTAAATACTCAACTAGGCTCAGCAGCTTCAAGTTAGAATAGTTTTATGGATTTTTTTTCAATAAATCTAACTTCTAATGACATTTTGTAAAAAATAGTCACATTTTCAAGGAAACTCATCATGTAGGATGTAATAAATTCCATTTTTTCTGTATAAAACCTGTTCTAAGCCACTTACAAAATTTAATAGCTAACGATAACCTTTCAGAACAGAACAGAATACCTAAAGATTTCCTATACGATAATGCCATCTGGGAAAGTGAACACTGATATTTTTAAAGTGGGAGATTAGTCCTTTCTGTTTATCTAATAAAAGTTGCCATCACTTCCTTCACCACCTTTCCTTAGAAATCAATACAGTTGTAAAACCACTCTGCATTTTTACCAGGTTCAATTCATTTTCTGTGTAACTTCTGTGTTCCGCATCAGGGAATTCCTGCCTGAAATGAATTAATCTATTGTCTGTGAAGGAGAAACTGGAGAAAGATATCATGTCTGCATTATTTCTTTGGCAGAAGTGGTTTGAAAACTATTGCCTATTGAGACGTAGCTTTAATTTTCTTCTTTAAACCTGGATTTAGAACTTTTACCAGTAGATACGTAGATCAGAATTATTCCCAATCACATAAATACATGAGGTATTTATTTTTTATTCCTGCTGTTTTGGGTTTTTTTCCTGCTGAAGCTACTACTTGCTTTTCAGATAAGACTCATTTTTTGCCAGTCAAAGTTTGTCTGGAAGGGTCTGCTAAAATATAACATAAACATACATAACTGAATTGACCTCTCAAGTGGCCATCACAACAATAGAAGAGCTAATCAAAATGACAAGTACATTAAAAGCATCAGAAGTCAGTACACTGTCAATCTTGCCTGTGTTGTATTATTCTGTCTACTTGCTGTTTTCCTTTGCTTCCAAGAGCATTCAACCATGTAATAAGTAGATTTTCAATGTGTGGTACTTCCTTCATTAGCTGTTCCGTCATGCACTGGTGCAGTCAGAGATTGTCTACCTTTTTCCTATGCAGGCTACAGTGATAAAGTAACTGCAAGTTATTCATGCTATGACAAAAATATCTGCTGTGTTTGCTTATCTAGTGTTTTTGCTTATCCAGTGTTTTTGCTATGTTTTACATGTATTATCCTGTATTTTCAAATGCACCAGTTTCATGCTTCAAAACTGCCAGAACATATGCCATCATTAATATAGTGACTAATGCCCCTCCCCATATTAAACTTACCAAGTTTCAGTCACTGGTTGCTTTCATCAGTACAAGAAGCAGTTCAGAAGCAGCAAAGGAATCAGTGATTCTAATAATATTTTGCTCTACACTTGTTTCTCAAGAGCTATCATAACTGTAAGGTTCAGACATAACTCAAGTCTCATAACTGTGGTATGCCAAGCCTAGATTCATGACAGACCTAAGGAGCAGCAGCACTACTAGAGCTGTAATCTAAAGGAAAAGTCATTAAAGGATATGGCTGGCCAACATGAGAAGATCAGATGCTGATACCTTCCTCAGCCCTTTGGATTTCAAGCTTTCAACTTTAATCTCTTAGGAGAGAAACACAAATAAATTATTCTGTTCTGTTCTGATTTTAGGAATGATATTTCCAATTCTCTGTCTAAAGAAGGGCAAGATAAGAATAAAAAAAATAATCTAAGGTAAGATAGATAAGAGGATAAAAAGCAACTCAGGAGAGAGGATATCATGGCTCCATTAAGTGCTTAAGACTTTATATTTACACTTAGTGAACAAAACATGTGAATGTGTCTTATGAATAAGGCTAAAATATTATTTGCCTTATTCCAAGAATTTTTCCCATCAGCCAGCTCTTTTCTTTGAGCTAAAGCCAGTGAGTGATCATTCAAGTAGACAGTCTGCATGTGAGAGCAAACTAAACTTTCAGTCATAATAGCTATAGATATTTTTATTTACCAGGAGTGAGAGCACTAATAAGCTCTGGTAAACGAAAAAGTGAAGAGTAAAAATACAGGTTATAAAAGCCCAGAAAAGTGGTAGAAATCCAGTGAAAGGATGGTTTAAAGACTTATTTCGCTAGGAATGGGTCAAGCAGGTAATGAGGAAATGGTCTCTAAGAGGCCAGAAAGCTGATTACAGCTCAAGAATTTTCTAGCAGATCAATTAATCTAGCAGAGGGAGAAAGAGAGCTATTCCCTTGTTGGCCCAGGTTACTGTTAGGTTTAATGTGGGCTCACTATAAAACCAAAGGGAGAATCAAGGTCTTGGTGGATGCCTATGTACATATGTATATATATGTATATAACCAGAAAAAAACCTCACCTTTTTTTTTGAAATTTGAAAAAAACCCCAATAATAACAAATCATCAAACAGCTGCTTAAGGCACTATTTTATCAGACACTTCAAACTTCTTCTGATGTAATTATATATTTATTTAATTATTTATTTATATTTATATAAATATATTTTCCCTCCATAAAGAAAATAGTATCAGGAAGAGAAATTTACTGAAAAATCTGTAAAATGAAACATTTTCTTAAATTCATAAAAGCTATATGCCAATATTATATTTATTAAATATTCTAATAAACAAACAATGCCCCTCCTAAGTCAAGCTAGAACCAAAAAACTATTTTCTTCAATAAAAATAAGTAGATTAGACTGTCTCATATTTCTCTGTTTTCCCAATTAATCCTATAATTCTTCTGAATATATTTAGTTCAGTGCTTTGTCATGTTAAAGGTTACAATATCAATCTAATTTTCTTTAACATATATATCAGCAAAATACATCTTCCATCATAATTTAAATAATTAAATCAGTCATAATTTAAGATATTTATAATATTTCATCTTGAAATCATGTCAGTGATATAAAACTTCATTTATGCATAAAATTGGGATGAGATTAAATAACTTTTTAATGCTTAGATCCCCAAAATGAGAGAGATGTTCAATTCTGAACATGAAGTTAAAATTGAAATCAATAGAAGATTGTACTTTGCAACTTCAAAATTTTCTTCTTTGCATCAGACTCTCAAAGTTGGTGGACTGATTTTTTAAACAGAAACATGCAAAATGTAAGAGTCAATTTTTTAGAAATAATATTGTTTTTCTCCTTTGGTACTCATCTGTGGCACAGCAAAGTGAACTTTAAGAGAGATAGATTTGTCTACTCTTTTTTAGTTTACTGGTGGAACAGCACAAATTTTTTGCTGTAATATGATCTAAGTCAAATTTTGCAGAAAGCAAACTCTCAAAGAGTTACATGGGTTATTTTTATAGCATATTCAGAGCAACATTATGTTTTTACCAGTAAATACAGTTATAAGTAATATAATTATGATGTAATATAATACATGCAATGTAGCTTGCATTGTATAATGTTATGTGAAAAATAACTGTAATTATTTTAAAAATTATACATAGTAGCATTAGGAAAAACAGGCATAGGAAAACTAGGTAATTATGAAGGCATAATAACCCTTAGGATGTTTCCATCAGAATCACAAGGAGGAAGGATACTATTGTGCAGTGAGAACCAGAGCTTATGATCATCATTCCCTTCAGTGTGCATGTCAGCATCCCTTCTTGAGGCCAATAGGAATACCCAGTCCAAACCTGCAGGAATATCTCTTCCCTGTAGTCCTTTTGCAAGCGCCTTCCTTTTCTCCCCAGCCTGTGCTAGAAGCAGGTACCACACAGAACCTTTAGCTCCTCTTTCTTAACAGCAACATGCAATTCTGCCTGCACTGCTGAAATGCCATAAAGTAGCACTGAGAGGCATTATATAGCATTTCATAGTGACTTAGAACTCTTTTAATGGAATTCCCAACACCTTTTAATCCTCTCTGATTATTAGGAATTAAAGATTGTTGTTATCATTCTATGACTCCTTGAAAACATGTTTTTTGACAAATATCAAATACCAGATATAAAAATATAATCAAATTTTGATTAAAAATAAAAGGAGCTTTTGTTTTTCAGCTGAATAATTCTTTTTAGCTGAAGTGACATGAAAGACTGGAAGAACTAGCTAGCTTGATCTCATGTTTTTTTGGAGGCTTCCATTCAAAATAAACAATTCATAATTCTACCACTTTCCATTTAAATATAAACCTGTTCCTATCCTTCATATAAGCAGGTATTGGACTAATCCTCAAAGTGGAAAGTTTCACTTTCCTGAAAGTGACCATACCAAAAGATACTGAATAGTTTCTGAATTTCTAGGTAAGGTATTTTTAGCACACAGTCTAATATCTCCAGATAGGTAATTTCCACTCTCCACAGGGAAGACTCAGAACTGCTTACTGAGAGAAATTAAATGAAAAGGTTTCAAAACACTGAAAATCCACTTCATTTTCTTGAACTAGAACTTCTTTCTTGTGCAAAAAATACATAATCTAAAATTTTATGGGGTTTTTTAATAAGCTGCTTCATCTACCTCCAAGTCTGTTCTTCCTCAGGTGTTTCTAAGAAAAGTTCCTACATTTTTTCTGAATGCCTAATTTTATATTTTATTTCATATTTTAATGTTTTAGCCTATTTCTGATATTTTAGCCCTAAAGTGATAACATTCCTTTCTACACTGCAACAGAGTTGCACTTGGTATAGATTACAGTGTCATTAAATGGTAGCCAGACATTCATACTTTTTATATTTAATAAACAAAAATAGCAACTGAAATTTGCTCCTCAAACATCTTTAAAAAATCCCTGTAATAAGTTCCTTTCATTCTGATTTCTTCCTAGACAGAATTCAACAATTGAAATGAGGGGATTTTCTGAGTTTATTATGCTTCTGAGTTTTATTAAGTGATGATACTTGAAATTTTCTGCTCTCATTCTTGTTCTATCTTATGGTCAGTAATATTTCTTATCACTTTAACCTTTAATGACTTCATACACAGCAGCTCTGCTACTTTTCTCACTGTATTCATACTACTACAAGTATTCATATGGTTTCTACTATGTTTTATTTTCCTCTCATAAAAAGGAATGACTTTTGAGAATGTTTATTATCTACTTGTAATTTGTCATGTCTGCTCGATTTTTCTGATTACTTTTAGTATTTTAGGATTTTTCTGACTACTCTTAATATTCTTCTTTAGAATGCTGTATATTCAAGTAACTCTGTATATTAAATTTTACTTTTTAAAGGTACAATCAGTCAAAATTTTGGTTGCAAAGAAATATACAAAATTGTCTTTATTTGAGTAGAATTATCTGTAGAGCTAACATAATTTATCAGTTAATTTAATTAATTATTTTGTCATTTTTAGATACAGATCTTTAGTTACAAACCTAACTTCTGCAGAAATTTGTGAAATAAGTTTCTCCACGTTTGTGAAATACTCTGTTGCCATAGTGATGACTGTGATAGGAAAAGCTACAAGAAAAACAGTAACTGTCTTGAGGACATGGTTTCAATACAGTCTAATAAATGAAATATACAGCTGTAGAGGGAAAATAAGAAGATAAGAAAAAAAATTGAATTCCTTTTTTTTTCTCCCCCATGAGGATCATCCATTTTACACACCTCATGACATAGTCCTGGGGGGAATAAGAAGTGGCTGGAAGGAAAAGATGCAATTGAACAATTGTTATGTACTTGCACAGTTACAAGGAGGTGCACTGTTGAAAAGCAACCTTAATTCTAGAATTTCCTAGGTTATTAGGCTTGGGGATATTTTTCTTGAACAAAGTACTGTTCTGGCCCTTGCCTGAATATGCAAGAGATGCAGTTTCAATTCTGTGATAATTGACATACCATTCCTATCCTTTTCTCTCTGGAAGATTTGAGCCTTTTTTTTTTTTTTTTGTTTGTTTTTTGTTTTTCCCTTTTTTTTTGATGATTTTTTTTTTCCTTTTGCCTTCAGTCATGAAGAAACTACCACTACTGTACACTATCCAGGGAGGCCTGGCTGGTTCACAAGATCCTCTTTGTCAGCAAGATCCAGTTTTGGCTTAATCTAGTTCTGCTAGTACACATACATCATTTCTTACATAACTGTCAAATGTAACCCAGAGATAGATATCTTAAATTGTTTATGATGATTTAAAACTGATGGAGTCCTATCCAGCTTTCACAAGAGAAACAGAAATTTTGTTGGAACAAAATATAAGGAAAAATCTAAAGCTAAATGTCTCATGGGTAAAATGTCACAGTTTTCCAGAGATTTTAAGGAATGTGATCCCTAGCTATATTCTTGGTTTAGGCAATGCATGTATCAGAAAGCATACAAAAAATATGTTTAAATTCTTAACAAACTTTTGGTGACACAATACATGGGCAGAGGACAACATATTTAATACCATTCTGAAATACAACATATTTACTAAAATAAGATCTGTTTCCAATTGTTGATAAAATGAAATGAGGTAACTGAGCTGCAGCAGTCACATTATGGAACAATTTCTGCTATCCAGGGTGCTGAGTCATTCTTATCAGTCATGTATACTTTATTTTATGCTTGTATGTGTCTCTATATGTCTTGTTTTGCCTATTTATAATAGTGAATATTAGTATTCTATACTTGATTCAGATGACATTTTCTCCAAATATTGTAGAAGGTACAGCATTAGTATGATTTTTGGGAAATGCATATACCATTGTGGAAAATTTAGTTACTTTTTTCACTTTGATGATACTCATGGATCCCTTCCAACTAACAATATTATATGTGATTCTATGATTTTGTAATGTATAACAACCAGTGTGGAGCAAGTATCAGATACAATAATTTAATAAAAACTAAATAAGCTGAAGTATTGTCTGACTGTTTTGGCTGTGGATTTTTAGATAAAAACAATTTTGTGGGTTCAAGAACCTGTCAGTAAGGTTTCTTGAACTTTGTCAGTGTCAGAAATGTAGTATTTTTACCAGTAAAATATTTATTAAAGACAGAAATAATTTTATTTGCCCCCTACCTGAAAAAGGTGAATTCCAAAAGAAATCTATAGGCTCCTCTGCTGTAGATGTTGCAGCTGACCATTCCGAGTTCACATTTAGAAAAAAGTAGGCAATTGGTAGAAATATTGTCTAATTTCACCCATTGTGAAGAATGCTAATCTTTGGGATTTGGCTATGATTTCTCAAGACCAAATTGCTTCTGGCAGACTCTCTGACACATATAAAAGTGCTAAAATAAATCAGACTTAGCTTTATTTCAAACATTTTAGGAAACTTTAATACAATCCATGAATGTGGAACCTGCTACTTTAATTTTTCTTATGTAGAGAGGTTCAATATACTCATATAGTTTGTTGGATGAGAGTATTTCCTTTTGTTAAGTATGGAGGTATAGTACTAAGCATTTAATAATTGGAATTTCTTTCTGGTTTTCTCTATTTACTATTTCCAAAAGCCAGCTCAAGGCTTCTCAGAAGTTTGCACTGAATTATCATTGTTACTCTGGAGTTGAAGAACCAGACTTGTCTTACCTGGAGAAGGGAATGGTCAAAGACAGGAGTAAATCCTTTGGAGACTTGACTTGCTCTGTGGCTGTTGCAGGGAAGTTATGGGAATTGGGCAATGACTACTGCTATTGGGAAGGATCACACCTCTCTCCCCTTCCTTCATCAGATGTCAGTTTATCACAGAGATTGGGATACACAGAGAAATCCTTTGTTTGGTGTCTGGTAGGAGAAAGAAAGCAAGTTTCAACGGTTTTACTGCCCCAGCAGTCTGTTCCGTTCCATGAGACAGCAACTGTCTCATTCACCTGGCTTAAACATTATTATGAAGGAGTTTTGTCAGCTATGAAAAAACTGTATAAAGAAACTATGATCCCCAAAGCCCACCCCTCCCTCAATATGCCTCCTGCCTGGAACTTTGGACTGTGAGTTAAGCCTCCTAAGGGAACTTGATATCAGATAAAAATTACACTATTGTTCAATTATCTGATATCTAGGAAGTAAACAAGGCTGAGGAGATGAATGTATCTACCAGGAAAGCCAAATCCAGGAGGTGTCCTGAAAATCAGCTCTGGCTGGGTTCAGGGTGGGGGAGGCCGTAGCCCACAGGCTCATCTGCTGGGCCAGGTTGGAACACATCCCCCAGTCAAAGGGGGAGGAGGAGAGTTTTTGGTGTGTGGTGTAACCTCTGTCAGAGGGAGTGAACAGCCATCCTCCCTTACACAAACTGGCTCAGCTGTAAAACCCCCACCCTGGGAGGGTCACACACACAGGACATCCACATGAGAGGCAGCTGAGAAGTCTCATAAACCACCAAAGACCCCCAAAGGGCCCCCTCCCCCCGACTGAATCCTGAGGCAGCACCAGCCCTGCATGTGACACAAAGTGGTGCAATGGATCCAGAGTCTGCTGCAAGAGATGGTGTAAAACACGTCCCCCACCCAGAGTGGTACCTGGGCACTCCCACCAGCCCAAAAGTGTATTAATCTTTTTCAAGGGACCCTCACCACTGAGATCAGAAGAAGATCGATGGGACACCATAAGGATCCATGTGGTGGTAAAATTTTTTCTTAATCTGTGTCTGTCACTTTCTTTCTCTCCCTCCATCTCCTTTTCTTTCTCTCTACCTCATTTTCTTTCTCTCTCTCTCTCCCCCTCACATTTACTGTTAAAAATAATCCATACTATTGAATTTGGCATATAGTCTTATTTGCACGTTAATTTGGAATTTCTCTGTTAATTTGAATAACCAGATCCTAACACGGAACTGGCCTTGGTGCTTCCTAAAGACAATGTTGTTTTTTATGTTCCTGTCTTCATTTTTATCATTCCCATTACAGACCAACAGTATACGTGACTTCTCTCAATTTTTTTTCTTCAAACTACTTTAAAGTAAAAAACCTATCACCGAGGACAAACAAATTTCATCTGCCTGAACTCCTTGTTAATAAAGTTCAGAACATCCCAGATATTATTTTCTAAATGAAAATATAAATTATAAAATTATTCAAACTCAAAAGTTCTATGAGAACATATCAACACTTTTTCAAGAACTCTGGGAGTTAGGATGCCCTCCCAAAGCCCTTGTGCCAAGGAGTCTCTTTATCTGTCAATGTTCACTAGAGGACAGTTATTTCTATCCTGGAAGTACAAGCATCTCTCAAATTGTTAGTGTTGTCTTCAGAATAAAAATCCACAAACATGCACAAACCATCAGCTATCCCTCTCAGACAAGCCACCAGCCAAACCCACTAAAACACAACCATTTAACCAAACAACCAAAGAGAAAAAACTCATATAAAAACTTTGGAATAACAGAGTTTGCTCAGTTATCATTATTCCAGTATGTTCTATTATTATTATTATTATTATTTTTAGATGATTTTGTGAAGACAAAATTATTTGTAATCTGTTACCTTTATATCCTAAAGAAGTTTAAAAGTGAGAGAAGGGACTCAGATATTGACATGAAATATTATCATAATAACCCAACATTTGCAGTGATATTGAATTTAAGATGATGGCCTCCTAAACTTCTTACTAAGATACTCTGTAGAATCTGGTTTCAATAGTATTTTAATTAGGATTTTTTTTTCTCAACACCAAAATATAAATTATAGTAAAAGGCCTAGAGGAACACGCTCTCATTCTTTTTGGAAACATTCAAGCATCTATATACTCATAAAGGATATAGAAAGCACAAGTTCTTACAGTTTATATTGTTCTGGCTTAGTGTCTAATAATCAATAAATATGAGCCAGCTCTGAATGATTAATCTCATCCTCTCATATTTGAGTTGTTTTTCTCCAGCAAATGATGGTATTTTTTCTTGAAACAATGATGTTAACCTCAATTTTCCTTAACTGTTCCAACTTCCAAGCTATTGAATCTGTTCTTTTGCAAGTATTGGGTATTTAATTATTCATACCTAGTGAAACAGTGTCATCAATAAAGACATGCATAATTCCATCTAGTTCTACACTAAACTGAAGATAGAGAATATATGGCAAATAGGAGGTGCACTTTCATCAGTTTCATCATATCCAAGTAAGCCAAACAGAAACTTTCACCTCTATTTATCATTCTTTAATAACCAGTATATATTAGATATTTTGAAGAAGGCATGTGTGTCTTTTGGATTGTGAAAAGACAGAAATATTTTTAAAATTAAGAAAAATCAAAACCACCCCACTAAGAATGGTCTGAGGAAAAACTTCATGTTTCTCTTGTCTGAGTTTTTTAGATAGTTCTTGGTATATTTGCCTATTATCAAGTTCTGCAGGGAGTCTGTGGGAGACCACAACAAAAGCCTTGCAATGATCTGTGCTCACACCACATCAACTAAGCAGGTTATTTTGTCACAGAAGGCTATAGGATTTATCAAGAAAAATTTACCTTTCATGAATCCATGTTGGCTTTTCTCAAACATATGCTTTGCAAGACTCGTGATAGCCCCTAGGTAGATTCATTCCATAAATTTCCCAGGGACTAAAGTATGACTGATGACCTTAAAAAATCCTGAAACCTCCTTTAAACCCTTCTTAGATGAGTTTGACATTAGCCTTTTCTTCAAAGATTATGGAGAACATCCTTGCAACAATATCAGTCGGCTTTTCTAGCAGCTCTAATATTGTCGGGGCCCATTGACTTGCAGAGATCAGGCTCTTGTAATAGTGGGTCTGTGTTTGCAGCAACCTGAATTTTTGCTCCTGAGGTCTGGGGTCCAACAGTGCTGGTAAAGATAGAAGCAATGAAAGAACTCATAATCTTTTCAGCATTCAGTAACTACTTCAACTCTCTGACTGGCAAAAACCAAGCTGAATCAGCCTTGCTCAGAAAGCCGCCAGTTCAAGCTGCCAGTTCCTTGCAGAGCTCTCTGTTCTTCCTTGTTTTGTTCCTGGCTTTAGAAACTCACACGTACATCTTTATCTAGCACTCAGCCACAGAAATGAACATTACCACAGCTGCACTGACAACTGTGGATAAATATCATAAAATATAGTGGAAAAACATGCCATACAATAATGTGAAAGAGATAACTACAGAGAATGTCAGGTGTTTATTACCACCTCCTCACCATGGGTGAATCACCATGAATTGCAGAGTTGTGTGTTTGGGATTTTCACTTTCAATTTCTATGCGATAAAGGCTTTCTTAATAAGAGATTACCAGCAACATGCAAAAACTACAGGTAGTCGTCAACAAGCAGGAAGAATTTGAGAAAATGTTGAAAAATGTCGTTTATTATTCCTCTGCTCAAGTAAAGCATAGTGAAAAGCTCTTTGAGCACTGAATACACAGCTGGGAGGGAAAAGGGATGTGAGCTGTAGTCAGTAGCAGCATGAAGTATAAAATACATTGATGTTCAAAAATGTACGGAGAGCGGAGGCTCAGCTGTGCAATTAGTAGAGAGCCAAATTAAAAATGACAAACATGCAATATAAACCATAATGTGGGTCTGTAGTTTGGAATGAAAGAATTGAAGACTGCCCACATTTCTGTCATGCTTTGGAGTAAGTGCAATGGGAGGATTATTACATTGCAATAACAGTAGTTTTGGGGATATTATTTTTTGCAAATTCCTCTACAGCACAGATATTAAGGATGTCATGGCAACAGTCTGTAGTATCATCAAAATAATTTTCTGAAATGCAACAACAACAAAATGCTACAATACAAAATAAGAGGAGGCAGGACTCAGTCTCCAGCAGCATGGTCTTCAATCATGCATTCTCTGACTTCAGCTAAAATGTAGGTGTCCACAAGTTGAATTGAGTTAGAGTTTTCCTGGTAAACATTTAGCAGATGGGAAAGAAGTATGCATGCATCTACATCCAAGACTTCAAAGCCCTAGAAAGTTTTATACCTTTCCAAATACCGTGTGGCTGATTCCTCATTTCACAGATGAAAAGTGTGAAAAGATTCACAGGTGTGTTTTGGTTTTGAAGATTAGATTTCAATGAACTTGGGTTTGGTGCAGCCTTTAGGCATCCATTTGAATCATGCCGAGTACTTGGCTTCTGCTCTGACAAGTGCTTTACAGTCCTCCTACTAGTTGAACACTAACTAACTAACAAATTCAGATGTACATCACAGTTTCTCAAACTCATTTGTACATGTTTTTACAGAAAATAAAATTTGACATTCTTATTTCTTTAACCATAATTGGAAGGAAAAAACTTCTATAACATTTAAAAGATGGATTGCCATCACTTTTATAGTCACTATATTCTCACAGTGAATTGTGGAGTAGTGGTCAGCAGCTCAGAAAATGGTGTCTCTTTCCTAACATGTCTAACTGCTGAAGAGTAATGACATTTGCAAGATATATTATATAATGAGATACTGTAATTATCATCCAGCTCAGAAACTGTGCAGTTCGAGAGACCAAAAACGGGGTCAGGAAGTAGCAAACATTCATGACAAAAGGCTTATATATCATTTTTATTGTCCTAATTTTCACCAGTTTCTTATTCCAGATCTAAATTATATTGAATATAATCAGGCTAAGCAGCTTCCTACAAAGAATATCTCCTGTGACCTTTTACTACATATCTTGTAGTGACCCAATGGGGAAACTGCTCTCAGTGAGAACTTTGAACTAGACAACCTGTGTTGTTTCACAGGGTCTCAGCCTCCAGTCCTGATAAGAATGTGTAGAAACTGAGACCCGATCATAAGGAAAAGGTGAGAAAGATCATTTGGAATAGGTGATATGCTGAGACACATGTTTACTGGATAACAATTTACTGCCTTACTAAGAAGCTCAGGGCAGGTTGTTTAAAGGTTCATCTGAAACATTATCTGGAAATTGGAAGAAACCCATAGGCCACAAAAAAGAAAGATTTGTTGTGGCTAACAGCAAGTTAGGAAGTTTCTATGTGGGCTGAAACAGTCAGCAGTTGTGTAACAGTCAGCAAGTCTACAATTAATAAAGAGCCTGATTGATTTTAGGACCCAGGAAACTTTTATTTTATTACTCAGTAAACATTATTTAAAGTAATGTAGGAGTTGTCAGTGTAGGTAATCCCTGTGCAAGAGCGTATACTAGGCAAACAAAGCACCTCCTACAAACAGAAAAAAAGAACTTTGTCAAAAGTTGCATTAGTGTTAAAAAAACAAAAACCACAAACAAAAAATGACTTTATTAAACTTTGAAGCACTATCAGGAAAAATTGGGTTGCACAGAAATAATGTATGAGTGAGAAAAGGTAAAACTTTATTGCTATTTACACAAAGAAAAAGAAGGGAGAAAGAAAGAGGAGAAGGGCAAAAAGAAAGAGAACAAAGCTGAATTTCCAGTGAGAGTTGGCAGCTGCTTAAAGTTAGAAATGTGGAAGCATATGGATTCCAGATCCATAAAGGTTTCATAATTGGATATTCTTTACATTCCAAGGACTATCAGGGTCAAGTCATGCATCCCAGTTTCAGAGTATTTGGCAGGGAAAGAGAAGTAGCTTTACATAGTTTATGTGATATTCGAGACTGAAATAGAGGAACTCCTACAATTCCGTGGGACGCCTACCAAAAAAATCATTCTTCAGACACTGAAATCATTGATGAAAGCGTTTTGATAAGCTCTATGACTTATGGAAGAAAGACACTGCAGACATACAAATTTGGGGTATTTTTATGGTAAGTTTTTATAAATGGCATGAAAGGCACTAGAAGAGAATAGAAGAAAAAACAGACATTTATGTTAGTGTTCACAGCCACATGTAACATTCAAAATACTGAAGATATTCTAATATATTAATTTGAGATGCTAGTGATTTACTTCTCTTATAACAAAAAAGCCATTCCCAAACCAATGCACTATCCTGGAAAAGCATGAAAACAGCAAGTACTACAGAATGCATGTGCAAGCTGAAAGTAACGCAGAAAAAGATGACAACACAAAACTGGTTAAGCTGTGTCCAACATCTCACAAATATTGAAAAAGACGTCAAGGTCAGATAAAAGAGTAGTCAGTAAATGGACATAGATTTCAGGGTTCTGAAAAAAAACCAAAATTAATTCATAGCTTGAGGATAGAAATATTTCAAATACTAAGCAAGTTTGCTGCTTTCCCCAATCCAATCCCACAGTTAGCAAATATACTTTGCAGAGGACAGCTGCCACCCAGTTAACAGCTGCGTCTGCAACCAAGCTGCAACTTACAAACAACTGATCGGTGACCTGCTTGATTTCAGTTCTTCTTCAAACCCAGCTATGAGTAATCCTAATAACACTGATTTATAAAAATATAAGATAACCTGAGACTAAAGTAGCTTAGAAAGCAAAAGACTCCAAAACCCCATTCTACTAAAGAAAAATTCAGAAACCTGGATGTTTCCAGCAGCTGACAGAAAGACACAACCTGCTCTGCTGCTTGCCAGATGTTTGTAGTCTACAGAGTTGATTGAAGCAGAAGATTCACATGGACATGACAGTAAGTGACAGTCACCGTGACCTCTTATTGACTTATCTCAAGGAGATGGACACTAAATACCAATTTGAAGTTAAAAATAAACTACATAGATACTAATTTTAGGATGTTTATGAATACCTACTGATGATCAATTATGTTTTCACAATCAGTGACTATTATTCAGAAATCTGTGAATATTCCACATGGCAATAAAATTTTATGGAAAAGGTCAAGATCCAAGAATTAGGAGGAGCCATCTATTTCAATTTCATCTGTAAATATCTTAAATCATGCAGCTTAGAAGAAAGTGATGTCTACCTGATATTGACCCTGGCCTGTGAGCTGACATCCTTGCATGGCTTTGGCCCATCCTGGTCCCCATGGCCTTGCCCAGATATTATGGGACTGTTTCTAACTCTGGATCTGCTCAATGGGCAGGGTCCTGAACCCCACCTGTGGCCTCACATCCTGACCCTTCCTTGAGTCATTCCTGTCCCCAGATATTCACATGATGATGGGGCTGGGAGAGACCCAGTGTTATCTGGTTGCCCCACTCCTTGCTGGAGGGATAGAATGAGTCCTGGCTGCCTAACTCTACACTTACAGACCGCTGGGGAGCCCCAAGCACTCCCAGTTCTCAACCTCATGGAGCCCTCAGTCTCAGATGTATCCCGACAATGTACGGAAGACAGATGCATACCACAGGGTGTCATAAATTATATCTTCTCCTGGAAGATTCACATAAAATCATCCAGTGCCATGACAAATAACTTGTACTCAAATTTGTGGAAAGAGTAGGTGATGTTACCACCTTATCTCCAAGCCCCAAATACCATGTAAGCTTAGCAACAGAGGCTTATGGTGTATACTGACATAAATCCAACTGTTTAGAACATTTATCATTCAGGAGTTTTCCATAAAAAAGGGACCAAAAAAGAGAGGAGAAAGTATGTTAATTGTGCTTTTACTGTGCAACAGTGATCTCTGGCCATATCTGGGCCTACAATAAAGGTGCAGATAAATTAGAAGTCAACACTAACTGTGGAGAGACACAGAAAATTGCTCCTTGGTGTAGTAGATGCCACTGTCTCAGTTAGTGGTTATATGAGGATAAAATATATCTTAGTGCAGTTATATGAGGATAAAAATATCAAGAAGTCATTTCTATTTAAGTAAACTTTGAGAACATCACAGCCAGTCTAAAATGCATCTGTATCAGTGATGTCCCCTTTCATCAAGCAAGCATTGAGGTGGAAGACCTTCTAAAAGACCTCCTGTCTTCAAAGAAATTGCCGTTGTAGATGGTGCCCGGATGTCCAGATTTATTAATTCATCCACTGAGAGCAAAACTGCTTTGTATGTATCATCAGGAGAGCTCCCATCTGTGTTCTTCAGGACACTGATTACAGATTGAGTATGAATTTGTACTGAAAAAGAATATTTGTACACTGAATTACTTATGCAGACATGCAATAACTTCATATCAGACAACTGGCAAATCTGGGAAGTGTATTGACAGGTTTGAATGTGAGTTATAACTTGGTGATAGGTATGCATATAACAGAGTTTATTGCAATAAATTTCAAATAAACCGTTTTGCCAGTCAAAGTTGATTCAATGAAATGAAAGTTGGATTTTTTCTCTGTAAAATCATGCACTTGTTCACAAAGTTATAATTAAATATATTGGAAAATTCTGAGTATTAAACACTTGCAGATTCATTTTGAAAATTAAACATGTCATTTCAAATGTTATTTTATTCATCTTGTTGATAATATTTTAGTGGTATGGATGGATAATACGGCACAGAACATCTGAAAAGATATGGCAGGACAGAGCAGTACAGATGGGCTTCTTCCTCTCATTTCTGCTTATAAATGAGAGGAACTAAGTCTCTTTTAAACTGCTTCTTAGAGTACCTGACAGAGATAAAGTTTAAAATTAATCATAAAGAATATGATTGAATCCTTTAATGTCCTAAATGTTCTTTTTTGGATAAACCACACACTTGCAGTAAAATCAAATCTAAATTAATGGAGAGTTTTTGGAGTTGTTCTTTTAATTTTTCCAATGGCATGGGTCAGATAGAAATTAACTATGTCCTTTAATTTAAATGTCAAGTGGTAATTCAATTAACTGAACAACACACTGATCCTTTTTGTACTTCTATAATTTGTAGAATCAATTCCTGTTTGTTCCATGGTTCACTTGATTGTGTTGTTGTCTGTGACAGATGCACTCAACTCCTTAACCAAACAAGCAATAATTTGGCATAGGCTCCAAAGGAGGTAAAGGCCTGAGCCAGAGCCAGACCAAAAACTCCTCTAGTTTCAATCCTTCCTCTGAAAAGCCACAAAGGTCCCAGAGATACAGTGAGGATAGATGTGTACGACCTTGAAAACTTATCATGTCATTAGTGCATGAATAGCATGTGGCTTTTTTAAGACTTATTTATTTAGGAACAAAGGAAGTTGAGGATACAAATGGTCGCATGCCTACTTTTCTTATCACTTGCAGTTTGACAGTGAGTCAACCACTTTATCCCATAAATATGACAGCCTGACTGAGCCTTTTTCAAGCTTGCTGTGAGGCAGTGTTGGGTGCATGGCTGTGATCTCCCTTTGAGCTGGGATACCAATATCAGACCTTTGGTTAAACAACCAATATCAGAAATAACCCTGTAGTGTGGTCACTTCAATTTGTGGCTTGATAACTTTAGATGTTTGTTCAAATGATTTTGCTGTAATGCAGTGAATCTTGCCATCAAAATTTCCTAAAATGCATTTTTACAACATGATCATAATACAGCTTTTGCTAATACCTTTGACAGTGGTTATCTTCTGACAGATATAGTTTGTGCCTAAATCTCAAGTTAGGTGCATAAGTTAGTTATTGTATCTAGCCCAATGAAAGAATTATAACCTTTCTTCTTCTTGATTTGTATTCCAGATTCTCTTAATAAAACCAACAAATCCACTGTAATTTTAGGAATTGTCTCCACTACTGGACACATAGTTGGCAGGCAATTGAAAAACAGCACTTCTTGTCACCTTGGCAATAAGCAAGACAAGTTTCTAGCACAAACAGATTCCTGTGTTAAAAAATGGTGCTTTCCTATATCAGCAGCCAGATAATCCACAGGACTAGAACAGTAGACTTTATTGTGTTTTTTTTTTATCCTGTTGTAGACATGGTTTGAGCTTTCTCAGGGCACCACCAGATGGTTGGACCTCAGACCAGACAGAATAAATCTGCATATAACAAAAGATACTATGAAATCTAAATTATTCTGTATTATCCAGAAATAAAATGGAATTTCAAGTGTAGTTAGGAGAGTTAACTTGATTTCTATAGCTGTAGGAGATTATGTAGGTTATCTGCTAAGGATATTGAATCTGGGTGTTTCAGGTCCATACACAGAGATGTGGGAAATGGATACAATGTTAAAAATGTCCAGAATAATTAAAAGATCATTTCTATACACTGGAATGAATTACTAATTCTAATTATATCCCTCTTTGGTTTACTTGGCCCCTCTCTGCAGTAAATTACTGTGGAAGTACAGCAGCTCTGAAAGCACAGTGCTCTCCAATGAGCTGAAAATTACTGCTATTATTCGAATCTGGGTTCTTTGACACAGTTTGGTTAAACTAAGATATCTCTAAATTCTAATATGTAATTTTATATCTGTATGCAAGAACATTTAATTAATTAAACATTTGTTAAACTGTAATGGAGAAAGCACTTATTAGCCAACCACAACTGAATTTCCATTATTCCCTGTAGATTTAGTCTCAATCATGCCTTTTTTATGCTGAAATTTTTGAGGCAGAGAACTTTTCATTATATCATGTTTTATTGTCTAGCTCATTCATAATTTTTCAATACATATTGAAAATATGTATTGAAATCCATTGAAAAATACCAATGTTATAACCAAAACTAGATGCCTTGAAGTTATAAGTGAAGTTACTGAACCCAAAAATACAATTTGGAACACGTGATTCAGGGACTAGAATCAGTTTACTACACACTGAAAGAAATAGCTGCCTTGAAAAGATGATCTATAAAATTCACCATCTGTAACTACTTGATACAAAAAAAGATATACATTAAATTCCAATATTGGCCTTTCCAAGGTTTCAGTGTCTGAATAAGTACTTCAAGCATCTTCTTCCTAGAATGGCCAGGTATCAGTAAATATTTTTTTTAAATATTCACTTTTTTTGTAAAATTACTGAGTTATGCTAAGTACACCCTGTAGTTAGAATACCTCACATAAATACAAAGGTTAATATACCTAAAATTTAACCTCTACAAAACACAAACTTAATTCCTAACTCCTTTGTGAGAAAAACTAAATTGAAAGGGTTATTCTTCAGTTGAATTTAAAAAATAAATAGAAGACTGTGAAACTGGATCAATACACGCTCACAAAAGGAATATATATTTTTGAAATAGTGATTTGAATTTTCCTTTAATATTTAGGGATTTAATATTTAGGAAACATGAATAGTATAAAAAAAAAAACCTTACAGGCCAACCCAGTCCTCTCTTTTCCTAAATAACTAGCTGATAAGTAATTTGATACTTCTGATCCTCAGTACAGCCAGTACTCATTCTCCTTTGGCATACTGAATTCTATGTTACGTTATGTAGAGTAGCCCTTCTTGAACAAGAAGGAGCAGCATTATTCTAAATGCATTTAATTTTTTTCCCCATAAATGGGTATTTGGGTACTGTCTTGCTACCCAGAAAATGGATTTGAATTATCTTTATCTGCAAAGAGTTGAGGTAAGAGGCTTGGTTTTGTGGTGGTACTCTTTAACCATGAAGTACATAAAGAAAGGCAAAACTGCTAGCAAAATTTGTAATAGATAGACACAAGGATCTTTGAGGTGTATGTTTCATATAACAATGTTTTTTTGGCACACTAGGGATGTCTTTATCTGCTGACACTTTAAGAGTAGTTAGAAGATTTTCTGCCTTCAGCAGTAATTTGGTATCTGTGGATGTGTTCCCTGCACAGGACTACTGTTTTTCTTTGTTTTTTACTTTCTAATGTTTCAAAAGCTGATGGTAGCCTTGCTGGTCCCATCACCCCAGACAAATTTCGGTGACTTACCCGATATCAAAAATCAATTGTTACATAAGTTGCTATCAGCTTCTGAGCCCCACCCAAAGTATGGTGTACAGATTTGGAGTTGTTAATAATTAATTTATAGATTTATTTTTGGGTCTGCTTTTGTCCCTTCCCCCAACCCTGCAATATATAGATATGTAATATATATTATCAATAGATAATATATATTAGATATAAATGTTATTTTTATATACACTTTATCTAAAAAAACCGATTAGAATAAGGAAGACATAATCTACAGCTTTTGGGAAAGCCTCACCTCAATTAAGTTACTGTTATTTTCCTTGTTTTCTTGTCACATACCATCATCATCTAATGACGTGGCAGTGCTTTCAGGCACACTTCACCCCGCTGCAGATTGTTATTACTGATGTCAACTCTAGGATTCAGCTGAAGAGTTGCGGAGTTCAAGTCAAAATTTTGCAAAGAAATGTGCAATCTAATCTTCTCTGAGCCACATTAATTTTGAAAAGTGGAGGTAGCAGCTTGAGTAAAGAGATTTTGGAATGAAAGTTTCTGATTTTGTTAGAGTTTGACAAGCATTCAAAGTTTGAAACCCTTGTGTAAAATCAGGTTTTAAGCTCCTTATTTTTATTCAGCATGAAGATAAAATTTTATGTGCAGTAGTTTTGAAATAGGTGTTCTATGTTCCCTTCATTTCTCATGCTGCTTGAGTGCATATCATGAATAGGTATTCCAAGTGACCTAGCTTTTAGCACTTACCATATGAAAATGAAAAAAATTCCAGGTGTTCAACCTATTACTTGTGGCTAAGGCACAAAAAACTAGCACCGATATTTGAAAATTTAATTTCAAATAAAATTAAAATATATCAGAATTTTAGTACTTATACTTTATCTCAAAAAAAAAAAATGGAGCTGTTAATAGTGTTTATCTGTAGGTAACTTAGATAATTGCCTATTTATTTATTTACTGGATAGAAGAAATTTAAAGTAATAGTGTAAAGTAAAGTAAACAGATATGTGGGGATAAAGATGATGGCACCAGAGGTGTGGGTAAAGTGTAAGCATAAAAGAAAGAAGACTTAAGAAATTTTTCACCAATAAATAAATTCCTTCCAAAAGTTCTTGTTCAGTATCTCACGTATTGGAAGTGCCAAGGTCATGGGTTGATTTTTTTAAGTAAATAAAATTCCTGATATGAGAATGTTCATCACCAAATCTCCAAGTCAAAAGCCACCAAAATGTATTTGTCTTCTTCAACTGTTAATTGTCATATTCTTTTCAAATCTGCAGCCAGAAGGAAAAGACTAACTAGCTGAATTTTTTTAGTATTGGTTTTTGCTATCATCTTGAACTGATTTGTTAAACAAAATTTAAAACCTTTGCAATTATAAGTACATATTTCCCAGTGTAACACGTGCTTTAAAAAAATGGGACAACATATTTAACTAATATTATGAAGTGTCTTTTTTTTAATTCCTAATGAAATTTATACAGCTGAAAGGACTTTTGAAAAGTTATTTTTGAGGATTTTCAAAATCAGTTCCTTTAAAAATGCCTAAACTAGAAATAGAGATATGAAGATTTGCTGGTCATTTTAATATCTTAAACATGCATATACTGTGTTGCTTTATAATTCTAAGTTTTCTGATGGTAAAATAGGATAATACTTAGCAATATTATTCTACAACATTTTTTCTAATATCCTATCATTTATAGGACAATTCAGTAAAGTTTGATTATTTTTCTTGAAGAATCAGATAAATTTATTTAATTAAACTGCTAGTTAGGTAGGTTGTAATAATGCTAAAAAAACCCCAAAAAATCTCAACCTTTAATGGAGACCGAATAACAATTGGGGAAAGAAACACTGCAACAACTAAACAAAACATAAGAACTGGCAGTGTAGGGAAACTGTGATAAGAGTAAAACATTCCTGTAGCATTGTGGGGATGTACTAAACAGCATGGTGATCTCTAGAAAAGAGCTGAGGCACAGGGAAAATTTCTTTTAGTTTCACTTTTAGTCAAAAGACTAAAGCAAGAAACCTTACCTTAGCCGAACTGTTTTTCTGAATCATTTAATATTTCTAGGAATAGCCTTTTGACTAATCTGAAATTTTACAGCCTTATAGATTAACTTGTGGCTTCTTCATGCTGCCACCTATCACCTCTAACAGGTAGTTTAAATTTTAGAAACAATTCCCATAAGAGATTGATTCTCGGGAGTTGCTAATATCTGACCTCACAGAGAATTGAGTTCAGGCCAAACCACAGCTAGAATTAACAGAAGTACTCACTTCTGGTTGCAAAAACAGCATCAGAAAAAAAAAATATATAAAATGGAGGCAGTGAGGAAAAAAGCAATTGAAGTTAGGGAATAATGCAAAAATCTGAGTTTTAATATTATGTAACATAAAATATTTGGTTGGATAATGGCATACGAGGTTTCTAGATCTTTGTCACAGTCCAATAGCCTCCGACCAGAGTCTTTTAGATATTCCATGTGCGGAGGGTACAATGTATAACAAAATTTACTTCTTTGAAGATAGTTGATATCATACAGTATTTCTGATTTATCAGAATGATTTAAATATACTGGAAACACAGCAAAATTATAAGATACACTTAACAAAACATAGTGATGCCAATACACAATTCAATCACAGAATCCATGTCATCCCAGTTATGTGTCTCTATAATATACTTACCATCACAACACTGTGTCCCTATTAGCTATGAAGAAAAACATTAGTTGACATCATCTCAAACTCCTTGCTCTCTTCAAAACTCTTCCGTCAGTTTTTCAGATTTTATACTCAGTGTTAGGCTGAACCATGTGTACTCTCTCCACATTGCTGGTCAACTAACTCAGAGATACATTCCCATTCTTAATGATAAAAAGAAACATGTAACCCACCAGCTGATCTACTCAAATGACAGCTTTTTTATCTAAGACAAAACTCACCTGCTGATGCCTTCTGTGTTGGGATAAAATCAGCCTTCATTTCAACAGCTCTGGTCAGTCACATACTACATATTCCCTGACCTTCATGGGTTCATTTCCCTGCCCAGTCTTTACTGAGTTTTTTTTTCCAGGTTTTTTGGTTTTGGTTTGTTTTTGTTTTTGTTTTGTTTTGTTTTATAGTTTTGCTGCTCAGTCATGATCCTTTTAATCTAGAATATCTAATGCATAAATAAACATAGATTGCAACAAATTATCTAACCATTATGTTAAAGGATGTTTAGCCATAAACAGTCAGTGTCGTTAAAGATTAGACAATGTAGTCAGAAATGCACAACAGATGTCTGACACATTTAGTTGTGAGGCACTTGAGAATATTCATTATATCAGAACATTATTGCTTCAACATGTGATTGTTTTTTTAGTGTAATACTATTACAAATTGTAAAAATTTAAAAAAAAAAAATCCTGAAATCCCCAAATTAAGCATAACAGCATATCTGCAACATAAACCTTAGTTTAATTTACTGGTATACATACAGAAATTGCAATTTAAATAAATGAGGCATATAGAGGAGCAGGCTTCCAAAATAAAAGGTAAGCCTTACTGGTATCACACAATATGTCACCCAAAATCTGGTGTTTTATTTTCCTAGTGTGTCTTTCACTGTGTCACCTTGCATGTGAATCTTTTAAACTACAGTGTTAACAGGGTTTGAGTTGATTTTCTTTACTGCAGCCAGTATTGGGCTATGTTTCAGATTTGTGCTGGAAACAGTGTTGTTAACACAAGAATGTTTGACTCGTTGCTGGACAGCCCTTACACAGCCTTAAGGCCTTTTCTGCTTCTATCCTCATCCCACCAGAAAGTAGGCTGGGGGTGTGCAAGGAGTTGGGAGGGAACACAGATGGAACAAGTGACCAAAGGAATATTCCATACCACATGACATCTTGGTCAGCAAATAAATTTGGGAGAAAAGTTTTCCAGGGGCCTGCTGCTCATGAACTGGTTGAGTATCAATATCAGTCATCATCTGGTGGTGGGCAGCTATTTTCATTTGCATTGCTGCTCTTTCTGGAGCTTTATTTCCCTCTCTTTTTTATTTATGTTTTAAATTATTAGTAATATTAATTCTATTAAATTTTTCATATCCCAGTTTCCAAGTTTTCTTGATTTTAGTCTTCCAATTATCTCCTGGGGCAGGGGAGTGAGGGAACAGCTGTGTGATGCTTAGTTGTCAGCTGATGTTAAACAACACTATAAACAAAGGTATGTTCCGAGTGTTTTTAATTAGGATACCTAAAAATCCTGGTGAGATGGAGACAAACCAGTCAGGAGTCAGTGGTGATTGTGACTCATCTCAGAAATTTAGTTGTCTGGCAACCCAGAACAGGGGTTTAACAACCCGAATGGAGTAGAATTGTAACAATACAGCATTAAGGCTCCTGATCATGAGCTGCGAGTGGCCCGAGTTGATCTCCTGGTGGATTTAAGCTAATTATAACCCTGAATAGCTCTAGATTTCTCACTAAATCTCTTGCAGGAAACCTGAGACTTTGGTTTTAGGCATAATCCTTCAGGTACAATCTTGAGAAGCCTCCAGAATAAACAAAGAAGGGAGGTGTTAAGGGTGTTTAGTTCTCTATATATATTAAATAGGACTTCTATTTGCCTTTATTTATGAAGTTTTATTTTGGGCCTTGTTGTTGCCGTATTGGGCTGTTACTTTACTTTGCTTCTTGACAATTCCTTCAATCAGGACCTACCCGTTCCTGTACTTCCACTACCTAATAGGTTAAAATCAGTTTTCAGTTTTTATGACTCCCTTTACATCTAGTATTTGGGCATTCCTGGTTAAAGATGGGCTTAATTTGAGTACCAAGAATGGAAGCACTCAGATCTTACATATAACTTAGCCTCATGGTAAGGCTCTTGGAATGAGTGACAGACTGAGAAAAAGCTCAGATTTGAAGCAACTTATTTCTTGGGCAAGGGGCTGAATAATTATTTTCTTATTTATGTACTTTTATTAATTTTTATTGTCATTTTTAGGAATCATAGTGGAATTAATAAAAATATATCTTTACTTGATTCTTTTCTATTTTCGTAGAGAGGAAGTAAATAAATCTTCATATAAACAGAATTGTGTTAAGAATATGACAGCTTTGATTTAATTATATTCTTGTGCCCAAATTGAAGACAACTGAAAATACTGCATTTTTAAATACTTTCTAGTGTACCTTTTTAACTCTATCCTGTGGCAAAGTCTACTTTACCTCCTTTCTCTCCATGTACAACTCCAACAACAGTAAATGCTAAGCCAATTTATGATAAACATCCATTTTACTCCAAACACTAGTGAAGTGATTTAGAAAGAGGTGTGGGAAGGATGAGGTGTAGGATGAAGACCATAAAGCTGAAAATATATGGGCCTAATTTTAGAAAAAGATGAATATAACAGTGAAGCTAAAATCAATAAAAAAGAAAAGTGCGATAGTGGAAACAGAAAGTCATCTTTAAGTACAGCATAGAAACTCAGCTGGGTGCTGCCATACAGGATGATTATAATAAATCCCAAAGAGTGAAAGGAGAAAAGATCCTGAGTAGAGCCATTTCTATCCCGAGGATAACCTTACTTTGATTTGTGTCTTTATGCATGCTCATCCTTTTTTTATTGCAGATATTTTACAGTGCATTGACTGCACCATACTTTCAGTTTCAAACAGAAAAGTTATGATTTTGGCTATGAATGGCTAGGTATAGGTTATTTTACCACACATATTAAATTGGTAAGTAGATATACCAAGAGGTAAATTACTATATCCATGCCTAAATATATGCTAATATTCAGATATGTAATGAAATATTTTCAGGATGTTTTCATATTTCTTAGACTGTGTATGGAGCTCTTACCTACAGTTTGCCATCTAGCTATTCCTTTTTTTTTTCCCTAGGAAATGCTTAGCAAAATGTAACTAAAATTAATTGTAAGCATGATGGTCCATTTTGAGCAATACTGATTAAACTTATCTATATTTATTTATTCTTCCAAATAGTTTTAAAGCTTAGTATATTGTTAATAATATTTGGCTTAGTATATTGTTAATATTGGGCTAACATGATCATGCTTACTGAGAGCACAGTCTTCTACTTCATAAACAAAGTGCAATGTATTTTCCCACCTCTGCATACTCTACCATATTGTTTTCTATAAAATTGTTTGCTTCATTTCTGAAAATGAAGTTAATAATATGACCTCAGTTTATTGCTTGCCCATATGTGTTAATACTTTCTTCATAATATAATAAAGCAAGCTATGCTTCCATGTACTGAGTTCCATTGGTGTCCAGCCATAGCTATTATTCTTCCTGAAAACCTGTAGATATTTCTGGTTATCTTTCACTTTACTCCATCCTTTCTGATAAGCTATTGCTATCCTCTTTTCATCTATACAACTAGAAGCTATTTAATTTATATCATGTCTATAAATTGTGATATAAATTTATTATATAAATGCATAATATTTTCTTTATAAACTATTTAAGCTTGATATTTTCCAGATTTCTCTCTACTTTTCCTGAATTTCTTGACTTCTGAAAACACATATACAACCATTTGTCAAGTTTGAGGGTTTTGCCTATTTTCAGTTTTTGGTTTATTTGGGGGTTTTTCCAAATTATTTTTTAATTAGAGATTTTTTCTCTAAGTGTATTTATGACTTCAGCTGGGGAGTCTTTTTCTGGAATTATTTCAGCCTGCTAGATTGGTGAGTAGAATGGATAGGTTGTGAGCTCAAGAACAACCAACAATCAAGATAAATGACAGCCCTATCTACTATATAGTGTAATGAATATTCTCAAAAGAATGCTTAAGAAATATAGTGTCCATCTGGAGAACTAAACTAATCCCATCCCTTCATAGTTTGTTGTGGGCACTTCTCAAGTTGCAAGGAAAGCCCTGGCAGAACAAAGCCTCAGCCTCAGCCTGAGGCCTCACGAGTTCAGCACGAGGCTTATGGCAGTCAATACTGTAATCAACATGATTACAAAAAACAGAAGTCTCAAGATTCACAAATTGCAGAGAAATAACTGTTTTGGTAGAGGAGAGGGAGCTCTTTTAGTTGTTCCAATGGTAATGAAAGTTTTCTTTGAAACCTACACTAGTCACTCAGGTCAGTCAACCAAAGACAAAACTGTAAGGAAACAGTCCTAATTTTCTGGTCCATGAGAATCTTCTAGCTTGCTTTCTGCTTGTGTGTGGTGGGGCTTTTTTGGTGTTGTTTTTTTTTTTTTTTTTTGGGGGGGGGGGGGTTGTGGGAGAGAGGGTTGTTTGTGTTTTTTTGTTGTTTTGTTGTTGTTGTTGGTTTGGTTTTTTGTGGGTTTGTTGTTGTTGTTGTTTTGTTTTTTGGGTTTTTTTGTGTTTTTTTTTCTTACTATCTGCCCATTATGCTTTTATTTTTTACCTCATCCCTGCCAGTTACTGGCTCAATTCATTACTTTTTTAGCTATGAAAAAAAAATCATAATCACAGAATCTCTTATGCTGAGAAGGAAATATTCTTTGAAGGATTGTAATAATTTTTCATTTCTTTTAAAGTTACTACTGTGGTCTCTCCAGATGATAGTTCAAGATAAACATACAGTGTTCAGTATTTGCTGTGGCATATTTTATTCCTCTGCTCATCCTTTACATATGGCTTTTATCCTTTCAGAAAAAAACATGTATTTATACACTACATGGCACTTTTTAAGCTGTACTTTAGAATTTACTTAATACCTTAATAAAAAATCAGGAAGGAAATTAAATACTTTAGTAGATGCCAAGTTAAATAAATTTAAAGAAGGCCTTAGAGATTGTTTGCAGGGTTTTTTTCTCTTGTTCCTTTTAAGCATTTCAATCATGCAAGGGTAATCACTGTTTCATTTTACTTTAACTGACTGAAGTAAGTTAGATTCAGTATTCCTGTTGGTCTTCACAGAACAGGAATAATTTATCTGAAGTGAAAATGGCACCAGTTTTTATGATGGTAAAAATGCTTTTAAAGAAAATTATTTTAAAGTAGGGAATAGTAAAAATCCAAACACAATTAGACTTTCATAAGGATAGTGAAAATATTGACTACTAAATATAGAGAAGATACGACCTGCTCCAGCTATCTAGGAACATGAACAAATATTATATAAATATTGACTTAGCTTTATCTATCACCTTTACCATTATTCAACAAAAAGGAAGAAAAAGTATTTTTCTACAGCTAAAGGTAAAACACCTTCTGAATAGAGAACAACCTCCACACTAGCTTTTCAGTGTACTATGTAACTTGTAGTAGGTACAATGTGGGGTATACGTAGTGTGTAACCATGTTGAAGGTATTAAATCCAGTACTAGAAGAATTAAGGGGTAACAAAGGAATAGTACCATGATTTTCCAGGAGACTACCATCTTGTTTACACTTGAGCTTCATTTCCTGCCTTTATTGTGACCTTGTTCTGTGATCCTATCCAGAGTTATGAATATTGACAGTTACAGGCAGTAATACCGCAATTCTCACTTCTTTACTGCTAATACTTGTAGTGAACACAAGGATTATATACCTCATTTTTGTTCCACTTACCTTTACTCTTTGTAGATGTAATACTAGAATTATGAATGTTTCAGTGCACAAGAAATAACTTTAACTTTTGATAATTTCACAATGATATTTGCATATTACTCTACAATAATATTCTGTTTTAATTTGATTCAGCTGAAGAGTTTACCTACCTATTTCAGAATAAACTATTTGCATCATGTTTGTACCACTGTACATACTCTTCTCTACTGTGAGAAGGATTAATGAAATTCAGTCCCAGATCCACATGGGAACAGGTTCTCCAGGGACTTGGTCACAGCATCAGCCTGACAGAGTTCAAGACACTTTTGGCCAATGCTCTCAGGCACACAGTGTGACTCTTGGGGATGGTCCTGTAGTGGGCCAGGAGTTGGACTCAATGATCCTTGTCGGTCCCTTTCAACTCAGCAGATGTTATGATTCTGTGATTTTGCGATTGCAGTGGGAACTTTATCATCTCGCTCACATATAAGCATTTTGAACTACAGTGGAATCCCATGCTGAATGTTGAAAATATAGTTTATCTGTCCATATGCAGACAGCTGCATTTGAATTGTACCGAGTGGACCTGGTTGAGATCCAGCTGTCATTCAGACATACCTGGAGACAGTTAGCTGAATGTCACATTTGCCAACCCTCTTCAGAAAGCCTGGACACCTCACAATATTAGAGAAACTGTTAGATATCGATATGTGGCAACTAAACTAAGCCCAAATATGGAATTAGCATGCTATATTTGTAAAGCATTCACATATTTTGACCCATCATCCCCATATACTTAACATTATGTATTATGGGAAAATATAAAAAGAAGATGATCATAGCTAAAAAAAGCTGAGTAGTATTACTGCAGGTCTTATTCAGGTTTTGAGTGTTGGAAAACTATAGCCCAGGATAGTTCAAAAAGGCAAGTCAAAGTTCATGGATATATCATGCATCTGATGAAGGGTAGATTGCAAAAGGAATAACTTTTGTCAACCGTCACAGCTGTTCTCGGCTATGCCCCACTTAGCTATCACCCAGCTACTCAGAAAATGTATGAATGTCATAATTTTAATATCCAGCAGTCCTACTCCTTGGCAGTTTTTATTCCCGCTATATATACCAACTTGAAGTAGCAGAGGCACCATTACATTGCAATTTATAAGAGAATTTATTAAAGCTGGCACAAATTTTGTGACATCTGATATGATGAATTCAAACTGCTACAGTTCAGTTGTTGTTAGATGAATTCCTGAAGGGATTTTATACTTTGCAAGTAGAGGCTACTAAATAAATGGGATTAAGTGAGGAAAGAATAACCATAAACATTCTGTAGAAAAACATACTCACTGCTGTGTCAGAGCCCAAAGCTTCATTGCCTTAATCTGGCTGTAGCCAAATGGTGACTAAAGCAACAAAGTGTCAGCAGAATAAAGAGTTCATTGGTTATAGCTTTTGATTTTCAGCCCACAAAAATAATGTCAGCTACATGGTCTTTAGAAAGGAAATGTCCATAGCACAATATGGTACAACATCATTATTACAAAATCATCAAGTTACCCCCACAAGCAGCCCCCACATACAAAAGACAATTATTATTAAGATACATAATGGGAGAGGGGGAAAGGGAAGAGTTTAGAACGCTCAGAATTTTTTTTTAATAAAACCATGCATGTACAAACAACCCAGGAGGGATTATTTTGTAGAAGGGAAGATGACAGTGGTAACTGGGGATATAATTAAGTCAGTAGACAAAACATTCCTAGTTGCTACTGAATGAAAGTCAGTACTTTGTGCATTTCTATGCAAAATGATGTGGTACCTAAAAATCTTATTTGCAGAAGAAGAAAAACATTCCTATAATTATATTAAAAAGTTATCAGTCTCTCATTGTTATTGTTGCTTCTAAAGTCTGAATGGTCAAGCACCTGAGTTATCACAGGGGCATTCAGACTTTCTGGATGCAATCCTAAACTGAATGTCTCCATTCCTGGAAAGGAAAAGAATTTAAATGGCAATGCTTCAGTTTATTTCTTTGCCCAGTAAGAATGTATCCTATTTCACAACAGCGTTTGCAAATTGCTGTGCAGGTCCACAACAATTTCCCTTTAACGAACAAAGAATATTGTTCTTACCTAAAAAAAGTCTTTTTCCAAAACGAAAATGAGATTTATGAGTCTGCCTCAGGACACACTCTGAGTTTCTTCAGTTAAACAGAAGAATTCAGGCTTTTTATCATTGTGTTTTATGTGCATATGAAGGACTTTTCAAAAAGAAGAAATGATCTGTGAAAATGGGAGTAATGATCCAAATGATTTTTTTTTAAAAAATTCCTCTTTAAAATATTTATTTCATAGATTTTACATTATAATTTTATAAAATTTGCAGGCCATATGCTGGTGCCACATCATCCCTGCCCTTCCGTTTTTTCCTATACTTTGTTATTTAAGTACTGTAAATCATGTAATTAAACTTGGCATTACTGAAAAAGTAGTTAGCAAGAAGGAATTCATATTAATTTAGAGACTAATCACATCATATTTACATTATTATTAAACAGACTTTGTTTTGAAAACGTGTGTTACTTCATTTCTTCCGTTCATATTTCACATATTTCAAAGAGAAGAGAAAGTAAAACTTTCAGTATTTCCTTGTGACAAAATCACGGAATAATTTTTTTTTTGAGCCAGAAAAATTAATATATTTGTATACTGACGCTGAGCTCTGCTGATATTTGAGGGGAGAAATGTAAAGGTATTCACTGCTTACAAGATGACATTAGACAAATTCAGTAGTTTTGTAAAAAGCCATGAAAATTGTAGTTATACTGGGAACATGTGACAAATAAATTGTATTTTTAAACACAGGTGGCAGGTTCTTTCCTTCCACATTGAGATGGGATAGACAATTGAAAGAGTAAAACTGAGAAAAGTCATGGGCTGTGATAAGCTCATGTTTATCAAGCAGAGCAAAGCAAGGAATTTATTCACTACCTCCCATGAGCAGGCAGGTTTTTAGCCATCTCCAGTAAAAAAGGGCTCCATCATGTCTTGGCAGCCAGTGCAGAAAATGAATATTACTACTGTGAACACCCTTCCCATTCCTTCCTTCTTCTTCATCTAGTTGTTTATTCTGAGCATGATACCTCATTGTCTGGAATATCCCTTTTTTTAGCTGGGGATCAGCTTTCCTGGCTGTGTCCCCTGCAAGAGTCCCTGTGCACCCCCAGCCTTGTCACTTGGGTTGGGGTGAGGAACAGAAAAGGTCTGTGTTAGAGCTGCTCAGCAATAACTAAAACAACCCTGTGTTATCAACACTGTTTACAGCACAATTCCAAAACATGACCCAAACTGGCAACTGTGAAGAAAATTATCTCTACCCCAGCCAAAATCAGCACACAAATGGAGAGCAAGAGCTTTTAGTTTTAGGTAAGTGCATGTACTTCAATACACTCAAGTTGCATATTTATCTCTAAATACTCTGGATATTATACATGATAAGCTGAGATAGAATAGGCCCACAATCAGTGTATGATGAAAGTCTTATCTTTGAACTATTGGTGTGCCTGTGATCAGATGGAGCCCATTAGAATATTCAAACACATCTCTCAGGGGAATTACAAGGTTACTGATATAACAGCATTGAAACCCAGGTGCATTGCCTTGATCTTTTTAGATCTTTTGTTAATAAACTGAAAAGTTGAAAACATTATTGTTAATTAAGATCTGAAAAATTACTCATGACAGCAAGAAAAAGGACTTTTTTTTTATGCTTTCTTTTATGAAATGACTGTGCTGATTGGCAAGACCAGATGCTGTATTTTAAGCATGTACCACACTAAATCAACAATTCTCTTTGTTTTGAAACCTTTTCTTCCTTTAGCTCTTTTGATACTACTTGTCAAAAGCTTCCTTACATGAATATTTTTTCAAATAAATGCACCTTTTGAGCCTTCTTTTTTGTCAAGCTCCCTAGGATATTTTTTTCATATAGGGAATGTCTCTAGACTAATTCTATGTTTTCCATCTCCTCTTGATATGACACCAATGTTCTCATTATTTACTCCTTTTATTTGGACAGCTCTTACTGTCCCTGGCAATGTCTGCAGACAATAGAAATTAGGATTCTGAACACATATTTCCCTGTGTTTGTTTGATTTAGTATCTCAAATTCCCTCTTTATTTGCCAGGAAGGAATATCTTCTTTATTTTGGTTTGCTAATTAACAGGTCTTCCTAGACTCACAGTCTCTTTTTAACTGAAAGATAGTACTTAGTGAAAAAAAAAATAAAAAATAGACCTTGCTGTAACAAGCATTGTTTAATTTAGCTCTCTGGGGCTGCCTACAAATTCTCCTTATTCTTAGTTGTAGAAATTGCTAATCTGGAAACAAGTTAGTGAAGAAACAAAATCTAATTTCTTGCTGTTTAACTTTTTGACACAAAATATGAGAATCACGTTTCTAAGCACCTGCCTTTACTTGATTAAGTTGCTGTTAAGTTGGTGGCTCTATCTAAGCCTCTTTGAACTGATGAATTTATGATAATACTAAGGACATACCTGTAAAGACTATACCTATAGTTTTTCAACTGAACAGCAACTGAGAACATACCTGAAGATGAGCAAAATAATTTAAGTATTAAATTAAAATGGCCAATTGATCATTTATAACAAGCAAAATGCAGTTTTTGCTCTTGTACCAAAAAGTAAATAAAAAAGCTCTGAGAACCCAAGAGGACAGTTAAGTGTTTACCTGCCCCTTTAAGCTAAAGTCAGTATTGGTTAAACCTGAGCCCAAAAGATTTTAACTGAGCTTAATGTGACACATTCCTTATGACACGATATGCTTCTTCTTCAAAATTGTTATGCTTCTGAATGTGAGTGCTTCAGCAGACTTACTGATGATCTCAGGAATTATAACTTGGCTTTAAAACCCTGATTCTTGTTCAACTTAATAGTATATAGGAAATAAAATCTTAGCTAGAAAGACTTTAATTTTAATTTTTTTACCTCCTGCCAGGACATAACATTACAAAAAACATTACACACAATTTGAAATACCCCCCAAAATTTGAAATACCCCAGAAATGTTACCCAAATCTGTGAGAACCAGAATATTCTTGAAGTCTGAACCTGAAGCTGCTGAAATGAAGCCCTGTTACTACTGGAGAAAGTTATTTTTCTTAGTGATTGCTCCATACCTTATTTGCTACAAAATAACTCCATATTTTAATAAAATAGTTTAGAACAGAAAAGCAGATGGATGAATAAAATGAAATTAAATGATTCTTTTATTGTCTTAGTCTAATAAAAATTTATAATGAGAATTTTTTCAAAAATATTATATAATTTTATTTTGCTGGTTTTGCTTGTGACAAAGTGAAATATAAAGAAAGAAAACATTTTTTAACATCAGCAAACAAGCCAAAACCTTGAAAGTACTGTTGATGAAATGTTGATAAAATAGTGCAGGCTATAATGTTAAAATCTAAAGTTAATATTTTTAATGGTAAAACTATGAGCAGGAACAACAGAGGGAGGATAGAAAAGAGTGAGAAACATTCAAAGGAACATCAAGGACAGAGCATGAGGACGGATGAGCTCTCCATGTCAGAGGAGATATCCACACCACAAGACATGGAGAACTCCATGCCAGAACAAGATTGCATTTTCTAAAAGAATTGCAACCCATGGAGAGCCCACACAGGAGTAGTTTTTTCCCCTGAAGGCACTGCAGCTAGTGTAGAGTGCCAGAACTGGAGCAGGTGAAAGATGTGAGAGAAAAGCAGCAACAGAGGAGAAATCGCTATGCACTGCCCCAACCATGCTAGTCAGTTGGGAATAGGGGAGTCAGGAGCTAAGGAATGAAGTTGAATTCTGAAGAGTCAACAGGGGAAGTGTTGTTTTAATGTCTTTGTTTTTCACTACTCAAATCCATTTTAATTTTTGGTACATTAGATTTTCTTCCCCAAGTTTAGTCTCTTTTGACCATAGCAGTAAAATACAAGGGGCCTCACTGTCTTTACTCAGAGACATGAGTTTTCGCATCCTATTTTCTCCCATTGAGGAGATGAAGAAGATGGCACGAAGGTGCAAGCTTGGCCCTTAACCAACTCTAACCCACTATGGATGCCTCAGATGGTGAACTATATGTATTTCCTATAATATATCCAGTCAACTCAATGTTGGCAATTTTAATTCAGTCATTTAACAATGAAGTAACTAATTTACTTCTAATCTCTTCAAATCAATTTTCAAGAGCAGATCTTGTTATGTCCACGAATAAAACTAACAAACAGAAAAATTTAAAAAAAATCTTGAAAATTCTGCAAACTCTGTTTATAGAACCACTGAATTTCAGAAATACAGAATTGTTGAAAGTGTCTGCTGGATGTTGCTTGGTTCAGCATTCCTGCTCAAACAGGGTCATCTACAGCCAATTATACAGAATCTTGTGCAGTTTTTGAGTAATTCTATAGATGGAGACCCCACAACCTCCCTGAGCAAGCTCTGTCAGTGCTTAGTCACCCTCACACTAAAAAAAGGATTCCTGTTGTTCAGATAGCACCTTCTGTGATTCATTGTGTGTCTGCTGCCTCTGATCCAGTCATTGGTCAGCACTGGAAAAACCTGGCCACATTTATACCTTCATTTCAGATATATTTTGATGAGATCCCCCCATCAAGATTTCTTGTCTCTAGGCCGAGCAGCCTCAGCCTTTTGTCATAGGAGATTGGCTCCAGACGCCTAATCATTTTCATGGCCTGTTCCTGGAATGTCTCCTGTGTGCCCACATCTCTCTTGTACAAGGGAGCCCAAAGCTGGACACAATCTGTAAGGTGTTGCATCATTAGTGCTAAGTAGAAGAATCACCTTCCTCCATCTGCTGGCAATACTCTTAATGTATCCCAGAATAGCATTTGTCTTCTTTGCCACAAGGGCACATTATTGGTTTATGTTCAAGTCAGGGTCTGGCAGGACCCCTAGGTCATTTTCTGCAAGGCTGCTTTCCAGCCAAATATTGGCATATCAGAGAACATATGGATTTGTAATGCATCAAGAAAATTACCTAATGGAGGAAAATCCATCTTTTCAAGTAGTTGAAACAATTTAACTAGTTCAGTTATCAGAAAAATACCCAAAAGATCCTTTTCCTGGGTAGAAAACACCTCAACATTTATACCTCCTGAAATGGACAGCGGAAACTGGATTCCTTTGAAGACTATGATAATACCACCATTCTATTAAGGTTCTAAATATTCTAACATATATATATTTATATACAGTGTATGATGATCTCTACATTTCAGTGAATACTAACATAAGGTACAAGAGATTACATAATGGATTGTGCCAGCATCCATCTGGTCTTGACATACCCAATAGTCTTTTGTGTTATAGAGTCAAACCCATCCAGCAGTATAAATATAGTATCATACAAACATTATATATATGACTGCAAATTTAAAGGGAAGCACTTGAGCACTTTTTTTAAATGTGTGTATAGAATAGTTTGGGTTGGAAGAGACCTTCCAGATCACGTAGTTACAACAGCCCAGACATGGACATGGAAATTTTACTAAACTGGGATGCTCAGGGCGCATCCAACCAAGCCTTGAATTTCTAGGGATGGAACATTATTCAAAATGCATCATGAGATCTTACTATGCAAACACTGTTTAATCTAAAATCACTTAGTTTGGTTTTTTCATGACCTAGTTTGTAGACATTTAGCCTGTACTTCATAAATATCAATATTAAAACATTCACCACTTCTCAGTTTGCGGTACTTGCTGATTCATATTTATTTTCTATGAATTTGTTAATCTTATTCTTAAAAGTTACTAAAGCTGCGCCCTACTGACAAAAAAAGAAAGCTTGTATTTTTCATAAATTCAGACTGTGAGATCAAAGATTAACCATCCCAAGAGACAATATGTTATTCTCAGCACTTTGTTAAAATGATCACGAGAGACTGGGAAAGAAAGAATTTTCTTCTACTTGAAACTAGCAGAGTTTTTAGGATTTTTCTGCCTTTATCTGTAGTGTGAGGAATTTCTTCCAAGGAGCATCTTGGCATATTTCACTCTTCTTTGAGGAGTTTAAAGCACTGCTTGAGCTTTTGATCTCTTCAGAAAGCGTTTGTGCTGGTTTATTGGTCTGCCATGTGAACTACAACATACTTATAGGATTCTGGGGATGACTAGTTCAATTTTTAATATGCTCACAACTGCAGGAGATATATCCAGTGACCAAATCACCATTCTTATTTTCTTCAGTATGAAAGATGATAGAACCTTTTTAAACACGCATAGTTTAATTACGTTAAAGCAGCAGAATTTTGGCATTAAAAAGGGTTCAGTTTTCATAGTCTAGGAACTCTTTTTGTGCGAGGTGGGTGGGCTAGGATATATTCATTCAAATCAAAGGTTTGTTTTGTTGATTTACAGTCAAGTACATCCTTTAAAAACACATTAGGACAAAATTTCTCAAATCAAATACCCTGAAAACAAGAAAACTGTGGAAAATTTGGCAGTAGTTCAGAATTACATGGGTATTGTTTCTCATGATATTACTTCAAAGACAGTCTTAATAATCTGGTCCTCGTACTAGAGTTTGTTATAATACCTAAATGCATGCTCTCTGTCTAAACTATTTTGAAAAATATGTATTTCAAAATATGATTCACAACAAACATTCTATGAAAAGAAATTAAGAAAAAGGACATTTCAGAATAATTTTATTTTCAGCTATTATTCAGAAGAATAATTTCTCTGTTATTACATTAGCACTTCTGCAGACACAAATGTCTTCTGAAGAGATCCCTTCTTTCTTTTGGAAGATCACTAACTATTTTATTTAAATATATAGCAAGTAAAACAGCAGTTCTGTGACTTGCCCAAAAAGTAGGACATAAGAATGCATTTCTTTTGATATAGTTTTCTTATCTACTTGAGAATAATTGAAATCTTGATTTAAGTCTTGATTCAATCTAGAGTATCTTATTTTGCAACTTACACAGCAGGTCATGTGGCTGAAGTGATCAGTCTGAATCATTCTGTTGACTTATCTTTATCCTAGACTAATTAATTAGTAGATATGAGAGTAGTTTTAACTTCCACTGAGACAGAACTGAGCCCTGGATCCATGTAGTGCCAGGTAGGTTTAATCAACAGGATGAAATTATTTTTCTTAACTTTTTTCTTTTTCAGCAAGTTTCCTCTTCATTCCAGCTTGTTTCTTGTCTTGCTTTATATCATACGTCTTTTTCCTCATGGTTCTCTTTGTCGCTGCACTCTTCCACCTTCATGTGCATCCACTTGCAACAATCCTGTTACCCTAAATCCTTCTCCTCTATAGTTTTAGATTATATTCCTCAAAGACTTCCAGTCACAAAAGTTTTCCCTTATTCCAGGTAAGGGACAGTTTAGCCCAATATAACAAGCTCAGCATGTAGTGATAACTCCCCAGAATTCCAAAATTTTCACTCATTAAATTTTCGAGCCAGGATATTTTTTCTAGATCTCAAGCAACAGTATTATTCTAAATAAAAACAAAAAATAATGCCAAAACTCTTTCCAAGTTTCATAGAAGAAGCTGGAAGTCAAATAAGAACAACAGCAGGTTTCCTAGTGAATTTTGTTGTCAAATCAATGCTAGGTCCTTGGCTAGAATTAAGCAGAAGTAAAAGACAAAAATGTCAAGATGTTCAAAAAAGCAGACTAATGATCACATCCTTATTGACTGATGTATTTTATAATACTTTAAATTAGGAACAATTCTGAATTATGCATCAAGCCATCATTGAATGGCAATCTATGCACATCAGGGATAAAAATGGCACATCTTAAACTTCTGGCAATTTAATAGTTGCCCCGTATTAGCTGTCCTATAAAAGAGAACATAGCTTTAATGTAACCTTGGGTGACATTTCAAGACTTTCTTTCTTGAGACTTTATATTTATTTGAAATGCTTATATTTCTGTTAGTAAGGTAATTTTTTTCAACACCATCATGTAAAAAAAAATATAGTGATTTTTAACATAAAACAGTGTTTAAAGTACAAGTTTATTGGAGTGTATTGGATTTTGCTTATTATGACAGAGCAATTTGGTTACCAAAAATCCCCCAACAAATACCAATATTTTACTGAACCAAATTTTGGCAAATGTTTCTGACATGGATTTCAGCAGGACCCCACAGAACATTCTGTTTCAGTTCTCTGTTATCAACCCAGCTATACTTAGATCACATGAAGATATTGTTTTGTACTACATAAAACATTTTACATTTAGATTTGTATACACATAAACTTGTATTTTCTCAGTGTCATTCAGATAGCCATACACTAGTTTTTGGTTGTCATGGCAAAAAATTGAAAGATATTAGAAACCCTATATAGATTTTCTTATTATTAAAATACTGAACACTCAACCTATGCTTCATGTTGCTATACTGCTACTGCAGAAGTACTTTGTGATATCATGAAGTAGATTTGACTTTGGGTCCTATGCTCAGCAGCTTAATTCCCTGATAGAGTGGAAAAGATAGAATTTAACAACTGCAATACAGGGAGGATTTGGACTTTCTGAAATAGTTCTTACCACTGAACTAAGCTTCATTCAGCAAAAGCATTTTTACTAAATCATAGAAGGCAAGGAGGAGTGTTAATATATGCGTAAGTTGTTGGAGAACTCACAGTGTTAGTTCAGTCTTGTTTTGTATTAGCTTTGACAGTCCAAAGGTTGGTCTTTTTTGTTCTTATGAACATATATTTGAATAATATAATTTTGTTCTCAAGATTCTATAAAATGTGCTTGAAAACTAAAATAAAGTCACTATCTTCTTCCCGGGGAACATTCATTTTAGATTTACTGTAACATCATCAACAAAAGTAAGAAACAAATAGAAGAGCAAAAGAAAACACAAAACATTTTATTGAAATTAGTACATCTTGATAGTTTTATTATTTTAACACTGTTCTGGCTGTTTTGCTTACTGAAGTGTCTTCAGAAACTAACTGAACTACTAGGTCTGCTGAAAAGCTTTTCAGTATTTTGAAACAAAGGCTGCTACAATGGCATCTCTTAAAGTTGTGGAACATGAATAAAAAAAACTTTGACCAAGGAATGCATGGCAAACTTCCATGTGGCAGAGGAATGTTTTTCGATATTTATTCAGGATGCAACAGTAGTATTGAAACATGCAACTGTATGGGTTGCTGTGATTATAGAAGTACACTTTGAAAAAAAGAAACAATTCATCTTTTACTTTTTCATTAAAGGTATAATAATTAGTAATTATTCCTTATTTCTAATAATTTAACATTTACATCGATGAAATTTAAATTAATAATGTCAGAAGAGTTCTTAGGTTCTTGAATTCACACGCTGGCCATTAAAAAAAAAAAAAAAAAACCAAAAAACCAAAAAACCCAACAAACAAACAAACAAACAAACAAAACCAACCAAACAAACAAAAAAACCAAGCAAAAAGAATCACCAAAAACCCCCAAACCAACCAAACAACAAAACACAACAAAACCAACAGCAAGAGAAAAACTAAAAGGAAGAAATTAATAAACACAACAATAATTTACTCTGTACTCAGTAAAATGAGTATCATTGAATTAAGAAACAACACTTTCTTTTTCTGACATAATACTCTTTCTCTCTCTTAATCTAACCTTCATTGTAATTTTATTCTTTAGAAACTGTCTTCTTTTGATTCTTCATTACATGCCAAGATCTTTTCAATTTTATCAGAGGCACAACTTCTATAGTTTATATTTTCCAGGGCAGTAAGCAAATTATATATGTTTATATAAGATCCTTGCTTTTGGCATTCTCTCTGCAGGTCCTTCAACTCCTCTACAATGTCCTTACCACAAGGTTTTATACAAATAGACGCATATGAACAAGTAAAATCTAGCAGGTAATTTCCGCAAATTTTCCCATATATTGTTTACTGACAATTAGAGGTACAGCAGTTTTTCAGAAACACACTGAAGGTAAGAAAACTTTCCCATTCCAAAACTCAAATGCCTAGAAGACACTTTTGTCATCATACCATTTTTATGCTGTATTGTAGAGAAATTGATAATGATTCTTTGGAAAACAAGTGTAAGCATTATTTTTAATTATTTACTAATTAAACAGCATATCAAGGTATTCAAAGTATTCAAACATTTCTTTCTTGTCCAAAAGAAATTGAAAATATTTTTTGAATTTCTTTTTAAAATTAACTACTCAGTAGAGAGGAAGCAATTAACTTTACATTAAAAACTCCTTTTGGGGGAGAATAATTTGGTAGAGACATGGCAACTGCAGTCCCTCAGTACCTTCTACTTGTGCATCAAAACAGGATTATTTGTTTTTTAGAAATTAAATAAATGCATCACAATGTTAACCTTCTTTCATTCCAAAATGCAAAATACCACATGGCCTATTCCTAGGTAAATGCATGTTCTCCAAATAACTATTATATATTTCCATTGCTTTGCTAAATAATTAATTAAACCATAGCCTGTGAAATGTGACTTTGGAAAAGAAAATTGGAATAAATCTAATCTTTTCCTGCTAAATTATTACCACCTTGGGATGACATCACATGTGAGAGTATGTAACAGGGGCATACAAGGTACATAACATCTACACCATTTAAGGCTTTACAGAAGTGAAACACTTTTCTAGTGTTTTACATCTATCTTCTTACTGTGAAATGAATAAATGGAAAAATGCTCATAGAAAAACTGCGAATTTTTAAAGCACAAAATGCCACTTTTCAAATCACAAGGAACTTGAGAAAATAATTCTCCTTTTATTTCTTTTTTTTCTCTGTTATTGTCATATTCTACCTTGGGAATCAGCTTCCGCAAATGAGCAAACAAAAAGTCAAAACAAGTTGGTTTTCTTTTTAATACAAATTTATCTGCAAATCAAGCAAGTTATTTTACATATCTCTATTATTAGTCAGATAAAAACTAACACTAGAAAGTTCAAAGGTAAAAAATACAATTGCCTTTGATAATTTTACCTGACATGTTTAAATATCTCAAATCTTTTTTTTTGAAATTTGATGTTAATGAACTCTTCCTGCCTTGCCTCTTCTACCTGTTGATGGTATTTAATCCTGTTTTATAGAGTACATTCTATTCTTTGGTTGTATTAGTTCCAGAAAGGAAGCTTTCTTAATATTTATAGTATTCTAATTTCTATTTTTTTTTTGTGTGTGTGAAATTATTCAGTCACAGATTTCAGATGAAGAAAGACATCAAAGCTAGTTAATCTTGTGCAATTGATTGTTAATCTGGATACTATGATGTTCTTGATGGAATCCCTCTATTACAGAGGACATACAGAGAAATAGCATATATTGATCTCACAAGTCCAATAAACCTTTTAAACTTTGCTTACACAACCTATGTACAGTACTTCATATTGTTTAAAAATGAGAAAACCTGTTTTAATGGACTATCTCAAGATAACGTATGCATTGTTTTAATCTCTAAAAAGTTTATGGATGAAAAAAGGATTCCACCAGGAGAAAAATATTGTTTGAGGTTCCAATTTTAGTATCAATTTCAGAAAATGACTCCCTAGAAACAAAGATAAACAGAGATATAAATCACTGTGTGAATAGAAGTTGATGGCTTATAGTCTCTTCTACAGAACTGAAGCTGTGGACTCTGTCATGAAGAAATATGTCTATAATAAATTTGGAATCTTTGTTTCATTCCCTGTCTTACTATGGCTGAAAATATGAAGCAAACACCTTATATGTGCAAGGCTTTATACAATTACCCTTATTTTACCGAATTAACTGAGGAAGACAGTATGAGCCTTTCAAACAAAATAGACAGCAGAACAGACAGAGGGTGTGACCTCCTGAGTTCAGTTCAGATTGCTGTTTTACTGGAGGGAAAGAGAAGCTGATTGGATATTTATTCATTCAAGTCAGTGCTACATCTTCCATGCACTAGCAGATATTTTAGTATAAGTAACTCAGAGAATGATTTATCTAGTAGGTGTTTAAAATCAAAAACCAGTCAGCAAAGAACTTCCAGCAACATGTAAGCTTGGGAAAAATACTCCAAACCAACGCCAAAGAGGGAAGTGATAAAAGTTCAGCTATCATATTAAAGGACAAATAAAAATACTAGAAACAGGAAAATATGAAAAACTTAGTTAAGTTTTTAAGTTTGTTAACATCAACAGTCAATAAAATTTAACACTGGGAGTACAGAACAATCAATTTCTTTGTGCTGTTCAGGTGAAAGCACCAAACTTCTGCCAAAAAGAATATATGCCTTTGTGATGGTTTCAGGACTGCTAAATCATTAGATTGATTTGTGCAATTTCAAGAATGAAAATGAAGGCATATATTTTACAACCATGTGATATTATTTTCTTGCTAGTGCAGAATGCCAAAAGAGAGAGAATGTAACTCTGTGCTACAATTCGAAATGAATATGGAATCCTGAATGTTTAATTTTGGGTTTATGTTAGAATATGCTGGGTTAAATTTGTAACTTATGGTTATAGATATGAAGCAATGCTGCAGAGGCATACATTCTCTTGTGCTCTATCTTGGTTTGAAGTAAGGTACATAGAACACCATAACAAATAGATGTTTTCAGATAATGATACTACTGTGAAATAAAATATTTTTCTTGTGATAATCCTGGTTTGATGAGAAAAAACTTCATATATGCGGGTCAAAGTAGTTAAAGACTTAATTTACAATTGTACTATATTTTGACATCCATTTATTATTTTGGAATGCTTCCTTTATAAATAAATTAATGATATCCAATATAGAAGAATTATCTATTTTTTAAAAGCTCCATAGAATAAAAGTTCCCTTTCTGGTATTTTTTATTTTCTTAAAATTTGGCAGTAAATTTAAAGTATAAAATATAAATAAATCACATTCTATAACAATAAATAATTCAACCATGTGTTTTCTTCTGTAATTGAATATTGCAAATGGAAAAAATCCAAAGCTAAACTTTACTTAAATATTTTGTGCCCATTTACACCTGCTTTAAGATGACTATTCCCATAAAAAATTATGATATGTTATATTCTATTATTTTGTTAATTGAACACTACCACCTGTTGGGAGCAATGAATAATACAATAATAGTGTTACTCATAGGTTACCAAGGTCAGAAATTTGCTGATGATTGTCATTCAAGACAAATACAATTTAAAATTTTCATTTGCCTTGACTGGAGTTAAATGTGGACATAACTAAATGTATGAGCATTCAAACACAAGGAGATTACTCCAGAAAATTTTAAAGGAGAAATGTTCTGTTCTCCAGCTAGTGTTGCACAGGGTCTCAGGTTCATAGTCTTGGTGTGAATCTCCCAAACAGAATTAAAATTATTACATCAGATCACTTTTCTCTCAAACTCTTGTGATAAGCATGCAATTTAGATATTTTTATTTTATATTTTTCATTTTTTATATAATTTCTGAGCTGTGTTACAGCTTTCTGTTGCATTTTGAAATATTTTGCTAGGGATATATGTCACATGTTATAGAGCAGTGACAAAAGGAAATATTTGGAGGAGAAAGTACTTTTGATACAGCTTTAATAGACTATGAAGTCAAAGCAGCCAAGACTGGCACAGCTGATTCATTGATATAAAGAGAGAGGCCACTGAGGAAAACAATAATCTGAGAACTGTGTCTGTGTACTGGTACATCTTCTTGGATGGACCTATTTGGCTGACCACAAAAGCCATGTATGTTATGAACAAAAGTATGTTATATAAAAGTATGTTATGTGAAATAACATACCTGCTGCATGGATTAAATAGTTGTGTGTGGGGAAACAGAACATGGAAGTGAACTGGAACCAAGTTTTTTTCCAAGGTAAAGTGGTTTAAATTCTGTTGAAGGCTGAAGACATACTATTTCCTGTGCTGAAGACCTCTGTAATCAGTCTGTATAGAATATGCAGCTGTCTTTGAATATGTATGTGATATATAGTGTTATATACATTATAAAATTTGTAGTGAGACTGAGAATACTTTGGGAATGTCCAACTGTGGCTATTGCGGTATATATAAGAATAATTTTCCCCTAATTTATTTTTTTCCTCTACCTCAGTAGCTCCAAAAATACAACAGGAGAATGTTATTTGGGGAGCTGGGTAAAAAAAGGATTTATGCATTTTAAACAGAGAAAAAGGTATAGAATATGTGCAAAACATACCATGTACAATAAAACCTAAAAATATCAAACAATTTAGGGATCTATGAATGAGGTTGATTATGTGGACTATGAGAACAAATGTATAAATATGAAAGGATGAGAAAACCATCACAATCTTCTCATAGAAGAACTTGGGATGCTGACAAGTTGCTGTAGCCTTCTTCCAGCCTTATCTTATTAAAAAACCAAAAACCAACAAACAAACAAACAAAAAAACACCCAAACAAAACCAACCAACCAACGAAACAACAAAAAAGCAACACCAAAAAAACCCCCCAAAAACCAAACTAGAGGGTCTTGAAGGTCCCTTCCAACCCTAAGCCATTTTATGATTCTAAGATCCTTATTCCATGAGACTGTTTATTGTGACACAGACTTTTCTTCACATTCTTTGGGCAACAGTCAAGATAGCCAGTGAGGACTGGAAAAGGGTACTGGTTAACTAAGTGCTTATTTGGCACCCTACAGGAAAACATTCCTGTCCAAGTGTGTGATTTATAATGCACTTTGTTTTCAGTTTTAGTTGAGTTATTCCTTTGTGTAAAGCCAGATATCAATAAGACCTCTCTCCTCTCTGTTTGCATCTAGTTCCTATTAGTTTTAATAAAAATTGTCTAAAGCCTCCTAAAGTCAATGAGCCAAGCTTTCTTTTCTGGATTCGACTAAAGTTGTCAAACCAGAAGCAGATCAGTCAAAGTTCACTGTTTGATTGCAGGAGATATTTTGAAATAACTTAAAAGTTCTATTAACATTTTGAAAGTTAGTTTCTTAACTGTGAAGTGAATCTCAAAGTGAATAAGACATTCATGCAGACTTCGAAAAATTACTTACTATGTACATGATGTCCTACCTAGGCTGTTTTGTATAATGAAAATTGACTGCAGCACCATTTTCCCTCCTATAAGGGGATTAACTGATACACTAGCTTACATGAAGTTGATTGATATTAGCAACTCAGACCAAATAGTGGGACAACATTGGACTTTTTTCCCAACTACCCAATGAAGCTCATATCTCACTTCTAGAATTAAACCAAATCTCATTTCCACAGATACCTCTGTAGAGGTACTAGTAGCACACATATCTAATGAAGCTTCTAAAGGATAATATTTTGAGGAGGGTAAAGAAGATTTGGTCTAGATAGCATTTGATGGACTATCTGAGCATCCTATCCAGTGCTTAACTAACCTGACTGTAAAATACTGTCTATCCATGCTGAGTTGATGTTTTTCTTGTTACAACTTATGCTCACTCTCTTTTAATCTTTTCTGTACAGTACTGAGAGAAGCTCAACTTTTTCTCCTCTGTGTCCTCTTACAACAAACCTCAGGACAAATTACAGTGCTTCAGCCTTCTGTTCTTCATTTTGAACACTCCTAACTGTCTCAGTCTGTCTTGATACGTCACAGGCTTCAGATGTCTAACCATCATGGTGGTTTCTCAGAGGGCTTGCTTCAGTTTGACAGCCCTTCTTTTACCGGGGAGCTCAGCACTGGACTCAGCACTCCACATGTCTCACCAGTCTCAAACAATGGAATGACCTACCTCAACATGCTGGAAAAGTTCTTTCCAGTGCAGAAGAGGATGCCCTTGTCCTCGATTGATGCTGGAGCAGAATGCTGGCATATGCTAAAGTGTTTGACCTGCAGGGTGCTCTTTGCAAGCCCATCCTATGCTGCTACATAGACTGATTCTGGTCTCATTGTAAGACATGGGTTTTGCCTTTGCTGAATTTAATGAAATTCTTCTTATCTCACTAGCAATGAAGATTCAGCTGGAATGGGTTGCTGGAATTCTCTTTCACATAGCCATTTAAAGATTTCCACACACTGGGAAGAGAAAATGCATCAAGAAATTACTCAAAAATCCAGGCAGACAAGCTAGCTATATCAGATCAAAGCATCAAAGCAGTAACTGGGTACTACATTTTAAGAGCTATTAAACTCACAGGTTTGAAAATTTGTCTGAATTTCACAAGACCTCCCTATAAACTCAAAACAAAGAGGGAGCTACATTCTGGCAAGATGTTTAACATAAGTGCTTAATTTAAAATTGATAGAATATTTTTAACTTCACTGAGGCTAATGCATGCTTGAAATTAGGTATGTATTAAGTGTTTCAATTAGAAATGTGAACATTGATAGAAATTCAAACAAGATTATTTATGGAAACATTATTTCAAAACCTTTGGAGGTTGAGATCTTAATCATTGATAACTACATTTTTTCTTATTCTTATAATGCTAATTTTAGTAGAGTTATTAAACATCTGTATTGACAAAAATATAAGTAATAAATCCACATTTCTATGTTTAAATATCTTGGAACACATAATTTCTTCAGCAATACATTTCAGACAAACGAGATATGCATGAGTCACTTATGGTTTCATATTGTAATTTAAATGACAATAGAACAGAAGAAAAAATGAGTTTTTGTGTATTTCATACTTTGATAAATTTAAAATATTTTCCTAATGACTAGATATGACTAGTGTTATATGTCTCAGCTGCACTTCAGATACAGCAAGGATCAGAAATTACAGTTCCCTAGAGAAGCAAGGATATGTATAATTAACAGAAACCAAGAGATGACAATAATTTACAAATGCTTGCTCTCTTAGTAAAGAGAGTGTTCTTTCCCTGTGGAGTAGCTCTTTAACTTAATATTTTCATTGACTTGCTTTGCAAAAAATCTGCAATGGTGTAATGAAGTTCAAGAATTGCAGAAAACTAGGGAGTAATATTACTTTCAGGAAGGAAATTTTGGCAAGGAAAGGAGGCTGAAAACATGTATATATATATATATATATATATATATATATAACATGTGGCTCCAAGCATTGTGGTTTAAATGAGTGGGAGATTCACACATTGAGCTACTGAGGTGGGTTTCCTTGGCTGGATGCCAGGTACCTATCAAGCTGGTCTATCATTTCCCCCTTCTCATCTGGACAAGAGAGAGAAAATAAGATGGAAAATAACTCACAGGTTAAGATAAAGCAGCTTACTAAAGCAATTGCTTTCACAAAAGGAAAAGGCCGCTAGAAAATTTAAAGGGTTGCAAAGGTTGAAGAAAATTTAAAACCCAAACATTTTAATATCTACTCCTCCCAACAGCAATAGATGTCCAATCACTTCCTGGGAAGCAGGGCTAGGGCACATGTAGCTGCTGCTCTGACAGACAAACATAAATCATGAATGCCCCTCTTCCTCCTCCTTCTCTTAGCTTTTATATCTAAGCTGATATCATATGGTATGGAATTACCCTTTAGTCAATTAGGATCAGCTGTCTTAATTGTGTCACGTCCCAAGCTCTTGTCCACTGGCAGCCTACTGTGAAATGTTGGACTGTGCTGAGGCTGTGCCAGGGCTGCCCAGCAGTGCCCAGAACACTGGCGTGTTACCAACACCTTTCCAGCCACCAATGCAGAGCACTGCACTCTGAAGGCTGCTGTGGGAAAATGAACTCCTTCCCAGCCAGACACACAAAATTAAAAAAAAAATTAAAAAAAAAATTTAAAAATAAATAAATAAATAAATAAATAAATAAATAAATATTGACATGTTATCAGTTACTTGTGCCCTGACCACACTGTTGTCACAAATAATGCAAATAATATTAGGATACTACTGAATGCAAGAAAAGCGGAAGTGCCATGCCATTTTGCAAGGCTGTGATAATACTGTAACAGAAAAGTTTAAAAAATATTCAAGTTTAGCAAATAATCAGGTAAATTTCTATTCTAAACAGGTCTGAAGACTGTTAGGAAAGCAGTCTAAAATAAACCTAGACTGTTTAGTTGAGAAAAGAAAAAGAATCAGACACACACACGATGACTGTCCATAAATCATTAAGGAAACAAATATCAGAGAAAAAAAAGGTATTTAAGCTGATGGACAAATTATGTCATGAGGGAAATGCCTGTTACATAAGCATGAATTAATTCAGTTTGAAAAATATAGCTTACTAAGGTAAGCCTTTTTATAATTATGAGAATGATCTGGAAAAAATCTTCCACAAAGATAGTGTTTCTATCTTTCCAATAGATTTACCACATCCAGAGACCAGTATACATGACCTCAAAGACCACTTTAATTTTCATGTTCCTATGAAAGCTATCACAATTTCTTTGATGTACTGCTACTATATCTATTGTTTTCTAGCTTTTTGCCAACCACGGTTCAATTTCAGCACATCCCACTGTGATGCTGAAGAGTCAATTGTTATGATTTTCTTCTGTTTCTTTGAAGATATTCCCTACTGTAATATTGCTTTTTTACACATTATTGTGCCAGTAGTATTTTGAAATATCGATATTGTTTAAAAGCAACATAATTAATACTTGTGTTTGATTTTTAAAATTGCTGATTGTCTTAAATGGCTTTATTGTCCATTGCAATTTGGTAAACAAGATGTTTAAAAAAATATTTTTATGTGAAAATAGAAAACTGAGAAGAGCCTAATTAACCTAACAGTGTAGTGACAAAATTATATGAAGAAAAATAAGTCAGACACAAAACATACAGTACAGAAACTAGTGGCATTTTTTTTCTCCTGAAATAGTTCAAAATCTGTTGTCAGAACATAAGTGATTTTGCCAAGTCTTACTTTGTTAAAAACATTTTTTTTTGTATAGTAGATGTTACTTATTTAGTATTGTTTCATAAAAGTAAATATGTCCTGAATCTGGTACTTCTTAAATGTATTCTTTCCTAAAACCATTACTAAATCTACTGTCTGTAGAAGTATAATCTGTGGTTGGAATTAATTTTTTGATTTCTCAAAAGCACCGTACTTCAGTGCCTCAGTCTTTCTCAAGAAAATGAAAGTACTGTAGTTGTTGTTGTTGTATATACATAAATACAAGTAACTTAGTAACACTGAGAGTGGGACTGACTTTAACATAATGTAGAATTTACTTCTGATGTTTTGATTCCTTCCCCAAACATCCCACATGTCAATGAAAGATTTGACAGCAAATTGAACAATTTATTAGTCAGATCCAGAATGCATTATTTGATATACACAATTACATCTTACCCCTTAACCATATTAAACACAAGTAATTTTTTGATAACTAAACATGTCTTTTTTTCACACAAGTGAAGTTTTTTTTTGTTTGTTTTTTTGTTTTGTTTTGTTTTGGTTTGGTTTGGTTTGGTTTTTTTTTTTTTTTTTTTTGGTTTTGGTTTTGGTTTTGTTTCTGTTTTTTTTTTTTTTTGTTTTGTTTTGTTTTTTTTTTTTTTTTTTTTTTTGTTGTTGTTTTGTTTTTGTTTTTTGGTTTTGGTTTTTTTATTGTTTTTTTCTCTTTCAAGTTCCATTTCTGTAGTTGTTTAGCACTTATTTGGGTTCAAAACTGAAGCTGCTGTCTTGCCCACAATGCTGCAACAGTGAGCTCAGAGTACCAGAATATTTTTCTTAGGCCTTGACTACCTCTGTATTTGTATTCCAGTTCATACTGAATTGCAAATATAAACACAGCTAGAAATCAAATCATCTGTAAAAAAGAATAATAATAAGGCACCTGATGCTCACTGTTAAGATAAAACAGGTATTAATTTTCTAGTCTTAATGCATGCCACCATCTGCATCAGATACCTGTAACAGTGAAAGAATCATTTGTTTTCAGTTTTCAGTGAAATCAATAACAACGCAACACCTTCAGAAAAGTTTGGGATTATGGCCTAATGCACTTGCTGCATTTAATATGCCCCCTACATTTGCCACTAATCTTGAAGTCAAGATGAAAACTGCAGTTTTGGCATTAATGCTGTTTTGGTGTAACTGATTTTGCCCTACTACACCTCAAATTCAAATTTTGTTGAATGTATTCACTTTTTTCATTACTGATTAAAGGATTCATTCCAGAAATATTGTCTTTTCTAGGCCTGAAAAGAATTTTTCTACAGCTGTCAAATTTATTGACATAATAGTTACTCAAAAATAGTTTTACATTCTAATATACTTTGAAATAGATTCCATGTGCAGATATGAACGTTTTCCAAATCTAGGCAGGTTAAGATTTATTCATATTGATCTTTATCTGCAATTCAGAGATTTCATCATAAAAGAGTATTTGAATAAGTCCATAGTGGGCTGAGGACCTCTTGGATAGGACTTATGTTCATAGCCACGGTCTTAAAATGTTTTTAGCCAGATTTACAAAATTCAGACATAGGCTGACCTTGACTGGCTGCCTGACCCCTGCTCAGCTATTCTCTCTCTCTCTGCAACTGGACAGAAAAAAAGAAATTAAAAACCTCCTGGGATGAGGTTAAGACAGGGGAGATCACTTTCCAATTTTCATCATGGGCAAAATAGGCTTTACTTGGGGAACATAAATTTAATGTATTGCTAATTAAAATAGAGTAAGATGGAGATAAATGAAGACAAAATTAAAATCGTCTTTTCCTGTCCTCCCTTCTTCCCAGTCTCAGCTTCAGTTCTTTACTCCATGATCTTCTGCCTCCTCACTCCCAAGCAGTCCCGGAGTTGTGGTCAGTCCATAACATGTCTTATTTACTGCTCTGTCCTCCTACACTTCTCCCTACTCCTGCAAGGGATCTCTCCACAGGCTCTAGTCCTCTAGCTTTTCTCCTTTGAGGGCCCTTCCTGAGCCAGAATTTCTTCAGCAAACAGCAGTCAATTCCAGTTAGTGGTCCCCATGGTCCTCCTTGGGCTGCAGGGAAATCTGCTCTGGTGTCTGCAACATCTCCTTTACTCCTTCTTCTGTGGCCTTGATGTTCTCAAAATGGTTCCTCTTTCTCCCACCTTCTCTCTTCACACTGCTTATGTGGCATTTGCCCTTTCATTAGTACATTTTCTCAGAGGTTCCCTCACCTCAGCTGGTGGGGCTCAGTTGTGCCCTGTGGCAGATGAGTTGGAGCCAGCTGGAAATGGCCACACCCACCCACCAAAATGCAGTCCCAGCCACTGCTCACAGACCTTCACTGCAGACACTGCTGCTGCCAGCACTTGTCCATCAGCACCCTATACAGACAGTAGGGGTGTTTTCCTTGGGTTTGTTTCAGTCTACACTGGAAAATAGAAATATCCATGTTCTATATTGGATTGCAGCCTGAGGGAATGCCACTGACTGCTTCACTACATGAACTGAAATATGGCAAGAGTGAAATGGATGGCTTAAAAAAGATAAAAGAATGTAAATATTTAACCAGAGATGTTTGAATCATGAGGTTTTATAGCCTATCTGAGTATGACTTCTAAGTGGTGAGAGTCTCAGTATGTTTTGGATTTATAGCTCAGTTTCAGTGAGAAAGATATGGCCTTGCTGGATGATTTTCTTTGCATGTAGCATGAGACTTGACCTTTGTAAGTAAAGAATTTCAGTAGTAGGAAATGTTTAAAGGTCGTTCTGTGATTTGTATAAATGTTTTCCAGGGACTAAGCAGAGATTATCAAACTCATTTCTCTTTTGACCCAAAGCAGATCTCTTAACCTAATTCTTCAGTGTCCAAAGATTTGCGCACTAATCCACTAATCCTCCTAGTCTCACAAATTATTGAAAGTCTATTATCTACAAGCTCAGACTGAAGATCTATTGGAAAGACTGTGACCTCGGGAAAGCCCAGATAGTGACATATTGTGGGGAGAAAAATAGTGACTAAAGATGAAGAAAAGGCTAAGGAACTTGATGCCTTCTTTGTCCCAGTCTTTAACAGTAAGACCAGTCTCCTGAGCTGGAAGACAGGTACAGAGAGAAGAATGAAGGCATTATAATCTGCAGGGTAACAGTAACCTGCTACACCATTTAGAAGGCTCTGCATAAGGATCTGGCAAACTGCATAAATGGGCCAAGGCCAAGGTTATGAGGTTCAACAAGGCCCAGTGCCAGGTCCTGCCTGTGTGTCACAACAACTTTGTACAGAGCTACAGGCTGGGGACAGAGTGGTTGGAAAGCTGCCTGGTGGAAAAGAACCTGGGAGTGCTGGTCAACAGCTGCTGAACATGAGCCAGTGTTTGCCCAGGTGACTCAGGTGGCAAATGACAGCAGTAGTGACAAATTATTTCCAATTGCCAGTCTGAATGTCCCAAACTTTCACTTCCTTTAGTCTCTTCTTCATTTTTCATTATAAATGGATAAATATCTGTGGTCTTCTCAGTACACCAGCAGAAAATACACAAGAACAATAGCACATTCTCTTCTGTTTCTTTGCCCTTTGCTAACAAATCTATCACTTATTTTTATCTGTGAATAAGTGCACCTTTAACATCAACACTAGCTTGAATCATTCTTCAGAACTCCCTTTTTATAGCAGTAGCTAGTAGGAGTTGTGGTGACATAGTGAAACATCTAAAACGCCTCATTATATTTCTAGGATTCCACACTTAATTATGTGGAGTTTCACTTAGTAGAGAGAATATGAATGCAGAATAATAACAGTCAGAAATATATATTAATATAAAAAGCACTATGAGGAATAGTTTGTGATAAGAACTGGAATTACATGTGGGATTGGCTACAAACGTAACATGTTTTGCGTGTAACTTAAAAGGTGTATTTACTGACATAATACATGCTGGCCAAATACTTTGCTGAATTATTGCTCATAAAAACAAAACAAAACAAAATCAAACCTTCACTATTAATTTCTGTAATGTATTGGAGAAATGTATGGAATTCATTCTGCATTCACACCTAAAGAGGAAAAAAAAGTGTGTTGGCAACGATAATGTGAAAATCTATTTTTTCATTATTGCTTCAAAGAAGAAACAACTGCAACTATTAAAGGCTGTATTCAAAAAGAAACATGAGGGACTCTGCCTGTGACACCACCACTGGACAGAATGACCAGATTTCCCTCTGCCCACATTAATTGTGATAATGAAATACTAAGAAAGGAGAACATACATTTGAGCTACTACATTTGAATCAAGTTAACCATGTTTATTCAATAGAAATAGGAAGGCTTGTCAGCTCTAGTTTTCTTTCTCTGACAATGAACCATTCAAACACAATTATTTCACTGTGAAAGTAAATTGCAACTTAGTGTATCTCTCACTAGTAATATTCCTTTCATGCACAGCAATGTCCAGATACTTGTCCAATTACCCATCAGTGTCACAGGTTTAGATCCGTTCTACTAACTTAATTTTGACTTTGTAATGAATTTTAAGAATGAAATCTTAGTATGTGCCATTCTTATACTATAACTAACATGATATCACCTAGATAGGTTTGTCTTTTTGCCTAATGCCAACGCATTTAATGTCACAGAAAGCCTGGAAAGAGGAGCGGTGTCCTAATATATCACTGGAAAGATCTTACTTTATTTTATTAATGTATTAATTTAAATTAAAATTCTCCAAGTCAAGTTTTTTTGCTGTGATAGTAGTCCTTAAGTGATCTTCCAGTCTTTATTTTGACCCATAAGCTTTTTCATCCTACTTTCTCCCCATGTTCTTTTTAGGAAGAGTTGTGTCAGTCTGGCAGCCAACCAAGGTCAACCCAAAACAAAGACAAATATATAACTATTTTAGGATGTAAAAATTTAAAGAATTTTGTTGCTTTGGACTCAGATATGACATGTTAGCATGGTACTGAAATAACAGGGTGCAACTTCACATGCACCTCAATTACAGGAAAACGTATTGTCTATGTGAAATGCATATCTGTAGCTCAATGTTGTAGGAGCAAATAAAATAGTAATTGACACACAGAAATGTCCATTGTTTTTTCCTGAACTACAAAATTTCCATATCCCTCATGTAAAATTATCAGGATTTTAGCTCCAAAGCTCTAATCCATGTATTTTACCTGTGAAACCAGGCCCTGGTGTAACAGGTGTGTTCTAGCACATGACACATCTCCCAGACAGAAGTCTCACAGGACTACCTCCCAAGGCCATTTGCTCACAGACTCCAGGTGTGCATCCCAAACTTTCCTTTAAAAAAACAATTCCCTGCATAAGACCTCTGATGAGATATTTCTTATTTCTGAACACAGAGTTCTGTTTTTTGTTGGTTTGATTTTCTTTTTTTTCTGTAGTATTTTACAGTTCTTGATTCAGATTTCTCTAATCCAGTTGTTTAATCGCATCCCTGTTTTAACATGAGACAGTGTCATTCACTTAGTTCTGCCACATGAGAATCCTCACTGGTAAGTGCTTAAAACCCAGGTGCCAATCTACAGAATGACAAACCAGCAGAGAAATTTTTCAACTTTCTTTTTGGTACTCTCATCTATCCACTCTTCATTTCTCAGCAGAGTAATTAGGCTTTATTTCTAGGAGACCATTTATCTTCATGTGAGACCTTCTGTCTTCTTGAGTTCCCTGACTACAAAGATGATCACCAAAGCAGGGACATAACTACTCATTCTTTCCTCTCTGACTCCTGAGGCATGGGCAGTCAGGAGAAACTCTCTGATCCCTTGTGGGAAGCTGTTTCCATAGCCCAGAATTATGGCAGGAGTTATTTAGCTATCTGAAATCCCTCTGCTGTCCAGATACAATGATGAAGATGAGAATTCAGAAAACTCCAAATTAAAAGGAAAAAAAAACTTGCCCTATGGATTAAGTATACTGTCAGCTTGTTTTAAAAATAGAGGAATCCAGGTACCAGAGGACACCTATACCCAAAATGCAATTTAGCAGAAGTTACAGGAGGTACACCTTTTTTTGCATCCCTTCCTTCCCTGGATTTGTCCTCCAGCACTTGCAGTGCTGCAGTATAGAAGTCAGGATTTTCTGTTTCTTAACAAAAGAGCAGCAAGCAATGAAACTTCTCTGTCCCAGTTGCAGTCATATCCTGATTAAAATGTTCATACCATGTGTTAGTACTCTAGAACCAAAGATTAGAATCAAAGATTATTCCTTTCCTAAGTGCACATTGCTCAACACTAAGCAATAGAAATAGGTTTCTTCTTTTTTTAGACACAGGTCACAAAGCTTTAATTCTCTTCTGAATTCTGAGTTTCAACAGGGAAGTAAAATGGCAATTTCATAATTTTTATTATTAATTAATGTATCCTTCTGAGAGTAGTAAGCTTTAAGCTGTCAAATTGAGCCTTGTGTTCCTGAAGTGAATCTATTACTATTTAGAAGCACTGATAGATGCCTGTTTTGAGAAAAAGACCACCATATAGCCTGGCATAAATTTTGCAGTCATGAGTTATTTTCATAAATGACAAAGAGACATGGACAAATCAACCAGATACTTCATATTTCTTCAGAACAGACTGCATTAGGAATGGATTGAGAGCAACCCTACAGAAAAGGACTTGGGGTACACCAGTGAGTGTAAAATTAGACATGAGCTGAAAAAGTGCATTCACAGTCCTGAAAGTCAAATGTATGCAGGACTGCATAAAAAGCCACATGACCAGCAGATGAAAGGAGGTGATTCTTCCCAGTGCCACACTTGTGAAACCCTGCATTGCACACCACATGCAGCTCTGGGGCACCTAGCACGACATGAATCTGTTAGAGTGGGTCCAAATGAGAACCACAAAAATGGTCAGAGAGACCATTTCCATGAAGAGAGGCTGAGAGAGTTGAGATTGTTTAGCCTGGGCAAGTGAAGGCTCTGGAGAGACCTTATTGATACTTAAAGGGGGCCTATAGGAAAAATGGGGGGAGACATTTAACCAAGACTTGTAGGGATAGAACAAGAAATAATGCTTTTAAACTGAATGAAGGTAGATTTTGACCAAGTATTAGATTAGAAATTAAGAAGGAAGCATTTAATGTGAGGGTGATGAGATACCGGAACAGGTTGCCCAGCCAAGATGTGGATGCCCATCACTGGAAGCATTCAAGGCTAGGTTGAATGGGACTCTGAGCCTTGCTTTATGGTGAAAGTAGTGCCTGCTCACAACAAGGAGATTGAACTAGGTGATCTTTAAAGATTGCGTCTGGACGAGGTACAATATGTTTTTTCCAGAAAGAACTAACATATTTTACTGCTTTAAATGTCAATTTGGAATTCATGCCACACTTTTACGTCGAAAGAGGACTACAATACTCTAATCAAGAAATAGCACAAGATGATGTTATCCTAAGAATTTGTGGGATTTTTTTCTCAGCTGCAAATTTTAGCCAGTCATCTTCACTAATATTTTCATCATGTTAAAAACTGTATTTGCACCAGGCAATCAAATCTTGACTCCACTGTTCTGTTCTTAGGAATTTAATAAAACCCATTCCAGCTTTTGAAGATCAACCATCAATCAAGTTTTAAATAGTGTGATATCATAGTGAGAAGTGAAAGTTTACTGTATTGATATGGAGCTTTAGTATACTCTGGAGCTGCCTGAGATTCACAAAGCAATTAGCCAATAATGTTAAGAAGTAATGGCTAATTTAACTAATCCTTAATGAAGCCTACTAATGCTGTCAGGATTGATGAGTCCAGTGAGATTTTGTGCAAGAACACATTAAAGTAAGGGTCCTCATCTCATTTTGTCAAATTAATCATTATCCTAAATGATAGTGTTTCTTTCTGCTGGTATTAAAAAAATGTATTTTCTTCTTTCTAAAATTTCTTAAAAGTCTAAGTATGCGTAGTAGGACATGGATTTTATACCTAAGAAAACAGTTTCTGGTGGTCATCAATTCTTATAAAGTAGGTAAAGTAGATATATATATATTTGAATGTCATAATACCTGGGACAAGTAACTGTTATGTGCATTGTTGTCCTGATATTTTTCTTAAATTAATTATTAGGATTCAATGAAAATATGAGGTATTAAAATAAGGCTAAACAAAACCAAAATAACCTAGAGGAGAATTAGCACCAAAGAAATACTAAAATATAAGAAAAATTACATCATATCTTTTGGACAGAAGGCTGAAAGTTATAGTCTTAGGCATGAACACCTTTTGAAATTTCTTTTCTTAATGAAGTAGTGTGTGCTTTACAAGCAGTTTGTTTTTCCCACACAGCTCATGTGACAGCATAGATATTCTTCCTCTAGAAAGATCTGCACCCACTGTGTGTATTTCACTTGCTTCCAATTTCCAAGTTAACAAATTCAGGTGATAGATCAGACACTGGATTAACAGATAAAAAAAGCTTCAGTAAAGATCTGTATTCCACACAGCACATAAACATACATACAAGGCACAAAGGAGATCATCCTTAGTAGGACGACTTCCATCTGGTAGGTATATTTGATAGAATTATGCGACACTTATTTTCGAAATTTGGTGAAAATATATAAAATATTACTCCTATGAAGGAAAAAACAAATTGAAAGAAACAACCTGTCACAACAGGACACAAAATAAAGATGCTTTACTCCAGTCAGAAGGCGATAGAAATCAGAAGGCTTTCTTTACAATTCATTCAGCCCTTTTATAACATGCTGTGTTAAAAAGACATGTTATTGGTCCATGGGACTGACACCTCTCCCATTGGCTAAGTAACAGAAATAGCAAACAACACCTGTTGTTATGGGAAAGGAATATTGTTTACACAAGGTTGTTTTGGGGAAAAGAAAACTGTTGAAAAGCTTCCCTTGGGAAGAGCTAGCAAGTCTCAGGCTCAGAAAATATCAAGCTCACATCTAACATTTATTTTCACTGAGTTAATAATATTGGCAGTTTGTTTTTGGGACTCAGGCTTATAGTGCTATGAATAATCAACTTTATTTAGGGAAAAAATGCAAAAGAGAATCTGTCATTAACTGTATAACTACTAATTACAAAGAAATGTGTTTATTGAACCCCAAAAAGCTATCACAGAGATAAGAAACACAGTCTTCAAAATATGTATAGAATAGCTAATTATGCTTATTTATTTATTTATTTATTTTAATGTATTAACAAATAGGAAAAATCTCCATATGAGTTGTGGAAAACTTCTCGGTCTTATTATACAGAAGCCAATGTTCTCCTTTCCTTTCTTTCAAAGCATTTAAAAAAATTTTGTAAATTGTTGCCTATATAACTTAGATCAAAATTACCAGGTGCTTATATAGCTTGATTTATAAGATATCAATATAATCTGATATATCTATATAACGTGATACCAATATAACCTAAATCATTACTTTTTTATGTAACTATATAACCTGATACTTATATAACCTGAATTATAGTTTTTATAACTATATAGTATGAATCATAACTTTTGTACATATATAATGTGATATAAATAATTTTTATACAAGGTAAATGGCTAGTATATGGTTAACTAGTTGCTTAATGCTGAATAGAAAAAAGAAGGAAAAAAAATCCTCACCAGGTGGATAGCTTTAGAGATAGATAAGTATAGTACTAATGAAAAATTGGCAAGTGCAAAGCCAATTAGCCACAAAAACAAAGAATTTAGGGCAGTTAAGACCAGACAAACCAATGAACTGCTCACACTCTTAAGACAATGTTGAAAAGTTCAGATGCAAAGAAGAACTTGGAAGTCTTCATCAAAGACCCCTGAATGACCCCTGAACTGGGGAGGCACAAGCACAGTGTAAAAGGACTATTTATAACCATGGTATCATACTATGTAAATTTTTTTTCGGCATGTATGTGGTGACACTGTAGTAACACAACTATACTAAACAATACTTACTGTATAAATATACCACAGGACTTGACAAAGGTGGGTGAGTTAGGAGGAGATATTCCCCTCACCACCAGCACTGCAATAAACAAACACCTGCTCTATAATCTATGGGAATTTATTTCCAGCATATATTTTGGGCATCAAGATAATTAATGGTGAGGAAAATCCCCCAATACTAGTCATTAAAGTCTAAATGAAATAAAATTAATTCCAATGAAAGCCTTATAAAAAAATCCATTGTAAACCGTTATTCAAATAAAAATTAACAATATCACTATAGGAAAACAGAGCCAGAATAGTCTAAGCTAGTAATTTCTGTAACAAAGGACATGCTAATAAAATAAGAAGCCTCAAAGTAAATTTGGCTTGTAGCAGCAAGAACGCAACAACCCTGTAAGCACTTATTTTCCCCATGAAGAGAAATTACTATAAAACTATTGCATGCAAATTATAGGGACATACTATATTAAATATATTTGTTATTATGCTTATCACTTTGCATAAGATATCAGACAAAGGATACAATTTGAGAACATCCTTACTTCCTGTTCATAAACTGTTTATAAATTATAACATTGAGAGACGCCAACAAGCTTTGTTACGCCTCAATAATGGTTATCAGTGGTATGCGCGGGAGAGGTTTCACACATGCCATGTCCAGCAGGCAGCCAGAAGATGAAGGAAAGCCTTGTCTTGGGGAAGACTTTGTCTGGCCACCATGTCAGGTCACACATGGGACAAGCAGTCAGCAGCAACACTGAAGACACTGTACCCCAGGGACACTCTCCAGTCAGATGATGAAAGCTCTCCAGCAATGGACTGCACTGGGAAATTGGACTGGGCCAAAGATCTCCTGTCAGCAGGCAGACTTGGGGAGGAGACAGAGACATAAAAGTAACTGCACCCCAAGTTCTGCAGGCTGTTCTGTCCTTCACCTTTTCACTCTTCGAGGGCTTTCTGAATTTCCTTTTGGAGTCTTGCCTATTGGCTCTCCTGCTCACTCTGGCTCTTGCTCGTCCTCAAATCTGTCCTGCCTCCCTGTGTTCCTGCCTGCTTCATCTCTGTGCGCCTGCCTGAGCTGCCTGCATCCAACCCAGACCCCCTCTGACCTGCCCACTGCCTATCCTGACGGTGACACTGTCCAGGCTCCTGCACCTGCTGCCCAAGTGCCCTTCACCTCGGGTCCAGTTGCCTGTGGCCACAGGAGCTGTGCACAGGCAGGCAGTGTGCATGTACCTCAGGACATGGACAGTGCTGCTCAACCTCCACTGGTAATGCTCTCTTTTGCTCTCTTTTGCCCTCTCCCTCCCAGTTTTCTTCCTCTTGCTCTGACTTTTCTAGCCTTCTTTCATGAGATAACTCCTTTTTATTTTGTTCTTTCTTTAACAATAAATATTTCTCAGATATTTGATTCCCAACCATCCATCATTAAAAGAATTCTCTGCAGTTTCCCATAGTGGAATGTGAAAATAAGTGCTGATAGGTTTTTGTTTTTATATTTCACATTGACGACATCTTCTTTTCTTCTCAGACACAGATAAATCCAGTTTTTGTTTTATAATGGTGTCATTAAAACAAATGAGGAAAACCCAGACTGACTATGTAACTCTGAATAATGGAACATCAAGGTGAGCAAGATCTGTAGGATGGCATGGCATCCAGAGGGATGTGGACAAGCTTGAGAGGTGGACCTATGGGAATGTCATGAAGTTTAGAGAAATCAAATGCACAGTGCTGCGCCTGGGTCAGGACAACCCTTACCATCAGCACAGTTTGGAGGATGAACAGATCAAGAGCAGTCCTGCCCAGAAGGACTGGGGGTGGATGAGAGGCTGGAGGTGCCCAGTAGGCAACATGCACTACCGCGCTGCATCCAAAGCAGCATGGGCAGCAGGGTGAGGGAGGTGATTCTGCCCCCTTACTCCAACCTTGTGAGACCCCACCTGTAGTGCTGCATCTAGTTTTGGGGTCCCCAGCAGAGGAAGGACATGGACCTGTTGGAGTGAGTCTAGAGGAAGGCCACCAAACTGATTAGAGGAATGGAGCATCTCTCTTATGAGGAAAAGTTGAGAGAATTGGGATTGTTCAGGAAATGAGTAGGCTTCAGGTGACATAATTGCAACCTTTCAGCACCTGAAGGGAGCCTACAAGAAAGATGGAGAGTTTTTACAAAGACATTAAGTGGCAGGAAGTGGGAATAACTTCAAACTGAAAGAGGGATGTTAGATATTAGGAACAAATTCTTTCCTGCTAGGATGGTGAGACACTGGAATAGGTTGTCCATGGTAGCAAGTGCTTAATATCAGGTTAGATGGGGTCTGAGCACCCTGGTCTTGTGAAAGGTGTCTCAGCCCAGAGTGGGGAAGCTGGAAATAGATGACCTTTAAGATTCCTGTTAGTCTAGGCCATTCTATGATTCAGTGACAATTCTGTGATTCTATGAGGGAGGTAATTGAAACGGTAAAGGTGAGAAAACGTGTGGGTTTGCATAAAGACAGTTTAATGCATAAAGTAAAAGCTGTACATGCAAGCAAAGCAAAACAAGGAATTCACCCATTGCTTCCCATTAGCAGGCAAATGTTCAGCCATTCCCAGAAAGAAGAGTTCCAGCATGCATAAGGGCGACTTGGGAAGACAAATGCCCTCACTCTGAATGTCCTCCATTTCTCCTAAGATGTCAACTTTTTAACAAACTCATGTACTTATTATTATCTATAAACACCTTAATGTAATGTCATTGATAATTTATTTTTATATATTTATGCAATATGAGAGAACTGTATGCTGTCTTAGATTTTTTTCATTGTCATCTGGGATGATAAAACCTTTAACTGAATAACACAGGTGGCAGGTTTTAAAAAATAGCTTTTAAGAAATAGAGAGAAAAACATTAAGCTTTTGATATCATATTTCAGCAAGTGTTTAAAACTAAAAATCTTGGGTTTCAACTAGAAAGATTGTGATAATAATAATAATAATGCTATAGATATTATGTAGTGCAAATAGTGTAATCTTATGGGAAAATATAGGTAGAAAGGAAGCAGCAAGAAAATAAAAAGAAGTATGGCTGACAATCGTTTCAGTGATTTAGGGTCAGTTTCTAAGAAGCTCTTTTCTGAAAAGCTAAGAATATTGGTTAGAAAACTGGAAACATTTTAATGTATTTCTGAAAAACAGATAAAATATTTGAGTTTTCTTCACTGTAAAAGTAAAAAGATTGGACCTTAACATCCATACAAAAAATACTAATTTCCACTATATATATTTTAATATATATTTTCTTTTACTCATTTCACCTGGAAACCGAAACCACCTCTATCTTACAGGAAAAATGGAAAAAAAATCAGAAAAACTCTTTCCCAAAACTATATGAATAACAGTTTTCTCAAGACCATTAATTCCATTTTTGAGCTTAACACTAAGCAAAAGATTGTCCTCGTATGCCTATTTATTGAAGGTTTGGGGTTTTTTTATTTGTGCTTTTTGTGTTTTGTTTTGTGTTTTGGTTTGCTTTTTTACCCCCAGCTTTTGGAATGCTGGTATTTAGATATCTGGATTTTTTAGGTATAAATTATGTGGGTTGTATCCTAGACATGCTCTACAATTCTGATAAGACTCAAAGAAATAGCATATTAAAGATTCCAGTGTTCTTGCATACATAAGAGAATATAGAAATTTCAACAGTTACATAGTTGCTGTTGCAGTAAAACAGATACTTTTTCCAGTGAAAATAGTAATATATGTTGTTTGACGTTCTGCAGCAAATTCCTACAAGGCAGTCTTTTACACTGATGACTGGTGACTTTAAAGACAGATGAAGAGTACACAGTGTTTTCTTTTCATTTCTTTAGATAAGAAATTCCCAGATACAGACAAGTCCAGCTCCTTTATTTACTGCAGTGAGCAGTTCATGTTTGTTTTTTCTCTAATGGAAACTAAATTAATATATCTCACATCTTTTCTTCTGATAATTATGCATATGTTCAGAATGTTACCCTTGAATAACTTCCATATTGCACATACAAATTGCAATCTGACAGCTTGTTTAACTAAACACAATTGCAGTTCGGCTGGAAATCTCATTTCTAAATGGCACTGTAATGAGAAATTTGCAGGGCAGTTTTTGGGTTACTTTGCTTATGTTTAATTTTGAAATGCCTGATTGAAGATCAGGATTTACATACTTCTTAATCACAACTAATGATTTGAATAAAGACTTTTATTTTCTTCTACTTTATGCTTGGTGTGGAAAGTATTTTTCTTAAGTTCATTTAGAGTAAAATTTGAATAGATAACTATTTCCAAGCTACAAGATTCATAGTTTTACTTATCTGATAGAAAGTTTTCTGAAAATATTTGACTTCATGAGAACAAAAAGGAGGGCTTTTTTTTATATAATATTTTTAGGATGAAGTTCAGAAGGTAAATTATTTGAAGTTACTAGTAGGTTGCTCTTTTGTAGGAAATAAAATCAGCTTTTGATCCCTTCTTTCTGCGTAGGAAACTCATTCAGTGCTCCCAATTTTATGTCTTCCACTAAGCTGAATTCTCTTTCACAAGGCTTTCCTACCAAGGTCAATGGATTTTTGCAAGACAATATTACAATCTGTTCTCTTTATGACTCAGCTATGATAAACTGTTCCAGGAAAGTGTAGAGAAAAGACAGAACAAGAAGTCTTTTTGTTCTCTGCTTCCCAATACACTGCTCAAAGACACTAAAACAGCAACGCAGACTTAAGAAGTAACAGAATTCCTGCACTTGGGCTACATGCACATACATACAGGAGCAAGAATTCAATATCTTATAATCACTGAAAATTATATTTGATAGTTCAGTTATTTTAGTGATGCACTCATTCTATGACTGTGGCAATTTAGTACATGTGTGGCTTGTGGTTGGTTTGGGGTGTTTTTGTTTGCCCATCACATACTGCAGATCTTTGTTGCTGCCTCTGCAAATGAGTCGGAAATTTTTTCTACCACACTTTACATACAGGCTACCACATGACAAAAAGTTTTTGACAATTTTGTTTGAAGCCATCTACAGCTTCAGAAAGATAGATAAATTTATCGAAAAATATGTTTGCTGCATTTATAAGTACTAATTTCTACCTTTGTTTCTTATTTATTTTATGTATTATGGACCTAAGGCCTATTAGTGAGAGATTAAAAAAGAACCAAAACCAAACTTTGATCATATTGGATTAACAAATGCAGAAAGAAGCCTAAAGAATGTTTGATGCAAACACTGATTTTTCATGTGTCTCACTCAGAACATAAAATCTTTAGTTTAACTTCAGAGAGTTTACTTCCAGGTGAAAGAGCTAAAATCAAATTTTAACTTAAATATAATTTCATCTTCTTTGGCATTTTCATCTTTTTCTTATGCTGTGATCTAACGAAAATAATGGGCCTTCGAAATGACAAACAAAATTCAGGCATACCAATGGAATTGCTGTTATCCCTTTTAATTAATCAAATTTCCCTTCCATGAGTAGAGTGGTACTTTAACTGCTTTTTCTTTTAGTAATAATTGTCACTTAGAGGTTGCTAAATCCCTGAGAGCAGCCCAAGAGACCTTGGGTAATAGGATGCTTATTCCACAGGAAGAAACCCCACTGTGAGACCACCCAGCTGGCACTGAGAGCTGTGGCAGTGCCTGACACTGCAGCAAATGCTGTTATGCATTACTTCAGAGCCCCTGAAATTATTCCCACCATAGATTATAGAGAAGATGATGCTCTAAGAACCAGATTTCTGGAAACTGGGGAAGACTAGTTAGTACTAAATAATAAAATATTTTACAGATTCTCCTGGCTCATATTAAAGGCTTATTTAGATCTAGGTGATAAATAACAAGTAGCCCCCATGTGATTTAGTCTCTGATCAGTAGCTGAAGAGTGTCAGAGAACCTGAAGCATTGATACATTGCTCCAATCATTGCTTGTTATTATCATACAAAGTTTTCTATGAAGTCTGTAGGCATTTCTGACCCGTGATACTGACAAAATTCCTACTAATTATTCATTCTATTATTGCAAGCTACATAAAAGAGAAATAAAGTAAACAATATAAATGAAATTTAGAAGGAAGAAAACTAATAAACAATGTAGCTGTCAAAAAAATGTAGAAAGTAAAACTGAAAAGAGATTGCAAATTAAACTATCAACCTAGTGACCAGATATTAATTGATGCTATACATCAATAAGTGTCTTATTTTTAATCTGAATAATAAAATATACTATGTCTCTCTTGTGTGAAGGTGACCAAATATTCAACAATCTAACTAGGTTTTGAAAAGCATTATTGAAAAGTAAAATACAAATATTACCCTACTGTTTTCCTCTACTCAGGGAAAGGATTAAACGCATTAAATTGATTTCAAATCACTTCTAGCGAATGACTCCATGAATGTAACAAATTTAAATACATCTAAATTATAATATCAGCAGTCTGGAAGCCTTTATTTAATACTGATTCTTTCATTGCAAACCTATATAAAATATGAACTAAAATAATACTTAAACAATTTCCATAAACAATGAAGTTTTTAAAAAAAGGTTAAAATTTTGTTTTACACTCCATTAAAAATTCTGTGAGATGGAATCTTAAATAGTACCTAAAATCTCAAGTTAAAAGTTCAGGTTAAAAAGTTGTATGTAACAGAATAAACTACAGAAGAGAGAGCTAAGTACATGTAGAAAGGGAAAAGATTTTATCTTACTTTTTCTTCTGATCTGGAACAAGTAACCTGTGAGATCAGGTTCTCCCCTCAGGGAAAGTAGAGATTTGCATTATGGTTTTTTATGTGGTCCTCATCACCATATTTTTGAGGTACTTCATCTGAAAAGAGGTCAAGGCTTTCCTTTGCCTAGACAAGTTAAAGTTCTTAGTGTATTTCTCAAGTACAGAAATAATGTCACAATCTCAGAGGCCAAATGTGGCAACAATCCATCCACAAGAAATTTGAAAAGGTATTGAAAAGGTATGCCTTTTTGAAACAGAATTTAACGGCAACACTTTGTAGCTTTGTATTATAGCAGCAAGATTTTAAATTTCCATTATCTAACAGAATGTATAGAGATAGCATCATTATTCACTCCTGAATACTTTGGTTTATATTTCACTTATCTTCAACCAGATATTCTATGCACTGCTATCCCTATAAGTAGTTCAGTTGACTACGGCAGGGTTCTAATAACATTATGGTTGTAGGTTCAAGCCTCATGCAGGACATTTATTTGAGAGTTGGACTTGATCATCCTTATGAATGATCCAACTCAGAATTTCCATGAAATACCACCATTTTAAGAGGAAGACACCATTTTAACTACACTCTGCACAGAAATTAATTTGTCAGAGAAAAAGCAGAGATTCTGAAGCAAAAACTTACTATTCCATGATCTGTTTTAAATACTGATTTTTCACCACTGTAAAATTATTCGAAAATATATTTTTCCTAAGTTAGAAAGTTAAATTTTTGAACCAAGGTTCTTTGAATGAGTTTTCTCTCAGGTATGTATATTTTTATCTTCCAGCCCCCAGGCTATGCGATTTGTAATGTCTTTTTCTCTCCATATACTCTAAGAAACCCAGTTAATTAAATCATCCATTTTGATTCTTAACCATTTCACTCAGTCCCAAATATAACAGCATTGTAAGTCTTCACATTCTTGAAAATCATTTTTATCAATCACATTCATTCTCAACCTCCATATCGTGGTGCCTCCTATTAGTTAGCGTTGTAATAGCTGAGAAACATCCGTATTTAACATGTTTGTAATAAAAATAAACAGAGCCAAATGGCTCACAAAATATTCATCTGCTTGAATGATTTTTGATGGATCAACATGTCCTTATAAATGTCTAGTGAGGAAAAATCCATAATGCATGTAGGCAATCTATTACAGGTTTTAAAAATAGCTTATGTTTTTCCTAATCTTTACCTAAAGTCTCATTTGATGTAATTTACATCCATTACTTCCAGTTCACTTGACTATGGGTATGCAAAACACTTTATTTTTTATCTTTGGTGTTTGCAACCATACTTTTGTGTATTTGAAAAAGGTTATAACCTCCTCCCTGCCTCTCCACCCATGCAAGTCCAAATGATTTCAGACTGTTCTTGTAAATTACATTTTTATATCCCTGGCTTTCGCCAGCTGATCCACACATTAGAGACAGAGTATACTCTATAATTTAACAAGTTCAGGTACAGAAGAGCCATTACCCTTACAGACACCACATAATTGTGCACCTCAACCTAATATTTATCTTTTTTTCAGAACAGCAAACTAGTTCAACAGTAGTTCACCACAGTTTAGTTTGTATCTTAATCCCCAAAGCCTGCTCTGGAAATTGCAATCTACCATCACATTGCTCTTCCAGTTTCTGAAATCATTTGTTCCTCAAGTGCAGAATTATGCTTTTGACATTATTAAACCAATTTTTTTCATAACAGTTTTCCAGGGTCTTAAAATGATTGAAATTCCAATCCAGTCCTCCTGCTTAGGATAATTAAGAATTGTTTGTCAAGAATTAACTTTTGAAAATTCTAAGGAGCTATGATATAAATCAAATGGATAAAATGCTTGTTGGTCTACAGGAAATGTAAACTATATTTTTAATGTATGTATTTTCTCTTCCTGTCTGATGGCTTGTGATTTAGGTTTTGAAACTGTGTAGGAGTCAACTAAAACATTTACATATGTGGTATAACAGTATAAATGTATTTATTTTGTCATAGAGACTCTTGCTTTTTCATTAAATATCCATATTTCTATAGATTAAATATGATCTTTTAAATAAAGTTTTTGACGAAAAATAAAAAAAATCAATAACTTTTAAAAAACATTTTTCTATCCTGGATTCCTGCTTTCAATACTTTAAGTAATGAAAAACAAAGCATGTATCTAAACATTTTTATTTTCAGGAAAATCTGTAAATGGCAAGCAACTATCCTGATTTAGAAACCCAGCAAGTAATAAAAGAAGAACTTTTGATTCATTTTAATAAGTAAAGGGTTTAGGAAAAAAAATATATATAGTATAAAGTAGCATTCTGTAGTAGAAATACATAATGTTAAGTTCTTACTGTATTTGGGTATTATTTACAAAGCGCTCATTATGGCAAAAGAAATCCTAAAGGAAATAAACCCCCTTATAATACAGTGTACTTTACATAGTATGGTACTGGACTAAAATGACAGAAACTTTATATTATCACATTTAAAATAAAAATTTTACTAGTTCAAGAACATGTATTAACATATACTTGTATTTCCCTTTCTTTTCTCCTCTTTTCTTATAACTTGAAATATAATTTCCACAGTATTTTGCCCAAAGAAGAAAACAATCACAATTGTTTGCTTTTTGTCAAAAAGAATAATTGAAAAATGCCTTGAAGCTTAGACTAAGAAAACTAAGAAAACAGCAAAGTTAATTTATAGTGTAAATGGCAGTAAACTCTCACAGCACACCCCCAAAATATCAGGAAAGAAAGATCCAAAGGAAATGGCCTCTGATGATAGATACAAGAGATCTGAGAGAAAATATGAGGAAGGATAGACAGCAACAGTAGAATTTTCTCATCTTGATGACCACTGGTCGACAGCCCTGATTCAGCCCAGCTGCTTTGCCAAGAGCACTTCACTCTGTGCTATTACATCCCATACTCAGTGCAGCCGTCAGACAGTTTAGTGATTGGTGGAGCTCAGTTCATTAACTGAAATAGGCAGATGTTCTCTATTTATTTTCTGTCTATTTTTATGGATTTGAAATTTTACATATTTTTCATTTTTAATAAATAGCGTTGATTGCAAAGTGTCTTACCCTGTGAAACAGAAAAAGAGAAAAGCAGAGTTAAAAAATAGTTCTACAGCTTTAAACAGTTTTAAGCAAATTTTCAATCACATAGACCACTATTTTATTCAGAGACATATGTCAATTCCAACACCATTTAGCAGCATGTCTAATATTATTGGAAGTACTCAAGGACAGGTTGAATGAGGGCTTTGAGCAACCTTGACACCTAGGGAAAGATGTCCTATGGTGGCGGCTGGGGGCATGGAGTTAGACTAGATGAACTTTGAAAAGATGCCTTCTGACCCAAATCATTTTATGATGCTATGACTCTCATGACTGTAATATATATCTTATATAATATATAATAATATATAATATATGTCTTAATGTGCAACTTTGTGTGAAGAAATAAATAAATTTAAAAGTAAATTATTTGTTTATGAAACTGAATTTTTTCAGGGATAACAGAAGATCTAGGACAAAAAAAATAACTCTTCTAGAAAAGTAGACTTTGGAGTTATAACACTTCACAGAATAATGTAAAAACTGTGATTTATGTTCGATAATTTGTTATTATGTATATCTATACATGTTTCTGTTAAAAGTATAAGTCTTTAAATCTGCAAACAATGCATTACCTTAACTATCTTAATTCTGTCTTTGAATGGGAAGATTAATTTTTGCAAACATGTATCTGGTAAAAGTAAAAATTGAATTAGTGTGATATAACAAGAAAATAACTGCCTGACTCTGTATAATTCAGCTGCATAACATTTTCTTTTTAACTCCTTTTTTTCCTTCCCTCCATACCTTTTTGAGGATGTTATAGGAATTTTTCTTTGTACTAGCACAGAATCACTGAACAGTCTGAATTGGAAGGGATCCAGAAGGATCAAGTCCAGCTTCTAAATGTATGGCCCATATAGGGATCTAATCCATGACTTTTGCATTTTTAGCACCATGCTCTAACCAACTGGGCTAAACTCAGGGTCATGTTCTTCAAGCATGTGTAATTGTAAGTGTTATGTAAATTTTTTACTCAGATGAAAGACATAAGAGAGAATCAGATAATCTAAAGCTCTGTTATCTCACTCTCACACTGAGTAGAGTCTTACTGAAACTCTAATTAGCCATGTGCAATTCCTGCCTTCTGAATCAGAAACAAAAATTTTGTGATAATGGGAGAGGGCTGAAAATCAAAGACATGCTTCTCAGTGTAGTCAAAGTCCATGGCTGCTCCTCTCAAAATAAGACTCACTAACTCATTTGGAAAACCTGAACATTTTCCTAATGTGATGGTTAGTTTTCTGTTTTAACCATTAATCGTTCCGTTGCAACTTATATTTACGGATCTTTTGGGGCTATCTTCCTTTTGGCTTTTGTATGGTATGTGTTTTATAGACAGTGCCCTGTTGTTTGCCCCTGAATAAAAATCTTCATATCTTAAGTCACAGTTTCCACAAATATCCCAATTTCAAAACCACTTTAGACTGTAAGTTTGCTTTAGTCAGGAGCTTATTTTGTACAATTTGAGTAGAGTTTTACATATTAATCTGTCGTTTAAGATTCTTTCAAACCTTCCCCAAACTAATGTTATTCTGATATTTTTATTTTCTTTTTTCTTTCTTTCTCTTTTTCATTTTCCTTTTGGGGTTTGCGCTTCTTTTTTTTTAATTTCTCTATTAGAAAGTCATACTTCTGTGTTAACTGTGATTCTCTTAAAAAACAGAACTTTTGATATAAGTTTTCTGGTGATAAACCCTTCTAAAAAATGCATCTCTTTTTTTCCTTTTTTGTAAATGTTGTTTTCTGTGAGGCTCTTGATGTGCATAGGTAACTGTTTGACTTGTCAGCATTGCTATCAGTGAAAGAGGAACTTATTTCTATTTTGCTGTATCAGTAACTTTGAAGTTATTTCTTCAGTGTCTTCAATGTAAAGAATGTAGGTTAATTCTCATCTGTATTGCCAAAACCATGAGTATTTCTTGAACTGAATGGCTATTTTATTTCAAGTTCAAAGTGATCTGAAACAATCTAAGTCTGGCCTGGAAACATTAGTAGAGTCCTGGAGTCCTACCAGTGGCCATCTGACATTGCCATTTAGAATCAATTACCTTGTAGAGCTATCTCCTCTAAGAAGAGAGAAATTCTGAAGTCATACAACAAAAATCCTAGTCTATTTTTGTGATACTCAATAGAATATAAAAGAGGAGTAGAAGAACTGCTAATTGGATTAATGCCCAGAAACATTCCCTGTTTAATGTGTGGGTTATTACAGAAAGTAAAAATTCTGTGTTGTAGAACTACTGGGTTTTATCCTTTAGATTATTTTCATGTAAAAATGTGTGTACAAATACTTGCAGATGTATCAGATTAAATATTTTATATTCATCAATATGGCAAATACAAATCTCTTGAAGCAATATATATTTTATGTTTATCAAGGTGCTGTAATTTTTTTCCTTAGAAATGATATATAACAAATTCACTGTGTAATTTCTGCTTTTATTTGATGTTTCCAGTAGTAATAATCAATTTAAAAGATTGAACAATTACCTATAAAATACCAAATGTGTGGAGTCCCAGGGGCCTGCCACCAGGAGAGATACCCATTTAGATTAGGGTGAGAAAAACTTTCCTCCCATGGGCCTTTGAAGCCACATTTTAATACTTCTTAGGTTTCATTGGTTTGTTAAGTTTATGTCACCCTGTTCAGCCCCTGTTCAACATACCCCCTTCCTAGACTGTTCTTCCTTCCTTTGGACCCCACTGGGTTATTTTGGCACAGTGTCCCACCCCTCTGATCCTATTAGTACTCCCAATATCTAGCCACTCCTCCGCACAATTTTTCCCTATCCCTATTGGACTCTGGCTCTCAGAACTGCTCAGTTTATCTAGGATATAACCCTCCATCCTTGGCCCTGTTTTGGCTCTAATCGCTGGAACAATTTGAGCCTGTACCCACAATGCAAGCGCCAATGATTAACAGCATTTGGATTTCCAAACAGGAAATCTCACCTTTATCCTCAGCCCTTTATTAGCAGAGCACACTGGGCCCCGAAAGTCACTCTCAAGGACACGCTGTTACACAGTGCTACAACAAAATATTTAAAAACTTGAGAGCTTATGTATATGCATGTGTGGCAAACCTAGATAAAATATTAGAAGGACAAAGATTAAAAATAATCATGTGAATGAGGAAGTTACATTGTCTAGTTGAAACTTTATATGAAAACAGAAATTTTAGTCTGGACAGAAAGAGAAATAAAGTAATGTAAAGAAAGTGTACCTTTGATGACTTCTTCCTTCTCTCTTTGATCATATTTTCTTTACCTGTGCACAAAACACTGGCAAGACATCCCAGTCTAAAGTCATCCTTGAATAGAGAACAAGGCCAACTACAACTTCATGACAGAGATGCTATTTTATGTCTTGGAAGAAAAGTTGTAATTTTTTCAGATTTGTCTTGCTAATGTTAAACTCACAGAAAAAAATCATCTGAAAAAGAAAAGAAAAAGAAAAGAAAAAGTAAGATTAGAGTTGAAAAAATTAGCAAACCACCCCCCGCATATTTTAATCAAGCAGCTTGGGAGTTAAAACTTTCACACTGAAGGTAAAGACCTTAGCTTTAATTCTCTCTCCTTTTTGAGAAGAATTGATTCGTATGCATTAAGCTTCTATATTCTACTAGACAGAAATCCTTACTCCCATGAAAACATGGCTTCTCTTCGTGTTTGAAGGCAGTGAGCTGAGGCAGCCAAGAGTAAACAGAGGTAACTACACTTGAGAGAAGTTCAATGTTTCGGTATAGAATTGTAGCTAAAAGCATACAGCATTTAGAATTTAATCAGTTTAATTGAGCTAATGCTAATTTTTGTGTCTCCATATAGCTGCACTCCATAGTAAATACATGTAGAATACCACTATCATTATTAGTGTTCTTACACCTTCTAAGCAAGGTAGAGGAAAATTCAGTAGGGAGAGCCAATGCAAACCTCAGCACTGCAAAATAAAGCACACAGTGAAAATTTTTCAGAACATGACACTAGAATGACAGTTTTCAGGATGTAGAAAGTAAAACCTACATCCCTTTTTAGAATTTGGACAGAATAATTTCTATAAAATTTCAATGATTTAATCATCCAGATCTATTTTTAAAGGTGCTTTCCCAAAACTGACAACATTAGCTTAGGATTTAGAGTCTAAGGAGCTGTGAGTGAGAAGGATTTTAATATATATGTGTTTATATGTGTGTGTATATATATATATAGTATATATATATATATATATATAGTTTATATGTATATATATAAATTATCTTTCAAATAAATTTTAGGAAGAATTTTTTTAAAAAATTAGATTGTTAATCAATATATTTGGATGTATTATTTTTTTAACTCTTTTCATCATATATATGAATTGTACATGCAGAGCTGGTTTATGTTATGTGAGGCACCTTCTGCCCTCTGTGCATCTTTTACATTCTTAAGGTACTATAGCACTACTGCTATAGGCTTGACATTAAGGTAGTTCACTTAGTCATCTCACATCTCTAACCATGAACTTTGAAAATTTCTGTTAGGTATATAAGGTATATAAAAAATTCTGCTGCACTTGCACTTTTTTACAAAACACCTCATACCATTTTCATATGAAAAGCTTTCTTAAGTCTCTTTATTCTTTCATGTTGCTTCGTCAAAAATTTAATACACTTTAGCTAAATGTTTTTCCCACTTAGTGATAAGACATTATTATTCTTTATTTATTATTCACTAGGTTTTCTGACGGTGAGTTTTACTGGAGCATTTAGCGACAAATTCCAAACAATTAAAGATCAATTACAATGTCCTTGCAGGGGAAACTTCACATGTAGGTTTCTAATTTAAACACATTGTAATCAATTTTCTGTGATCCTTTGACTTTCCCTTCTAAACACCTTCCACTTATCAGTGGACAAATTTCTAATGTATGATATAAATGTTGCCTGGAATTTAGAAAAGATGCACTTAACAGCAGCACCCCATCTGCATAATGATGACCTATACCTAAATTCTGGTATTTGTGCTCAAAAATGCTGTTGTAGCTGCAGAAATCTGTCTAAAGGAATTAATTTCCTTTTACAAAAGAGCCCCCCCCCCCAAAGTATTTTAATTAGAAAATAAAATGAAATTGTCTAACATCTTTATGAGCCAGTCTTTTGTAACAGGTGCCTCTTCATGAGTCATAGTTCAGAAACCAGTCCATTTCCCCATTATTTTCACCTACATGGTGGTATGCCACCAATCTGCTTCCAGACTGCTGAAGCTGAGGTCCTTTTAGATAAAAATAACATGGAAGAGTGATTCTGTGAGGTTATATCTATGGACATCAATTGCTGACAACCACTAATTTCATGGGACCAAACCAGACTGTTTAAATCAAGTCTCTAATGTGGATAATGTCAATACCAGTTCCACCAGTAAAGTTGTCTGTTTCCCCCTAAACTGATAATATGCAAGAGAATAATAGTATATTTAAGATATTCTGTGACAGTGTTCAGTAATAATTAATGAGAAATAGAGTCTGTATGATGGGGATATCTTCACAAAATATGTCTGCATTCCAGTCTAGAACAGGAAGGACAAGTGTTGGAGCTCCCTCTGGCATGAATATTCTGAAAGAAAATACTAACTGGGAAAAAAACAAAGCAAATCATCAAGCATTCTGTTCAAGTACTAAGCTTATCCACTTTGATATAGGATTTAATTGTAAGTATGATCTTAATATTATAGCATGAATGTCAATTAAACTATGTGTCTGCACAGTTTTTGTAAGAGAAGTGTAGTGAAGGGCCATTGCCATCCTATTGACACATATTATTAAAAAAACTAAAAAGTAGATATTTATTATATATTGTAGCAGTTACTTTTCCATAGGCAATGACACTACTGGGGTAGGATTTATACATGTGAATGATGAGGAATTTCTCATTGTTCAGAATCCCCCAAGTACAGCACAAGGTAATGAAAGTACTTGGATAAACATTGGAGCGAGCCCAGGAAACAAGAAGACTGGTCAGTCTGAAGGTAAGCAGTGTAACAGATTCATGGAATTGTTTAATATCAGTGGAGAAGAGCCCTTGGAATAGTATCAGGAGCAGTAACCATGGTTAGGCACTGCCAAGCATCACCCTGGGGAAGCCTCAGCATTGCCTGGGCCAGATCCAGCAGCACCTCATGGGGCTTGAGAGCAGCCTGCACCCAGCCAGGCTCCATGGCAAAGTGGTGGGGGGGAAGTCTCCTCCAGGTTCACAGGGGATCATGTGGGCCCACATGTCCATGCTGGGGCCTTAGGGAGGAGGTAGTTACAGAAATATGTTTTGGAATTTCTAAGTGTATATTAATAACATTTTCCTACTCTCTGGGAATGTGTATTATTGGTAGTATTGCTGATGAGGAACCTGAATCTGTGGTTGTCTGCCAGATAATTATGTGTTGTTTAATACTTCTCTGGTCCTGATCTGATTTGAGCTATGGGAGTTGAATTTTTCTCTATAAGGACAATGAGCAGCTTAGGTATAGGAGCTTAGAGTGGGAGAAATTGTGGAAGAGTTTGTTTATAAATTTGACCAGTGAGTGATAAATACTGATATCATAACCATATAGATGTAGAGTTGACCTTTCATCATTTTGTGACAGATTATGGGTAAGAAGAGAAACATGAAAGCAAACAAAAATAACTCATACTCAAGATGATAAGGGAATGAAAGCCAGTTGAGAGGCATAAAGAAGTTAAAGATTTTAAGCTTATGAAAGCTAATATTTCTGATATTACAGCAGCTAAATGGAAAACTGAAACCATTATAATTAACATTTTTCATTTTGCCTTCATTTTTTCATTCATTAAAAACTGTGTTTTTCTGACAAGAAAGGATTTAATTGAAAAATATCTAACTGGATCTATTATTGTGAGAAGAATGGATTTGCTACAGTTTTAAAATTTTCATGCAAATGTTGGATTCAATTTTTTCCCCTTTGAGTTTGCCAGCAAAACACACAAACTCAGTATTTTCACTAGATTTTAACACTGTGCTGCTAAATACTTGAATATATATTAATTAGTCCTAAAATCTGGATATCTAGTGGTCATTGAATTTTTTTGCTGAGATCATTCCCAAAGGTTGGTAAATTCTAATAAGATAACAGTTCAAATTTTCAAGTTTAGGTTTCAGTTTAAGATATTAAAATGGATTCTCTTATTTGCCATAGCCGTCCTTTTTGTAGCCAACTCTAAAGAATATTAAAATTCTGTTTCCAGTAAATTTACTTAGCTTTATATCACAGAATTATATTCCTAAATCCAGATTTACTTAAAGTCCTCGAAGATTACTTTCAATTTAATGAATACCTTGCTATTATCTCTAATTTATGCCTATCAATCACAATGTTAATAAGCAACTGAGGCAAATTTTTTCACATGATTCTTCTGTTTGCTTCAGATAGACACAAATTTTTAGTGTTCTATTTTATGAGGGATATTTTTTCCTCTGGATCCATTTATCTGTTAATTTATAAAGTATTAATATGTTTTAAACTTCTTTTCAGGTTTCGACTATATCCAAGATCTTGATTTTTATGAGTCATTATCTGGATATCAAATGTGTACATAATACTTCAACTTTCTCATCAAAAAGTGAAATTGTGGAAGTTTTCTTGTCTTGTGAGGGTTTTTTTGACTTTTTAAGTTGATCCCTAGCTTACTTCTTCATTTCAAATCTGAGCCATACACAACAGAGAACTATACCCAGCAGCACTAGAAAGAGATCACAAAACCAAAAAACCAACCAAGTAAACAAAATATCCCATCAAGACACAAAACAAAAAACCAACATAGCCAACCAAACCAACAAAATGACAACAACAAGAACAAAACAAACAACCAAACAAAAAACCCTCCACAAAAACAAACAAACATACATACAAAACCCCCAACCTTGTAATTTCACAGGTGTAGCCAAATTTCCCATTTTTATGATTAAAAAAAAAATAATTCCCAGGGAATCCTTGTATTTAAGTATGTCATGTCCTACTTTATTCTTATGCACATTGTTAAAACACTGTGTTTTATTTCCTGATGATTATCAGGCATATAACTTTCCTTCCCTGATTTTCTAAATACCAAGATTTTGTCTACAAGGAGCAGGGGCTGTGAGGGTGCATCCTGCAATCTTTGCATTATTCTGGGGTAATAAATTTGGAATAAGACATTACCAGTGCTCCAGCATCATGAATTTAAGTCTTGGATTCAGTTCATGTCCTAAATTTATTATTTTGAAATGATGCAACAGAAAATATAAAGTCCCTTTTCAGGGTGATTCTGAAGAAGTGTTATAAAATCTGCTTTACATGTAAAATCTTAGTTCTTTCTTTGTCACAAGAACTGAACAGTATTGTACTTCATAGTACCTCTAGGGAGAAGTAATATTTTTCTCTCCTGTGTCTTGTTATGACTCTCTGATCAATTACCCTAAGAAATTTTTGCTAAAAACTTAAGATAAGTATTTATACATGATATTTTGATAAACAGTTAAAAATGTAAATCACAGTATCCTGATTTGTGAAATCAAGAACAAAGATTTTTACATTAAATTGCACTTCATTTGGCCTTCAGTTAATTCTTTTGTCTTTGGGATACCTTTTCGGAAAATTTTAAATATAAGTATGGTACTTTCTAGCAGATCAATGAGTATAAATCTGTACATTCTTTTTTTTTTTTTTTTTTTTTTTTTCATGAAAATGCATTTCTTCCTTCATACTTGTGCAATGTTGCCTGAGTGTTCTGTCGATATGTTTAAATAGTTAACTATGCCAGCAGAAGTGCTGGAATAAATACCTTTGCAACAACTAATGAGAAAATAAGGTAAATATTATTTTGAGAGAAAGGACTTAATAAGGTTTTTTTTCACTGTCCTTTTTTCTGTGTATTTTGATAAAACTTCATGTCCATTTTCTCACCTGAATAAATATGTAAGAATTGCCCTGACTTAAAGAAAGTACAGATTACTGAAGCCTAGATATTGGTCAAGTTTTCAATGTATGATTTAATTACTTATTTTCTAGTAATTCCTAAAAAATTTTTAGCTGTCAGGAATTCTGTCTGTTTCTTTTTATTTGAGTAACTCAGTAATTTCGTTTCCAGAGGAAATTAATAGATTAATAGATATGGATTTAGTTCTATATTTTATTTTTATTGCACTGACGTCATAAAGCATATAAAATGTAGTTTAAAAAATTTCTATGGAAAATAACCATGAGACCATATATTTCCATGCTGGGTCATAACTTTGTTAGTATATTTAATGTTGTAAAACATGTTCATTGGTAACCTGCATTTCATTTCTAAGTTTATTTTATGCTATACATTCCTAAATTTAGAAACCCGTCTACTTTCAATACATATTTGGAAACATCAAAAGTGAATCCAATGACAAGGCTTCCATAAAAATTTGGCATCTCAGATATTTCTACAAATCAGGCATTCTGATGTCTAGACAATAAAATTCTTTCATTAAAAATTTGAATTTTATAATGTGAGGTGTTTGATCACATGTCTTACTCAACTTGATTGATCTCCGAAGTTCACAAATATGTAATTGTAGATTATTTCCTCTGTAGGTATGGATAGGACCTTTAGGTCTAACATATTGATTGTATTACTCAATTGAAAGAAGAGACAAAAAATTATAAGAGACAAAATTTTATGCCTCAAATGTCCATTTGCTGCAGTTTATCACATATTTAAATGCTTTTTGAATTCCCGTGTCTATTTTATTATGTAATTCTCACATGATTTTTTGTAATGATACTATGGTTGAAGTGGCTAAAACTGGCCACCTGACAATAATGATATTATTTAGAAAAAGTACTTACATACACTTTATTATACGTATCATATATTCAACATGATGCCTATGTATTTTATTTCACTTCCGTTCTTACCAATGTAAAATCTAGCCCTTTAGCATTGTCACTATAATGGGCTATATTTTTCAAGAAAATTTCATGTACTTTCAAAAACCTGACATACTATTGCCAATGCAAAGTATTTATCAATTCTTTTGGACTTAGTTTTTTGGTCACTTATGTTCTTTTTTTAATTACAAGTCTCCCTCCTTTCTTCCTTAAAGAAATCTAATGTTTTTCTTCCAAAATATTTGCAGTCTGCTGCTACATTTCTAGACTGTGAGCATCAAATGTCCTTTTTTATTTGCCTCATCAAACTTTTCAATGTTGTAAATGTAATCTGTTCCACAGCCTCAGGTTTGTATACACAGTGTCTCAGAAACTTCTGGCTAATGATGTTGCACTTTTGCAGTACTGTCATAATTCCAGGTTCTCTAAGGTGGCTGTTATTCATTAAATCTACCACCCAAATTCTCCTTTTCCCTGTTTCTTTGCTCCTAAAGTAACTTGCATGGTTCTCTTCCCCAGTTCAACTCACCAGCTATAGATAAGGTCAAGCAGAAGGCGATCTTTCATCAATATTACTACATTTCATGGTAACATACAAAAACTAAGTAACAAACTCAGTTTAAATTTATGTCACTATATTATTGAGACCTATACCAGTAGTTGTCTTACTTATTACAATTTTCAAGTTAATTCTTAGACATATTGGACCTGTTTATTTCTGTCTAGACTTTTGCCCTCTATACCCTCTTCATGAAAATTGAAATCCATGTACACAATTATACTATTTATCCTCTAAGGGAAAGAGATATGAAAGACATGAGTGATTTTTCCCAGGTCACATAGGGTAAATATTATCCCCAAGAAATTTTTCAGATGTTAAGACCTCTTATTTGTTTGTTTTCTTTCTTCTCAAGGGGCTGTATTTAATCTTAACAATTCATACATGAATGGCAGAGTAGCCACTGCTGGCAAAGATCAGTCTGTTTCATTTTAAGCATCAATTTTTTTTTTTCCTTAACAGGGACAAATACTAGACTTGCATAAGAAATTCAAAAAGAATAGTTCTAGTTCATTTGTCCACAACCACAGTTAAAAATATACAGATAGTGTGAGAGATATTTTTATTGCCTTGGGGAATATTAGAAATTTTTAATTATATGGTTTTAAAAGTAGTTTTATTTGATGACTTTTTAAATCAAAAGATCATTCAACTATGAGAATAATAGGTATTTTAATACTGAAATTTAAAATGCTGGAAGGTTTATGTTTCCTGACTTCAGGAAAAAAAGGGATTGCAAAAAATCTCCAAACCACAGAGCTACATGGAAATAGATAAAGGGATATTGAAAAGCATTAACTTGAATCAATATTCTGGAACATAGAAAAATGAAGTAAAGCACAAGAAATAATGTAGTTGGAAAGGAATAACAAGACTTTCTAAAGGAACAGTGCATGAGTAAGGAAAAAAATATAACTGGGAATTGCTTCAACTATGTGGCAAAGCTGGTTCTTTCCAATCCCGAATTCAGACTTTACCTGCATCCTAAATTACCAAAGTCATTACATTACACAGAGGGAGTGAAGTTTTCTAGTACTTACAACAGAAAATCAATAACCTGTGTCAGGTATGAAGCTGCACTTAGTTGCACTAAGCAAGTGTTATTTTCTGATCATTTGCTTTAGTAAATATTTTTTTCATGGCATATTGAAATTACCTAATCTTTCCACTTTGACAAACTGACCTGTTCTTTTGGAGTTGCTTAAAAATATATCATTGATGTTTTGATGAGTGGCACATTAGCCATTCAGAAAAGTTCATGTCTAAATAATTAAGCATAAAATGAATTAATTTGATTTTCTAGTATCAACTCTGGTTGTTTTAAGATGTCAGAGCAGTGGAGTGAACCACAGCCATCTTATCACTTACATCCAAAATTACCACATGATGTTAACATGGTTAAGTTTGGTTAACCACGTCAAGTGGAAAGCATTTAGGAGGAAACTGATATCCCAGCTCTATCTGCTGCTACTGAGTCAGTGATGCAAGTTCCAGATGTAGCTTGCTCAAAGCAAGGTCAAGAAGTACTTTATGGGCTGTACTGTGTGCTATATACTTACTTTACATTCCCCAAATTATATTCTTATGTTCCACATGACATGCAACGTCGTTAAAGGCTATAAACCATTTGCTATTGAAAAGAACCAAGCAGCACTGAGTAATAAAAGTATAAATTATGTCCAACAGAGAAATCAAGAAAAATCTTACAAAAATAGTAAGCAGCATCAGGATGCATAAGCATTTACATGAAAACTCATTTAAAACACTGGAAATTTTGCTACTGCTCATGCCCTAAAGTCTCACTGTGTGGGCTGGGTTTAGCATCAGATGATAAGTTAATCAGCCTCATAGAGCAGCAAGATAAATGAACTTGAGGTAACACAGTTGTATGGATTCCTGGCTGTATTTGCTTCAGACCTAGCCAACTCTGATCTGACTGTGACTATCTCATGTGTCAGAACAATCAGCAAATAGCTAGGTTGAGACAAGAGGAATGTCACCAAGCATCTGTCTCTCTCATTCTATTTCTGTTGTGTACTGGTGTATTACACTGCTTTTCAGTTCTGTTTTTCCTTTCTCTTTTCTGTTTTAGACTTCAGTGAATGTGTGCCCCATAGCCATCCAAAGGTTTCAGTAACCACTGGCATTTCCTTCAGGAGTCACCAAGCAGAGGCAAGTTTATTTGGAGGAGAGAATGGCAGAAGTATAAAAGCAATCTCTGCAGCCACAATAGCCCTGATAAGAACAGGCTCCTAAATAAGTCCCACTGAGGTTATCAGACAGGAGATATCACCTTGAGAAATGAATCTCAATGTCACAGGGCTTCAGACTGATATAGGACTCTTGTCCTTCCTGAAAGAGACAGGAAGTCAGTGGTCATATGTGCACAGCACAGACAGCCCTACAAAATCCCTGAGGAATCAGAGATTGTCTAGTGTAATGTTATACGTGTGATTCCAGCAGTCTGTCAGGAAGATGGGCACCTGTCAGTTTCTCCATAAATCCTTCCTTTCTCTGAAGCCTTTTGACACACTTTTGTTCTCTGCGATAAGGCTGTGCTGACAGTTTCATTTTGAAGTCTTTAAAAATATTTTAAAGAATGTTATCCACAAATATCCAGATTTTTCATACACACCCTTATTTCCCAATCAGTTGCCTAAAGTCTGAGCTGCTGACCGTTTAATATTTTCTTCATCTTTGTTCACTTCACTGCAATACAGTACTAAAACCAGCAAACACGCAACTGTGATCGGGGGAGGGCAAGACTCTGTTTTACACTTGGAAATCTGCTCCTGCTGTTGCTGTGGCAGCCAATCCAGTTTTTGTTAGAAACTAAAGTTTAAGAAAGGTGCATCATAACCAAGAAAGCCAGCATGAACCCAAATTTAATAACATTTCTAAACCCATACCCCCTGTGATCCACTTTTCTCAACTCGCTCGTGAAAACATTCTAATTAACTCCACTGTGCCCTAGATAGCTGAACAGAAGACAAGACTGAGAAAATTATGATGTACCCTTTCTCCTTTCACCTTTTGTCTTTTGATAGTGAAATACTTTGCTGTTCCTTTCTTATATTTTGCTTTTCTAAATACTGCAATAAGCCTTCAAGAAGAGCAGCATACCAAACAGAGAAAAAAAAATTCCCTCATCTCCATCCTTCGTGACAAGTCTGAAGGAAAGGAAGAGGATATTGTGTTTACCTCTGGCATACATCTAATGACATGTCATATTATATATCAAAACTACTAAAGTTATTTTTAATCTCATGGATCCTATTATGCTGTATCATACTTGCTGTACATACTTGTCTGATTGAAAACCAAATTTAGATTCTTGCTCTCTAGATCTTCCTGAGGAGAGAAAATGGAGAGTGAGGTGCTGAACTCTTTGCCCTGGGGAAAGACAGGGACAGAACGAGTAGGAATGCTTTAAAGCTGCATCAAGGGGTATTCAGAATGGACACCAGGAACCATTTTTATTTTTTTCCAAAAACGTTGGACAAACACTTGTCAAACACTCTAGGCTTCCTAAAGGAGTGGTTGATGATCCAAGCTTGTTAATATTCAAGCGGCATTAGAACTATACCCCTGCTAATATGCTGTAACTTTCAGTCACACCTCATGCGGTCTAGCAGTTGAACCAGGTGATTGTAACTTCACTATTCTATTCTATTCTTACAAATATGAAATTCATAGTTTTTATCAGTATTTTGTGAATGTTTCTGTAAAATGCCTATTTTCTCTAAATGTCATTACAGTCCTAGGTGAATTTGGATCACCATATTTTACCCTACATTCTTCTTGTACTATCAATATAAGAGCATTGCAAACTGCAATATTAAGAAAATTATTCAATATTTTGTTAACATTTTCATGAACAGTACTTGTTACATTTCAAGGAAGCAATTAATCCAAAGACACTGAATATTAGAATGAGTCATAAAATTTCTGAACACAATAATTCTTTTTATTTCTATCTTACCAGACTCACAAATACAATAATACCTGTCAAGGTGACACTGAAATTGTTTTGACATTGAAGTGTATTGCATAAATTAAAAATGTGCACTCTTCAAATCATTAGTGAGTTGGGAGGCAAAGAAATTATGAATTAGTTATTGTCTTCTTGTCAGTTTTTGAACAGTGGAGAATAATTTAATTGTGAGCTACAGAATTATTGGCTAGGTATTTGACACTTGCAAATTCATGCAATTCAAGGAACTGTTATCATATTCTTAACCCAAATGGATCTCCATTTCATTTAAAGAAATTATAGGGAACAAAGGTATTAATCTTTAGTAGAGCTAAGCAAGAGATAGGTTCTCTTTCTGTGAACAGATTTTAAACAAATTTCTGTTGGCCACTGTGAGGAAAACAAGATTTCAGAAGTCTTGTGTTAAAAATTCTTCCAAGAAAATATTCTTAGAATAGCTCAACATATAAGGCACTTGTAGATTTATGCAAAGGGTTCAATTCTTTATTATATTGATTCTGTGAATATCTGTATAAATTGAACAGGTATAATAGAAGAGCTTTGGGAAATGGACCTACATGAGGGAAATATGCAAAAACTTACATAGCATTTGTAAAACTGAAACCCAGTTCATATTCTACATTTTCTTTTCTTTATACCAGATAAGAATCTAGATGATGACAGCCACAAAAAGCAGTCTGGTTTTGATTAGATTTCTTTCCTTGTCTGAGGAAGCACCTTAGATTATTTTCTATTAATCAGAATTTTCCAATTTAAAAGGTCATAACAGTTTTTCATAGATCCTAGTTTCCACAGAAGATGTATATATGAACTCATTTCTAAAATATAGAAGTTAAGGATTTCAAAATCTGATGTTGACACTTTGTGCGAAGTCTTTGACTGCAGCAATTAATACAGGTAGAAAAGCGATCATGTGTTTTAAAAGTTGAGTTCTTTTGTGCTTTATGAGGAAATCCTATTCAGATAATTTTAAACAAAGTAAAATGTACCTTAATATTTTCTAATTTTAATGACCCTTACTGCTCAGAATCAGAGATAAGTTCAAGTCTTCTAAATAATTAAAATGTTTTATATTTGTCTTAAACTTCAGATAACCTTTGGCAATCAATATAATTGAAATCCTGTAATTGGAAAACACAAAGTATGTTTGGGTCTTTGCTCTTTGAGCAAGATACCCTGGGGCAGACTTTGAACTTATCTTGATTCACATAAAAAACTTATGGACAGAAGAACCACTTAACAGTTTCTTCTTAAGTCTTGCTCACAGAAAGTTATTTATCTGCTCTTTTTAATCCTCTCTTCTCCACACACAGTAGTACAGAATTTAAAAAAGATTTATCTTGAAGTATATTAATAAACCAAAGGATAGAAACTCCATAAGATATTTTAAGTGCAGGATGGACTCATTATTATAGATGAAAGTCTTGGGTGCTTGTCTTTAACTTTTAGAGAATTATGAAAGGCATTATTTTCTCACAAAGATGTATGAATACACTCATGGTCCTCACAAATCCCTAGAGATATGAAGTCCAAAAAAGCTCTCCTAGAATGAAGAAGAAGAGAATGAGTTCTGAAATTTCTCAGGTTTTTTCTGGTTCTTATACTGATAGTTCTTACTGAATTGGAATTGTTGTGTACTTCAGACTGTATGATGTCAGATAAAAGAGTGGTATGATTGGACAACACATCTTTTTAATTCTTCTTGCTCCTACTGAGAGATAGTTTTGCAGTCCAAATGAGGATATTTCTGTTCTGTATGGTCTTGGAATTTAGAGGCGTTGCCATGCATACATTTCTCTCTATATATATAGTGAATTTATCTTTAAATTCATTGGAATGTAAACAAAGAGATAAAACATTATGGTGCTTTATGCCAGCTGGTGGATGGGGTCCGCCGCTTGGGACCCAGAGAGCCACAGCCACCCCAAAGGATGTTTCGCTAGAAACAGCTCCTTGGGGGGTCAGGGCTCTCCTCAGCTGGCCAGAGGGGCCTCTCAGCATCGGGCAGAGCAGTGATTTTTCAGCTCAGTGATTTCAGCTTTCAGTGATTTCAGCTCAGTGCTCTTAGCTCATGCCCTTGTGAGTTAGCCCCTCTTTTAGCCGGTCGTGGTAAAAGAGAGAAAGGTCTCGTATGGAATTTCCGCAGGTGGTACTTTATTGAGAAGGTACCAGCGAAAGGGGTCCAGGGACGAAGAATGTACTGCCTAAAGATGAAAGATCCAACTCTCAAAATGAAGCACATAATGTTTGCTTAGATTCCCAGGTGTTCCCGTAGCCATAATACTGGATTTGCTCCCATATAGGGAAATGGCAGCAGCATTGTCCTGAGTTGGAGGGACATCTGAGTTAGACAAAGGACAGCTGAAATTGCCTCTGAGGTGCTCATATCTCAGTACGTGCTACTGTGAAATGAGTATATTAGATTCTAATCCACAAATTGGAGTCCTAAAAGGTGAGAAGAATTTAATAAATTCACACAGAGACAAAAAAATTAATGAAAAACGTTCTTATCAAGCTTAAATACTTCAGACCATTTAATGTTTAAGTTTTAAATAAACATTTCATTCCCTTTAGGTTCTGGTTTTCTTTTAGTGTGTGATTAGTAACTGATACCTCAGTTTAGTAATTACTAAAAAAGTTTAGTTATCCAGAGTTGGGCACAACAGTGTTTCAATCTTGCTTTGTAAGTATCTGATTTTAACAGCGGAGTGGAGAGCAGAAGCTTTTTGCTTGTTCCATAATTTAATAGTTCGGGAACATGTCTAGGATTTCAGAAATTATTCAGGTTAGTGAATCAAACTCTTAGACTGAAGTGTCTTACAGTTTGCTTCAACAACTGCATTGGCAAGTGTTCTCCAGCATGGGTTGAAAAATGCCCTTGAGAGATTGGTGCTAGAAAGTTATTTCACAGTGACAGCAGGGATTATAGTCAGAAAGATTTTGCCTGAAATCTTAGTTGCCAATTTACCTGAGGCAGCTTAGCAGGGTTGGTGGTATGTGGGAGGTGAGCAGCAATATTACAGAGAATGGGTGAACTTTCTAAATACCTGTGCATTTAGCTAAGAACAAGTACAAGAAAAATTATGTGAAAAAAATCCAAAACAACAACAAAAAACTCCAACCCAATTCAAACAAAGAAAAACAATAAAATCAAACCCAAAGGACTCCTAAATGTAAATTATCATATAATGAATAAGCAGCACAAAATATGCCAAAAATACACCACAGAAACTGGGTGAGAAATCTGCAACAAAGGATCTCTTGGCATATTTACAGATAACGACCAGGTTACTTACATGTTCATCCTCATTAAGATAATCTTTTAAATCAATAAAGTTAATTCCATGTCTGAGACTTGAAAATTTGGAATATAACCTTGAGACACTCTTTCAGAAAATAGATAATAAATAGATTGTTTTCTTGCATAAGAAGTTCTAGTTTCACATCTGTATTGGAATATGTTTGTTTATTTATTTATTTAACTTCAGGAGTGAGTATGAACTTGCCATTTCCATAGGGGTCTTCCTCTGGCTTAGTGGGAAAGTGATAAGGACTGTTCAGCAATCAAGGTCTCAAAAATGTAGCTAAAAATAATTCTTACATCTTTAATTCTGAATGTTCTTAAATTCTTATTTAAGTCAAAGTCTCCACCTGCTATGGTGGCAGAATTTTTGATGAAAGTCCTAAAATAAATTTCTTAAGCTTTTCATTGTTTTCCTGTATAACTTGCCAAACTCAGACTTTAAATTTGAAACATTTCATTTATAGATATAGGTAGCATATTTTTAGTAAAATTAAAATTGTAGCAGTGCTGCTATTCTCCACAATTTTCTGTCAGGAAGAAAAATTATAAACTTCCTACACATGGGCACAGATAATTTTTTTTCTTCAAATAATTTTATATCCTATCAAGTCAAGCCCATTTTACATGTGTGTTTTTTCAGTAGTTTTACAAGTATAATTTTGTAGTTAGCCAAACATTCACTACATAAAGGCCATTTTATTCCTAATAAAGGTATGTATTCCAAAGGGGCAAGGTCCTGACTCCTCTGTATTCCTCATGAGTTCTCCAGCTCAGACTCCTCTTTGGAATTCAGTGACAGAACAGTCACAAAGGTAGTGAGATAGTCTCCTGAGGAAAGGATTTTCTCAGGACTCTGAAGTACTCCAGTTAGTTTCCCCAAAATGCATTGCTTGAAGAGAATGATTCTTTGACTCTCTATTGCCCTGAGGCATTTACCAGGATAATGAGACCAGTCGTTCATTTCCTAAGGCAAACTAGAGTCTGTGGAGTGCCAGTGAACCATGGATCTCTTAATGTTGTCCCAGGGAGAACTGACTGGTTACAGGATGGCAGCTTTCCTCCTGATTTGCAGCTGCTATATTGCACTGAAGACAGATAAAAATACATTAGATACTTCACTAACATTATTTTCTCTTGTAAGCAATTGCTGCTGTTGCCACAGGGATCTTAAGGGTTCCAAAGCGAGAAAACCAGTCCAACATGTTTATAAAAAGTTGTAGAGGTTATTGAGACAATCTCTCCACTACCAAGAGTTCTAATAACAATTGAAAAAAGCAGCTTGCAATTTTAGGCACAAAAACATAGCTAAAAATATAAGCATAGCAACGGCTTTCTATGTCTGTAATCTATTAATAAGGGAAAAAATGTAAGTGATGAGAGGTGTCATCATGCCGATATTACTTGTCATGTACTAGGATATAGAATTGTAAATCCCCTGAGAAACTTTTCTCTCCAGTTTTGAAAAAGTGTCAAAAAAAAAAAAAAGAAAAACAGGTAAAGAATTGATCATTGTTTAGAGATCTTTTGAATACTTTTTGATTGAACTTCTGAGAAAAATTCTGCAGCATGTTTGTGAAGGTGGTTTGGCTGTGGTGCCTTCTGGATTGAGACAATGCTTTCACTGCTGTCCATGGTGGAGTGAGCACAAAGTATGGCACTCGCTACGACATGCTCATAATACTTGCAGCTTTACTTTAAGATAATTATAATTATTATAATTAAATCTAATGATTTAGCTAGCTACTAGGAATGAGCCAGTCTTTTTTTCCACAGTGAACAGTTTGAGAGATTTTCTTTCTTCATGTCTCCCTGGGCTTCAATGATTTTCTGTGTTTGAAGGCAGACAAGACCTGGTGAGAAATATTCCGGTATATTTGTTTTGATGCTCTGCTGGTGAAGTTTTCTTAGAGATTAGCAGGAAAGCGATTACTTAGACTGGAAAATGGAAACAGAGGGGATCCAAAAAGGTTTGGAAAGGTTCTTGGTATTCTTGGTTTACTTGGCAAGAATATTTTAGTGTTTTTAAATTTTCCTGGAAGGAATTAAAAAGTAAAATGTGCGGAAAGGTTTAACTCAAACAATATAGCTGTAATTAATAACACAAGAGTTTCTTTGGTTCTTGTATTTTGCTCTTATTTTCATTTCTTTTAAGTACACTTGACTATAAACAATAATCCATATGCGTTCATATACATAATTGCGTCTTCACACAAGTCTTTTGGCTCAGTAAATCCTAAACATCTAATTGGTTATTGTGCAAATCTAATATTTCATTTTGGTTTTGGCTAGATGCAATTTTCTTCACAGAAGCTAACAGGGGACTATTTTATGGATTTGTTCATTGTTGACAATATTGGGATGTTTCAGTTATTGCTAGGCAGCCCTTACAAAGTGTCAAGATCTTTTCTACCCTTCACCCTGCTCTACTGATACCGTTTTCATGGCATCACCTCCTGTTGGGGGGCTGGGGTGCACAAGGAGTTGGGAGGTGACACAGCTGGGACAGCAGACCTCAACCTACCCAAGGGATATTCCATACCTCAGAGCATCATGTTGAGAATATAGGTGGGAGGAAGAAGAAAGCAGCAGGTGTTTTATGTGACGGTGTTTGTTTTCCCAAGCCACTGTTATGGTGACAGATCCCTGCTTTCCTGGGGATGGTTGAACACCTGTATGCCCATGGGAAACAGGGATTTAATTCCTTGTTTGGCTTTGCTTGTGTGCCACATTTTTTTTTTAACTGTTTTTATTCGAACACAAGCGTTTTCTCACTTTTATACTTCCTATTCTCCTCCCCAAACCCACTGCCATGCCATGAGCAAACTATGTGGGGTTCAGCTGTCAGCTGGGATTAAACCAATTAAACCATGACAACTCTATTAACCTTATATGTACAAAGAGCAACAGATTGAGCAAAATTTTGATCTTAGTGTAGTGAGGTGCAATCATGATAAAAGCTGAAGGCTTTAAATGCAATTTATTACCTTATATATAATATATATATATTCATATTTCATATAAATATGAAAACACTTGAGCATTCCAAAACCTCTAAATGCTATAATGAAATTAACTTGTTAAGACACATCAAACCTGACCAAATTAAATAATCTTCTATGGAAAGGATAACTAAAACAAACTAAACAATCAAAACTACACAGAAAATACATTTTGTTCCTTAATAGCCTTTTGTGGTTTTTATTTTTTCTTTTTGTAAAGTATGTCCGGTTTTTTTTGTTTTTATTCTGTTTCAAATGAAAACCAAAATGTTACTTATAGTTGGGTTTTTTTTTTTTTTTTTTTTTTTTTTTTTTTTTTTTTTTTTTTTTTTTTTTTTTTCTATTTCTTCTTTTATAAATTTAATTTTTCTGGCAGTGCTACATGTAATTTTCAAATAGCTATAGGTGAAAGGTTTTCTATAGGTTTTCTATGACTTCAAAAACTTTTGTTTGACCATTTTGCTTGAAAGTCCTGAATATTCAGGTTTTGCTTAGGAAGATTTTCAATGCCTTTATCCCATATAAATACTAGGTATTGTACTTAATAGATGCTCTCATCAGCTCTTAGGGAAAGACTTCATGCTATACACATATGTTTAAGCTCTAGAATCTATTTAATGTTTAATTACTTTGTTTTACTTCAATTTACTTTGAATATAATTTGCACAAAGTTAAATGGATAGTTTTTACATAGTCAAAATACATTTAATAATTAAACATGAAACCTCACATTCAGCTTTGCTAATTTTTCATGTTAATTTTTTAAGTGTGCCTTCCGCCCCCAGCCCCATTAATTTGTAAGAATTTACAATAGAGTAACTTTTCAGTTACTATTATGGGTTAAGAATTAGGGTTGTGTAAACCTTCCAGGATCATTCTCACCAATAAATTAAATGGTCACATACTTTTGTTTTGTTCATAGACACCTCTCACACAGGGATTCTCTATGACACATTCTTAGACAGAAGAAATTTATTTCAGATACTTTACAAACTAATTTAATTGAACACCAAAGAAACTAGCAAGTTACAGATTCTATAGGTAGGAAATTGGACAACAGGCCACTCTTTAGAGGGTGGTGTTTAATGGTTTTTACTCAGACTGGCAGTCTGTCAAAAAATGTCTACCTTGAGAATTGAAACTATGCTCATCACATCTACTGAGATCATAAGGCTGGGTGGTGAGGTGAACACCTCACTTAGGGGATGTCTAGAAGGGAAAGCCACCTTACAGAAAGACCTAAATGGGCTGAAAGATCAGTATTAAGTATTACATAGACAAGAGTACAGTTCTGCACCTGATACAACATAACCAAAGATCAAATTGCAGGCTAGGATCTGTGTGGCTGTGAAGCAGACTTGCTGAAAGGGAAATAGGAGTCCTGGTAGACAAGTTGAACATGGGTTAGCCATGCAATGCTGCAGAAGAAAAGGCAAATTAGTTTCTAGGCTGCACCTGCAGGGTTGTTACTAGCAGAGCTAGAAACATGATCATCCCACTCTCCTCAGTGCTGATGAGGCTGCACCTGGGGTTCTGTGGCTTGGTTTGGTCCCCACAACTTAAGAAAGATACAGTCAGATTCTCTGTTCACGAGGAGGCACGTGGGGAAGACAAGGGGCAATGGGTAAAAGTTGAACTGGGAAAGGTTTCATGTCTACAGTAGAAAGGAACAGTCACTTACTGGAACATCTTCTCTGAGGATATAATGTTGAACCAATCATTGAAGGTTTTCAAGATGTGAACGGACATGGTACTAGGTAATCTCATCTAGACTCCTGTTCTTACAGAAAGTTGAAGCAGATCATCTTCTCGGGTTCCTTCCAATCTGGGGTGTTCTATAATAATATGAAAAAAACAAAACAAAACAAACCCAAACCCCCCCCAAAAAACTCAAAAACCCAAAAACCCAAACCAAAACAAACACACAATCAAACAAACAACAATCACAAAAAACCAAATAAACAACAAAAAGCAAATGAAACTTCAGCTATCCCAAAATTTCTCTTGCTCTAAAAATTTTAGAGGCTAAAGGGTTTTATATGAAACCTTGGCAAGGTTCTTTTTTTGCTGCTGCATTTTCTTGTATTAAAGAGTAACATAAAGCTGCTTTGAGGCAAAGAAAGGAGTTTTGAAGTAACAGGTTTTTCTGCTGCCACATAGTCACTAAAGCTGTTAAGCTACTTAGGATGGGATGGAAATTGAAATTTTATTGAAGCTGATGTACTTTACAGACATAACAGTTTCAACAGGAATTGTAAACAGGATGATTTCTTAGGAAAACTGTCAATACCTCAGTATTTCTCAAGAGAGTGTAAAACAAGAATCCAAAGGCAACAGACCAAAAGAAATTGAATTTAAAAGGCAATATTTCCAGCCTGAAAATGGATATTCTTACAAAACATATCCTCAAATGCATTTAATGTTTTTCTTGTTGTTCCAATGCAACAATATGTATTTTAAAACATAATTTTGTGAAATTACCTCAAGATTGAACACTTGGTCTCTCAGGAACTCTAATACATTATTGAAACTGTCAACTTAGCACAGAATAGATAATATAAGACAAGAATTATCTGTTTTTAACATAGCTGTGACTTCCACTCTTATGAGGCTGTGTCATAGTCTGAGATTTCTTGTGGAAAGGGAGTAGAGGGGATAGTTCTTCTGCCTTGCCTTTTCATTAAACTAGCCTGGTAATACATCCTCCTACATAAAAGAAATATTTTGCAAACAAAAATTGCTGGTTTTGCTGTTACCATTAAGAGATGTCATCTCATGTTAGCTAAACCAAGGAATATGAGTCTTCTCCAGCTCAAAACTTCTGTCCAAGTACTTATACTCCACACCTAAAAGGCTAGGAGATTACAAAGAGGAACGAAAGAGGAACAGCTGCAAATCTAACATGTGTGTGACAGAAACTTTCAATTATTTCATTCAATGTAGCTAGAAATCTGTAAGGACTTTTTTTTTTTTTTTTTTTTTTTTTTTTTTTTTTTACAGAAAACTGACATTTATTCTTTATGTTGACACAAGGGCAAATACTAATGTTAATTTTCAGTGCCTTCATGGACCTGCCTTGCATGACCCTGCTGTCTGTTCTAGCTTCTGCAAAGTGGAAACTTGTCACATTGTCCAGGTTACCAAAGAATCATGACTTTACCAGCTCCAAAGGTAAAGTTCAGGAAAGTGGAAAGATGGGGTTTCTTTGGCAGCATGTTAAGAGACTCAGTACGGATTTTGGGAGATTGGAGGTATTCCTGTCATTCCTATGCGGCAGATCACAGAAGGAAAATAATCTCTTCCACTGAGCATTTCACCAGGTCCAATTTAATACACAAGTACAAGTTAGTATACAGATAAGTTGAAAAAAACAAAGAAATCAAGGAAATGCAAGGCTCTTACCCCTTCTCCTTAGAAGGAAAAGATAGGGATGGGGAAAAAAGGGCAATTGCTATATTTTCTTAAATGTGCCTGAATAATACCAAAAGGTTAAAGAAGAAAAAGAAGACTGTAAATATTTCTGGATTCAAAATCTACATGAAGGGCACAGCCATTCACATGTCATCACACTGGAATTTGAAAGTTTAAATTAAATGATCACTATTTTGTAACGTCATAATGATAATCTAAACACAAAGATTTTGTGCAACATTATCTCAGTTTAGGCAAGTTAGGCAAATCTAATTTTTCCCAAAAAGTACAGAAACCGAAGAAATCTTCTCTAAGTTTCCCTTTCTCCCTCAAAGTCATTCATTTAAAAATCATATACTCAGTGGATTACCAAAAGGTCTTAAAAAAAAGGATTATAGTTTAGTTTGGTGTAATATTGATCTTTTTTCGTAAAGATTTTTTTTATGGTGGATATCTATACACCACAGGTGGATTTTTTTAAATTCACTTATTTTTCACAGCTTGCCACAAGAAATGTACCATGGATCCAAATATACCTGCTTTGATTATGCAATTTGTGTGATCCAGGCAGTTAGATATGTTCTCTGATGATAAAACATTATAATGTATCTTAACTGATACCTAGGAAATAAGTATTCTCGGAAAAATGCAAACCCCTTTGCATTGAATTTCATCTTATTTTGAATTTTCATCTTGAAGCTTTGAATTTCATCTTAGGCTTTATGTAGTCAAATAAAGCAATTAAACTTCAGTGAAGGGTTATAAAATCAAATGATGATGCTATGAATTTTAGTGATATAATTTGCAGGTGGCATGAACAATATGCTCTGCACAGTTGGTAGCCTGGATAGACCAAATGGAAGAAAAGAGAAGTTAATGCTTTTAAGATAAAAAATAAAATTACTGAAGACAGCTATAAATAGAATTGTACTAGGCTGGGAAAGTAAAGGATAAACATCAGTTATTCAGATAACTGTGCTCTTCATGGCAAGATTAGTTACATCCATCACAGTCTTAGGACAACAGACTTTTCTGTTAAAAAGCTTACTTGATATTTGCCATGATAAAACTCATTTTAGTTCTGTATTATTTTCCATATGTTAATGATTCAGAATTATCAAAATTTATCCATTTGATAGCAATCTCAGCTCAACTATTCCCAAACATTTTTCAAAAAGCAGACCAGTGAGCAAGTTTCAGCAATATTCTGATAATATTCTTGTAATGAAAGTCTCTGTATAAAGTTTAATTGTGCGATTAGGTATAATACTTGCTGTGCAAAAATAATACAATTTTTACTCTTGTTCATTGCAGGATCAGTATGTTGCTCAGGGAGCAGCCTGGGCAGTTGTTCTACTGGCTACTATTTATATGATGCAAAATTCCCTTGACTTGAAAAAGGGACTTGCATCATTGACTTCAATGGGATTTGACAACAATAATACACCAGAATGTTGCATATTCAAATGGGTCAGAGATAGAGCAATCTGTTTTGCTCTCAGCTGTGCAGTTAGCACATTACTGCTACACAGACTAGAATTCATTTCCTTCCAAACAAAACATGCCCACATGAGCTAGAATTGTATATTTCTCTTAAAAACAAACAAGGACCCTTACCCTCGATTTTCCTTTAGGATCATGTAATAATAAGCAAATGATAAATCTGAGTAGTTTTGACATCAAGAAGAAATTTGATAGTTCCAAACCAGATGAAGATATAATCAACTGAAAACAGCTGACTCTGGAGATCATTTTGACAAAATCAAATAGACATATTGTATATATAACTTTTTAATATAATAATTATATGTGAATACATGTATTTACATATATCCAAAATATTTTGTACTGGTTATGTGTTAATTAGGAAAGCACAGACACAGACACATATTATGTGTTGAGATAGTCTTACTTGAGGGAGACAAAAACAAACCTGTTGTGTTTCTTTTCTATCTACCTGTAGTTAAATAAAAATAGAAAGATAGAGTAAATGATGAAAGTTGTTTTTGCATATTCACAATAAAATACAGTTAATTTCAGCTCTGTGACAAAGCATAGGTCAGCAAAAATCACAGCTTGTTATAGATGTCAACAGTAGTCAACGCTGTACAACACTGTACATCACAAACAAAGGACTTCTTAAGCAACATGTTGGCAGACTTACTGATAAATGTGTTGTCTTCCTGAAATTTAGGAAAAAGAGGAAAAGTAGGGAAAAAACTATGAAGTCAATATTCTTTTTTGAAAAGCACCATCTAATTAGAAGAAAGACAAATTTAGAGCACTTTCAGTGCCCAACATTGGGCATTGTTTTACCTACCAGATTTCTGGCAAGAAAAAAGCTTTACCAAATGGAGAGTAATAAAAATTCTCAAAGAAAAAAGGAAAAAGAATGAAAGTAAGAAACAAAAAAGAAAGAAAAGAATTAATTCACTAATGCTTTAAAAAGGCACAGTGAAAAAAACCTTTCAGACTTGAATAGGAAGTCCAGAAAAAGATCAGATGAAGGGAATCTTCCTCAATAGATTATAAAAGCAACTGAACTTTTAATTTTGCCTCATCTTTGCTGAACAACAACAATACCCAATTGACAAAGAATTCCTACAAATCCTACTCGATTATGTATGATCTCCTGGACTGGAGTCACAAAAGCAGACTACATGCAGTATATATTAACCATTCTCTTGTTAGCTGACCTACTATTTCACAGTAGGGAATAGCATTTCCTGTAACAAGTAAAACCATCTTTACATCTTTTCTAATTGAAGTCACTTTGGCCTTGTAACCCAATTTTTGATTTTTTTTTTTAAGAACCCAGTGATGTTGCCTAATTCGTTTCCTTTATTACTCTCATTTATTTGGTTAAAACAGAACACCTGAATATTCATTCATGTGTTTAGTTTAGCTATGCCTTTCTCTTTTCATTTACCACATCATTATGATGTTCACTTCCTGTATTTCCCCTTCTTCTACTCTTTCTCCTCATTCTTTGCAGTTATATTTTTTTTCTTTAAGCAGTATATTTAAGAGGTGATAATTACATATGAAAAATGCTCCCTTCTATGACTTATATTGCTATCAGAACATTAGCAATTCTCCTCACTCTGCAGTTGATGCTAAAACTTAAAAACAGATTTTAAAAGTCTCAAATAGCGAAATAAGAGAATGTATTTTTAGAAACACCTGATGTGGAATAAAGCCAGTGAAAATCTTAAATGTGACTGATTCATTTAAACTTCAGAAGGTAACAGATAATGCATGATTAAACTGCATAAGAAAGTCACTCAATTATATTATTATCAATTTCCCTCAAAGGAAAAATTTGAAGTCGTGTACTGCTTAAAATTCATAAAGACAATAAGTCTTTCAAGCTATGAAACATTGTGAAGCCTGATACAAGTTAAACTAACAATTAGTTCTAAAATAAGCCAGAAACCGGTACAGAAAAATACGATAATCTCTCTTTTATGTTAATGATAAATTCTCCACAAGAGTATGGACAGAGAAACTGGAAAATAAACACATGTGCAATTTTAAAGTCTCTATTTCTACATAAAATCATATTTGTAAAAAATTTAGGTTTCCTTATTCTCAAACAATATTTTTAATAACTTGCCTTTGTCATTGACTGTTAGAAGGGTGTCATGTCTCAACTACAGAAGCAAGATTGATTTCATACATTCAGCATAACTGCCACATAAATATATCCACACATATGTTGTTATATACATTGCTGAATGTACATGCACATGTAGAGAGACAGAGAGAATTCCATGAGTGTAGCAAGTTTCCTGAAGTAGGAACTTATAGGACAAATATAAAAAGCTGTCAACCCAAATTTCAAATTGCATGTTTCTAAGTTGAAGGACTCCTCAGAAATTACAATATCATCACACACGTGATCTGATAGCAATATTTAGTCTGAATAGAAGATAATAGCAATAGTAGTGGTAATAACAATGCTAATAATGATTATGATAATAATAATAATTATTATTATCATAATAATTATGGGTAGGGGTTTGTACCCTGACATGGTCATTGTGAGTTCATGTATATTCAGGTTTCAGGTGGTTTTTTAGTGTAAACACTGGCAGATGAACAGTGGTTCATTACACATAAATTGGAACAGTAGCTATCATAACATATTCTGTGTAGAAGAAAAACGTGACTGGCTTGATTGGCTTCATAGCTCACATGTAGGAAACAGACATATCTGGCTTCACTGGAAAGCAGTTGTGTTTGAAGACATAGTGGGAGAGAAATAAAGTGGTTTTTATGTAGCATAGGAAAAACCTAATACCAAAAAAAAAATACAATGAAAGTTTGGTTATCACTGAATCAACTTTATTTGTTTATATGTTTATCAAAGGACTTTTTTATTTTTCTATTAAATATTTCTGCATGTTTTTTATCACTGAATAACCTGGTACTGATTATATAAAATAACTCTAATCTAGATTCAGAAATTAATTAAAATTCAGCATTGCTATATCTAACAGTAATGCCCAGTGTCAGAATACCTATTAACATTTTGCTTCCCTGCAGAATGAGAGGTAACACAGCTCGGTAAAGCACTCATAAAAGGTAGTGTATAGACAAAGGAAGAGCAGGAAATATCAAAGATGGGAGTTATGCTTTATAGGAACTGGCGAGATAATTTTGGAACAAAAGAAGCTACTGTCTCTATGGAGATTTACTGCCAACATCTCTGAATTAGTCCTAAAACTCATATCAGCCTTCTGTCACACAATTCCCCTTATGTGATCAGTGTGAATGTGTCTTCTAAAAAAGCAGGAATATTAAAGAAAAAGTTAATCAGAATTATTCTCAAATTCCAGCAGTTGGTATAAAAGAGGATGAAAAAGGCACTTCTCTGGTAACCAAAGCATTCAAGGTTAAATGTTAGACATCTTAAAGCACACTAAGAAACAGTAAAAAACATGTACTGCATTCATAGGCAGTGACAGTTTTGTGTTTGTTCTAACAACAGAAGGTAACAATGGCAGATTCTTTGCACATATGAAGATTGGGAGATGTATTTTTTCCCGTGACCCAGTTACCAATAATAGCATCATAATGTGTTTGGACTTCTGATCAAGTGCTTCAACCCTGGGACACTGCAAACATAGGAGTCCGAGTATGAGTGGTCAAATTATACTGTAATTATTCCAGAGTTGTGGTTTTTTAAGAAATCTTACCTTTTATCCTCCCTGTTCTTTGCTGCGTGACTAAACTACTCCTGTGAAATTAAATAAATGTTCTTTATGAGGTGGTCCCTTGAGACACCCAACATATAATTTAGTAAATGTTACAGTTTATCACTTCTAAGTCAAAACATGGGAAATATACTAACAATAGAAATGAATTTTAAAAGATAACAAAATAGAAACCTTAATGTCAATGAATGCTTTAGTTACCATGGAAACATGTACAGCACCAGCTTTGAAAAGAGTGTTCCATCTTTTTTTCTAAATATTAGTCAGGCCACAAGACCTGAAATCTCTGTTTGACATCCCTACCCATCTCTTCTGAAATCCGCATAAAGGAAGAGGATTTAAAACACTTGTTTAGAACAGCACCAGTTGCCTTCACGTGTACTTTCCATCCTCCAATTTAACCTGTTTTTTGATGAAACAAAATATTTATAGGTCATATCATGGTGGTTTAACACCAGATGGAAATTATACCCCAGAAAAGCCACTCCCCTTCTCTCTTCACCCCTTTTGGTAGGAGAAGGACAAAGGCAGAGATTCTGGATTAAGATAACAATTTATTGAAAGCAAACAGCAATGGAATGAGATATACACACTAACAACAGGAATGTTAATTATGTTAATAAAAAGAGAAGGTGCTTTACACACAGAAAGGTTTTCAACACCTTGACTTAGCTCTGCAGGTCTGCCAGCACAAAGACAAGATGTTGGGGGGGATTCCCATTGCTAGTGTTTTCGGCTCCTAAAGCAGAGAAAAACTGTGATAGACCCATTCCCAAAAGCAAGGTCATCTGAGACACTCTGTGACTGCTCTGCTGGGCTCAGTTCCATGCTGGTGCCTCCAGCAACACTTCAGACTGCTCCAGAATGCTGGGGGTCAGTCCTGCATGGTGCTGTCATTTTGCTACCTCTTTACTGTGCTCCTTTTGGGTCAGCTGGATTAGGGCTCCCACCCTTGGCCCTGCTGCCTGCAACAGGCCCCATCGTTCAGCACAGGTTGATTCAATGTTTCACCACTTTTCTTCAGCACCGTGTCCTGTAGATGCATCTCAGAGAAATGGGAAAGGATGGAGGGTGGCAGAAGATGAAGGAGTCTGCAGTGCTTTTGCCAACAGCCTTCCTACAACTTACTGATTGGCATAGCCAAAAAGAACCTCGATCTGTCTTCTTGACACCCTTCCTTCAGATACTTATAGACATTGAAGACGTCCCCTCTCAGCAATCTCTCCTCAAGGCTAAACAGACCTTGCTCTCTCAGCCCTTCCTTGTAAGCTAGATGCTCCAATCCCTTAAATCATCTTTGTTGCCCTCCACTGGACCTGCTTCAGGATCTCCATATGCCTCTTGTACTGAGGAGCCCAGAACTGGACACAGCACTCCAAATGTGGCTATGCCATGGCTGAATGGAAGGGCAAGATCTCCTTCCTCATCCTCCTGACAATGCTCTTCCTCATGCACCCCAGGACACCATCAAAGACATGGCTGCCTACGATTATTCCTACCCAGGTCCAGGACCATTCATTTACCTTTACTGAGTTTCAGACTGTTTTTCTTTGCTCACCTCTCCACCCTGTCCTTGTCCTTCTGAAGGGCTGCAGAGCTCTTTTGAGTATCAGACACTCCTCCCAGCTTTGTGTCATCAGCAAACTTGCTGAGGAGGCATCTGTCCCTTCATCCAAGTCACTGTTGGTTAACTTAAACAATACTTGACCCAGTATTGAACCTTGGGGGACATCATCAGTGACAGACTTCTAACTGTCAGGTTGCTAGGTTTCAGTGCTGGCTGCTGGTTCTATTCTTGCTGAAATCCATGACAATGTCTATATCAAATAAATGGATATAATATATATCAAAATGCATAAATTTATCATAAAACAGATCATTATTAGTTTTTGACAAGTACTTTGGATGTATGTGACAGTCACTAACTTTCCTCAGTCAGTAGATCAGATCAGCCTAAGTGACATTTCTCTGGAACATAACTAACATTATACAGATAAATTGCAATATATGAGTTCAATTAGAGTAACATATAGTATGGGTTAATATTCTCAACATTTTTATGTATGAAAGGTGTAGTCTTCCTTTGGCACCAGGCACTACTTCGAATTCCACAGTAATCAAAAACAGTACTTAAGTTTTTTTTTCCATCTGTGCTTGTGGATCTCAACTACAGATGATAAAAAATTCAGGTAACAGAGATTTATGAAGACATACAAGGTCCTTTAAGTTAACAATACAAAGAACAACATAAAAATAATTTTCTACAATATAGGAAAAAAATTACTATTCTTCCATAACATCAGGGAGGAAAATAAAGAATATTCACCATAGCAAAACCACCTGAAAAATCATAACTAAAAATCAATATGTTCTTAGAATTTATTCCTATTCTAACAACATTCTGAACAAGCAACTTTAATGATAAAAAAACCTACATACTTTACACAACTTTCAGTTCTAGACAAAACGTTTTTACAGGACTACTTTTTCTACCCAGTGGCAGCATTGCCTGGGTGCTTATTTACAGTAATTCATCACAGTTAGGGCCAATTACCTCACTTTCAGTGTATGAGTAGATACTATCTGCCATCTTCCTTCGCTGGCCACAAATACAGAAAAACTTTTTTTTCTGTTTTAGTCTGCCTGTAAATTCACTTTCTGTGTCTATTAAAAAAAAAAAAATCTGTGTTGAAATGTGCACATTTTCTTAACAAACTACTTGAAGAGATCAATATTAGCAACATTCAAACATGTATTTTCTCATCACATCAAGTTGTTTCCATAGGAGATTATATATATTACACATTTTCAGTTCTATGAGTGACTCAGATGGAGTTTATAGATTCATTATTATGAGAAAGCATTATTATTTGTGTTATTATTTTATTTACTTGAATGAGAACCCACAAGGCAGGAAAAATAAGGTTTACAGGGCTTCAGACAAACCACACTCAGAAAATATATCATGTATATCAAAAAAACAAACAAAACCTCTAATCTGCTGCCTTTAAAGATTTCATTTTTTCTTCCAGTCCAGCAAATTAAAAATTTGCACTAGTTTTGTCATGAAGATTAAAACCTTGGATGTTACAAAGAACAAGGATTTTGTAGTAGGAAAAATAATTTTTTTCCACAAAAAGCGAAGGCAGATTCACTATGTTTTGTTTTCATAGCTTTGTCTGGGCTGACAAAAACTTACGTTTTCCTATGTGAGACTACACTTCGAATAAAATAAACATTGTACATGCATGGTAATATCTGAGCACTCAAAACATGGTATAATAGGAAAGTTCAATAGAAAATTATTGGGTAGAAATTTGAAAGCACAGTTGAGAGCAGAAGGAAATATAACAAATGGCCTTTTGAGCAAACTTTCTAATTCGGTAGAAATGTATCTCTATGTGTGAGTTATAGATTATATGAAGAGCTTACATATATATTGGCACAGTTGTGTTTCATAGAAACCTTGCTTCAAACACAATGTACTGTGTCAAAAAAATAGCATCAAAATATCCACATTGAGAAAAACTATCAAAATGAGAGATCTGCTGGATAAAAAGACATGGGGAAAAAAAAATTCCAGATACTCCTACATTTTCAAAAGTTATGTACTAAAAAGAAAGAGCTACTAGGGAAATCATGATCAGAAGATCATGATGAAAATTTGAGTCAGGTAAAGAAACCTTGATTTAGATATTGAGATCTTGCAGACGGATGGTATTTTAAATCTACATATATTTAATTCCGTTGTACTTTATTTGGTTGCCAAAGGCAGTTCTTCAGTGCAGTGGTTCTGAATTTGCTATTACAAGGTTATTTCTTTAAGAATTTTGTGGCGAACCTACCGACATACAAACGTATTTTGGATCCCCCTCTTGGGTGAAAAATCTAGATGCATATCTTGATATTGTAAATTTTGAGTTGTCAATAGAATTCCATGAATAGAAGTGAAATGAAATAATTATTTCCTCAGCATAATATAGATTCAAAATCAGTTACATGCACATTGTCAAGCAGAGTATTACCTTGTTCCAAAAAGTATTATTTAGGTGTGACAACATATCTATCCATAATTAATAAGCAGCCTGAACTCAGACTGCTTCCTAAAATATTTGACAAAAATATGATCCAGTAGTATGGACACATGGAATAGGTCAATGAAAATAGATGGCTTTAACTTCCTCCTTGCATAGATGCACAGTATAAGTCTGTGCTACTTAATCAAACGTGCTCCATCACATCCTTACACTGAAGCCAGCTTACACTGCAGAAGACCAGCACAGCAGAAATCATGCAATTAAACTCTGTTTGAAGTGCAGAAGATGCATCAAAATCACTTCTTCAAAATAGTACCATACCAGCAGACAAGCAAAAGTCACAAATGGATGGATTAAAGCCAGTGCTGGACAAAACCATTCCAAACACTCGTAACTTATCAACAAACCTGACATAGCTTATCTTCCCTGGATCATTCCCTGGTACTACTTAGACTTGCTGTGCTAAGACTACTGCATTGAGAAATTCAGTAACAAAACCTATTACTATACACAAATCTTTCATTTCTAGCAGGAACTCACCTAAGGATAATGCTCAGCAAAACTAGCAGAACACCTATACTGGTAAAGGATTTCTAATGTGAGATGGAAATAGGATTCCACAATTGGCAGGAAGTTTTAATGCATTGTTAGAACAAGAAAACACTTAGAAGAGACTAACAAGAGGCTGAAAGCCCTAAGCAAGGCATTTAAGATACAGTGTATATAGCTTACTAAAATATCTATTCTGATACAATTAAACAAAATGCAACAGAATTGATAACACATTAACACAAAAAATATATACACTTTACCTCACCCTACTTAATTCATATTCAAGGGCAATGCAATGAATCATAAAGAGTCCACTTATGGAATGTCCAGGTAAATTGGGCAAACAGGATTGAAATTGCTCCAACATGAAATTCTGGGAGATATTAGAAAAATAAAGTGAATAACCTCTCCTTCTCTGAACATAATTTGTATTATATCAAAGACTTCATTTCCATCTAAGTTTTGTGTGCAGACCTGATATATATAATATATAGCTCTAAGCAAATGAAAAACAAAAGCAGCAAAAAACTCCAAAATACAAGACTTTCAATAAATAAATAAATAAATATTTAAAGAATATATATAAAATATGTTGTCAGAATATCATAAAATTGTAAAAATATATCTTTGAGAAGGACCATTAATTTTTTTTTCTTTAATCCTGATTCATCGGCAGATGAAACAGCTGTCCTCTTTGATAGTATGTGTTTCTATATCTCTTTTTATGGCCAGGCCATATAATTTTAGAACATCTTGTCCCACTTCAACCAAATTTGACAATTAAAATGATAACTAAAATTTTTATTGAATATTTCTAAGACATCTTAATATTGAATTTCACTCTAAACGTGACAATTGATTATAAATGCAAGTTAAATGTAAGTTTAAGGTGCAAATGTCTTCATCTAGTGTGACAAATCCTACCGAAACCTTCAAGGAGCCAACTTTATTTCCTTTGAGGGAATGTAACTAAAAATTTTATTGTGTCTCAGATTCTCTGAGTGAATTACAATGTTTACCAACACTATTTCAAACAATGCATATTAAAATACCCTAAATTAAAATTGATGTAGGGATAGATTGCATTTCCAGCTTTCTTAAATTCCAGTAAAAGAATCTGGCTACAATTAAATACTTTGAATTCCAGAATTGGGACATATGCATTCCTTCTTACTATGTTATACAGGAACACAAGACAAGAACTTTTATTTTAAAGTAAGGAAAAATAATTCTGAAAATCAGTAACAACTCTTTTGTTGTTCTTGTTGTTGTTGTTGGTTTGGTTTTGTTTTGTTTTGGTTGGTTGGTTTGTTTTGTTTTTTTCTTTTTGGAAAAATCATCATACAGGAATATAGCATCAGCTGTGTGCCTCTTGGTATTTTGGTGTGCCTCCACTGTCTATAACAAATGGCAAGCTTGATCTCATGTGGAAGGTGTTAAATGGTGCCTGTCAGCTATTCCATAATACATGAGTGGCATATCACTCTCAATTTCCCTTGACAATGCTTACCTTGTGCAGACAGATGAAAGGCTTGGATGTTGATAAACTCACCTGCATCCATACTGATAATACAGAAAATGTGCATATTTGTGGACTTTTAATGTTTAACTCTGAAACTACTGGTAGGGTAAGTGGAAAAATTTGTAAGGCATTTAAAATATATTCCGATGAGGTGGAAAGAAATAGCACAGTTAATTTTAGAAAAATTGTGTCATAGGTGCAGCTCAACTCTCCTGGAAACAGTACTAGTTCATCACAAGTTCTGGAAAAATTAGTTTTTCCACAGGAAACTGCTTAACAAATCCCAAATCACAAATACTGTGTTTTTAGAGCTTTGAGGAGAAGATAAAAACCCATAATATAACTATGAGGCAGTAATTACAATTCTGCAAGACGATTCTTTAAAATTAGGGAAACATGTAAAATATTTTAAAAAGAAGGTCAGTGCCCATCAGAAAATCTGTACTGCATCAGTAGGATGCAAGTAAAATCCAAGTCTTCCTAGGAGGCTTTGTTTTGACTAGTGGGTTTTTTTTTTTTTTGGTTTTTTTTTTTTTTTTTTTTCCCTTTAACATCCTCTACAGCTGAAAGAAACCTATGGAATAAATGTAAATCTGCATAAGTTTGATCATACTTGTGTGATAGATTTTAATGTTCCTACATAAAATCGGTTGGTGCAATGGCTTTCTATTTTTCAAGTAACCCAACTTCACTTGTTGATTCAGACTTACACTAAGGAACAGATTCTTAACATTAACGGAGACTACTTTTATTTTATTTGCTTGCCTAGGTCTTTCAAAATTTGAAGTCTATAACCTGACAATCCAACATCTCTTCTTATACAGGGAATAACTATCTCAGTCTGTTCTATCTAAACTATATATCTAAACTCAATTTTCATTCTTTCTAAATACTCTGCCTGTTAAATTTTGTGAATATTATCTCTGATATAGAAGTTGCTTTTCTTTCTGAACATTAAATAATTAAAGGTATTGTATTTATTAAAAATGTGTGCTTTATTTTCTCAAGACACTGACTAACAGATGCTAATTGAATGTTCTGCATTCTTGGTATTGCCTTCCCATAGATTGTTTCAAGTCCTGGGCCTGTGAGATTTTAAATATGTATCATCATGAACAAAATTTGGCTCAAGCATCCACAAGCTTGATCCACAGGATAGGAACCCTCATTTCTTTTATTTATACTAATCAATGTGGTAACTATAGACAATTCTGCACCACACTTACTTTTCACTTGTGTGTAAAATTTATTATGGCAGTAATTATAAGGGAAGGAGATGAGGGAACTTTTCTCAGTTAAATTTGAAATGTAACTTGGGACAGCTCAACTAAATTTGAAAGGGATTTTTAGTCCTGGTGGCATCTAGTTAATATCACTTGACCCCACTGCATGTAAAGTCACAACATTTGAAAATACAAGATTCTTCAGAGTACACCAAGATATCTACACCATGTGTTTATACTGGAAGTTTATAGACTAAGAGTCAACATTAGAAAATTTATCTAGAAACAGAGTTCCTGAAATTTTTGACAAGGGGGGACTCAGATCTCATGGTGAAGACTGTAGTTATACCCTTCAGTTTGCAGATAATTTTTATTCTTGAAATGAAGGTCTAAGTAAATTGATAAATCAAGGTTTCACTGTTGTTTGGGTTTTTTTTAAGGGTATGCAAAAACCTTATTTTTTGTATCAAATGTGAATTTTCCATGCCGAGTATAGCTTGAAAATTTGTTCTGTGATGAAATTTATATTAACTATATATCAGGATTGCTATTCAGCAAATAAGAAGACAAAAACTATTCAATAGGAAGTAGTCTTTAGATTTTGTAAGAGTAAAGTTTCTAATACTGTAATGAATAAAGGTATATGACCTTACCACAGATCCAGACTTTTGTCCTCACTGTATTTTAGAAAGGAGATAATTACAATTCTTTAAGCCACTGAATTTGATAACCCATAATGAATATACATATCTGAGCCTCTTTGCTCAGATATGTGGTCCATAACAAGATTGCTCACTGCAGGATGACACTTGCCAGATGACTTTCATGAAGAAATAAATACTCATTTATTTCAGTACACAAGGAGGAATTACTAATTCATAAATAAAATATGCATAAAACCCAGAAAAATGCAGTCTGTTTGTTTTGTTACCCTGAGAAGATCAGACCTTGTCAATGACTGTGTGCCTGGGTACAAAGTCCTTGGAAGTCATTTAGGTAACAGTAATCACCAACAAGGTAAACTCATAAGCTCATTATATAGTCCCGGGCTCTTCACAAGAGTGTTGCCTTTCTGTCCCGTGTCTCTGAAAGTTAGTCTGATCTATAATTTAGGAATATTTCTAATTATATGCCATATTTTAACTCAAGAACAACGGTGGCAGTACAGTTCTTTTCGGACAGCCTGTGGTCTCTAAATAAATACTTTCTCATTTTCTTTACATTTCAAAATGCAATTGGAATCCTCTCAAGATTCATCAGTATTCCCCATGGTTTTGCTAGTTGGTAGAGAAACTGTATATTACTGAGGACACCAGATTAGCAGCTCTGTCAGTTTTATTGTTGCTTTAGTTAACACCATATCTTGCAGTGTATCACTTTTGCAATTTCCTTTGATTTCTCATTCAAGGGTCAGGGTGTTTTAGTTTTAATAACATATAATCTTGCAGTAATAATAGTACCCAGCTTTGGAGTATACTGATTTAGACAACATTTATAAAATATTTTACTGTGTTGACATTTTTGTAGCCACCTGCCCAGTCTTAGTTTCAGGGCACAGTAAATTAGTAACTCACACTGACTAAGGGTGCCAATTTACACAGTTTCAGCTACTCCATAGTAATTATAACATGCCTCTGCAAATAGGAGAAATTAGAGGTTTATTGTTTGCTTTCACTGAAAGAATAAACAAGCTTTTTTTACAATGGGTCAAAAGTATGTGTCTGTATAAGTCTTTCTACTATATAGCAATTTGTTGGAATTTGTGTTGCTTCCATGTCTGAAAAATGTACCCACAGCAATTTGCATGTTTTAGAAGGGCTGAGAGGGAGAGAGTCAGAATTTTAATTTTCATGAATTTGTATTCACATAGGTAATTATCTATAACAGACACTCCAGGTCTGTGACATTAATTCAGTCAAGGTTTAATATTTTTCATGTTTTTATAAAGCAGAACAGCTCTAAAGGGATGCAATAATATCAAAGGTACTTGCGGAATAACCACTGCTGGAAAGCCAGGCCAATATATGTAAGTGTGTACAATTTGACATTCAAATGTTTGACATGAAGCAACAGACAAGAAAGAACGGACTTTAAGTTTGTCTTTCAAACCTGAGTTCTCTAATTGCTCTACTGTTTATTTTAGACATACATTATTATGTTTAGGAGATCACTACTCTCAAGACAGTAGTTTTAAATAGAGATTTTTTTAATAGGAAAGTATATTTTGTCAGAGAATTATCAGTGATCCTAACGGATTGAAGATTGAAGAAATCTATGCTGATGTGTGAAAGAACCATTTGCTGCTGAGGGAAACAGCAACAACAACAATAATAACAACAACAACAACAAAAAGAAGAGAGGAAAAGAGAGAGTATGCTCAAGTGTTGAGAATCACATGCACTGTGAAGCAAAAATAATTGCCCCATTGCTTTCTGCCTTTAAGTGCAGCATGCTTTACATACAAAAGAAACAGGAGGTATTTTAGGTTTCCAGTAGAAAGAAGTTTAACAGTCTTGACAATATTTTGATTTCTGTATGACTACACTGTGTTCAAATTAAAATCTATTCCTCATTAATAAACCTATTTCATGAGTAATTATTTTTGTATCATTACATACAGCCTTCTTTTATGTTCAGAGCTATGCACCTTTGTTGCTGTTGGTATTGTTAGGTGACATTTGTTTTATAATCCTGAGAGACTGTGTCTTCCAATGGACTGAGCCATTAAATTTATTAGTTTTACACTACAAGAAGTTAAAGTGAAGGGAATGAAAAGAATGGAACAGATGCAGTAAAATAGATTTTTAAAAATTTATCTTCAACAACAGATTTCTTTTCTGTTAACTATCAGAATGAGAATGAGGAGAATGATTTAATAATTTTATTAGTAATTCTGAAATTAATCTGTAGGAGTGACAAACAATGACTTTGCGATTCCATTATGAATTCACTTACTGTTATAATCTGCTCTCACTCTTTTTGGATTTTTTTTTTTGCTCTCATTTTTTGGTTTCTTCATATTAAGAAACAATCTGAAAAAAAATCATTTACCTTCATTCTAATCCCATGCTTAACAGTATATTCTAATCAAAATATATCATGTTATCCGAAGTAAGCCATTACTTTTTTGACAGTTTTCTTACTTTTCAGCAATAAGTAGTTGCCGTAGCAATAAAATAGTATATTCCACCTAACTTGAATATGCAAATCTAACTATGTTAACTGATCTTCAATGATTATAAGAATTATTATGCTCTAGAAGTCATTGATACAAGTTCTACTATACTGCTAGAAAAAAAACCCAGACCTTTTATTCTATGTTTATTTAGAACTGTATTTGTCTGTTAAAAAAAAAAAAAAAAAAAAAGGCTGTTGGCATTCAAGTTTTATCTCTGTTCCAGGAATTATATGTAGCATCCTAAAATAAGATAACCATCATGAAGAAACTTGGATTCATCTCTTATATGAAACTCCTACTCCATAAATCTAAACCCTAATTCCATTGTTGTCATGCTATTTAAACAGCAGGGAAGTATAGATAAGAGAATGAATTTGAACTAGTCTACCAGCTTCTGCAGGAAGTCTGTTGTACTCTTAAATCCTTTTGTTATTATGTTCTGTCTTCATCCAAAGGTAGAGCTTGTTTGGACACATAACCTCAAGGTACATGGCCTTTGAATTTCAGAATGTCTCAAAAGAAAAAGTTATTTGATTGAAGATGAAATTATTCTTGTTCAATTAGACTGATAAGAAAAAACAAGGCAAATACAGAAAAACAAAGAAAATATTTCAAAATTTTCAAAAGAAAACATTTCTACAACTTATCTGCCACCTAACTTGATAATGAAAAATGAGATAGATGTTATAATTTCCCTTGCCTATATCTGGCACTTTGGACTCTTCAAGGCCTTCTTCATCTTTGCCTTTTAATAGAAGAACCCCAACACTGATAGGAATAGTGGTCACCAAGAACTCTACTAGAGTGTAGGAAAAAAAAAGCAAACAAGAATCATGGTCTATATTTTAAGCTGATACACCAGGAAAAGGCTGTTATATGTATGTCACATTGTATAAAAATATTGCTGACAAGGCAGACTGGGATTCCAAACAATCAATGAAAGTCAAGGGCAGGACATTTAAAACCGAAAAAAATAATATAATTTCACTTGACACATAACTGATTAATGTAATTCATTGCCACATGGTAATACTGGCATCTAGAGGAGTATTGTTAGATACAGGAACTCTATACAAAAAGTTAAAAAAAACCCAAAAAAACAAAATTATGTAGTATAGAATAGAATAATTTTTAGATTAATATAAACCTGCAAGTTCTAAGGTATAAATTAACCACAAGCTGAGAGTAGAGAGATTTTTTTTTTTAATTAGAAAAGTCATTCCTTGTGTTTTTCAGAATTTTCTGCATCTCTCTGATTATTCTAGTTGGGCTATTGGGTGAGTGTAGGCGAATCCTCAGATGGCTGGGACAAGGAATTCTGCCAACCTGTATATTCTAGAACATGTGGGTTTATTGCAAGGGTCGTGGGTAAAAAGGCCTTGCCTTCAGCCACCAGCCTCGTCTGAAGGGAAGTCCCAAAGAGAGAGAGAGAAAGAACAGGAGGGTGTGGGCTAAGAGAGGAGGGAGCGAGAGAGCAAAGTGGCAGGGGGAAGAGATCAGGAGAGAGCAAGAGTAGGGGGGAGAGGAAGGGTAAGAGAGCAAGGTCCTTGTTGCAATACATTATATCTCCTTTTGTGACGAGTATTCTAATTTTCAGTGACCAACCAACACAAGACACAAAATCCTATAGAATTTACATACAGCCTATAAGAACTACTATATTACCATACTATGTTATATTTGAAACCCTAAAAACTACTCTTTAGACTTTTGTTTTGCTACATTGACCTTTGGATCCCTTAGCCAGCAGAAAGGTATTGCTCAATCAAAAGGGATTCTCCTTCAGCTAGCTAGGCTATTGTTTTCAGGTTACATAGTAACTAAGACTCAGTATCCTACAACTCAAAGTAAGCTTTTGTTTCTATTTCCATTATAGGTTTCATATTTTCAGAATCTTTTGCTAAGCAATCATATTTATAAGGTTTCCCTAATTCATCTTCCTCAACAGGTGAGCTGGGCAATTCTAAGGCATTCTGCACCCTTGACCTTAAAACAGTTCATTTTCAGTTGCCATTTCCTATGTTGTTCTTGAAATGTAAAATTAATTAAGGCTTGGTTTGATCTATGTGTCCAGAAAATCTCATCACAGCAACATATCGAAAATTAATGATAAAAATATACTCATTAAAAGTAACATTTCTCTCACCACCATGTACCTGTTCATATATAAACATCAAGAAATCAGGGAAAATTAAAAGGAAAAAATATAAAAATATTCTCTTTGTTAGAGTAGAATGGTAACAGAGAGGAAACTTGAAGCTCCTATATAGAACCTGGCAGCAATAAAAAATAGTCCGCACTGAATGGAATTTTCTAAGTTGTCAAGATAGCTCTTGACAAATCTGTATTTTACTAACAGTTTACTGCAGACAAGGATCATGAAGCATTACAGCATATATAGTTATCTTTCTGTATGTGCTCATACTGCAGACAATTATGGTTCAAGGAGACTGAAATCCTGGGAGCATATGCTTTGTGTCACCCTTGGAAATATCAACCACTAGGATATCCCTTAACTATTGTTTTTCAAGCTGCATAATTTTGTGGTTGAGGTAGCAACAAAATGCTAATGTTTAACTTTTTAATTAGACTACAGAGATAAATACAATCTGTTGTGCTACAAAAAAATCTGGATTTTTGCTGCTAAATGAAATAACATGTTATTCTCTTTTTGGTGTCATCTACTTAATCACAAAATAAAGAAAATGCATTCTTTAAACCTGCAAAAGGAAAGTGAGGATTAACATTCTCTAATAAGGAGTTTTGCTACATCCTCTTCTTGCCCCTTCACCTTCTACTGTCACTATTAATGAGCTACTGACAAAAAGCTACATTCTGATTTCTCAGAAGCAAGGTAGCCTTCTTGCTCAAGCGCTACACTTCTGTCTTTTCAATTTGGCAACCTATCTACTGAGTAAGACCCTAATTAAATTTGATATCTGCTCAATGCTTAGGACATGATTTACATCACAGGTAGAACACATCTAATAGTTTGTCTTAGTTTGCCTCCTTTGATCAGGAAAGGCTCAGAACTGAGATTTCATAAAGACAGAATTACAGCTTTTTTCTTCAAGAGGAGGCCCTTTATGTTCAGGAAGACGTTCTGCAAGGCTGCATCATAGAACAAGTTTTCTTCAACCTGCTCATAAACAATCTGGATGCAGGACTTGAAAGTATATTAAGGGTGCCAATTATAGTAAATTGGGAGTAGTTGTTGGCTCCTTTAAAGGTGGAAAGGCCCTGGAAGACAGACCCAACCAACCAGAGGGCAGGGCAATCAGCAACCATATGAAGTTCAGCAAGGGAAATGAATGCTGGATTCTGCACCTGGGATGACGTTACCCTGGACATACAGATGGACTAGGGAATGAGATGGTGGAAAGCAGTGCCACAGAAAGGGACCTGGGGGTTCTGGTTGATGGCAAGTTGAACATGAGCCAGCAGCCAGAGGGGACAACCCTGTCCTGCGGGGGCATCAGGCACAGCATCAACAGCTTGTTCAGCCTGGAGACTTGAGGGAAGACATAGTAGTCCACAATTTTCTTGTGTGGGGAAGAGAAGGGATGGACACTGATATCTGTGGCAGCCAGTGACAGGACCCAAGGGCATGGCCTGAAGTATTGTCAGGGGAGGGCTTAGGTTGGATTTTAGAAAAAGGTTCTTCACCAGAGGGTGGTTGAGCATTGGAACAGGCTCCCCAGGGAACGATTACAGTGCAAAGCTCTGTTGCAGAGTTCAAAAAGCATTTGGACAATGCACTCAGGTATGTGGTGCAACTCTTAGGGTTGTCCTATGCAGGTCCAGGAGTTGTACTTAGATGATCCTTGGGGGCCCCTTTCAACCGATGATATTTCATTTTGCTATGATTTTATGATTCCATGGAGGGGTCATGAGAAAATAGTATAAAATATTTCTTCTGCTTTGACTGAATGAAAATTTGTAGAGTTTTAGCATTTTATTGAAAGATATGAAACAATTTATCTGAAAGATCTCTCATGACCTTTAAGTATAAGCTCAGTTAATGGCCTTTGGGGTATATTCCTCTACTTTTTCAAAATAATTAAGTGTAAATTCAAGACAGCAGAACATTAAATCAAAGTATCTCCAGAGCTCACTCTATGAGACATTCACATGCTGTTGAACAAGTTTTCTTATACATATGAAGTAATTTAAATATTTAAAAAAAAATGTAGGCGAATGAGTGAAAAAAGGCAACCCAAAGGTATAACTTAGTGACAGCAGTGGTATTGTTCTCTTGATATTGAATTTCTCATTGGTAAATATAAAAATCAAGTGATTTTCTTCTACAAGTCCCCATGTGACTTTCATTTTGACCTGTGCTGGTGGTAGTAGGCAGATACTCCATTTTAATTTTTGAAAGATGCCCTGTGACACTACTAAAGTGATTTCCCATTCTCCAAATGCTGTCCTCACGGGCAAGTTCAGTAAACTAGCTGCATGAGAGCTGAGATACACACTTGCTGCTGAAGCAAAGTTCTTCATGGTATGACTCAGTATCCTTTGGTTGAGAACTTTTATAAGAGAATAAAGGATTTTTTTAATAAGGAAAAACATTCAAAATAGTTTTAAAGCCTTTAAAATAAATAAATGCATCAGAAGGGAATTACAACTACAACTAATATATATGCACTTTTTAAATGAATGTAAATCTAGAAGACCAATAAATATGGACTTCTTGTCTTCAAGTAATAGCATTAATTAGTTAGTTTAGTCATGTTCTTTATGAGGCAAAGGGTATCACTCTATGCCTCAAATAGTGGGACTTCTAATACATCATGTCACAAAAGTATTCACAGTATTTAGCACAAAGTTCCAGAGGGTTTTATTAATTTTATTACTAAACTTTCTAAGAAAATATTTTTTTTTCTCTAGAAGAAAGAATGATTCTAAATCTTACATGTTAATTTGATGAAACTACTAAGCAAAAGATGGAGATAGTTAACATACAGATCAATGAGTTGGGTGTAGTTAAATTTTGAGCCATACTCAAAGGAAAATTGAAGCATCAGGATCTTTTGAAAATAGGATCTATACCACTATTTAAGGGAACTTTACAATACTGCATTTGCTCCTAAATTCAATTTTTTCAAGCCCAGTGTCCAGTGTCCAAGTCACTAAAAAGCTCTTACATTTAAAGGAAAGAAAATCTGTAAAAAGTACAGAAAACCTACACGTTACTAAACTTGGGGGCTGAATATTTGATTATAATTAAAAATGCAAGAACATAGTAATTGCAAACTTTAAAACTCAGAAGCAATGCTCTTTTTTTAACTATTTTTTTTTATTCCTGAATATTAAAATTAAAATATTTAGGGTTTTCTTTTTGCTTTTTATTTTTTCCCTTCTAATAACTCAGCTGTTAATAGCCAGGGGAAAGAGGTAGAATGGGGAAAAGGAGGCAAAAAATGAAATCTCATCCTCAGAGACTGCTTAAAGGTTCGGCACTGTTTCTGCAGCTATGGAGGAGGAAAGTTTGCTTAAGAAAATATGCATCTAGAGGTATAATTAAGATAAAATACCCATGCACATGAGCATAAGACAAAAGTTCATTAATAAAGAATACTTAGAAAATTTGCTTCATTTCTCCTCCTCTCTTCCCAAGCTTTTTTAACACTGAGATGCTGATAATTAACATTGGAATATTTCTTGTAAGGTATCAAATTTATCCCCATGGATACACTTGAAACTCAGACTTCATGAGAAAAGATTCAGCTGATTTGTAACTAGAAAGACAGGATTTACTTTCAAAAACTGCATTGCAGAGAAACTTCCATGATAAAATAGAGAAAGAAAAAATTCAAGAAAACTACAAAACAAAAAGTTAATTTTTACTTCACAAAAGTAAATGGAATCTTTAATCTGTAGGTTGTTGCACATATCCAGAGGTTGATAAATTACAAACTTCACAGCCACAGGTTTGTATTCTGTGATCAGGAGAGAATGGAATTGTTAAGAGGTGAGACAACAGTTCTGTATCTGTAACGCATTCATCTTGAAAGCATATTATGTTTTTATGAGTTTTTTCTTACTAAGAACTCCGGACATGTATAGGATTCTGAGTGTCCCTGTCTAAGCAAAAACAAAATAGGATATGTTAAAAGAGGAATTAGAGGAAACATAAGAACTTCATGAAGCATGACTGTCACAAGTAAGGAAGATGAATATTTAGAGTTGGTGTGTGTCACATGCACATAGCTGACATATATAAGATGATTCATAGTATACGTGTTGTTTAATTGATAAGCATTATAGAAGATATGAGTTTAAGGGCTCCCCAAACCCTGGAATATTGTCTCAAAAATAAGTGTTGCCACAAATGTGATTTCCTTCTGTGAACTTTCTCCTCTGAAAGAAAAAAAAGGATAAAATCACTTTCTGATGTGATTTTGAGAACTTTGACCTTACTTCTGAAACCGGCAGCATTTCTTACATTCATTTGCGTGGTCAGAAAAGTGTAAAAAGGGAAGAGCTAGCTGTAGTCTTATCCTTCATTGTCTTCTCTGGACTACAGTCTCTAAAGAGACTGTGTTTAAGTATTTTAGGTATAGAACAACCCCAGAGGGTAAAAGGGAGAGACATGAAACCTTATTTCCCCTCAAGCAATTAACTCTAGCTCTCAGTGGAAGAATGAGTGCAGTTGCTTCATTTTCAGTTAAATGTTTTTGCTCTTTTCCACAAAGGCCACTTAGGTCCTCAGTGAGGCTGTTTAGGTGATGCGGATACTCATATTTTTTATTGCAAATTGAAAAAATTAGATCATGATCTTTACGGAAAAGTGTCAAAATACAAAATAAAGCATATAACCCTTTTGAAAATTGTTTCTCCTTTGTACCTGACATATAGAAAAAATAAGCTGGGTAAAAAAAAAAAAAAAAAAAACCACCAACAAACAAACAAAACTAAACAGAGATAACATTGTTTTCAAAAGCTTTATTTTATTTACCAACATATGTAATGTATGGATGAAAAAAAAGGAGAATAACAAACACACTTTTCTCATCTACTCATTTCTTCCCTATTCTAGTCCTTTCGGGAAAAAGCTCAGAATGAATATTTTAAACTTGTAAATTCTTCAGCATTGTATCAGTAATATTTTTCATATTAATTAATCTGTAAGAGCAAAAATACATATTGACAGTTATCTTGTTTTCATTTCTTGATAAATGCAGGAATTTAATGATCTCACAATGGATGTTAGAACAAGCAAACATGTTTATCACTTTTGAAAAATCCAAACAAACCCAAAGGAACACTTTCAACAGGATAAAATTCAGCTGTGACAATTCTGTATGTTTTCTAGGGAAAGTTTTTCATCTACAGTGTTTGAAATTAAAGAGACTATCAAATTACTTTTATTTTATTCATCTTTTTGTCTCTGTGTAATCATCCATGAATGCTACTCAAAATGCAACAGAGAAAATTTTAGAAGAGAAGAGGTACAGATTTAAATAAAGAAACTTTCTACCAACATGTTTTAAAATTTCTCCTTTAAAGGCTTGAATATAAATACATTTTATTTATAAAAGCATACAATATAAAATGAACCATCCAATAGGTTGCATAATTGAAGTTTTAAAATAAGCTCCCAGGATTTCCAAGTTAACCAATCTCTCAGCGATGATATTTACTCCTTTCTGTGTACTCTTTCTGGTGGTTTTTTGGGTTTTTTTTGCAGCACATTTGAATAACAAAAACATCTCTTATAATATCAACCCTGTGCACAAATCCAGTACACAGCTCCATACCAGCCACTGTGAAGAAAATTAAAATTACTGCAGCCAAAACCAGAACACCCAGGTGTTTGCACAGTAAAGAACTTTTGAGGAAAGAAGAAATTGAACAACAACAAAAAAATTACAATTATCTCCAGTGGTTTTGTTTGGCATCAGTGTGCTAGTGCATGTTTTGGATTTTACTTTGCTTGTTCTGTTATATGAGTTATTTCCAGAAAGTTTAATGCAAAATGGTTTGTTCTTTGTACCCCTCTCCTGTTCCTCTCCATTTGTTCATCCTCAAGTTGTTTGTCAGATATTCTTTAAGTGTCAATCATTAGTTACATAACCCTCCGGTCCTCTCAGTCACTCTGAGGCCTCTCACTGCTTCCAGAAGATTCCAAGAGAGGCACTGAGTGATTGGGCAGGGGTCCTCTCCCAGTTGGTTTTGATTTGATGTTGCACCTGTATGTTATGTTAAGAACCACTCCTTACTTTTCTGTTATTGGTTTGTCACTGTACCCCATCCCTGAGACCCACCTCCCTTTATGAGTTGCTCCCCTCACATTCTCAGGGTATCTTCTGACAGAGAGCCCTGGAGTGAGGATCCCCCTGATCCAATAAACTCTAGCCCTGTTTCCAAAGAGTCCTCTCTTTTATCTCCTGCCTTCGCTGCTTTTGGTCACCCAAGAACACCCCTGTTGCTGTGGTGCCAGGGCTGGCCGAGCCTGGTGACACAGACACTGCAACACGTCAGGGAAGAAGAATAACAGACTGGTAGTTTGTTCTTAGAGTTCACAGAAGAAAAAGATAGTCAGAGGTTACAGTCAAATGGGAAGACAGTGAAGACTTCCAACATGGTGACTTCTGTGTTTGTCTGTAGATGCCTGTAGCCCTCACAGAAATCTATAGAAGGCTTTCTTCAGAAAGCTGGGGCAGCAGAAGTCAACAAGTCCCCTCTGAAAAGGTATCTAGGCTGGATGAACTTGATCCATGTGTCAGAAACAAGAGAAAGCCATGTGTGACTGTAATTTGAGACTGTGAGAGATTAAGACATCCACCTGCTGATCAGATGCAGAGTTTTGGGAGGCTGTAAGTTTCCTTCTTACATGAGCCTCTTGTCCCACTAGCAGGATTAAGGATGACATCCACTGGACCCACTGGCTGTTACCCTAGTTCTCTGAGCCCTACAGAAAATCCTGATACATTCCAGAAAACAATGACACTCTAAAGACTGGATGCAACATTTTGAATTTAACCAACCAACCCACCAATGAACTTCCCAATGACTCTTCACATTCTTCCCCTTTTACAAAGGAAAGAAGGAACTTCATGAACTTCTCCAGTGTGACTCCTTCCACAGGCTGCAGTGAACCTTCATGAACCCTTCCAGTGCAGGTTTCTTTCACAGGATGCAATCCTTCTGGAAGGAGATACTGCAGCATAGGTCCCCTGCATGGTCACAATACCTGACAGAAAACCTGGTCCAGTGTGGTTTCCTCTCTCCATGGGTTCACAGGTCATGCTCAGAGTCTCTTACTTCCTACGTGGTCTTGCCATGGAATCACAGCAATTTTTGGGCATCTCTCTGATCCAGTGAGGGATCCTTCCTGGGCTGCAGATGAATCTCCGCTTCACCAAAGACCTCCGCGGACTGCATGCAGACAGTCTGCCTCACCATGGTCTTCATCAGGGGCTGATCTGAAAATTTGGCTATCTGAAGAAATTCCTGAGGGCTGGAACAAGGAAACTATTGCACCCATCTTTAGTCAAAAAAAAAAGAGGTTCCAAGGAGCAACAGACAAATGACCAAATCTTTCTGAAAGACAAATGCAGAAAGGACAATGTCAAGACCCTAAGGACTACCGAGCTCTGAATGGCTTTTAATCATAGCCCCTGCTCAGGCAGCCCATGCTACAAGATACCTGTGCTTAGCCCTGCTTCTGACTCCGTCCCAAGCCCCATCTTGAAATCTGCCTTCCTAACTTTCTGACTGGACTTCTCTGCTGGATCCAGACCTAATTATTTAGGTTGTATTTTCTGACTGTAAACAAAACAAAGTTACTATCACCAGCTCATATTCAAGACAGCCTGTTACAGTGTATTATTCAAATAGTGCAGTGTAACAGTTCTGTTATAAACTATCAGAATGTTAAACAGTTTTAGGAATACCAAAACACAAAACTGCAAGTGCTTAACATGTTATGAATTGCAAAGAATATTTTGTCTTATATTTCTTATTATGGGATACAAAACACCGCAAGTATAGTTAATCAGACAGTTGATTAGTGTCAAATGTCCCTTTAGAGAGGATGTAGTGCTTCTAGCACATTCACTTGCAGGAAGCAAATGTAAATTTGCATGATTGATGAACTTGCTTAACATTTTTAAACCTACAATTCTGAAGATATTGGAACGCTTCTTCTAAATTGTGTACTTTCCAATGATTCAAAATAACTTTCAATAAAAGGTTAATTTCAGTAATTGCCAGACTTCAGTAAGTTTTATTTGTTGTGACACTGTCTTTCAAGGAATTTGTGATTACTCATGCATTCAAACCAGGATTACTGTCCTAGAGTACCAACATGACTCCTATGCTCTAGTTTTTTCTGTCCTATATAATGGCCAAACCTTCTGTTAGGATCATTTCATTGTGACAATATCATAGAAGCATGGAAAGGCTTGGGTTGGAAGGGACTTTAAGATTATATAGTTCCAACTTCAAGGCCATGAGAAGGGATGCCACTCACTACACTGGGTTCCTTAGGGCCCCGTCCAAACTTGAATAGATATCATGTTGCTTCTGTGCACATACATTTTTTGATAAAGGAAAGAATAAATGTTCTTAACCTAAGACTGCTTTCTCTCCCAGTGCAGCAAGAATATATGAAATTTAAATAAATTATTCTACTTGTTTTTTAGAGCAAGATGCAATCTTATTTGCAAAAATAGATTGATAAAAGATATTTCATTTTAAAAGTAAATTTTTCTTAGTCTTATGCAAAACTGTGAACAATCTTATTTCCTGCAGTCATCACTAGAATCACAGTATATGGATTCTGTAGGAACTTAGAGGACCAGATACTATATAAACTAAAGTGATTAATGTTGGAATCTAGATTTTATTGAAAAAATTTCAGTAGATAAAGTGTATTTAATCTGAAGCTTCGTTCAAGTGTAATTCTTTGCCTGGCTGTTAACAGTAACATAAACTTCATTCAGTTCAGGATTAAACATCCTTAGACTGCTAATTGATAACAAAATATATCATATATACAAGTTGGGGTCATGACATTGTAGGATTATGGAATCATAAAATAGTGTGGGTTGGAAGGGAGAATAAAAATCATTTAGTTCCAACCCCCTGCTATGAGCAGGGACACTTGCCACTAGACCAGGTCGTTCAGTGTGCCATCCAACCAGGCCTTGAACACTTCCATAGATGGGACAACCACACCTTCTATGGGCAACCTATCCAAGTGCATCACCACCTTCACAATAAAGATATTTTTTTTCTTATATCTAACCTAAATTCTGCTCTTTCAGTTTGAACTCATTAGTTCTTGTCATATCACTAGAGGTCCTGATTAAGGGTCCCCCTCTGACTTCCTTGCAGGCCCCCTTCAGATACTGGAAGATTTCTATGAGGTCTCCACACGATCTGCTCTTCTACAGGTTGGACAGCCCCAATGTTCTCAGCCTGCTTTCACAGAAAAGACACTCTAGTCCCCTTAGCAATTCATGGCATTCCTCTGGGTTAGCTCCAATGTTGTCCATGTCCTTCTTACATTGGAAACATCAAAACTGCATACTGTACTGTACACAGTACACCAGATAGGGTTTCATGGGAGCAGAGTAGAAGGGCAGAATCACTTCCTCTGACCTACTGGTCAGATTTTTGGATGTATCCCAGGATAGGAGTGGCTTTCTGGGCACAGAGTGGAGGCTTATGTTGAGTTTTCCATCCATCATGACCACCAAGTCCTTCTCTGCAGTGCTGCTCTCAATCATTTCTCTGCCTAGCTAATAGGTGTTGGAAAGCTGGAAATAATCAGGAAGTAACATCTGAAAATGAAGGATGGAATGGAGCAAGCTGTCAGCTCTCTGTTCAGTTTAGTGAGCCTAATGTAGATAAAAGCTCCATCCAGTCTTGATACAATATTAAGATTAAAATCATGTGATACAATAAAGTACATTCTGTCATGACTCATATATTTAGAATACGGCATTTATAAGAAGAAAGTTAAAAATAAAATGAGAAAAATAAGTTGGGTGATGAACTACATATCTTAGTAAATACCTTGCATAGTGAAGGACAGAAAAGAATTTTGAAAACTCTGGCAAGAAGACTGACATAAAAGATTAATTTTTAAAGCATTTATATAATTAATTGGAGCTTTTACTTCCATAAGTAAAGAGTACATTTGTTATTCAAGGTCATGTCCCATTTCAAGAGGAAAGGAGAGACTGAGAACTTTGTGCCCTCTTTTTGTCCTTTGCCTTTAAACTCATAAGCAGCTTAAACCAGCAAGGTATTTAATTTTTCATTTGTGCAACAGTGTATTTTTAGGTTCATAGAGAAAAATAAACAAGTATACATTTAAGTGTATACAGATACAGTGCTCTGTATCTGTGCTGGTTTTAGCTGGGGTAAAATTAATTTTCTTCACAGTGGCTGGTATGTGGGCATGTTATAGATTTGTGCTGGAAAGACCATTGATACTGTTGTAAAATTACAAATCCTGAAACAAAATATAAGGTATGAAAAGAGTAGATTAAGAATGATCATATGATTTCTTATTACAAATTCTCCCACCATATGATTTCCAAGGTTCTTTAAAAGACTACAGTGACAAGTTTGGACATCCTAATTCTGATATTTCAATACATGTATGGATTTAAGCTAAAGAAAGACTGTTTTAATTCAAATGGTACTACCTGTTAAATGTAATTTTAGACATAGAATAGACACTTTTGACTGTACATCAGCAAAATTTTTATCTTGTGTGCGCTGGCAACACTTGAAAGCTTACATTCTGGGACACAGACAAATAAATCAAATGCAATAACTGTCAGCCAGAATAAGAATCCAGTCAATGTCTGACAAAAAAACATTTTTATTGAAATTAAACCTCAGAAATTAAAGAATTGAAGATTCATCCTAGATTTTTTTGCTATTGATTAAACTACAGTTGAAATCACTAGCACTGTTTGCAGAGTACAGATGTTAAACAGGAAGAATCAGATAAAAGAAAAGGAAAATGAAAAATAACATTTTCCTGCAGCTTTTTTATCTTACCATGGCTGGAAATCACAAGGGAAATAGAAGAATAAGGGCACTGAAAAGAGATGAAGAGCAAAAGTTATCGCTATCGCTATTTACTGGTGCCAATATATGGTTAAGACATGGAAAAGGACCCTATCAAACTCAAAATCTGGTAGTAGTCCTACCTTAATGATACCAAGCTTTAAAAGAGAAACACAGGTCTGTTTGTGTTTTGATAGTTTGAAATTACGTATATCAGAAAATCATCTTAGATTTTCTTATCCTCAAAAGAGTTTCTTACACTCAAACAATGTTTGTTTTTCAAAATCTGAATATGGAGTCCTCCTGAGGGCATATGTGAGGCAAATAATATGTGAACACATGAAAGAAATACAGTATTTTTGCCTTAATAAATACATTACTAATGTAATAATTTAATTTACAATAATTAATGCACTTGCAATGTTCTGTTTACAAAGATCATTCCTCATGATGGTGCAATATCAAAATAGATACAACACATCCAAGAGAAGAATATGTCATAGGAACATCTCTTTCAGTAACATTGATTTTTTCAGACACAAAAATGATCACCAAAGTTTTCTTTGTTTTTGTCACAAAATTAATTTAACACAATAGACCAAGACCAGAAAATGGACCCATACACTGACACATGGTTGTCTGCACCATTTAATTTCTAGGCCAGCTTGGGTGATAATTTTGACTCAGACAGGGAAGATCCTCCCAGATAATGCCTGAACATAGTTTTAAATCATTAAACGTTGGGTAAAATGTCTTATAAACAAAATTAACTTGTTTTGGGGGGAAAAAACACCATATGTTTGTGGATTGCATTATGTTATTCACCTGCAGGGTCAGATGAACAACCTTAATCCTCAAAGGGGACCCACTGAGAAAAAAATGTATTGAATTGTCTAGTACTAGGTGTACTCCAGAAAGTATAATAAGTCAACATTTCTATACTCTAGAAAGCTATAAATAGCTTATTCTTTTCTAGCTTAGTTACCCAACCATAAGGAAAGAACAGAGCATCAAATTTCTCCATGATGATGCCTAGAGGATACACACATTAAAGAATTTAGGCTGTTCCAGTCATTTGCTCATACTGCCAGTAATATGAACCCAGGACAAAGACTTCAGTGTCCCTATATACTCTAAATCTTACTCACATTGCTGAGTACTGTAGTAATTCAATATTAATTACTTGTGTCCTGTGATGGACGGCTAGAAAATTACTGCATCATACAAAGAATAGGCAAACCTTATGATTAAGTAGAACATATATTTCTCACTATTCTCCTACAAAGCTACATATTACATTTTTCAATATTTGCAATTTCTTAAATTCTGAGATTAGACTTTAACATGCTCATAAATTCAATAGCATCCTCTACAAATTTCATAGGAGCCGCAATTAAGTCTTAATAAGCACACTATTTTGAGATTAAATGAACTGTTCTTAAAAATCATTCAAGTTTTGCAACAAATTATTCCTCAAAATTGAAAATTAATCAATTTTACTGTTAAGCTTTTGTTTGATTATTTTTTCTTTTTTTCAGTGCCAAAGTGTTCTGGGTTGACCTGCCTCCTATCCCATATATCCATCCCATATCTTGGATACATTGTTATGTCTCGCAGCTGAATCCCTGTAACCAGTAAACCGGTTTTTCCACTTTTCCTCAGGGGTATTTTCCCTCCCGAACCCAGGGCTGGGGGAGGAAGGGGTGGTGGAGGTTGGGCTTAGGGGACTCCTTTTGGAGGTTCTTCCCTAATTTATTCCAAACCAGGACATTTCTTGGTGCATTGGCTGGGAAACAGGCCAGAGAAAGTGGAAAAACCTTAATAATAATAATAATATTGGTGGTTCTAGTTGTTTTGTGGGTGTATTGGGATGTTTTTTTTCTGGATTCATAATGTCATTCGGGGTGAAAGCCTGTCAATATTTATGGTCCCCAGGGATTTTTGAGGTTTTAATACCTCTGTGGTACCTAGGGTTATTCCCTTACTTAAAAAAAGCTCTGGTATTGCTACTAATATGTAGTTTTTGGGGCCATGGGGCACTAACCAGAATATTCATTGGGCTGGGCTTGCTTGTGATGCTTTATAGAAGGGCTGTTAAGATGCTTAAATCTGTTCCAAGAGTGTATAGTTTGTTGTTATGGTGGTGCATTCAGTTTGTTAGGGGAGAAGCAGGGGGAGAGTTTTTTCAGCCTCTGTCTTCCCTCTTCTCCTTTGAATTTTTTACATCCTTATCAGAAAATGTTCAGTTTCCGCTGAGTGTTAAAGAGACCATCTTTCTGGCATTTAATCTAGTAAGTTTTCTCCATACTGTCTGCAGTTTATATAAAATGAAAGCTGAGATTTCTAAAAGGGCTAATGAGAATCCTGATTTAGGGGTAAAGCCCACAAAGAGGAATCTTGAGTGGAGTGGGAAATGGGAAGATATAGGCCAAATTTTAAAGGAATTTTCTGATCCTATAGTCTGGGACTTCCCATCTGAACAAATTCAGAACCCAGCTGAGGTGGCAAAGTATTTGAAAGAGAAGTGCCGTGGTAATACTAAGAAGAAAAGGATTGTTGCAGTGAGCTGGGCCCTGGCATATGTTTACCATACTCTGCTAGATACTGAAGGACAGCGGATAAAAGAAAGGGAACAGGGAGATAAGCTAGTTACCACCCCAGTCACTCAGGCTGCAGCTAATATCCTGGGCTCCGAGCCAACAGCTAAACCAGACAGGGAGTCTAAGACACTGGCAGTCGCAGGGGCAAAGAGAGCACGAAAGACTGATCGACCAGTAGAGGATGATGATGATGAAGGTGAAGGGCCCTCAAGGCCTTCCGAGGACACCCAATCAGAAGCTGGACAAACTGACATAAAATCAGAAGCCAAACTAACTGACACCTGATTGGGAGCCAGACCAACTGGCCTAAGATCAAATGTCCAACCAGCTGGCACAAGATCAGGACCCACTATTGATGCTTTTTCCCTGAAGGACCTTAGAGGTTTGAGAAAGGATTACACTCGATGACCAGATGAGTCTAAAATTAGTTGGTTAGTCCGTCTCTGGGATGCTGCAGGTGAAGCTACAATTCTGGATGGCACTGAAGCAAGGCATTTGGGCTCCCTGTCACATGATCCAGTTATTGACTAAGGAATGATGAGGGTGGCTACCCCTTGCAGTCTCTGGGAACGAGTCCTGGGAAGTGTGGCACAAAGATACCTGTGTGCAGACGATCTCTACATGCAGCAGACCCAGTGGAAGACCATAGAACAAGGGATTCAACACTTGAGAGAAATGGCAGTGGCAGAGATTATCTTCTCAGATGACCTAAACACTAAGAACCCAGACTTGGTACCATGTACACCCGTGATGTGGTGAAAACTTGTACGACTTGGACCATCTGTATACGCTTCTGCTCTAGCAATAATGAAGCGGGAGGAGACACATGAAATCGTGCTCGATATGGCAAGGAAGCCTCGAGCATATGCTGATGCAGTACATGGCCCAACTCATGCCAGGATTGCAGCTGTGGAAACACGACTGCAGAAATTGGAAGATAAATTAGAGGAAAATCACAAAAAACTCAGGGAAGAGATTAGGGAGGACTTCCTCCAAATTTCGGCCGTTCAAATTAGAGACCCTGGTGTTCAACGCGGGCGTACCTCTGTTGGGGAGAGAAGGCGCACTCTGCGAACCGAGTTGTGGGTCTTCTTGCGTGAAGCTGGGGAGGACATGAGGAGGTGGGACGGAAAACCCACTGCTGCTCTGGCACAACGGGTGTGTAAATTGAAAGAAGGTAGGATTCAAAGAGGAAGTCCTACTAAACAGAGAGCAGCACCAGTTGTCTGCAGCTGGGACAATGATGATATGTCTGATCCCCTGGAGGGAACCTCTAGGACATATGTCCAAGGAAAAAAAGATAATCAGGCTTAGAGGGGCCCTGCCTCTAGCCAGGTAGAGGTTGGGGAGAATCGTGTGTTTTGGACTGTGTGGATTCGATGGCCTGGCACATCGGCACCACATAGACATGAGGCTTTGGTTGACACTGGATCACAATGTACTTTGGTGCCATCGGAACATGTGGGGGCAGAACCAATTTCCATTGCCGGGGTGACAGGGGGAGTACAAAAGTTGACTTTGTTGGAGGCTGAGGTGAGCCTGACTGGAAAGGACTGGCAGAGACACCTGATTGTGACTGGCCCAGAGGCCCCGTGTATTCTGGGCGTAGACTTCCTTCGGAATGGGTATTTCAAAGACCCAAAGGGATTCAGATGGGCATTTGGAATAGCATCTGTAGAAACAGAGGGTGTTAAGCAACTGAACACCCTGTCTGGACTATCGGATGACCCATCTGCTGTGGGATTGTTGAAGGTGGAAGATCAGCAGGTGCCAGTCGCCACTTCTATAGTGCATCGGCGGCAGTATAGAACAGTTCGAGATGCAGTGATTCCCATCCACAAAATGATTCGTGAGTTGGAGAGCCAAGGGGTGGTCTGTAAAACCCACTCACCCTTTAACAGCCCCATCTGGCCTGTGCGCAAGTCGGATGGAGAATGGAGGTTGACTGTGGACTACAGGGCATTGAATGAAGTGACTCCACCGCTGAGTGCTGCCGTGTCGGACATGCTGGAACTCCAGTATGAGCTGGAGTCCAAGGCAGCAAGGTGGTATGCCACTATTGACATCGCCAATGCCTTTTTCTCCATTCCTCTGGTTGCAGAATGCAGGCCTCAGTTTGTTTTCACTTGGAGGGGTGTGCAGTACACTTGGAATTGACTGCCCCAGGGGTGGAAGCACAGTCCTACCATTTGTCATGGATTGATCCAAACTGTATTGGAAGAGGGTGAGGCTCCAGAACATCTGCAGTACATTGATGACATCATTGTGTGGGGGAACACTGCAGCTGAAGTATTTGAAAAAGGAGGGAAGATTATCCAGATTCTCTTGAAAGCTGGTTTTGCCATCAAGAAGAGCAAAGTCAAGGGACCTGCTAGAGAAATTCAGTTCCTGGGAATTAAGTGGGAAGATGGACGGCGTCAGATTCCCACTGATGTCATCAATAAGATCACAGCGATGTCTCCACCAACTAACAAGAAGGAGACACAAGCTTTCCTAGGTGTCATAGGTTTTTGGAGGATGCATATTCCAGAGTATAGCCAGATTGTGAGCTCTCTCCACCTGATAACTCGCAAGAAAAACACTTTCCAGTGGGGCCCTGAGCAGCAACACGTTTTTACTCAGATTAAACAGGAGATTGCTCACGCGGTAGCCCTTGGCCCAGTCAGGACAGGACCAGACGTGAAGAACGTGCTCTATTCTGCAGCTGGGAGCCACGGTCTGTCCTGGAGCCTTTGGCAGAAGGTGCCTGGGGAGACTCGAGGCCGACCACTGGGATTTTGGAGTCGAAGTTACCGAGGGTCAGAACCCAGCTATACTCCAACAGAAAAGGAAATTCTAGCAGCCTATGAAGGGGTTCGGGCCGCCTCAGAGGTTATAGGTATGGAAGCACAACTCCTCCTGGTACCCCGACTACTAGTGCTAGGGTGGATGTTTAGAGGAAAGGTTCCCTCCACCCACCACGCCACCAGTGCTACCTGGAGCAAGTGGATTGCCCTCATTGTACAACGCGCTCAAGTTGGGAAATTGAATCGCCCTGGAATTTTGGAAGTAATTACAAACTGGCCCGAAGGTGAAAGTTTCAGTGTTGCAGATGAAGAACAAGAACCAGTGACCCGGGTTGAGGAAGCTCCGCCATACGACCAGTTGCCAGCAGAGGAAATATTTTACGCTTTATTCACCGACGGTTCCTGCCGTGTCATAGGGATGGGTCGGAGGTGGAAGGCAGCTGTATGGAGCCCCACACGACAGGTCGTAGGGGTCGTTGAAGGAGAGGGTGGATCCAGTCAATTTGCTGAACTTAAAGCCATTCAACCGGCCCTAGACGTTGCAAAGAGAGAGAAGTGGCCAAGGCTCTATCTATACACTGATTCTTGGATGGTAGCCAATGCTCTGTGGGGATGACTGAAGAAAGGGAAAGAGACGAACTGGCAGCGTAGAGGAAAACCAATTTGGGCTGCTGAAGAGTGGAAAGATATCGCTGTCCGGTTAGAAAACCTACCTGTGAAGATTCGCCATGTAGATGACCATGTCCCCAAGAGTAGGGCTAATGAGGAGCAGCAAAATAATCAGCAGGTAGATCAAGCTGCAAAGATAGGGGAGTTGAAGATAGATCTTGACTGGGAGCACAAGGGAGAGTTATTTCTAGCACGATGGGCCCATGATGCCTCAGGTCACCAAGGTAGAGATGCCACCTATAAGTGGGCAAGAGACCGAGGGGTGGATTTAACCATGGACAGCATTTCTCAAGTTATCAGTGACCATGAGATGTGTGCTGCCATTAAGCAAGCCAAGCGGATGAAGCCTCTCTGGTATGGAGGGCGGTGGTCTAAGTACAAGTATGGGGAGGCCTGGCAGATTGATTACATCACACTGCCTCAAACCGCCAAGGCAAGCGTCATGTGCTGACCATGGTAGAAGCCACCACGGGATGGTTGGAAACCCGTCCTGTGTCTCATGCTACAGCCCCCAACACCATCCTGGGCCTTGAAAAGCAGGTCCTTTGGAGGCACGGCACTCCCGAGAGAATTGAGTCAGACAATGGGACTCATTTCAAAAATAATCTTATTAAAACCTGGGCTAGGAAATATGGCATTGAATGGGTATATCATATCCCCTACCATGCACCAGCTGCGGGTAAAGTGGAGAGGTACTATGGGCTTTTAAAAACCACCCTGAAAGCATTGGGTGGAGAGTCCTTAAAAAATTGGGAGCAGCATTTAGCAAAAGCCACCTGGTTAGTTAACACTCGAGGTTCCACCAACCGAGCGGGTCCTGCTCAGTCCCAGCACCTTAATATAGTAGATGGAGATAAAGTCCCAGTGGCCCATGTAAGAGGTTTGTTGGGAAAGACAGTATGGATCAACCCTGACTCGAGTATAGGCAAACCCATCCGTGAAGTTGTCTCTGCTCAAGGACCGGGTTGTACATGGTGGATAATGCAGAAAGATGGTACAATGCGATGTGTACCTCAGGGAGATCTGAATATGGGGTAAGATTGATATGTGCTGAATGTTACTACCATTGTCTGCATGTTAGATCAGTTAGATATGAAACAGAAGGAAATGTATAAGTGTCGAAGGTCTGAGCAAGTAAGACGGACGGAAATGTGTAAGTGTTAAAGGTCTGAGTAAGTGAGATGAAAGTTTTAATTGGATGGATATATGGGATAAGGGGTGGAATGTTCTGGGTTGACCTGCCTCCTATCCCATATATCCATCCCATATCTTGGATACATTGTTATGTCTCGCAGCTGGCCCCTCCCTCTTGGGCGGGTGCCTGCTGTTTCTTCTTTTTTTTTTCCTGTTTCGGCTCTTGCTTTAGCTAGCTCAGCTGCCTTTGCCTTCTTCGCTTTGCTTTGCTTTGCTCTCCGGCTGCCCCTGCCGCTGTCCGCCCCCCCCCCCCCCCCGCCCCCCCCGCTGCTTCTGTTTGGGTTTTTTTTCCCTCCTTCCTTCTTCTCCCCCGCCAAGGTTTGAACCAGCTCCGGACCTGACCTGACCTGAGAAGTTGGAGAAGACCCGGGCCTGCCAGAGACGCGTCAGCACCCTCCTCATCACAGTAACCTGTCTTTTTCCCACTATTCAGTGTTGGGGAGTGTATTTTTGTCAATAAACCAGTTTTTCCACTTTTCCTCCAAAGTATTTTTTTCCTTCCCAAACCCAGGGCTGGGGGAGGTGGAAGGGGTGGTGGAGGTTTGGTTTAGGGGACTCCTTTTGGAGGTTCTTCCCTAATTTATTCCAAACCAGGGCATTTCTAAAGGTTAATTTTATATGCAAAGGAATTCTTTTGTCCATTTTAAAATGTTGGGTACATATGCTTTCATGTCAGCTATCGAACATACAGTAACAAATTATCTTTGACTTTAATGAAAATTACATAAGCTCTACATCACTTTTTCATGTGTGACTTTCATATACTCTATTAGATCATGTGATGAAAAACTTGACTGAATACTCACAAAGGAGCACACAGAAGAAATGAGTGGTGGGAAAAATCCATGTTGTAGTCTGTCTCTGTTCCTCCTAGACCCATTCCAGGAGCCACCAGACCATCAAAGGGCCATCTCCACAAGCTGAGAGGAGCAAAGAGCCCAGAGGCAGGTAAGAGTGCAAATAAATGACTGAGAGGGATGGACAGTCTTTTCCTGTTCCTCACAGAGCTTTTCCAGGAAACTCTTGGAGTCTCCAAGGGTGAATCCATCAGAGTGATCAGCTTTGGGGGGGGTGGGAGTAGTACCGGAGAGTTGTTTCTGTGTGGATGATAGTCTGTGCCAGAGAGTCTAGTTCTCAAGTTTGAGGTATTTTTTCTGTTTTGTCAAGATGATTCTGGATTAACCCATATTTCATTATGCTCATTTTAGGTTCACAGAAATCTTGATTATTATTTGTGATTTAGGGAAGTGATGGGGAAAAACAGAAAGACAGCCATATACTTATACATGATAATTGCAATATCTATAGTGTACAAGATCATATAACTTAATGTCATAGGAAGAAGGTGGTGACTATATTGCAGACATTTTACTTAAAAGAGCATGTGGACAGTTGACATTGCCTGACTTGATAGCTAATCTAGCTGCTATCTCATGTCCCCTTCTCTCTACTTCAGGGAAATTTGAGAAAGTAATATAAAAATACCTGTTGGGTCAAGAGGAAGACAAGGAAATAACTTGACCATAACCATCATGGACAGAGACCAGACTGGGAATTTTTTTTTTACTGCTTCTTAAGTATGTACAAGTAAGAATTGAATTCAAAAGAATTCAGCTATTCAGATGTACAGGGGAACCTATGGCCTCTTCTGGCAGAGGACGTCCCCAAAGCCCTCACCTCCCCAAATCTTGTCATGTAGGCCAAAACCAGTCATTGACTGGGGAATTAGGTCTTTCTCCAATACTCTCTGGGTAGAGGTAATCCCAGAAGGCAATAACTTATCAATTTATTCTAAAGTTGTGTATGCTGCCCTCAAGTATCTCAGAAGGCACTTTGACGTTTATTCTCTTGCCTATTTATACTCCCACCCAACCATTTCTCTGTCCTTTATATCTGTTTTTGGAGATATGACTTGTCTGGATAGAGAAAATACCCACAAAGTTGCTGAATGCATATCTTTTGACAGGTATTCCTTTGTAAACTCCATCCCTCTTCTCCATACAAAAAAAGACAGGTATATAACACTATGAATGACTATTTCTGTTTCAATGGAAAACAATTCTAATTTTTTGTGTATGCAGATAAGGAGTTTTTTAGAGACTTGTAAGAAGTTTTGGCAAACCGGGAAAGAAAAAGTTATTTAATTTATCACTTGCAAAATTTTTATCTAAATTTCTTGAGATGTTACAATTCCATCACAGCCTATTTTATATAGAGAAGACAAACAAACAGGCTCATATAGAGGTACCTAGAACTATTGAATATTGTATATATTTCCTTTAAATCTGTGAAAATAGTATATATTTCAAGAGCTAGGCTAATTAAGCAGATTTTCACTTAAATTATATAATCCTCATAATTTTCTACACTTTTTAGAAGACTTCATTGCAATATTCATCAAGGGGATTAACTGTCCTTCATAGGAAAAACATCTGCATATTGAACTTTCAAGATGATCACAATTTTATATATTTGTATCTATAAAAAATAACTAAAGAGTTTTAAATCAGATTATATTTTATAATTAATGTAAAATATATTTAAATGCATATGCATGGTGACCAGAAAGCTTAAAGCCAACAACTTCAAATGACACTTTCTTGGTTGCTGGAAGATCTTTTAAAATGTATATTTGAAATGCTAAGTATGTCTTCATGAAGAAAATTGCTGTCGGTCAAACATAATGTTAATAAATGTCTTTTAAAAAATAGAAATATTTGTAAAAATGTGTGAATGGCTAAGTTATCATCACTATTAGGTAGCTTCATTTTTGATTCCTCTCCTAACATAAAAGATTTTTGACTCCTGTTTTCCACCTGTTGCTTCTTTCAAGGGAGAAAGGAATAATTATGCAATGCACAATTAATTAAGCTAAATTGAGTAGAACTATTTATTTAACAAATACTGGTTTTATAAAATGACAATTAGTAAATGCTAAGTAAGACAAACAGAGTTTGATTTGAAATTACTATCTGTAAAGTGTGCTTATTTATAATCAAATTTAACGGTGGTTGTAAATGTTAATTTTGCTAATTCAGTTTGGAGATAAAGGATAGTAACAAACTCCATATTAATTTACTAAGGATTAGCAAGAGGAGTGTTGGGAAAACTTGAAAGGCATATTAATGTGAAAATAGAAATACAAATCAAAAGAAATCAGATACTCAGATGCAATTCTAGTTTTAGCTTTCATTCCTCCACAGACTAAAAATCATCTGAATAAATAATATTAAAAAATTCTCTGACAGTTTTTGAAATTGATGAGGCTGAACTAATTTTCTAACTCTTTTGAAAGTCATTTTTACAGCTCTCTAGTAAAAATCAAAGACAGTATAATTGTATGATGTATGTCTTAGCTGCATTTAATAGGATGTGATGTAAGAATGTGATCCTCTATTAATTGTAAATCTCTTCCATGTCAAGATAATACCAATGTGATTGGTAATAATAATCTCATCATTGTTGGTATTTCCTAGTTTGTTAAAGTGGGTACTCTCACTTCATGTAGACGTTTCACCTGTGAACAATTTGTACATCAAGTCTCATCTTACATAGGAAAAAAATCCAAAGAAATCTATACTTACGTGAAGGTCTAGAGTTTAATTATTTTGTTTAATCTACAGGAATAGCTACACCCTTGCTGATGCGTTAAAATCTACAGGAAATTATCTTTTAACTCCAGAACTTGATAGACTATAATGGTCATGCCATGAAAAAAATGAAGCCCATGGCCAAACTATATAGTTTCAAGCCTCTTGCAATGGACACAGACACTTTTAACTAAATCAGGTTGTTCAGAGACCCATCCAGTCTGGCCCTCCAAGAGGCAGGACATTGAGACCTTCTCTGAAGAAGTAGTTATCATGCCTCCCCAACCTCACTGTAAAAAATTTATTCCTAAATCTAATCTAAACCTACTCTGTTTCAGATTGAAGCCATTCTCCCTTGTCCTATCACTACATATCCTTGTAAAAAGTTTCCTTTCTTGTAGGCTCCTTTCAGGTACTGGAAAGCCACAAGTAGATAATCCCAAAGCCTTCTTTTCTCTAGGCTTCAAAATCCCAATTTTC